>NC_050088.1:16798333-18204943 GCF_009764565.3 Dermochelys coriacea
GAGGGGTTTGAGCTCCAGGGAGTCACTGCTGAATTACATGGGGGAGAGCATTGTGGGGACCAGGCCCAGTGGGGTTACTCCTGATTTCCACTGGGATGAGTGTGAGGGGAATCGGGCCAGTAGGGTTACTCCTGGATTACAGGGGGTGAGTGCAAGGGGCATCGGGCCAGTGGGGTTATTCCTGGTTTACAGGGGGTGAGTGCGAGGGGCGTCGGGCCAGTGGGATTACTCCTGGGTTACAGGGGGTGAGTGCGAGGGGCATCGGGCCAGTGGGTTTACTCCTGGATTACAGGGGGTGAGTGCGAGGGGCATCGGGCCAGTGGGGTTACTCCTGGATTACAGGGGGTGAGTGCGAGGGGCATCGCACCAGTGGGGTTACTCCTGGGTTACAAGGGGTGAGTGCGAGGGGCATCGGGCCAGTGGGGTTACTCCTGGGTTACAGGGGGTGAGTGCGAGGGGCATCGGGCCAGTGGGGTTACTCCTGGGTTACAGGGGGTGAGTGCGAGGGGCATCGCACCAGTGGGGTTACTCCTGGGTTACAAGGGGTGAGTGCGAGGGGCATCGGGCCAGTGGGGTTACTCCTGGGTTACAGGGGGTGAGTGCGAGGGGCATCGGGCCAGTGGGTTTACTCCTGGGTTACAGGGGGTGAGTGCGAGGGGCATCGGGCCAGTGGGGTTACTCCTGGGTTACAGGGGGTGAGTGCGAGGGGCATCGCACCAGTGGGGTTACTCCTGGGTTACAAGGGGTGAGTGCGAGGGGCATCGGGCCAGTGGGGTTACTCCTGGGTTACAGGGGGTGAGTGTGAGGGTCATTGGGCCAGTGGGGTTACTCCTGAGTTACAAGGGGTGAGTGCGAGAGGCATCGGGCCCGTGGGGTTACTCCTGGGTTACACCCAGTGGCTGGGGGGGTGGGGAGGAACCAGGCCCTGAGCTGCGTTTGTACAGTGTAGAGCCAGGCAAGAGAATCACAGCCACTGTGGGCTGCTGGAGACAGGATTGTACAACATCGTCCTGGGGACTTTCCCCTGGTTCCCCCCTTGCCTCTCGCTCCCTGAGGTCCTGATATGATCAGTGTGGCGCCAGCAGGTGTTTTCCTCCTGTGCTCGGCCTCTGGCGGGCAAGTGAGGCTTTGCTAGCCCAGCGGTGCAAGGCTGAGGGTGTAAATAGGACTGAGTGCCTGAGGGCTGGCCTGTAAACCCAGCACAACTCGGACTCTACAGCACAAGCAGCCTGGCTCCTGGTTCAGCTGCTCACCCACCTGCCCCTTCTCTCCCCGACTGCTGCCTCCACCGGCCTTTGCCTCACATGCCCTACAGCCAGAACCGCACCAGCCGCCTTGGCCCAGCAAGGCACCTTGGGAGTGAGTCAGTAGCAGGCGCTCATGGTGGGCGGGGATGATGGGCCAGGGGTTCACGAGCCCTGAGTCCTAGTGCCAGCTCCACCCAAAACTCCCTGGGTAAGTCACTAGCCGGCTGGGCTGTGCTCCCAGCTGTGCACGTGGGACAGTGCCCTGCACAAGGGGTGTGCGAATTCTTACATGAGAGAATTGGGGTCGGGAGGTGCAATGGCGCCAGGGCCAGCGATCAGTCGCTAGGCATCTATGTGGGGATAATGCAATTCCCCAAGGGTCACCATGGCAACCTCCACTGGGATTTCTGGGCATCTTCAGCCACTGAGAAGGACTCTGGTGTTTAAAGCCGACCTGACATATGCTGTTCACTGTTCCTTGCTGACAGAGATAGGAGACCGGAGGGGGGTGATTTGGGACGTTTTGTTTTTTCCTTTTGAAATCTTGGGAATGTCAAGATTGGCTTTCCCAGCTTTTGCTGGATATCTCCTCGGGGGACCCAGAGCTGTGGATTGGGGACCCGAAACTGACAGAGTGTCAGTGCCAAGACATTAACAAAGATCACTTTTCTCCCAAGTTTGTCAGGTGTTTGAGTTAAATACCCCTTAAACCCCCCTAAAAAGTGCTTCGACCAGCCTGACCAACTGTCCCTTCTCCCCTCGGTGCCGAGGTTTCACTTCCTTGGTACCTGCAAAGTCATAATCCTGCTAGCTTTCCAGCCATCCTGAGAGAGCCCCAGGCAAAGCTGGGTAGGGTGGATGAGACCTGAATTTCTAATGTAACAAACAAGCATGCAAATCTTTTAAGAAAAGACTTTTCAGGCCTTTTTTGTCTGATAGGAAACGCCCAACTCCACTGCCACGGACCATCCCAGGGCTAATAAACCAAGTCAAGCATGCAGAGTCATTCTTCCTGGGGCCTTTCCCACCCCTGCACAGCATCAGTGGAGCCGGCAAACGCCCGGTGCCAGGTCAGCATGTGGAGCTGGCAGTGCTGGGATGTCAGGCCCAGGTGAAGCAGGGCCTTGCTGACCTGTGTCACAGGCAGGAAGTGCGTGTGGCTTGCTTTGAAATTGGAGGTGGGACTGGTCTCCCCATCTGTGCCCGCCTGTCCAGAGCCCTGGAGGGAGAGCCCCGCATGAGGCCTGAGAAGCCTGCCAGCCGCTGCTCCCTGTGCAAGCTGGGTGCGTCTGGCACTGGCTTAGTCTGCTGCAGGGTGTCCCTCGGGTTTCCCTGCCCCTCCCCAGGCCTGCCCAAGCATAGGGCTGTGTCGCACCATGAAGCACTCTCCCGGCCGTAGACTTGAAGGGAAGGGGGGGCCAATGGTCAGGACCCTAGGCTGAGAGCTGGGAGACCTGGCTCAATGCCCCGCTCAGCCCTGCACTCGTGTGTAACTAGGCAATTCACGCAGGGTTCGTCTCTGTTTGACCTGCTCACGCCACCACCTGAAAACAGCAGGGTGGCTCGGGACAGCTGCCCACGTAGAGGGTCAGCTGGGGTTGCAGCTCAAGCAGAGCTGGCTTGGGAACATCTAGGCCAGCTGAGAATCCCACCTTCCCCTTAGTCGTCTGTGCTCCATGGGGGATAACAGCTCTGTGCTGGGACACGGGATGCAGGAGGGGAAAGAGTGTGACCTGCTCTGGTACTGCAGTGACTGGGACAGTGGAAACACCACCGGCGGGTGGCCAGCTCCTGAGATGGACTAAATCTGTCTAGCCCCTAAGGATCGCACCATTTCCAGCTGGGTCCCCCTAGTGCTGCTGCCATTCAGGGAAGGGGGATCTGTTTCCCTGGAGAGGAGCATTTCCCATTTTGAAATGCTCTGGATGGCTCGGTGCCCCCGCTGCTCCCAGAGGCCCCCCCGGGACCCGCAGATCAGACCCAGGGGATTGTCACAGTGCTTGATAAGAACAGTTCTGGGGAGTGGGGTGAGGCAGAGAGGAGGCTGCATGGCAAGTAACCTCATTTAGAATCCGCAGCCGATGCCAGGCTGGAGTTATGGGGCGGGGTTGTAGGAATTTTTTTCTCTTATTTTAAGGCTACTTGAAACTCTTCAGAATTGCTCCTGGAGGGTTCATTTCACTCTAGCTAGCAGGAGCTTGCGTTAGATCAGTGTGGCAGCTGAGAATTCCCTCTGGCAGGTGCGGGGTTTGCTGCCCTAATTGTTGGACTGGATGCCAAATTCTGTTTATTGTATGTGTCAGAATGCAAGGAAGAGAGCATCTGTGAGTGTGTGTGTGTACTCGCACATGTGTGTGGGCGTTCGTGGGTGTGGGCATGCGTGGGTGTGGGCATGTGTGGGCATGGGTGTGGGAGTGCGTGGGTGTGAATGGGTGTGGGTATGCGTGTGAGACACAGAACATACTATTATTGGCAGTTATTATTAAACATATTTATGTGGAGCCCATTTGGACACTTCCCAAAGCTTAATCTGAGCCGGCTAAGATGCTGCTGAGCCAGAACAAACCCCCTGCTTCCTGCAGCACTGCCAGCCAGCAGGAATTAATCCATTGGCAAGGCCAAAAGAGCCAGGGCTTGCAGTTCTTTTGGAGAGGGGCAGGTTCCTGTCAACCTATTGCTGGGGTCCCCAGCAGCTCACAAACACTGGTGAAATCACCATCAATGCCAGTGCTACAGATGGGGAAACTGAGACTCAGAGACATGGTCAGGGTCACACGGGAAGCCAGGAATTGATCCCTGAAGCCCCAAATCCCAGCACAATGCCTTAATGACTGGGCCATCCTCCCACCTTCCCCCCACCCCCAACAGCTCTCAGAGGCAGGGGTCTGCTCCGGGGACTGCTCCATCACCAGCCCTGCCCTGGCAGGCTTGCCCCCGTGAGAGCATACACAAGTGTGCCTGCCTGGGGGAGCATGCGGGACCGAGCTGTGAGGCTGGAGCTGGAGCTGGAGCCGGCCTGCCCATGAGCAGGGCTGTAACCATTCGCTGGGGTAAGAGACCTCCCTGCCTTGGGTCTCCTGGCTGACTTCCAGTCCTGCCAGGCTGTCCCAGCACAAGCCCAGAAGGGCAGACTTCCTCAGCCCACCATTCCCCTCCCCTGCCTGCCAGCACTGCCCCCCACACCTGCCCTCCACACCAGCCCCCTCTTCTGTTACCCCATCCACTGGATGGTGCACAGCCGGGACATCCCGATGAGCAGGGTCCTGCAGAGCACATGGCCTGGCCTGGGGGTGGTGAGTGCGCAGGGGGGTGGGCAGGGAGCCAGCCCAGCTGTGGTGTGTGGAGTGTTCGCGGACCCTGGCTACTGTTGGGTTTTTCAGTAACACTCGCCCAGCGCTCACTCCCCAGAAGACGTTTTACAAAGCAAGCAAACCTGATTCAACAGGAAGCCAAGGGCTGGGATCCTGTAGGGCACAGAGATGGGAGCATCACTGTGAACCACCTGCCGGCCCTGCAGGAAAGATGGGTGAGGTGACCTCACATTAAACTAGCTTCCTGGCTCTGCAGGCTGAGAAGAGTCTTGATTATGTAAGCGGGGAAATAGTCCCGTTATTGTGGGGAACTTTCTTGGCTTCTGCACGACCCCGGTGAAGGGGGCTAGCGAAAGGATCTGAGTCCTCGCTCCCACTTCTTTTACCCAGTGGCCTCCCTGCCCGTGAGGACTCCCCTTCCCCTCTCCCGTCTGGCAGAGTCCTCATAACCCTGACAAGGCTGGGCCCAGGAATCCTGGGGGGCTCGACCCCCAGCCCTCCTGTGGTCACCTAGGACAGGGGCTAGGGTGTCCCCACTGCGGGGTACTCTCTCTGCACTGGGCACTTCTCTGACCCACTGACCATTACATACAATTTGAAGCAAATGCAAATTATTTAAACAACAATTAATTTTAAAAAGAATAAGGAAAAATGGGAAATGCTAAAGAAAACACATCACCCCGCTCTGTGGCAGGGAACATCACAGACAGCGTCTCTGGAACGCCAGGGCAGTTCACAGTCTGCTCCTTGTAAGTCCCAGGCCTTCTTCTCAGACCCTGGCTGTGCTGCAGGATGCTGTGGGTTGGACACTTGCTCTGGTGGTGGCCACACGCTCTCAGGCTCTAAGTGGCAGGACCCTTCTTCCCAGTGTCGCCCCCGCCCTGTCGGGGTTATGATCCAAGCCTGGCCTGCAGAGCCTCTTGGTTGAGGCATCTCCCTGTGCTGGACCCGCTACCCAGGGTCCTCCTCATTCTCCCCAGCTGCTCAAGACACCCGGCTCCGGACTGCTCCAGCCCCAGCTTCAGCTCCAGCCCCAGCCCCAGCCCCAGCTCCAGCCCCTCTGCCTCAGTACGGCTGCTGCTTTGCCTCCAGCTCCCTGGGCTGCTTCTCTGTCCCCTCTGGCTCTGGTTGCTGCAGTTCTCCTCCCAGCACAGGTCTGCTCTCTGGGCTGCTTCTGTGGCCCCTCTGGGTCTGGTTGCTACAGCTCTGCTCCCAGGACAGGGTCTGCTCTCTCTGGGCTGCTTGTTAGTAAGGGGGCAACAGTCCCCTTACAGTAACATGACCTGTTCCCTGGGGCCTGGCTGGGGCTGGAGAGAAGGGGAACCTTCCCCAGACACTTGCTGGGACACCAGCTCCAAGGCTCTCTCTATCTCTCTCTCCCACTCTTCCCCATGTAGCCAGCCTTGCCCAGCCTGCCGCATTTCACCCAGGACATGGGTACACACCCTGATGCACTGCAGCAGCCTGGCTGGTCCCATGGTAGCTACAGAGACACTTCTGATGTTTCCAGGCTAGGTCTGACGTTCCAGAAGGGGACTTGCTCAGTGCTCCTGCCCTCATTGTGTGCGGGGCCAGCCCTCCCGGAGCCAGCCCCTCTACGAACCGCCAGTGCTGCTCTCCTGTTGCAAGGGCAGATGAGCTGCTAGGACATGCGGAACCTCTTTCCATCCAGACTTGGCTAATCAAAGGGAGCAGATGAGGCCCTGGATGTGCTCTGGACAAGCTGGATCACGAGCTCTGCCTGCATCTCCAGGAGGTGTCGGCCGGTCTTTGATGCTCAGCTCATGTGGGGAACGTGCTCCAGGGGCCCGGAGAGTTCAGAGGCTCTGGCTGCAGAGCAGCGGGCACAACAGCTCAGCGGAGATTGCTTTTCCTTCATCTCCTAGGCTGTGCTTTTGTGCTGACAGTTTCAGGGGGCGGCTGCCTGGGGACGGCAGGTTCCTGAGAGGCTGCAGAACATAACTGGCCTCCTTGTTTTGAGCACCTGTTCTGTTCCTGAGCACGGGGTAGCGACACACAGCAAAGCTCTGAGACTCAGACCGAGACCTTGTTATGAATTGGTTCCACGCTGCGTGGCCATCCACCCAGACAAAGACCCAAGCGCGTTGTCAAGCCTGGTGAGGACTCTCTGGGGAGCAGGCTGCTCCAATGAGGAGTCCAGAGGGGAAGTCTCCAGGTCATGATAGCCCCTTCCCATCCACTCCCACGCACCTTGGCTCTCTCTGCTCCCTTTGCCTGGCATAGCTTCCTCTGCATCCCCCAGGACAATGTCCTCACTGTGTGAGCCTTCTCCTCTGCATCCACTGCTGTCTGGAACTGCCTCCCTGCACCACCTGGCATCACTCCCTCGCTCTGTCCTCCCTATCCGGGACCTAGCACCTCGACACCTAACCTGTGTCCTCCCCTAGGAACCAGGCAGGCTGATGCCTCTGACATCCGCCACCTCCAATGGGAGAGTCCCTGCCTCTGGCTCGCAGCACTTGGATGTGGAGCCCCCAGTGTGGCTGCTGCAGGGGGAGGCGCACGCAGGGCACCCAATGGAGGATGGCACCGCGTGGCAGCTCATGGGGCCACGGGCCTAGGGCGGGAATGGCTTGCTCAGCTGATTGGCAGGCATTTACACCCAGCTCAGATGGGGAGTGACTGCAAGTCGTCGCCATCCCGTGGCTGTTTGGGGGCCCCTGCATGGAATGAATTTGCAGGGTCTCAGACCACTGACTCATGGCAAGCGGCCCCAGCAGAAAAATGACACCAGACACTAATTAGCCTACTTCCTGGCTAAGCTGGGAGACTGTCTCCCCGCTTGTCCCTTCCAGGGAAGAGGGGACATACAGGCAGCAGGGGCAGGATGGGAGGAAGCTGTGCCAACCTGTGCCCACGCCGGGGCTGTCAGCCTGGCACCCAGCATCAGCATCAAATTCACCCCATGTCGCAAATCCAACCGGCTTCAGGGATTCTCCTTCTGTTCATTTCTGGTCCCTAGAAGAGCAGCAGATGGCTTGTTAATACCCACCCCAGCCCCAGCCCCAGCCCCAGCTGGCTGATTGCAGAGGCTTTCCCAGCTCCTTGGATTTATTCGCCTTTCAGGCTCCTCTTCTTAACGCCCGCGCCCCGTCTAACTCCACAGTAAATGTTCCACACGCCTCCTTGGATTGGTCAGATTCCCTCTCTCGGCAGCCATTTGTCACCGGAGTCTCTTTGGGGGATTCATTTCCCTGATAGAAACAAAACTCTCCTGAGCCCCTGGATCCTGACTCTGCATTTCAGGCATCAGCAGCCGACAGCACCAATGGCCCAACTTGCAGGGGAGCTGAGTGTCCTGAGCTCCTGGAGGCAGGATCGGGCCCCTGAGGCAGCAGGGTTGTCTGGGGTGCGGGTACATTGGGCTCCTTAATGAGATCGGCTTTTTGTAATCAGGGGAGGTTGAGGGCTTCTCCGAGCAGCCTAGAAGTGACGTGTTGAATAAGGGTGTTGGGAGCTGGGACGATCCTGCCAGGACCTTGGAAGCGGCCAAAGCCTCCAGTGCCACCCTGGGTTTCCCAGCAGGGCCCAGCCTGCCCAGGGCAGAGGATTCGATGTCAGAGCAGAGGGGCACATGCAGGAAAGCTGACAGCTCATTATCTCAACAGCTGCTTCTGCTCTCCTCCAGCAGACCACACTCCCCTCTCTGATCTGGAACTGGCTCCCATGCCCCTTTGCCTGCTCTGACCATTCACTAGCGCTGCCTGCGTGAGTCCTGTTCCGCTAAAAGGGGCACGTGTCTGATAGCCATGAGCAACGTTGACTCTGAGCCTCCGCCTGTGCCCCATGAGAGGACCCCAAATGCCCGGTGCTGCTGGCGGGCATGTGCCATGTGCTGCCTTGTGATGCGGCAAGCTGGGTTGAGAACTCCTGGCCGTGCCCCTCACAAGTCCATTGCCAGGGCTCAGTGTTAAACCAATAACCTTGGGGCATCGGGGCACAAAGGTGTTTGGGTGTGGCTGGAGGCAGGACTGCGGGGTTCGCTCATTTCACTTGCTTCCAGGTCCCCGGGCGGGTGGGGAGGTTGGTCGTGCTTCAGAATAAGATGCTGGATGTTCCTGTCCCTGCCCTGAGCTGCGGGTGAGCCACGTGTAGCGCGGGCTCCGGGAGCTGAATTTGTACAGCCCAGAAGAGGGGGAGGGGGAGGAAGAGGTCCGAGCAGCGGCTATAAATCCCTGCCAGGTAACAATGTGAGTGCGGGAAGGGAATTACTCACTGTCTCTGGAGCAATGGCCTGCTGCCAAGGAAGAGAGGAGTGAGGAGAGACAGGCAGCAAAGCCAGGGAGAGGCTGGGGGCAGGGATGGAATAAATGGGAATAAATGTTACACGCGGGTCAGGGTGTCTACAGCGACTCAGCCAGCTCAGTCCCATGGCAAAGTCGCCCCTCAAAACCCCTTCAGCCCTTTAGAAAAGAGACAGAAGGGAAAGCAGTTAAAGCCTTTGCAGTGTAAGTCAGCCTTGCCTTGTAACACCCTCTGCCAGGGCCTCTCCCTTCAGTGGGAGTCTTTAGAAGGGAAACCCCCGTGTCTGACAGCAAAGGCTGCGTCTGCACTGCGCACCTTACAGCGGCACAGCTGTGCCTCCAGGGTCTTGTCGCTGTAAGGCACGCAGGGTAGCCGCTCTTTGTCGGCAGGAGCGAGCTCTCCTGCCAACCAGATACAACCATCCCCAACAGGGGGCAGCAGTTTTGTCAGTGGGAGAGCATCTCCACACCAACACTTTTCGTTGGTAAAACGTTTGTTGGTCGGGGTGTGTTTTTTCACACCCCTGACTGACAAAAGTTTTACCAACAAAAGTGCAGTGTAGACATAGCCTTTGATGGTATCAGAGTTGGTATGAACTGTCCTTGGGGCAAAGAGCAGAAGTTAGCCAGGCTGGAGCGGTCCTTGCTGTGGTTGTTAAAGTCTGATCTTGGTTCCTAGCAGACAAACCCAGCCAAACACACACACGAGGGGAGAACAGAACAGCCAGGAGTGGAAACGCAGCTTCTGCCTCCTGGATTGACTCTCACTTGCAATGACAGTGCTGAAAACGCCAGGCCCAGCACACGGTTTGAGACCTGGCGACTTGTACCAGCATCGAGCTGTTTAGGATACTGTTTTTAGCTGCCTTGTTCTGGCCCCGGGCTCACAGCTGTGTTGTACAATATACAGACTTGGCCAATTAAGCCAGAGGCAAAAGCAGTGAGACAGAAAAGAGAAGAAATAAGTGGGGAAGGAAAAGGCCGCACGGGGCAGGAGAGGGCGAAGTCTCACATCTCTGGTTGGGGTTGGAATTTAGCCAGAGCCGGTGGAGATGCTGGTATCATCTGGGTCCCCTGCTCTGGTCTGCTCAGGATGTCTCTCAGGGGTCAGATGAAGAGGTGCAAGGAGACGTTGGAGATGGTGCGGTGATGGTGAAGCTTGTTCCTTCCCCATATCTCACCTTGCAGTCTGCCAGCATGGCGGGAGCCAGTTTCTCCCAAAGATTCCTTTTGAGAACCCCCAGAAGGGTGAATAGCTCAGCCCCTCAGTATTTCATTCACCAATCAGGCCTAGTTTCTGACACACCAATTTTGGTCCATTGATTTCCAGTCCCACCCTTCTCTCGTACCAGGCACGTTCCTAACACGGCCCTTGGGTTGTAGCAGGAGCCTTTCTGGCTGGACTGTCTCAGTCTGTGTCACACGTCTGCCCACTGCCGTTTGTTGTGATCGGTTGTTGTGACACCACTTGAACTTCTGCTCCTGTCCCACAGTGGGGCTCATGGCTAGGGTCACTGGAGAGGCCCAGTGATCACAACAGGGGGCACAGACCTCATTGGGGCAGGTGGGATGGGGCTGGGCTGGACTGTGCTGGAGTGGGGGTGGGGAGAGCTGCGAAGGGCGGTACCAACAGGGTGGGGTTGGTTCAGCCTGGGTGACCCAACTGGGGAAGGGGTGGGGGAAGGCAGAGTCTCACCTCATGGCTAATGCCGAGGGCAACTGGGCTCAAGTCCCTGTTCTGCCACTGACTCCCCGTGTGACCGTGGGCAAGTCACTGCCCTGTTCCATGCCTCAGTTTCTCCAGTCTGGGAAATGGGGATGCTGCTCCTGGCCTGGTTCCCATGGGATTCGTTCATTAATGTTTGTGTAGGCTTTGAACTCTTGGTATAAATCAGCAAAGCTCCATTTACTTCCGAAGGCTACCCCAGCTGCAGATCTGGCCCTGTGATTTTCTGAAGGAGGGGCAAGGGAGGGCTCTGCTTTTCACTTTAGAATAATAGAATCATGGAAGATTAGGGTTGGAAGAGACCTCAGGAGATCATCTAGTCCAGGGGTAGGCAACCTATGACACATGTGCCAAAGGCAGCACGCAAGATGATTTTCAGAGGCACTCACATGGCCACCGGTCCGGGGGGCTCTGCATTTTAATTTAAATTTAAATGAAGCTTCTTAAACATTTTAAAAACCTTATTTACTTTACATACAACAATAGTTTAGTTATATATTATAGACTTATAGAAAGAGACTTTTTAAAAACGTTAAAATGTATTTCTGGCACACAAAACTTTAAATTAGAGTGAATAAATGAAGACTTGGCACACCACTTCTGAAAGGTTGCCAACCCCTGATCTAGTCCAACCCCCTGCTCAAACAGGACCAACACCAACTAAATCATCCCAGCCAGGGCTTTGTCAAGCCGGGCCTTAAAAACCTCTAAGGATGGAGATTCCACCACCTCTCTAGGTAACCCATTCCAGTGCTTCACCACCCTCCTAGTGAAATAGTTTTTCCTAATATCCAGCCAAGACCTCCCCCACTGCAACTTGAGACCATTGCTCCTTGTTCTGTCATCTGCCACCACTGAGAACAGCCGAGCTCCATCCTCTTTGGAACCCCCCTTCAGATAGTTGAAGGCTGCTATCAAATCCCCCTTCACTCTTCTCTTCTGCAGACTAAATAAGCCCAGTCCCCTCAGCCTCTCTTTGTAAGTCATGTGCCCCAGCCCCCTAATCATTTTTGTTGCCCTCCACTGGACTCTCTCCAATTTGTCCACATCCTTTCTATAGTGGGGGCCCCAAAACTGGACGCAATACTCCAGATGTGGCCTCACCAGTGTTGAATAGAGGGGAATAACCACTTCCCTTGATCTGTTGGCAATGCTCCTTCCAATACAACTCAATATGCAATTAGCCTTCTTGGCAACAAAGGCACACTGTTGACTCATATCCAGCTTCTCATCCACTGTAATCGCCAGGTCCTTTTCTGCAGAACAGCTGCTTAGCCTGCCAGTCCCGAGCCTGTAGCGGTGCATGGGATTCTTCCGTCCTAAGTTCAGGACTCTGCTCTTGTCCCTGTTGAACCTCATCGGATTTCTTTTGGCCCAATTTTCCAAATTGTCTAGGTCACTCTGGACCCTATGCCTACCTCCAATGTATCTACCTTTCCCTTCAGCTTAGTGTCATCTGAGAATTTGCTGTGGGTGCAATCCATTCCATCATCCGGATCATTAATGAAGATGCTGAACAAAACCGGTCCCAGGACTGACCCCTGTGGCACTCCGCTTGATACCGGCTGCCAACTAGATATCGAGCCGTTGATCACTACCCATTGAGCCTGATGATCTAGCCAGCTTTCTTTTCACCTTATAGTCCATTCATCCAATCTGTACTTCTTTAACTTGCTGGCAAGAATACTGTGGGAGACTGAGTAGCAACCGTGAAGTGAGTTGTAACTCACGAAAGCTTATGCTCAAATAAATTTCTCTAAGGTGCCACAAGTACTCCTTTTCTTTTTGTGGGAGACTGTATCAAAAGCTTTGCTAAAACCAAGGTATATCACATCCACCTCTTTTCCCATATCTACAGAGCCAGTTATCTCATCATAGAAGGCAGTCAGGTTGGTCAGGCATGATTTGCCCTTGTTGAATTCACGTTGTCTGTTCCTGATCACCTTCCTCTCCTCCAAGTGCTTCAAAATGGATTCCTAGAATCATAGACTTTAAGGTCAGAAGGGACCATTATGATCGTCTAGTCTGACCTCCTGCACAACACAGGCCACAGAATCTCACCCACCCACTCCTGTAACAAACCCCTAACTTATGTCTGAGCTATTGAAGTCCTCAACTCGTGGTTTAAAGACTTCAAGGTGCAGAGAATCCTCCAGCAAGTGACCCATGCCCCATGCTACAGATGAAGGCGAAAAACCTGCAGGGCCTCTTCCAATCTGCCCTGGAGGAAAATTCCTTCCCGACCCCAAATATGGCGATCAGCTAAACCCTGAGCATGTGGGCAAAACTCACCAGCCAGACACCCAGGAAAGGATTCTCTGTAGTAACTCAGATCCCATCCCATCTAACATCCCATCACAGGCCATTGGGCATATCTACTGCTAATAGTTGAAGATCAATTAATTGCCAAAATGAGGCTATCCCATCATATCATCTCTTCCATAAACTTATCGAGCTTAGTCTTGAAGCCAGATAGGTCTTTTTCCCCCACTGCTTCCCTTGGTGCCCCCAAAAAGCACCACAAGACCTCCAGAACACCAAACCCCCCTTCGCTAGACTGTCTGTTCCTTTGCCTGGCTCTTAGTCTTCCCCCAATCTCCCCTTACAAACTCCCTCTCAAACTCCCCTGTTTACAGCTCTGTTTTCTGGCTCCGGACTTTTCCGAGGACTGAGGTGAGGCTGACCAGTCTGTAATTCCCTGGATTCGCCTTCTTCCCTTTTTTAAAGATGGGCACCGCATTAGCCTTTTTCCAATCTTCTGGGATGTCCCCCGATGGCCACTAGTTTTCAAAGATAATGGCCAATGGCTCTGCAGTCACATCAGCCAAGTCCCTCAGCAGCCTTGGATGCATTAGATTCGGCCCCAAGGACTTGTGAATGTCCAGCTTTTCTAAATAGTCCTTAACCTGTTCTTTCACCACTGAGGGCTGCTCACCTCCTCCCCGTACTGTGCTGCCCAGTGCAGCAGTCTGGGAGCTGACCTTGTCTGTGAAGACCGAGGCAAAAAAAGCATTGAGTACTTCAGCTTTTTCCACATCATCTGTCACGTGGTTGCCTTCCCCATTCAGTGAGGGTCCCACACTTTCCCTGACCTTCTTGTTGCTAACATATCTATAGAAACCCTTCTTGTTACCCTTCACATCCCTTGCTAGCTGCATCTCCAATTGTGCTTGGGCCTTCCTGATTACATCCCTGCATGCTTGAGCAATATTTTTATACTCCTCCCTAGTCATCTGTCCAAGTTTCCACCTCTTGTAAGCTTCCTTTTTGAGTTTAAGCTCACCAAAGATTTCACTGTTAAGCTAAGCTGGTCACCTACTATATTTGCTATTCTTTCTGCACATCGGAATGGTTTGTTCCTGCGCCCTCAATAAGGATTCTTTAAAATACGGCCAGATCTCCTGGACTCCTTTCCCCCTCATGTTAGCCTCCCAGGATCCTACCCATCAGTTCCCTGCAGGAGTCAAAGTCTGCTTTTCTAAAGTCCAAGGTCCGTATTCTGCTGCTCTCCTTTCTGCCTTTTGTCAGGATCCTGAACTGGACCATCTCATGGTCACTGCTGCCCGGGCTGCCCCCCACTTCTACTTCCCCTACCAATTCTTCCCGGTTTGTGAGCAGCAGGTCAAGAGAAGAATGGCCCCTAGTTCGTTCCTCCAGCACTTGCACCAGGAAATTGTCCCCAACACTCTCCAAAAGCTTCCTGGATTGTCTGTGTACTTCTGTATTGCTCTCCCAGCAGGTGTCAGGATGATTGAATTATCCCATGAGAACTAGGGCTTGTGATCTGGAAACTTCTGATAGATGTCTGAAGAAAGCCTCGTCTACCTCATCCTCCTGGTCTGGTGGTAACTATAGCAGACGCCCACCACGACATCACCCTTGTTGCTCTCGCTGGACTAACATCTCATCTGGTGCAAGGGGGCAAAGCTCTATTCGAGTCAGTGGTGTGCACCCATCCACACCACTTCAGAATCTGCTCTGCTGTGCTCAAGAGCTAGCCGCTGCGAGGGCTCAAAGTAAAGCTGCACAGCACCCTTGGGGAAATGGAGCAGGCTGGCTCCTCCTCTGGATGATGGGCATCCTGCTCTGGCGCACAGCGTCCCGCGATTCCTGGTGCATCTGCTCAGGCTGGCATGAGCAGCAGACCCCAGCGCTCTGTCCTGCGGCTTTGGCACTGCCAGGAGCCTTGTGGGCAGTGAGAGACGAAGGACGGTGGAGGGCAAACACTGGCCAGACCCCCGGTGACTTTGCTGCAAAGTCTCTGTGAGCTTTAGGATGAAGATTTGGAGGGGAGCTTTCCCCATGTCCAATACCCAGCCCCCCAACCATGCCTCCAGTCCCATGCTCCCTGTCCAGCGTAGGAGCCCTGGCGCCTGCTAAAGCACTTGGAGGGGTGCTGGAGACAGGCTGGTGAGCTTGCCAAGGTCCCAGGAGTTTAACCCCTGGCAAACGCACAGGTTCTGCCACCTCCTTTCATGATCTTATCTCCCCTGTCCGAAGCATTCCCGTTGGGTTCGGTCAGTGAGTGTCCATGGATAGAGAGCAGAGCTCCACAGAGACAGAGGGACAGGGGGAGGGGGGCCAGCTCTGCAATGCACCATTCTCCATGCCTGCTGCCCAGCCAAGTCGGCTGTCTGCGGAATTGAGGGCACGGCTCAGTGCCAGGCTTCTTGGCAGCTCTGCCCTGGCCCTGCAGTGCACTCCCCACCCTCCTCTTGATCCCACCCTACAGTCATCCCTACCTGGGGGCCTTTAGTTCCCCACATGTGCCCCAGAATCCTTTGCAGTAGCATCTCCGAGGGGGTGCTGGATCAGCCAGTGGCAGGCAGGGCTCTGGAATCTGCCGCTTTCAGAGGCTCCTTGGTGGCCTCTGCAGTTGGTGGAACTGAATCGGGGTGGGGTCCCTTTCGGGGTGGGAGCGAGATGGGCAGAAAGGGCAGCTGAAGGAGGGTGCCGGGCTTGGGACTGGCTCACTGGAGATGCCGCCATAGGTGTGAAGTTCTACAGTAGGGGGCTGCCCCCACAGTGCAGGCCTAAGGCAGCCCCAGTGCCAGGCCGCAGGGTTTTTCATGCCAGCCCGAGGGAGATACCCATGCTAGCCTAAGAAGGGACGCCAGTGCCAGTGTCTGCCAGTGGGGTAGTGTGTCCCTGGGACCATCTGGCAGCCTGTCTATGCACCTGTCTGGGGTTCCCATTCTATGCCAGGGAGCTGAATGAGCCTTCCAGGTTCCTGCTGTGGCACAGTTGGGCAGGTGGGCATGGATCCCAGCTGCCCTCAGGGGGGAGCAACTACTGGGCCCTTTCCTACTGTCAGCCAGGCTGTGACCTGTACCGCGTTATCATTCCACTGCAGCTGCCCGTGTTCTCCTTGCTGGCGCCTGGCCGGCGCCACAACCCTGGCTATTGAAACCAGCCACTGTCCATAAAAGCACATAAAAGGGTTTGGACACATGAGGTTCCAGGTACAAGGAAAATGTGATGTGCAGTCCAGAGCCCACCCATATTGACAGGTTCCTTCCGCACCAATGGTCAGTCCGCACGGCGCTGGTTCAGTGGCAAGAGCTGGGATCCACCTCTCATGAGATACTTCCACTGGCAGAGTCTCTCCTCTGTAATGAACAACGTTTGGAGACATTTTCCCTTCTCATGTAGCCTGAGGTGCTTGTCTCTGTTCATAATCAGGGTGTTTCATTAGCTGCAGCTCAGTCCTGATGGGCCCCTAGTCAGCGTTTCTGCATGGGGTGCTTTGCCCTGCATGGTCTCCAGACTGCAGGCGCAGGGCTGGGCTGGTTCCCCGCATGCCTGTGGTTCTCAGTGTTGAGGCAGCACTGAGATCCCTGCTGCAAGTGACACATTTCACTTCCGCGGGTTTGGAACCCAGGATCTTCCCTGTGACATAGTACGAACATCCGGCCACAGCCCAGCAATCAGCCAGTGCTTCACTTTCGGCAGAGACTGCCCATGCCCACCTTTGGTGAAATATTGGGGGATGGTGAGACATGTGCTTGGGTGTGTCTGTGTCATTCTGGGTCCTCCCTTGTCCCCAGGAGATGGTTTGGGTATACCCCTGGGGATAGGTTAAGGAGCGTTGGCCTAGCTCTCCAGGCTCTCCTGGTGGTTATCGGCCCCAGGCAGAGTGTGTTCTCAGGGAGCCGAGGGAATGGTCCAAGCTAATTCTCCCTCTCTCCATCTCCTTGCAGGATGGGAGCGTTCACGTTACATTCCAGAACAGGGAAGCCCACGCCGTCCGTCTCCAACGGGTGAGTCACACAGCTTCACCGGCATCTGCTCCTGCACAGGCGGCCCCACAAGGAAGCAGCATGTAGGGGGCTTTGCCCTGGCAATGCCCTGGACCCATGGCTAGAGACCATCGGTCTCCAGCGCTGTCAGCCTGGTGCCTGTTGCCAGACCTAAGCAGGGAGCCATGTGGTGCTGCAATGCCAAGAACACCAGCACTAGGACAGCATGAGACTGTTCCCTCCCAGTGAGTCCGTTGCTGCTTCTAGGTGCCAGGCCCGGTCATTTCACTGAAGCAGGCCCACCTCCTGCACCATCAGCCCCACTGGCAGTCCCGAGTTCAAACCTCCCTGTCAGCCTAGGCGGGGTCTGTTATTAACGGCACCACATCATGGCGTCATGCAAGGCCTGACGTTACGCCACTGTGGGGCTGAGCCCTGCAACACCTGGCCCTGAGTTTTGCTCTTTTCCGGACGGGGCTAGTCCTGCCAGCACCCTCTGACAGCCTAACTGTGACAGGGTCATTTTCAGAAGGGATGTGAACGTCCGTGGGACTTGTGCTCCTAAAGATCTTCAGAGTTTCTGGCCATCTCCCCTAACATTTGGATAGCCCCATCACCCTGACACCCCAAGGCCTTTACTCCCTGAAAGCTGCCACGGGAAAACAGGATAGGTCTGTGCCTGTGCCCCCCGCCCCCCTCCCGGAGAGGCTGAAATAGGGTTTAATGGGGCAAGCCCAACTGCTCAGGGACAACCTCCCCACAGGGGGCCTGGAGGGAATGTCCTCCTTGATCCCACACCTGGGGGTCAGCCTGACCCAGAGATGTGAGCCACGCTCACTAGTCCTGACCACACCTTGCTGGTTCCCAGGGTCTGCCTGGTCCTTTGGCTTGAACCCTATGGAGGTGGATTCTGCTGGTGGTTATAGGGTCAGCAAATCCAAAATTCCCAGGACCCTCGGAGGTTACAGATGAGTCCTTCTGTCTATTTTAACCTGCACTGTGATGCTGGGCTGAGAGGGAGAGTCAGGATGCCTGGGCTCTCGGCTCCCTGCTTCCTGCCACAGCCAGGCTCCCGGTGGGGAACCTGGAGCTTCAGTGCAGCCAGCGGGGATCTGGGAGCCTTGGGGCAGCTGCTGGGCTCCTCACCGAGAGCTGGGAGCCCAGGGCACAGCCTGGCTCGGACCGAGGAGTGGAGAGCTGGGTGGGCACGGCCCAACGGATACCCCAAGGCTCCCAGCTCCCACTTCCCACCAGGAGCCCAGCGACTTCCCAGAGGCTCTCCTGGAATCTGGGAGCAGAGCTCACAGCTGGGATCCCAGGGGGCAGCCATGCTTCAGGCTCCCAGTGGGGAGCTGTGTGTAGAACTGAGAGCCTGGGCTCTCAGCCCACCACACTGCCCCTCTTCAGTTGGTGGAAGCGCTCCTGGTGAGCACGCGCACCACCGACACAGGGAGGGTAGTGTGGACATCAGCCACCTCAGTAATCACTGCACTGGCTGTTAGTTGACCTAACATAGGCTGACTTACGTTTCTAGTGTAGACAGGCCCTGAGAGTGGGGGTTTTAGAAGCACTTGGCGCTGGCCTAGCTCTGCTCCCATTAGATTGTTGGCTCTTTGGGGCAGGGACCCTCATCGTGTTCTGTTTGTACAGCACCACGCACAGTCATGGCCTGGTCCGTGACATAACAACACTGGAGTCAATGCTCAGAATGGCCATTGCATTCAGTGGGAGCAGAGCTAGGCCAGCGCTGAAGGAGGCCATACCTCCAGTCGTTTATCTGGGTAAGGAAAAAAGGATGATGCCATGGTAGGGATCTGCTACAGACACCTAACCAGGAAGAAGAGGTGGATGAGGCTTTTTATAAACAACTAACAAAATCATCCAAAGCAGAGGTGCTCACTTTTATTTTTCCCCATGGGTGCTCCACCGCCGCTTTGCCCCTTCCCCCGAGGCCCCGTTCTCACTCCACCTCTTCCAACCCCTGTTCTGCCCCCTCTCCTGAATCCGTGCCCACCCATCTCTCGCTGCTCTCCGCCCTTCCCCAAGCACCTCCTGCCAGCCGCTGAACAGCTGTGGCTGGTGGATGCTGAGCGCTGGGGCACCCATGGAGTTGGCACCTATCATCCAAAGCATAGGACGTGGTGGTGATGGGGGGACTTCAGTTACCCAGAAAATAACATGGCAGGACACAGATTATAGAGCAAGTTCTTGGAATGCAATGGAGCCATTTTTGTTTCAGAGGGTGAAGAAAGCTACTAGGGGATAGACAAATAGGGAGGAACTGGTTGAGAATTTGAAAGTGGAAGGCAACTTGGGTGAAAGTGATCATGAAATGGTAGAGTTCATGATTCTAAGGAATGGTTGGAGGGAAAACAGCACAATAAAGACAATAGATTTCAAGAAGGCAGACTTTAGTAAACTCAGCGGGAATTGGTAGGTAAGACCCCGTGGGAAGCAAGTCTAAGGGGAAAAACAGTTCAAGAAAGTTGGCGGTTTTTCAAGGAGACAAAAGCAAACTATCCCATTGTGTAGGAAAGATAGGAAGTATGGCTAGAGACCACCCCGGCTTAACCAGGAGATCTTCAATGATCTGAAACTCAAAAAAAGAGTCCTCCAATAAGTGGAAACTAGGTCAAATGACAAAGGATGAATATAAACAAATAACACAAGTATGTAGAGAAGCCAAGGCACACAACGAGACTTACTAGCTAGAGCCTCCGTAGAATTTCTAGGATTCATCCTATCTCCTGCCAGTATCAAAATGGACCAGTGCAAAGTAAAGGCAATCAGAATGGCGGTACCGCAGAATATTCATGAATGCCAACGCTTCTTGGGGTTCATGAATTTCTACCAGCGGTTCATCCTGAGGTTCTCGGAGCAGATCATCCCTCTCCCTGCCCTGCTCTGCAAAAACATCAGGTTCCTCTGGTCACCTGAGGCCTGGCAGGCCTTTGAACAATTAAAACTCACATTTACCATTGCTCCCGTATTGCCCCACCCTGACACCATGCCAGCCTTCATCCTAAAGGCAGATGCTTCCAACGTGGCAATTGGAGTGGTGCTCAACAACTACTACCTCCGAACACCTTCTACTCCAGGGAACTCACACCTGCAGAGCAAAACGATGGCATTTTGGACAGAGAACTCCTGGCAATTTAGGCCACTTTTTGAAGAGTGGTGCCACAATCTAGAAAGCGCCTGGTATCCCCTCCAGGTGTACACTGACCATAAGACCTTTGAATGTCTGCGTAGGGCCACAGCTGTTAACCAACATTGACTTCAGTGGACCTTATTGTTTACACACTTTAATTTCATAATCTCCTATTGCCCAGGAACCAATAATAGCTTTATTCTGGAAGGGCGAATATTATACTCACCAAAATGACTTGAACTGGAAACCTTGTACATCCTCACACTTTGTAACTTTCTGGGTGCAGCTCTCCACCAAGACCTGCTCCCCGTCAGAAGATCAGCCTGGATCTATTGGATCCTGCCAGTCGAGCAGGAAGCCATAAGTAGGGGACCCCATGATGTCGGAGACAGGGTAACCTACGTAAAGGGGTGTATATATGTTCCCCCCAGGCCTCCAAGGACTGCAGCACTATGCCATGACTTCCCCTGGCAGGATATTTTGTTCACTTCTGCGCTCAGCGGCTCATCTTTCATGTCTTGTGGTGGCCTTGCATATGAGCCACAGTGCAGGCCTGTGTGGTGTCTTGCAATGTATGCACCCACTCCAAGGCGCCACACAATGACTCCTGCAACCCCTGGGACTCCTGCAACCCCTCGAGATTCCACCTGGCCCCTAGACAGAACTACATACGTCCAATGGGTTCATGACCATCCTGAGAGACATGGGCCATCTCATGAAGATGGCACACTTCATCCCCTGCACTGGCCTACCCTCTTCCCAGCTCTGGATGGAACAAGTCGTTGGCCTCCATGGCTTCCCAGAGCACATCATCTCTGACTGCAGTGCACAATTTATCTCCCACTTTTGGGGAGAAGCACTCTGGATTTTGGGTATACGCTCCCGCCTCTCCTCCACCTATCACCCTCAGACTAATGATCAAGCAAAGAGAGCCAACCAGATCCTGGAGCAGTATCTTTGATGTTACATCAACTTCTATCAGAACAACTGGGCCTTGCTGCCACCCGCAGAGCTTGTGTATAATAATGCAGAACATGTCACTGTGTTTTGAATTATGGGTTTGTGACAGGGTGGACTGGATCCAGAGACCCCCCCACCCCCATGCTCAAGGCCTCATGGCCCTGCCTCACCCCGCCCCAGAAAAGAGCAGAGAAGTCCTCCAGATGTTCTCCAGAGGAGAAGTCCTCCAGTCCAGCCTAGAGTGGCTGCAGAGAAACACCCAATCAGAGGGGCTGCTGGAGCGGCCAGTCAGGGGCCAGAAGGGCCCTGTAAAAGGAAGCAGCAGTGGCAGAGCAGTCAGTTCCTGTCTGGAGCTTGAAGAGGGAGCCCTGGGTGCCTGGCTGGCTGGAAGAGCAGCAGCAGCAGCAGCAGCAGCAGCACAGACAGCTCCCTGCAGGCAGGACTGAGCCCAGGGAAGGCTGCCAAAGTGCCTGCTGGCTGTTGGGAAGAGCAGCAGGACCATGGACAGGCTGCACCCAGGGGACTAAGCCCAGAACCTAGCCAGGCTGGGCGAGGGTACTGTGATGGGCCCTGCTGGTCTGGTTGAAGACTGAGCTCAGGGAGCACTGTCAAAAGGACACCATCCGAAGGTATGGAGGAAGGCCCCAGTTGGGCTGTTAAAGAAGGCAGGGTCTTAGGAAAGAAGCCTTGGTGCTACAGCCCCGGACCAGGGCCGTGAGCGAGAGCTAGAGACTATATACCCCGGAAGTGGGACAGTGTGTGTGACTTAGCCAGAGGGCTGAGTCGCTGAAATGCACTGAAAGAACCAGCTGACCACAAAGGGGGTGTCACGGAGATAGTGGGAGTCAGCGCCCTGCACCCCCAATTCCTGCAATTCACTGTGACTCTCAGCCAGCCAGTAGAACAGAAGGTTTATTAGAGACGACAGGAACACAGTCCAGAAGCTCTAGCTGTCAATGAAATACCTACCCACAAACAGGCCATCTCATAAATTAGACTATCAGTTCCTTGGCCCCTACTGAATTTGCCAGCAAATTAATCCTGTCACCTCTGAACTCAGCTTGCCCTGTTCTCTCCGATTACACCCAGTTTTCCACATATCACTTCTGGAGCCTCCCTTTCTGGACCCATTGCCTCACCGCTCCCAACCCCGTCCCCCACCAGTACGTGCTCAAGACCACAAGAAGTACGTTGTCCATGAAATCTTCATGCCAAAATCAGATGGGATAAACTCTGGTGTGTTGGGGACTGGGAAGGCTACAGTCCTGAAGAGCGCTTCTGAGAGCTGGCAGCACATCTGCCCTCCTGACCTGGTAAACACCTTCCCCGAAACCCCAGTTCACAACCTGCCGGCAGGCTCCCGAGGGGAGAGGCAATGGATTACAGACCTTGTACCCGGCTCTTGGGGCGCTAGGTTGTGATCAGCCACAACTGCCACCCAGCACCTCATCTGACCCACTGCAGAAGGGAACCAGCAAAGTGCTATATGGCAAAGGGCCCCGCCCCCAAAGCTTCTGACTGGGGGAAAATCCAGCATCTCTGATTGGCTGAGGAGCTCTATTTAAACCAGGAAGAGGCTTGAGCTACTGGAGGAATCCTTGGTTGGCTGCTATTAGAGACCCCTCCTGCTTACCTGCCTCCTGAGCCCTGCCTCCTCCTGGTCTCCACATCAGACCCCTGCCTGCTCCCAGCTCCTGCCACACTCCAGGGCCCTGATCCTATGCCTGACCCCTGATGCTGTCTCCAGCTTTGAGCTTTTGCTTGGCACTGGCTTCTAACCATTAGGCCTGATTGCCCATGTCCTGGTCATTAAACAGCCCTTCCCCAGCTGGGCTTCTCTCTCAGTTAACCTTGGCCCTCCTGCTGTCACGTGAGGTGAGGTAACCTAACTTGCCTCTCAGGCCCTGGTTAACCTGTCAGTGCTGGTGTGAGTGCACACCCCATCACGGCTTCCCTTGCTTCTGACTTCTGCTGGTTCCTATCAGCTTCCCCTTTCTCCTATGTGTTCCGTATATGCATTTTGCTTTAGTTGCCTTTACTTCCCCTCCAAACCAGGATGGTGTTTAATGAAGTGCAGCCGTCTTCCTCACTTATGACTTTTGGGGCATCCAGGAAGATGTGCTGAAATGATTCCCAATTAGCGTTCACATTTTTCTTCTTCCCAGGTGGTTTGGCTCATAATTGTTTTAGCTTTTTGAAATTGGCCCCATTAGCAGCACACCAAGTGTATCTATTACTGGTCTACATATCTATTATGTGTTTTCCTGGCACATTATAATTGTGAGCAAGTCATGATTACTTGTATCTAAGTTAGCGTTCATAGTTTTAGTTCTGAGAGCAGTTCCTCTGTGTCTGTTAGGACAAGGTCTAATATAGAATCCTCTATGTTGGCTGGAACACTTTGAGTTAGGAAATTATCATCTATAATATTTAGAAATTCCAAGGATGTTTTAGTGCTGGCAGCAGGAGACCTCCCGCATGTCACTCAAATGATACCTATACCTCCACATGATAGATCGGTGCGTAAGGAGCCGCTCATCCCATTCCCGAGTGTGATTTGTGGGTCTGTAGCAGACCCCAACTAATTCCCCACCTCGTGCTTTATCTGTTTGGACATTGGCCATTAGTATTTAAGAACATTTTCTGCCATTATTCTCCCCTGCCCCTTTTGCCCACTTGATCCTTCCTAACTAAGTTATAACCCTTGACTTTAACATCCCAATCATGGGCATCATCCCTTTGGGTTTCAGTAACACCAACTAGACCAAATTTATGGTCACAAATGAGCAATGCCAGTTGCTCTGGTTTGTTACGCAGGCTCCCACCACTGGTGTGCTGGCAAGTCATGAAGTTCCTCTTTTCATGTCCTTTGGGTCCTTTACAGCCTGAGTGAGTTACCTAATAGCCTCCCACTGGCTTTGGTTCCGGGAGGAGCTGGGGTGGCCCCTCCCCCTAAAGCTGCATACAGTGCCTGGCCCACAGTAACAGAAACTTAACACAGTGGGGTCCCCCAAATACTGGCTGGGATTGCAAGACCTGTCACAGGAGCCAGTGGGCCAGCCCAGCTGCTGTAAATCATCCAAAGCTCCATTGAGCCAATGGGCCAGATCCCATCTGGTGTCAATCCACTGTAGTTCCATTGGCATCAGGTCCTCACTGGTGTCGTATCCTAGCTCTGCTGGAGCCAACAGAGCCGGGCTGATTACGGTCAGTTGACGGGGGAGCCAGGTGTGGATGATCAGCCCCCATTAGGATGCTCATTAGAGTCTCTCAGAAATTCCCTCTGAGCCCCTACTGCCAGCCCCTGCATTTAAACCATTCATCTGGCCCCTTCTAATGCCTGTTCCGGAAAGCACTCCTGGCCATCTCCTGTGTCTGACACTGGCTCCCCCTCATCCATTGGTTTTGGGATCTGGGCTCCCCCTGGCTGCCAGCAGGGTCCATCGAGAGCCATGCTCATTGCATCAACAGCCTGCTCGATTCCAGCCCCTCCAGCAGGATGGTCAAATCCAGTGCCAGTGGGATGGGGCAGCCAGCCTTCCACCTGGTGCGCTGCCCAGAGCGTTTTTCTAGCTCTCCAGGAGATCAGGTCAATCAGCCCCATCTGAGAGGTGGAGAAACTGAGGCACTGAGCGGTGAAGTGACTTACCCGAGGTCAGCCAGAAGGCTAGTGGCAGAGCTGGGCCTAGAACCCAGGCCTCTGAGCCCTTTCCTCCTGGCTTTTCAATCAATGAGCCTGATGGGGATGGAAACAGACTCCACTGAGCTTAAAAAACAGGAGCCCCCAGGAGCCCGGCAATCTGGTGTGGAGGTCACTGCCACTGGGCTGGCTGCTCAGGGGGGCCCTGGGCAAGCCGGAGAGCTGGATCAAAGACTGGAGCCCAGGGAGCTGTCCAGGCACCCGCCAGGCCTGCAGGGGAGGCGGGGCCCTGCAGTGAAATGGGCCTTTGTCCAAGCAGATGCCACTGCCCAGGGCCCTGCTGGAGTCCATGCCAGTGCAGGGCACCCAGCGCACAGGGCGAGAACAGCCTGAGCCCTGTCTGTGCCAGAGCTGCACCCAGGAAGCAACGCCTCAGGGGCGTCCTGGTGCAGACAAGGCCAGGTGGGGTGGGGAAGGGGATCTCTTTCCCAGCGGCCCTGCTGGGACCAGTGCACGCCCGGTAACTAGCCAGGCAGGGTGTTGCACAGAAACAGTGCACTGGATTACAGCCCCCAAATGCATCTGCGAGTCCCCCTCCCTGCCCACCTGTGGCAGCGCCCGTCTCTGGCCAGGTACTGCTCCTGCAGTGCAGCCTGTGCACAGCCAGCAATGCTCCAGCAGCCACTGGAAGAGAGGCAGAGGTGGGGGGGATGCATCGGGGGAGGGTGGGGAGAGGGCAGCAGAGGGGGTGATGGAGCCGGGGAGGGAGAGGGCAGACTGAGGGAAGCGGGTGTCACATGGAGGTGATGGAGACAGGAGGCGTATGGCTGGGCAATAGAGCCAAGGGGTGATGAGGGTGGGAGAGAGGCTGATAGAATGGGTGCATGGGAGTGGGGGGTCGTGGGGGGCTCTTGGGCCAGGGCCAGCCCAGGGCTGGGCAGTGGTGTTGGAACACTTTTTAACAGTGGGGGTGCTGAAAGCAGTTTTTACTTTTTATCTTATGCCCCCCCTTACCCTCTTCACGCTCCCCCAGCCCCTAGAGCTGGGGCCAGGAGCAGGGCCATGTCTCTGGGAGGGGGGGACCCAGATGGGGTAAGGGGGCTGAGACTGGGGCCACAGCTTGGGGTGGGCACAGGGCCAGGGAGCAGAGTCTCGGGTGCAGGGCTGGAGAGCAGAGTCCTGGGTCCAGAGTCCCAGGCATGGGGCCAGCAGCCAGGGAGCAGTGTGCAGGGCCGGCAGCCGGGACCCCGCATAAAGCCTGGGGCTGCTGAAGCCTCCCCCTCCCCCCGGCCCTGCATTCTTAGTTTCCATACCTATGGGTCAGGGGGCGATTTTGGGGCAAGTCCAGCCCAGGGTTGGGGGGGCGCTCTCTGGGCCGGGCCAGCCCAGTGGCTTAGACCCCCTCTCTTTTCTTCTGCAGTGGGATTCCAGGGAAAAAGTGTGGCACCATCATCCTATCGGCCGAGGAACTGGGCAACTGCCGGGTGAGTTGTGGCTGCCATTCCTCCCAGCGGGTCTCAGACCGGCAATGGCTGGAGGGCACCTGGCAGCTGTTGGGAGACTCCCAGAACCTGCCTGGGGTGGGATTCCACTGTGCAGGGTCCCAAGGGAAGATGGGGAGGCAGACGGAGGAGTCCTGGAGGGGGAGAAGGACCTATGCTAAGTTCCCACCCATGGGCATGTGCACATCACACATCCCCCACCCCCAGGAGCACAGCGCATCCCACGCCCTGGCAGGGCGTCTGGTCAGGTCACTGCTGGGATGGGAGACCTTTCCCAAGGAAATCCAGTGTCTGCAGGGAGCGAGGTGGGTGATCCCCTCACAGTCAGTGCTGACCCTAGAGTGGTGCTAGGGGCGCTGTGCTATAGGGTGCGGGAGCCAGCAGGGGACGCTCTCCCCTCACAGTCAGTGCTGACCCCAGTAGTGTTGTCAGGGTGAACCAAGTTTCCCATGTCTCTTTTGGGGAATGTGGCGTTCAGCTGAGGTTGGTTTACCCACCCCATGGGCTGATCCCAGTGCCGCCGCATGGCGCTAGGGGGCAGGGAGACTCCCTCATGATATCTTCCCCCAGTGCTGTCCCGTGCTGCGTGGCCCCCCTGCCATGGCCCTGATCCCCGCACTCCCACTGCACTGATCGAGAGGCCCTGGCCCATCACCTGCTCCTGTCTCCTCGATCCTCAGCAGCTGCTTTCCATGTGCACAGATGGAGTAGCCAGCTCCGCGCTCCAGCCAGTGACCCGTGTGTGGGGCTCTGCACCAGCTGGGAAGCTGAGGGCAGGGGCTGCGGGGAGCAGAGCAGGGCTGGGAACACACATTGCAGGAGGAGAGAGGTGCCTGAGGAAGTATAATTACTCCTGATTAATATTTCATCAATTAATCTCGCCAAGCAGAAAGGCCAAGCTGGGGAGGGGATGGCATGAGGAATATTGCGCAACCAGGGCTTTTGCTTGCCTTGCTTTGTTCTCTTAAACATTTGTGGCTGAACATAATGCTCTGAGAGGTGGGCAAAACGCAAGCAAGGGCCAGGCAAGCTTCCCTTGGCACAGACCTGCCGGTGCCCCTCAATCCCGACCCGCAGCCCTGTGCTGTCCCAGCCCTGGGCTCCCCACACCCCCTCCAGCCCTGCCAGTGCCCTTCAGTCCTGATCTGCATCCCCCTGCTTTCTCAGCCCTGGGCTCCCCACACCCCCTCCAGCCCTGCCAGTACCCTCTCAATACTGACCTGCAGCCCCCTGCTAGCCCAACTCTGGGCTCCCCACACCCAGCTCTGCCAGTGCCCCTCTCTCCCTTGCAGAGATGCTGGCAGTCCCTGAGGATGGGTTTGTGGGGCACAGAAATGTTGGCTAGGATGACGCTACTAGACTCATCAACATTCATGACCTGAGTTAGGGCTCGAAACTGGGGTCAGATCCTCAGCAGGTGTAAATCGGCCTCACACCGCTGCAGTCCACTGAGTAACACTGATTTATATCCCCCTACTGCACAGCTCAGGGCTGCCCGTGGCAGGACATGGAGAATACCCAGGTCCAACCCAGGCTGCAAAGCATGGTCAGCTTAGCACATCAGTGCTTCTTCAGCAGGGCTCACTGGTGGCCTTGTGCACCAGGGTCCTGCCCTCTGACTTGCTGCTTCCCCCACCACTGGGCATGCGTGGTCTCTTCTCTCCAGGCAACACTGCCTCTTCCTTGGTTCTTCTTCCCAGGTTGGACTGTCCACCATTCTGTGCAGAACAGCCATTTTCCCATGCATGGCTACTGCTCTCCACCTGTCGCCAGCATCCTTGCTTGACCTACAGGTTCTTTGCATGACTCACTACAGGTTTCCATGCATGGCAGTGAATGTAGGTAGGTAGGTAGGTAGATAGATGCGGTGTACAGGGATAGATAGATAGATAGATGTGGTGTATGGGGATGGATAGATAGATTAGATAGATGAGCGTATGGGGATGGATGAGAGGGGTGTATGGGGATAGAGAGATGCAATGTATGGAGACGGATGGATGGAGTGAATGGGGATGGATAGATGGATGGATGGATGGATGAGGTGTATGGAGATAAATGGATGGATGGAGGGTATGTGGATGGATGGATGAGAGGGGTGTATGGGAATACAGAGATGCGATGTATGGAGATGGATGGATGGAGTGAATGGGGATGGATGGATGGATGGATGAATGAGGTGTATGGAGATAAATGGATGGATGGAGTGTATGGGGATGGATGGATGAGAGGGGTGTATGGGGATGGATAGATAACTCCTTCACCACTGCAGATGTCTCCACGGGGCAGCTTGCACTCAGGGGGCTCACTGAGAACTTTATTGAAAGGCATCAGCATCGCCTAAGAATGGATCTAACTCTAAGGGCTGGTCTAGATGAACACTCACTGCACAGCAAGCTGGGGTGTCAATCTACAGTGTGCAAGCCTGCCGTGCACCCCTGCTGCCACCCGCTAACCATTCCTGCGGCAGGTTCGGTCACAGAGACCCCCTTGGGACTATCACCTGACATGCTGAAGTTACTTCTGAGCCCATTTTCCCTGCTAGCCTGGGACTCCAGACCCCTGCCTTGTTGAGCCAGTCACACTAGCCTGCTGCAACACAGACCCAGGTCTGGTCCATGCCCCCAAAGCTGCAGACTTTAACCAAAAACTGCTCAGCAGGTCACCTCTGTCCAGCACCCAGACACCCAGTTCCCAATGGGATCCAAACCCCAAATAAATCTGTTTTACTCTGTATGAGGCTTATACAGGGTAAACTCATAAATTGTCCACCCTCTCTAACACTGATAGAGAGATATGCACAGCTGTTTGCTCTCCCAGGTATTAATCACTTACTCTGGGTTTATCAATAAACAAAAGTAATTTTATTAAATATAAAAAGTAGGATTTAAGTGGTTTCAAGTAATAACAGACAGAACAAAGTAAGTTACCAAGTAAAATAAAACAAAACACGCAAGTCTAAGCCTAATACATTAAGAAACGGTTTACCGGTAAATCTCACCCTTTGAGATGTCCAATAAGCTTCTTTCACAGACTAGACTCCTTCCTAGTCTGGGCCCAACCTTTCCCCGGTACAATCCTTGTTAGTTCCAGCAGGCATCTTAGGTGAAAAGCAGGGGCTTTCTCATGACTGGGACAATCCTTTGTTCTCTTCCATCCCCTTTTTGTCTCTCTGGATCCCCACCCTTCCTTCTACATGGAAAAGCACCAGGTTTAAGATGTAGTCCACCATTTTTACTGGGCTGGCTTATACAAACACAAGAAGTCTTGCAAGTAACAGAGCCATTTACAACCAATTGTCCTAGTCAATGAGAGCCATCAAGATTCTAAACCATCATCAATAGCCCACACTTTGCATAATTACAGTAGTACATCAGAGTTATACTTTATATTTCTAACTTCAGATACAAGAATGATACATGCATACAAATAGGATGACCATATTCAGTAGATTATATGCTTTGTAATGATACGTTACAAGAGACCTTTTGCCTGAAGCATATTCCAGTTACATTATAGTCACAGTCATTAGCATATTTCCATAAAACATATGGAATGCAACATCACAGTTCCCTAGTGAGCTTTGATCCACCCACTTCGAAACAGGAGGGTATCAGAGGACTGGTTAGTGCATGGCATGCTGGTGCACTGTGGATTGACACCCTAGCTTGACGCACAGTAACTGTTCATCTAGCCAAGCCCTAAATCGAACGCAACAGCCAGCTTTCCCGGGGGTGCATCATCATCCACACAAGCAGCCTCTCCAAAGCAAATCCCCAGTGTGTTGGGATACAGCTTTTCTGCAGCATGGTGGTTAGTCGGCACCAGAACCAGGTGGCTGACAGTATCAGGTGTGGTTCCAGGGCCGGATCCTCCGCTGGCATGATCAGCGCAGCTGTGTCACAGTTGATAGCATGAGTCCCATGGGCACCAGAACAAGGGCCTGGCCCATGGGCTTCAGCAAGTCACAGTCTGAAAGAGTTTATTGGAGCATGGGCCCAGTTCCAGATGAGCCCCGTTGAGGGAGGAGCTGGGTGGTTACCCATAGCAGAAGGGGGCTGCAGGGGGCGGGCAGGGCTGCTGCTCTCCCTCTCTTGGCAGGGGAGAGGCTGGCAGGGTTGGAGAGGGAGCCCGGCTGGCCCTGGGATTCTCTCTGAAGTGAAGAGCCTGGCAAGAGTCCAGGAGAGTTGGAGAAGCCAGCAGGGTGGAGCAAGCTGCAGTGGTGCTGGCTCTGGCCCGGGGAGACATTCAGCTGAGGGGCGCAGCAGGGGAAACTCAAGAGAAATTGGCGTTTCAGCCTGGAGAGGAAGAAGTGGTTTCAGTTTGTGTCGGGGGGACTTGTTGATGGACTCCAGGGGGACCCTGCGAGCCCCTGCCCTGAAAGGAGGGTGAACCCTGAGAACCATGAAGCTCAGCTGATGGAAGCCCTGTGAAAGCCTGAGACAAGCAGCGGAAGGACCTCTGGGCCCAGAGTCGGGGCTGAGAGCTCACACAAGGGCTTGGAATTATTTGTTAGACTCTGTTACCCTGGGAGGTGGGGATTGGGAGAGACTTGGCTGAAGGCTGAGTCACAAGAAGAGGCGACCACCACTGGGCTAGCGCAGCTGTCAGCAGGGGGCGCTAGATGAGGAGAGTGTGGGTGAGGTGACACAGGACAGCTGGACTGGAGCGTTAACAGAACCACCGTCAGACTCCCCCAGACCCTGCTCCCCGGGAAGGGTGTAAGTGCTGAGCGAATCCCTGTAACCGGGCGAGCGAGGCTCCCCCGGAGAAGCGTCTCCGTGTACGTGGCACTGGGGGGCTCTGTGTTCAGCCTCTCTAGCACTGGATCACAGCAGCACTGGGCAAGAGGAACAATGGTCCTGCCCCGCCGGCCCAGCCTGGGGCCTGAGCCTCACCTCCTTCCTTGGCCGTCGTCCCCAGCAGCAAGTGCAGTGTCCTGCGCAGAGCACCCTGGGTGGCCTGTCCTTGGCACTCAGAGAGGGGACGTGCTAGACCTTGCTCATCGCTGGGCCGGATCCTCAGCTAACAGGTGTAACTGCACCGGGGGCAGTGGGATAACACCAGCGGAGCCAGGCCAGTTTACTCTGGCCCTGGGCTTCTGGGATGGTGCAGCATGGCTCCCAGCAGAGGCTGGGCAGGGTCTCTGGGGGGTGGCATCAGGACACTGTCCGAGCCCTGCTAGAGCCCTGGGCCTGCCTTCACCTTGGTGCTCGGCGAAGGAGGCTGTGAGCCCCTAAGTCCTGCTGTGGCTGTGGGTGCTGGTGCCTCTGAGCGGGAAGCTCTGCTCCAGGCCTCGGAAAATCCAGTCCATTCCTCTGAGCCGGGCCGTGGGGCACCCTCCTGAGGAGCCAGCTGTGCCTCCCAGGGAATGGCTCCTCGAGATAACCCAGCGAGCGAGCAGGTCCAAGTCTCTGTGTGTGTGTGTGTGTGTGTAGCAGTGAATGGGTACATATGTGTGTGTGTATGTGTGTAGAGCAGTGAGCAGGTATGAGTGTGTGTGTGTGTAGCAGTGAGTAGGTATGAATGTGTGTGCTTATGTATGTGGGTACACGTGTGTGTGTAGCGCTGTGTGGGTATGAGTGTGTGTGTAGTGGTGTGCGGGTATGTGTGTGTGTGTGTGTGTAGCGGTGTGCAGGTACATATGTGTGTGTGTGTAGAGGTTTGTGGGTACGTGTCTGTGTTTGTGGTGATCTACAGGTATACATGTGTGTAGTGGGGGGTGTGCAGAGTGTGTGTGTGTGTGTAGCGGTGTGCAGGTACATATGTGTGTGTGTAGAGCTTTGTGGGTACATGTGTTTGTGTGTATGTGTGTGGTGATCTACAGGTATACATGTGTGTAGCAGTGTGCAGGTACAAGTGTGTGTGTGTGTAGTGGTGTGCCAGGTGTGTGTGTGTGTGTAGTGGTGTGCAGGTTCGTGTGTGTGTGGGGTGTGTGTGTAGAGGTTTGTGGGTATATGTGTGTGTGTGTGCGTGTGGTGATCTGCAGGTATACATGTGTGTAGCAGTGTGCAGGTATGAGGTGTGTGTGTGTGGTGGTCTGCGGGGTGTGTGTAGCAGTGTGCGGCTACGTGTGTGTGGGTGTATGTAGAGGTTTGCGGGTACGTGTGTGTGTGTGTGTGTGTGTGGTGATCTGCAGGTATACAGGTGTGTAGCGGTGTTCAGGTACGAGTGTGCAGGCAGTCTGTTAGGTGCCAGTTTGGTGTCCAGCCCAGCTCCCAGGGCTTTTCTCCATCAGTGCAGCCCCTGTGCCATCAAGTGCCCCACTTGGGGAGCTGCTTGGCTGCCCGGGCCATGGAGGGGTGCACCCAAGGGCTCTCCTGCTCAGGCAGACCCTCACTGTCTGGGAGCAAACTGCCCCCGGCAGCTCATGCCTGAGCCCAGCAGACACAGACGGGGCTACCCACGAATGCAGTAGGAGGCAGCTGGCACAAGCTGGCAGAGTGCGACCCTCGGTGTCTCCTCCTTGGGAGCCAGCGTGTCTGTCACCACCAGGTGCTGCACTGCCACGGGGTGGGGGCCGCAGCCGGGCCGTGTGCACCCTCCCCTCTGCAGGGAAACCCGGACAGCTCCGAACTCAGCCCAGGGCAACTCCCACATGGGCCCATGACTGCCAAACAGACACCCCCACTCTAAACGCCACTTACACAGAAGCACACAGTCAGAGGCACACACCCACACGCATTTTACAGTCTCACACTCGCTCATGAACACACCCCACAAAGAATCCATATTGGCACGCTCTCCTGTGTTCACGTACAAACACATATGTAGAACACACACTCACACGCCTCCCCCGCCACCCTGGACACATTCTCCACGCCCACGTACTGGTGCACCCCTCCCACGCACTAGCTCAGACACCTGCAGCCCCTCCCTTACAGGAACCTGCAGAGCGAATACAAAGCAGCCCTGCCACCTGTTCTGCTGCATAGAGGAATTCGCTCCCCTGTGCTCGATGGGGCTGATGCTGCAGGCTGGGCGTGTACCAGAGGGTGCGCAGGTGGAGCCGCTTGACTGGGGCCAGATTCTCCTCTCACTGCCACTCGTCTGACACCGCTGCGCACCACTGATCTTAGTAATGTCACTCCTGATTTACACCAAGGCGATGAGAGGGGAATCAGGCCCGGTGGAGTCACTCCTGATTTACACCAGGGTGATGATGGGGTAATCAGGCCTGGAATCACTGCTGATTTACACTGGGGTGATAAGAGTGGAATCAGATCCGGTGGAGTCACTTCTGATTTACTCCAGGGTGATGATGGGGTAATCAGTCCTGGAGTCACTCCTGATTTACACTGGGGTGATAAGAGTGGAATCGGGCCTGGTGGAGTCACTCCTGATTTACACCGGAGTGATGAGGAGGGAATTGGGCCCTGTGGCTGAGGCCAGCCTTCCAGCTGGTGTGAAGATCACGAATCCTGGCAGAGGGTGAAGCAGCTCCCATCAGGGCTGAACCTCACCCAGCCCTGGCCAGGGTCAGCGACACCTCTTCAGGGTTTGGATCCCTTTGGGGAGAGGCAGCCATGCAGGGCCCAGCAGAGAAGCAGGGTTGAGAGTGGCTGGCGGCTTTCAAAGGCAGGCAATGGTGATGGTGCCTGGGGGGCATTGGCAGGGGTGTCCAGCCAGCATGGGGGAGTGGAAAGCGCTACCTCTGCTCCCTTCCCCGTCACGCCGAGACGGGGCTGGTGCCAGAGCCCACACAGTCTGTGGCAGCTGGCCCAGCAGCCGGGGCAGTGGGGTCGCTGTAGGGGCCTTTAAAGGATCCATCCTATCCCAATGGGAGCTGGGGGCTTGCAGCTCCCAGTGGCCTGCGCACTGAGCAGGTGTTCAGATGAGGGGCAGAGGGCACCGCTGCTTCCCACCCAGCACTGGACCAGACTGCACCCCCGTAGCAACTAGGAAGCCTGGCACTATGGGGTTCACAGATGCTCCGCACAACCTCTTCTCCAAGGCTTTGGCTTCCACTGTCCGGGGGTTTTAGCCAGGCTCCAGGGCAGGGCTTGGCAAACTTTTTGTCCCAAGGACCACATCTGGGTATGGAAATTTTATGGCAGGCCATGAATGTCCATAAAATTGGGGGTTGGGGTGTGGGAGGGGGGAGGGCTCTGGCTGGGGGAGAGGGCTCTGGGGTGGGGCCAGAAATGAGGAGTTCAGAATGTGGGAGGGAGCTCCAGGCTGGGGCATGGGGCAGTGTGCAGCCCCCTGGCTGCCCCTACACGTAGGAGCTGGAGGGGGTACATGCCACTGCTTCCGGGAGCCGTGTGGATCCATGGCACGCACTGAGTGGGGAAAGCCCCGGACCCCGCTCACCGGTTGGAGCGGGACAAGCCCCAGACTCCGCTCCCCAGTGGGAACTCAACATTTGAAGGGCCGGATGCAGTCCCTAGGCCGTAGTTTACCCTCCCCTGTTCCAGGTTATCCGTAAGGGGAGGCAGTGCTCAGCGAGCAGCCAGCCCACCAGTCCTGCATTTGCAGTCTGTCCCCACTGTCCATTTCTGCTGCCTTGGGGCTGATTCCCCAGGATTATTGTAATAACACATCGCTGTGGGGGGCTCAAAGGGCTTTGGGTAAGCACTATAATCCCCATCACACAGAGGGGGAGACAAGCACACAGGGGGAGTGACCAGCCCAAGGTCTCCCTGCCAGGCAGGGGCAAAGCCAGGACCCAGGAGTCCTGAATGCTAAGCTCCTCCTCTAAGCGCAGACAACATTCCTTACCAGAGCTAGTGATAGAACCCAGGAGCCCTTCCAGTCTTCTGCTCTAACCACTAGACCAGGCTCCTCTGGGCTCAGTCACAAATGTATTCTGAAAGGGATGGAGTGGCTGGATCACTCGCTCACTGCGGAAATGCAGCCATTGCTGGGGCGGAGCACATCAACTGCTCACCCGCACATGGCCACGCTATGCAACAACTTAGGGGAAGAGAAGAAAAGGATCCTGGAGCCAGCTGAAGCTGCAGGGGGAATTTGGTGCGGCACAGTAGGATCCAGGCTGGAATTTGGCCAGGACACTGGGGTTCTCTGCCCCAACCTTGGGGAAACAACCAGGGGAGTTTTAAAATCCCCAAAGGATCAATTTTACTGCTTGTCTGAATGGCAGCCCCTCCAGCAGCACAGCGCCCCCTAGTGCCACACTGGGGCATTGGTGTCAGCACTGACTGCCTGGGGAGAGCACCCCCTTCTGACTGACTAATACCACTTCCTGCAGTTCCTGGGTGCTACTTGGAGACCTCTCATCTGGGGGCTGTGTCATGTGATCACAATAGGTCATGCGCTTATTAATAAAAGACCCCCACGGGCCAATCTAAGCTGGTGGAAACCAGAGGCTGCTAGTGGCAGTTCCAGGGACCCGTTTAACCTTGCTACAGCCAGCAACAGCACCAAACCCCCCATCAATGGCAAAACCCTCCGGCAGCTTGGTAGTATGGGGTAGTTCTTTCCCCGCAGAACATGGAATTGAGCAAAACTCAGCCGCGGGAGAACCAGGAAATGCACAGTTAAGGGTTTCTCCTGCCTCCACTTCCCGATAGCGAGCATGAGCCCAGCCCCTCTGCCCCTTCATCTCTGCTGCCCGCAGTGAACTTCCCTGACTGCCACCAGCTGAGGCCCAGAGACGCCGCTGGATTCAGGCCCCATCTCTGGCTTCCTGGCACTGCATAGGATGCTGCCTCGGGGCGTTCTGGCTGCATGGGGCTTGGTCCTTGTGGGCTGCCGTGCGGCATGGCGCATCCCAAGCAGGGTGGGATGCACAGAGGGAGCTGCCCCTGTATTAACAAGAGCTGCCAGAAAGGGGATCTCCCCCAAGGCTGACATCTGCTCTGGTGTCTCCTCACGAACACACAGCTCATGCTGAGGCCAGGCCTCCCACAGGGCCCAGCTATGACACTTTATGTGGCAGTTCCTGGGCTTCCTGCACTGGGATGTCCTGTGCCGGGATGGGTCCTGCAGCCCCTTTTCTGTTGTTCCTGGTGGAGCTGTGGGGAGCCCTAGCTCACTGGTCGCAGGTGAGGGTGGGCTTGGCTCGGAACTTCTTCCCAGCTCAGACGGGCAGGGACCTCAGGGGTTTGCCTTCCTCTGCAACACGGGGACCCTCTGGGCAAGTCTCAGCTAATCAATTCCCTGCCACTGGCGGGGCCTCAGGTGCTGGGGCCCCTCAGTTCCTGAAGATGGCAATGCTTTGATCTAACGACAGGCTTTGGGCTCAGTGCAGGGGGGGCTGGGTGCCATTTGGGGGTCTGCTATGCAGGCGGCCAAGAGATGGTCTAGGGCAGGGGTTCTCAAACTGGGGCTCGGGACCCCTCAGGGGGATTGAGAGGTTATTACATGGGGGTCACGAGCTATCAGCCTCCACCCCAAACCCCACTTTGCCTTCAGCATTTATAATAATGTTAAATATATAAAAAGTGTTTTTAATTTATAAGGGGGGGGTCACATGCAGAGGCTTGGTATGTGAAAGGGGTCACCTGTACAAAAGTTTGAGAAACACTGGTTTAGGGCCCTTCTGGACTTAAATGCTGTGAACCTTCCCCTTGCATGGTCCTGCTGTTTTATCAGCGCGCAACCTCTGCCACACCATGCCAGCCCTGCAGCCCCCCAGCTCTGCTGATGCCCCTCAGTCCTGACCTGCAGCTGCCTGCTATTCCAGCCCTGCAGCCCCCCAGCTCTGCCACTGCCCCTCAGTCCCAACCTTCAGCCCCATTAGCCCAACCCTTAGCTTCCCCCAGCTCTGCCAGTGCTCCTCACTCCTGACCCACAGCCCCCTGCTAGCCCAGTCATGGGCTCCACACATATGCACAGTTCTGCTGACATCCCTCAGTCCCAACCTACAGCCCCCATTAGATGAGTCTGAGGTTTCCTCCCAATTCCTCCAGCACATCCCAGTTCTGACCCGAAACCCCCACCCACCCCACCCTATGCCTGCCTGGCTACCCCAGGGCAGAGTATACCCATCGGGCTGTATCTCTCTCCTCGACCGCCCCCGTGAGTGCAGGGCTATTTCAGAGCCCGCTGAGCTGGTGGTGTCCCCTGACCCCAGTGCCACTCACAGCGCGTGTGCTTCTCCCTCCAGGACGTGGCCACGATGCAGTTCTGTGCCAACAAGCTGGACAAGAAGGATTTCTTTGGGAAGTCTGACCCCTTCATGGTGTTCTACCGAAGCAACGAGGATGGAACGTAAGTGCTAGCCAGCGCTCGCATCCACAGGCTAGCAGGTCCCATGCCTACCTGCCATGGCACCATGCTGACCCCCTCAAGGTCCTGCCTTCTTGCTTCCAGCCCTCTGCCTGGTTCAGGCAAAGAGCAGAGAGACAGCAGCATCCTTCAGCTCGGTGCGGGGGGGGAGGCCCTTGCTGGCTAGCTGGGCTGGCCACTCTCGAGGGGCAGCACAGGTGGAACCAAGACTGGGGAGGGGTTCGCTGCTATGGCTGACCACTGGTGCACTGATCAGTGTGAAGGAATGGGTGCTTTCAGGCCTGAGCCCGTACCCAGGAGCTGTTCCATTGGGTCTCACTGGGCACCAGTGACGTGCATGGCACATTAAAGCTGTGAGGAGTCAGGGACAGACAGCCCCCCAGACAGCCTGGCTTTGGCTGGCAGTCTGGCAAAGGCCGGCGTTCCAAGTGTTAATGGCAGAATTCCCCTGGATTTCTTGCTGCATCTCAAGACACCTGGGAAGGGACCCTCGGGGTCGGCCACAACCTGCTACCCTGACTGGCTCCAGGGTGCTCAGCGGTGTGAGTGCCCGCCGTATAAAACACCACTCGGTTCCCAGCCCAGACAAACCTGTGAGATGCAACATGCATTAACCCCATACACACACACACACACACCCATGCTGCCATTCACACCCATGCAAAGTGCATGTGACAGCTCTGCTCTGCTGGGCATGGGGGCCAGTGCATCCCTAGGCAGCAGGACGGGGGAGGCAACCTCCCCTCGGCAGCACATTGCAAGGTGCTGTATGAAATTCCTCCTGAGTTCTCCCGAATCCAGCAGATGAGAGAAGAAACGAGGCTGTAATTCCTCCCGGGGATGGGGACTCTTAATGAGCTGTGTGCCAAGCAGAACGGAGACATTCATCCCATTGATCTCTCTAAATCAAAGACAAACAGGGCAGGGGTGAGCTGGCGCTCCCATTTGGAGCACATGCCGCAGGCTTGCATCAAAGACAGCCGGTCTGTCTCCCCCAAAAACTGCCTCCCTTCACTGTGCTGATTGGCATATTGCACAGTGAAGACAAGTCCCATTTACCCTAGGCCTGCTGGCCGCAGACGTCAGAGAGGCTCACACCCAGGGTGGGTGCTGTAAGCCGGCCTGGTCCATAGCACAGTGAGACCCTGCACTCCCTGAGTGCTCCCCAGAGGGGCAGGGCCTGAGCGTGAGAGGTTACAGAGTCTGAGCAGTGCCTAGATGTGACAGTGAGGGGCACTCAGCACCCACAGCTGCCACTGACTTCAGTGGGAGTCATGAGCACTCAGCTCCTCTCAGGATCAGGCCCTGAGAGGCCCTGCAGGCTGGTCTCCCCTCTAGACACTCTCTGTGTATCTGGGCTGAGGCCCATGGTTGCAGGAGCAAGTCAAATCGTTCGGAGAGAGTGTCGGGACGTCTGTCTGCAGGGCTGGGAACTCGCTCCAAAGCCCGCTAGAGAGATGGGAAAGCTCCCGGTCTTTGGGTCAGGCCCCAGACAAGGCCACAGGCTCTGAGGGGATTCTCCAGCCGCTAAAGCTTCGGTGGCAGCGTTCGCAAGGCCAGGCAAGTCTCCGTGTGGTCGTCAAGGCTGAGGGGCCGGGTTTGAAGGCCCCACACAGCCAGAGAGTCCCCTAACACAGTCTCCAGGAAGGAGTCAGAGCTCTCAGGGTTAACCTATGGCTTGGTTGGATAACCACACGCCCCTCCCTGTCCTGCAGCTTCACCATCTGCCACAAAACGGAAGTGGTGAAGAACACACTCAACCCCGTGTGGCAGGCATTCTCCATCCCTGTGCGAGCCCTCTGCAACGGAGACTATGACAGGTAGGGGCCCTCTTGTCCTCCCCTGCCCCCATGCTGCGGGCTTTGGGCTGGGGGGCGCTGGGGTTGGGGTGGAGTAAGACTGCACATCCTGGATCCTCCCAAACATAGCTCCAAAGAGGCCTCTGGACAGCCTCTTGCCCCAGGGTGATTCTGCAGCTCCCCCATTATACAGCTGCTGCTCCTCCTGGAGGTGCCATGTGGGGTCCCTGCCATGGGTCGGTCTTTGACGTAAAGTGACACAAGCCAGGCCAGAGGTCCTCCCCACCTTTGGCTATACGTCAGTGGCCGCTCTGTACCCTCTTCCTTTAGTCTTGTTGGCAGCTGCAGTAGCTCCACGGCTTCAAACAAGCCCAGATCCCCTTAAGAGTGTTCACAGATAAGCAGGCTGTTTGCTGGCCTGTGCCACGACCTCCCTGGCCTAGAGGCTGCCAGGACTCATAGCCGTTAGAGATTAAAAAAACGCACAAGGGGCTTCCAGTTCATCTACAGGCCCCCATCCGGCCAGTGCAGGATTGTTCCGATGAGGTGTACTGTCCAGTCCAGTCTTGTCTGAAGTCCCTCCAGTGCTGGGGCTCTGATCCATAAGAACGGCCATACTGGGTCAGACCAAAGGTCCATCTGGCCCAGTATCTTGTCTTCTGACAGTGGCCAATGTTGGTAACGAACAGAACAGATAATCATCAAGTGATCCATCCCCTGTTGCCCATTCCCAGCTTCTGGCAAACAGAGGCTAGGAACACCATCCCTGCCCATCCTAGCTAATAGCCATTGATGGACCTATTCTCCATGAACTTATCTAATTCTTTTTTGAACCTTATTATAGTCTTGGCCTTCACAACATCCTCTGGCAAGGAGTTCCACAGGTTGACTGTGCGTTGTGTGAAGAAATACTTCCTTTTGTTTTTTTAAACTTGCTGCCTATTAATTCCATTTGGTGACCCCTGGTTCTTGTCTTATGAGAAGGAGTAAATAACACTTCTTTACTTACTTTCTCCACCCCAGTCATGATTTTATAGACCTCTATCATATCCCCCCTTAGTCGTCTCTTTTCCAAACTGAAAAGTCCCAGTCTTATTAATCTCTCCTCGCTTCCATGCTCTAACAGAGTGGAGTGCTACACCATATGTTTATGGGGCAATGGGAAGGGAAGACTTTTCCACCCACACCAACCCCAGTACAAAAGACTTCTGAGATCTAAAGGGACACTTCACTGTGTCACCGTAGCAAGGCACTTCAAAGGGGCTCTCCCTGTTTGAAATCCTCCAGCTCCGCAGGCTTGGTTTAGCTCTAGATTGGACAGCCCTTGGCTGATCTCAGCAGTAGTTGAGAGGGATGGGGCCGCCATTCCCGGAGACAGCTGCCTCCCTGCAGAGGCTGTGTGCTCAGAGAGTGATTGATGAAGCAATGGACGGCAGGGATGCAAATGGACAGGCCTGGAGGTGGCTTCTTTGCTTTATTCAGAAAAGCCGCTAGTGTCTCTATATTTAAATCCCAGGGAAAAGCCAGTCGCCATTCCAGGGAGCAGGAGAGCCTGGCTGGGTGACAGGTGACTGACAAGAGTGCTAATCAGGCTAACGAGGGCACCTTCACGCTGACACACTGTACACAAAAATGCCAATTAGGGAGAGAATGAAGTCTAATAGGTACCATTAATCAACATGACATACTCTGCACTCAGCCTGGGGTATTCATAAAACATAATGCTGCATGCACTGCATGGCTCTTTATGTGTGGGGGATAAAGCCAGCGTTAATTACAGCCTTCTCTGGTGCAAACACACTAATAGTTACCTCTGCTTATAAGCACTGCCCCTCCACCCCTGTACATTTCCAGGGCTGGCCTAACAGCAGCCGTTTCTGCCAAGTGTGAGCTGCCTGATCTTCTAGCTGTGCAATGGGAACCTGGTCTCTCATCCTGAGGGCGGGTGGTCAATTGCTTTCCCTGCCACTGACTCACTGTGCGACCTTGGCCAATTCTCTTTGCACCTTAGTTCCCCGGTTGTGTGTGATATTGTTTGCTTTGTCTAGATAGATTGTAAACACCGCAGGGCCTGGTCTGTCCCTCGCCATCTGTGTGTGCAGCGCCCAGCACAATGGGGCCCTGCTCTCAATAAATAAGAATATAATAAATCGAGCAGATATCAAATGACAAAAATTCCCCCGCTCCCGAGTATGAACAGGGATGGTTTTATTCACTGATCTAGTGGAATCGGAATCCTTCTTAATCAGCCCCAGCCCCAGTGTAATTTGCTGGAGGATTAACCTTTGGGGGAGAATCTTCTGTGTCTGTGGTTCGCCTCCCTCTTCCATGTCATTCCCTAGCAGCAGCAACTGATAGCACCTTGCGCTGCTTCCCTGTACTGAGCTGATGGCCTGTGAGTATTTCTCTCTATGGGATTTTGGAGACTTTACCCCAGGACCATGTTTAACAACAAAATGTTAGGGAGAGTAGCAGGAAACACTCAGTCCTGGGACATGTTCTTCTGTGGCACAATGTCGCTCTGTGTTTCTGTTTATTTGCACAGCTCAAAGCATTTTCTGAGCAGTCTCATGCCCACCCCTCTGTGGCACATTTTGTTACACTCATTTTAAAAGATAGGTAAACTGAGGCACAGTAAGCTTCTGACCTTTTTTTTCAAAAGCATCCACTTCTTAGCGTATGTGCAACGTGCCTCAGGTGGCACGGGACCAGGATTCATCACCGAATTTGGTCCGCTAGTTGGATCATTAGCTTCCCCGGCTTGGGCCGGGTACTGATGAGGAGAAAGCATCCACTGCTCTGAGGTGTCTGGGTGAGACACCTTGAACCTGATTTCCAGAGGTCTGAAACTATCTTGAGTGGGAGTTGGAGCTACTCATTGGAACAGCAGCCATGGGAGTCAATTGAGCCGGACCCCTGCCGTGTGGGTTCTTTAATAACCCTGACCCAGGCCAGGCAGCTGGGGCTAGGAAATCAGTACCAGCTCTTCCATTTGTCACATGGTCCTTACATGGTGTCAGAGGGGAGGAAGCCACTGGCAGACGGGGACCAAATGATGCCGCCCGAATCCCTCAGTCTGGATGGGAGGCTGGTGAAGAACAGAGGAGGTGGCTGCAGTGTGGAGAGGTACTGCCGAGAAATCCGAGCTGTTGAAATCCTGCTGCTGCTCCACACGGCAGAGCCTAGAGAGCTCCAATACGTCCCCAGCCAGAGCAGGCTGCAAACTACGAGACAAAGTCCTTCAGAAACGTCATTGTGATCCAGGGAAGAATGTCGCTTGGGAAAGGCACGTTTTCTGTTGCCAACCAACTGCCAGATGAGCCCTTGGTCGGTAAGTCACAGCCCTGCATGAAGCTGTGTTATGAGAATGAATGGCTACCAGATATACCAATTAGAGACCAAATTCTGGGGGTCTGATGAACAGACAGGCCCAAGCAAGGTCATTGTGAGGGGTGGACTTGACTTTGCAGAGCACAGTAGGTACATTTTCCAAGAGAAAAATCGGAAACAGAATGCAGAAGAGCCAATGAAATCACAAGAGTTTCAGTTGACCCATGTTCCCAGTTTGGCACAGGTGTTTCTGAATCAAAGAGGAAAGAACACCTCTTACAGGTGGGCTCCTCCACAGTTTTCACCCAGCTCTTTTAGGACACAGCAAATGTCAATAAAATACATTTAAAATCCCACTTTTCTCACCAGTAGGATTCCAGGCAAGCTAGTGACCACAAATAGATCACCTTGGTGGGAGTGGCTTCTTTGGGCAGTTCTTTTTGATACCTCTCCCCAGTTCTAGCACACCGCATCCAGCCCTTACCAGGCACAGTCAACGGGGCTAACGAAAGAGCTGGGTAAATGACAAAGGACTGGCTATAAACAACTGTGGTGGATTCCAGGGAGCCATTGTTGGTATATCGTAGCACAGCTCACAACAGCTCAGAGACTCAGAAACTGGCAGAAGGACAAAACTCATAGTGCCATCACCTAGCAAGCTTCTCGAGCTAAAGATGATTAACCCCGAAGCAGTTCCCAGGGAGCCCTGCACCAGTGTCAGAGTCCCCCGATGATGCTCTGGAACTGCTCCCTATGAAGCCAGGCAGGACTCTGGGGAAGTCTCCTTTCCTCTGAGCAGGTTTCAGAGTAGCAGCCGTGTTAGTCTGTATTCGCAAAAAGAAAAGGAATACTTGTGGCACCTTAGAGTCTAACAAATTTATTTGAGCATAAGCTTTCGTGAGCTACAGCTCACTTCATCGGATGCATTTTTCTCTGAGCAGACTGTCTGCAGGGCAAAATAGCTCACACAGCTTCCACCTTCCTGGGTCTGACCTCGGAGCATTCAGCATCCTCTCTGCCCCTCCATGCATTTCCCACAGCGAGTCCTCCCGGGCGGGATCCTGGGGAAGCCAGAGGGTCCTGCACCCCCAACTCCACAGTCAGACGTGACTCTCAGCCAGCCAGTAAAACAGAAGGTTTATTAGATGACAGGAACATGGTCTAACACAGAGCTTGTAGGTGCAGAGAACAGGACCCCTCAGCTGGGTCCATTTTGGGGGGCTGTGAGCCAGACAACCACGTCTGCACTTCACTCCATGTCCCCAACCAGCCCCAAACTGAAACTCTCTCCAGCCCCCCCTCCTCTCAGTTTTGTCCCTTTCCGGGCCAGGAGGGCACCGGATTCCTTTGTTCTCCAACCCTTTAGCTCTCACCTTGCAGGGGGGAAGGCCCAGGCCATCAGTTGCCAGGAAACAGGGTGTCGGCCATTCTCTGTGTCCAGACCCCTGCCCACACCTGCCCTCTAGGGCTCTGCAATGATCATACAGCCTTATCCCACGCCCTAGACACCTAAGAAATGCATAGGGGAAAATGAGGCACCCCCACAATATTCAGAGGAAACATTAAGAACAGTCCCGCTTCGTCACAACCAGGAAACTAGAACAGAAGTGGCAAGTGTGCCATGCAGATGCCCCCATGGCAAGTGGGAGAGAATTCTAGATGCCAAACAGAAGCCAGCTGGCAGGCGACTGAGATCCCATCCAAACCGAGGCCATAGGTCCGAGCCACCCACGAGGGCCAGTCCTGCAGCAGGTCAGAAGAACCTGACTAAAGCAAGGAGGCCCCTGGCTGTGGCCCTGCAGGACACTGGGCGTGCTGCTGACAGAGTTGCCACAAGCCTGTCTGGTCACTGACAAGGAAACACACCAGGAGCAGCAAACAAGCTGCTGGGGCGGCTGCTGGTTAGTAGTGGAACTGCCAATGGAGTGGCTGTGTGATCAGAAAGGTGTGGAGGGTCCCGGGCAGTGGTTATTGACCAATCTCCACTAGGAGGGAGAATAACCATCTCGCCTCTCAGAGGGGTCAGGCTGATCCCGGGCCTCTGCCCCACAGGTCTCCCCCTTGGTTTGTTCTTACCTGGCTCTGCTAGTTCATGGTTGTCACGCCAGGCTGACATTGCATGTTACTGGGTATTGGATTTTCAAGGGGAAAAAGAAGAGAAGATGTAACAGTAGCCCCTGGAGTCATGTGACTTTTGTAAGCCTGACCAATGTCACATGACTGGGACCAGGAAATAAAGATCAATCTTTTACTGACACTCCTGTGTGCCACACTTACATTCAGCATAGGGTGCCACGTGGCCAGTGGTCACCCAGACAGGCTGGGCTTCGGCTTTTGTGTCCGGGTGCCATTTGGCAAGCCCTGATGTCTGGTTTTTTTGGTCTGGAGGTAAGAGGCAGAGCAGGGGGTAGGACCTTGGGTGTTCAGTTACCGGCCATTAGAAAGGTGACCACCCTAACTCATCACCTTGGGCTTGCATGTCCCAAGATGGGCTCCCAACAGCCGAGCCATGCAAATGACTAGGTATTTAACATTATGCTCAACCCCCACCCCTCTGCTGCAAGACACGCTACAGGGAAAAAGGATTCACTTCTCAGGCAACAAACAGACCCTGTAGTTCTCACTGGCTACTGAACTCCCAGGCTGACTAACCCAGCCTGTCACCCCCCAGGGTCACCCTAAGTCCTGGTGTGGCGCATGCAGTCCTGGAAAGCTGCACCCTCCCGTTGGCTCACATACTGCTGCTGGGGTGAAGACTGACTCCTCCGTGTGCTCAGCCGTCCCAGGGCACAAACAGAGCAGAGCCCGGGTGTGGGGAGGCAGAGCCAATAGTGCGGTTGGAGGCAGGAGCTCTGGAGGCCGGGAGCCAAGGAATGAGGGCTGCTTGTTGGTGGCCACATTAGGCAACCTGATTCTGTGCTCATTTACACTCATGCGTCTCCAAGAAGTCACACCAAGTGCACATCAGGCCCATAGATTGTGTCTGTTCCTCGATATCAGTGTGATATTAATGCCAATTGCCCTGTCAAATATCCAGCCCTCCCCATGGCACATGGCAAACCCGCACCCCCCAAGGGAAGCCAGACTGGCAGAGACACAAACCCTTGTTCTAAGACTAGCCCATTGTCGGGAGCAGAACTGCTCTCCCAGAGATCAGGAAGATGCTTTTTTTAGGACGTGCCTTTCTCCTTTGATCGCTGCGTGTAATCATCCCCACTGTTACCTGCTGGGCAGTGCAGAGCTAAGCTCTTGATGCCACTGGCTACAGAGTTGGATCTTTTGTTGTTTTTTGTTGATGAAAAGAGAAGACAGGAAAATGGAACATGTGAAACTGACATGGTATATAACCGCATTTGCTCCAACCCCTCAGACAGAGACAAACACCTACAAGATCTCTATCATGCATTCCTACAACTACAATACCCACCTGCTGAAGTGAAGAAACAGATTGACAGAGCCAGAAGAATACTCAGAAGTCACCTACTACAGGACAGGCCCAACAAAGAAAAGAACAGAACGCCACTAGCCATCACCTTCAGCCCCCATCTAAAACCTCTCCAATGCATCATCAAGGATCTACAACCTATCCTGAAGGACGACCCATCACTCTCACAGATCTTGGGAGACAGGCCAGTCCTTGCTTACAGACAGCCCCCCAACCTGAAGCAAATACTCACCAGCAACCACACACCACACAACAGAACCACTAACCCAGGAACCTATCCTTGCAACAAAGCCCGTTGCCAACTCTGTCCACATATCTATTCAGGGGATACCATCATAGGGCCTAATCACATCAGCCACACTATCAGAGGCTCCTTCACCTGCGCATCTACCAATGTGATATATGCCATCATGTGCCAGCAATGCCCCTCTGCCATGTACATTGACCAAACTGGATAGTCTCTACGTAAAAGAATGAATGGACACAAATCAGACGTCAAGAATTATAACATTCAAAAACCAGTTGGAGAACACTTCAATCTCTCTGGTCACTCGATTACAGACCTAAGAGTGGCTATCCTTCAACAAAAAAGCTTCAAAAACAGACTCCAACGAGAGACTGCTGAATTGGAATTAATTTGCAAACTGGATACAATTAACTTAGGCTTGAATAGAGACTGGGAATGGATGAGTCATTACACAAAGTAAAACTATTTCCCCATGGTATTTCTCTCCCCCACCCCACCCCCCACTGTTCCTCTGATATTCTTGTTAACTGCTGGAATTAGCCTACCTTGCTTGTCACCATGAAAGGTTTTCCTCCTTTTCCCCCCCCTGCTGCTGGTGATGGCTTATCTTAAGTGATCACTCTCCTTACAGTGTGTATGATAAACCCATTGTTTCATGTTCTCTGTGTGTGTATATAAATCTCTCCTCTGTTTTTTCCACCAAATGCATCCGATGAAGTGAGCTGTAGCTCACGAAAGCTTATGCTCTAATAAATTTGTTAGTCTCTAAGGTGCCACAAGTACTCCTTTTCTTTTTGACATGGTAGCAACATCCCAAGGGATGAAAAGGTTTGGAAAACCTCCATGGATCTCCAAGCACTGTACAAACATTAATTATTTCAGCCTCACAACTAGGACCTGTTGAAAATTTTCCATCAAAACTATGTTTCAAGAGATTATGAAATTTTTCACAAAAATTGCCTCCTTTCCGGAGAAACATTCAATTTTGCATTGAAAAAAGGAATGCTCGAAAATCAAAAGACTTCAATTGTGAAATGCCAACAGTCATGGTGACAGGGTGAGCTGTGTTTAAATCTCTTTTCAGTCCCTTTCGAGTGCATTCCTCTGGTTTCTTTGACAGGTTTCTCTATTCACTCCTTTCTGGGTGGAACCACAAGTCCAACCACTCCTAGACTGCCTCTCTGGGCTGTAGCCTCTCTGGTCACCAACCATGATAACATGAAGGCCCAAGTGTGTGGCAACTGTAAGCCATTTTCCTCTGGAAACCTGTGTCCAGCAGCTAGTTAAAGTGACTCAAATATAGCTTCTTCAAAACAAAGAATTATTTATTCACCCAAAGGTCGATAGCCAGCAGGACAAAGGGATAAAACAACAACACATCTATCCACCTGGGACTTACCCAAACTATATTCTTCACTTGCAAGGTCTAGGTAAATTCTACTCAGCCCTGGGCTGGGAGAGACAGACAGTCCCTGTAGTGTTGTCCCAGCATGTCTCTGTCAGCGACTCATCTCCAGCCGCTGCTGCCCACTCACCCCCACTTCCTCTCTAGGCTGGGGTATTTAATGATTTAGTGCCCCTTTGATCCTAGGATCAGACCTGTGTTGGAGCCTGACAAGTGGGCATTTCCCAGTTAACAGCTTCCCCATTGTTCCCTTAAGGACTCTTAGTATGCCCTCTGGCAGTACTTTATCTTTGGCATCCTTTAGTTTCCTGTTTGTTTGCCCCCCTGACAGTCTCCTGAGATTTAATTACATGCAGTCAGGCAGGATAATATCAAACAGGCAAACTGAGGTGCATGTAATATTAATAAAATATAGCATAGATAATGCCCTACTTCTCCACACCATCGCAGTGCCTCATGGGAGTTGTAGTGTGGGTGCATCGTATCCCCCTTCTCTTCTGTGGTACAGGCTCTTACTGAACTTCATCTCCCACAATACACTGCAGCCATGCAACTGCCTTGCTGAGCTGCCTTCTCTCACCAAGAAGGGAGACCATAATGCCTGGAGACATAGCCCAACCAGGAAACTAGTGACTAGGAGCATGAACATAGAGGTGAATGGGAGCGTGAGGCCCCCAAACTACAACTCCCATGAGGCAGCATTTCAGAATTGAAATATTTTGGGGTTTGATTATTCACCAAAAACTTGACATTTTCAATGGAAACCCCTTTCCCCATGTTCTGACTAGCCTTAGGTACAGCCCCCTGTGAGGTCAGTCAGTATTATTATCTCTATGCTACACATGGGGGCACACCCAGAATTTTTCTGCCTGGTATGCATAACCCCCCCCCCTTGTGCCTACTGCCCCCTCCTGCCAGCTCCTCCAGGCAGGCACTCACTGCATCGCCTCTCCTTGGCTAGTAGCAGGCCCGCCGACAGGCCGGGGCAAAGGGGGCAATTGCCCAGGGGCCTGGGCGATGTAGAAGGGTCTGGGGGCTCCTGGCTGCTGCTGCTGTTGCAGTATCATCAGCCCCAGGCACTCTTTGATTGCCCGGGTGGGCCCGGCTCCTAGGCGCCTGCAGGGTGATGCCACGGGTGGCAAAGGCAGCCAGGCGACATATGGAAGTCCTGGCCGTGCCCAGCAGGGCAATCAGCAGTTTGCTGGGCAGCAGGCAGCCTAGGCACAGCACTGCCCAAATGTCAGGCGGACCCCGGGCCCATTGACTCTTCTGCCCGGGGGTCCAGAGTTGCTGTCGGCAGGCTGCCTAGTAGCAGGTCTTGTGGCTATCGCTGAGCAAGTCCTACAGGCAGAGCAGATGGGACATGGGCTGCTAGAAGTGGAGCAAGGTCAGGCAGGACCCCAGGGTGAGCCCTGGTGCGGGAGCCAGCCTCATGGCAATGGCAAGGAAGTGTAGGTTTGGCTGCCCCCCAGCTCTCTGTCATGGTGGAAGGGGCCACAGGGCCAAACTGGAGTGTGCAGTCAAGCAGCCAGTGCCACTCCTCCTCTGCCAATGGTACACACCATGTGTAACATGCATACAGCTGTGGGTGCCACTGGCTACAGATGGGGAAACTGAGGCTCAGGGCAACACAATGACTTGCCTAAAGTTGTGTAGTGTATAAGGATCGGGTAGAATCCCTTTCAGTAGTTTGTTAGCCCTCTCATGGTGCTCACTGTTTGTGTATCAGAAGCCCCCAGAGTCCTGCTGGAGCAGCGGTGTGTATGTGTAGTTAGGTGTGTTGCCTATAGTTAGTAAATGCAGTTATTTGTACCTCACCTTGCCTTGTGGTTCTTTCATACTATGATGTTGTGTAAAGGGCAAACAACCCAGCAGTCACAGAGCTGAGACTAGAACCCTGGAGTCCTGGCTCTCCACAGCCAACCACTAGATGACACACTGCACCATCTACCCATAACATATAGCATCATTGCTGGGGAAGATTTCGCTTCACTGCCCTTAACAGGGCCAATCCATGCCAGGTTGCATACAAGACCCCTCACCTCCTGGGACATGGCTTTGGGGACCAAGTTCTGCACCTCTTTACAGTGGTGTAAATCTGGAGTAACTCAGCAAAGTCACTGGAGTCACCATGGCTTTACACCAATGTAAGGGTGAGCAAAACTTCTGAGCCCTCTCCAATATACGCATGGTTGAATGGGTGGTAGCAGGAGGCAGTGTGGTCTAGTGCAGTGCTTCTCAAGCTATCTGAAGTGGGGGATGGGCAATTTTTTTCCAATGTGCGTGCAGACCAGCAGCCAATGGCTCATGGACCAGCACCGGTCCGCGTACCATCACTTTGATTAGCACTGGTCTAGTGGATAACATCCTGGACTAGCGCTCAGAAGAGATGGGGTGTATTTCTGGCCCTGCCATTGGCCGGCCGAGTGGTCTTGGACAAGTCACTTCACGGGGAAGATGATTCTGACCTTCTTTGTAAAGCGCTTCAAGATCACAGCTGACAGTGTCAGAGAACGAGGTGTTGTTATCAGTGCAGTGTCCCTTACCCGTGCAGCCAGAGACCATGCCAGCCGTACTGTGTATTGTACTTCTCCCCTGTGGCAGCCTTGCAGGCCTGATTACAATACAGGACTCTGAAAAAAGGATCCTCTCTGCTAAAAGTGAGGATCTGGTCCACTGACTCCAGTGGAGCAGTGCTGATTTACACCAGCTGGGGCTCTGACCCACTGACTCCAGCGGAGCGGTGCTGATTTATGCCAGCTGGGGATCTGTGCTCAAGACATTTCCACTGCAGTGCCTCAGTATTTCAGTGCTGGCCGTCGTAGCCGTGGTGGGAGCTCGGGGGCAGACCAGTCTCTAGGGCTCCATCACTATTTTAAACACTGTGTTCGGCAGACCTGTGCTGAGCAAAAGTTTCCCAGTGTGAGCCCCGCCTGCCTTTTGGGCAGCGGTGGGCAAACTTTTTGGCCTGAGGGCCACATCAGGTTTCTGAAATTCTATGGAGGGCTGGTTAGGGGAGGCTGTGCCTCCCCAAACAGCCAGGCATGGCCCGGTCCCCACCTCCTATCCGACCCCCCCCCCGCTTCTCGCCCCCTGATGGTTCCCCCAGGACTCCTGCCCCATCCAACCCCCCCGTTCCCTGACGGCCCCCCAGAGACTCCTGGCCCTTTCACCACCACCCCCGCTCTCTGTCCTCTGACCACTCCCAGATCCCTCGCCCCATCCAACCCCCGCCTCCTTCCTGACTGTCCCCCCCAGGACCCCTGCTCCATCCAACCACCCCTTCTCCCTGACTGCCGCTGGATCCCCTGCCCCTAACTGTCCCTTGCCATCCCATCCAACCCCCCCTCTCCTTCCTGACTGCCCCCCCATACCTCTGCCCCATCCACCCCCCTGCTCCCTGTCCCCTGACTTCCCCCGAACCGCCCCCCGACTGTCCCCCGCCACACCATCCAACCCCTCCTCTCCTTCCTGACTGCCCCCCATGGCCCCTGCAAAACTACATTGCTCAGGCTTCGGCTTCAGCCCCAGCTGGTGGGATTGGGGGCCCCCGGCTTCAGCCCCATGCAGTGGGGCTTCGGCTTTCTGTCCTGGGCTCTGGTGAGTCTAATGCTGGCCCTGCTTGGTAGACCCCCTGAAACCTGCCCCAGACCCCAGGTTGAGAACCACTGAGTTAGAGGGTGACTTGAACCAGTCCCCTTCTTTAAATCCCGCTCCGTTCTCAACCTTGACAATCTCTTGTGCCAGTGCATCCCGCCAGGCTAATTGTCTGAAAAATATTGCGTCAATTTTCAGTTTGGCACCTTGCAGTTTCATGACAGCAGTAGCTCTTTCTATTCTTCTTCTTCATGCTATTCTATCTACGTCTCCTCGGAATCTGTCCCCTCATGCGAAAACATTTTCAGACGACGGCTGTATGAAAGAAGCTGCTGTACTCCAATGAACGAATATCACAGTTCTGATGTGTCTGGATCTGTCGTTCCAGACAGATGCACACATGGAGACAGCCAGCATACCTATACTGGGACATACACATTGTTCCCAGAGAGCCTGCTGGTCGCTGAGGAGCCGCTGGCTGTCATGTCCTCCTCCCAACCCCCTCGTAAGTCTCCTGAGACACAGTCACAACTCTCCAGCTCTCAGTCACCAGCCGGAAATGCCTGTCACACACTCTTCCGGAGTTTCAGTTCGGGGGCGATGCTGATTAATTTGCTTACAATTGTGTGTATGGGAGTAGATGGCTTTGGGACTCTAATTGCACTGGGGAAAGCGAAGACACAGGGAGCCCCCCAGCTCAGGGCCAGGTCTCATTCTCAGCAGCCTCTGGGGATTAGCCTTTGGAGTGGTCTGCTGTTGGCTTAAGAGCCCCTTGAAGCCAGTGTGCCCAATCCAGGCTCTAGCCAGTCATAGCCCACAGCACTGTAGCTAGCGAGGAAGCTGGCTTGTTAAATAGGTGTTATGGATACTGTGACAGGGTCGGGCTAGATGGCTATAGGAGAGTAATGAGAAGGCAGATATATTAACCCCAGGCTAAGTAGGTTCCTTTTCCCTGTAGGTAACAGGGAAGGTTCCAGAACAATCAGGAACCTTCTGGAGACAATTAAGACAGGCTGATTAGAACACCTGCAGCCAATCACGAAGCTGCTAGAATCAATTAAGGCAGGCTAATCAGGGCACCTGGATTTTAAAAAGGAGCTCACTTCAGTTTGTGGGGCACGTGTGAGGAGCTGGGAGCAAGAGGCACTAGGAGCTGAGAGTGAGAACGTGGACTGTTGGAGGAATGAGAGGTACAAGTATTATCAGACAGCAGGAGGAAGGTCCTATGGTGAGGATAAAGAAGGTCTTGGGAGGAGGCCATGGAGAAGTAGCCCAGGGAGTTGTAGCTGTCGCACAGCTGTTCCCGGAGGCTCTCTAGACAGGGCCCTGGGCTGGAACCCAGAGTAGAGGGTGGGCCCGGGTTCCCCCCAAATCCTCCCAACTCCTGGTCAGACACAGGAGGAGTCGACCTGGACTGTGGGTTCAGAAAAACAGCCAAGCTGAGACCTGCCATGAAGCTCCAAGGCGAGCAAATCCGCCAATAAGCACAAGACCCACCAAGGTAGAGCAGAAACTTTGTAACAATACGCAGCAAAAGAACAATCCAAAGCTGTTACAGAGCAAGGAAGGAATTGCACGCAGATGTAACAGATATGGTGCTGTTGGTAGATGCTATAGTTAGATATGCCACTGCGACATATATCCGATGCGATGTGTCATAAATATGGTGATATGATCAATGCAACATATACTTGATAAATGTGTCATTCTGTGATACTATATACTATGATTTGTCACATACTAGGGTGATATGATAGATACAACATATAAGTGGCATAATGTGCCATATGATACTCTGATATGAAAGATGCAACATATACATAAGTGACATATGCATGATAGGACATGTCATATACATGACCGATGTGACATACACAAGATATGGTGTGTCATGTGGTGACGATATATACATGCTTAGGGTGACACATACATATTCCAGAATGATAGATATGACATATACCTGAAAGATGTGATGTATACATACTCCAGAATGATAAATGCAACATATTGGTACTCCAGAATGATGCTGGAGATTATTTAGGAGTGTGACAGGGTCAGGCCAGATGGCTACAGGAGAGTGTTAGAAGGCAGATATATATTAGTCCCAGATTAAGCAGGTCCATTTTCCCTGGGTAAGGTAACGGGAGCAGTTCCAGAACAAGAAGGAACTTGCTGGAACAAATTCAGGCAAGCAGGCTAATTAGGACACCTGTCGCCAATTAAGAAACTGTTAGAATCAATTAGGGCAGGCTGGCTAATCAGGGCACCTGGGTTTAAAAAGGACCTCACTTCAGTTTGTGGTGTGTATGTGAGTGAGCAGCTGGGAGCAAGAGGCGCTAGGAGCTGAGATTGAGAAGGCGTACTGCTGGAGAATTGAGGAGTACAAGTATTATCAGACACCAGGAGGAAGGTCCTATGGTGAGGATAAAGAAGGTGTTGGGAGGAGGCCATGGGGAAGTAGTCCAGGGAGTTGTAGCTGTTGCAAAGCTGTTCCAGGAGGCTCTCTAGACAGCTGCATTCCACAGGGCCCTGAGCTGGAACCCGGACTAGAGGGTGGGCCTGGGTTACCCCCAAACCTCCCAACTCCTGATCAGACACCGGAGGAGTTGACCTGGACTGTGGGTTACCCCAGAGGAGAAGGTCTCTAGGCTGTTCCCTGACCCACATAGTGGACCAGCAGAGACTGGGGATTGTTCTTCTTCCTTTTCCCCAGGCTGAACAGTGATGAGGTTAGCTGAGTGAACGGCAGGTTTGAGCCACTAGCAAAAGTGGCCAAACTGAGGGCTGCTGTGAATCTCTGAGGCGAGCAAAGCCACCAATAAGCGCAGGACCCACCAAGGCAGCGGAGGAGCTGTATCACAGGAGACATAGTGCATTGCTGGAGGAGGACTTTTTGCATCTTTCTGCCTCACAATTCAAAGCTCTATAATTAATGCACAATAAATACATAAATAAATAATACCATGATGGGTGTGTGTGGGGGTGTGAATTTGAGTGTTAACATAGCCAGAATATGGGTGTCCTTGTTTTGGACCCAGTATAGTCTTCCATCTGTCTCTTCCTAGATTGTTAGCCATCATGCTCACTTGCTGAGCTGGGTGGCGGAGCATTTGTTTAATTTATTTTGCAATCCTGCGTATCTTTCTCTGGAGGTCTTCTATGGGCACATCCCTCTGGATCAGTACTACCTCCTTCTTGGGCTTTGGCTTTTATTCACAAAGGGAACTCAAAAGGAAACAATGCAAAGCCCAGTCCAAGCCTTGCCCCTAATTTAGCTGCTCCTCCTCAGGGCTGCTCAGCCCATACACTAGGACCTCCCTCTCTAGTTAGACATGCCCATCTCCCTTATAGCTGGGTGGGTAAAGAGCCAGCCGCCTCAGAGAGTTAGAAGAACCCACTTAGGTCCAGATTTACGAAGGTATTTAGACACCTAACAATGCAGAGAGACACCTGAGCTGCTTGGGCACATTTGTAAACTCCACTAAGTGTACACCTGCATCCTTTGTAAATGTGGCCCTTACCCCTTTCCCAGCCAAACTCTGATACAGCTCCACTCCCTGAAATCTCCTTATTCATCATCCTCACCCTTGTTCAGCTTCCAGCCAGTCTGGCAAGAGGTTGTCACAAAGGCTGACAGATCGATCCTTACAAGGTCCGGCCCTGGGTGCAATTGCAGAGGTGAGAGGCCCCTGACGGATGACAGCTGCTGACAGCTGCTTGGGGCATGGTATTGCTGTTATGGCTGGAGGTGCAGCCAGCTCCTTTGAGAGAGTGAACGTTTGGGGCTGACTGTCCGCGTGTGACTTTAAATGTAATGTCAGTGCCACTTTGGCATCACTAATCTCACAGGCAGCTTCATGACCATCGCTTCAGTGCAGAGGGGAGGCCAGCTGGGGAGTTTAGCAGGCCAGGCGGCAGCTGAGAAGGGGGTTGTTAAAGCCACTGGCGCGTAAATGTTCGATTTAGGGGCCTAAGGTGGCATTTAGGTGCTTATATCCCTCTGTGAATCTAGCCCATGGCTTGTCTGGTCCTCAGCTCCCCATCTGTACGATGGGACTACAGCTGTACCCTACCTCCCAGGGTGCTGAGGGTAAATATAGTAACGATTATGAGGTGGTGGGGCCAGAGAAGGTCCTTAGATCAATGATTTACAATCCTGTGCTGGTAAGAATATGATGATTAATGGTGGGAGACCCAGCTCCTGGGGCATTTGACACTGGGCTCATCTTTAATGGAAACAATGACTCATTAATCAACTTATCTGCTGTGATTTAAGGGGCAGGGCAGGAATGGTGGGGAATCAGGGACCCTGCTTCCATTCCAGGCTCTGTCACTGATTTGCTGGGTGGTTTTCAGCAAATCACAGCGCTGCTCTGTGCCTCAGTTTCCCCTGTAAAGAGAGGATGCTAATATTTACCTAGCTGAGGCTGAACACTTGCTAGGCGCACTCACCACCCCCTTCAAGACAGGGTATCCCTTTTCTCAGCACTCTGTCTGCGTTCTGTGCGTCTATAGTGAGCACCGGCTGGACCTCATTCCCATTAAGCAAGAAATTGACAGTTACGTTAAATGAGGCAGGGTTTTCTGTAGGGAAAATAGGATGAAATTCAAGAAGGACAAATGCAAAGTACTCCACTTAGGAAGGAACAATCAGTTGCACACATACAAAATGGGGAATGACTGCCTAGGAAGGAGTACTGTGGAAAGGGATCTGGGGGTCATTGTGGATCACAAGCTAAATATGAGTCAACAGCGTAATGCTGTTGCAAAAAAAGCAAACCTCATTCTGGGCTGTATTAGCAGGGGTATTGTAAGCAAGATGAGAAGTAATTCTTCCACTCTACTCTGCACTGATTAGGCCTCAATTGGAGTATTGTGTCCAGTTCTGGGCGCCACATTCCAGGAAAGATGTGGACAAATTGGAGAAGGTGCAGAGAAGAGCAACAAAAATGATTAAAGGTCTAGAAAACGTGACCTATGAGGGAAGATTGAAAAAATTGGGTTTGTTTAGTCTGGAGAAGAGAAGACTGAGAGGGGACATGACAACAGTTTTCAAGTACATAAAAGGTTGTTACAAGAAGGAGGGAGAAAAATTGTCCTATCCTCTGTAGTTAAGAACAACAAGAAGCAATGGGCTTAAATTGCAGCAAGGGAGGTTCAGGTTGAACATGAGGAAAAACTTCCTAACTGTCAGGGTGGTTAAGCACTGGAATAAATTGCCTAGGGAGGTTGTGGAATCTCCATCATTGGGGATTTTTAGGAGCAGGTTGGACAAACACCTGTCAGGGATGGTCTAGATCAAGCTATCTGATGTGAGGGACCAGCATTTTTTTTTTCCAATGTGCGTGCAGACCGGCAGCCGATGGCTCCCAGTCCGCAGACCACCACTTTGAGTAGCACTGGACTAGATAATACTTAGTCCTGCTGTGAGTGCGGGGGCTGGACTAGATGACCTCTCGAGGTCCCTTCCAGTTCTATGATTCTATAAACCCGGCTGCTTCAGGGCATAAAGCGATTACTAGCCATACAGGTCAAGAAGAAGCTTCCCGCATGGGCAGGTTATTCCATAATTATCCACTGAGGTTCTGCCCCCTCCTCTGAAGTAGCTGGTACTGGGCACTGAGGGAAACTGAGGCTAGATATCCCCTGCTCTCTGATCTGCTTTGGCAGATCAGCTCTGTGGAGATCTCAGGGTAGCAGTCACCAGCCAGCACTCTGCACCTGGTGACCCACAGCTCCTGGAACGATCCTAGCCCCCTCCTGTGTGGCCCTGCTGGTCTCTGAAGCACTGTGGGTTCACCCCCACACACTTTACTCGTTTGCCTGCTTCCAAGCAAGTCCAAACAAATTATTAAAATGATTTTTAATTATCTCAACTCCTGCGCTGGAGATTTAATTAGTTTGTTTTGACTGTTGCATGGGTCTTCCCCCCCCCCCCCCCCACCACCATTTTTTTGGAAGTGTATTTTTAGTCTCAGTTGCCATGGAAATGTAGACACCAGGGCCAAGCCAGTCACAGATGGAGACAACACACGCAATCCACCCCCTCACTTTGTTTCCCTGATTGAGACAGCGCTTTGAGTATTAACTCCTTCCCCGCCCACTGGGTGCAGCCACAGGCTTCTAACCCATGTCCGTCCACATCGGCTGGAGGGTTCGTGCAGTAATCTCTGCTCCCTTGCGTAACCATCGTGAGTGAGGGTGTGTTAGAGCTGTGCTGATCTGTAGGGGTGGGAGTCTGTTAAGGCCTTTCCCCTGTAGCGCTTCCTGGTTTTAGGTCTGGAGGGCCCTGGTTCAATCCATGATGATCACGCATGTGTCAAACTCCACTGGAAGCTCTGTGCTGAGCTATCCTAATACCAGTCTCCAGAAGGGCTGCAGAATTAGGCCTGGCCCAGAGACTGGTGATGGGAATGGTTAGAGACCTACAGAACCATAGAAATGTAGGGCAGACAGGACCTCAAGAGGCCAGCTAGTCTAGCCCCCTGGTGAGGCACCATTAACTATATTCTCATATATAGAGGGCTTGAAAAGAAATGCCGGGTTGCCTTATTGAAGAGGCAATGAAGAGAGGGCAGGATAAAGGTGTACAGAGAAAGCGGACGAGGAGCAGTACATAGCCCAGACCAGCAGAGGGATGAAGAACTTACAGGCCATAGAACAGGAAAGTAGGAATGTGTTTAGGTGAGACCTGGGAGGTGATGGAGAATGGACAAGATTGTTCCAGGCTGTACAGAAGAAGACTGTTGCAGCAGCATTGAGTGAAGGGCCAGAGAAGATGCTGATGCTAGCCTAGGCTATGCATGTGGGGGCAGAGGGATGATCTGATCTATCCTTTAGTGAAATCGTCCCACCCTGAATCTGGCAGTAACTTTGGCATTGTGTCTTGCAGGACCATCAAGGTGGAGGTGTATGACTGGGACCGGGATGGCAGGTAAGGGGGACTCACTAGATCTATGCAGCCTCCAATGCAAACCTCAAATCTGCCAGAGCAGGCTAGGCACGGAAGCCAGTGAGGGCTTTGCAGTGATTCCATCCGGGGCAGGATCAGGGCCATTGTGCTGCAGCCATTACTCATTCTCTTTGCAGAGAGATGCTTTGTCAGTGATTCCAGTGCAGCAGAGAGGGAAAGACAACAGGAGAAGAGAGGGGACTGAGAAAGAGACAGCAAGGAGGGAAGAAGGAGCTTGAGTGAACTCAACAGTGGTGGTTCCCCCCAAGACCCTGTCCCCACTTAGCAATATGGGAAGGTCAAGGTGGTCATGGCCCCTTGACACCTGGGCACGACCCCCAGGCTAACAATCCATCACTAGAGCATTTCTCATAGAGCTTCTCTTTCCATGCACAGCCACGACTTCATTGGGGAGTTCACAACCAGCTACCGGGAGCTGGCCCGTGGGCAAAGCCAGTTCAACGTCTACGAGGTGAGTGACAGACAGGGCACCCCCGGAACCCACCTAGAGGGCTAGCCAAGCTCTGAGCAGCCAGGCCTCCACTGTTCTGGGCCACGTCCCTTCCACCAGCCTTTTACACTGCTTCTCAACACTGGAGTGCACATCAGGAGTGACTCCTGGGCTAGATCCTCAGCTGGCATAACCTGGCAAATGTCCAGTGGAGCTATGCTAATTTACACCAGCTGAGGGTCTGGCCAGTGGTCACCACCAGTGTGACACCATTGTGAGATCAAAGCTGATGATTGCCTAGTCCCTTGTGCAGTTGTTTGTACCTGTGGAAAGGGAGTGACAATGGTGTCAAATGCCACCCAATCAGTTTGCTGTCACACACTGGCTGCTCACCTCAGACAGTCTGGATTCACCGCATGCTGACATCACACGGGAGGTGAGTCTAATGGTCTCTCCTAACTTGGAGAACATCTGACTACAGGGCAAGGACAGTCTTTGTGCTCTGTTTGTACAGTGCCTAGCACAGTAGTGTCCTGGTCTGTGACTAGGGCGTCTTGGCACCACGGTAATAATAAATAACAATAATTGCAATAACAAAATCAGTACACAGCTGAGTCCCTGCTCAGGAGATGGCCAGGTCTGCCAGTGAGCAGTGATGGGCATCAGAAAGCTGTGTGGGGAACTTGGGACTAGAACAGTGGTAGATCAAGGTGCATCAGCAAAACGGGCAGTCTTGGGGAATCCAAGACTGAAACAGCAGAGGTGAGGGTGCAAGGGCATTGGCAGAGTAGGGGGTGGGGAGCTATGGGCTGGAACAGAGGGAGGGCAGTTGCTCAGGGCATTGGCAGGAAATTGCTCAGAAATCAAGATTCAAGTCTCCCTGAGCATAGAAAATATGTATAAAAGCCAATTATTAGACCTTTCCTGACAGTAATAAATAATACAAACAAATTGGTACTGTACAACCATAAAGGGATTTTACCATGGATACAAACCCATCTGTGAGTTACTGGGGGATACTCCCATGTTTCTCAAAAAGAAAAGGAGGACTTGTGGCACCTTAGAGACTAACTTGAGACTATTTGAGCATAAGCTTTCGTGAGCTACAGCTCACTTCATCGGATGCATCGGATGAGGGATGAAGTGAGCTGTAGCTCACGAAAGCTTATGCTCTAATAAATTTGTTAGTCTCTAAGGTGCCACAAGTACTCCTTTTCTTCTTACTGTAAGGAGAGTGATGGCTTAAGATAAGCCATCACCAGCAGCAGGGGGGGAAAGGAGGTTTCCCCCCTGCTGCTGGTGATGGCTTATCTTAAGCGATCACTCTCCTTACAGTGTGTATGATATACCCATTGTTTCATGTTCTCTGTGTGTGTATATCAATCTCCCCTCTGCATTTTCCACCAAATGCATCCGATGAAGTGAGCTGTAGCTCACGAAAGCTTATGCTCAAATAAATTTGTTAGTCTCTAAGGTGCCACAAGTACTCCTTTTCTTTTTGCGAATACAGACTAACACGGCTGCTACTCTGAAACCTGTCCCATGTTTCTGTTTGCTACTGGGCTCTGCTTGTCATATCTCCTTGGCTGCGACACCTGATTAATCCTTCTAGGAGGCTGGGGCAGTCTCAGCATCCAGGAATCCAATGAACTAGCAATGGGAAAGGAGACTAGACACCTCAGTGCAGGGGACACTGTGGGCCAGATGCTCAGCTGGCATAAAGTGAAGCCAATGGGGCTATGCTGATTTACACCCTCAAGGGGCTCTAGCCCAGAAATTCAACCTTGCACTAACTGAAGTCTGGACAATCCCGGTATGTCAGCACCTTGGCCAAAGTTTACCACAAGTGATGTCATATGGCCAGAACAGAGTGCATGTAGCTGCTTCACCAGTGAACTCACTGGGGTTAGTACTGATGCAGCCTGTGTGAGATGAATTCTGCTGATGGGGGCCTGGCTGGTGTTTCTCCATGTGGCTGGGAGGCAAGGCTGTGTCTGGCTATTTGCTGGCATGCCACAGCAAGTAAAACCTGAGACGTATTTCATGTCAGCTGAGCCAGGGCAACTCTGTGCACAGGTGTAAGTGGGGACACTGAACACAGGGCAGAGTAACAGTGTGCAGGCTCCAGGCGAGCTCTTTGCCTGCTGTCAATCAGCATCGCTCCTTTGACTGAGGGCCTCTGTTCTTAAAACTCTCTGTGCCGATGGCGGAGCCAGTGTGTCAGCGATAAGCAAATCCAAGCAATGATCCCATGACTGAATCCCCTGCGTTCTTGGGCTGGGTTTCCTTCCCTCTCACAAAGTGCTTTGTGCACTCCCCACTCCTTCACTGTGGCAGTTCCCTTTTGATATCATCGGATGTGACGTTTCTAGGCCAGCTTTCCGAATGGTCACCTGGGCTCTGACACACAATTAGTTTCCCAGCATGTCTCGTCGGAGGCTTTCGGGGCTCCCTCCAGCAGGAGGAGGGGGAGGGAGTGAAGGGGAGGAGTGGGGAGACTGGCGTATAAGTCGTTCAAATAATTAATGCCTTTTGTTCCAGATGAATTCCCAAGACCTTATCAAAATGGATCATTATGAAGGGCAGGGGAAAAAGTGATTTCAGATTAGCTCTTTTTGGAGACAGAGCAAAAATGTAAATTTGCTGGCTGGAAAGACCATGTTCCTGGTTATGATTGAGAGCCTCAGGGAAGCCAGCAGAGCTGCTGGGCTGGGAGAAGACCAGGACTTGCTGGAGAGGGCCAGATGAGCAGTAGGGTCAGGAAATCTGGGTGCTTCCCCATCCCAGGTGTTGGAAGAACCTGGGCCCTTATGGAGCAGCTTGGCTGTGGAAAGTAGCCTGGGCAGTTGTGTCCTGCAGAATTTGGACATTTGAAGAATGGACTTTCTGGCCAAACTTTTTCAAAGAAGCCAGTGATTTTGGGCACCCAGCTTGAGATGTCTTAAAGGGACTTGATGTCAGAAAGTGTCCAACACCCGCCCTCTGAAAGTCAAGCCCCTTCAAGGTGTCTCCAAGTTGGATGCTCAAAAATGGAGGTACCCCAAATCACTAGTCACTTGGCCTCCAGGTCTAACAATGTGGACAGTGCTAGTCTAGCCCTGAAGAAGGCTGGCCCAGTGGTCAGGATGCTAGCTGGAGACAGAGTTCAAGTCCCTTCCCCCTCTATGGAATCCGTGTGGGATGCTGGGTAAGTCACATCTCTCTGGGCCTTAGTTTCTCATCTGTAAAATGGGTTTGATAGCCCTTCCCTGCCTCACGGGGGATTGGAAGGGTAAATATCTTAAAGATTGTGAGGTGCTCAGGTTCTGGGATGATGGGGCCATGCGTGCTCTTCGAGAGTGAAATCCCCCTCTGCAGAGAGCCAGCATGGGCCCTGTGCACCGTTTCCATCCTCCATAAACCCTGCTAGGAGGACAGTAAGTGGTGCCTCAAGCTGAACCTCAGCACAGGGTGACTGCTCCCACGGGGCTTCGTCCTCCGCTGCTGTAGATCAGCTGAGTTCAGTGGGGGCTCCCCCAATTCATGCCACATTGCGACTGTACCGTCAGTGCCAAAATCTCTCAAATCTTTTCCTAGAATTGGGACCACACTTTGGGACACAGAAGGGAAACATTCCCTTTAGTAACAGAAACATTGTTAGGTTTCAGAGTAGCAGCCGTGTTAGTCTGTATTCGCAAAAAGAAAAGGAGTACTTGTGGCACCTTAGAGACTAACAAATTTATTAGAGCATAAGCTTTCGTGAGCTACAGCTCACTTCATCGGATGCATTTGGTGGAAAATACAGGGGGGAGATTGTATATCAATCTCCCCCCTGTATTTTCCACCAAATGCATCCGATGAAGTGAGCTGTAACTCACGAAAGCTTATGCTCTAATAAATTTGTTAGTCTCTAAGGTGCCACAAGTACTCCTTTTCTTTTTGAGAAACATTGTTATGTTCTCTGGCATCCCTAGGGCTGCTCAAGCTAGATGTAAAGAATTGCCTTTGCTGAGAGCTGAATTTGTTGCTTTAGGCTTTCTGCTTCCATCCTTATCCCTACTAAGGGATGGCTATATAAAGATCAGAAGCAAGATGGGTTGTTTTTACTTTGCTGATAAGTTTTTTGGGAGGGGTGGGGGGCATATCTCAGACTAAAAATAAAGATAGGCATCCAGATAATTTGGAGACTTGTTCTGATGTCCGAATATCTGATGTGATAGATAAAGACAGATAGAAAACACTGCGAACATGTTATCAAGCAATCATATGCCTCTCACTTGGAACACTGAATTCAGTTTTGGTTATTCACTCTCCAATAAGATAGAGCAGGAAGAAGACACACTGGTAAAAATGGACAACCTCCACCATCACTACTGCTGAGGGACCTACGCCAATGGTGTCATTTGTGCTAGCATAAGCAGGCTTCACTTTGGGCCCCAGGATATTCAGTCTCTTCCATTTCATTCGTCTTTCAGGTGGTGAATCCCAAAAAGAAAATGAAGAAAAAGAAATACATTAACTCAGGAACAGTAAGTGATATTGTTTTTCTTTGGGATTTAAGCTATCCAGGAAGGCAGGAGATAATTATCCCTGGATGGTGAGTTGCCCAATGGCAAGCTGCCATGCAGAACCAACCAATCAAGCATTTTTTCCACAAAATTTCCCCCCCCCCCATGTTATGCTTTGATATGGAGGGTCAGAATTTTCTGCCACATCACTAGAAATGTGGAACCACTCAGTCACCAATCAGCTTCTTGTGGACCGGTTTCTATTTTGATTTTATAAGCTAAAGAGGCCTGATCTCTGTCAGATCTTGGATGAGAGACTTTCTAGGAAAGCCCAGGTACTGGGACCTCCAAAAATAGTGAAACTTGTGATTCCTGTTGAATCACCAACCCACTGAAACTAATGGGCCCTCCAGGCAGACATGAAACAAGAGCTGGATCAAAATGGGGTGGCGGGGAGGATCCATGGTGACAACCAGAAATTCAAAGTTCAGAAGATTTCAGCTGAAAACCAAAACATTTAAATTTTGGAAATGCTGCTACAGTGCCTTGTTGGAGCTGGAGTTTGGGCACCTCATGCCTCCATCCTCTTTATGGGCCAGGCTTTTTTCTTGGTTGGTATACATCTCCCATGATGCACCACAGTCTCCCCTCTTGGAGAAGGGAAGTGTTGCTTGGGCGTCCTTGGCCATGGGGCACCATGGGAGATGAAGTCCAGTGCATAGAGAAGAATGGCGCATGAAATGACTGAATCTCAATTCCCCTGAAGTGCTACAGCATCACTTCAAAGTCAGTGTATTTTAGTTCCTAGGGGGATTTTCCAAGGAATGCAGACATTTTCCATGAAATTCAGATATTTTCACCAAAAAAACACTGTGTAGTTGAAAACTCAGTTTTCCACTGAAAAATAGTTTTGACAGAAAATGTCCAACCAGCCCAACATGAACCACATTGCCAGAGAGCATTGTGGGGAAGTTAGCTACTTCCTTGGGCTGACGAGCAATCTGTAGTCTCCAGGAGCATCCCACTAGCGCCTTTCCTCGACACTCAGCCCTGCACCAGTGATCCCTGCAGTCTCGGTGGCTGTGTAACGTGCTGCCCTGTCTCTTGGTTCCGAGGTGACGCTGCTCTCATTCACTGTGGAGTCGGAGTACACCTTCCTGGATTACATCAAAGGAGGGTAAGTGGATTATAGTTTCCCTTCCTAAACACAGGATCCTGGCGCTGAACAGCCTGGCTGCAGAGGAGGATAGGGCCACTGTTTGTTTCAAGACCAGTGAATTGCCCAATAATGCTGTGTTGGCCTGTGATGATGATGATGGTGTAGCTACCAAGAAATCCCATTGCAATGTCCAGCGTAAATTCAGGACCCTTCCAGAAACAAGGACTCTGCCTGAGCTTTGCAGAGGGGTGGCAAGCCCTGAGTGGACAGTACGGTGCCGGCAAAACCTGATCCAGCCTCTGCTACTTTCTGATTCTCTTCGGCCCCAGCTACACTAGAAAATGGAGCCGCTGTCGGGAGTGGCTCAAGACCATGAATGCCGACCTCGGGGCACTGTCAGGAAACAGGGCAGGCACCCCAAACTGCTGGTGTGTTCTGTAAGGAGATTTCACCAAGCTAGTAACAAATGTGAACTCCTAGAGTCTTACCATGGAGTCACAGTCGTCTTGCCACCCAGACAAACTGGACTTTGTGTGATTTTTCTTGTAAGTTTATCACTATGTTCAAGTTCCTTCCAGCCCCAAGAGACCAGTCACTAACCTCATATCAATTGGTACCCTAGATCGTATACCAAAGACAATCCCTGTATTGAACTATCTAAAGGTTTATTAACTAGGAAAAAGAAATGAGAGCTATTTACAAGTTAAAGCAAGCTAACATATACACCCAAATGAGTTCACATCTAAATCCTAAAGGTAACAAAGTTGTAGTGATCTGTCAATTCAAAGTGTCTTTCAGGGCAGACCCCGAGGTAACCTGTGGGGATCTCTGTCTCAGTTTAGAGTCTCTGGGCCTGTCAGAGTTCAAACAGTGAAGAGAGAGATGGAAAGTTTTCCTGTGGTTTTGTTTTATTTCCTTAATTCAGCTTCCAAGTCCACAGGATGAACTTCCTTGATCCAAGAGGGCCATTAACCAATCTTTTGTATTGTGATATTCCTTAGGAGCCCATCTCATTTTAAACTGGGCTCACAAGTTCAGAGCAAACATTTTCAAAGTTATGAAGCCAAACTTGCATATTTCCCTATCGCATGGACTACAGATAGTACTCGTGAGATTAATGCATGCAGCCACTTACAAGCATTTCGGAGTCTAAACACTAACTACATTCATAGCAGACTATACCTATTTTGAGCAAAACTAACAGGTAATTAGTTTGCCCTTTCTTAACTAATGCCCACAGCCTGGGCAAGCGCTGACATCTGGCCTGCCAGCATTACACAGTGCAGATCAGTCTGATGTGCTGTGAGTCTCAATCAAACTTCCTCTAATGGTGCTGAAACTAGTCTGATCCCATCTGCACTAGCAGACCAGCTGCTGGAGGGGCCAATTGCTGATAATAGCATTGTCAGAAACAGATTGTGAAGAAGACATCACTGGAGCCCAGTCCACATAAGGAAAACAACCAGGGAGGCAATGGAGGTTGCAGTGCCATCAGCCCAGTGGGATTGCCACACCGTGGCCTAGAGAATTCTGGGAGGGGATTCCAGCAGACAGGCTCTGGCCTCAGGATTTGGCTCCAGATTGCAAATGCCCCAAGTTCAGATAGGGGTATTGGTTTGGGTCCATCTCATTAACGGTGAAATTCACACCCCTGCAGAGAGCCAGCGGGAGGACTAGGCTCTGTTGAAAGCCCTCAGATTAGCCACCCAAAGGTGTCAGTCCTTCCCTACAGCGTAGTGCAGCCCCACTTGGACTCACACTGTCACCACGTGAATAGAAGCATATTGCTAAGTTGGGGGTGTTTGGTCAGGGAGCAGGAAGGATTAATTGCTGTGGGAAGATTAAAAGAGCCAACTCCCACCAGCTAACGGGGAATAGCGTGGGCTTCACAGGTTGAAAGGATGTAAAACACCAACTGCCCTGTTCTCATCTCACACCAGCGACTACGCGTCGGGGGGATGGATTACTCCTCTGAGACCAGCACAATAAGAGAGAATCGGGCCCCCAGGAGGAAGAAAGGGATGCACAGAGCTGTGGCTAGGAGTAATGGGATGAAATTAAAAGAGGGAATGTTTAGGCTAAATATCAGGAATAGTTAATTTAACAGTGAGATCCTTAGGCCGATCCTCCCCTGGTGTAACTCAGCATGCCTCATTGAAGTCTACAGAGCTGCGCCCTTTAACCCCCGCTAGGGATCTGTCCCTTTGTGAGAATGTAAAATAACAGAGTCACTTTCTACTAAACGTCTGTGTGTCAGTGGGTTACTAGATGTCAGCAGCATGCTGCAGAGAGGAGGAAAACATGTTCTAGATGATGGGTATGAGCACATCAGTACAACGATGGGTATAAGTTGCCTGTAGATCTGTTGGACTTTATAATTTGTTAACTGTTTATTAAAATATCTATTAATCATTTATTAACCCTTTAGAAACTACTCATATATGGAACCCAAATATAGCAGGTGACCTGGCACTGTGTCACATGGGTGACTCTCCCACTAGAGAACGCCCTGTAGGAAAGGATACAGTCCTGCACTGGCCCCAGGAGATGGGCTGCATGGCTAATAGGACTTTTTCATCCCTACTTTCTATGACTAGCGCTAGTGTTGCAACAGAGGTTCGCTTGGCTAGGACATCTGAGACCAGCAGCAGTTCTATTGGTTGAGAATGCTGCTCTGTGCAAATGCCCTGGGCATCTAATTTCTTGGCCTTCTGTACTCTGGCCTGCCTGTTGGGATGGCATGATGCCTGCTTACAAATTGGTTGGACTGATGGCCAAGGATGCAGAAGCCAGACAACAATGGGTTGAAGCCGGTGATGCTGCCGGTGCCATCCGTAGTGTGGGCCCCTCCTGGGCAGACTCACTTGTGCTGCAGTGGCTCCTTGCACTTGGGCAGACCTATTGACACATAGGTACCCAGAAGGGATACCTGGACAGATGGAGAGAAAGGGACACAGTTTGCAGAGGCTCCTGGCTGCCAGTGAGACGGACTTTGTGGCAAGCAGCAGATTCCTGCAAACCCAGGAGGCCTCCTGCATGGGCATTGTGTACAGAACTAGTGTCTGTGGGCTAGGGAGTGTGTTCATATTCCGGGCACCTCAGTCCCGGCCTGCAGCACCCTCTGCCTATGGCTCCGGAGGGCACGTGCCTCAGGATGCAGGTAAGCGAGTCAGAGGCCTCCCTGTCAGGTGTCAGCAGCAGCACCACCTGCACAGCCCCTTCTTTGGCTGCCTTCTTTACACCGAGCTTCTGCTGCTTTAACCTCCGGCTCCAGCCACAGTCAGCCTGGGGAGAGCCAGGAATGGACATCGTAGGGTGTGACTAGCTTGGCCCACAACCTGGAGAAATGACTTCACACACCCCACCCACCACTAGCCCATAAACAGGAGCTCCCTGCATGCATCAAGGTTGGTCCTGTACAGCTGTGTGGGAGTCAGGAATGGGTTCTAGCCCCAGCTCTGGCAGATGCGTGGCTAGCCCAGCGGGGCTTGGGAGCCAGGACTCCTGGGTTCTAGCCCCAGCTCTGGCAGATGCATGGCTAGCACAGTGGGGCTTGGGAGCCAGGACTCCTGGGTTCTAGCCCCTGCTGTGGGAGGGTGGGACACCTAGTGGCTAGAGGAGTGGGAGGAAAGACTGCTCTGCTGCTGACTCACGGTACGACCTTGTATGCAGCGTAGCTGTAGCTGCGTCGGTCACAGGGTATTAGAGAGACAAGGTGGTTGAGGTAAATCTGTTATTGGCCCGATGTCTGTTGGTGAGAGAGGCCGGCTTTGGAGCTCACACAGAACTCTTCTTCAGGTCTGTATGAGCTTGGGCAAGCCACGCCCCCTCTCTGTTCCTAGCTGCTCCATTTTACAGATGAGGATTATGATACCGACCCTCCTGTGCTGAAAAGGATCTTGTATGAAGTGGGTGTCACGGCATCACTGGGCGATGCTCTGGAACTGCTCCCTACAAAGCCAGGCAGGACTCTGGGGGAGTCTCCTCTCTGGGAGCAGCCTGTCTGCAGGACACACAGCTCACCCGGCTTCCCCCTTCCTGGGTCTGACCTCGGAGCATTTAGCATCCTCTGCCCCTGCGTGCGCTTCCCACAGCGACTCCACCCAGGTGGGGTCTTGGGGAAGCCAGAGGGTCCTGCTCCCCATCTTCGCAGTCAGATGTGACTCTCAGCCAGCCAGTGAAACAGAGGTTTGTTAGATGATAGGAACAAGGTCTAGAACAGAGCTTGTAAGTACAGAGAACAGGATCCCTCAGCTGGGTCCATTTTGGGGGGCAGTGAGCCAGACAACCACTTCTGCACTTCACTCCATGTCCCCAGCCAGCCCCCAACTGACTCACCCTCCAGCCCCTCCTACTCTGGGCTTTGTCCCTTTCTGGGCCAGGAGGGCACCTGATTCCTTTGTTCTCCAACCCTTTAGCTCTCACCTTGCAGGGGGGAAGGGCCCAGACCATCAGTTGCCAGGAGACAGGGTGTCGGCCAGTCTCTGCCTAATAACAGGTTTCAGAGTAGCAGCCGTGTTAGTCTGCATTTGCAAAAAAGAAAAGGAGTACTTGTGGCACCTTAGAGACTAACAAATTTATTTGAGCATAAGCTTTCATGAGCTACAGCTCACTTCATTGGATGCATTCAGTGGAAAATACAGTGGATGCATTCGGTGGAAATCTCCCCACTGTATTTTCCACCGAATGCGTCTGATGAAGTGAGCTGTAGCTCACAAAAGCTTGTGCTCAAATAAATTTGTTAGTCTCTAAGGTGTCACAAGCGCTCTTATTCTCTGCCTAGACAGCCTTGCACTGCCCTCTAAGGCTCTGCAACAATCACACAGCTTACCCCACCACCTAGATATTTAATAAATGCCTAGGGGAAACTGAGGCATCCACACAGTATTCAGAGAGAACATTAAGAACAGTCCCACTTCATCACAGTGGGTTTCCTTTCTCCTCTGCCTCTTCCCCCGTCCCTGTGATTCTCAGGATATAACAAAGATTCCCCTTGCATAGCTCTGCTGGCATGATATTGGAAACAGGCAGTGTTACATTTGTACAGATATCGGTGACATCTGTCACTGCCGTGAATGTCTCCCTTCTTTCCCCAACAACGGGGCTCTTTTGTCACATTAACCATGATCTCTTTTACCTTGTGGCAAATGAGGAGCTCACTGGATTGTTTCCCGTTCTTGACAGCTGGTTGTCTGGGCCTGCGCTAACTAGAGGGGCTCAGAATGGTTCAGATGCGATGGCTGATCGCATTACACTCACAGGAATCGCCGAGAGAGGGGCTGATCAGGATGCTATCCGGGACTGGCCAGGCAGGGCTCCCTTGTGCAATCTGCTGCAGGCCATTGAGGGGAAACCTTTTCCCTGGAATAGATTTGGGGAGGGAGAGAAGAAGTGGTGGGTGTAGTGAGGGAGTGTAGGACAAGCTGTGTAAAGGAATAGAGTGTAGGGCGGCATGCAGGCCCGGCTGTGTGAGGGAATGGGTGTATGCTGGGCTGTGGGAGGGAATGGGATATAGGCTGGGCTGTGTGACCAGATATGGGTGTAGGCTGGGCTGTGGAAGGGAATAAGTCCAAAGAGGATAGGTCCATAAATGGCTATTAGCCAGGATGGGCAGGGATGGTGTCCCTAGCCTCTGTTTGCCAGAAGCTACCACCAGAAGAAAAATGCAGGACTGCATGCAGCGATTGAGGATATAGGGACCTCCAGTAAGGAGGAGGATGTCTGCAGTGTGACTCTAGCAGATCCAAAGACTCACTGTACACATGCTGGAGAAAAAGTTTGACAGCCATTCAACTGCCATATTTGCAACCGTGCTACTAGATCAACAACCAGCTCAATTCCAGCTGGATTGTGGAGCTAGCTGTTGTATAATCCCAGCAACACTGGGAAGCAGCAATGTTAGACTGTGGGAATGTGATCACGTGCTGGTGATGTACAGGGAAACCATTTGGAGGCCAGTGGGCAAATGCAGGCTGTTGATAAGAAACTCACAAAACGAGAGGTGTTATCACTTGGAGTTCATAGTAATTGGCACACAGGAGGTCCACCTGCCTCTAGACAGAAAGCCGTGCAAATCCTGGATTTGGTCACAATACAGCATCAGAATATCTACCCATGGGACGGAGGAGACCAGCACTGGGGGCCCTGTCCAGCATTCCAACAGACTATAAGCATGTCTGTCAAGGAGATGGATACCTAGAGGGCAAGCTGAAGTTAGGAGTAGATTCGCCATGTGCAACTCATGAGACTATTGAAATGCTGAGTTCCATTAGCCCTGGTGGGGCCAGTGAAGAAGGAACAAACAAACCTGAAAAGAAGCAGCATCATTACACCCATCAAAACTGGCACAGAGTGGATCAGCAGCCTGGTAGTGGTGAGAAAACCTTCAGGCAAACTGAAGGTGGGGAGGGATAGCTCAGTGGTTTGAGCATTGGCCTGCTAAACCCAGAGTTGTGAGCTCAATCCTTGGGGGGCCATTTAGGGATCTGGTGCAAAAATTGGGGATTGGTCCTGCTTTGAGCAGGAGGTTGGACTAGATGATCTCCTGAGGTCCCATATTCATGATGGCTGCATTGACCAGAGCACTGAAAAGGGTACCAGCAATTGAGGACGCACAGCCTGATCTATGCAGGGCAAAAGGGTTCCTGGTCTGTGATGCCAAGAATGGGTTGTAGCATATTGAATGGGGTGAGCCATGCAGTCATCTGACTGCCTTGGCTGCACCCTCTGGCAGGTACCAGTGCCTGTGGGCATCAGCCTAACCCCAGAGTGTTCCAGTGTCAACTGAACTAGTCACCAGAGAGACTCCCAGGTATCATACTGTAGCTGATGAAATTTTTATTGTAGGAGGAGATGTCAAGGACTATGGTACCAACCTGTGACGACCCCTAACCAGGTATTTGGAGAGGAATGTCAGGCCAAGTGCAGACATGCTGAAGCTCCCTACTTCGGACATCTGTCGGATTCTGAGAGATTCCAAACAGACCTTGACAAACTAAGGAAATGCCCGGGCCAAAGGATGTAAGGGGAGTCCAGCGATTTACAGGGATGGCCAACTATCTTTCCAGACTCTGCAAACACCAGTCACAAACCTGTGAGCCCGGGAGGCAGCCAACACAGCATCGGAGTGGTCAGAGACCCACAGATGGGCATATGGACGAGGAAAGAAAATGGTAAGCAAGGCGCCAGTCCTAGCGTGCTGCAGCCCTGCAGAGCAGCTAGAGCCACAGGGGAGGCCTAGTAGCAGCACTGATGCAAAGTCAGCAGCCCACAGCACTGGCCGGCAGAGCCCTGACAGACACAGGAGGGGGATGTGCTCAGACAGAAGAGGCGCTCCTGGCTGGGCTCTATGGATAGGCCGATCCCATCCATTCTCCTCTGCGCACCAGGTGGACGTGCAGTCTGCGCACAAACCATCACGAAGAAGCCACTGCTGAGTGCACCCTCATGACTACCATTCATGTGACTAGACTGTGTAGGAAGGGCACTACCGGTGGCAGATATGCTGAGCTGGGAAGACCTCCCACAGATGCCACAGAGGGGTCTGTGACAGCAGATAGTCTAGCAGCATACTGTAGTACCTCCCCATCTCTGCAGGGAGGCTCCGGGCAATCCAGCAAAGCACCAAACAGGACAGGTGCCGCAGGCAGGAAAAGAGGGCTGACCACATCGCAAGAAGCAAGTGCTGCAGGAGGTCACTCCCTCCAAACAGGTCAGGGATGAGCTGCGTGTGCAAGAAGGGATTTGGTTTAAAGGGGACCAAGCAGTAACCCCAGCAGATTTAAGAGCTGACATCATGAGACAGATACACGCTTCTCCCCTAGGGATAGAGGCCTGTCTGACATGAGCCAGGGGGTTGTACCTAGTGGCCTGACATGAATGCCCAGCTGAGAGCATACATGGAACAGAGTGAACTGTGCAGTGTGTGTATATCTATCTATCTATCAACACAAAAACAGCATCCATCCAGCATATGCGCAGCATCCTTCACAGTGTCACAGACACACAGTGGGCTGCCCTGGTACCCCAGGCATGGTCAGTCTCTGCACAGTGAATCACACCACACCAGAACCTGTGAAGCTGGCTCCAGAGGCACATTAGAGCCCAAAGCCAGGGAGCCATTTGTGATAATGTTCCAGAGGGCCTCTCTCCCATTCTGTCCACCCCAGTGAGTTGATGATGTTATCAGCTGGATGGAGAATGCACAGCACGGTCCAGACAGGATTTCCCCATACAGTTGGTGGCGGGGAACATCCCGTGTATCCCTGAACAGTGCACATGTGGCGTTTGCTGTACTTTGGTGATCAGTTTGTTGGTTGCATTGTGACATGGGACGTTAGGTGCGGGAATATTGGCTAGGACTGGTGACCACAGAAGTTTTGTTGACTTCAGTGAGCCTGTGACTCATGGAATGATTACGTTGTGTGTCTACTAGTCTAATGTAGGCAGAGCTGAACCAAACTGGGACATAATGTTCTCCAGCTGAGTAACGGAGAGCAAGCCCCGAACAACACAGTGTTTGCACTTTGGCTGGACCCCTACCAGTTTGTCCAGGAGACAGTTTTCCTCGATCTTTTGAGCTATGTGAGTGAGATGGTATTTATATGTGAGTGTGTGTTGTAGTGTAACCCCTGGGTTCATTGGCTTTGGATCTCACTGACCATTCAAAGTAAGGTTAAGAAAAGATGCAGAGTATAGTGATCAACAAGAGAAAGAGACTAATAAAATCACAACCCACCGTGCTAATGACCGGAGCTGTGTGGTCACAACAGGTCACGACTACAGACTGGTCAGCCTCACTTCAGTCCCCGGCAAAATCATGGAGCAGGTCCTCAAGGAATCCATTTTAAGCACTTGGAGGAGAGGAAGGTGATCAGGAACAGTCAACATGGATTCACCAAAGGCAAGTCATACCTGACCAACCTGATTGCCTTCTATGATGAAATAACTGGCTCTGTGGATATGGGGAAAGTGGTGGATGTGATATATCTTGACTTTAGCAACCCCCTGCTCAAAGCAGGACCAATCCCCAACAAAATCATCCCAGCCAGGGCTTTGCAAGCCGAGCCTTAAAAACCTCAAAGGAAGAAGATTCCACCACCTTCCTAGGTAACCTATTCCAGTGCTTCACCACCCTCCTAGTGAAATCGTGTTTCCTAATATCCAACCTAAACCTCCCCCACTGCAACTTGAGATGATTGCTCCTTGTTCTGTCATCTGCCGCCACTGAGAACAGCCTAGCTCCATCCTCTTTGGAACCCCCCTTCAGGTAGTTGAAGGCTGCTATCAAATCTCCCCTCACGCTTCTCTTCCGCAGACTAAATAATCCCAGTTCCCTCAGCCTCTCCTCGTAAATCATGTGCCCAGCCCCCAAATCATTTTTGTTGCTCTCCGTGGGACTCTCTCCAATTTGTCCACATCCCTTCTGTAGTTGTGGGACCAAAACAGGACTCAATACTCCAGGTTTGGCCTCACCAGTGCTGAATAGAGGGGAATAATCACTTCCCTCGATCTGCTGGCAATGCTCCTACTAATACAGCCCAATGTGCCATTGGCCTTCTTGGCAACAAGGGCACACTGCTGACTCATATTCAGCTTCTCATCCACTGTAATCACCAGGTCCTGTTCTGCAGAGCTGCTGCTTAGCCAGTTGGTCCCCAGCCTGTAGTAGTGCAGGGGATTCTTCCTTCCTAAGTGCAGGACTCTGCACTTGTCCTTGTTGAACCTCATCAGATTTCTTTTGGCCCAATCCTCCAATTTGTCTAGGTCACTTTGGAACCTATGCCTACCCTCCAGCGTATCTACCTCTCATTGCATGAACTGGCACTGCATGAAGTGGCTTCAACCCATCTGCACCTTTTGTCCCTCCTCTGCAAAATGCACCTGTCAATTAGTGACACACAAATGCCACCTGGCAGTGGCATATCGATGCCTCTCCTGGCCCGTTTTACACTCGGATGCCTTGGATCAGCACCCAGCCCTGTCAGTGCTCACCCACACACTGCTAGTTTTTGCCCCTTGGCGTTTTTTTAAGGGCTACTCTCACAAGAGCCTTGGCCTTGTCTCTTCCCGTCTGGAGGGTGAGGTGTTAATGCCCGTTGACAGCAGTGGCCCCTTGTTAGGCATCTCCCTGGGCAGCTGAGGGCACGGCTTGTCACAAAGCAACTGATGCTGGTTTGTGACAGGGGCTGACAGCCAGCACGGCACAGCTGAGATGATTGGAGAAGCCAGAGCTCCTGGCGGAAGGGTGCCCACGGGCTGCCCTTTCAGCCATCACTCCTACTCAGTGCCAACGCTATCTAGCCCCTCAACCCCACGAGGCACAGGGAGGTCAAGCCATTTACACACATCCCAGGATGATAGTCCAGAGGTGACAAGGGATATATTTGATCTGTGTATTTGTCAGAGGTTTAATAAAACACTCCGCAGGTGGGGACCAGCCTGCTCCTGCAGGTGGAGCAGTGATCTGCATGCCAGGACTCCTGGGTTCCTTTCCCAGCTCTGCACTGTGGTGGAGAGAGCTAGTGACTCTAGTGACTGGTGAGAGCTAGTGAGTCTAGTGACTCAGGGCAAGTGGGGTCTGGCCTGGCTCAGCTACAGCCTTGCTCTGTAACTCCGCACAAGCCTTGTGCTCTGGCAGCTCAGCTTGACACTCCTCAGAGGGGCTTGGGCTCAGCAGCTGCCGTTAACAATCATGCCTCTGAGGTGTCTCAAATTGGACACTTCGAATTTCGGCCCTAGGAGTCAGATCTTTGGTGGGTGTAAATCAGCATCATGCTACTGACTTCACTGTAGCGAGGCTGATTCACACCAGTGGCAGCTGGACCTTAGTTTATAGCATCTCCCTGATCCTGATGGGATTTGAGCATAAGGGGCCTGATTCTTCTCTCACACTGGTGTAACACTACTACTTTCAGTGGGGTCACTCCTGATTTACACCAGGGTCGATAAAAGGAGAGACCAGTGGGATTAGGGTGGGGAATTGGGCCCAGTGGGATTACTCCTTATTTACACCAGGGCAGGTAAGAGGGGAATTGGGCCCAGTGGAATTACTCCTGATTTACACCAGGATGAGTGAGAGAGGAATCGAGCCTAATAAGATTACTCCTGATTTACACCAGGGCGGGTAAGAGGGGAATGGGGCCCAGTGGGGTTACTCCTGATTTACACCCGGGGAGGAGAATCAAACCCATAGCTTTCATTCTCATCTCATCTGTTCAACCAAACCACTTCTCCGGAGCGGGGCTGTGGTGAGAGGAAGGTGCCTGCATTCACAAACATTGCTGATGACTCATGGGGTACAGTCTCCTTAGTTGCCTAATTAATGTAACTAATTAAAACCTTGCCAGGCTAATGTGCCTGGTCTGGCGGCAGCAGAGTCAGCGTTGCTGTTGAGTAGCAGGGCGAGGCGGAAGGGGATGTGCATGGACAGCGGGTATAATAGGCGTTGCCTCCCTTAACACAGCTGTGGTGCCCCCCACCCCGCCTCTTCCCCTCCCTGCTCTGGCCCTTCCCCGAGGCTCCCAGGGCTTGCTGCTGCCTGGGGTGAATCTTCCTCCTCTCCTCTCCTCTCCCCCACCCCAGCCCCTTCCCCTTCCCCCCTCGGAGGTCCCCACAGCTGCAGGCCATGTCTCTGGCGGGGCGCAGGGGGGTGAGAATGCGAGCGGGGAGTCAGTGGCAGACAGGGGGAGTGAGGAGGTGAGCAGAGGAGATCCCCGACTAACTTTACACAGTGAAAAAGCCTTCCAGAGACCGAGTAGCAGAGATCACTGGAACTGTTACAGAGCCATGACAGTGGTAATGAACCCATCTGACAGGCATTCGCTAGCACCCCCGGAGCCTTTGGCCACCTTCCGCTGGCTTTTCTATTGGAGGAAAATCTGTTATTGGGGTTAAAACCAGTTTCCCAGTGACGACGCCTCCGTGAGTCTCTGCACCCAGAAGTAACTGCTGGCCTGGCTCAAGGAGGAGCTGCCATAGCCAGTGCGTTGATTTCTTGATCAAGTCGTTTTATTCAAACCCAGTTGAAGTAAACGAGTCTGGCAGGGAATTCTGGGTAAGGAAGGTGATTAAACTGCTGCCCTAATGCCGGCTGCCACCGACAAGCACTTTCCAAAAGGAGAGATTAGGCTTCAGGGTGGCACAGGCAGCCTGGTGCTTCGTCTCTCTGTATGGCATATACCAAACTCCCTGCCACGCAGAGGAGAATCTGTCTGGCAATTCGGCTACACCTGGTGCCTTGGGGAATGTTATTAGTGCTTTAAGGTGAAAAGGGGAGTGGGTGTCACGGGGGGGTGCAGCAGCAGGTGAGGAGCGAGCGGGGAGCCAGCTGCACAGCAGGTGGGGGTGGGGTCTGGTGGGGGGCGGGGGGAAGGGTCTGGCGGGGGCAGGGGAGGAGATGATTGGAGAGGGATCTCGGAGGGGTGTGTGAAGAGGTGAGTGGCGAATCAGCAGTGGGTGGGGGTGGGGCTTGGTGCAGAGCAGGGGTGGAGTAGGGGTAAGGCTCTGGGCGGAAGAGGCAGGACAAGGAGCTCGCCTCCCCCAGGGGAAATTTCACCCACCACCTATGGGGACATGGCTGGTGTGCCAGTCACTGCAGACAATCCTATGTACTCAGTCCACACTTATCCCTTCTGTGCAGGGCGAGTGGGGAATTCATAGACCCTGGAGCCGGGTTCTCACCTGGCTGCTGCTGTGGTCATGGGATGATTTCTGGGTGCATGGGAGCAGCTCACTGATCTGACAGAGCGAGTGTGGGCTCCTCTCCCAGTCTCCTCTCTACAGGGCCTGATCCTGCAAAATGCTGGGAAATACCAGGGGCTGTGGGTGCTCAGTGCCTCTCTGGCTCAAGCCAGGGGATGAGAGCATAGGTGGCCACCAGGAAATGGACCCAGCTTGAGAGTCAAAGGCAGGGCTGTAAAACAACCCAAGAGGGAGCTCCGCACTCCTGGTCAGACAGGCAGAATCGCTCAGCTCAGCTTCCGTTGTTCTCAACCCAGCCCCAGCCGTGAGCAGTTCTGGCCATTGACGTGTCTCTTATTGACTCAGACCCGCCTTTATCTCCCTGAGCGAAGCTGCTGTCTCCGCTTTGAGGCTCGGCTGGAGTGAAATGCGATGTGCAGGTGCAGTGCCCAGGTGGGAGAGCCTGGCCACTGGCTCGATGATTCCACTCTCCCTGCTTAGATCCCCTCGAAGCTCTCCCCACCTGCTGCACTGGGGAGATGTTAACAAAGGCCATTGGGAGCTCGCTTGGCTGCCAGTTTCCCATGGATTTGCTCAGCTGTGCATTGTCACTTGTGACATCCGTGCATCAAGAGACTGCAGGTGAGAACAGCACAGTTTGAATCTCCGTCTGAGCTCTTCCAAATAAGCCAGGGTGTCGAGGCCTGGCGACTGGTTTGGGAACATTAGCCCCATCGAGGGTGGAATCTGAGCAGAATGCCTGCAGAATCTGGACCAGCCTGTCAGAGCTTCTGACTAATGGTGTCATTGTCCCCTTTTTAGGACACAGATCAATTTCACAGTGGCTATTGACTTCACAGCTTCCAATGGTGAGTTCTACCAGATTAACCGTACTAATGTTCCCTGAAGCACGGTCAGTCTCTGTTCAGACAGCTGGTAGTTGCTCAGACAATACATTACACTAAACCCCTCTGAGATATTATGTATTTATTGCACAGTTGTTCATTCCCCATAAAGGCCTGTGAAATCAATAGTTATTTTATGGCTGTTGAGCACTTGTTAAATCTGTCAATAGGTATTAGGTATCCTTACAGGGATGGGGTTTTATACTATTAACAAACAAGTGTCCTGCCCAAACACCTGGGGCCTGGTTCTGATCTGATTTAGAGCAGCATCACTCCACTGGCCTCAGCAGAGTTACTCCTCATTTACACGGGTGGAGGTGAGAACTGGATCCTGGCCCTTGGGTCACCATGTTTTCTCAAGCCACCCAGGCCAATGCCCATGGACATCAATGAGGGTTGGACTCACCTCACTGATATTATTGATTATTTATATTGCCAAAGTGACTAGTAGCTGCGATCCTGGCCCAGGACCCCATGGTGCAAGGTGCTGTACAAACAGAACAAAAGCACAGTCCCTGCTCCACACAGCTGACAATCGCTCTCTTATGTCAGTTTCCTCCCTACAGTGACAGAGGAGTTACTCTTGACTTCCCCTGGTGTGTGTGAGAATCAGGCCCTGAGTAAAGACCTCAGTGTTTGACCCTCAGCTGACCTGACAAATACACATGCACCTCCACTGCTTTGCCCGTGCGCTGCTGCCTGCTGGTCTGTGTGACACTTCTCTCTCTCCGTCAGGCAACCCCTCGCAATCCACCTCCCTGCACTACATGAACCCGTACCAGCTCAACGCCTACGCCATGGCGCTGAAGGCGGTGGGCGAGATCATCCAGGATTATGACAGTGACAAGATGTACCCTGCACTTGGGTTTGGAGCCAAAATCCCTCCTGACGGGCACGTGTCCCACGAGTTCCCCCTGGTACTGCCATCCCCTTTGAATCACTCTACCACTTAGGGCAGGTCTACACTACCAGCTGGCATCAGCACAGCTGAGCTGCTCTCGCGCTGCTGGTGAAGGCGTGCTAAGCCGACGGGAGAGCTCTCCGGTTGGGTTAATAACTCCACCTCTGCGAGAGGCGGTGGCTATTGCAGGCGGTCACCCTGCTTGGGTTAAAAGCAGCCCTGGGAAAGGGCTGCCCTAGGGAGCCAATCGTCAGCGGGCTTGAGGCAGCCAATCAGGGTAGAAGAAGGGCCCATGGGGAGACAGAAGTCAGAAGGATGGAGATGCTTGGAGAGACGGGGTCCCTTGGACAGAGCAGGGCTGGGGAAGGGCAGGCTGAGCGGAGAGCTCTGACCTGGTGACCTCCCAGGCTGAGGCCTTGCAGCAAAGGCCTGAGGATGTACTAGGGAGGCAGCCAGGCCAAGAAAAGCAGCAGGTCCAACCCCCTTGCCAGTGATGAGTGGCCACTTCAGACTGCAGCCTGCCCCTGAGAGAAGGGGCTAGATGACGACTGGCAGTAGCCACTGAGACAAGGTGAGTACAGGGCAGGGGTGGGCAAACTTTTTGGCCGGAGGGCCACATTGGGTTTCCAAAATTGTATGGAGGGCTGGTTAGGGGAGGCTGTGTGCCTCCCCAAACAGCCAGGCATGGCCCAGCACCTGACCCCTATCTGATCCCCCCTGCTTCTTGCCCCATGATGGCCCCACCTGGGACTCCTATCCCATCCAATCCCCCCTGTTCCCTGTCCCCTGATGGCCCCCCAGGACTCCTGCCCCAACCACCCCTCCCTGACCGCCCCTGGACCCTCTGCCCCTGACTGCCCCCCACTGCCCCACCAACCCCTCTTCTCATTCCTGGCTGCCCCCCGGGACCCCTGCCCCATCCAACCACCCTTCTCCCTGTCCCCTCACTGCCCCCGGAACCCCTGCCCCTGACTGCCCCCCGCTGCCCCATCCAACCCCCCCTTTCCCTCCTGACTGCCCCCCCTGGGACCCCTGCCCCCATTCAACCCCCCTGTTTCTTGCCCTCTGACCGCCCCGACCCCTCAAACTCCCCTGCCCTCTATCCAACGCCGCCCCCCCCCCGCCTGCTCCCTGCTCCCTTACCACGCTGCCTGGAGCACCGGATAAGGCTGGGCTCTGCAACTGTGCTGCCCCAGGAGCTCCCAGCCCCCCGCCCCCAGCCTGGAGCATTGTCGCCGGTGGCATGGTGCACTGAGGCTGTGGGGGAGGGGGAACAGTAGGGGAGGGGCAGGGGGCGAGCCTCCCTGCCAGGAGCTCAGGCGCTGGGCAGGAGAGTCCTGCGGGCCGTAGTTTGCCCACCTCTGGTATAGGGGGTGGGGTTCCCCTGGGAGGGGAGACCCAGAATGTGGGAGCATTGCTGCGGGGTAGCACCCCAAGATAAGCGGCACTGAGGTCCGGGAGAGACATGGGGCCAGAGGTGGTGGAGACAACAGGGCAGGTAACTGCGAGTGAGAAACTGGCCAGAGGAGGGCGCGCCTGAGCTGGATGAGCTAATTCCCAGACTGCCAGCAGGAGGCGCCGTGGCGGTGAGTGCCCTGCCCTGCTACAGCTATGCTGGCCCCGTGTGAGGTCAGATAACGACGTCGCTCAGCGGGTGCAGGTTATTCACACACCTGAGCCGTGTAGTTATGCCGAAGCAATTCTGTCGTGTTCACCAGCGCATAGACAGCCTCTTTTCCAGCCTCTTCAGCCATGCTGTGCCCGCGCGGAAGTGAAGGGCCTCGCTCCTGTCCAGCAGGCGGTCTGGCTGTTGTGAAGTCTTGGGCCAGGCCCTGAGCCTGAAAGAGCAGCCCCGGGAGGTACTGAGCACCCTCAGCTCCTGCCGGCTTCAGTGGGTGTGGATGGTGCTCAGCGCCTGACAGGATCAGGCCCTTAGTGGGGGTTAGGGCGTGTATGGCACCACCTCCCCACTAATCTGACCCCCTGGTTAGACCAGCCAGTCCGTGTGATCCCTGACCAGGCTTGCCTGAGGTGCCTCCACAGAGCAGCCAACGCTGATCGGACCCGTGACTGTGGCACAGCCTGACGGGTCTCCGGGTGCTTAGTCGGCCCTAGCGGAGCCTCAGTGGGTCCCTCTGCACAGCTGCCACGGTGAGGCCCAGAGCCGGGCTCAGCAGGCTCAGACTTGTGCTGCGGATCTCAAAACATCTGTGTAGATGCTTGGGCTCCGACGCCCACCCCCCACCATAGGCTTCAGAGCCCGAGCGCCAGCCCCAGTCCAGTTGTCTACATGGCTGTTTTCAGCGCCGGCACACAAGCCGAGTGTGTCGACCCTGGGCTCTGAGACATGCTGCTCTGGGCTGCCACGAGGCCTCTGTGGCTTGGCCTGAGCCAGCCAAACGGCCATGATCACCAAGGGTAGCAGCATGGCTGCTCTGAGGACAGGACAATGGATTTCCCATGGGGAGGGCATAAAAATTTGAGCAGGGAAACCTGTTTTTTTTTTTAGTGAGCCTCTTCCCAGTCCCCACTGGAGAAGGGACATAGCTGCTGTCTCCCTACCCCCACCCCCACCCCCACCCCCAGGAGAGAGCTCCCCTCCTTACAGCACGGGGGAGGTAACTCCGGTGGCTCCCTGAGCCCCACTCTCTGGAGATGCCAACTAGGGACTGAGCCTCAGCAATGGAAGCCGATTCAGTGCTAGAACTGGGTCTCCTGGGTTCCATTCCCACCTCATGGGTGTAGTCTGTACTCTGTTTGTCCTTGGTTAAGTCATAGCCCCTCTCTGTGCCTCAGTTTCCCCACCAGGAACATGGGGATGATGGTGCTTTTAAAGCAATTTGAGATCCTAGGATGGAAACCACTGCATAAGTGCTAAGTGTTATCATCACTGTTCCTCTGAGGCCATAGGGTAACCCCTTCAGGTGACAGAGTAGCAGCCATGTTAGTCTTTATTCACAAAAAGAAAAGGAGGACTTGTGGCACCTTAGAGACTAACAAATTTATTTGAGCATAAGCTTTCGTGAGCTACAGCTCACTTCATCAGATGCATTTGGTGGAAAAAATGCAGGTGATTCCTCCCAGCACTGTGGGGAATTCCTCACATTCCTCTAGCCAGCACTCCAAGCAGGGGTCTGGGAAATAAAAGTGGGGGGATGGGGAATGACTCCCCTGTTTGGGAACCTCCCCCTCACTGCTCTTCCTCCCTCTCTCAGAACGGCAACACCGACAACCCCTACTGCAGCGGGATTGAGGGCATTTTAGAAGCCTATCACAAGAGTCTCAAGACTGTCCAGCTTTATGGCCCAACTAACTTTGCTCCGGTAGTCAACCATGTGGCCAGGTACATCCAGCTAGTGCATTGACTTGGTGGCAGTATTCCACAACATGGCTTGCTCAGTCACCCCTCCCTGGGCCAGAAGTGGGCTGGTGGTGCTCACCAGAGCTATGGCAGTGTCTGCATAGAATGGCCAACTGGGAGCAGCAAAAGAGTCAAGAGCTGTTTGATCACAGCCAGAGCTGGGAAGAGCTAGCCAGGGCAGTGGATCCTCCTGGGCTGTGTCCAATCCATGTGTATGTCTCAAGCCCTGGGTTCCGGGAGCATGGTGTGTATTTATGTCACTTCCTGGGCTGGGTCAAAGCCCATATTTAACACCCTGCAGCTGGACTAGCAGGGATGTGCCACAGCCCTCTCCTTTACTCCCAGGAGAATCCTGGCTTGGGTAAGTGGTGTCACAGCCCAGCTCTCTTGGGAGCTGACGTGGCCCCTTGGCGACAGCAGAAACGGAAGTTACATTTGGGGGCAGGAAGAGGAGGAGGGGGACTCCCCTTGGGGAGCTCTAATCTTGCCACAGAAATCTCCCAAACTGGGAAATTGGGGAAGCTGCTCTGTATCACAGACCCGGGGACAAATTCCCCATGGGTTCACTGGAGTTACCCCAGGGATGAACATGGCCCAGGGCAGCAAGATTAGAGCTCAGAGTCCCCAATCCCCGGTACCCACCCCCCAGAAGCCTATGCTCACATGAACATCTCCCTGTCTAGGTACGCCACCACAGAACAGGACGGCTCCCAGTACTTCGTGCTCCTGATCATCACGGACGGGGTGATATCGGACATGGCCCAGACGAAGGAAGCTATCGTCAATGTGAGTAGCAGGGGTTCTGCTCACCTGCGGTGCCACCCGTATCCTGCAGCACACCGAGTGCCACTCGCTCGGACAGACAGAAAGTAACATCAAGCAAGCAGATGTTACTAGATCCGCTAAGGCTGATGGCTTATGCAGAATCCCAGTGAGGTTTGTCATGCTCTGTCTAGCCTCATGTGGAGGTAATGGAGTTCAAGATTGGCCCCTGTCTCCAGAGGTTCCCTAAATTCTGTCAGCCCAGTGTCTCAGATACCAGAGAGCTCAGAGGCTGCCGTGGCTGTTGACAGATGGGTGGCTATAACAACCTGGGGCCTCGGTCTGTGCCCCCATCACTTGGATGGCCCAACCTCCCTCTGTGCCCACTAATGGGCACAGTCGGAAGCTTTGGCCTTTTCCCTTAGCCAGAGGCATTGACTTAGGGCAGCAGTGATTGCATAACAACCCTGTGTGAATGCAGAGACCCGACTGTGATATTTGTCATTGTCATAGGAAGTGATTAGTACTAGCTCCATGGGACAAGCCAGCCAAGCCCACACCTTTAGAACAAATGCTACACATGCGGTGCAGTCAGAAAGTCACCCCTACAGGGTCACACTACCTCCTCCCCAGGCTTGTAATCTCCTACTGTCCCTTCCTGTGACATACCAGGGCACAATCCAGATCAGTGAGGAGCTGTGTCACCCCTGCCCTGAAGCCTGGGGTGCCTTACAATGCTTTGCTGAAATGGCTCCCACCTGGGCCACTGATAAACAGCCTGCCAGCACGAAAACCACACCCTGAGTGTCTGCGTGTAACTGGGTTACACTCTGGCTCTCACCAGCCTGGATTATACTGCAGGGTGACCACAACACACTCCCAGTCTTAAATTTCCCCCCAGAAAGGTATATCCTGTCCTTCCCAGCTGTTTCCTGTACAGTACAAGCGATATTAGGTCTGTCATTTCTCCTAAAGGAATAATATGCACACAACTTGCCACCCCAGGTGGAGTTTCCCAGACACTCCAATTTAAACATACTGGATTAGATAAAACAATAAAACAAGTTTATTAACCACAAAGATAGAGATTTCAGAGTAGCAGCCGTGTTAGTCTGTATTCGCAAAAAGAAAAGGAGTACTTGTGGCACCTTAGAGACTAACAAATTTATTAGAGCATAAGCTTTCGTGAGCTACAGCTCACTTCATCGGATGCATTTGGTGGAAAAAACAGAGGGGAGATTGATATACACACACAGAGAACATGAAACAATGGGTTTTATCATACACACTGTAAGGAGAGTGATCACTTAAGATAAGCCATCACCAGCAGCATGGGGGGGAAAGGAGGAAAACCTTTCATGGTGACAAGCAAGGTAGGCTATTTCCAGCAGTTAACAAGAATATCTGAGGAACAGTGGGGGGTGGGGGGGATGAGGGGGAGAAATAACATGGGGAAATAGTTTTACTTTGTGTAATGACTCATCCATTCCCAGTCTCTATTCACGCCTAAGTTAATTGTATCTAGTTTGCAAATTAATTCCAATTCAGCAGTCTCTCGTTGGAGTCTGTTTTTGAAGCTTTTTTGTTGAAGGATAGCCACTCTTAGGTCTGTAATCGAGTGACCAGAGAGATTGAAGTGTTCTCCAACTGCTTTTTGAATGTTATAATTCTTGACGTCTGATTTGTGTCCATTCATTCTTTTACGTAGAGACTGTCCAGTTTGACCAATGTACATGGCAGAGGGGCATTGCTGGCACATGATGGCATATATCACATTGGTAGATGTGCAGGTGAATGAGCCTCTGATAGTGTGGCTGATGCGATTAGGCCCTATGATGGTGTCCCCTGAATAGATATGTGGACAGAGTTGGCAACGGGCTTTGTTGCAAGGATAGGTTCCTGGGTTGGTGGTTCTGTTGTGTGGTGTGTGGTTGCTGGTGAGTATTTGCTTCAGATTGGGGGGCTGTCTGTAAGCAAGGACTGGCCTGTCTCCCAAGATCTGTGAGAGTGATGGGTCGTCCTTCAGGATAGGTTGTAGATCCTTGATGATGCGTTGGAGAGGTTTTAGTTGGGGGCTGAAGGTGATGGCTAGTGGCGTTCTGTTATTTTCTTTGTTGGGCCTGTCCTGTAGTAGGTGACTTCTGGGTACTCTTCTGGCTCTGTCAATCTGTTTCTTCACTTCAGCAGGTGGGTATTGTAGTTGTAAGAATGCATGATAGAGATCTTGTAGGTGTTTGTCTCTGTCTGAGGGGTTGGAGCAAATGCGGTTATATCGTAGAGCTTGGCTGTAGACAATGAATCGTGTGGTGTGATCTGGATGAAAGCTAGAGGCATGTAGGTAGGAATAGCGGTCAGTAGGTTTCCGATATAGGGTGGTGGTTATGTGACCATCGCTTATTAGCACCGTAGTGTCCAGGAAGTGGATCTCTTGTGTGGACTGGTCCAGGCTGAGGTTGATGGTGGGATGGAAATTGTTGAAATCCTGGTGGAATTCCTCAAGGGCTTCTTTTCCATGGGTCCAGATAATGAAGATGTCATCAATGTAGCGCAAGTAGAGATGGGGCATTAGGAGACGAGAGCTGAGGAAGCATTGTTCTAAGTCAGCCATAAAAATGTTGGCATACTGTGGGGCCATGCGGGTACCCATCGCAGTGCCACTGACTTGAAGGTATACATTGTCCCCAAATGTGAAATAGTTATGGGTGAGGACAAAGTCACAAAGTTCAGCCACCAGGTTAGCCGTGACATTATCGGGGATACTGTTCCTGACGGCTTGTAGCCCATCTTTGTGTGGAATGTTGGTGTAGGGGGCTTCTACATCCATAGTGGCCAGGAAGGTGTTTTTAGGAAGATCACCAATGGACTGTAGTTTCCTCAGGAAGTCAGTGGTGTCTCAAAGATAGCTGGGAGTGCTGGTAATGTAGGGCCTGAGGAGGAAGTCTACCTAGCCAGACAATCCTGCTGTCAGGGTGCCAATGCCTGAGATGATGGGGCATCCAGGTTTATGGATCTTGGGTAGCAGATAGAATACCCAAGGTCGGGGTTCTAGGGGTGTAAGTGAGTACGGGTAATGAGGCATAAAAGTCAGAAATGGTTACAAGAAAAATAAAAATAAAATGCTACTGTGCCTAACTTAACAAACTCTGCTAAATTCAAAACAAAGTTTTCTCATCCCATGTTTCAGCTGTCTGACTGGCCAAACTTCTTATGTCAGGATCCCACCCCCAAGTCCAACGACTGCTTCCTTTGTCACTTCAGGTGCAGTAAATGTGATGGGCAGGGGAGTGAGAGGGGTGCCTTGGGATGTTTGTCCCTCCATTTTATAGTTTCAGTCCCTCTCTTGAAAAACATTCCCAGCTGGGAACTAGGAGACCAAGATTCTGTGTGGAAGGATGTTCCCCGCTACTTTTTTCTCACCTGTTTGAGCTTCCTTTGTTTCCATTGCTGCTTGACGGCTCTGTGTACTGCTTACATGCAACTTAAGCAGAGCACACACTCCTTTGCCTAGGACAGATGTGTTTGCCAGCCTCAGTTTGGAACATGTGATAATAACACCAAACAGAGGAATCTTATAACTTCACATACGGTGCTGCCAGACACATTTTACCAGGATGATACTGATCTGCAAATTATGAGTTTTCAAATGATAGCTTGCAAGGTGTACAAAGATTATTACAATAGTGTGTGAACACAGGAATACATTCTGTCTCACTTCCTGCAATGGCTGTTTGCCCCAGACCTGAGCTCCCAGTGCCAGAGTGCTGTTCCCATCTCTCTTATATTCAGGGTGGAATCTAAAGAACCATTTCAGCCCCAGTGAATCATCAGATATTAATTTGCACTGGCATTCCAAGATCTGCTAACGATAGGACAAAAGGAGAACACTATTACTGGAAATTTTGAATAACTTGATAATGTGTGTACCTGTGAGGTTTCACAGGATTTGAACATATACATCTGTAGTACTTCAGGTGGGCAGTGACTCTACCCCACCGCCGGGCAGCCTTGGCACAGCCATTAATAATGCACCAGACATCCTGGGAGACCAGTCACTATGGGAAGTGCTGCCCATGGTCGATGACTGTCAGCCTCTCCCATGACTGCTGATTGGCCCAGACCCACCAGGTAAGCCTGTAGGGAGTACCAGGAAGTGACAGTGCATCAAGGCAGATCGTGACTTGCTGCTGAGATAGATTCTGCCTCACTCTGGGTTGCTGTTCCCCTTCCCTCATTCCTGCTTCCTCACCCTGCCTCCAGTTCCTGGCTCTTGACCCCTGGCTCCGGACCCGAGATATCGACTCAACCTCGACCACCTCCAACTCTGACCCCTGGACCTGACTGCGCACATCCTGGTCCCTGGCAGTTTGCACAGATGACTCTGACCCTGTACAGCCTGTGCCCCAGACATGGAGGGACATGGGAACATGGAGGGAGCGGGCAGTGCATTGCCCAGCCAGCCCCCAGAAGCACCAGATCCCTGGGCACAGATCACCCACATAGAAGCTGAGGTTTTGGCTCCATGGCCACAGACAGCACAACATTGTGCAGAAAACCAGGCCTTCCATGGGTAGACACAGGTGATGGCCCCACCACTTGAGCCAGGCCCCGTGATGCCTCTACTGCAGCAATTGTTGGAGACTGCCAAAAATTCAGGGGTTTGCTTAATTAGTGCTGTCTATTGTTTCTGCTCTGTTCCCGGACTGACTCCACAAAGCAGGCCAAGGTGGGGCTGGTAACTAGTTTACTGACTGGTGAGGCACTGGATTGGGTCTCTGCCCTGCTCAAGCAGACTAGTCAGTCACTGATGGACTGGAGCACCCTCCTCTGAGCCTTTTCCACAATTGCTGATGACCTTCTCAGCATGCAATCGGCCAAAGCCTCCCCAAGGAAGCTGCGGTGGCAACAGAGGCCAGCCCCCCTCATCCATGGCACACTTCATGGCTTGTGGCCAACACCAAGTGGCACAAGGTGGCCCAGTTGTACCAGTTCCAGTGGGGATTAAGCAAAGAGTGAGTTAGAGTGGGCAGAAGCCCCTGTGGACCTGGACACCTCCATCGATCTGGCCATCCTCATTGACAACCAGATACGTGTGCTGAGGGAGGAAAAGAGGGGTAGAACATTCCCCCACGCCCTGTGCTAGCCCCCATGAGCTCAACCCCCAAACCCATGCAGATGACTCAGCCCACTGACAGTTGACCACCAAGGAGAAGGAGTGGCATTGGTGCAATAGCCTGCACTGCTGCTGCACTGAGCCAGGACATGTTTGCTTCGTGCCCATCACGGATCCTGGCCAGGAAGGGATCAAGAAACAATCAAGCTCAGGCCTCGTAGGAGAACCTGGCTGGGCACAACCACACAGCTATGCCCAGGGCTGACCCCCCAAGTTTTGATGGGGACCTGTCAGGGTCCACTGGGTTCTAATTCAGCTGTGCCTCCATAGCAAAACTCAACGACTGCCCTTGCAGTGGGCACTCATTGACTCCAGAGCCATTGACAAATTCATAAATTCCAAGACTGCCCAAGCTCTGCAAATCCACATCTGGCAGAAGTCCATGCTGGATGTTGTGGAAACTAGATGGGACCCTCTTGTCCTTGGGCTGGTAACCCAGGAAACAGTGCCCCTGGAAGCAGTAATTCAGGAGCACCAAGAATTGCTGCAGTTCAGGGTGATCTGTTCCCCACATTTCCCCTGAAGCGTGGCATCACATGGTTGGCATGGCATGACCCCCATATTCTCTGGCGAGCATAGAGGAACAGCTTCCCGTGTGAGCTCTGTCGGCAGGCCTGCCTCTGTAGCAACAGCAGCAAGACCCTGGACCCATGGGCCCCATCTCAGGCAGCAGTGAATCTACCCCAATATGTGCCGGGGGCTCACAGCAACTGGCTGGAGTGAGACACTTCCGGGTCTGACACCCCTTCCTACCCCTGCATTCCTGATAAATACCAGACTTATGCAGACGTCTTCAGAAAAAAAAATGTGGACACATTGCCTCCATACCGACACTGTGACGTCACTATTGACCTACAGTCAGGGTGAAAGTTCCCTGTGGCCGTAATTACGCAATGCCCGAACCAGAACTGGTGATTCTCCATGCGTGTATTCAAGAAAACCTGGCCAAAGGCTTTATTCACTGCTCAGCATCTCACACAGGGGCCACACGTCTCTTCATAAAGAAGAAATACAGGACTTTGCGTCTCTTTGTAGACTACTGAACACTGAATCAAGTGAAAATTCGGAACTGGGACCCCTAGCCGTTAATCCCAGCATTGTTGGATTCCATGAGATCCACATGGATATTCAGCAACCCAGACCTCCTAGAGGTAACAATCTCATGCCCATCTGGGAAGGGGATGAATGGAAAACCATTTTCTAAACTCATTAAAGACACTGAATATCTGGTAATGCCATTTGGACTGACTAATGCTACTGCAACCTGGCACTTGGTCACTGATGTATTTAGGATTGATATATTGTTGTCTATTTAGATGACATACCCGTCTTTTTGGAGAACCCGGAGCACCACCAACTCTACGCCAGGACCGTCCTGGAGAGGTTACAGCAGCATGGTCTATACACAAAGCTGAAAAAGTGTACTTTTGACCAACCCTCCAGGAGTTCTTGGGGAACTTCCTCTCCCCAGAGGGCATTAAGAGGGACCCAAAGGAGAAGGAAGCCATTCACAACTGGGAGGCACCTTGGAGTACTCTGGAAGTGCAGCGCCTCCTAGGTGTTGCCAATATCGATCGCTCTTTCATCCTGGGGTTTTTGGAGTGAATAGTCCCCAGGACACCTCTACATCTGTTAGGTCACCCAAGGCTCAGCAAGCCCTAGAACAGCTCAAGTGGCCTTCACTACCACACCTACTCTGGCACCCCCTCCAATGCAAGCGTTTGTCATGGACACAGACGTATCAGATGTGGCCATGCTGTCTCCAAGGCACAGACCCCGGCACCTGCTGCACCCTGTGCCCTCCAGCTGAACAAAACTACGAGCTCCTTGATAAAGAATTGCTTGAGATTAAATCTGCATTTGCGGAGTGGCCTCACTACTGGAGGGGCTCGATGCACTGGACAAGTGTTACTGATCATAGAAATCTTGAGTAGCTGCACAGGGCCAATGCACTGAACCAGAGACAGCTGAGGGGGGTCTTATTTTTCTCCTGCTTCAACTTCAAGATTACCTACCCACCGGGGGAAAGCACAGCAAGGCCAATGCTCGGTTCCATGAAGGAGACTATTACAAGGAAGGAGAGAAAGCTAGCCAGGAACAACCCTACTTCCTCAAGCCCCACAACTTCCCAATGCCACCCTGTCCCAAGATCTAATCACACTGCTCCAATCAGCCTCTCGGGGCAGGGGGGAGGTGACCTACTGGCCCAGAGGGTGGTAGACTCCCAGAGCAAGCAAGAGCTCAGAATGAGAAAGAACATTCCATGCAGGGCGGAATAACATATATTTATGGCCATATATACGTTCCACCGGGACTCCCTGGTTGGAGGTACTACATATGAGCCATGCTAATCCCGTAGCGGGGCACTACAGTGGCCTCAAGCCACTATCCCAGCCTCCTGCTTCTTCTAGAAACCCTGCATGCAGGCTGAAATTCAGGCGTATGTTGATTCATGCGATTTATGTGCTTGCACCAAGGTGCTGCACACCAAACCTCTCAGCACCCTGATGACCGTGGAGAACCTGCCCTGGCCACTGACAGCCATTGCCATCGATTTCATTGTAGAACTCACCAAATCAAATAGCCAAACAGCAGTATTGTCTCATAGACTCTGAGACTTTAAGGTCACAGAGGACCGTCATGAACATCTAGTCTGACCTCCTGTGCATCGCAGGCCACAGAACCTCATTCCAGTAACAAACCCCTAACCTCTGGCTGAGAACTGACGTCCTCAAATCATGGTTTAAAGACGTCAAGTTACAGAGAATCCACCATTGACACTAGTTTAATGCAAGTGACCCGTGCTCCACACTGCAGAGAAAGGCAAAAACACCCCAGGGTCTCTGCCAATCTGACCTGGGGGGAAATTCCTTCCTGACCCCAAATCTGGTGATCAGTTAGACCCTGAGCATGTGGGCAAGACACACACCTGGGAAAGAATCCACTGTAGGAACTCAGAGCCCTCCCCATCTAGTGTCATAGATCAACTGACCAAGATAGCACACTTCATCCTCTGTGCCCACATACCATCAGCTGACATGGTGGCTCAGCTCCTAGTAACAATGTTGTCTGCCTCCATGGGCTGCTCCACCGCATCACCTCGATCAAGAGACCCACTTCATCTTGCATGTCTGGCCTGAAACCCTCCAGCTTCTAAACATCCACTCCTGTGTCTCCTCAGCATACCGCCCCCAGACAGATGGCCTGAACGAGAGGGTGAAGCAAGTACTGGAACAATATTTATGGTGCCTTCTTAATTACCACCAGGACAACTGGTCCACCCTCCTACCCAACACTATATTTGCATACAACAACGCCAACCATGGCTCCACAGGACAAAGCCCTTTTTTGCTAACTATGGATTTCACCACTGCAAACAGTGTGCAGACGGCCGGAGACAGGAGGGGTGGTCTTTTCGGTAGGCCACAGGTCTGGTTATCTACTAAGCACCTCAACACGAGCAGGCCCTCTCTCAGGCTAGACCACTAGTTCCTTGGACCCTACCAGATATGTCAGAAAATCAACCCTGTTGCTTTCAAACTCCACTCGCTCAAGTCCCTCAAATTGCACCAGTCTTCCATACTTCTCTCTCGGAACTGTACGCCAGGAATTGTTCCCCGACCAAACACAGCCACTGCCCCCCTGGTTCCAGGTCAGGGCCATATGGAGTACGAGGTCTGTGCCATCCTCGACTCCAGATTAAAGCGGGGTCAGTTGTGGTAGCTCATATGCCAGGAAGGCTGTGGCCCCCAAGAACAGTCTGGGAGGCAACCGGTAATGTTCACACCCCTGAAATAGTAAAAGACTTTCACAAATGCCACCCAAACAAGCCTGGCCCCTGTGCCCCAGAGGTGATGTGGGGATTCATAGGTCTTGAACCCAGGTCTGTGAGTGGGTGGCGCTTACGCGCCCCCCCCCCTTCCAGGCAGCCATGGCAGAATGACGGTCAACACACCAGACATCCTGGAAGACCAGGAAGTGCCACCCATGCCTGGCAGCTCCTCCCATGACTTCTGATTGGCCCCAACCCAACATGTAAGCCTGTAGGGAGAGAAGCAGGAAGCCTCGTCCCTGACCTGCTGCTGAGACAGACCCTGCTTCACTCCTGGTTCCTGATTCTTTGACCTTCCCCCAGTTCCTGGCTAGTGACTCTGGCCTGGCCTTCAGCTCTGGACCCCAGCTATCAACTCTAGCTCAAGCTCCTCCAGTCTGACCGTCTATGACTCTAACCACCGGACCTGACTGCCCAAGCCCTGGTCCTTCACAACATCAACCACAGACCACAATGGAGCTATGTGTTGGCATTAAACACTACAGCATTCCAGCCCTGGCCTGTGTTGGGGGGACACAGCTGTGTATTTGACTTTGTTGGGAATACCAGTTTCCACTGATATTTTGTTTAGTCCGGGCAATGCAACGTTGGCTGTTGTTACATTTACCAATAGAGGGTTGATTGTTTGTCAGTAATGACTAGTGCGTGTTGGCCATTGGAAAATACCCTATAAAAATCTATGAAATGCTCTATGAAAAAAGTTTTCATAGAGCTCCTTGGTAGTTTGGCCACGTATAGCTGATTCAGGTTTGTTTGCTTGTATTACAGGCAGACATGCTCTGTCTGTTTTGATGAGATTGTTCACAGGTTGGTTGATGTGTAGGAATCAGATCTCTTCTCTCAGGAGTTATCTCAGGATATTCTACAGGTCACCACTGGCTTTCTGTCAGGCATTGTCTCACTGCAATCAGCTGTTAATGACGCCTACAATGTACTTACAGGCACAGATTGTAGTGATGACAGCATGATTGATGTACATACTCAGCAGCGAGTTGCTATTGTATTCGTGTTTATTATGGGATGGGTGGAAATCATGAAGATCAGCAGGGATGATCTTTCCAGCTCTGTATATCGTATCCAAAGGATGGGATGGATACTCAGCTGGTGTAAATCAGCATATCTCCATTGATTTCAATGAAGCTATGCTGATGTACACCATCTGAGGTTCTGGCCCTGTATGCCGATGGGGTGGTGTAAGAACCAGAATCGAATCATGTTGAAAATGGGCTGGCTTTTCAATAGCAAAGGGCGGTTCTTCAGCTATATACCCATTGAGTCAAAGAGCTCAGCTTGATCCCTTACAGGGCAAAGCAATCAGCGAGATGGCTCAGCTCCGGGCTTCTGCAATTATGACGTCTTTTTATATCTGTGGCTAGTTACTGTTCTCACTCCCGCCTGTGCTTTTCTGCACTAACAACGGCACTTAGATCTGAGCAGGCAAGGTGGATAGAGGCACATTTTGAAAAATTTGAATCTATCATCTCCAGTCTTGATGATGAGCAACAGAGCCATGTGGGGCTTTGTCTCTACTTTACGGCCCATCCAAACTCAGACCTCCATGGCTCAGATAGAATGACATTGATGATGTCGGCATGCTGGAGATGTTGGAAGCTGAAGCCCAGGGATGTCAAAAGCAGATATCCTTAGGGGTTGGCTGTTGTGTGGAGCTGTAAACATTTTCACCTAATTCCTGTGATGTCCCTTCTTACTCGGTTTGGAATGTTTAAGTTCGATACATTTGCAACTCTGTTGTTGTACCAGGCGTCACTTGGCTTCTTGCTTCAAGGCCAAGATGCAAAGTGACCTTTCCACAAATCTTTGTCAGACAGTTTTTCTGCCAGCTGACTGCAATGTGCCATGATCACATCACTACGCGCAGGGCCAGCCTCAGGAGGTTGGAAAGCGAGATGCTTTTTTGGAGCACACCTTAAATGTAACTGACTCACATGACATAAAAGAGTGCATGTGATAGGCAATGTGTGTGTGCATGTGCATACCTGTGTTTGCATACCTGCATGTGCATGCATGTGCACATGTTCATTTATTCTTAAGTTACCTCCAGCAATGGAGCGCAGCTGCTTGTTCCATTGTGAATGACTTTGACATGTGTCACATAAGCAGCTTGGATGGCCATTGCCTCTTTCTTGGTCATGTGTCCTCTGTCAAGTTGCAAGTGTTCCCTGGGGTCCCTTCAGTTTGTCTTTGGTAATTTGGTGAACATGGCAGAACACTGTTATTTCGCACCTCAGCTCGCCAGCTGGATCACAGAACTGTGCACTGCTTGGATCCCGGGCAGCTGAGTCGTTCATCTGCTGATCAAGCCCACTGTGAGGCTTGCAGATCCAAAGACACCCCTCCCTTTGTGACTGTGATGGGAACTGGCACTCCTGGGCTGCGTTGATGAGACTGGGACGTTTTGGTGCAAAGCATGCTGCGAATTCTTCTTGACACGGAGCATATGTTCTGTTTGTGTCTCCTGATGAGTTGTCATCAGACACTGCTTGTTGTTTTGGCCCTGTGATGAAGTCTTCACTCCATTTTTATTCTGTCTTCTAAGAACATTACTTGGCATAAGGGGTGATTAAGGACCCCAGGGTTTGGCTCAGATGTGCTGTGGCAATAAACAGAAGGGACCGGATGGGGTGCAATCCTATGTGATAGGGGCAGGTTGTCAGGGCTCAGCTGTTGATCCATCCTTTCAGCAGATGTTGGAACCCTGTCCGGCAATGACAGATGAATCCTGTGGTTTCATTGTGGCAGGTATGGGGTGCTCTCCTACCTTGGGCATAAGGGAGGCAGGACTGGCACTCTGGAAAGAGGGAACTTGGGACAAAGGTCCTCCGGGGAAACCCTACAAATAGCTCAGCTTGGAGGAGGAAGCCTAGGCTGACTGGGATGGTATGATGACAGTTTCCCCCAGTTCAGATTGGCAGAGACCCTGGGGTTTTTTTGCCTTCCTCTGCAGCATTGGGCACAGGTCACTTGCAAGTTTAAACTAGTATCAGTGGTGGATTCTCTGTAACTTGAAGTCTTTAAACTATGATTTGAGGACGTCAGTAACTCAGCCAGAGGTTTTGGGTCTGTTACTGGAGTGGGTGGGTGAGGTTCTTTGGCCTGTGACATGCAGGAGGTCAGACTAGATGATCACTATGTTTCCTTCTGACCTTAACAGCTCTGAGTCTGTGAGTTATCATAGAATCATAGAATATCAGGGTTAGAAGGGACCTCAGGAGGTATCTAGTCCAACCCCCTGCTCAAAGCAGGACCAATCCCCAACTAAATCATCCCAGCCAGGGCTTTGTCAAGCCTGACCTTAAAAACTTCTAAGGAAGGAGATTCCACCACCTCCCTAGGTCACGCATTCCAGTGTTTCACCACCCTCCTAGTGAAAAAGTTTTTCCTAATATCCAACCTCAGCCTCCCCCACTGCAACTTGAGACCATTACTCCTTGTTCTGTCATCTGCTATCACTGAGAACAGTCTAGATCCATCCTCTTTGGAACCCCCTTTCAGGTAGTTGAAAGCAGCTATCAAATCCCCCCTCATTCTTCTCTTCCACAGACTAAACAATCCCAGTTCCCTCAGCATCTCCTCAGAAGTCATGTGTTCCAGTCCCCTAATCATTTTTGTTGCCCTCTGCTGAACGTTTTCCAATTTTTCCACATCCTTCTTGTAGCGTGGGGCCCAAACCTGGACACAGTACTCCAGATGAGGCCTCACCAATGTCGAATAGAGGGGAACGATCATGTCCCTCGATCTGCTGGCAATGCCCCTACTTATACATCCCAAAATGCCATTGGCCTTCTTGGCAACAAGGGCACACTGTTGACTCATATCCAGCTTCTCATCCACTGTAACCCCTAGGTCCTTTTCTGCAGACCTGCTGCCTAGCCGCTCAGTCCCTAGTCTGTAGCGGTGCATGGGATTCTTCCATCCTAAGTGCAGGACTTTGCACTTGTCCTTGTTGAACCTCATCAGATTTCTTTTGGCCCAATCTCTAATTTGTCTAGGTCCCTCTGTATCCTATCCTACGCTCCAGCATATCTACCTCTCCTCCCAGTTTAGTGTCATCTGAAAACTTGCTGTGGGTGCAATCCACACCATCCTCCAGATCATTAATGAAGATATTGAACAAAACTGGCCCCAGGATTGACCCTTGGGGCACTCCACTTGATACCGGCTGCCAACTAGACATGGAGCCATCGATCAAGCCATTGAGTTATGTGGTGGTGTTTGTTATTTTAGCTGCCAAGAAAAGCAGCACTCCAGGAAGAGGGGTGCGATTAGGCATTAACCCAGCGTGTGTATGTGCTGTGCCCTTTCACAGAGATGTATGATCTCATGGCCCTTTTAGGAGCACGTAACAAGTGGGAACGTGACAGTTTCCTATTTACTCAGAAGTTATGCCCAGCGCTGACAGTAAATGCTGTTTAAGTGGAAACCTAACAAATTGCTTATTGCTTCTAATAACTAGGGACCCTGAGTTTGTTTTGCAGTTACTGTGGTAACAAGTGCGGTACAAATGCTTGGGCAGATTGCTAGGTAGATCAGCAGGCTGATCAATAGATAGAAAGGTAGCTAGGATGGAAAGATAAAATGATCAGATGATTGCTAGGTATAGATGGACAGATAAGTAGCTAGGATGGTAGGCGGATGGACACATTTTTCAGGTTCTTACTCAAGTAATTCAGCTTCTGCCTGGAACAATAGGACTTTCGATTTGTTTGCTCATTTTGTAATCTGTCTGTTAAAGTCCGCAGGATACAGCTGAGCGCAGCGAACTCAATCCAGCCAGGAGATAGTTCATCTTGATTAAGTTGCTCATTTCACTATTTGAATTGCGAAGGGAAAATAAAAACCTCCCTCTCCCTCTGCGTGGGTGGCTTTTCTGTCTTCCAACATTCGCTCAGCCCTGCAAGTGCCTTCACTGTTGAGATATTATTTCACTAGCTGCAAGATTTGCAAACTGCAGGTTTCAATGTCCAGAACCTTTTTAGTTGATTAGTTTCCTTTTCCTCTTCACTACCCCACCAGGTGATAAGTTCACCCCACCGAGTCCTGGGCATCCATTGATCTCTGGCTCAGTGAGCATGCTCTGATCCAGCATTAACTACTTAGAATCCACTTGCTGCCCAGCCAACCTGGTTCCCCTCTCATGTACACCGCTGTCACCACTATAACTCCACAGACTTCAATGGAGTTACCCTGGATTGATGCTGGAGTGAGAGGAGAATCAGGCCCAATTGAGTGGCTCCTGATTTACCCGGCATGAGAGAGAGGGGAATCAGGCCTAGTGGAGTTACTCCTTGATCACACCAAGATGAGTGAGAGGAGAATTGGGTCCAGTGGAGCTTCACCTCATTTACACCAGTGTGAATGAGAAGAGAATCAGGGCCACTGGAGTGACTCCTGATTTACATCCAGGTCGGTGAGAGGGGAATCAGTCCCAATACAGCTACTCCTGATTTGCACCAGGGTGAAAGAGAGGTGAATCAGGACACACTGGTGGAGTGACTCTTGATTTACACTAGGGTGAATCATAAGGGGAACAGGGCCCCTTATGTTTAACAAAGCAATTATGGGCCAGACCCTCAGCTTCCTTCCTCAACCCCCATGGAACCTCCTTTTAGTCTACAATGGCCCCCCACTTAAGAACATAAGAAAGGTCATACTAGGTCAGACCAAAGGTCCATCTAGCCCAGTGTCCTGTCTTCTGACAGTTGCCAATTCCAGGTGCCCCAGAGGGAATGAACGGAACAGGGAATCACCAAGTGATCCATCCCCTGTCACCCATTCTCAGCTTCTGGCAAATAGAGGCTAGGGACACCATCCCTGCCCATCCAGGCTAATAACCATTGATGGACCGATCCTCCATGAACTTATCTAGTTCTTTTTTGAATCCTGTTATAGTCTTGGCCTTCAGAACATCCTCTGACAAGGCTGACTGTGTGTTGTGTGAAGAAATACTTCCTTTTCTTTGTACATGCAATGCAATGTACATGTTTTGTTTGTTTTAAACCTGCTGACTATTCATTTCATTGGTGACCCCCAGTTCTTGTGTTATGAGAAGGAGTAAATAACACTTTCTTATTTACTTTCTCCACAACACTCATGATTTTACAGCCCTCAATCATATCCCCACTTAGTCATCTCTTTTCCAAGATGAAAAGTCTCATTCATTCTCTCCTCATATGGAAGCTGTTCCATGCCCCTCATCATTTTTGTTGCCCTTTTCTGAACCTTTTCCAATTCCACTTGGGCTTGGTGCGGGGGTAGGTTTTGGCCCATTGTAGTGGGACAGGAAGGGGAGGGGGCAAAGAGAGAGAAAGACAAAATGGAAAAACAAATGAAAAGCAGGGTGCAGAGAGAGGTGAGAGAGAGAGCCAGAGGCACCCAAGGCTGCTAACATGGGACAGAGACCTGCAGAATAATGAAGCTAGTGCTGCAAGGCAGGGGAGGGTGCAAGGCAGCCAAGAAGTGCAGTTACTCCAGGGATGGAAAGGGATGGAGCAGGAATTCAGAAATGAAAATGAGCCCAAGACTGAGCTGAGCAGCACTCAGGCAGACGCTTGCTCCTGTGCCCATCTCACCAGCTGACGCTTAGCAGAGAGGCTGGCCCAGCACGGGGCTCTGTCACTGAAATCAGCGTCTGAGCTCACTGACTCCTCTGGAACAGGTGAGTGAGAAGAGAATCAGGCCCAAGAAAGTTACGCCTGATTTACACTAGTGTGAGCCAGAGGAAAATTAATCAGCAATTCCTGATTAAAGGCATTCATTTTATGTACAGGTGGCCTGCACCCATGAAGACAGGAGAGCTTATTCCACCCAAAGGCCTTTTTCAAAATGCTTGTCATTGTCCTGTTCATGCAGGCCTCCGGCCAGAGTGGGTCTCTCCATGGGGGGAGGGATAGTTCAGTGGTTTGAGCATTGGCCTGCTAAACCCGGGGTTGTGAGTTTAATCCTTGAGGGGGCCATGTAGGGATCTGGGGCAAAAATTGGGGATTGGTCCTGCTTTGAGCAGGGGGTTGGACTAGATGACCTCCTGAGGTCTCTTCCATGGGGGTGGGTCCTGCCGCACTCTAGAATTAGGGATCTGTGTTTGCTTTAGTTTCCCTCTCTTCCCAGCTCACTAGAGAGGTGGGGGGAAATGTGTGTTGGATGGCTACACATCCCTTGGTGGTGAGAAAAGAATGACAAGATTCAAGGGTTATTTGTGTAATAATCATTTGTGCCCTTCCCATGTGCCCTCCATCCAAAACACATTTTAAAGGACACCGCTTCCTGGGGCTTAGTGTCAATGAGGATCAGGGCCTTACTCCTCTCGCTACTCCCCTGTGGGAGGTCATTATTATTACCAGCCCCCATTATGCAGCTGGGGAAACTGAAGCATAGAGGAAGTGGCTCACCCAAAATCTCAGAGCGTCAGGAATAGACCCCCAGATCTCCTGATTCCCTGGGTCTTAATCCCATGAGCATCCTTCATCCCCTAGCTAGCAGCTGTTCTGGGAGCTGTTATCAGTCCAGCACCATTCCCAGCAGAAAATTCACTTAAAAACAAGAAAGCAAAGGAGGGCAGCACAGGGTAAGTGCCAGGTGCCCAGCAGGCTCAGAGCTGGGCAGACACCCTTTCTTTTTTCTGACCCCTTGCTTTGGTGTGTGTGGGTCTGGATAGTGACCTGGGAGGGGAGCCAGAACTAGGACGCTTCTGCCCACCTGGTGGCCAAGCTCTGGGGCTGGCGCTGGCTGGGAACCAGAGGAGTGAGAATTCCACGGGAGGAAGAAGGAAAGCGAGCACACAGAGCAGCGAGTGATTTGCTCTGCTGAGCCCTGTGGGCGCTCGGAGACCTTGAGGGCAGCCTCTTAGCAAGCCTGCAGCTGACTGGGATGCTAGTCATTTTGCATTTCAGCAGACCAGCAAGGCTCAGGGCAGAGAAGGTAACTAGCCATCACAGACTCCTAGGACTTGCCAGACAGGATTGACTCAAGGAGGCTGGCCTCCATCAGAGGACCATAGAACTTGCCAGATCAGATCAGACCACTGAACCCTTAAGCTTAGTATCCTGCCTCTAGTACTGAGAAAGGCAAACTCTCCTGCTGTTAGTCACCTGCCTATTGTGCAATGCTTGTACACATAGGGGTGGAGTTCCTTCCTGACCCCTACAGAACATCAGGTGAGTCCTGAAGCATGAAATTCACTTACCCCATTCTTATGATTAATGATCAAAATTATTTCACTGCTTTTTAAAATCCAGCCCTGCTGTGACTCCGCTCTCTGCTGTAGCCATGAACTGCACACAGTGACTGCTTGTGAGCTCAACCGTCATCAGTCTAATTCCTGCTCCCAATTAAACTGTTTCCTGCATGTATACCAGAGTGGCTGCTGTTTCATGAACTTCTCCTCTGCTATTACGAGCCACTGATTATGTGGTATTGTTGATCGCAGCACCTCATCCAGCACTCAGCACAGAATCCCATCAGCCTGTACTAGATTGAGTCAATGCATTTCGTTAGCAGATGTGGAGAGAGCCTCATTGCTCATTTTGTGGCAGCCTTCTCCAGCTGACATCCTTCATAGGCATCTCGTATGGAACTCACTAACCCCTGCCCCTCCACTGCACCCTTCACGTAATGGGTATTTCCAGACATCTGCTTGTGATGGAAGCCTGGCTGAAAGGAAGACAAAAACAGGGTATGATTGCTCTGGACACAGGCTAGGAGAGGGATTGAACACAGCTGATTAAAACACAAGTTGGGAGCTCTGTAACAGGGAAGGATGGCTTGGAGTTGCTGCCCCATTGCCCTTCGCTTTCGGGTAGCTGCTGGTGACATGACTTTTTTAGGTTTGTTGCAGGGGGGCTGCCAGGTCTCAAAGAAATTCTTTGATGGACGTTGTGAAGGCCAAGACTATAACAGGGTTCAAAAAAGAGCTAGATAAGTTCATGGAGGATAGGTCCATCAATGGCTATTAGGCAGGATGGGCAGGGATGGTGTCCGTAGCCTCCGTTTGCTAGAAGCTGGGAAGGGGCGACAGGGGATGGATCACTTGATATTTACCTAAAAAAGAAAAGGAGTACTTGTGGCACCTTAGAGACTAACAAATTTATTTGAGCATAAGCTTTCGTGAGCTACAGCTCACTTCATCGGATGCATTCGGTGGAAAATACAGTGGGGAGATTTATATATACACACACAGAGAACATGAAACAATGGGTTTTATCATAAACTCTGTAAGGAGAGTGATCACTTAAGATGAACTATTACCAGCAGGAAGGAGGCGGGGAGGAGGAAAACCTTTTGTGGTGATAATCAAGGTGAGCATTTCCAGCAGTTAACAAGAACGTCTGAGGAACAGTGGGGGGTGGGGTGGAGGGAGAAATAACATGGGGAAATAGTTTTACTTTATGTAATGACCCATCCACTCCCAGTCTCTATTCAAACCCAAGTTAACTGTATCCAGTTTGCAAATTAATTCCAATTCAGCAGTCTCTCATTGGAGTCTGTTTTTGAAGTTTTTTTGTTGAAGGATAGCCACTCTCAGGTCTGTAATCGTGTGACCGGAGAGATTGAAGTGTTCTCCGACTGGTTTTTGAATGTTATAATTGTTGACGTCTGATTTGTGTCCATTTATTCTTTTACATAGAGACTGTCCAGTTTGACCAATGTACATGGCAGAGGGCCATTGCTGGCATATGATGGCATATATCACATTGGTAGATGCGCAGGTGAACAAGCCTCTGATAGTGTGGCTGATGTGATTAGGCCCTATGATGGTGTCCCCTGAATAGATATGTGGACAGAGTTGGCTGTTGCAAGAATAGGTTCCTGGGTTAGTGGTTCTGTTGTGTGGTTGCTGGTGAGTATTTGCTTCAGATTGGGGGGCTGTCTGTAAGCAAGGACTGGCCTGTCTCCCAAGATCTGTGAGAGTGATGGGTCGTCCTTCAGGATAGGTTGTAGATCCTTGATGATGCGTTGGAGAGGTTTTAGTTGGGGGCTGAAGGTGACCGCTAGTGGCGTTCTGTTATTTTCTTTGTTGGGCCTGTCCTGTAGTAGGTGACTTCTGGGTACTCTTCTGGCTCTGTCAATCTGTTTCTTCACTTCAACAGGTGAGTATTGTAGTTGTAAGAATGCATGATAGAGATCTTGTAGGTGTTTGTCTCTGTCTGAGGGGTTGGAGCAAATGTGGTTATATCGTAGAGCTTGGCTGTAGACAATGGATCGTGTGGTGTGGTCTGGATGAAAGCTAGAAGCATGTAGGTAGGAATAGCGGTCAGTAGGTTTCCGATATAGGATGGTGTTTATGTGGCCATCGCTTATTAGCACCATAGTGTCCAGGAAGTGGATCTCTTGTGTGGACTGGTCCAGGCTGAGGTTGATGGTGGGATGGAAATTGTTGAAATCCTGGTGGAATTCCTCAAGGGCTTCTTTTCCATGGGTCCAGATAATGAAGATGTCATCAATGTAGCGCAAGTAGAGTAGAGGCATTAGGGGACGAGAGCTGAGGAAGCATTGTTCTAAGTCAGGCATAAAAATGTTGGCATACTGTGGGGCCATGCGGGTACCCATCGCAGTGCCGCTGATTTGAAGGTATACATTGTCCTCAAATGTGAAATAGTTATGGGTGAGGACAAAGTCACAAAGTTCAGCTACCAGGTTTGCTGTGACATTATCAGGGATACTGTTCCTGATGGCTTGTATTCCATCTTTGTGTGGAATGTCGGTGTAGAGGGCTTCTACATCCATAGTGGCCAGGATGGAGTTTTTAGGAAGATCACCAGAAGTCAGTGGTGTCTCAAAGATAGCTGGGAGTGCTGTAGCGTAGGGCCTGAGGAGGGAGTCTACATAGCCAGACAATCCTGCTGTCAGGGTGCCAATGCCTGAGATGATGGGGCATCCAGGATTTCCAGGTTTATGGATCTTGGGTAGCAGATAGAATACCCCAGGTCGGGGTTCCAAGGGTGTGTCTGTGCAGATTTGTTCTTGTGCTTTTTCAGGGAGTTTCTTGAGCAAATGTTGTAGTTTCTTTTGGTAACCCTCAGTGGGATCAGAGGGTAATGGCTTGTAGAAAGTGGTGTTGGAGAGCTGCCTAGTAGCCTCTTGCTCATATTCCGACCTATTCATGATGACGACAGCACCTCCTTTGTCAGCCTTTTTGATTATGATGTCAGAGTTGTTTCTGGTTTCATAGTAGCAGCCGTGTTAGTCTGTATTCGCAAAAAGAAAATGAGTACTTGTGGCACCTTAGAGACTAACAAATTTATTAGAGCATAAGCTTTTGTGAGCTACAGCTCACTTCATTTCTGAGGCTGTGGATGGCATTGTGTTCTGCACGGCTGAGGTTATGGAGCAAGTGATGCTGCTTTTCCACCCATTTCAGCCTGTGCACGTCAGCGGAAGCACTCTATGTAGAAGTCCAGTCTGTTATTTCGACCTTCAGGAGGAGTCCACACAGAATCCTTCTTTTTGTAGTCTTGGTAGGAAGCTCTCTGTGGGTTAATATGTTGGTCAGAGGTGTGTTGGAAATATTCCTTGAGTCGGAGATGTCGAAAATAGGATTCTAGGTCACCACAGAACTGTATCATGTTTGTGGGAGTGAAGGGGCAAAAGGAGAGGCCCCGAGATAGGACAGATTCTTCTGCTGGGCTAAGAGTATAGTTGGACAGATAACAATATTGCTGGGTGGGTTAAGGGAACCACTGTTGTGGCCCCTAGTGGCATGTAGTAGTTTCGAGAGTTTAGTGTCCTTTTTCTTTTGTAGAGAAGCAAAGTGTGTGTTGTAGATGGCTTGTCTAGTTTTTGTAAAGTCCAGCCACGAGGAAGTTTGTGTGGAAGGTTGGTTCTTTTTGAGAGCTCATTCTAAATCTTTCCCTGTTTGTTGTAGAGGATGTTGATCAGGCGGTTCCCCAGTTTCTTTGAGAGTGCGTTCACCTGCGCATCTACCAATGTGATATATGCCATCATGTGCCAGCAATGCCCCTCTGCCATGTACATTGGTCAAACTGGACAGTCTGTACGTAAAAGAATAAATGGACACAAATCAGACGTCAAGAATTATAACATTCAAAAACCAGTCGGAGAACAATTCAGTCTCTCCGGTCACACGATTACAGACCTGAGAGTGGCTATCCTTCAACAACAAAACTTCAAAAACAGACTCCAATGAGAGACTGCTGAATTGGAATTAATTTGCAAACTGGATACAATTAACTTAGGCTTGAATAGAGACTGGGAGTGGATGGGTCATTACATAAAGTAAAACTATTTCCCCATGTTATTTCTCCCCCCACCCCACTCCCTACTGTTCCTCAGACGTTCTTGTTAATTGCTGGAAATGCCCACCTTGATTATCACCACAAAAGGTTTTCCTCCTTCCCCCTCCTTCCTTCTGGTAATAGCTCATCTTAAGTGATCACTCTCCTTACAGTGTGTATGATAAAACCCATTGTTTCATGTTCTCTGTGTGTGTATATAAATCTCCCCCCTGTATTTTCCACCGAATGCATCCGATGAAGTGAGCTGTAGCTCACGAAAGCTTATGCTCAAATAAATTTGTTAGTCTCTAAGGTGCCACAAGTACTCCTTTTCTTTTTTGCGAATACAGACTAACACAGCTGCTACTCTGAAACTTGATATTTACCTGTTCTGTTCATTCCCTCTGGGGCACCTGGCTTTGGCCACTGTCGGTAGACAGGATACTGGGCGAGATGGACCTTTAGTCTGACCCAATATGGCCGTTCTTATGTTCTTATACTTCTTATGTTCACACAGCCAGTTCCTGCCCCCGAGCATGTCCCTGGGGAGTCTTTAAGTGACAGAAAGCCACCCTTCTGGCTGCTCTGTCACCCCTTCCCAGCTCTGCCATGGGCAGCACAGCTAGGGAAAAGGATTCCCATACTCAGAGATGCCCAGTTGGCTGAACAGCTGCTGTGGGGCCATAAGCAGCTGACGTGGATTAGAGCAGATCTGAAACTGATCTCATTCATACTGGGAACTGGCCTGGGCCCCAGCCTGCTCCAAGTTCGCAGAGACCTGAAGGCACCTTTCCCACCCCAGGGGCAGCTCTAAAACAGTTCAGGGTCTGGGCCATGCTTCGCTAGACATACAGCTGCAGAGATGGACAGACATGAATGGACAGAGTAAGCACGCCTAGTACATACAGCTTAGAGAATGAAAGGGAGGGACAAAAACACAAAACTTGGCCTGACCAATCGCTGGAGCTGAGCAAAGCTGTTGTCCATGCTTGTACCAGATTGGAAATTCTGAATCTCTGCACAAGGGAACTACTGGTGGGGTTACCATTGTACACCTGCCCCAACTGCCATACAATCCCTGGACAAGGGCAAAGGCTGGGACAGGAGAGCCGGTGCTAGAGGTGAGATGGAAGGGTGGCGAGAGAAGAATGGGAAGAGAGATGGGGAGAGAGGGTTGAGTAAGGAGGCTATTACAAAAAAACACATTAAAAAAAATGCTAGCTGCAGCTAAATCTGTGCTTATCCATCCTTGTAGCTTTTCCATTTCAGCTTGCCCCACACATTCGTTGCAGAGCATGAACACAGGGTCGGGGAGTATTTCCAGGGTCTGGCCATTGGGTGTTTCTCTATTCTAAATCTCTTCGCCCAAAGGCAAGCTGCATCAAGAGATGACTGAGGTGCCTCCGAAGGTCCTTTAATGCAAGGGAAAAGGCTAAGGTCTTTAAGACCTGATCCTACAGTCACTGAGGTCATTGGCAAAGCTCCCGTTGACTTTGATGGTGCAAAATTGGGAACTGACACAAATCGGGGGGAACTCCAGACTCATACCATGTGGTCAAAAGGTCAAGCCCATGGGCTGGGTCCAGTGGAGATGTGTTCTCATGAAGTTCCCATGAGACCAAGGAGGAATGACATAGGCAGTTGAAATTCAAATGCAGCCTTTTGGCCAACAAAACAACTTCTACAAGACTAATAATAAAAGCCAGGGCAATATATAGTCAAGCAGCAGCGGATGTAGATGGATGTCCCCGTTACTGAGTTGGGTCTGGCATGGTATATATCAAGCTAGCAGCAGAGTTGGAGCCCGGTGGGAAGTGATCCCTCATGCCTTGATGCAGTTACAGTAGCCAGTGCACTCACTCCAGCAGGGATATTACTGCACCATGCAAGCTGGCAAGGCGAATAATCAAACATGAAACAAGCTGCCGCACAGCCGTAACCTGGATTGCGGCTCTGTTGATGAGCTACGGCTCCCATCCCGGCTCTCTTATTACAGAAATGCTCTGCTAATGGCTTAGTAGGCTCAGCCATTAATGAACCCTGCTCAGACGCAGCCACGGGGCTACTTAGATTGTCTCCAACAACTTTTAAGCCAATTGCTGCCAACAACTGGCATAAATCAAACCCATTCCTTCTTCCACCCCCCTTTCTCATTGACAAAACTAAGTTGGTCTCCCTGCTTCAGGCTCTAATCCCTATTTCAGAAGGAGCCAGAGTGAACAATGCAGCTTGGGCTGTGTTTTAGTAATTGACAATCTCGGGCCCTGGCAGGCCATGCCAGGCAACGAATTCCAGAACTGATGGCCCCCACTGTGCCAATGTCTTGCCCCAGAATCCAGCCCCAGAGCTTCTCAGCAGAACAGAACTGCCCCAGGAAAGTGAGAGGGCATCTGTGAAGACAGCCACAGCCCAGTCCCTTGGGACCAGGGAGGTGCTAGTGGCTGGCAGCTGGAGTCACATGGGCACATGGATTTGTGCAGGGCAGAGTAGGAGACCCAGGATTGCGTATTCACCTTGGCGCACTCCACTAAGTGGAGGATGAGCTGGTCCTGCATTACCTGCAGATGCTGGGCCCAGTCCTTGGGTCTGATGGAGCTGCAGGCTGCACAGGATGCTCAGTGGAAGGGTGTACACCACCTTTGTGCCTTCTGCTCCTGGGACAGGCTGGGATCAGCTCAGCCCCCCGGTGCTGGTCTGGTTGGGCCAGTGGGCTGATGTACTATCAAAGGTCCAATGTTCTCCCTCACATACGTGTAAATCAGGAGTGGCTCTGGTGGAGTTACCCCAGTTTCACACCACTGTAAGTGAGCCGAGTGTCAGGCTCCTGTTCGTATTACGATTCAGAGGTGTTCCTGTTTGCAAGTCTTATCATCTGGCCTGACTGCGTTTCGGGCGAGCAGCTTAAAGCTGCGCACCAGAGCTTTGGGAAGGGCCCCACTGTCAGGAAAGGGAGACAGTGTGGCTGAGTGGCTAGAGCTGGACTGGGACTCGGGTGACCTGGTTCTATTCTCAGCTCTGCCTCTGGCTTGCTGGTAAATCATGTCGCCGCCCTGGATCTCAATTGCCCCAGCTGTAAAATGGGGATAATGATATTGACAGTCTGTGCCAAGCACTTTGAGATCCACTGATAAAAAGTGCTAGGGATTAGTAGCTGTAGCATTCAAAACTCCCAAACAATTCAGGATTAGCTGACCATGAAGTAAAGTAGCTGTTCTGGGCCAGACTTTTCTGATTAGGAGGGTGGAGTTTGATTGAAAACTGTTTTTTTCATGTCTAGAATTCATCTGAATTATTGGAGCCAGATAATAGGCAGAAGATAACACAACACCTTTGCCTAAAATAATTCAGTCTGAGAGGCTTTTGCCCACGCACAGATTACTGCAATATATAATGATTACTTGATTAACTCTGGGTTAGCAATCAGTGGCTCTCCCATACCCACTAATGCGATCCCACCTCACCGCTGGCTAATGGATCACGTTAGATTGCCTCTCTGAGCCTCTAGTTGAGCTGTCAGAGTCAGAGACAATGTCAGGCCGGCCACACTCCACGATTAGATTCACTAGAAACCAGGAGCTGAGCTACATTTTTGTCTGCCGTTGATTTGCATTTGAGTGCTTGTGAAAAGGAGAACCCGAGAGTCCCAGAGACGTGGGAATTGCAGACAGATGCTGCCACAGTGAGTTCTGCCCATGCTGCTTGAGCCTCATACACAGCCCGCAGCCTTGCTACATATCCTGGGCTCCCCGTCTGCAGTGCTGCCAGTGGACCTCCATCCTGCTATGCGCCCCCTCTGCTATTCCAGCCTTGAGCCCCACCAGGCTCTGCCAATATTAACTAGGGTTACCATATTTGAACATTCAAAAAAGAGGACACTCCATGGGGGGGTGGGGGGATTTGCTTGTGCTCTCCCGCCCCCGGTCCCACCCCAACTCCACCCCTTCCCCATCCCCATTCCAATCCCTTCCCCAAAGTCCCCGCCCCAACTCCACCCCCTCCCTGTCCCATTGGACCCCTTCCCCAACACCCTGGCCCTGCCTCTTCCCCTGAATGCGCCACGTTCCCCCTCCTCCCTCCCAGCCGCGCGAAACAGCTGTTTCGCAGCACAAGCGCTGGGAGCTGGGGGAAAAAGCGGGCACTCTCTTGAGTGATCAACATTCGCTTTCTTTCTCGAATGATCAACATTCACTCTCTTTCTCGAATGATCAACTCTTCTTTGGGGAAAAATAATAATGGCAAAATCCCGGACGTTTTTAGATATTTAAAAATTCCTCCCAGACAGCGATTTAAGAACCAAAAAGCCGGACATGTCCAGGAAAATATGGATGTATGGTAACCCTAATATGAATGCCCTTCTTCCAGCTCCCCCCAGCACTAGGCCCATTACTAGGGAGAGACAGACACTCATGTTAAATGCCTAGCCGTATGGTGATTATGTGCAATGTGCAAATGAGGTTTAGCATTTGACCTTCAGTCTCCCACATTGCCATCTCTGGCATTCTTACACATGCTTGGAATGGCAGCGTGAGCTAGCAAAGCAATCTGCCATGCTGATTGGCTAGTGGGGAAATTACCTGATTTGTGAAGCTGCTGTAGTGAGCCCTAGTGGCTTATATTTAGAGTTCAGATCGGGGTTCCTGGGGTCTAGTCCCAGCTCTGGAAGGGATGGAGGCCCAGCTCCTCAAAGCAATTTAGGTTCCTAATTCCCACAGAAATCAAGAGGTCTCTGGGCCTGCATGCTAATGGCTAGCTCAGAGGGAATGAGGGTCAGGGCTATTCATGTCTGTTCCCTGATTCAGAGGGGAGTATGGACCAATGAAGCTGGGGAGCTAGGACTCCTGGGTTCAATTCTTAGTCCTGGGAAGAAAAGAAGTTTTCTATCTCTGGTCCAGATTCTGATCTGTGACAGTACTTTGCCTCTCACCCCATGCCAACTTTACTTCCTGACCAGCCTCCCTTACTTACGGTCTCATTGATCCAGCTTTATAATGCGCTTTGAGATCCTCGGAAGTGCTTAATGTTACGAATTGCTGTTAGCTCTTATAAAATCTCACATCCCGGTTTGTGACCAGAAATCAGCTCAGACAAAGAGCTCTGATTATTAAAGCTCCTGTGTTTAATAGCAAACACAATCCGTGATTGCTGGAAGGGAAGAAAAAGGAGGGGATAATTGGATGATAAAGCAGCGAGTGAGGTAGCTAAGAAACGGAGGTCCTGAAGGAATTGGAGAGACAGCATGGAAATCACATGGTGTCAATATGATTTTCTGCTGTCATAACCAATTACATGACAGGCAACTCATTAGCAAGGAGACAGCACAGCTCTCCTGGATTCAGGGAGTGAGCAGGAGAAAGCTTGTTAATATGCAAATGAAAGGAGCTTGACCTAATAAAGGGAAAACAGAAGAGGAGATGCTATCTGTGTTGCCCTGCCCTGCGGTAGCTGCAGTCACTTTCAGAGCTAATCGTGATGGGCAAATTCTTGTAAATAAAATGAATTGCCCGTTACTAAACTTGCTCATTATTGTGAAAGGAAATGAGTTAACCCCGGCATGGAGAGAGGGGGAGGACTAGCTCCTCAGTGGGTGTAAATCAGCATAGCTCTACTGGAGCTGAGAATCTGGGCCTGGATTTCCCAATTCTGAGCTTAGAAGCCCTGTATAACAACGTGACCAAATTCAGTTCCACTGTTGGTAAACGTATGTGGATTTAGCCTTGAATGTTACATACATGTAACATCTTTCATCACACACGATATCAGAGCACCTAACAAGCTATATACATGCAGCACCCCTGAAATGCAGCTTTCTCTGGGGTGGAGGATGAGCACCAACTGACACACTGCACCGCAGTAGGGAGGAAGGAAAATTTTGGCCAAGGACAAGGAGTGTATCATGCAGACAGGACAGGACCTGGTGGGCTGAGACAGTTTTGTTATGACACTGCATTGAGGTTGCCTGAAATAAATTCAAGGCTCTTTAACTGCCCTGCAAGATTGAAGTGTTAGGAAATTGCTTTTCATGGCAACTGGCCTCAAATTAAAGAAGATAATGGCCAGGACAGTGCAAATCTCAACCATGGGCAAGCCAAGTTAGAGCACTGTATCAGCACAGCACCACTTGAGCTTAGTCCCAGCACATGAGTGCCTCAGGGCAAGTCTACACTACAAAGTCAACCTAAGTTATGTCGAGGTACAGCCACTGTCGTAATTAAATCGCTTTTGCATGTCTGCCCTTCGTTTCTTGTGTCGGCAGTGCGTCCCCACCGATTGCCCTGTCAGCGTCTACACTGACTGCAGCACCCTCCCAACACTGCCCCATGCGCTCTCGTGGAGCTGGAGTGAGTTAGTTGGCAAGCGACACTGTAGTGTAGACACTGACAGGGAGCTCTGAAGTGGAGACCAGGGCTCAGCGTCCAGTCCCTGTGTGCAAATGGAATCGGTGCATTCCTGGCTCACAAGCAAGCAGTGGAGCCACAGTGACACCTAGTGAAACTGTTGAGTGAGGGTGAAAAGGAGAGGGAGAGGGTGCCTGCATCTGTTTTCCTTCAAATCAGTGTCAATCAGGAGCAGCAACTCCACTGTGTCTGAGTCTTCTCAGTCACATCATTGCAAACCAGGAGTAACCCCACTGATCCCAACTCCCCTCTCATTCATGTTGGTATAAATCAGGAGTGCCGGTGTAAATCAGGAGTAACCCCACTGATCCCGACTCCCCTCTCATGCACGCAGGGGTAAATCAGGAGTGCTGGTGTAAATCAGGATTAACCCCATTGATCGCAATTCCCCTCTCATTCACGTGGGGGTAAACCGGGAGTGCTGGTGTAAATCAGGAGTAACCCCACTGATCCCGACTCCCCTCTCATTCATGCAGGTGTAAATCAGGCATGCCAGCGTAAATCAGGCATAATCCCACTGATCCCGATTCCCCTCTCATTCACACTGGATAAAGCAGGAGCACTGGTATAAATCAGGAGTAACCCCACTGAGAACAATTTGTCCTCTCATGCATGCAGGTGCAAATCAATAGTAACCCCACTGATCCCAATTCCCCTCTCATTAACACAGGGGTAAATCAAGAAGAACCCCACTGATCCCAATTCTCCTCTCATTCATAGAGGGGTAAATCAGCATCGCTGTTAACTCCTGTGGAGTTTTGCCTCTTCACAGCTCAGCATCTGGCCTCTAGCCATAAAAGTGTCAGGAATTAGTCACCCTGCTTCCAGCCTTCATTGGGGCAGCCCTGTGATACTTGCAGCCACTGGTCAGTGGCTATTCGCTTCCCAGGGCAAACACAAGCATGCGGGACCATGGCAGCTGGGGGCTGGTTACTTGTTAATCCAAAAATCCCCTTCAAGGCCCTGCACTATCCAGTGATGGCACAGCATGTCCGTGCCCTGGCAGCCTGGCTTCCCCTGGCTGAATCAATAGCATTAGCACTGCTGGCTGTTGCTATGTGCGTGATGTCCAGAGGCCTCCCTAACACGCTGGGGCTGCGTGTGTGGAGACGTGGACAGAACAAGAGGAAGCTCATGTTTGCATGGAAAGGAACATGTATTGGGGTATCCCCAGGCCTCTGTGAGGCAGGGTGAAGAGCTGCTTGGGCCGAGATGGGACACAGCTCAAGAAGGGCTCAGAGCTTAGAGTCACCCAGGCCATTGGCGCTGATAGTGGTTTTCGCTTTGTGCCATAAACTCTTGTTCTTTCTTTCCTTCCTCCCCATCTTCCAATTCCCTTGTCCCGCAATCGCTACCCCTTCCCGCCTCCTCCCTGCTTTTGTTCCTCTGCCACAGGCCGCCAAGCTGCCAATGTCCATCATCATCGTGGGAGTTGGGCAGGCCGAATTTGATGGTAAGGCCCCTACCCTCCTCTCTCTGCCTTAGCTTAAACCAGTGGGCATTCATCCAAGTGTGGCAGGATGGCCATGTGCATCGGGTCTCAGCCTGACCACAGACACCCAGGGGCAAGTCACTTCCGGCCAGATTCCCAAGGGAGAGCCTAGCTTCTTGGCACCCGGCTACCCTGCAGCCCCCCTGGCCCCAGGCCAGGCACCCAGACTCCCTATGCATTGTAGGGGGATTTGGCAGCTCAGAAGGGCTGGATGAATGCACTATAAGGTGGGTAGAAAGCTGGCTAGATTGTCGGGCTCAACGGGTAGTGATCAATGGCTCCATGTCTAGTTGGCAGCCGGTGTCAAGTGGAGTGCCCCAGGGGTCGGTCCTGGGGCCCGTTTTATTCAATATCTTCATAAATGATCTGGAGGATGGTGTGGATTGCACTCTCAGCAAATTTGCGGATGATACTAAACTGGGAGGAGTGGTAGATACGCTGGAGGGGAGGGATAGGATACAGAAGGACCTAGACAAATTGGAGGATTGGGCCAAAAGAAATCTAATGAGGTTCAATAAGGATAAATGCAGGGTCCTGCACTTAGGATGGAAGAATCCAATGCACCGCTACAGACTAGGGACCGAATGGCTCGGCAGCAGTTCTGCGGAAAAGGACCTAGGGGTGACAGTGGACGAGAAGCTGGATATGAGTCAGCAGTGTGCCCTTGTTGCCAAGAAGGCCAATGGCATTTTGGGATGTATAAGTAGGGGCATAGCGAGCAGATCGAGGGACGTGATCGTTCCCCTCTATTCGACACTGGTGAGGCCTCATCTGGAGTACTGTGTCCAGTTTTGGGCCCCACACTACAGGAAGGATGTGGATAAATTGGAAAGAGTACAGCGAAGGGCAACAAAAATGATTAGGGGTCTAGAGCACATGACTTATGAGGAGAGGCTGAGGGAGCTGGGATTGTTTAGTCTGCAGAAGAGAAGAATGAGGGGGGATTTGATAGCTGCTTTCAACTACCTGAAAGGGGGTTTCAAAGAGGATGGCTCTAGACTGTTCTCAATGGTAGCAGATGACAGAACGAGGAGTAATGGTCTCAAGTTGCAATGGGGGAGGTTTAGATTGGATATTAGGAAAAACTTTTTCACTAAGAGGGTGGTGAAACACTGGAATGCGTTACCTAGGGAGGTGGTAGAATCTCCTTCCTTAGAGGTTTTTAAGGTCAGGCTTGACAAAGCCCTGGCTGGGATGATTTAACTGGGACTTGGTCCTGCTTTGAGCAGGGGGTTGGACTAGATGACCTTCTGGGGTCCCTTCCAACCCTGATATTCTATGATTCTATGATTCTATGATTCTAAGGGCATTCACAGAGGACAGACGCTGAGTAAGGAGCCATCTACGCCAGCTAGTAGGAGATGCTCAGGAGAGGGGCCAGCCCAAGCCCTGCCCCTTTTAGGTAGTGAGGGCCATGTTCGCTCAGGATTCCCAGCCTGGAACCCACTCCTGAAGTTAGATGCCAGGTCAGCTCCTGCTCTTGCCAATAGCCCAGGGTGCCCACCTGGCACACAGGAGACCTGCCTTCAAAGCCCTGCTGTGGAGCACAGCTTTGATCTCAGGTCTCCTCCCTCCCAGGGGGCCCCTGACCACACGATTAGGGGTTTTCTGGGTGGATCTTGCTCCATCTCACCTGCTGGAGCCGTTCCACTGGGCCAGTAATCCAATATTCATGGAGCAAGAGACAGACTGTATAGCGCAGTGGGTAGGGCATTCCCCTGGGAGAACTGGGCTCAAGGCCCTGTTCCAATCAGTCAGGGGTGTGTGAAAGCAGGTCTCCCACGCTCCAGGGCAGCACTTTACCCATGGGCCATACACATTCTTTCTCTCTTCTGAACCTGCCTGCTCCCTGTTATCTTTTGGGAGAGGGGAATCGGTAGACATGCTCTGAGTGCACCTATTAGACCAGCCCGTGGGCAAGATGGGTGGGACGACGCTTAATTTGAGAATCCTGCCGGGACTTAGGTGTGAGCATGGCGCCGAGCAGCTCAGTGGGGTCAGGACTTTGTGTCTGCTGCCTGGCAGGAACATAGGTCCCTACGAGGTGTACCGGCAGAAATGGAGGTGTGGCCAGGGGAGCAGGGGTTTGAGTAACTCAGTGATGTCTAGGGTTGCCACCTGGCCAGTGTTCACCCAGCCAGGCCAGGTTTCAGCTTGTGTGTCTGGGTACCACTGGAAAAGCCCAGATGTCTGTTGTATTTTTATCTGGGAGGAAGAGGTGGAGCAGGGGCGGGGCCTTGAGGGAAAGAGGCAGAGCAGGGGCAGGGCCTTGACATTTACATGTTGGAAAGTACCTAAAGGGGCAGTTAGGCACCAAAGTCCCTTTGTACACCTAGCACCTCCTCTGCTGGTGCCTCAGTCCCTGAGGACAGAGCTTTCCTATCTCACAAAGGTGTGGAGCTACTGAATTCATTAGTGACTGACTGTGATGCCATGGTAATGCTGGGCATGCAAGCAGATCGACCTCACAACCTGAGGATAAGCTAGGTCAGAGCCTCAACTGGTGTGGTTTGTGCAGCCTGTCGATTGCAGGGTCGCTGGGCTGACTCCAGGTGCCCTGCCCCATTTGTCAGAGGGGTTTTCTTTCAAACATCAGCTTGTAGCTTCAAGGATCCCAGTATAAAATATCTGAGAGTTTGTCAGGCCAGGAGCCTCCTCCCTTGCTCTGTCTTTCTTGATACAAAATCCTCATTTAGCTATCTCCCTCCGCTCTGTGTGTGCAGCCTGCAGGCCCCCTCCCCCGGGGTGAAAGAAGAATTCCCTATTTTGGAGCAGATGCACCAGGGCCTTACAAAGAGGCTAGCAAAGAACTGGAGAAGTGAACAGATGGCCAAAGGCTAACCCTACAGGGAGTCCCCCATCAGGCAGCAGCTGGTTAGACGCTCTGTGTGGACACAGCAACCCCTTGCAACAATTAGATAAGAGCTAAATGAGGCTCACTAGAGGGAGTCACTAGGTCTAGAGTGCAGCATCTGTCTGTGTACATTGGCTGCCCCGGGGAGGAGAGCAGGAGGAGGTTGAAAAGCAAAAAGCCAAGCCTGGCCTGCCCAGGAATTGGGTGACCCAAACCGACTGCCTAGGCTCAGAATGCTGCAGGAAACAGGCCGCTCCGGCTGGACAAGTTCTGCACTTGACAAGATTCCCTCACATGCACTCAAGGAATCCCCCCTGCTTTGGCCAGGCCACCACTCCGGGAGCTGAGCATGGAGTGTCCCAGGGCTACATCATGCCAGGCTGACCTGTAGGGCTTGCACAAGGGTGCTGAACCCTTCGTAGATGTGAGAACGATCGGCTTCCCCGCTGCAAAGCACAGCCCCTGCTGGTGCCACTCTGTGCCTGCCAACGCTGCCCCCTGACCCCCAAACTGGGCCCATGTTATAAAGATGGGGGGCCATGACTATCTGCCTCCCCGGTCCTAGCACCGCTGCATGTGCAGTGGGTCTGAAAGGACTGAGCAAAGGTCTGCTAAGGCAAGATGCCAGGAAAACCTCCCCACAGTGGGAGCTAGCAGGCTGCGGAGCAGTCTGCCCCTTGCTCGGCACATGAAAAGGAACCTGAAAAGGGGGGTTTGTTGACATTGGGCTTGCACCTCCCTTTGCTCCTTTAGGTTTAATAACCAAGTTGTGTGTTTTGTTACTGATTGTTTCTTTACTGTTCAAACACCAGGATTCCTAGGTGGGGTTAATAATAATTCTTGTAAGCCCTGGTTGTGCTGGAGGAGTTCTGGTAGGCTCAGGCATGTTTATGGTGAGGAGAGAGAAGGAATGAGGGGTCAGCGTGTAGGGGCCTTGCAGCCATTGGCCCTCTCCTCTCTGCATTTTAACACGGGCAATTGTGAGGGATCAGCTGAGCAGGGATAGGCCAGCAGGGAGCAGTGTGGTAATGCTGGGGCTGGTCTGTTTCCCAGACTAGGAGTGGTGGGGGGCCAGGAGGGGCTGATTCCCTGGCGGCTGGGAGATGGCGGGGCAGGAAAGGCAGGGTGTGTGAGGCTCTGGGAGGAGTGCAGCATTGAAGGCAGATGGCAGGGAGCACACTGGACCCATCCTGGGCTAGGGCCCATAGAGCCTTAGTGCCTATAGCGCTGGTTTGCATTGTGATGCCCCTGGCGTGCTACCAGGGAGAGTTTTAAGATCAAGGCTAATCCCAGTGCACGGCAGGGCCCCAACCAGGGAGTAGCGATCACATTGTCCAGTGACATTGCTTTCGCCAAACACATTAGCTGGAATGTTTCCCCACAGGAGCTGAAAGCCCAGCGTGTGATCAAGGAACAAGTCACGGAGGCAGTTAGAATTCAGCATTTGTTCATTTAAAAATGTTAAATTATTTCCCTTCAGTCCTCACCCCGCCTTTTGCCTACCCAAGAAATCAAATAGCCTGCCTGTTTGTCCCCTACACACACACACACACACACACACAAATTCCCAATTGCTCACTTGCATGCTTACACAGCTGATAGCATGCGGGAGTTGGCTCACCTTAAGTAGCTGAAGGGGGTAGGCAGGATGAGTCTCCCAGCTGATCCTCCTCCAGGTCAGAAGCAGCTGGGGATGATGACAGCAGTTACTTCTTCTCCTTTGCTGGGTCACCAGCTGCTAGCAGGATTGTATAACACTCACTTATAGAATCATGGGGATTTATTAGGACACTACAAGTATCAACTCCAGCCCATGCAAGCAGGTCTGAGCTTCCTGCTAAACCCCCAGGTCAGATCAACACAATAATATACATAACAACTTAACACGAAGCTAAAGATACAACATCATCTCATCTCTTGATGGAGGTGCTGTCTGCAGTGATCATTCCAATGTTTCCCTCTAGTTAAAGAACTTAAAACAGTATCTCCTAGGAATGCAGGTAGTCTGCTGTCCACACAGGTTTCTGCATTGGTCTGCTTGCTCCAGTCCTATATTCAGTCATGGAGACGTCACCCATGGCTGGATCTAGAATACCAGCAAGTGCTGGGTTCATGTCCTCTAGGTCAGGCCTATCCATTGTGGACAGACTGTCTGTTGGAGACTGTAGTGTGTTCAGGTTCCAAGGGCACCTGGCAATTCCTCCTCCACAACTGGTCTCCAGTTACCAGCCACAGGTACCTGCTGGGGTACTTCCAAATCTGAGATGGTGGTGGAACGTCCTCAGTGTTTGCTTTCCCCTTTCTTTCAGTGAATCCGTGCACCAGTTCTCCATGCACTAAAAGGAGTGAGCTCTTGCTTTTCGTATCAGCAAGGATAAGTTGTTTAGTTTTTACCTACCATGAAATGTCCCCTCCAAAAAGGAGTAAGTTAGGGATTTTTTCCAGGCTGCTTTTTCCAGCTGCATAGTCACACTTTCTCTCCTTCTTGGATGGCACGTAATGCTCCTTTTTCCTAACATCTTCTGCCTGGCATGCTCCCTTCTGGCTCATCTGTTCCTCCACCTTTTGGGTTGCTGTCCTCAGGCAGGTGGGGTCTTGTCGGTTATTGCTGCCTGAACATCACATCACATCACAGGGAAGCCTGGGTTTTGAGGAGTCCAGCAATAATCTTGTAAGGAGAGCCAGGGTAGTTGAGTGCTGGCTGGTGTTCTATGCAAAGATGACAAATGGTGACTTTGTACCCTATTCTTGCTGGTCTCCACTGACTAAGACTCTAAGCATACAGCCAATGGTGCAGTTCACTTTCTCCACTCCCCCATTACTCATTGGGTACGTGGCAATGGGCCTCACCTTGGTTAGCTGGAGTTGTCAGCAAACCCCATGTAACAGCTGTGATTCAGAGTCCTTCCCTTGCTCACTGCAGACGCAGCTTGGTGGGCTGAAATGCAACATTAGGTGTTTCATCAATGCAGCCATAACTGTCAGAGTCCTTTCATCCTCCACTGACTGTGCCACCCCATACTGTGAAAAGTGTCGTATGTTGTCAGCAAATCCTGATTTCCAGCTGGGGTTTCTCGCAGAGAGCCTTTCAAGTCAATTTGTCTGCGCTCCCAAGGGCATACTAGCCTGGAGCATTTCCTGTAAGGGAGTTCTGCCTCTTCTTGCTTGACAGGTAAGACAGGAAAGTATTTGGTCCTTAACATCAGCAGCCATACTCAGCCAACAAAATCTATCGGATTCCTGGCTCATTGTCTTTCCGTATCCCAGGCAGCCTGCTGCTTCATTAGCTTGAATACACTCCAGGACTATTCTCTATCAGCTTGTTGGCAAGATGGTCCCGTTGCCTTCATTTGCCAGCCAGTCACTCCTGAGCTGCGTTGACTCTTCCCAGTCTGGGTCTCCTGCGGTGGCTCTGTTGGCACAGCAAATGTACCTAAAGGGTCTTTAGGCTGCTCGTGCCAAATGTCCTTGCAAGGCCAGACTGAGCCTGTTCTCACTGCCCTCGCCTGGCTAGAGGTATCTGCAGCCACATTTTGCTTTCCAGGTTCATGGTGAACATATCTCTGAACAGTTTGTAAATCCTTCTCCATGGGCATCCCCCTGGGCAGGGCTTTGTAAGGAGTCACTGCAGGGCACTGGGGTGTGTGTACACTGTGAATCCTGGACCTAGCAGACAGGGACGATGCGCCTTGGGGGCCGTCACAATAGCCAAATGCTCCCATTGGGCAGACGAATACTAAGTTTCTCTCTCGTTTAATTTATCACCTCAAAAAGCCACTGGGGCTGCATCTACCGAGCTCATCAATTTGTTCAAGTGCAAACCCGACAGCAGCCTTTGAGGCAGCTGGGGGTATCGCGACCGGATGGGATGGAGCCAGGAATTGAGCCCTGGTTGAGCCAGCAGAGTTCAGAGTCCTTCCTCCGGAGTCCAAGTGCTTTTGGGTGTCGCTCTGTCCAGAAAAAGTTACTCTTGGTTACCTGGCAGTGGGGTGCCACCTGCTCTGCTACAACCCTTACAAAGCTCCTTTAAAAGTGCGGAGGCCAATACACCGCTGAGCCTCTGCCAGGTCTGTGGGAACCTTTATCACGTTCCGTTCCTGGGGGAGGGGCCCCAGCCCAGCCTCACTGACTGTACATTCTAGGAAGGTGATGCCACCCCTCAAAACTGACCTTCATTTCCTGCAGGTTTAAACCCTGACTCCACAACAAGTTCTAGAGTCCTAGCAGGTGTTCCTCCTGCATTGTGTGAGAGCACGTGAAATCATCTAAGTATGTGAGGGTGTTTTCAGACCCCTGACTGCCCCCTGCAACGTCCCTGGGGCATGTGTGAGTCCGAAAGGTTGTCTGCAGAATGAAACCAGTCCATAGGGGGGTCACCGGCAGCTTTCTTTTGGTTCTTAGGTGCCCCTTTCATCCGATAACCTCCAGATACCAAGTCCAAATGACTGACAGATTTTGTTCCTGGCATGTTGTCCAGTGTGTCTGCTGTGCCGGAAGGGGTTGCTGCCTTGCATTGTCTGTGAATTAAATCTCCCTGTAGTGAGTGTTAGGTAACAAAATGGAGGAACTAGAGCTACTGGTGCAGGAAGTGAAACCAGATATTATAGGGATAACAGAAACATGGTGGAATAGTAGTCATGACTGGACTACAGGTATTGAAGGGTATGTGCTGTTTAGGAAAGACAGAAATAAAGGTAAAGGTGGTGGAGTAGCATTGTATATCAATGATGAAGTAGAATGTAAAGAAATAAGAAGCGATGCAATGGATAAGACAGAGTCCGTCTGGGCAAAAATTACATTGGGGAAGAAAACTAGTAAAGCTTCTCCTACGATAGTGCTTGGGGTGTGCTATAGACCTCCGGGATCTAATTTGGATATGGATAGAGCCCTTTTTAATGTCTTTAATCAAGTAAATACTAATGGAAACTGCGTGATCATGGGAGACTTTAACTTCCCAGATATAGACTGGAGGACCAGTGCTAGTCATAATAAGAGGGCTCAGATTTTCCTAGATGCGATAGCTGATAGTTTCCTTCATCAAGTAGTTGCTGAACCGACTAGAGGGGATGCCATTTTAGATTTAATTTTGGTGAGTAGCGAGGACCTCATAGAAGAAATGGTTGTAGGGGATAATCTTGGCTCAAGTGATCATGAGCTAATTCAGTTCAAACTAAATGGAAGGATTAACAAAAATAAATCTGCAACTAGGGTTTTTGATTTCAAAAGGGCTGACTTTCAAAAATTAAGGAAATTAGTTAGGGAAGTGGATTGGACTGAAGAACTTATGGATCTAAAGGTAGAGGAGGCCTGGGATTACTTTAAATCAAAACTGCAGAAGCTATCGGAAGCCTGTATCCCAAGAAAGGGGAAAAAATTCATAGGAAGGAGTTGTAGACCAAGCTGAATGAGCAAGCATCTTAGAGAGGTGATTAAGAAGAAGCAGAAAGCATACAGGGAGTGGAAGATGGGAGGGATCAGCAAGGAAAGCTACCTAATTGAGGTCAGAAGATGTAGGGATCAAGTGAGAGAGGCTAAAAGTCGAGTAGAGTTGGACCTTGCAAAGGGAATTAAAACCAATAGTAAAAGGTTCTATAGCCATATAAATAAGAAGAAAACTAAGAAGGAAGAAGTGGGGCCGCTTAACACTGAGGATGGAGCGGAGGTTAAATATAATCTAGGCATGGCCCAATATCTAAACAAATACTTTGCCTCAGTCTTTAATAAGGCTAAAGAGGATCTCGGGGATATGGTAGCATGACAAATGGGAAGGAGGATATAGAGGTAGATATTACCATATCAGAGGTAGAAGCGAAACTGAAACAGCTTATGGGACTAAATCGGGGGGCCCAGATAATCTTCATCCAAGAATATTAAAGGAATTGGCACCTGAAATTGCAAGCCCATTAGCAAGAATTTTTAATGAATCCGTAAACTCAGGAATAGTACCGCATGATTGGAGAATTGCTAATATAGTTCCTATTTTTAAGAAAGGAAAAAAAAGTGATCCGGGTAACTACAGGCCAGTTAGTTTGACATCTGTAGTATGCAAGGTCCGGGAAAAAATTTTGAAGGAGAAATTAGTTAAGGACATTGAAGTCAATGGTAAATGGGACAAAATACAACATGGTTTTACAAAAGGTAGATCGTGCCAAACCAACCTAATCTCCTTTTTTGAAAAAGTAACAGATTTTTTAGATAAAGGAAATGCAGTGGATCTAATTTACCTAGATTTCAGTAAGGCATTTGATACCGTGCCACATGGGGAATTATTAGTTAAATTGGAGAAGATGGGGATCAATATGAACATCAAAAGGTGGATAAGGAATTGGTTAAAGGGGAGACTGAAACGGGTCCTACTGAAAGGCGAACTGTCAGGTTGGAGGGAGGTTACCAGTGGAGTTCCTCACGGATCGGTTTTGGGACCAATCTTATTTAATCTTTTTGTTACTGACCTTGGCACAAAAAGTGGGAGTGTGCTAATAAAGTTTGCAGATGATACAAAGCTGGGAGGTATTGCCAATTCGGAGAAGGATCGGGATATTATACAGGAGGATCTGGATGACCTTGTAAACTGGAGTAATAGTAATAGGATGAAATTTAATAGTGAGAAGTGTAAGGTTATGCATTTAGGGATTAATAACAAGAATTTTAGTTATAAGTTGGGGACGCATCAATTAGAAGTAACGGAAGAGGAGAAGGACCTTGGAGTATTGGTTGATCATAGGATGACTATGAGCTGCCAATGTGATATGGCTGTGAAAAAAGCTAATGCGGTTTTGGGATGCATCAGGAGAGGCATTTCCAGTAGGGATAAGGAGGTTTTAGTACCGTTATACAAGGCACTGGTGAGACCTCACCTAGAATACTGTGTGCAGTTCTGGTCTCCCATGTTTAAAAAGGATGAATTCAAACTGGAGCAGGTACAGAGAAGGGCTACTAGGATGATCCGAGGAATGGAAAACTTGTCTTATGAAAGGAGACTTAAGGAGCTGGGCTTGTTTAGCCTAACTAAAAGAAGGTTGAGGGGAGATATGATTGCTCTCTATAAATATATCAGAGGGATAAATACTGGAGAGGGAGAGGAATTATTTAAGCTCAGCACCAATGTGGACACAAGAACAAATGGGTATAAACTGGCCACCAGGAAGTTTAGACTTGAAATCAGACGAAGGTTTTTAACCTTCAGAGGAGTGAAGTTTTGGAATAACCTTCCAAGGGAAGCAGTGGGGGCAAAAGAGCTATCTGGTTTTAAGATTCTACTCGATAAGTTTATGGAGGAGATGGTATGATGGGATAATGGGATTTTGATAAGTAATTGATCTTTAAATATTCAGGGTAAATAGGCCAAATCCCCTGAGATGGGATATTAGATGGATGGGATCTGATTTACTATAGAAAATTCTTTCCTGGGTATCTGGCTGGTGAATCTTGCCCATATGCTCAGGGTTTAGCTGATTGCCATATTTGGGGTCGGGAAGGAATTTTCCTCCAGGGCAGATTGGAGAGGCCCTGGAGGTTTTTTTGCCTTCCTCTGTAGCATGTGGCATGGTTGACTGGAGGGAGGAGCTTCTCTGCTCCTTGAAGTTTTGAACCATGATTTAAGGACTTCAATAGCTCAGACAAGGGTGAGGTTTTTCATAGGAGTGGGTGGGTGACATTCTGTGGCCTGCGCTGTGCAGGAGGTCGGACTAGATGATCAGAATGGTCCCTTCTGACCTTAGTATCTATGAATCTATGAGTGCAGAGCCACAAGTTTCCATTGGGCTTTATCACAATTATAATTGGAGCTGCCCAGATGATGAAGATTGCTGCCAGGCCATCCTCCAGCATGCGATTTCACTTCTCTATCACTGCGACCTTACGCTCCAGGGAATCCCAGGTGGGGGCTGGCTTGCAGGAACGCTCCCTGGCTTACACAATTGGCTGTTGTACCCGATCATATCTCCCAAGCACTCCTTTAGTCCTGGAGAACACACTAGCAGTTCTGTCCATCACCTTCTACTGCTGTCTGTCAAGTCAACCCTGAGCTCTTTTACTGACCAGGCTGCTTCCCAGCTTTTGAACTCTGCCCTTGTGAGAGGCTTTGAGACATCAGCTACGCTGGACACTGCCCCCCCACGTCTGATTATTCACAGCTGCATCACCAGGTCAGTCACATGAATTGCTCTTACCCAAATTCTGCTTTAGTCTAGCTTAAACCAGAGTTCAGCTGCACAGCCATCCTGACTGGATCTCGGTAGCTTCGAACACTCCCACAGGGTCACTGCACCTGTCCTTTATCCTTAGGGGCATTACTGCAGGATGACCTGGCTTCACCACCACTTTATTCTGAGCCACACAGGAGCCGTTCCTCTCCCTTCCCCTGTAACCGTGTTAGAGGAACCTCAAAGGCATCAGGAGTTGCTCTCCAGTGTCCAGACTTGCTCCTGCCCACATCCAGGAGGGCAATCTAAATAATATCCAGGGCCAAGTGTGCTCTGTTAACACACCAGGAGTTCTTGTCCTTGGAAGAATCCACTCCCAGCCCCACAGTACTAGAAATACTGGTCACCACAAGAAAAGTCCATGTTGTATGCAGAGACCCCTGGTTCAGAGGGCGTTGGATTTCTCCTGTTGTCTACAGTGGCTGATGATTAATAGTTCCCAGTTTAACTCCCGCAGTACAAATCTTCTTCTGCTTCAGCACTGGAGGTTCACCATGGATCAGACTTATTTTAGATCCTGTGTCCAGCAGCATTGTGATTTTCCAGCCATCAATGCCCCCAGACACATAGTAAGAGGTGACTCTTTACACCAGCTATTCGTTTCCCTGGGTGTGACTTCCCCCTGCTTGGGCAATTCCACCTCCAATGGCCTTTGCTGCCACACAACCTGAAAATGTCATCTGGCCAGGGGTCCACTCAGGAAACTGTCTCTCTCATTGCACTGATGCGAATAGCTTGCATCTGGGATTCCTCCCATGTTTTTGCCACTTCCCTAGCCCTTGAAGAGCTACAAAGGAATCATCTTTGGGTAGGGTGACCAGACGTCCCAATTTTATAGGGACAGTCCCCATTTTTGGATCTTTTTCTTATATAGGCTCCTATTACCTCCCACCCCCATCCTGATTTTTCACATTTGCTGTCTGGTCACCCTACCTTCAGGGTGGGAATTAACAGCTGCTACCTTTAAGAAAACCCCAGTATCTGCTTCCAAATTTGTAGCTCTAGGTGTAATCAGGTCCAGAATCCAGTCTGGTATCTTCCTGCACCAGCAGGTTAGGAAGTTCTGCACGGGGAAACTGCTGGTAAAGTGCTTTGCCATCCCCAGCCACAAACACTGCTAGGCATTGTGCTGCTTTCTCATCAGCCCACTCATTCACAGAGAGCAGCCGCTCAGTCTGTCACGTGCTCTCAGATCCCGGCCTCATCTGCATGACCAGGACAAGTGCTTTTGCCATCTTGCTGCCCCTGCCACTATGGTAGCACTTGCTTGTCGAATCACAGTGATTTATTGGGTCACCCCAAGTACCAGCTCCAGCACACACAGGCAAGGCTGAACTTCCTGCTAAGGCCCCCCACTTCCCCCCAGCTCAGATCAACAACATCATGACAGACTAGACAACAGCTTAATGATAAGATAAAGATACAGCACCAGTTACTGGGGACGGTGCTGTCTGCACTGATTGTTGCTGTTGCCTAGGGGAGAGGCAAAAAGGACAGTGGCAGCAACTGTGAGGTTGTACTGAGCCTGGCGACTGCATGTTCAGCAGATGGTGGTGGGTGGGAATGGGACATCTCCACCCAGCTTGCCTGTTAGTGTGGATGTTCCTCATCTGGGGGCAGGCCGCAACTGGTCTGTTGCTCCCCTTCCCTCCCAACTGTTGGCTTTGCACCGGAACTGCTCTCACGGGCAGTGCTGGGAGCCAGCAGCTGCTCCCGTCAGCGAGGATATCCCAAAATGTTGAGTAGTCTCGTGTCAGGGTGCATCACCCGACGCAGGACCATAGCATCTCCATAATGGATCAGAACAGAATCTGTCTAGTTCAGGTTCCTGTCTCTGACAGTGGCCAGCACTGCATCAGAATGGAATAACCTGTCCTTAGGGGAGTTTATTTCCTAACCCTTCTCAGTTCGAGGTTGACTTATGCTGTGACGCATGAGGATTTATATCAGGATCATCTAGATTCAGTGGCCTCAGAGAGCTATCACGGTTAGAATGGTTTCCCAGCTACACAGAACTTTCATAAATCTAGTATTTAATGGATCCATATTAAGAACATTTGCAACATATACTTTGTATAACTACTGTATAACCTGGATAGGCTGACTGAGCTCCAAACGCTGGGATACTTCTATTTTAATTCACAGAAAGATATAATTTCAATCTTGGAGTGATGTGTTTACAGCCTGGGATATATTCCAATAAATTAAAATGTTCATGAACCCAGAGTTGTATTCAGTGTTAAACCCTATGTGGGTTGGAAGTTTAACTTCACAGTAAAAATGTGTGTCTAGAAAACCAAATAAGGTTCAGAGTAGCAGCCATGTTAGTCCGTATCCGCAAAAAGAACAGGAGGACTTGTGGCACCTTAGAGACTAACAAATTTATTTGAGCATAAGCTTTCGTGAGCTACAGCTCACTTCATCGGATGCATGCAGATGAAGTGAGCTGTAGCTCACGAAAGCTTATGCTTAAATAAATTTGTTAGTCTCTAAGGTGCCACAAGTCCTCCTTTTCTTTTTGCACATAAAGTTTGAGATTTAATTTCAACTAACAAATTGGATTCCTTCAAGTTCTTATGCAAAATATATCATATGCCACTTTCTATAGATTCCTGCCATCAGTTATACAACCATGAGGCAATACGTGGAAATATAAACTAATGTGGCCATTAGAAATAATAAAACTAATAAGCTAATGTTGCATTAGAAGATTTTGTTAAGAAGGTCAATAATAAAGAATGTCTTGCAAACAATATATACCAGGCTTCACTGTATGCCATATTGACTGATAGGAGAGGAAAAAGCTATGTAGGTAGCTAAAGAGATTGGTAGGAAATATGGCAGAACATCAAAATGATATTCAGTTAATTATCTCTATGATTTTTCCAGAACCATCAGTTTAATGGATTTGCCTGGAAAGCACAGCCTTTATATAAAGCAGGCTGAGCTAGCCACAACACTGGAAATGCTACCAACCATCAGCTAAACTACCCCAAATTACAAAAATGCAGGAGTAATATATGCCAAGGTCTTTCCCTAGTTTAAATCCAGAACTCTTCCCCTTGCCAAAAGTTCATACACTGAAATTAACAGATGAGCTCAATCATTCAGTGAACAATAAAACGCATAAGGACATGTGTCATAATATAAAGGGAAGGGTAAACACCTTTAAAATCCCTCCTGGCCAGAGGAAAAACCCTTTCACCTGTAAAGGATTAAGAAACTAGGATAACCTCGCTGGCACCTGACCAAAATGACCAATGAGGAGACAAGATACTTTCAAAAGCTGGGGGGAGGGAGAAACAAAGCCTATCTCTGGCTGTGTGATGCTTTTGCGGGGGACAGAACAGGAATGGAGTCTTAGAATTTATTAAGTAATCTAGCGAGATATGCATTAGATTCTGATTCCTTTAAATGGCTGAGAAAATAAGCTGTGCTGAATGGAATGTAGATTCCTGGTTTTGTGTCTTTTTGTAACTTAAGGTTTTGCTTAGAGGGAGTCTCTATGTTTTGAATCTAATTACCCTGTAAGGTATTTACCATCCTGATTTTACAGAGGTGATTCTTTTTTACTTTTATTAAAATTCTTCTTTTAAGAACCTGATTGCTTTTTCATTGTTCTTAAGATCCAAGGTTTTGGGTCTGTGTTCACCTATGCAAATTGGTGAGGATTTTTATCAAGCCTTCCCCAGGAAAGGGGGTGTAAGGGTTGGGAGGATTTTGGGGGAAAGACATTTCCAAACGGGCTCTTTCCTAATTATATACTTGTTAGACATTTGGTGGTGGCAGTGATAAAGTCCAAGGGCAAAAGGTAAAATAGTTTGTACCTTGGGGAAGTTTTAACCTAAGCTGGTAAAAGTAAGCTTAGGAGGTTTTCATGCAGGTCCCCACATCTGTACCCTAGAGTTCAGAGTGGGGAAGGAACCTTGACAACGTGTCTAATTAGCAGCAAAATATACTCAGAAAAAGAATTCCACCAGACCTCCTGTTTACTCTGAAAGGTTGAAAGCACAGCCATGAGGAACAAATGTCTGTATATCAGCAACAAAATGGAGACAAATGCACCCAAATTTGGTGTCACATAGTTGCAGTAATGCAGCTGTGATATAACATGTCTCATATGTGCTGTCATTATGTTTGCAGTCACATTTGTGACTATCCATTTGTCTTGTGATTATGCACTGACCCTTCCCTGTGTTGAAATTTGAAAAGAAAACAGTAGCTAAATGCATAAAGCAGTACACTTGTATGTTTGCATTCCTCTGTTCTACTGACAGTACTATCAATTGCTGTATTCATTTAAGAGTTGTGTTCCTTGTATTTTTATTTGTTGCTGCATTATTTAGAAAAATGAATAAGGAATTTTTAACAAAAGAAAAAACGTGAGTGCAAACCAGTGCTGAGCTCCTGAGTCTGCAGCCTGAAACAATAGCTCTTGTTTGGTTCCCAGCTGTCAGCTCAACAGTGATGATGGGGCTGGCTGAACAAAGACTGTCTCCCACTTTCTGTCTTGTATCAGCTTCATTCATCTTTAAACCTTTCCGTTCTATGTCATTCTTCACCATGTCTATCCTATGCATCCTTGGTTTTCCTCTATTTCTAGTTCCTTGCACTCTGATATGATCACCATATATAGTATCCTTCCAGGTCCATTCTTGACACATGTCCAAACCATCACAGTTGTCTTTCGTGAAGCTTTGGAAACAGCTGCATTTTTTGCCCTCTTCATTTGCCCTCTTATCTCTTCATTTTTTATTTTCTGCAGTCTTGAATTCACAGTATTCCCCTCAGCCACTTCATCTCTGCAGTCAAAGTCTTTTGTTCATTGATTTTCCTCATACTCCAACATGGCAACTTGTGCAGCCATGTTGGCATGACAGCTGTATCATATACTGATTTTTGGTTTTATCGAAATGGCTTTAGCCTTCCAGATCTGGCAGAAGTTTCTGAAGACAGTAGTGGCTAGTCTGATTCTTCTTTTGATGTCCTCTTCACAATACTAGTTCTCCAAGATATGCACATTTTCCCATCTATTCTAGTTCTTAGTCTCCAAGTTTGATCTTTACCTTTTCCTCTTGTCTCCCAATTGCTGCCATTTTTGTCTTCCCATGCTGGTATTCAATCTGAAAGCTTTCCCAGGCTACTGGTGAGTTATAATCTATAAATCTGCCTTGGTCAATGCTGTGAGGTCAATATTGTCTGTGATCTAAGGCTACGTACTGTCCTACCACATAATATGACTCCTCCCATTTCATCTCTTGGTGCTACAGTCGTTACTGCTTCCAGTACCAAGTTGAACAAATCGGGTGATAGCGCGCATCCTTGTCTCACTTCAATGGCCATCCTGAACCATTCCATCAACTTCTTGTCTACTTTCACTGCACTCATTTACTTGCTGTAGATGTTTATCAGCTTGATCAGTTTTTTGGAGATGCCATACATTCTCTTAACTTGCCAGAAACCTTTCTGCCAAATGCTATCAAAAGCCTGTTTGAAGTCTATAAGGTAACAGGTGCACTTGTGTTCTATGGACTTCTCCAGTATCTGTCGTATCACAAATAGCTGATCTATGGTACTTCATTCTAATCTAATATCTCTGCCAGTGCTGCTTCCATGTACCTTTTCCTTTTCCTCTACAACAGCTTGGTGAATGCTTTTTCCAGCACACTCAGTAAGTTGATTCCTTGGTAGTTCTTGCACTTACTTGTATATCCTTGTTTATAGGTTGGTACTATTATTACTTTTCCCCATTCACATGGCACTTGCTCCTCTGTAAATCTTGTTGAACAGCTTGTGCATTGCCTTGACCTTGTATTCCTGCTTGCAGCAGCTCTGGGGTTACAGGTTTCAGAGTAGCAGCCATGTTAGTCTGTATCCGTAAAAAGAAAAGGAGTACTTGTGGCACCTTAGAGACTAACAAATTTATTTGAGCATAAGCTTTCATGAGCTACAGCTCACTTCATCGGATGCATACAGTGAAAAATATAGTGGGGAGATTTTTATATACACAGAGAACATGAAACAATGGGTGTACCATACAGACTGTACAAGAGTGATCAGGAAAGGTGAGCTATTACTAGCAGGAGAGCGGGGCGGGGGGAGGAGACACCTTTTGTAGTGATAATCAGGTGGACCATTTCCAGCACTTTACAAGAACAGTAGGAGGGGAAATAACAAGGAGAAATAGTTTTACTTTGTGTAATGACCCATCCACTCCCAGTCTTTATTCAAGCCTAGTTAATTGTATCCAGTTTACAAATTAATTCCAATTCAGCAGTCTCTCGTTGGAGTCTGTTTTTGAAGTTTTTTTTGTTGAAGATTGCTACTTTTAGGTCTGTAATTGAGTGACCAAAGAGATTGAAGTGTTCTCCGACTGGTTTTTGAATGTTATAATTCTTGACGTCTGATTTGTGTCATTTATTCTTTTACATAGAGACTGTCTGGTTTGGCCAATGTACATAGCAGAGGAGCATTGCTGGCACATGATGGCATATATCACATTGGTAGATGTGCAGGTGAACGAGCCTCTGATAGTGTGGCTGATGTGATTAGGCCCTATGATGGTGTCCCCTGAATAGATATGTAGACACGGTTGGCAACGGGCTTTGTTGCAAGGTTAGGTTCCTGGGTTAGTGTTTTTGTTGTGTGGTTGCTAGTGAGTATTTGCTTCAGGTTGGGGGGCTGTCTGTAAGCAAGGACTGTCACTTCCCAGTGCCTTTTTCTTATTCCAACTTTCTCCTGAGATCTTTACTACTTCTTCTAAGAATTCTGACATCTGCTCTCCCTCATTTGTGCTGGGAAGTTTCTCCAAGATCATTTCATCTATTGTCACCATCTACACATTGTAGAGCTCTTTAAAATATTCTGTCCCTCGCTCATTCGTTGCTTGTTCATCCTCAGTTATATGTGTGTTTGTCTTTCACCACCGACATCTTCAACTCCTAGGTCCCACTCAGTTCTTTTATCTTGTGCTACAACCCATGTCACATATTCTTCTGCACCTTTACATTGTGTGGTTCTCATGCCATTCCTTTGCTTTTTGTTTTAGCTCTCTGCCAGTCTATTGTACTCGGCTCTTCGACTTTTGTCCTCCTTTTTATTTCCATTTCCTGTGCTTGTCTCTCGGCTGCAGCACTTTGTCTGTTATCCACCTCACTTGCTTTGGTTTGGCCTTGTAGCCAGCACTTGTTCAGCTGTTCTTATAATCCCATTTTTTACACTGTTCCATGTCACTTCCATGTCTATTTTTCTTTCACCAGAGATGTGGTATATTTCTGCCAGCTTCGTTGTATTATTTCCTGATATCTGGTTTTTTCAATTTGTCCATGTCATAGATCTCAGTTCTTGGCACTTTTGCTCTCTGCCTCAATCTCATTGATGCCGGCACTAACCTCTGATCTGATCTGATGTGATCTGATATCAGCTGCAAACAACCTGCACAACAACACACTTGATTTCCGTCTGCGACTCCCAAGTACAAAGTCTGTCATGTTCTTCGTTTGCCCATCAGCTGATATCCATGTCCACTTCCCCAGAGGCTTTTTTTAAATGGCATGTTTGTTATAGCAGGTTGTTGGTTAAACAGAAATTTAGTAGTTTTGCTCCTCTTTCTCTTTTGAAAAAATAGCTCTGAGAGGTGTGAACTGCCCGCTTTTCAGCTCAGTTGCAGGTTAACTCTGAAACTTAACAATGACAATGACAGTGTCATCATTAGCTGTTTCTTTGTTGACCATTTTATCAGAAACATACACCTAATTTGCTTATCCCACAACCCCAAAATAAATAACACAGAGGCTGCTGTGCTGGTTGCATTGCTCATTGTAATATTTCATTTAATAAAACTTTTATTAAATAACTTTTTTAAAATGTAGCTGAAGCTGCTGCAGCCTGTATAGAATTTCTATGGTAGAATCTAGGGGGTTTGCCACAGAATTTAGGTCCCACTCCCTGCAGGGTACAGCAGAGCCTTGTTCAATCTTATTTAATGTAACTGCTGATGTTCTAACTACTCCCAGAGTGACGATCCTTTTTTGAAGCCTTCTAAATTCATGGCCACAAGATATCTTGTGGCATTGAGTTCCATAGATTGATTGGATGTTTGGAAAAACATTTCTGTTTATCAGTTTAAAATATGCTGCCTATCCAGCTATTTGAATATCCCCTTGCTCTGTATTTTGAGAGAGGGTAAATGGCAGCTCCTGATTTACCTTCTCTATATGATTATTATTTGGTATCATTATGAATTATTTCTTCTCTAATCATGTCCTTTTTATACATCTCCTTTTTAAAGGATACAGTCCACATCTTTTCAGCCTCTCCTCATACAATAGCCTTTTCCAGCCTCTAATCAGTTTCACCATCCATTTCAGAACCCCTTCTATTTCTGTTGGATATTGTTTGAGATGGGGTGGCCAGAACTGAATATAATTGGTTTGTTTAAGGGCACTATAACATTTTCTCTCATTCTTTAAACATCCTAACTTTTTTTTTTTAATTTCCTCTGCCACTGTACTGCCCATTTCCCTAGCTCAGTCAACACTGTTCATAATTGGTAAATATATTAATCAGCCCCAATCTAGGCCTCTTCTGTACTGAAATAGCCTGGGGTTCCTTCCCTGTGTGTCACTGACTGCACAAATAACCCCATTGTGCTCTCCACTCCCCCCATCGCAGCCATGGTGGAGCTGGACGGTGATGACATCAGAATCTCGTCGCGAGGGAAGATCGCTGAGCGAGACATTGTCCAGGTAAAAGCAACACTTTTTCCTAGCTCAGCGCTTTCCTTCCCCTTCATTTCATTTAGTTCATGTCAAAAACCATCCCGGAGCCTTCCATGCCAACAGGCCCAGGGTTCAGGCAGGCTCCGGTTTTCCATTCCAAGGGCAGGCCTGTCTTAGGGCAGCAGGAGTTTTCTGAATCATGACAGTGTTTGAGATCAGACAAGTGGCAGCAGCACATCTGAGGATCTGGCACACTTCACACAGCCTGCCTTGGCCGTCGATAATATGAGATGACTGGGGAAGGATTTCAGCCAGCCCCCCTTGCCTGGGAAGCCTGCCTCTCGTCTGGCTGGGTCCCTACTCAGTTAACCCTGTGCGGGTTCGGTCTACTCAGTCTGTCCCTGAGCTTGGGGCATTGGGTCCATATGTGGCCTCTCTGGCCACAGTAATAGCAGCCCATGTCCCGTTGGTCCCCTCGGGCCGGTCGGTTGGCCCTGACGCTGGATGTTCCCCTTGGGAAGGGGTTCTCCATATTTCTCTAGAGAAGGGTGAAACAATTCATAGATACTAAGGTCAGAAGGGACCATTCTGATCATCTAGTCCGACCTTCTGCACAGCGCAGGCCACAGAATCTCACCCACCCACTCCTATGAAAAATCTCACCCATGTCTGAGCTATTGAAGTCCTTAAATCATGGTTTAAAGACTTCAAGGAGCAGAGAAGCCTCCCTCAAGTCAACCATGCCCCATGCTACAGAGGAAGGTGAAAACCTCCAGGGCCTCTCCAATCTGCCCTGGAGGAAATTCCTTCCCGACCCCAAATATGGCAATCAGCTAACCCTGAGCATATGGGCAAGATTCACCAGCCAGATACTACAGAAAATTCTTTCCTGGGTAACTCAGATCCCATCCATCTAATATCCCATCTCAGGGGATTAGGCCTATTTACCCTGAGTATTTAAAGATCAATTACTTACCAAAATCCATTATCCCATCATACCATCTCCTCCATAAACTTATCAAGTAGAATCTTAAACCAGATAGATCTTTTGCCCCCTTGGAAGGCAATTCCAAAACTTCACTCCTCTGATGGTTAAAAACCTTCGTCTGATTTCAAGTCTAAACTTCCTGGTGGCCAGTTTATACCCATTTGTTCTTGTGTCCACATTGGTACTGAACTGAAATAATTCCTCTCCCTCTCCTGTATTTATCCCTCTGATATATTTATAGAGAGCAATCATATCTCCCCTCAACCTTCTTTTAGTTAGGCTAAACAAGCCCAGCTCCTTAAGTCTCCTTTCATAAGACAAGTTTTCCATTCCTCGATCATCCTAGTAGCCCTTCTCTGTACCTGCTCCAGTTTGAATTCATCCTTTTTAAACATGGGAGACCAGAACTGCACACAGTATTCTAGGTGAGGTCTCACCAGTGCCTTGTATAATGGTACTAAAACCTCCTTATCCCTACTGGAAATGCCTCTCCTGATGCATCCCAAACCGCATTAGCTTTTTTCACAGCCATATCACATTGGCAGCTCATAGTCATCCTATGATCAACCAATACTCCAAGGTCCTTCTCTTCTGTTACTTCTAATTGATGCGTCCCCAACTTATAACTAAAATTCTTGTTATTAATCCCTAAATGCATACCTTACACTTCACTATTAAATTTCATCCTATTACTATTACTCCAGTTTACAAGGTCATCCAGATCCTCCTGTATAATATCCCGATCCTTCTCTGAATTGGCAATACCTCCCAGCTTTGTATCATCTGCAAACTTTATTAGCACACTCCCACTTTTTGTGCCAAGGTCAGTAACAAAAAGATTAAATAAGATTGGTCCCAAAACCGATCCCTGAGGAACTCCACTGGTAACCTCCCTCCAACCTGACAGTTCGCCTTTCAGTAGGACCCGTTGCAGTCTCCCCTTTAACCAATTCCTTATCCACCATTTGATGTTCATATTGATCCCCATCTTCTCCAATTTAGCTAATAATTCCCCATGTGGCACGGTATCAAATGCCTTATTGAAATCTAGGTAAATTAGATCCACTGCATTTCCTTTATCAGATTCATTAAAAATCCTTGCTAATGAGCTTGCAATTTCAGGTGCCAATTCCTTTAATATTCTTGGATGAAGATTATGTGGGCCCCCCGATTTAGTCCCATTAAGCTGTTTCAGTTTCGCTTCTACCTCGGATATGGTAATATCTACCTCCATATCCTCCTTCCCATTTGTCATGCTACCATTATCCCTAAAAACCTCTTTAGCCTTATTAAAGACTGAGGCAAAGTATTTGTTTAGATATTGGGCCATGCCTAGATTATCTTTAACCTCCACTCCATCCTCTGTGTTTAGCGGCCCCACTTCTTTCTTAGTTTTCTTCTTATTTATATGGCTATAGAACCTTTTACTATTGGTTTTAATTCCCTTTGCAAGGTCCAACTCTACTCGACTTTTAGTCTGTCTCACTTTATCCCTACATGTTCTGACCTCAATAAGGTAGTTTTCCTTGCTGATCCCTCCCATCTTCCACTCCCTGTATGCTTTCTGCTTCTTCTTAATCACCTCTCTAAGATGCTTGCTCATCCAGCTTGGTCTACAACTCCTTCCTATGAATTTTTTCCCCTTTCTTGGGATACAGGCTCCGATAGCTTCTGCAGTTTTGATTTAAAGTAATCCCAGGCCTCCTCTACCTTTAGATCCATAAATTCTTCAGTCCAATCCACTTCCCTAACTAATTTCCTTAATTTTTGAAAGTCAGCCCTTTTGAAATCAAAAACCCTAGTTGCAGATTTATTTTTGTTAATCCTTCCATTTAGTTTGAACTGAATTAGCTCATGATCACTTGAGCCAAGATTGTCCCCTACAACCATTTCTTCTATGAGGTCCTCGCTACTCACCAAAATTAAATCTAAAATGGCATCCCCTCTAGTCGGTTCAGCAACTACTTGATGAAGGAATCCATCAGCAATCGCATCTAGGAAAATCTGAGCCCTATATATTACTAGCACTGGTCCTCCAGTCTATATCTGGGAAGTTAAAGTCTCCCATGATCACGCAGTTTCCATTAGTATTTACTTTATTAAAGACATTAAAAAGGGCTCTATCCATATCCAAATTAGATCCCGGAGGTCTATAGCACACCCCAAGCACTATCGTAGGAGAGGCTTACTAGTTTTCTTCCCCAGTGTAATTTTTGCCCAGACGGACTCTGTCTTATCCATTGCATCGCTTCTTATTCTTTACATTCTACCTCATCATTGATATACAATGCTACTCCACCCCCTTTACCTTTGTTTCTGTCTTTCCTAAACAGCACATACCCTTCAATACCTGTAGTCCAGTCATGACTACTATTCCACCATGTTTCTGTTATCCCTATAATATCTGGTTTCACTTCCTGCACCCAGTAGCTCTAGTTCCTCCATTTTGTTACCTAGGCTCCTCGGATTGGTGTATAAACATCTTAATTTTTGCTGTTTGGCCTCGCTCACATTTTGTACCCTATTAGGCACAGTCATTCTACAGCCAGTATAACCTATTAGACTAGTATCCACACCACCCTCGCTCCTTATATACATTCTCCTACCACCGGCTGTATCCTTTCTTACTTCATCTTCTTCCCTCTCAATGCTAAAATCTGGCATGGAGATTACCTGGACATCTCCCAACCATCTCCCCCAAATTCCTAGTTTAAAGCTCTTTTTATCAGTTGTGCCAGCCTTGACCCTAGAAGTCTATTTCCTTCCCTACTCAGATGAAGTCCATCCCGAGAGATCTGTCCTCTGTCCGTGAATGCCTCCCAGTGGCCCTACATCCCAAAGCCCTCCTTATAGCACCACTGCCTAAGCCATCTGTTGACAGTCATAATCTTGTCACACCTTTGTTGCCCTCTCTAGGAACAGGAAGGATCCCGCTAAAGATCACCTGAGCCTCAATTTCCTTAAGCGTCTTCCCCAGCCTAGCATAGTCTCCCTTAATACTTTCCAGCGAGAATCTAGCCGTAACATTTGTTCCCACATGAAGGAAATTAGGGGATTCTTTCCCACTCCCTTTAGGATCCTTTTCAACCTCAGGTCTACATCCCGTATCTTAGCACCCGGAAGACAGCACACCCTTCTATTCTCTGGATCAGCTCTAGTTACAGGCCTGCCTATTCTTCTCAATAAAGAGTCCCCGATCACATAGACCTGCCTTTTCCTGGTGACGGTGCTATTCTCCAGTCTCTCCCCTGTTCCCTCTGGCTGCAAGTTCTTTCCATTCCTATTTTCCCTTATAATCCTCTTCAACCCATCCTGTATCCTCCTGGGGCTCATATTTGGTGTAGTCTCCCTTGACTCTTCTGCTTTTCCTATAGGACTAGCCTCTCTTCTCTTCTTCCTTACCCTTCCACCTTCAGCAAGTACCTGCCGAGCCCCTTCTTCATTTTCCAACTCTGCAAACCTGTTCCTAAGCTCTATTTTTCCTTCACTAGCCCGTCTTTTCCTCTGCCTGGTTCTTTTAGTCACATGCTTCCACTGACCACTTTCCTCACCCAGTCTCCCCTCAAAATTCCCCAGCCCTGCTTCCATCCGCAAATCTGAGCTTTTCCCTTCAGATACCTCATATCTTTGCTCCATCATCCTCTCAAACCCCTTCCTAAACTCAACCAGACTTTCCACCTGCGTCTCCAGACCTTGGATCTTTTCCTCCGTCAGCTCTATCAGACGGCATCTCATGCAGAAAAAACTCTTACCAGTTCCTCCCTCCAGGATCATGTACATACCACAGCTTCCACATCCGTCATCCTCAATGTGTCTTTCACTACAGGAGTCACTCCCACAGCTGCCTCTGTATCTGTCATCGCCTTCCCACCTAAATCCTGTTAATCTGGGAAACACAAGCCACACCAAAAAGACCACCCCCCCAGCTAAAGCAAACCCCAAACAAGCACCACAATGCAAACTCCCCTGTTTGCTAGCTCCTGTGCCGCTGCCTGACTGGCTGGCTACCTTTATAGGACCCCTAGTCAGAAGCCCCACCCCCTAATCAGGGCTCAGCTGCTCTCCCAGCACAAAGCCCCTACACACACACAAACAGAAATACTAAAACTACAAAACCAAGTACAACTACCTTCTCCTCCAATTATCAAGCACCAAAAAAAACCACATGGGGATTTGTTTGTTTCAGCTACGTATTGGCTTGGAGAGGAAAAAACCCCTAGACCCTCATTTCCAAACCAGGCCTCGGTGTGCTTCTCTAATCTGTACATGCCAGAACTAATGCTTCCTGGCTCTCCCTTCTCATAATCTTTCCTTTCCAAAACCATCAAATCCACTCATCTAGTGTGGCTCTAACGTCACGCCACATTGTAGCCATCAACCGGCTACACTTCCGTAGGACAGGTGCAAAGCAGGCTGGCTGGTGGAAACATAGGACAGCCCTAAGAAGACCAGGTAGGACATCTGGCCCCCCACATCCGATGTGTTGCTGACAGTCTGCATAGGAGCAGTATCCCCCATCTCCATTTGAAAATTTCTCCGCTCTTCATATGTCTGACACACTTTCCTTCTCTCCCAGTTTGTTCCATTCCGGGACTACATCGACCGCACAGGGAACCACGTCCTGAGCATGGCCCGCTTGGCCAAAGATGTCCTGGCTGAGATCCCGGACCAGTTCATTTCCTACATGAAGGGACGTGGCATCAAGCCCAACCCAGCGCCCCCTGCGTACACCCCAACCTGCCCCACCCTTCAAACGCAGATCTGATGAGCAGGAGGGAAGAGGAGCGAGGGAAAAACCCAAGGCTTCTTGTGTCCACTGTTTACTCTCTCTCTAGCTGGATACCAAGGCATCCAGAGCTTCCAGTGAGATTCCTCCATGGACTGTTTCTCCACATGTGGCTGTAGGCAGATGGACTGTGAAGCTGTTGAGTGTCAGTGGAAGGATTTGTGGGACTAGACACAAAGGATGTGCGGGGTGGGGTGGGGGAAGTTTTTAAAAGGACAAGCCCAACAACTGACACGCTTCCTCTCTGGGGGGGATGGAGAGAAAAGAGGGGGATGGGCTATGTGAGCTGTCACCCAAGCAGACAGTGGAGTGGAGTTCCACGTCACCTGTTTTCCTCTGGGTTCTCTGCAGATCAGCTGTTTCCCCAAGTCCCCCAGCCTCTTTCTACTCCTCCCCTTTCCAAACGATTGTGAGTGTTTTATTGCCCACGTACAGTCTATCTGCTGTCTCCAGTCTGCTGACATTTCTCCTCATCTTCTTGCTGTTTGTGGCTTGGCTTGTATATCAGTTTGGCAGACTTTAGGTTGGCTTCAGACATCAGGTATCTGTGTTGTTTTCTCTGCTGTTGTTCTGGCTGCACTGTTGTTCTGAGTTACTAATGCTCCATCTCCTATCAATCCGATTTGGCAAAGATCTACACAAGGCTTTTTTTTGCCTTTTGCCTATAACCACATCACATTTTTTAAGCCCTGTGTTAGATCTGTGCAGAGAGCCCTTCCCATACAGTTCTGAACCTTTTGACATTGAAGGCACATTGTCGTACATCACCGAAATGCACTGACTGCTAGGGGAGGAAGCATTAGTTTGACCTTTAGTACATATGCATTTCGTGGCTGCTCCCAGCACCAAAACTAAAGCAGAACCTCATCGCCCATGGTAGACTGATGCTCACAAGTTATACATCCATTAAAGCCTGGCAAATTCTGCTCCTGGGGCTAAGTGAAAGTGTGTCCCTTTGCTGTGACTCCCAGGGTGACACTTTGGTAGGGTTTGAACATCCCTCCTGCTTTTGCCACTTTTTATAATGTGGGCTGCAGGACTGTTGGCCACTACGAAAAGCTCTAACAAGGCTAGGGAGCAAAGTAGGTGAATATAGCCTTAAAACATCAGCGAGATCATCTCAGCAGGTCCCTATACATTCTGCTGCCCTTGGTGCCCCTCAGTGGGGCTGCCTTTTTAAAAACAAGTTTGTTTACATGTTTCTGGCTCCTGGTGAGACCAAGGCTGACACACACACACATCCTGTGTCTAATGGAAATGGGGTGGCTAGGAGACCTCTATATAATCAAACGCCATGGATATCCTGATTGTCCAGCTCCATGCCTAGTGTAACAGTAGCCGGGTAACTGGCTAGGTAATTACCCTGTGTGACTGCCCTGTGGATTCCCTTCCCTCCCCACAGTTAGCAATGGCCCAGTGGTTGATTAACAGAATGGAGCCCTAAGTGCTTTGCGTATTTTAGGAGATTCCTGCCATGAGACACAGATTCCAGGATACAAACTCCCAAGAGGACCAGGGGGGAAATGGAGCTCTAATTAAAGGTAGACACAACCCAGCAACTCTGTGTTAGCACTCAGGGTCCAGCAGCCCCATCACACCGCTCTCATCTGCATGAGAGGAAGAACAAGGACAGGATCCAATCCAGGCATATAGCTGCGTAGCACTGGAGTGGGAGGAGACATAAGGAGCCAGTCATCTACCCACTGGGCACATGTCACTAGGAGCAGTTAGACCCAGCTCCCCAAAAGGGACTTCGAACCCTGCGGTGTCAAGTGTCACAGCCCCAGACAGTCACAGGAACACCCCGGACATCTGCAATGCCTGGCTCAGGTGCCCTGGCTCCTTTACAATGAATGGGGAGAGATTAGGGCCTTAGACTGGGACCCACACAGCCAGCATGCTGGGCAGGGAGCCACCTGAGCTAGCCCGCGGGAGAAGCTGAGGAGAGGGGTGTGTACTAAGCCCCTGGAGTTTGGCTTCTAAGTCCAGGCTGCAGGGAGCCGCCTGTCTCTGCTTGTGAGTCACCAACCAGGGCAAGACCGGTGTTCAGCTGCCTAAGTCACATGTGGGCCTGATCTGCTAGGGGAGCTCACAAGACCTGGGAGAGAGAAGGGGGAACTCTCAGAACCTTTAGCCTATTGGGTGGGGTGCCAACCCAGGATGGGAGAGCCTCCTGGCTCATGCCCCCTGCAGCCTGATGAGGAGAAGGGTGATGCCCTAGCATTGCTCGGTCACCTCCAGAGTTCAGCATGGGGTTTGGGGGTGAATGGGAAAAGGCTGAAGCTGGCGAGTGGCTCTGTTGCTCTGAGAGTGCCTGGCCTCCTCGGAGGTGCTCGCCTGATGGAGAGGATCTTTGACCATGAACTTACTGAGCTCCATAGTCCCAGACCAGGGGCGGGGGTCATGGCCATGTCACATGGCCATGTCACCTACCCACACCTAGCCACAACCCCCTTTGCACCCACAGCATGCAACACTCCTTTGTCCAAGTGCCACTCAAATTAAGAAGCCCCAAAGAGCAGTCAGAGGGCAGCGTGTGTGCCACTTCTGCCCAGTACTGCATGAGCGGGGAGAGCAGGCAGTGCCTGGCCAGGCGGCTCTGTACTCGTTACTGTCCATGTGTTGCTAGCGGGCGCCATAGACCCTGCAGTGCCATGTCCCGTTCTGTACCAGTGTAGATATGGGTGATGCATGCCAGTGCAGTCCTGTGCCCAGTTCTGTAACATGCTGCATGTCCGAGCTGTCCTCCCACCCTGCTCTGTGTCAGTGTGGATAGCAGATGGTGCACAGGAGGTGTGGACACGGGCTGTGAAATCACAGCTCTCAGCTCAGGCACATGCCCTGTGCCCATGAGGGTGGCTAGCCAGTGCTGCTAAAGGAACATGAGTCTTCCAAGATTGGTTGTATATGTTTCCACTGGAAGGGGGCCATTATTCAGTCTATCCTCCAGTCCGACTTTTCTTTACAAGCTACAGGAGGTGTCTCCACGGTCTGAGAATTAGCAACACCCTGCATGTTACTGGGGAAGTTTGGCTCCTTTCCCTCTTTCTCTTTCCCCTCCCTCCCACTCACTTGATTTTTTTATTTGCATGGGTGGTGACCTTTCTAGACTTTACACTATTGTATTTTGTGTCGAATATCTGACGTGAGCTGATTTGTATTGGATTGCCTTAAACTGAAATAAACTATGCTTTTTACTACAGCAATGAGCCCACTCTGATTTCCTGCCCTTCGAGGGCCCCAGAAAGGTCATAAAATGGTGTTTCCATCGCAGGAGAGAATCTCCCCTGGACCTGATCTGACGAGCAGAAAGACAGAAGTCAGGTCACCTCTGCACGCTGGTGGTACGGAGCTGGTCCTTACATAAATGAGTCACTTGGGGAGTTACTTGCAGGACCATTTGCTTTTGCTCTGGCTCCTGCTCGCTCACCTTTTAGGCTGACTCCCTTGTCCCCATTCTGGTTATCTTTTTCAGCACCATGAAGAGATGGGAGGCAGCGCTTCCCCACTCCCATTTGGGTCTCAGGTTCCCCTTCGGCAGCCTTCGGCTAGAGCTGCGTTGTCTCCAAGGTGCCAGGACCATGACAACATGATGATCCCCGGGGTCCTTTCCTCTCCCACCTACTCCTGCCCTTTGGGCCGAAAGTCTAGAACTCCTGGACTCTCCCCTGGTGCTGCTGTTTTGCAACCAGCTGGAAACTCCAGCACCAGATGGGAAACTGGCTTGAGGCAGGAGCCCTTTGGTTTCAACACCCATCCCTGAACAAATCTGCTGCGAACCCCCACCATTCTGTGTCTCCTGCTGGGGTGGGACTGGCTGGCTCAAGGTGACAGCCTTCTCTTGCTGATTTGGCTGGATTCAGTCAGCTCAGGAGTGATTACAGCAGAGCTGGGCCCTTCTCACAGCATTAGACTGTACCCCACATCAAACAGCTACACCCATCCAGAAAGAAATCTTTCCTGACCCCCCACTTCTGGCCTCAAACAACCCCCAACCTCTCCAAGCTCTTCACCAGAAGCAGGCTCCCCACAGACGAGCACCCACGCCCCAGACCCTGCCAGAACAGCAGCTACAAAACCTGCAGACAAAGCTCCCCCTGCAGCAACGATCAACACCCCCCACAATACAACTTTCAAGTTCTATGGGTCCTACATACGCCTATCACAACATGAGTCCAGTCCTACCATGAGTGCAGGGGACTGGACGAGATAACCTCTCGAGGTCCCTTCCAGCCCTATGAGTCTGTGTGGTGTACCTCATCCAGTGCACTAAATGCCTCAACAACAACTGTGTGGGTGAAACCAGACAATCACTCTGCTCTTGAATGAACTCGCACAGGAAAATGATAAAAGACAAAAACACCCAATCATTTGGGGGCAAACACTTTTCACAAAGTGATCACTCTGTATCTGACCTCTCGGAAACCTGCACAACACCGTCACTGGATGTAGGCCTTGTTATTACACTCTGTAACCCACTAACCCCCTCACTAACCTATGACTGCAGAGATGTTAACAGGCCACTCTGCCTCGAATGGCCTCTTACAACATTGTTTCTCAATCAGGGGATGTGCACACCCAAGGATATGCAGAGTTCTCCCAGGGGTACATCAACTCATCTAGATATTTGACGGTTTTACAACCGGCTACACAAAAAGCACTAGCGAAGTCAGAACAAATTAAAATTTCATAAACAACTTGTTTATACTGCTTGATACATTACACACTGACATGTAAGGACAAGATTTATATTCCAGTTGATTTATTTGAGAATTATATGGTAACAATGAGAAAGTCAGTTTTTCAGCACTATTGGCTGTGACACTTTTGTATTTTTACATCTCATTCTGCAAGCAAGTCGTTTTGAAGTGAGGTGAAATGTGGGGATATGCAAGACAAATCAGACTCCTGAAGTGGGGACAGTCTGGAGTGGTTGAAAGTCACTGCCTTACAATACGTGTTAACTCCTTATGCTAAACAATTTGTTCCACCCTGCATTCAGCTGTAATGCCGCAGGACCTTTCCCAGACCAGAAGAAGAACTCTGTGCGGCTTGAATCATAGAATATCAGGGTTGGAAGGGATGTCAGGAGGTCATCTAGTCCAACCCCCTGCTCAAAGCAGGACCAATCCCCAATTTTGTCCCAGATCCCTAAATGGCGCCCTCAAGGATTGAACTCACAACCCCTGGGTTTAGCAGGAATACCAAACCAATGAGCTGTCCCCTCCTTGGAAGTTTGTCTCTCCACCAACAGAAGTTGGTCCAATAAATTATTCCCCACCCTATTTCTCTCTAGTTCCGGAGCACAGTTATGGCTCCGTCCCATCTACACAGGAAAGGCTTAACCCCAGCAGGAAGCTACTGCATTCTCACTGGCGCCCCAAGACCCCAGGTGGATGTAGACAGAATCACGGTAAGAGTTGCAGAGCTAAAGACTTCTCGAAGGGAGAGCTGGGGCTACCCAGCAAGGATCAAGTTTGTGTAACCAGGTCATGGCTGAGCTGACTCTAAGCATGTCTCTGTCTGCCCTGTGGCAAACGCTCAGAAACCATGGCAGCTAACAGTTCCATGCCCAGCACTGGCTGCCTGGAACAGGTTCAGCAGAGAGACCCTTCCAGCCCAGGCTCTGGTTTGGCCTTCTCCCTCACAGCTCTTCATTGAGACACTCTGCACCTTGTCCCCTGTGCCTCTCTCTGTTTAGACCCTCTGACCCTCTGTCCTCTACTGCTCCCTGAGAAGGTGCCTGTCCAGATTATTTCAGTATCCCCTGGTTAGGCGGTGTCAGAGGGCTGCACGTGGGAAAGGGGAGATTCATACCAGTACATACTGGGTGTTTGTCGCCCTGTGTGGCAGGTATGTATTCCACGTCTGGTGTGCCTGTCCTCCCTCTCCCCACAACAGAGCTCTTCCACACCCACCTTCACGGCTTTTATGAGCCAATCCTGCCTGGGGAGGGGCAGGCTCATGCTGTCCTTGCTATTGTGCTGTGAGGCACTGACTTGACACCAAGATGCTGAGCTCTTGGTCAGGAGCCGTGACTGTAGCTAGCAGAATGTGGAGCCCTCCTGGACTAGAGGAACAGCCAGCTGGATCCCCCAAAGGCCCACATCGTCCAGCAGCATCCTGCCTCCCACTGAACCGGACCAGTCACTTCAGAGGAAGGTACAAGAAACTCTGCAATAGGTAACTGCCCCAAGGAAAGTACATTCCTCAGCTCCATTAGTTAGAAGGGGGGGGGGGGTTTATCCCCCATCCCAAACTCCTGTTCAGTTTCTAGGTTTATACCATTGTCATTCTGGATATTCTTATTAGCCATGTAACTCTGCAGCCCTTTCCTTAAGCCTGATACCCTCTAATCTAGCTCTGTTCTGCGACGACGAGTTCCAACCCATGAGCGCCACACCAGAGAGATGCTGCTCAAAGCTCAGCAATGACTCACCGCATCATGGAGTTTAGGGCCAGAAGGGACCAGATCATCCATCCTGAACCTCCTTTAGATCACAGGCCACCAACCCCCCCCCACCCCCGCATCTGCACCCTAAATCCAACAACTGAAATGAGACTGAAGTCTTACAGCCCACAGGAGACAAGATGATCGTGTGCCACAGGCAGAGAACATGAGGGACTGAGGTGCACCCATGCCTGAGGCCCCTGTGATGGCAGGGAACTGATTCAGTGAGATATACCCAGACTATCCCAGCAGGCGATCCATGCTCCATGCTGCAGGGGATGGTCCCCAAATTGCTGCTAATCTGATGTGGGGAAATTTCATTTCCAACCCCAGATCTGGCCATCAGAACAAGTCACACCAGCCAAGCATCTAAAACAATGAATTCTCTTTACCACCTTAGAGCACCATCCCACCCCATCCAGTGTCCCATCTCTAGCCATCGGCATCTTTGATATTTCAGAGAAAGGAGACTAAAAAAGAAACAAAATAAAAGAAATCCCCTGAACAATTACCAATACATCAGGAAGTTAAAGATATCCATCCTGACCCCTGTAGGGTGAAACCCTGAAGCATGAGATTTTAGGAACATAAGACAATAACTGGAAAGAATCCCAGGGCTGCTGAGCATTGACCGCCACCATCACAAGCAACCTGACAGTCCTCATTTGTCCAGCTCTCACTTAAAACGGATTCAGTTGTTTGCCCCACAATGCCTCTGGAGAGGCAGTGTGCCATTGCCTCCTGCTCTGACAGATAGAACCTTTCGTTTCATCTCCAGACTGAGTTTGTTCATCCCCATTTGTTCTTGTTCCAACTTTGTCCTTGGGCTTCTCCCTCCTTGCTGTTTAACCCTGATGTATATGTAGAGAGCAGTAAGAGCCCCACGCAGCCTTCTGTGTGCTGGACCAAACTCCACTCACAAGATCGGCCCTCCATTCCCCTGATCATCCCAGTATCTTATCTGCACTTGTTCCAGTATGAATTCATCTTTCTTGACCATGGGTGATCGGAGCTGCATCCAGTATTCCAGATGAGGCCTCACCAGTGCCGTGTATGCCATCATGTTAACACTTCTCTCTCTCTACTGGAAAGGCCTCGCCTGATACAGCCTAGAGTCACATTGGCTTTTTTTTGCAGGTGCTTCACACTGTTGGCTCACAGTAGGGGTGAAAGTAAGTTGAGTGACTTACCTGTACGCTGGGGCCAGCTCTGGTCCCTGGAAGGAGCGGGGCCTATGGCGGAAGGGGAGGGACTGAGGGGATCAGAGCCAGCCCCAGCCCACCCTGTAAGGTAAGTGCCCTCTCCCCTCCCCTCCCCTCCCCCACCGGGGTAGCAGCAGCAGCCCAGGGCTCCGGGGGCTATTTAAAGGGCCTGCGGCTCCCCTGCTTCTACTGCCCCGGTCCTTTAAATAGCCCCAGAGCCCTGGAGTAGTGGTGGCGGGGCTCCAGCGGCTATTTAAAGGATCGGGGTAGTAGAAGCAGGGGAGCCCTGGGCCCTTTAAATAGCTGCCAGAGCCCCGCAGCTGCTATCCCAGGGTCTCTGGCAGCAGGGCTCTGGAGGCAATTTAAAGGGCCTGGGGCTCCAGCCACTGCTGGGAGCCCCAGGCCCTTTACATTGCCCCCTGGGGAAGTCGGGCTGCCCCAGAAAGGTGTACCAGCTCTTGCCACTATGCCGTACCGGCTTACTTTCACCTCTGGCTCACAGTCATCCTATGATTAACCCACGTGCTCCAGTGACTGTTGCTTCCAACTGATCAGCCCCCTGTTTACAGCAGACACAATTATTATGAGTCTCTAGGCACATGACCTTACTCTTTGTTCTATTGAATTTCATCCCATTTCTATTACGCCAGTCTTTAAGGTCATCTAGAGCTTCCTGTAGAGTGTGCTGATCCTTCTCTGTATTGCTGATGTCTCCCAGCTTTGTATCATCCCCGATTTCAGTAGCACACGCCTACGTCTTGTGCCAGGATCATTAATAAAGACACTAAATAAGATTGGTCCCAAGACTGATCCTGAGGAAATCTGCTAGTCAGATAGCTCACCCATCAGCACAACCTGTTGCTTTCTCCACTTTAGCCAGTTCCTTACCCATCTTCCACTGCTTGTACTGATACGCACCTTATCTAATTTAACTAATAATTTCCCATGTGGTATCATATCAAATGATGCTCTGAAGTCCATTAGATCTACTGCATTTCCCTTACCTACAATAATCGGGCCCCTAAAAGGCCCATTGCCGGACTGTAGCTCAGGGACTTGATACCCACTGCCTGCACAGGGGAGCTAAATTGTTGGTGCTCAGCTAGCAGGAATAGTGAGTGGTACAAAATTGACAGAGGGTGGGGAACTCACAGAGCCATGAAGTATGTGGGGCCAAACTCAGTGTTTCCAACGCTGGTGATTTTGTCACAAGTCTTGTGTATTTTGGTGGTTTTTAAAGGCCCAGCCCTGGAGTCAGGTGATCATGAGAGCATCTCAGCTTTCATGGAAAGACAAGTCGAAGTAAATTTCTAACATCCATGCTTTTGGAGAAACTCAGTCCTGAGCGGCTCCTGAAGGCTCAGAAAGGAGAAGACAAAGAAAAAGGGACCTAAAATTCATCATTTTATCAAAAGTTCATGATTTTAGACTGCTTGGGGTTGGCAATACTGCAGACTGGCCTTCCGGGGCACCCAACTGGCGTGTCCGACACACATGGGCACTTTACTGTCACCTTGTCTCTGCACAAACACCAGCTACTTCCAGACATTCCTCAACATTTCTAACCTCAGAAAAAAGTGTAGGGCAGTATCATTACAAACCACTGTGTAGCGGTATAGGCAAGATTGCTGCTACCTGGCACACCCACTTCTTTACAACAAGGAGCTGCCATGGTAAGCTTCCTCAGCTATTCCGAACGGAAGTGGGCGGCTGTAAGGGCAGTCAACAGGGGAAATTGACCAGAATAGTGATTGCACAGCAAACTAGTCTGGAATAGCTAGTGGGCTGATGCTGGAGGGAAAAGCCAACTCTAGGGCTCGTCTACATGGGGAAATGGACTGGAGTAGCTGGTGTGGAATAAGTACCAGCTAAATGAGAGCACTAGCTATTCTGGAGTGGCTCCTGTAGACACTTTCTTCTGTCATTAAAGTCACTTAATTCCAGAATAATTTGTGTACTTCCAAAGGGAAGCAATTCTTCCCAAACTGAGTGATTTTTATTCCAGAATGAGCTACTCCGGAATAGCTAGTGCTCGTACTTAGCTGGGCCTTATTCCACACAAACTACTCCAGTCCATTTCCACATCCTGCCCCCCTGCCCCACAGAGAGCCCCACCCAGGCCGGGCCTCCCCGAACTTCTCCTGGACCAAGCCACCAGCCAGCCCACTTAGCCAGGGTCACAGAACAGTCACGACTTCCCTCTGGAGCCCTAACTCCCATCAGGGAGCACATGTCCCAGAGCTCCTCTGCCTTAATTGGCCTAGTGCCCATCACCCCGCCTCCCCATTGGCTCGCAGCATCTGGTCTTAGATGGCCCCACGTGCTCATGGCAAGTGCATCTCAAGGAACCAGGATTCTCTTGGCCAGGCTACCGGAGTTGTCACGTACCTGAGCCCTTAGTCCTGCAAATTATCCCATGGCGCCTGCCCCCCCCAGCACTGCCTCCTCAGCCCCAGCCCCTGCTTAGGTGGGGCCAGCCACCTCCCACAACCTCCCCAAAGCATCCTGGGGAGCATGCATACGGCCTGCTGTCTCTGCTCTCCCCCCACCCCGCATTCACCATGATCTCCCCAGACCCTCTCCCACCTGACAGACCTGGCTGCCCAGCTCCATAGTCCTCCAAACCCAGCACCCCCTACAGCAGGACTCCCCTTTCGGGTGTTCTTGGAAGGGGGAAGTTGCCAGACAACCGGCTCAGACCCCTTGTAAGGGGGGCTGTGCTTGGGGCCAAGAAGGAAGGCTGGACACGGGAGGATTGGGCTGACTAGCTGGCTAAGAACTTCAGGCCGCCTGCCAAGCTGATCAGCTGTGGGGCAGCAGAGCAGGACAGGGTGGCAGATGTGTGTGAGTGTCAGACTCACCGTCGCGGGCCTGCTCCCCAGATGCGGAGCCAGAAAGGAGTATCAAAGATGGGTTGGCAGAGAAGACAATTTCAGTCAGTTACTCTGGGTGTAAAGAAACTGGGTTAGAGGCTGGCTGATGATGGTTATTTATGTGCATTGCAATGGCACCTAAGGGTTCCTAGCGAGGATCAGGGTCCCACTCTCCGAGAGTGACACACACACTCACAGTCGGGGAATGATGGCTGTTAAAGCTTGTGTAGCATTTCAGAAGTGCACTGCGCCCTAGCTGTTCCAGGACTCAATGTGGGTGTGAATTCTGCTGGGCGGGGTTTCTGGGTTGTTGGGTTTGGGGGGGGAGGGTCACTAAGGAAGGGCAGGAAAAAGAACAGTCAGACATGAGGGGTAAAGTGTAAGGAATATGTATTAGTGTGTCGTTAAAAACCAGAGAGACAAGGTGTCATGTTCTGGGGCATAATCCAGCCCAGCGAGGAGCTGTGTCACACCTGCTCTGGGACCCCGAGTACCTCAAAAGGCTCTGCAGCTATGTGTCTCCTGTCTGGATGCGTCCAGCCATCATAGAAACATGCATTGAGTGTCTGTACATTAAGCCCTGCTTCAGTGCTCCGACCTGGCAGTCTGCCTACAACACAGCAGCCCCACTCTGGTTATGCCGGGCAAAGGGATTCGAATGCCCCCCACCCTAAATTTTCCCAAGCCTGTGTGCTTTGCAATGGCCAGCCCCTCTCCTGGATCGCTGAGGGAGGTATTAACCTTTGTCTCCTCCTTTAAAGAAACAAAAGCACTTTACAGCTTATTACAGGTATGGCCAAACTGTGGCCCACAAGCCGCATGCAGCTTTTACAGTTAAAGAGCGGCTCACGGAGTCCCCCCATTCTCCACCTACCGGACCAGGGTAAGGGGGGGGGGCTCGAAGCTTCTACCCTGCAGTGGAGTGGTGGGGCTAGGGCAGGGGTGCGAAACTGTATGGAGGGCTGGGTAGGGAAGGCTATGCCTCCCCAAACAGCCTGGCCCCTTCCCCCTATTCACTCCCTCCCACTTCCTGCCCCCTGACTGTCCCCCTCAGGACCCCCGACCCAGCCAACCCACCCTGCTCCATGTCCCCTGACTGCCCCCTCCTGGGACTCCCCACTCCAAACCACCCCCCGGGATCCCACCCCCAATCCAACCCCCCGCTCCCTGTCCCCTGACTGCCCCCCGCAACCCCTACCCAACTCCACCCCACCACGCATGCTGCCGCTGCCCCCTTACCATGCCGCTCAGAATGGCAGGAGCTCGCAGCCCCGCTGCCCATGCGGCAGCATGGCTGCAGGGGAGGTGGATCAGCTGGGGAGGGGCTGGGGCTAGCCTCCCAGGCCAGGAGCTCAGGGGCCAGACAGGACAGTCCCATGGGCCAGATTGGGCCGCAGGCCATAGTTTGCCCACATCTGGGCTAGGGGCTTTCTGCCCAGAGAGGACTGGTGCCTGCTGAGAGTGGGGGGAACAATTAAAAAGTTCGCTCCCTCAGTAGCTTGAGTCACGCCCCAGGCGAGCCCCCAGCTGTTTTGCAGCTGTCTCTCCCCAGGGCCGCAGCTCCCAGTTGCTGGCTCCCAGCAGCTGCCTTGCAGGGAGGGGCCCCGCAGCACTATGTGACAGAGTGGGGCCAGCAAACCCTGGCAAACATCGGGAAAGGTCCAACATTAACTCTGGCTTCTGCCCAGCCAGGGTGGGATCTTGGGGCTTCAGCCTCACTGGGTGCACTTGCTGGGGTTCTGGCTTAGCTGGGACTGGGGCTGATCGCCCCGGCAGGCACATCCCAGCTCTTGAACTTCTGAAGATTGTCGTAATGTGGCTCAGAGGGTCAGTAAGTTTGCCAATCCTGGCTTATTAACGTCACTGGGAGATTGCTATTGGCTAAGAGTGTGCTCCGTGGTTAGCAGACAGGACTCTGGGGTTCTACTTAGGCCTTCCACTGCCCTCCCTGTGTGACCTTGAGCATTCGCTTACCTCATGTTCCTCATCAGCAAGACTTGTGTGGGTTCTCTGCAGAGCACTTTTGAGAGCCCACAGATGGAATCCTTGTTGTAGGGTGGCACAAATTCTGGATCTAGAATGATAGTGGGTGAATTGTAGGCTACATGTGTGAGCAAGCCCGGGTCTGTGCCGGGAGGTGGGAAGAGCCGAGACAGCGGTGAGCCTGGACCACATGTGAGTTGTCTTGTATTGTCATGTCTCTCATCCAAATGCAGAAAATCCAGGGTCTGTGGCCATTCTTTTTTTTTTTAAGAGTCTGGGAGCAAAAATCATCTGTCTGTTATAAAAGCCTTTTGCTCCTGTCTCTCTCTGTCTGTCTCCTGAACTGAGCAAGAGTGAGAGAGACAGAGGGCCAATCACTCATGCTGCCATTGCCATTATGTCAAGTCGGTGTCTGAATTTTTAAAAATTGCCATGTTAGGGCCTTGCATACGCTCAGTGGCATTCATATTTATGATTGATGCTGAACACTGGGGACTGCACAGCGATCATTTGTCTTGCTGCAGACATTAGTTTGTGTTTCATGAGATTCGCCAGGCCCTGAGGAACAGCGAGGCAGGTGCAGTGATGCTGTAATAACCCACTCAGAGCAAAAAGAAAATGGGGGACAAGGCTGGGGGGGGGGGGTTTGAAAATCACAGCCTAGCCCTAACATACGTGACTAACTTTAATCAATAAAACACAAACTCTAACAGCTCTTGAAAGGGAATTTCAGTAGCACTCAGCTCTGTCCTACCATCAAGTCGGCAGCAGAATCAGGCCAATGCTGAGATGTTGGGCGATCCTGCTTCCATTGCTCAAACCAAACTTCCAGCAGTAGCCCCTCTTTGCTGGAAACCCTTCTCCCCGGGGACCCCTCCCCGGCCTCAAGACACAGGCCAGGTTTAGGCCTTGTCTACACTAGAAAATGCTGCGTGTGTTTTCACAGCAGGTGCAGCTGCCTAGGTTTAGAAAGAGCGAACTCTAGTGGAGACTAGAAAAACAGGTCTCAACAGGGTTCAGAGCGGAGGGAACAAGTCTGCCTGGACTGGTTCACAGCACTGCTTCCGGCACAGCACAACCTCTGCGCGGGCATGTCACACCCTCCGTGGGTCAGAGTTACTGCTGAGGACAAACCCAAGCCCACTAGCCCAGGTCACATTTTGATAGTGGCTCCTATTTCCATGATGGACAACTGAACCACAACTCCAGCTCTAAAATCCCGCTCCACCAAAGTTCTTGGCTCAGCGTTTAGCTTTTTTTAATTTCTGGGGGTACTGAAAAGTCGAATACGAAAACAGGAACCACTTGCAGAAGCTGGACCTGGGATTGGGGGGGCTCATATCAACCATAATCCCCCCCTGGGTTTGATCATATCCAGAGCAGAGGCAAAGTGTGGTACTTGGAACCACAAGGCACCTGTTGATCTTCCTGCCAGGGGCAACAGGCTGTATTAATTTCAGAAGCAGCAAGAACAAACGCAAGAATTGAAAATCAGGCTGAGCAGGAAGGCCCTTCGGATGCTCTTCTGTCCGGGGCCTGGGAGAGGGGTTTTGTCAGGGGCAACAGAGCCCTCTAGTGCCTGATTACACCTAATGGACAACTTGAAGAGACCAGCCTCCCAACCACTTACTGCTGGGCACCATGTTTGCTGCTGCATGACAACCGCCCCAGGTCGTTAGCAACAACCCCGTGATAGCAAAAGAAGCAACCTGGGACCAATCCTCCCAGTCATTGGCTTTCAAAGGACTAAGGAACAAGGAGTGCAGACCTGAGCTCTGGCTTGCACAGAGGTGTAACATTTCTTGTATACTGAGTAGACTCCATAGTAAATTGGAGGGTCTGGGTCATCCTTGACCTGTGAATTGTCCAGTGCTGAAGGGGCGAGATAAGCGTTCAGTACAAAACTGCCTCTCTTTTTCTCTCATGTCTCCCGGAGCTCTGTCATGCTAGACCAGTAGTTCTCCAACTCGTGTCCTGTGACCCTTTCACACAGCAAGCCTCTGATTGCGACCCCCCTTAGAAAAGAAAAACACTTTTAATATATTTAACGCCATTATAAATGCTGGAGGCAAAGCAGGGTTTGGGGTGGAGGCTGGCAGCTCGCGACCCTCCCTGTAATAACTTTGCGACCCCCTGAGGGGTCCTGACCCCCAGTTTGAGAAACCCTGTGTTACATGGAGGCGCTGAAGATCACATGGTGTCAAATGACAACCCCAGTGTCTAGTAAATATGCTTGAGCTCATGTCCGAGCAATGACAGGGACTTACCAAGTCTGTGCAGGGGCCCCAAAACACACAAAGCCCTGAGTGCACACTCACTGCTGTTTAGATAGGCCTGCAGGACTAAGAACAGCCAAATTGGATCATCTAATCCAGAATCATCACTGGGAGAGTGCCCTGCCCCAGAGGAAATCTCCTAGTGAGAAATTATGGAATAACCTGTCCATGGAGGAAGTTTCTCCCTGACTCCTGTCAGTTAAGGTGTTGGATCATGCCCTGAATGTTTAATCCCTTCTATTTTTCCCTAACACAACAGTGATTCTTATTATCCATAGATCTGTCCAATCCTTTTTCAATCCTGCTAAGCTCTTGTCCTCAGCCATATCTTGTAGCAATGAGTTCCACAGGTTAATTATGCTTTGTGGAGAAACGAAAAGAAAAGAAAGAAAGAAAATTTCCTTTTCATCAGCATTAGATTTGCTGCCTTTCAGTTCCATTGACTGTCCCCTAGTTCTTGTTTTACCAGAAAGAAGAGAAAGGAGCACCCAGTCTATCTTCTCCCTCCTCTTCATTACTTTGTATCTCTCCACCACGTCCCCTCTTACCGGCCTTCTCTCTTAACTACATACCACTCCTCCCCAGTTGAACTGCCTGCTCTACATTCCAGCTCACCTGGGGCCTCTCCGAAAGAGCAGTTTTTTCAGGCTGCCCTGAAACTGGGCCGAAAGGGAGAAGCAGATGAGGGGGCTCACAGAGTAGTTGGAGTAGGCGAGCACCATGGCCAAACTAGAGGCCATGAAAGCTGCAGGCGTCTGAGAGAGGCGATGAGTGGCAGAGAGGTAGATCACCACAGAACAAGGGATCCACATCAGCACAAAGACGGTCACTATGGTCAGTATCATGACAGTGGCCTTCTGGTTGAGTTGGGCGCTCCCTGACGAATGGCCCTCGTGGGTGCTCCGGCACCAGAGGGACTGGACGATCCTGGAGTAGCACAGGAGCAACAGCAGCACAAAGGGGAGAAAGGCAATACCCCCGAAGAGAAGGAAGTAGAGGAAGTTTGCTCCGGGGTCAGGAGGAGCACGCAGTAATGGGCGTCTCCAACTGCCATGACCTTTGGTGCAGCCAATTGGGGATGGAGACAAAGAAGCCCAAAAGCCACATGCTCATACACACCAGGAACCTCTGGACCTTACTGGTGGAGAAGGAGCTGGTGGGATGGACCACAGCCACGTAGCGCAGGATGGATATGGCCACCATGCTGTAAAAGCTGTAGAACATGGTCCACATGGAGAGGCTCTGGCTGCTGACACAGACGGCAACACCCATCTGCCAGTCCTCCTGGAGAAAAATCAGCAGCAACACTGTGACGCTATAGAAGAGGAAGAGCAGATCAGAGACGGTGAGTTGCCCATGAGGGTGCTGGTCAGGATGGAGATGTGGCTGCTGCTGCTGCGCTCTGGAGAACCCTCGATCAGGACCAGCAGCAACAACAGGCTTCCTACAAGACCAGGCTGCAGAAAGTGCAAAGACGTATCTGAGCGCCTCACAGTCAAGCCAAGGAAGCTGTGTTCCGTGCGTGTGCGGCGGTGGCGTTGAAGGTGCTGTTGAGGGCAAGAAAGACAACGGCAGTGGTGGCTGGGAAATCCATTGTTCCAGCTTGAATGAAAGGAGAACAACAGAGTCTAGAATAATAATAACCAATAATACCCAATGGGTCCTGCTGTCGTACCTGTTCTCTGACCATCCCATGCACTTTACAAACATTGCAGCAGCCCTGCTAGAAGGGGATTAGCCTAATTTTGCAAATGGGGAAACTGAGGCACTCAGGAGCACTAATTTACCAAAGTCATGCAAGGAATCATAAGGGCAGGGAACAGACTCCAAGAGTCCCACTAGTGTGACCGGACAGCAAGTGTGAAAATTGGAGTACTTGTGGCCACCTTAGAGACTAACAAATTTATTTGAGCATAAGCTTTCGTGAGCTACAGCTCACTTCATTGGTGCTTATGCTCAAATAAATTTGTTAGTCTCTAAGGTGCCACAAGTACTCCTTTTCTTTTTGCGAATACAGACTAACACAGCTGCTACTCTGAAACCTGTGAAATTGGACAGGGTTGGGGTAGGGTAATAGGAGCCTATATAAGAAAAAGCCCCGAATATTGGGACATCTGGTCACCCTAGTCCTGACCTCTGCCCCTGTGCTTAGCCCGATGTGGGCAGGGATCGCCCTGTGCAGATCCACTAGCCAGGTGCGATCTCGCTAGAGAGATGTCGCAAGAACTCTGCTCAGTCTGCCATGATCATTCACCATGAGGCTACTCCTGAATGGCTCTTCTCCAGCTGCTGAGTTACTGCCCTTCCCCCTCTCCCAATTGTGCAAAACAGCAGCTCCAGTGTCTTGCTCAGTTCTGCATATTGGGCCCCTTGAGTGCCGGCAAGTGCTCAGCACCCTTGCTGCTGCAGGGAGCATCCTGTCTAGGGGATGGGTTATTCCTATTCCCTTCTGATTCTTGAGAGCGCACACTGCAGTGTAGCTGCTTCAGGACTCCAGCGTCACCCACCCCCATGCAGTGACCCCCTCTAGTGGGCTGATGAGCCACCCCCAGCCTTGGCTCACAGAGCTGGGTCAATAAACTCAAGGGATAGAGATTTGTGTTGCTGGATCCAGAGGGGCCAGGTTTGGTCCCTGCTGCTGTAGCGTTCCTTAGCCTGCTGCTCTACTAGAAAGAGCAGGTTTGCTGCTGGTCAAGCTGCCACAGGCTGGAGAACGTGGTTAGAACATAAGAACGGCCATATTAGGTCAGACCAAAGGTCCATCTAGCCCAATATCCTGTCTTCCAACCCTGTTATGGTCTTGGCCTCACAAGGAACTCCTTGGTCTGGCAAGGAATCCCACAGGTTGACTGTGCATTGTGGAAGAAATAATTGCTTTTCTTTGTTTTAAATCTGCTGCCTATTCATTTCATTTAGTGCCCCCTACTTTTTGTGTGATGAGAAGGAGTCAATAACTCTTCCTTATTTACTTTCTCCACACCAGTCATGATGTTATAGACCTCTATCATATCGCCCGTTAGTTAAACAAAAGCCTTGTTCTTTGAACCTGCAATCAGCCGCCTGGTGGGGGGAATCCTGAGCCCTGAACAAGCAGATGCTGTTTTACATGCAGTGACATCAGCCAGGTACTGTGGGGCTAAGTGACTCTTGACTTTAAATAATGGGAAAAGAACAAAACATGAAGGAACACGAGTAAGATCTCCATGAGACTGAGTACAACACCCCCTACTATGCAGCAGAACCCACCAGATTCTGAACCCACCAGAAATCAGCCACCTGCAGACAGTGGAAATGTAAAGGTACAGTAGCCAGAAAACAAAATCCAACACGTAGCTAGGTACACCCCCACCACCACCCAACCCCAACTAGCTCTTTGAGCCCTCCTTCTGCTTAGGCAGAAAAATGTTTTGAGAAAATAACCTTTGGAAATAAACTCATCCATTTCTTAGGACACCTGCCCCATGGCTGGTATTTAGCTCACAGCTTCATTCCCTCCGCCACTTTGTCCATTCTCATTGTAAAACAGGAACACAGCTCAGCTCTCGCCAGAGACTCCAAATCCTGAAAGGACCCTTGTGATCATCTAGGCTTACTGCCGGCATAGCACGGCCACAGGACCTGCCTGGATTCATTCCTGTTGAACGAGAGCAGAGCTTTGCTTAAAAAATAAAAATGAAAAAAATCCCATCTTGAGTTTTAAATCGTCAGCAATGGAGAATCCCCCACAACCCTCAGAAAATTGGTTAATTCCTCTCATTGGTAAAAGCAGATGCTGTGTTTCCAGTCTGAATTGGCCTTGCTTCAGCTTCCAGCCATTGCACCATGGCAGATCTTACCATGCTAGACTGAAGAGCCCTGTCAGTATTCGTTCCCCGTGTAGGCTCTCAGTGATCAGGTCCCCCCTCAGGCTTCTCTTAGTCAAACTGAACAGATCAAGCTCCTTGGCCAGATCCGCAAAGATACATAACCACCTGAGGCCCAGTTTGGCTCCACTGCAAGCCACAAAACTCCCCAGGCCCCTGCAGGCACCTAAACTCCCTCAGTGGCTACGTTTTCCAGGGTAAAAGTCCCTCGGCCTCTGTGTTGCCCCTGGGCACGTGCATGCCTCATTCCAGGCCTCTCTCCTGACTTTGCCCCAGAGTGATTCCTGGACCAGGGAAAGAGGCATTCGGCCTCCTAAGATGCCTGCGGGGTCCGATGTGGTAGGTGCACTCAGAGGCCATTCACCACATCTGGTCCCATTTGCAATCTGGCCAGAGAAGGAGAAAGCGGCACTGGTGCCACTGCTCAGCAGTTTGAGCATGCACTTGGGATGTGGGAGACCCAGGGTCCGTTCCCCCTCTGCCACAGTGGGAGGAAGGATTTGAACAGGGCTCTCCCACCTTGCAGGGGAGAGCACTAACCACTGGGCTAAGAGTTATCAGGTGGGCATTTCCTCTGGCCATTCTGTGTGGGAGCAAGGCAGGTGCCTAACTCATTCCTGGAAGAAACGCCTTAAGTGCCTGAAGCTACCAGACCTACAGGTTCCCCTTCCCGGATCGCTAGCAGAGCTTGGCACCACTCTCCAAGAAAATAGGGGCTTAGCACACACCCCACTCAGTGTCCTCTCCTCCACTAGCTCTGGCTCAGTGGGTCCCATTCTAAGGTGCCTGGCTCTGCCCAGTCACTGAACAGGAGGCTAGGTGCCTGACCCGGCTCTGCAGATTGCAGTGTTGTCCTCTGAGTTTGTAGGCACCTAAACATTCGGCACCGTGACACCCAGTGTTGCAAATGCCTGAGTCCCTTCATGGCTCCCATCCCGAGTGTCTAGCGCGCTGGCCAATAGCAGCAGAGAGGCAGAGCAGCAGGTCCAGAGACTTCCTATTCATGGTTCTAAGAAGAAGGGCATCTCGACATGGCATCAATCTACCCTCAGCTCAATCTTTCAACTGCAGCGGCTTGAACACCCAGGCTAATGGGACACTTGCTGCAATCCCTGTGCCAAACCCAGCAACTGCTGCAGGAAAATGGCTCTTCTGAAGCCAGTGAAACACCTTCTCTCTCACCTCAGGAACTGAGCCATTTGTACCACTGCCTGCGAGGAAGAAAACTCACCTGGCTCAGGAGTCCAGACGCAGGCTGGCCGGCTGGGTGAGGGCAGCGGTTGCAGCATTCTAGGCTGTGTCAGCAGCTGCAAGGCATATTATACTACCTAGCCAAGTGGGAAATGGGGAGGAAAGAGAGCAGTGTCTCCCCAGGCTCCCTGGGGCTGGGCAAATCAGGCCAGAAAGACTCAGTTCTCTGTGCAGACTTGTCCCAAAGCTGCCTGCGAGAGGAGGTGTGGAAAGGGGAAGCTATTGTAACCCTCAGCTTTCCAAAGACGTGTAGAACCAAGTCCCCTGTGACCACTCGTGGTCACTAACGAGCCGCTGGCAGGATTTTACAGGTCAGGGGGGTTGTTAATTTATGCCTCCCTAACCCTCCCCAGCAGTTCCCAGCGGGCGATCTTCATGCTCCGCTTCTTCTGCTGCAGCGTCAGCGGGGCTGGGAGGCTGTGATTGAGCAGTGGGAGGGATTCAGCTGGTGGGCAATGCCGGGCTGGATCGAAGCTTCTATACAAAGGCTGGGACCACATGGCCTGGGAAGGGCTCTCAGCTGCTGTAACAGCAACCAGTCGCCCCTCTACACCTTCTCCAGAGCCCTCCATCTAACAGGCCCCAAATGCTCTGTGAACAGTAATGCCTTAGGGCTGGATTTCCAAAGCTATTTTGGCATTGAATGATGCCCAGAGGCACTGCATGAGATTTTTCACCCCCTCACCAAAGCGCCTAACTCCTACTGGAATCAGGGTGGTTAGGTGCTTTTGAAAATGTCACTAAGCACCTCTATACATTTTGAGGTGCTTAAATCCCTTTGGCAATCCTGCCATTGGAGCCTCACAGCTCCCCTCTGCCAACAGGCCTCCAAGCATCATTTCCCTAGCTTCCACATGGAGAAGCCAAGGCACAGAGAAGTTGTCACTTGAACACAATGGCAAAGGACAGCGCTGGCGGAGCTGGGAACAGATGCCAGGAGCCTGGTGATAAGTGCTACCCACTGGGCCACACTCCCTCCATTACAGAGCACCATCAGCCTTGGGAGGACACGGGAGGAGTTCCACATTTTGGAAGGGCCAGTGACAGCCAGTGGTGAATGGAAGCATGGCTTTATTCCACAGCTCCAAGAGGCAGTGAGGGCCACTGGCTTTGTATGGTACCTTGGTCACGTCCCCTCACTGCTCCAGGCCACATTTTCTCTGTCTGTACCATGCGGCATCTCTAATTTAGCCCCTTCCTGTTGGAGGATCACCAAGTGCTTCATAAGTGCCAATGGATTAGACCTCCCAGTGAGAAGTTTCAGAGTAGCAGCCGTGTTAGTCTGTATTTGCAAAAAAGAAAAAAAGAGGACTTGTGGCACCTTAGAGACTAACAAATTTATTTGAGCATAAGCTTTCATGAGCTACAGCTCACTTCATCGGATGCATCTCCTCACTGTATTTTCCACTGAATGCACCTGATGAAGTGAGCTGTAGCTCACGAAAGCTTATGCTCAAATAAATTTGTTAGTCTCTAAGGTGCCACAAGTCCTCCTTTTCTTTTTCCAATGAGAAGGATAATCATAGAATATCAGGGTTGGAAGGGACCTCAGGAGGTCATCTAGTCCAACCCCTGCTCAAAGCAGGACCAACCCCAACTAAATCATCCCACCCCCACTTACTGAACCGGGAAACTGAGGCCTCAAACATTGAAGTGACCTGTCCAAAATCACACAGTGAATCTGAGCCAGAGCCCGGAACAGACGCCAGCTCTTCCTGCCTGCAGCACTTGTCTTCGCTCTGGCAGATGGCGAGGAGATGCAGAGGCACAGGAGAAGGATCTGGCTGGTTTAAAGTGTCCCTTTACGGTGACCAGCCGTAATGGCGGTCAGTAGCATGGGGCTGCTGCCATGTGGTGCCCAAGTATTGCTCTAGGCTAGCTGTGCCAATAAAGCAATGCTGGACCTGTTCCTGCATATGCCTGGCCTTGTAGCAGCATGGGACAGTGAGAGGTGCAGTGGATTAACCCAGCTTGCTGGAGTTCCACTGGTGCATAGCAAAGAACCAGTCCATGCACAGCAGAGCCTTGCCTTCGTGGTGTCTTTGGAGCCATGCAGCCTGGACCCCTGTGACTTAATTCAACAAAGGCAGCAAGGCAGGTTCTCACCCCTCACCCTTTGACTTCACTTAATTGCCAGCAAATCCGTGCCACCTGCTCACCACAACGGAGAGACAAAAAGGGGCTTTTCCTTCTGTTCTGCTTTCTCCTTACTGCTTTCCCCAAGTCCAAATGGGTCTTTGCGGTGAAATCTCCCACTCATCACCCCATTGGCTTGATATCAGATGAGCGATAACATATACATTCATCACAGTACAACTCGACTGGGCACTGCGCCCTTCACACGGCCTGTAACTCCCCCAAATTAGAGCCAGGGCAGAGAACCGAGAAGTAACATAGCAAATATTCCAATATACAGTAAAAAACAATGCAACATACACACTGAAACTGAGTCACCACTACCTATAATCAGGGTCAGCACTTAATTTGACTCAGTGATAATTAGCTCTAACAAGTACACTATGATTTTAAGCAATTAATGTCTCATTTCAATTATATATGTTAACAAGGTATAAATAGGGTCCAATTTTCTTGCACAGTAATGGCTGACCTGTTAAAACCATTCTTGCCATAACCATTGTATTGTCCACTCAGGAATGGGGGTTACAAAGAGTCAATGTTGGCCCCTTTCTACTCCCATCGGAGTTAATGGTAAAACACCCATAGAGTTCAACCAGAGCAGAGTTAGGTCAGCACTGAGCACTTCAGAGAAATCTCACTTTGTGGCCTACTGAAGTCACAGACTCATCAACTTCAAAATCAGACGGGCCCAAGGTGATCATCTAGTCTGACCTCCTGCCCATCGCAGGCCTCAGAACCTCACCCACCTGCTCCATTAACAGACCCCTAACCTCTGGCTGAGTTACTGACGTGCTCAAATCGTGATTTAAAGATGTCAAGTTACAGAGAATCCACCATTGATACTAGTTTAAAACCTGCAAGTGACCCATGCCCCACACTGCAGAGGAAGGTGAAAAAACCCCAGGGTCTCTGCCAATCTGACCTGGGGGAAAATTCCTTCCTGACCCCAAATATGGTGACAAGTTAGACCCTGAGCATGTGAGCAAGACCCAGCAGCTACACACCTGGGAAAGAATCCTCTGTAGTAACTCAGAGCCCTCCTCATCTTGTGTCCTGTGTCTGGCCGCTGGAGATATTTGCTGCTAGTGGTCGCAGATCAGTTACATGCCATTGTAGGCAGTCTCATCACACCATCCCCTCCAGACACTTATCAAGCTCAGTCTTGTGTGGTGGAAAAATTAACCACGCGTTGTGTTTGGATCAGAACCAAGCCTGAGGCTCCTTTATTCATTACAAGCACAGGTGGGTAACAGCTCTAAGTAGTATATATTCTTTTATATACAGAAAATACAGGAGCTTATATTGCTGAAAACCACAATTTGTCAAACCCACTTACTTCAACAGCATTTTCCTTATTTGGCATATAGTGCAAGTTTCAACAGTAGCTTTGCCTTAGTTGGAGTTTAGCAAAAACAAGCTTTTCCTGTTATTGACAGGTGTTTTCTTTGCGGTTAATGGTTTTTTTTTTTCTAACTTCTCGCAGTTATGGTTACATTTCTTAAGCTAAAAGAAAAGGGAGTACTTGTGGCACCTTAGAGACTAACAAATTTATTTGAGCATAAGCTTTCGTGAGCTACAGCTCACTTCATCAAATGCGTCCGATGAAGTGAGCTGTAGCTCACGAAAGCTTATGCTCAAATAAATTTGTTAGTCTCTAAGGTGCCACAAGTACTCCTTTTCTTTTTGCGAATACAGACTAACACGGCTGCTACTCTGAACATTTCTTAAGCTGTGCTGTTTGCAATTGCCTCTTAATGGAATTTTCCACACTCTTTTTTATGCTTCGTATACACAGTTAGCTTGACCAAAGTTTTAGGCCTACTTGGGAAGTTTAGGCCTATTTGGGTCCACTGAATTTTCCTCCACATTCCCCCCTTTTGGTGCCTTTTTAGCACCACAAATTGGGCCTAAACTTCTATAGCCATGAACCTGTTAATTTTTTCTTTTTGTCCTTATGTATTTTTACCCAAACTTGTTTCACATTTTATTTACAATCATTAGTGCCACCTGCTTCCTTGCGCTGAGGTCTAGGGCTGGACAGGCAATGATAAATATATCTTTCAGAGTAGCAGCCGTGTTAGTCTGTATTCACAAAAAGAAAAGGCACCTTAGAGACTAACAAATTTATTTGAGCATAAGCTTTTGTGAGCTACAGCTCACTTCATCGGATGCATTTGATGAAGTGAGCTGTAGCTCACGAAAGCTTATGCTCAAGTAAATTTGTTAGTCTCTAAGATGCCACAAGTCCTCCTGTTCTTTTTATAAATACATCTGTTATAGCAACAATAACATAACCCTATGATGAACAGCAGTAAAAGCAACAGCAATAATATCATCATGTGGTTGGGATTGGTGTATAGCTTTAGTCACAAAACACAATACATTAGTCTGAGTACACAAAGTAGACGTTTTATAGGCAGTATAAAAGGCATTCTTTTTGGCTTGATATATATTTTGGAGCATGTAAATTTGTCCCTGTAATTTGGAAATTTTCTGAACCTTTAATAGGAGTGAAAACAAATTTTGGAATTAGTTAGGTACTAAAGCAGTCCGGTTAAAGGGTATCTGGAATTTAAGGGCTAATTGTAGAGTTTTATCCTCAGGACAATAAATGATATGATTGCCTGCAGCTGTGGTGAGATTAAAATGTACATTATTTAAGGTAGTGGTCTTAACATGAGGATGGTCACACATTAGTGGTCTTAACTGAGGATGGAGTGGAGGTTAAAGATAATCTAGGCATGGCCCAATATCTAAACAAATACTTTGCCTCAGTCTTTAATAAGGCTAAAGAGGATCTTAGGGATAATGGTAGCATGACAAATGGGAATGAGGATATGGAGGTAGATATTACCATATCTGAGGTAGAAGCGAAACTGAAACAGCTTAATGGGACTAAATCGGGGGGCCCAGATAATCTTCATCCAAGAATATTAAAGGAATTGGCACCTGAAATTGCAAGCCCATTAGCAAGAATTTTTAATGACTCTGTAAACTCAGGAATAGTACCGAATGATTGGAGAATTGCTAATATAGTTCCTATTTTTAAGAAAGGAAAAAAAAGTGATCCGGGTAACTACAGGCCAGTTAGTTTGACATCTGTAGTATGCAAGGTCCTGGAAAAAATTTTGAAGGAGAAATTAGTTAAGGACATTGAAGTCAATGGTAAATGGGACAAAATACAACATGGTTTTACAAAAGGTAGATCGTGCCAAACCAACCTAATCTCCTTTTTTGAAAAAGTAACAGATTTTTTTAGATAAAGGAAATGCAGTGGATCTAATTTACCTAGATTTCAGTAAGGCATTTGATACTGTGCCACATAGGGAATTATTAGTTAAATTGGAGAAGATGGGGATCAATATGAACATCAAAAGGTGGATAGGAATTGGTTAAAGGGGAGACTGCAACAGGTCCTACTGAAAGGCGAACTGTCAGGTTGGAGGAAGTTACCAGTGGAGTTCCTCAGGGATCGGTTTTGGGACCAATCTTATTTAATCTTTTTGTTACTGACCTTGGCACAAAAAGTGGGAGTGTGCTAATAAGTTTGCAGATGATACAAAGCTGGGAGGTATTGCCAGTTCGGAGAAGGATCGGGATATTATACAGGAAGATCTGGATGACCTTGTAAACTGGAGTAATAGTAATAGGATGAAATTTAATAGTGAGAAGTGTAAGGTTCTGCATTAGGGATTAATAACAAGAATTTTAGTTATAAGTTGGGGATACATCAATTAGAAGTAACGGAAGAGGAGAAGAACCTTGGAGTATTGGTTGATCATAGGATGACTATGAGCTGCCATGTGATATGGCTGTGAAAAAAGCTAATGCGGTTTTGGGATGCATCAGGAGAGGCATTTCCAGTAGGGATAAGGAGGTTTTAGTACCGTTATACAAGGCACTGGTGAGACCTCACCTAGAATACTGTGTGCAGTTCTGGTCTCCCATGTTTAAAAAGGATGAATTCAAGCTGGAGCAGGTACAGAGAATGGCTACTAGGATGATCCGAGGAATGGAAAACTTGTCTTATGAAAGGAGACTTAAGGAGCTTGGCTTGTTTAGCCTAACTAAAAGAAGGTTTAGGGGAGATATGATTGCTCTCTATAAATATATCAGAGGGATAAATACAGGAGAGGGAGAGGAATTATTTAAGCTCAGCACCAATGTGGACACAAGAACAAAGGGGTATAAACTGGCCACCAGGAAGTTTAGACTTGAAATTAGACGAAGGTTTCTAACCATCAGAGGAGTGAAGTTTTGGAATAGCCTTCCAAGGGAAGCAGTGGGGGCAAAAAAACCTATCTGGTTTTAAGATTCTACTCGATACGTTTATGGAGGAGATGGTATGATGGGATAATGGGATTTTGATAAGTAATTGATCTTTAAATATTCAGGGTAAATAGGCCTAATCCCCTGAGATGGGATATTAGATGGATGGGATCTGAGTTACCCAGGAAAGAATTTTCTGTAGTATCTGGCTGGTGAATTTTGCCCATATGCTCAGGGTTTAGCTGATCGCCATATTTGGGTCGGGAGGAATTTTTCTCCAGGGCAGATTGGAGAGGCCCTGGAGGTTTTTCACCTTCCTCTGTAGCATGGGGCATGGGTGACTTGAGGGAGGCTTCTCTGCTCCTTGAAGTCTTTAAACCATGATTTAAGGACTTCAGTAGCTCAGACATAGGTGAGGTTTTTCGTAGGAGTGGGTGGGTGAGATTCTGTGGCCTGCGCTGTGCAGGAGGTCGGACTAGATGATCAGAATGGTCCCTTCTGACCTTAGTATCTATGAATCTATGAACATGCACACAGCTATTATTAGCTTGGAAAAGTAGATGTCCTGTCAGGGGAGTCCCATGTCCCATACTCTTTCAACAAATGTTGTCATGAACAGTGACAACCTTTCCTGGTTTTAGTTTATGTACACACTGAAGTTGAGGGGGTTCTAATGGCCAGAATGTCCATTGGCTTTCAATCCCTACCCAAATGTCAGGTGTTACTCCAGGAGCACTGACTACAAATTGGTTGGGCATACCAGGTAGTTTAAGTTCCCAAATATCTTGGTGAATTATTCAATTCTACATGCATCCTCCCCACGAACCTGGCAGGATTCGGTAGGTGGGAGCCCATACTTCTCCGACCAGCCCGTATGCTTGGAAGGAGCACTGTGAACGTCTGCATCTCCATTCAGAAAATCTCCACGTATGTCTTCACGGCCACAGATTAGATGGAACTCCTGAGGTATTTGTAAGGGCAGTAGGCCACACCTGATGTTCAAGATTCCTTTGAATGGCTGTGAGCTGGTCATTTAGAAAATCCTGAACCTCTGAACAAGCCTGATCCCACTGCAATGCCTTTCCAGTATTGGTGATACTCAGTACCATCTCTGTTAACAGCTTTTGGTCATTGAACTAAGGGCGGAGATAACATATAATTCACCAACACCAGCCTGAACCTGGGCTAGCTCTGCTCCAGCAATAAGGCCCAGGGCTTTTTTAACTGTCCCAATTTTTTTTTTATGTTGTTGTCCTTTACCTAAAATATAGATATTCCAGATTGCAGCTACGTATTTGCACCATCCCATAGGTGTCCAGCCAAGTCTCTCTTCTTTCTAGGGGAAACCCAGGCCCTTTGCTGTGCTAACCAGATGGCAGCCCATTTAGAGCAATTTGGATATGTAGAGGTAATTTAAAAACTGGATAAGGGCAATGTGAATTTAATGGTCCCTAATGTGGCATTAATTACAGTCCATCAGTGTCCCAACATACTAACACATCTCTCCCTTGTGAAGTATTGTACCACATCTGTTGGCTAAACACCTTCACAAAAAGGCTGAGAACCATTAGCATCAATGGCATAAGAAGGGGTATATTACAATAGGGTACAGGTTAAATCATCAGTTACTGGGATAATTTCAGTACAGGCAAAATTTCCGGTGGCAGAACAAACTTTTTGGGTATACATTTGATTATTTACTAATGAGGCTACTGATTGATCAAGATCTAGAAAAAATATTACTTTCCCATCTCCACCCTAAGTTTGTGAAGAAGGAGAGGCTGAGGAATATTAAAAGTTTTATCTTCAGGTAGTGTTGGCTAGCTTCCACAAGTTATTCTTCAAGATTTCATAGTCTTAATTCACTTAGGTGTCTGGCAATGAGGCAGCAAGGGAGAGGTTACTAGCACAATCACCTTGCTTGGCTGGAGGCTTTATGATGTCCTCAGGTCAAGAGGTTCTTTTCTTCAGGTGGAGAGGTTGTGCCTTTAAAGGCATGGTGAGTCTGTCAGCAGACAAAAGGAGAGGTTACCAGCTTTTTACCTTGTCCTTCGCTCCTGCTGTCCAGAAGGAGCAACAACGCCAGAAGGAAAGATAGACCGATCATCAGTCGGAGAGCCATTACAGTGAGAAACATGGGCAGGTAGTCAATTCTTGGCACTTCACAGCGGTGTTGATAATTAACAGGACTTGATAAGGGTCTTTCAGCATGGTGCCAGGGAGGTTTCTTGCTGATGGACCTTTATGTAGATCCAGTCTCCTGGTTTCAGCAAGTGGCAGGGCTGCTGTATATAAAAAGACCTAACACATGTTGTTAGTGCCTGACAATAATTAAGCATTGTGTCATCCATTAAATGACGGTTCATCTGAGCCAGGGCCAGTGGGGGTGCAGCCAGTAGTCGCATCGGGTGCCCTGTTAGAATTTCATGAGGGCCGAGTCCAGTCTTTCTATTGGGAGTGGCCCTCATATTCATTAATGCTAATGGGAGGGCATTTGGCCACTTTAAATTTGTTTTAGCATAGATCTTGGCCAGTTTATTTTTTTTTAATTTCATTTTGACTTTTTACTGTCTCAGCAGACTGTGGGTGGTGGGGGCAGTAGAGATTGTGTTGGATCTGTAAAGCTGCACATAACTTGTTATAATTTGTCCAACAACATTAGGTCTACTATTATTGTTGCTACTCACAGGTATGCCAAATTGTGGTACAAAATTCTTAAACAAAGTTTTACAACAGTTTTGGCATCTGCCTTTTTACAGGGAAAGGCCTCAACCCAGTTGGAAAATACATCAACTAAAACTAACACACTTATAATTACAACATTTAGACATTTAAATAAAATTAATTTGAATATTTACAAAAGGTCCCCAGGAAGGGGGATGTGCTGCCTGCCTAACCTTGACAGCTTTACCAACACTATGTTGCTGGCAGATTACACACTGTTGGCAGTATTGCTTAAAATATTCCTTTCTTTACAAATACCCTTGCTGATTGCAGGCAAAACTGAGGAATATTTTCCTGTATTTGTTTTATAGGCAGGTCAGGTTTTAATGGCTTCTATCTTTATTATTTAGGTGATTTACATTAACACAGACATTTTGGCTTGCTTTTGGATTCAAAGTTATCAGCTGCTTAGAGAATTTGTCTTAAAAGGACATAATTAACTTTTAACTTTTGCTTTTAAACACACATTGATTTGAAAAGGAAAACACAACCCATTTTGGCTTCCCTTTGGCAAAGCGACTGTTGATTACACAGAGCCACCTTAAGACTTAGCCCTGGTCTACACTAGGTGTTGAGGTCGAATTTAGCAGCGTTAAATCATGTAACCCTGCACCCGTCCACATGACGAAGCCCTTTTTTTCGACTTAAAGGGCTCTTAAAATCGATTTCCTTACTCCACCCCCGACAAGGGGATTAGCGCTGAAATTGGTTTTGCTGGGTCGAATTTGGGGTACTGTGGATGCAATTAGATGGTATTGGCCTCTGGGAGCTATCCCAGAGTGCTCCATTGTGACCGCTCTGGACAGCGCTCTCAACTCAGATGCACTGACCAGGTAGACAGGAAAAGGCCCACGAACTTTTCAATTTCAATTTCCTGTTTGGCCAGTGTGGCAAGCTGCAGGTGACCATGCAGAGCTCATCAGCAGAGGTGACCATGATGGAGTCCCAAAATCGCAAAAGAGCTCCAGCATGGACTAAACAGGAGGTACAGGATCTGATCACTGTATGGGAAGAGGAATCCATGCTATCAGAACTACGTTCCAGTTTTCGAAATGCCAAAACATTTGTGAAAATCTCCCAGGGCATGAAGGACAGAGGCCATAACAGGGACCCGAAGCAGTGCTGCGTGAAACTTAAGGAGCTGAGGCAAGCCTACCAGAAAACCAGAGAGGCGAACGGCCGCTCCGGGTCAGAGCCCCAAACATGCCGCTTCTATGATGAGCTGCATGCCATTTTAGGGGGTTCAGCCACCACTACCCAAGCCGTGTTGTTTGACTCCTTCAATGGAGATGGAGGCAACACGGAAGCAGGTTTTGGGGACGAGGAAGACTATGATGAGGAGGCTGTAGTGGAAACAAGTGGAGAAACCGGTTTTCCCGACAGCCAGGAACTGTCTCTCACCCTGGACCTAGAGCCAGTACCCCCCGAACCCACCCAAGGCTGCCTCCCAGACCCACCAGGCAGAGAAGGGACCTCTGGTGAGTGTACCTTTTAAAATACTATAAAAGGTTTAAAAGCCAGCATGTTTTATGATTAATTTGCCCTGGCATTCGTGGCTCTCCTGGATATACTCCCAAAGCCTTTGCAAAAGGTTTCTGGGGAGGGCAGCCTTATTCCATCCACCATGGTAGGACACTTTACCACTCCAGGCCAGTAGCACGTACTCGGGACTCATTGTAGAACAAAGCATTGCAGTGTATGTTTGCTAGCATTCAAACAACATCCGTTCTTTATCTCTCTGTGTTATCCTCAGGAGAGTGATATCATTCATGGTCACCTGGTTGAAATAGCGTACTTTTCTTAAGGGGACATTCAGAGGTGCCCGTTCCTGCTGGGCTGTTTGCCTATGGCTGAACAGAAATGTTCCCCGCTGTTAGCCACGCAGTGGGGGGGAGGCAAAATGCGACCTTGTAACGAAAGCACATGTGCTATGTATGTAATGTTAACAGCAAGATTTACCGTGAAAGAGTGTAACCATTGTTCTATAAAATGTTTCTTTAAATACCACTGTCCCTTTTTTTTTTTCTCCACCAGCTGCATGTGTTTCAAGGATCACAGGATCTTCTCCTTCCCAGAGGCTAGCGAAGATTAGAAGGCAAAAAAAATGCACTCGCGATGAAATGTTCTCTGAGCTCATGCTGTCCTTCCACACTGACAGAGCATAGACGAATGTGTGGAGGCAGACAATGTCAGAGTGCAGGAAAGCACAAAATGACCGGGAGGAGAGGTGGTGGGCTGAAGAGAGGGCTGAAGCTGAAAGGTAGCGGCAGCGTGATGAGAAGAGGCAGGATTCAATGCTGAGGCTGCTGGAGGATCAAACTAATATGCTCCAGCGTATGGTTGAGCTGCAGGAAAGGCAGCAGGAGCACAGACCGCTGCTACAGCCCCTGTGTAACCAACCGCCCTCCTCCCCAAGTTCCATAGCCTCCCCACCCAGACGCCCAAGAACGCGGGGGGGGGGGGCCCTCTGGCCACCCAGCCACTCCACCTCAGAGGATTGCCCAAGTAACAGAAGGCTGGCATTCAATAAGTTTTAAACTTTTAAAGTGCTGTGTGGCCTTGTCCTTCCCTCCTCCACCACCCCTCCTGGGCTACCTTGGTAATTATCCCCCTATTTGTGTGATGAATTAATAAAGAATGCATGAATGTGAAGCAATAATGACTTTATTGACTCTGCAAGCGGTGATTGAAGGGAGATGGGGAGGGTGGTTAGCTTACAGGGAAGTAGAGTGAACTAAGGGGCGGGAGATTTCATCAAGGAGAAACAAACAGAACTTTCACACCGTAGCCTGGCCAGTCATGAAACTGGTTTTCAAAGCTTCTCTGATGCACACCACACCCTCCTGTGCTCTTCTAACTGCCCTGGTGTCTGGCTGTGCATAACCCGCAGCCAGGCGATTTGCCTCAACCTCCCACCCCACCATAAACGTCTCCCCTTTACTCTCATAGATATTGTGGAGCGCACAGCAAGCAGTAATAACAATGGGAATATTGGTTTCGCTGAGGTCTCACCGAGTCAGTAAACTGCACCAGCGTGCTTTTAAACGTCCAAATGCACATTCTACCACCATTCTACACTTGCTCAGCCTGTAGTTGAACAGCTCCTGACTACTCTCCAGGCTGCCTATGTATGGCTTCATGAGCCATGGCATTAAGGGGTAGGCTGGGTCCCCAAGGAGAACTATAGGCATTTCAACATCCCCAACGGTTATTTTCTGGTCTGGGAAGAAAGTCCCTTCCTGCAGCTTTTGAAACAGACCAGAGTTCCTGAAGATGTGAGCGTCATGTACCTTTCCCAGCCATCCCACGTTGATGTTGGTGAAATGTCCCTTGTGATCCACCAGTGCTTGCAGCACTATTGAAAAGTACCCCTTGTGGTTTATGTACTCGCTGGCTTGGTGCTCCGGTGCCAAGATAGGGATATGGGTTCCGTCTATGGCCCCACCACAGTTAGGGAATCCCATTGCAGCAAAGCCATCCACTATGACTTGCACATTTCCCAGGGTCACTACCCTTGATATCAGCAGATCTTTGATTGCATTGGCTACTTGCATCCCAGCAGCCCCCACAGTAGATTTGCCCACTCCAAATTCATTCCCGACTGACCGGTAGCTGTCTGGTGTTGCAAGCTTCCACAGGGCTATTGCCACTCGCTTCTCAACTGTGAAGGTTGCTCTCATCTTGGTATTCTTGCGCCTCAGGGCAGGGGAAAGCAAGTCACAAAGTTCCATGAAAGTTCCCTCACGCATGCAAAAGTTTCGCAGCCACTGGGAATCATCCCAGACCTGCAACACTATGCGGTCCCACCAGTCTGTGCTTGTTTCCCGAGCCCAGAATTGGCGTTCCACCGCATGAACCTGCCCCATTAGCACCATGATGCCCACATTGGCAGGGCCCGTGCTTTGAGAGAAGTCTGTGTCCATGTCCTCATCACTCCCGTCACCGCGCTGATGTCGCCTACTCACCCGGTTTCGGTGCTGCATATACTGCTGGATAATGCGTGTGGTGTTTAATGTGCTCCGAATTGCCAAAGTGATCTGAGCGGGCTCCATGCTTGCCGTGATATGGCATCTGCAAAGAAAAAGGCGCGAAACGATTGTCTGCTGTTGCCCAGACGGAGGGAGGGGTGACTGACAACATGGCTTACAGGGTTGGCTTACAGGGAATTAAAATCAACAAAGCGGGTGGCTTTGCAAGAAACTGAATGGCCGCCTCAAGGATAGAACTCAAAACCTCAAGGATAGAACTCAAAACTGGGTTTAGCAGGCCGTCGATTTCACAGAGGGAGGGAGGAGAAAATGAATACAAAACAAATCTGGTCTATTTCTTGTTTTGAGCCACTTCATCTATCTTTATACATCTTGCTGGCGGCAGACTGTGCAGTACGACCGCTAGCCATTGTCACCTCCTGGGTGCTCGGCAGAAGACGGTGCAGTATGACTACTGGCCATCGTCTTCTGCTGGCTGCAAATTAAAAGACAGTGCACGGCCGGTAGGACTCAATCGCCATGAGACGAAACAAGGGAAATGATCTGGCTGAGTCACTCCCATGTTTGCTCAGGCGCCCGGTTAAAAGAGCACCCAGGACTACGTCGACGACGGCTACCAGTCATACTGCACTGTCTACTGCCAAAAGGCAATAAACTGCTGCCGTGTAGCAATGCAATACCACGTCCGCCAGCACCCAGGAGACATACAGTGACTGTTAGCTGAACGGGCTCCATGCTTGCTGTGGTATGGCATCTGCACAGGTAACTCAAGAAAAAAGGTGCTAAACGATTGTTTGCCCTTGCTTTTACGGAGGGAGGGAGGGAACGGGGGCCTGACGATACGTACCCAGAACCACCCGTGACAATGTTTTAGCCCCATCAGGCACTGGGATTTCTACCCAGAATTCAAATGGGTGGTGGAGACTGCGGGAACTGTGGGATAGCTACCCACAGTGCAAAGCTCCAGAAGTTGACTGTTGCCTCGGTACTGTGGACACAGTCCTCCGACTACATGCACTTAGAGCATTTGTGTGGGGACACACACACTCGACTGTATAAAAACGCTTTCTACAAAACCGACTTCTATAAATTCGACCTAATTTCGTAGTGTAGACATACCCTTAGTTTGGGGCACTGACTACACCTTTTATCTGCTATTTGCTACCAAAACAGATTTAAAATCTTTTTCCATTTTCCTGCCCAGCTGCAGCCACAACTTTGGTCTTTACTTAAAACATTTTATATCTTGTAAATCATTAAGTCACCTTAAGGATTAAATGCTAAATACCAAAATTAAAACAACACTAGTTTCTTTTGTCTGGCAAAAGTATTTTTTGGTTTTACAATTTTAAAACACCACCAATATATTTTAAACTTATAAAACAAAGATTGTACACACCAGGAGTGTTTTTTTTAGCTAATTTGCCTAACTTGTTTATAGTTAAATGATTTTACTTAAATAACCTTTTGCCTGGATTATTTACAGAAATTTTTTCAGAGAAATGTGCCCTTTCTTCAAAGGAATGGCTGCAAAGAAACCAAGAATTTTCTTTTCATAAAACCTTCTTTTAACATTTGAACAGAGTTTCACTGCTTACTTTTCTCCAGTGACTACAGAGTTAACCTCTCACTTTCTTTCTTTTAACTTTCTCAAACAGCGGTTGCCTGCTTGTCTGCGCCCGATCCTTTTTTTTTTTTGTTGCATTATTTCTTTCCACGGGCACAGGCATTGTTTCACTACCAATTTAGCAAGGAGGGTGGGCTTTTTGACTAACCCCCGTTTTATTGATTTATACACACCTAGTTACGTACACACACATTTATTTTTTTCATCTAGATGCATTTTATTTAACAAAAACCTTAATCCTTTATGTCCAGACTTAATACAACCTTTTCCTTTTTTGAGGCAGTAACAACCCCTCAGCACCGGTGCTTTGCAGGAAAGGATAGTAGCAGAATTAGGGACAGTGAGAAAGGTAGGGAGTACAGCAGCATTAACAGCATGGTAAAATGGGGGAGTTACACTCACTGACTGAAGGAATAATGACTCCTTGCTGAATGCAGGAGATAAGAACAGGTTGGATTTTTCCTTGGCCTGTTTTGATAGAGGGTACTGCTACACTTCGGGAAGGAGTCTTGATGGGTTTAGTCGAATCTTAATGGGTTGGGCCAACCCAATGCACCCAACCTGGTTGGCATGATCGGCTCACAAGGCTTACAAGGAGGGAGAGACCTGAGCCAGCAGTTCCTGTTGCACCGAGGAAGGGTTGGAGTCTGTCTTGTAAACTGCCAGGACCTAATTGTGATCGGGATCAGGCATGTCCAGATACACACCATTTGGGGTACAGCAGATTATATAATTTAATGTACACAGCAAGTAAAGGTTAGCAGGTGAACAAGGGCTTAGGAGGAAAGCATGCCGGTCAAACAAAGGACCAATAGAAACAGACAGAGGTTAAGAGATGGGGTGGGGAATAAGAGTATTGCCCACCCCTATCGCTTTTGGATCGACGAGGGCGGTAGGTATATTTACTGTATCCAATGGCCCATTTGCTTGCAATAGTAACACACGCCATCACTGGGTCCCTAGGGGAGGTGGATAGTGGGGACCTTGGTTTAGCCTTCCCCTTCTCCCCCTGCAATGGGCAGCTATTACAGGATCCCTGTATGTTCTGGAGCTGGAAGATCATTAACATAGTTTTAATGTGGCGGTGAGAGTATTTGGGTTTTATTTAAATTTTTATTTTTACTTTGTTTACAGGTGCTAATTTTTGCTCCAGTCGGCTTTCTTTTGGCAAACTGAGAAATTTTATTTATCAGCTTTTTTCTGATTTTATTTAACCTTTTTTTTGGTTATGGCCTGGATTTTGCTTGGACTACTGAGCTTTTTTACAAAGGTGACTTAGTGTTTCCCTAGGCATGACTCCTCGTAGAAGCTGGTTTAAATTTGCCCCGGTAGGGTTATAACAATTTATAACAATTTGCAATTTTTTTTTTTAATTTAACAGGGTTCTCTCTTATTTTTGGAAAATCTTTAAGTAAATTATATAAATTTCATAGGAGACCAAGGTGCATGTGCAGACACCGAGGTCTTATGACCTGAAGCATCAATGCCTGGGAATTGGCGCAAGGGGAACATTTTTCTCAGGACGGGGAGTCACTGAGGGGTGAACGTAAGGGGCTTCTGTTGCTTAATATTTCTTGCTGGCTTAATTGGATTTAAATTCTTTGCCAATTTTCTTTCTCTCTCTTTTAATTGTGTTGTAAGTTTCTCCTGGGAGACTCCTTATTTGAGATTCATGATGCCGGGGTTTTTTTTGTTTTTTTCCCTTCTCTTTTTTCATGCCAATAGAAATATGCCTAACACTGACATTGGCCAGAAGCGCACTTCTGAGGTGCACAATCTTGTCAAGGTCAAAGGTTTCCCTTTAAGGGAAACCATTACTTTAAATTATCCCTATCCCTGGTATACCAATTTCAATTTTTCCAGAAACTTGCAAGTCAACTAGTGTGTGCCTTTTGACTCACTGGCCCCCATTTATACCTGGTGAAAGGGGAATCCCCTTGGATCCCCCGGCCCCCAGTACTGCACCTGGCGAGAGGGGAATCCTCTTGGATCCCCCGGCCCCCGGTACTTAACTCAATTCTCTCGTCACACTCATACAGGAAAGGTTTGTTTAGGGCCTCCACAATGGTCTTACAGCTCCCCTTTAGCAAAGAGTGTCGGCTGGCACTGCATACTCTGTCGCTTTGGGCGAGGTGATCAGACCAGTCAATGGCTTTTCAAACCACCTTCAGGCAGGAACCAGAGACAGGGAAGGAAAGAGTGCATGGAAACAGACCGTTCGAGGATGGAAGGGATGGGATCGCACACTCCTAGACCCAGACAGGCCCCTCATTGGTCATGAGCCCATGGCTTCGCAGGGAGCTCGGGCGTCTTTCTGTGACTCACACTCAAACCGGTCTACTGACCTTCACTTTCACACTGGCACACGGAACCAGGTCTATCCACAACCTGCCCAGCCCTATCCACAACCTGCCCAGCCACACTCAGTGACTCTTCCTGGGGAAACCAAACCTGGATTGGACTCTGACCCACCCCAAGGGCATCAGGTGTGTCTGGTAGCAAAAGTCCCGATAGAGCGTACAACTTACCCAAGCCCAGAGCCTACTGGTGGTCCTCCACCAGAAACCCAATATAGAGATTTCAAAAGGTCTCTTACCTTTTCAGATGGGCCCAGGGTCTGGTGGGGAACAGCTCACGGTCCTTCGGCTCTCGGGGGTCACTGTCTATCCGAGTCACGGCACCAAGATTTGTGGTGGAAAAATTAACCACACGTTGTGTTTGGATCAGAAACAAACCTGAGGCTCCTTTATTGATTACAAGCACAGGGGGGTAACAGCTCTAAGTAGCTGCCCCGGCGTATACAGAAAATACAGGAGCTTATATTGCTGAAAACCACAATTTGTTAAACCAGCAGCTGCCCTCTTCCCACCCCCCGTGGCAGAGGCTGGTTACTGCAGCCAACCGGACTTTTAGCGTCCGGTCAGCTGTGCCAACTGGACGCTGCCAGGTTCGACTGGATGTTCCAGTCGAAAGCCGGACACCTGGCAACCCTACCTCAATGAGAGACATGGGCCTTTTTGCGCAAAAGTTTTGTCAACAAAGTGACAGTGTAGATGCTGCCATTCGTTATGTCGACACAACTGGCCTCCCCCAGTGTCCCACAATACCCACCATGACCTCTCTGCTCACGGTTTTGAAGGCTGCCCAACAGGTATGCGCCCTCCATTCCCCTTCAAAGCTCCGGGAAGCTTTGACATTTCTCAGCCTGGAGAGCTCACAGAGCCAGAGGCACCGACTTTCTGAGTTCCCAGGGGCTGCTTGACCCCCCACTCTGCCCCAGGCCCTGCCCCCACTCCACCCCTTCCCCCAAGGCCCACCCCACCCTGCCCCACCTCTTCCTGCCCCGCCCCACCACCTCTCCCGAGTGCATCCCGCGCTCGCTCTGCCCCTGCCCCTCCCCCCCCATGCCTCCTGCATGCTGCTGAACAGCTGATCATGGTGGGCAGGAGGTGCTGGAGGGGAGGGGGAGGAACTGATCAGGGGGGTCCACCAATGGGCACTGAACACCTGCTATTTTTTCCCATGGGTGCTCCAGCCCCGGAGCACCCATGGAGTTGGCACCTATGCACAGAGCTGCTGAGGAGGCTGCAGGAGAACTCAGAGGGAATCACAGAACAGGCAGAGCGGGCTGCTGCTGCGGTGGGAGGGGGAGAGACTGCTGTGCTGTGCGGAGCTGGGGGATGTCCCCCTCCCCCAGAATTGGTTGTTCAGGCTGCTGTCTGAATTTAAAGACTGCATGCTGACACTCTCCCAAACACAAACACAAACACACACACTCACACTTTCTCTCTCTCTCTCTCTCTCACACACACCACACACTCCCCACCAGTTCAGTTGAAAAGCGGCTGGCAATCTAGTAGGATGCCCATGGGTTGATGGGATTGAGAAACCTGCATCATATGATGCCGTCCCTGCCCCAACCAGGCATTGCAAACCTTTCCCAAAGCACCCTGCGGCCAGTTGCACAGTGGGATAGCTACCAACAGGGCACTGCTCTGTGTCAATGCAAGAGCTGCTAGTTTGGATGGGCTTTGCCGACACAAGGAGCATAGTGTGGACGTGTAACAGAGGTTTAATTAAAGCGGTGTAACTTTTCTCAACAAAACTCTGCAGTGTAGAAAAGGCCTTAGGGACATCAGCACATGTCCATCCCTGAGAATGTCATTGGTAACTAAGTGACATATATGCTAATGAACTAGAGGCAAAAGGATTAATAACCTGCGGGAGAAGGGCACCCCAGCATTAGTAGAGTGACGATTAGTAGGATGCGCTGCATCCGAGAGTGCTAAAGGAGTAGGCAGATGTGATTGCAGAGCCATTGGCCATTATCTTTGAAAACTCATGGCGATCACGGGAAGTCCCGGATGACTGGAAAAAGGCTAATGTAGTGCCCATCTTTAAAAAAAGGAAGAAGGAGGATCCTGGGAACTACAGGCCAGTCAGGCTCACCTCAGTCCCTGGAAAAATCATGGAGCAGGTCCTCAAGGAATCAATTCTGAAGCACTTAGAGGAGAGGAAAGTGATCAGGAACAGTCAGCATGGATTCACCAAGGGCAAGTCATGCCTGACTAATCTAATTGCCTTCTATGATGAGATAACTGGCTCTGTGGATGAGGGGAAAAGCAGTGGACGTGTTGTTCCTTGATTTTAGCAAAGCTTTTGACATGGTCTCCCACAGTATTCTTGCCAGCAAGTTAAAGAAGTATGGGCTGGATGAATGGACCATAAGGTGGATAGAAAGTTGGCTAGATTGTTGGGCTCAACGGGTAGTGATCGATGGCTCCATGTCTAGTTGGCAGCCGGTATCAAGTGGAGTGCCCCAAGGGTCGGTCCTGGGGCCGGTTTTGTTCAATATCTTCATAAATGATCTGGAGGATGGTGTGGATTGCACCCGCAGCAAGTTTGCAGATGACACTCAGCTGGGAGGAGAGGTAGATACACTGGAGGGTAGGGATAGGATACAGAGGGCCCTAGACAAATTAGAGGATTGGGCCAAAAGAAATCTAATGAGGTTCAACAAGGACAAGTGCAGAGTCCTGCACTTAGGACGGAAGAATCCTGTGCACCGCTACAGACTAGGGACCGAATGGCTCGGCGGCAGTTCTGCAGAAAAGGACCTAGGGGTTACAGTGGACGAGAAGCTGGATATGAGTTAAGAGCGTGCCGTTTTTGCCAAGAAGGCCAATGGCATTTTGGGATGTATAAGTAGGGGCATTGCCAGCAGATCGAGGGATGTGATCGTTCCCCTCTATTCGATATTGGTGAGGCCTCATCTGGAGTACTGTGTCCAGTTTTGGGCCCCACACTACAAGGAGGATGTGGAAAAATTGGAAAGAGTCCAGCGGAGGGCAACAAAAATGATTAGGGGACTGGAACACATGACTTATGAGGAGACGCTGAAGGAACTGGGATTGTTTAGTCTGCGGAAGAGAAGAATGAGGGGGGATTTGATAGCTGCTTTCAACTACCTGAAAGGGGGTTCCAAAGAGGATGGATCTAGACTGTTCTCAGTGGTAGCAGATGACAGAATGAGGAGTAATGGTCTCAAGTTGCAGTGGAGGAGGTTGAGGTTGGATATTAGGAAAAACTTTTTCACTAGGAGGGTGGTGAAACACTGGAATGCATTACCCAGGGAGGTGGTGGAATCTTCTTCCTTAGAAGCTTTTTAAGGTCAGGCTTGACAAAGCCCTGGCTGGGATGATTTAGTTGGGGATTGGTCCTGCTTTGAGCAGCGGGTTGGACTAGATGACCTCCTGAGCTCCCTTCCAACCCTGATATTCTAGGATTCTATGATTCTATGAGCTACCAATTAGGAAAAGGGGAGAAACCCCTAGTGATCATGCCTTAGGCAGAATGGCATCAGCATAAAACAGTATAAAGCCTGCATGCAGCTCTTGGGATGTGTGAGGATGACGACCATGGCTGATGGAAACAAGGAAGATGATACTAAAGACAATGATGTTAGTAGTTGCTCTCTGGATTCTTTTTTGGCCTGCCTAATTATACTTCTACACTTGACTGACCACAGCTTATGCTCCCTTTCTATTTTCCTCACTTCCAATTTAAAAGGATGCCTTTTTGCCTCGCACCGCTTCTTTTACTCTGTGGTTTAGGCAAGGTGGCAGTTTTTTGGTCCTCTTACTATTCTTTTTAATTGGGGATATACATATAATTTGAGCCTCTATTATGATGTTTTTTTAAAAGTTTCCATGCAGCTTGCAGACATTTCACTCTTGGGACTGTTCCTTTGACTTTCTCTGGAAGATTAGGACCATGCCGTCACCAGCACAAGCAGTTGGAACTCAGGACCCCCACTGCTCCTATTTTCATACATCCCTGGTCACTAAATCAGAAACCAAGGGCCCAGGCCTGCTTCTAGTCAAGTCAGCAGGAGTTTTGCCATGACTGTGCTGCGGCCCAACCGGAAGAGAAGGGAGCTGGGTGCTGGAGGATGGTTTCCATGCCAGCTGCAGCAGCGATCTGCGTGCAGGATGCATTCAGTTGCTCTGCACTCCTCTGCTACAGAAGAGCTGGGTTCGAAGCAGTGCATTTCAGGGGACTCAGCACTATCACTCCTACTCTCCCAGGTCACCAGACAAACGTCAAGGGCGAGCACCTGTGACTGTGGAGAGCCATGTCTGACACGCACCCCACATGGCAGCTGAAGCCAGGCTTGAGCCAGGACACTCCTGATCTGCCACACGTGGAGAATGCCCTCAGTCCTTCAGGAGGAGTGAGCTGTGGGCAGGAAGGGCTGGGAACAGCTTGCACAGAGGTGAACGCTGTGCCAGGGCTAGTGGGGCAGCATCATGTTAAAAAGCGTGTGTGCATGTGTGAGTGTTTTAAAATTAAAGGAGCAAAGGGTCCATCTCTCATTATGCGCATGAACAGCCCCTAGCACCGAGGCCCTGATCTCAGCTCGGGGCACGGCCGTAACATGCTCCTTAGTATTGTGCGGTGAGGGACAATCTGGAACAAGCACCCAAGAGGACCAAGAATGACGAAAGCCGGGCTGCAGCAGTTTAAAGCGCTCTTGCTCTGGGACTTGTCATCAAACAAAGTGGAGGACAGCTGTGGCTGTGAGTTACACTGGTTAACACCAGAGCCCAATGACATACTCAGCTCTCTGCCTGCAGCCTGGGCTCCGTCCTGCAGGTCAGCGTGAGCAGCATGGGAGTGCTCAGCGCCTGGCAGCAACAGGACCTAACTGCAGAGCCAGTTTAGCCATGTCACTGGCCTGGGGAACCAGGCTGCCGCTGACCTCAAGGCAAGTGCGCCCAGGCCAGCATGCTGCAGCCGCCGATAGAAACGGAATCTTCCTGGGTGAGTTCTTTGGGGAAGACAGACTCATATTCCAACTCAGCAACCCCCTTTGCTCCCCCCTTGGACCTCATTAACCCAGAGTGCAGGAACTGAGCTCATTCACAACTAGTGTTCCAGGAGCCAGCCCTGTCACTGAACTGACTCATTCTCCTGCCTTCCACCCCACCAGGTAACAGCAGCACCGTTAATGCTCCCTCGGGAGGCCAGTGCTGCTGAACTCCCTCCTGGGGAACAAACATCTGATTCGCCATGGAAGTGAAGCAATACACTCTCCATGATACCACCTGAGCGTCACAGGATGATCCCAGGGTAAAATCAGATGCATATAGAACAGATTAATAGCCAGAACGTAGCAATATTATATTATAGCATTTCAAGAGCTTCCCAGGTAGGCATCATGGCTTAGTGGCAGGGGCATGGCACCTAGATCAGGAAACCTGGGGTCTCTTCCTGGATCTCTGGGGCCTGCTGGATGGCTTTGGGCAAGTCACACCCTCCACCTGTACCTCAGTTTCCCCTCTCATGCTCTGAACTAGTCTACAACAACTTTGCTGGTACATAATGAGACCCTAACAAAGATGCAGTCTATGCTAGCACAGGAGTTCTTTTGCCAGTATAATTACACTACCTCTCCAAACAACATAAGCTATCCTGTCCAAAGGTAGAAGCTGCTATACGCTATGTCCCCCCAAAAATGGGGATTTTGCCAGTGCAGGTATGTCACTTCAGGGGCAAGATGTTTTCACAGTCCTGACCCACAGCTACGCTGACAAAATGCTGCCAAGTAGAACTGACCTGTCTTATTGATTTATGCCATACACGCTTCGGGGCAGGGCCTGTCTCTCATACCAGGGCCTGTTCCACCTCCAGACTTTGTACCAATGGCACCAGTTTGGCTGGCGGCTATATACAGTTACAATGGCACAGAGATGCCTTTTACCAGGAGATTCTGTTCTATGCCGGTTCTCATACCATGCTCATCACTGGAGTATCTGAGCACCTTCCAGCTGTGCACTAAGCAATGTGGCCAACATCTGTCACAGGTTCGCTCTCTGATCCGCCCCCTGGGGCAGCACGTACTGTGGGGTCATGTTTTGGGGGGATTTTAGGAGGGGGATGTTCTGTTTTTAAATAGCCACATTAACATAGAACTAAAGCAGAGGTGGCAGGTCAGAGAACCATGCCTCACACTTGGATCAGAAGGTGGGAAGGTTTGGGGTGGCCCTTCACTCCCAGAGTTTTGTTCCACAGCCTTGGACCAGCCTCCAAGGAAATGGTGTCTCCTGCAGAGAGACAGATTCAAGTTTCAGGCCAGAGGGAGCCACAAGATGATCCATTCTGACCTGCCTCTCACAGGGCACCAGCCCTACTAACCCCTTCGCTGGACTGCGGAGCATTACACTGGGCTGGAGCAGTGGAGCTCAGAGACTTCCAGGTCAGACAGGACCCTTGTGATCCTCTAAATCAACCACGGTTGTCATCGTAGAGTTCAGGCTCTTACAGCTACCTGGGCCCAGGCCATGGAGCCCCATGAAGAGACGGGCAGAGGCCTGTTCTCTGGGAAGCCGAGGTAGAGAACGGAGGACAGGTAAGATGTGCTCACGGGAGCCCGTGTTGCTGAGACGTGCTGCACCGTTCTGGACTAGCTGGAGTTTCGTCAGCGCTAAAGGCTTCCTGCCTAGGTGTAGCGTGTTGCTGTACCCCAGCCAAGAGGAGATAGCTGATACAGCTTATTCCCTTTCCCCTGCAGGGGTTCCCAAACTTCAGCGCACCCCAACCCCCTTCTGACAACCAAAATTACTACAGGGCCCCAGACAGAGAGACCAAAGTTTGAGCCCACCCAAAAAGCTTCAGCCCCAGGCAGAGGGCCTGTAACCTGAGCCCCTCCCATAGGTGCCAACTTCCTCTCTAGCCGGAAGGTCCTTGACCCCCACCCCTGCCCCCAAACTCCAAGCCCCAACCCCCGCCCTGTCTCTTCCCATCCCACCCCCACTCTACACCCCGCTTCTTCCCCACCACCTCCCCCGAGCACACCTTGACCCCGCTCCTTCCCCTCCCTCCTGGTACTTGCCACCAAACAGCTGTTCACAGCGTGCGGGAGGCCCTGGGAGGGAGGGAAAGGAGCTGGTCAGCAGGGCCACCGGCAGGTGAGGGGTGCTGGGGGAGGAGGGGAGCTTGGCTGTTGGTGGGTGCTGAGCACCCGCTAATTTTTCTCACCAGCCCTGGAGTGCCCAGGCCTGAAGCCCCCAGGCATTAAGGCTTGAGCTTCGGCTTTGGCTCTGGGCCCCAGACAGAGGGCAGGGACCAGGCCGATACTTCTCGCAAAGCCTCCAGAAACCCAGCGTCACCCCATCCACCCCAACGAACTGAACAAGGAAACGTTCTTGTCCCTCACTCATTTTTATTCACATTTGGTAATGAAGCTGCTATAGAATTAGGGGCAAATCTAAAGTTACAGCACATACTAGAGACCAAAATTCTTGTCAAGGCTGGGCGAAGTGAGTAAGGGGAGGGGCAGGCTGGGGAGCTCCTCGTTTACCTCGCTAGCACCTGCCCCAAAGAGCTGATGGTGTGTTCTGCACTCGTACCAGGCCTGTCACTTGGGGCTCCTGGGCGCTACAATAACACATGAGAAGGACCAGATGATACGGGCCCTCGGGCCCTCCCACGAGCGCAGGGCCAGGCCCTTGATTTATTGCTAATATCACAGTGCAATAATGCCTAAAGAATCAGATTTTAAGGCTTGACGGGACTGTGACAATCAGCGGCTTGAGCTCCTGCAAAGCGCAGCCCCGAGAGCCCACCACCTATTGCTGCATCCAGCCCCTCTCCTCTGCTCGAGCCGGGCTGGGCATGACAATAGACAGCCCTGGCCCCTCGGAACATCCTGTAGAGCACCAAGACAGCCAAGCAAGGCTGAGGCAGCAGCTTACCCCATACAACAGGATGCACTTGGTTCTCAGCCCGTCGGGCTGCCCGCCCTGCTGGCTTCTTCACCGCGTCTGGCAGGCCGGGTGTCTACAGAGCCATCTGGGGATGGCACAGTCTGGGGTGAAGAGCTAATCCAGCGTGTTCACTATTACACACCCAGCAGCCATGGGGACTGAACCTGGGACCTCTGGCCCTACAGGCAGTAGAGGCTCATGCTTGAGTGATGAGGCCCAGCTCACCCTCTCTACGTGTGGCCCAGGCACACGAGAAAGGGACCGGGACCGGGACCGGTCCAGAGCAGGCATGGTCACATGTAGCTAGGACCGAGAGCGTCACACCTTCTCGATGTTTTCCTCATCCCAGCCCCGTCAGCCCCTACAACGCTCCTCCCTCGCCACCCGCAGCTTCCATCCTGACCATGTCTGTGGAGCACCCCGGCTATAGGCAGCATCCTGTCCACCTCACGAGCTTCCTCAGCCCAGCTTGACCCTGGCTGGAGAGGCTGAAGCAGATGATGGGGTTGATGCAGAAGTTGGCGTAGGCCAGCAGGGTGGTCAGGTTTGATGCCAGGTATGTGGGGCCTGTGGTGAGCCACTCATCATCCTTCATGAGGAAAACCACCAGCCAGTAGGGGACCCACATAACCACAAAGGTCACTACGGTGACCAGAGCCATGACTGTGGCACGCCTGTTAACCTGGAGGCTGGAGGCCGTGTGGACAGCCAGCCCCCTCCTAATCCACAGGGTGAAGATGATGCTGGAGTAGCAGAGGATCATCACTAGCATGGGGGGGAGGAACGCCATGCCCCCCAGGAGCCTGAAGTAAAGAGACAACTGCTGCTTGGGCATTTGGTTCATGCAGTACGTCTCCCCCTCCATCTCCACCGTTGTGTAGTGAATCCACAAGGGGATGGAGAAGAGGAAGCTGAGTGCCCATATAAACATGCAGGCCCAGGCGATGAGCCTCTGGGACACAGCCAGGGTACGTGTGGGGTGGATCACCGCCATGTAGCGCAGCAGGGAAACTGCCAACAGGCTGTAGAAATCGGCAAAGATGATGAAGAGGGACAGGCTGTTGTAGGTGACGCACACCATGTAGCCCAAGTGCCAGCCCTCAAAGAGCACGTTGCCGAACATCACTGGGACGTTGTAGAGGAAGAAGAGGAGGTCCAGGAGAGCAATATTGACCTGCAGGGGCCCAGTCAAGCGGGAGAGGTGGTTGGCACCGGTTCTCATGAAGTCTGGGATCAGGACCAGGAGCAGCAGGACATTCCCAGGCATGCCCAGCAGGAAAATGAGAAAGTAGATGGAAGCAAAGAGCCTCCTGGATTGGAGGAGGAAGAGGTCACTTAGCTCAGAGCTGGAGCTGTTCCCTGCACTGGTATTGGAGGTCATAGCAACGCTGATGTGCCTTGTCAAGCGGAGCTCAGCTGCAGCAGGCCCTGTCATAGAATATCAGGGTTGGAAGGGACCTCAGGAGGTCATCTAGTCCAACCTCCTGCTCAAAGCAGGGCCAATCCCCAATTTTTGCCCCAGACCCCTAAATGGCCCCCTCAAGGATTGAACTCACAACCTTGGGTTTAGCAGGCCAAGGCTCAAACCACTGAGTTATCCCTCCCTGTCGCTCTGTTCTGGAAATCAAAGAGCAAAGTTAGCTGGGCATTCGGCACCTCTGAGCTCGTCTTCACCTGCAGCACGATGGGCGCAGCTGCGATGCATTAGTGAAGATGCTACTACTCTCCCATGGATGGCACTGTTTACACCAGGGTGAGGTCGGTATAACTATCACGGGGGGGGGGGGGGGAGATTTTCCACCACCACCACCCCGAGCCATGTGGTTATACCGCCATACGTCTGTAGCGTAGACCAGGCCTCAGAGAAAGCAGCTGCGCTAAGGGTACAGTGCTCAGAGAACTATCCACAGCACTGCTCCCCAAGAGGAAAATACGGGGGATTGGTGCACGGAAGCGGGATGAGTAACAAGTTCACAAGGCAGCCTGAGAAATTCTGACCCCCAGAAACAAAACTTCCAGCGGGACAAAATCACTAGAAAGCCAGGCACAGAGGGAACAAAGCTCCCTGACGGGAAAGCCCTGTAGGATCCCAGAGCAAATACTAATCCCCCCGTGGTTTCTCCAGTAGGGATCTGTGACTGCTCAGGGAACAGAACCCAGGCCTCCTGCTTAGCAGGTGAGCAAGGCAGCCTCTCAGCTGACACCCCGGGAACTGTAGTTCCAGGCCAGCGGTGGATTCATAGCACTAAGAGCCCAGTAAAGGCAGGAGCAGCTGGATAATTTCAAAGAGGCAGATTTAATTAGAGTGACTACTAGAGAAACGTACTGGGGGGCCAGGGAGTGGCCTCGGAGAATAAAATACTCAAAACACGGCAGGAAAGTGGGAGAACGCGCAGGAGCCCAGTGTCCACGGCTGAGGGACGGTGGCTCTAGCTGTGTGTCCAGGAGGCCAGAGAGCCTCAGGTTCTGCTGTGCTCGGGAAAGCACCTAGCAAGCTCTTTGGAGCAGGGCCGGTTTTGCCTGGGGCCTTGTCCAACACCAACCCTGTTGTTGCGGTTAGTGGTTATTTCTCCCCGCTAACCTCCACGTGTGACTGTCTGGAGGGCAGACAGGCTCCCCGAACTCCAGTACTCTCCCATGGGCAGGCAGTTTTGCTCACCAAGAGAGAATGGACAGAGTGGGGAGCAGGAAACTTCCCTCAGGACGGGGGTTGGTTTGGCCAGCGAGCTAGGAACTGACCCTGCAGCACAGGAGCTGAATGCTCTAGTTAGATGGTAGCTTCTCATTTGGTCACCGGGCAGATTCCCCCAAGTCTCACTGGAATCGCGCTTTGCACGAGTCCGGACACCCGTTCTCCTCCACCACACATTGGCCTCGCCTGATGGGCGTGATCCTGCTCCCACCAAAGTCAGGGACTGAACTTCCATGGTGCAGGAGCAGGCCCGATGTCGGAGTTCCCAGTACACCCCATCCCTCCTGTATTCAAAATGCAGCTCTACAAACCCGCTCCTCTGTGCGTGGCTCCTTCTGCAGTGCGGAGAAGTCCCCGGCTCCCTGGCCTGTGAGCTGGGAGCCTGTGGTGTGTCCAAGCCAAAAGGACTCGCCTCTCCAGCACGCGTGGGTGCCCGTTGCAGGGAACAGCTGGATGAAGCTGCAGTCCCAGGCAGCTGCTCTTGTCTTGACCTTGTCACTTTCCTGAGCAAACCCCTGCTGACTAATGAGAGACAATTTATAAACTCAGCCAGAAAACCCTCAGGAGGCGGCAACACCCCTGCTCTGCCCTGGGCTGCCCATCACAGTCCCTCTGGCTGAGCAAACCGGCAGCCTGCTCCAGTGCAGATACCAGCCACAAGGCACAGACAGTCAGTGGAGAGACCGCCTGCAAACTGGGGTGAGCAAGAGCGCTCTGCCTACTTCTGCCACTTGTTCTGAATAACTGAGAAGCAGGCTGAAATCGACCCTCTGGATCCAGCCACCACTGAGCTTCTGGGGAGTTTGGATCCAGATTGGAACCCACAGTCCAGCCCAACTCACAGCACTCGCTGTTCTGGAGGACATAGTGTCATCACTGGGGGCTGACGGGGAAGGAACTACATGAGGCACACACTGAAGCTGGGTAACAAATATTGCCAAAAAGTGTATTTTTCATAAATCCAGGGCAAATCTGGGAAATACTTTCAAACACTCCCCCCATTTCTTTTCTTTTCTTTTCTTTTCTTTTTTTGCATTTTGGCCACTGAATCAAAAAGTCAGTTATTCACTCGGTGCTCTGACTACTACAACTGTGGTCTGCATCCTGGGCTTTGATACAGCGAGCTTGCCTGGAGCAGTGCTGAGAGGCCACTGTGCTTACAGAACCAGTCACACACACTGCGCTCGCCCCAAAGACTTTCCATTGGTTCTTTCTTGCTCAGTTATTTCCCCTGCTGTAGAAGGAAGCTCGTTCACACTGAATGTACCTGCTCCTTTCTGAATGTGAAGCCATAACGTGCCAGGAGCCAAAGAAACCAAAGCCTTTACTGCAGGTGCAGATTTATAAGTGTTTGCTCTAGCAGATCGCTGCCCTTCAATGGGATCCAGCAGGTGCTGAATACGAACTCTAACACGAGGCAATTTGAGTGAGACCTGGCCTAAGCAACTACAACTCCATTGACTTCACACCAGCACCACCTGCTTGGACCAAATGGGAACTGGACCCAGCTATTTCCATACAGGATTGGGAAACAGGCTTAGCCTATTTAAAGGAAGAGCAGGGATTTCTAATGGCTTCCCGTTCACGCAGGGACTTGCAACTCAAAAATCTGATGCAAGAGCTGGGCTCAGTCAGGTGACTGAGTACTAATGGTCCATGCTGGCATACCGGAGTCCTGGTAAGTCCATGGCTGGTGGGTGTTTGTACTGTCATCACAACACTGGCTTTTACAGGTCCTTTATGTGTAGTTGTGGAAGTTGTTCCAAATACTTTGCCCTTCTGTAGAGCTCTCCACCTGCAGGTCTCAAAGCATTTTATAAAGACAAACAACCTCAGCATCCCCTGATGGGAGATATTCTGCCCCTCTTAAAGATGGGGAAATGGAGACAAAGGGAAAGTTAATTTCCGCAAGTTCACACAATGAGTCAGGGCAGAACCCAGCAGTCTAAATTCCCATTTTCCCTGATCCAACCACTGGACCATACCCCTCTCCCAGTGCCAGGAATGGGAGCCAGGACTGCTGGCTCTGGATTCACTCCTGCTGCTACCACAACAGGGAGAAGGACTTTTGTGTTAAATGGACGCATTTTTTTTTTGCACTTCTTTCTTATGTATAAAGAGGAACTTTATTACGTAAAGGTTATTCCTGCTTTTTTAATACACTAAAAACAGAACAAATCAAACAATCTGATCACTTTCTCCCCTATTGTTTTGCTGGAGGACCCCTCAGAGAATCTGAGAACTAGCAAGATTAGGACATTGCATGGGCCTAGAGCCAGAGCAGTGGAAAGAAGGGGTTTTTAATCAGACTGTTTAACACTCCAGCATTAACAGTTTTCAATCCAAACCCATGCCCTGTCAGTAGAGATCCGAGGATGCTGAGCTCCAGTTCTCTGCTCCTCCAAGCAGATCTCCAGCAGCAGCAGGGACAAGATTTGGTATTTCTAAAGTTTAAAACAACCACAGCCTGAGCAGGAAGAGCTCGGAGGCCTTCTTCCTCCAACACAAAGAGCAGTTGCGCAGGGCAGGCTCTGACGGACCAGGACATGTGGTCATGTCTCTGTTCCAGTAACAGAGCTCCTGGCAGGGCTGGAAATGCACACAGGTTTTGCATGCAGGAGCTAATTTTTGCCTTTACCTGCCAAAGCCCCAGTCTGAGGCTGTTGGTTCAATCGGCGTGTGGCGGAGAAAGACACTCGGAAACATGGCAGGGTCCCTCAACACCAAACAATCACATCCCTGAATCCTCAACCACCACCTTTCTTCCGAACTGCTTTCCACCCCCTGAGAGCAGGTGTCACTGGTTAAATCTGCTAAATTCCAGCTAGAAAGATTTACTGGCAGACCGCCTGTTTCATTAAGATGGTGTTTGTGTTCACCAAGGCCCTAAAGACATCATTAAAGCCTCCAAACACCGTCCATCATTAGCATGGATCATCAAGAGGCCCCAAAGCGCTTATTAAAAGCTCTCACCTCCACAGCCAGGAAGGGTGAGCAGCCCGATGTTGGAGAAGGTGTTACTCATACTGCCTGGCTCATGGAAAGCATTTTCACAAGTCCAGGCTGCTTGATTTGATTTATGGGTGTGCAGAGCCCGGGAGCAGCTGTGGGGAAGGAGGGGAATTGATTGCAAGGATTTTGCTGCCCACCCCATGCCAATTGCCAGGTGGGACGCAGGCACAACTTGCTGCAGAGAATGGAACAAACATCAGCCTAGAGTGCTGTTCCCAATCACGGTACTGCCCAATGGGGCACAAGGCAGCAGAGAGACTGGCTGGGATGGGGATGGACGGAGCAGAACACGCCCGCTCCTACGGCCAGTGCAAGGTCTGTGTCAAAGTAATGCAGATGGCAAGGTCTGATAAGCAAGCGCTGTGGTCACATCAGCAGGAAATAAGCACCTGGCTTTGAAGTCCCTTTGTCCAATGCAAGGCCTCATTCTCGGTCTTTCACTGAATTAAGGCCAGCAGGGACTATGCTGATGGTCCTGTTGGACCTCCCGCATGGCACAGGCCAGAGCCAGTCACCCAGCCGCTCCTGCACTGGAGGGAATTGTTCTTCCCTACAGATGGGATCGCTGTTTGAGCAGTCTAGTGACTTGCTGAACTAGTGCGTCTCCCCAAACTCCGTTTACAGACTCCAAGAAACTGACCCCATCTCTGCCTATGCTGCTCCTGCAATTAATCACCCTCGAGAAGTTACATCTTCTTTCCCATTTGATGTTAACTTCATCTGGGAGTGGAAGCCCCTGGATCCTGCTAGGCTCTGGGATGCTCAGTTAGAGACCCTGAATTACAAGTAACGTCTCCCTGGGTATCACTGGCTAGAAGAGTCATCTCTTAACCGACTCAAAATTAGACTGAGCTCCTATGCCTCCTGAAGTGCATGCTGGGAGCCCCCAGCCCCAGCCTTGCTGGGTGCCAGAGCAGCTCAATGAATGCTGAGAAAACAAGAACGAAATTGTTAACATTTGTACAGCACCTAGCACAATGGGGTCCTGCTCCACAACCACCAGAACTCAGATCCAGGGGCCGGTTGAGTCTGAGCTCAGGTGGCTAGCCTCCGCCACTGCCTACTAGCACAGGTCTGTCTACTTGGGCTGAGAGGCTCATGCCCAGCTGCAGTGTGAACATATCCCAGGCAGCTACCACAATACAAACAGGTTCTAAAAGAGCCCAAAGGTGTCTAGTGCACACAGTACAGCACCACCAATGCCTTAGGGCAGGGACAGTTTTTTTGTTCCCCTACCACGGGGGATCCCATCCCTGAGCAGGTCTCCTAGGTGCGACAGTAACAAACAAATGGCCGTTCACCAGCAGAGCATGCCAGTTTCCATGCTGACCACGCCTGTTGTGGAACTGGCTTTCTACAGCGCACGGGGACGTGGTTTGTACAGTGGCTGCACAAAGCCCTGGGCCGTTCTGTCAATAGGTTTTCAAAACACGAAAGTAGCTTTTCCTTTCAAAAGCCCTGGGGAGTTGCCCAGGGACAAGCTGCCCTGGGGAGTTGTGCAGTGGGCTCCTGAGTTAGACCCTGGAAGGGGAGGGGCGGGATGGATCAGTTCTAGCCTCTACACTCACCCAATAGCCACCTGCTTTGGTCTGAGCCCTCATCAGACTCCCAATAATCCCCCAAGGCCTCCAGCACTAGTGGCCTTGGCCCGCGGCACAGCCTCCCAATGCCCTGCTCCCAGGCTTCCCGCCCCAAGGGCAAGATCTCACTGCTTTTATGCAGCTCCCCTTACGGACGCCAGGCATGGAAGCCTGCCCCTCTCTGCAGGGCAGAAGGATCATGTGAGCAAAGGGAGGGGAATTTTTCTGCCACTGGTAAGATAGAGAATCAACAGGACTAATCAACTGTACATTTTATTGACATCAGTGCATTCCCAAAGAAGTGGCCACCCGAGTAACAGACTTACTGGAGCCATTAAGAGGGGCACACGGCTAAAGATTGATCATGCCGCTATCCCCTGACAGTGTGTTACAGTGGCTAGTCACGTTCAGAAATCAACCCAGAGCTGGTGGGGGAACTGGGCCCGAGAGAAAGTACCTAGTGTTTGTTACAGTGCCCAGGGGTCTGCTAAGGTGTGTCGCTGGGCCAGGTGGGAGAGGGCACTTTAGAGGAGTCTAGCAGGACCCAGCCCCTCCCGCTCCCACAGAGCAGGTAACATAAAGTCCATTTGGCTTTTATTTCTAACCCAAATATTGCAAATATACAGAAAAATCCCAGTACAAAGTCATTCCCCAGCCCTGACTTCTCTCTCACCAAACAGACATTGGGCCGATAAAAGATCCCCTCCCCACCCTGTCTCTCTAGTATAAAGTTATACCCCAGCCAGGGTTGTTTACAGAACACGCCACACACCTTCATCCCATCCCGTGTGCCTTCCCTGGACCTGGACCCTGAGATACTCTCCATGGGAGGGCAGGGGCTCTGGCTTCAGTTACGTGGGGACATAGCACGGGCTGACTACCTGGCACAGCATCCCTGTGTTGATCTGCCCTGCAGCCACACTGGTAAACCAAGGGTACTGGGGCAGCATTGGGCTTAATGCCACATGACAGCAGCATCCCCAGGGCAGTGCTCTGGCAGCAACCATTCAGCAGGGACAGAGCTGCAGCATTATCAGCGCGCTTTGCTCAGGGAAAGGAAGGCTGCTGTCGCATGACCCAGCGAGGGCATCGGCACATGGGAAATGCACTGTCGCCCACCAGAAAAATGTCATTTGTCTCTCCCCTGGACTGCGTTCATCCCCATGGAGCACAAGCTTCCTGGGGGGCAGGTGCTCTCTGCGCCAACGTACCACGTGCATAATGAACATCAAGGCTGATGGGTTTAGGGGCAGGAAATAGGGCAGGGGGTGTGCAAAAGAGAACCAGTGTTTACTAGCTTCCTCGATAGCCTGTAGATGAGACTACTCCTTCAGAATAGGCTGGTCTCAAGAGCATGAGAATTCGTAGCCAGAGTTTTACATTCATGCAGCCCACCAGCTCATCCCCCAAATGCTCTGCTTCCGTTTCCCCTTGCAGGCTGGCACCTGGAGTGCTAAGAGCCATGGCCATCTGATTCTGCCCCAGGTGTCTGTGCTGAGACAGTCTGCTGGAGCCTCCCAGAGACACAGCAGCCACCTCTCATTTATTCTTCACCCTTTGTTCCCAGCTGGCGAGGAACATGGACCCTGAGTTCTCCTGGAGCTTTGGCCAGCTGCGGCTATTTGGCTGCTAGTCAAATTCTAAAGGAAAAAGCTCCCCAAAAGCTCATTCTTTAAAAAAATTTAGCTAAACCAAGTCTGGGAGCCAGAAACTCTCCAGGCAAACAGGCTAAGCTACTTCTTTCCTATTCTACACGACTGCCTGGATACGGGGGGACAAGGATAGAGTTGGGCAATGTGTTGCCCAGGAAAATGCACCCAGATCTGCCTTCACCACCGAGCAGCCTCTCTCTTAGCCAGAGAGCATTCGATCCCTTGCAACAGGCTACTCCAAAACATAGCACAGCTTCGGAGAGCAGCCTTCCAGCTGTACCCAGAGAAACAGCACTTTCTAGTGGCCACAGGAATGGCATGGCTCTGCCTGTAAGTTTTTAAAGGAAAGTCCCAGGGTAACAAGAGTTTGGTAGCTTACAGCCAGATTTCTGTGAAGGTATTTAAGGGCTGCTCCACTCCTTCTTGCAACACCTAACTGACTTAGGAGCCTAAATCCTATTGTCTTTCAGTGAAACTCAGGAGCCTAAGAGTATGTCTACACTGCAGCGTAAGCCCAGGGTTCGAATTCAGGCTCAAGCTTAACCCCCCTTTCATCTACACACAAATCATGCTAACCCAGGGTTTGGACCCAGGACCCCACAGGGGTGGAGGATGTGAGCCTGAGTCAAGTTGGGACCCAGGGTTCAAACCCTATTGCTTTGCAGTATAAACACAGTATAAACACAGCCCCTCTGGGCTCATGCTCCAGGAGTCTGCCAAAAGCCCCCCCAGTCCTGGGGGCAAATTTCTTTTGTCACCTGGACAGTCATGTTTTCCCATGCTGCACCATGAACACAGAGCTTCAGTGGCAACGTTTAAGGAAGGAACTAGGAAGCCTGGGGGTGACGGTGGCTGGACTCAGACCTGCACACTGCAGTAGATGCTGGAGCTCAGGTTGGGACCCAGGGTTCAAGACTTCCGAACCTGGGGTTACAAATGAGTGTAGACATTCAAGCCATATGTCTGCCAGCTGGAGTCCTGCTAACCCAGGCAGTGTAGACAGACCCCAAGCTCCCTTGAAAACATTATGCTCTTAAGTCAGCTGGTGCTGCAACACTGAACAGAGCAATGCCTAAGGCCCTGCCAAGGGTGGAACTTAGCAACGAGAAGAGTTGCAATAAATGGGTTTAATGTGGCCAAGAGCAGCAAAGTTGAGGGAAAGCTGCTAATGGGACAGGAACCTGGACAATTCTGGACAAGCCCTGGCTCAGTTCAAATAAGCCAAGTTTGAAAAATACCAGTCCTTGAGACTCCTGTCGGCCTGTGGTCGAACGATGCTCCTTGCATCTTGGCCTATGCTGGTGCCTAACAAGGCACCGGACAAATGGCAGCCCACTGGGACCTAGCCCTGGAGAATGAACACCAGTCATATCTGTCAGACTGTTCTATACATTCACTTTTTATCACCCAGCCCTCCAAGTGCAAAGGCCAATCAGACATTGGCCTAAACACGCCCTCCGCAATCAGCGGGGCAGCATCTATTGCAGAGGACAACTGGACATTTAAAAAGGGACATGGTCACATTGCACAATGTACTCGGCTGAGTGGAAATGCACCTAGAGCAGCAGCTTACAGTTTGTCAGGCGACATCACACCCAAACGCGGTACTGCTGGGAAGGGCAGGGCACTGAAGATCCTGTTTGTAATAGGCAGTGTGTCTGTGAGCCACCGCCAGGCCTGGCCACATCAACAGCACTTCTAGGAGCTATCAAACAGCTGGCCTCCTACCACTTTGGGGCGGGGGGGGACGGGGACGGGACAGGTAGATGTTAGAAAAATAGGAGCCTTTCTCTTCCGCTCCATTAAACAAAGCCCTGGGGCTCTTCGCCAGAGCACTGACATTTCAGTGCACAGATTCACCTGGAACACGCTTCCCACCATCCCGAAGAACACACCAGCAAGCAGGAGATTTATTCCTACCAAGTTTTCTGCTGCACTTATTCCAGAACTGAAAACAACCCCTTTCCCTCCCCTGCTGCTACTGCCAGTGTTTGCAGACATGGTGCTTTCCCAGTTCAGTGCTTCGGTTCCACAAGGGCCAGTCACAGCAGTTACTCCTGGTGTGGAGATGAACTCAACTTTACGCGCCACGTTGGTTTCATCCAATCACTTCTCTGATGAAGAAATCCAAGGCATCTGCCCCCCTTGTTTTGGCACGTGGCCCTGCAGGGTGCTGGCTCAGTGACATGCCGTCCTGGCAGGAACCCTGAGGCCTGCCCACGCTAGGTGAAGTGGTGGTGGTAGGCCAGTGCCAGCAGCAGCTTTGCCCAGGCCACGCCGAGGCAGAGATGAGCCCCGAGGGGTGACGCTGGAGTTAAGAGCCTTCTCTCTGCAGCAGGGTGAATTGCACCTTTGTAATGGTTAGTGCTTAGTGAAATGCTGGTTTAACCTTCCTATTTAGTCTTCCTTAAAAAACAAAAAGCTGGAAAGAAATCTAGTTAAAATAAAGATAAATTAAGCCCGCCCCCACCCACCCCCCACCGGCTCTGGACAGTCTCAAGGGAAGCGACAGGAGCATGGAGTTCCTCGGAAAGGGACAGGCAGCCAGCGCGGAGAAGCGAGGGCTGGAGGAGGCAGTTGCTGTTCTTCAGATCCGTGGCAGTGTCCAAACCCACTTGTCCCAGTGCCAGCGAGGAGCGACATGCCCCTACTCCAGGAGGTCCTGAGGAAAGAACAGGAGTGCTCACCCCTCAGGGCAGACAGTGCCAGAGCCTCCCCCATCTCAGCCTGATCCCAGGCCAGGACCACTCCCCTCCTGCCCCAGGAATGGGAGAGAATGGGACACCCCGCCTGCTGCCATCCCCACATGCTCAGGAAACCCCAGGGAACACAGCACTGTGTGAAGGTCTCAGCCTGTGTGATAGTTTGGATGGTGGGCGAAGCCACCAGGACAGCACAAACCCACTCCTCAGCCTAACGGCCCCAGGACAGACATCCTGTTATTGACAGGATGGGCACCACTGCAGTGTAAAGTTTCTCACATGCGCCATGTGGCTTCCTGGGCCAGAGGGCTAAGGACCTGGGGGTGGGGGCAGTGTCCAGTGTCCCGCTGTGCTATTCTCTCAGACAGACCACCTAGGAACAGGACTGGGACGGACTCATTTCACGCAGGCCATTCAGCCCATGCGGGGGTGGCTTTCAAAGATGCTTGTGAACTAGCCCTGCCCCACCGAGGCAGAGTGGGAGACCCAAGATCAAGTATTCTCCAAGCCACTGAAGACATTCCAGCCCACCAGCTGCCCCATTCAGAACTCCCTGGCCTGCCCACCCAGCCCCCCAAGGGCTCCTTTGGCTGGAGCTGCTCCCCGGCTCGGCTCAGGGCCTTCATTCTGCAAGCAGGCCAACCCCAGCAGTTCAGCCCTGACCAGCCTGGCCTCCTGAAGCCTGGGGATGACACAGAGGGAGGAGATTCTCCAGCAGCAGCCCTAAGTTCCCTTTGCCGGTGGCTGTGGGCTGCAGGGCTGCTCAGACAAAGGGGTATTTCATATGGTCCTGACATTCAGACCCCACTGCATGGGAGCAGCATCCATTTTTAACCCCATCCCAGCTCAAGCCCTGCTTCCCCAGGACACCGAGGACGTGCCGTGCTCAGGCGCTGCTCTCTGCTGCATCTGCATCACCCGCCAATCACCTACCTCATCAGAATCATCGTGGTAGCCCCCTTTATTTGTGGGGCTGGCTGCCTCCAGAGCATCAACCCCTTCCACCCCATTCGCCTCTGCATGCTGCTGCAGGACGGAATAGCGATGGACCAGGAACCTGGGGGTGGAGCAGACACGAGGGTCAGGGACACACCATGCTGTCTTTCGGCACCTCTGGCATGTCAAACAGCAAGACCTCTAATGCCCTAGGAGCTTGGGAAGGACAGCAGCCAGCACTGGGGGAAGACTTCCAGGCCTTCACAATGCCCTGTACTCTGCAGTGGAATGGTTAGTGACTGTGGACAGGACACAGCAGCTGCTTACCACCAATGATCTTCGCTTAACTGAAGCTGGTAGATTTCAGAGCCATCTCAGGATATGCCTACACTGAAGTCTGCGATACAACCACTAGCAACATGAGCAGGAGCCCGGGATCTCCGACAGCCTGCGCCGGAGCCTGTGCCACCGGACGACACTGCTGCTTTTGGACAGGGTGCTGCACTCACACTTTGGATTGCAGCATGGCCGTACCTGCTGAGGGGGCAAAACACCCAACTGGCTTCAAGACTGAACTGGATAAGTTCATGGAGGGGATGGTGCGATGAGATGTCCTGCGATGGCATGTGGCCCATCTGTCACTGGGCTGGTGATGGGACACTAGATGGGGAGAGCTCCGAGTTACTACAGAGAATTCCTTCCCAGGTGTCTGGCTGGTGGGTCTTGCCCACATGCTCAGGGTCTAAGTAATCACCAGATTTGGGGTTGGGAGGGAATTTTTCCCCAGCTCAGATTGGCAGAGACCCTGGGGTTTTTCCGCCTTCCTCTGCAGCCTGGAGCACGGGGCACGTGCAGGTTTAAACTAATGGCAATGGTGGATTCTCTGTAACTCACAGTCTTTAAAGCATGATTTGAACACATCATCACTCGGCCACAGGTTCGGGGTCTGTTACAGGAGTGGGTGGGTGAGACTCTGTGGCCTGTGACGTGCAGGAGATCAGGCTAGATGATCACTATGGTCCCTGCTGGCCTTAAAATCTATGAGATGTGTAATACTTCACCCAGAGCGACTGCATGTGAAACCCCTCCCAAACCTTACCTGCCCCCACAGACGTATTTCTTAATGATCAGGACTCCAGCTATGATGCTGAGGAGCATCACACCCACAGCAGCCAGGATTATGGGAGCAGAGTTGGAGGCAGCAGACTGCAGAGAAAGAGAAAAGCTTTACTACATTCACAACACATGAAATTTAAACCAAGACTGCTCCAGTCCCTGGCATTTGTACAAGAACCTTGCAGCCCTAAGGATCCCAAAGCACTTCACGGCCTGGTATTGGCTGGCTCCCCACATGGTTTGCTATCACCTACCAGTTGGCTGGGGGTCAACAAGTTGCTGGTGCATTTCCTCTTCAGGTCTGTCACCTCACGGCTTGGACTCTTCCCACCGCTACATTTGTCTCCCGGGATCTTACGATACCTGGAATGTCAGGGAAGAAAGCACCTGCAGGACCTGATGATCAGGAGGGATCTTCCCAGGCCAGCTCAGAGATTGCCCGGCCATTCCTGGAGACATCAATCTCACCCCGGGAGGGGCAGAAAAGTGTGCAGAGCAATGTGGTTTCCTAGCCAAGATCCAAAACTGCACCCAGACCTGCTGGGGGATCACGAGCTCTAACCTGCTAGGGGGCCAGAGGAACAGCCTCCTGAAGCTGGGCAGCTCCCTGAGGTCTGGCTCCATGACCAACTGCTCGCTGACAAACAGCACAGGACCAGCAGGGGCATCCGCATCCACATCCATTCTGTGTGCCCATCGCTGGCCTCCAAGGACCAGAAGGCCAGTTTCCCACTTGAATATGCTACAGCAGCACTTGTTCCAAAGCCCTGGGGCCAGGCTGGGAAGTACCATCGTTGCCCAGAGCAGAAATTGGTGACACAGCCTGGCACAGAACCTAGGTCCTCCTAATTCCCACCCTGTAGCCCTACACACTGGGAGTACGGTGCCATGGTAGCACCAAGATTTATCCCCCTGCTCCCAGGAGTCCCTGACACACTGCTGCAGCTTCTGCCCCTATCTAGGGCTAGTGGTTGCTGAGCGACCCTGTTAAAAAGCCACTTTACCCTCTAGTCGTCAGCAGCTCCTGCCTGCCATAGAGACAGAACTCCAGGTCATGGCCCTTCAGCTCCGGCTGCTCCACACAGACAGATTGGTTTTCAGGGCGGAAATAGCCAAAATCGCTGCAGCGCAAGGACAAAAAGCAGAGACGGGCATGAGCGACACACTGAGCGATGGCTCAGGGGGGCACTTCACCTAGCCAGCTAGAGCGTTATCACAGACAGTCCTGGAGCACTTGCAGTGGACTTTTCTAGCCAAGTGGATACAGGCTGTGATAGGCCTGTGGGTCAGCTCTTGGCACTCCCACATGCACCATAGGAAAGTCAGTGTCTGGTTAGGGGCCCCCCACCCCTAGTTATAGCATAGCACCATGTGTGGTGCATTCTGAGTGGGTTTGCCTTCACCAGGCACTAGGCATGGGATCCCTGACTCATTAGGTGATGCTCTGAGACAAACCCTACATGCCCACCGGGCTAGATGATCCACATGAGCAGGTCCCGTGCAAAGGCAGCTCCTACGCCACCACCCGAGCACGCCACCTGATGCAGTGCCACTCTAGTAACCTTAGCAGAGCAGAGGTCACCCCTTGCCCGACTATGCCGGACCCCTCGCCATGCAAGGGGAGCGAGCCTTTGCTCGCCGTACCAGAGGTAGTCCTCCAGCGTGCACGGGCAGACAGATGGCTGCTTGATCATCACATAATCCCGGCCATTCTGACAGACAGATGACTTGCGGAGACGCAGGTACTGCTCCTTATAGCCCAGAACGCAGCCATCAGTGCGGCTGCCGGGCTCGCTGGAGTGAGCCAGCCAGATAGTATAGTCCTCCTCCTCACCTACGAGAGGGGAAAGGTGATCAGACTCCGGGCACAAGAGGATGTAATTGAGAAGACAGGAACTGACCCTAGGCAACAGCTGCCAACCCCAGAGCTACGGGTCACAGCGCTGAAAGCAAGAAGAGGAGTGTGGCCATTCCAGCCCAACCTCCTACAGAATCGGGCACAATGAAGCAGGACAGTCTGCCCACCCGCAGGAAAGGCAGTAATGGGTAATACCTGGGGGGCACTGGCAGGGCCATGAAGGAGAAGAGATTTTACACCACCTGCTCTAGCCAGCAACAACCACATTCCTTTCCGTCAACACTAAAATCTGCCCTGAAAAACCCTAGCAACATCCACAGGGCTTTGACTGCCCGGTGAAGTTATTTGCTGTCAGTGGATCTCGGGATACTGGTAGGGAACCTTGGTTCCCAAGTAGCCTACAGGGGTTAGGTGAGCCTACCTCTCATCTCACTGGGGAGCTACAGGACCGTGCATAAGATTAACTCCAGGAATCCCCGATTTCTATCCTGGCTCTGTTGGCTGTGGGTATGTCACTTCCCATCACACCCATCTCAGAGGAGCCGTGAGATCTAGCACATTGGGAAGATTCAGAGCTCTGCACTGAGCACAGGAGACTCCTCTCATTTATACAACCCTCAGGACAACCAAGTGTCCAAGATGTTACCATGGCAGTGTCCAGCAGAGGCTCTCAAAGCATCACTGCAGCCTGGGAACCAGGCCTGTTTTACCGAGGGGTCTGGGCCTTGCCCGAGGTCACACCATGACTTGCCCAGTCGCCTGCTCTAACCACTAGCAAGAGGCAGGCACATTAGAACAAAGCCCCCTACACCTCCAAGTTCTCCACACCAAGATGAAACCCAAGGCTGTGCCTAGGCTCAGCACAGCTGCGATCACGTTTCAGGAGCGAAGGCTTGTACTGAAGGAGGGCAGCACAGAGGTGGGTGAACAGCAAGTTCCATTGCATGCTGCTCAGCCACTAACTGCATCATGGAAGTGATTGGGATGAAGCTGGAGGTGCTAGCCACTGGTAATTGGGACTTTTGACCCCCTGGAGAGGTGTGGGAGTTTGGGCGGGTGGGCTAAGCACACTGTCTCAGTGTTCCTGCAGTGACCAGCAGTGCAACGGTTAATGACAATACTTCCAGCAGTCAGCTGAAGGTTCCAGCTCTCACACCCAGAGCTAGTCTCATAGCTGTTTGCAGACTCTGCAGCATTTCACACTCTGTTCATGGGTTTCACCACAGACAAGCCACAGAAACAAAAAACTCTCTAAATGACCGCTCTGTGCAGGAGCGCAATGCTACAGCAAGGGAGTCACAGCATAGGCACTACCCCACCTGTAGCAGCAGCCTAGGGCGGGGCTGCTCAAGGAGCTTTCTAGCAATCTACAAACCAAAAGGGACATCCAGGAAACCGAGGGAGGGGCACGTCACTAAGGAGCAGACATGGGAATAGCAAGAGTGTAAACTCAGGAAAACCCAGGCAAGGATGAAGTTGAAACTGGCAAGAAATGTTAGATACAACAAGGATGGTTCTACAAATACGTCAGATTAAAAAGATGGATCAGGGATAGTGTGATCCCGCTGCTCCGTGGAGCTGGTAATGGGTTACAGGAAAGCAGAGCTGCTCATTGCGCACTGTGCTTCATTCTTTTCACAAAAAACAGCATGTGACCAGAGGACAACCAAAGTTATCCTAGACAATAAAGGGGAAGGGATGCTGATCGGAATAAGTAAGGAACATGTCAGATCTTCTGACCAATCTGAACGAATTCAAGTCCACAGGGCCAGATACTATTCACCCCAGGGTGCCGAAGGAATCGCAGAGCCACTGGCACTAGTATCTGTAAACTCCTGGATGACAGGAGAGGTCCCGGAAGACTGGCAAAGGGCCAACTGGTGCCCGTCTTTACAAAGGGGGGAACAAGGAGCTGGGGAACTTTAGACGAGTCGGCCTGACTGGCGATGTGTGCAGTCTATAGCAGAGAGGCACAGCCACTCTGTAGCAGCCTCTCTGGAGAAGATGTTCCACTGTAATGGGAGCTGAAACTCCCACCTCTTACCCAGTCTGTATCACTAGTCTGAACGCATCCGTACTCATCTATTCAGATTGCTCCCCAACTTTGCCCCTCTTAGCAGGCAAGCAGCCCTACCCCACCCCCATCTCTGTATGGAAAGGAGGGAAGCAAGAGATGCTCACAGTTTCTGCTGAGGAGATGACTGAAGTCAATGGTGTAGGAGACCCACTTGCGGGGCAAGACAGTGTCTCTGTAGCCCCAGAGGCTGACGTTCATAGATCTGGCTCCTGGCTCCGACGCCAGACCCGTGAAGTAAATGGGCTCCTTGGAGAAAGTGTACTTGTGCCAGCACTGGCCTTCATCCGTCGAGAACCTAGATAGAAAAAGGCTTACCATGAGGAGCTGGATTCACAACCAAGGAGAGACCAGGTGGAACTTTCTGTGACCCTCTGCTACGTTCAAAGGCAAAGAGGTGTGGAAAGACAGGCTTGCGCAGACAGGCATGAAGGCCCAGAAGGGGGAGCTTACCGACAGAGTGCTAAGCACAAAGCCGTATCTACCCAAAGGAGGGCTCCTTCCCCTCTCAACAGCCCTACTCCCATGGAAGATCCTTTGAGTAGCTGCAGAACAAGGTAGGGAGGGGAAATCCCAAGACCAACAGCAGCCTAGTTCCTCCCTCAGCACCAATAGATATGGACAGAGCTAAGCTGACAGCTTGCCAGAGCCTCCCAGAACCAGGGAACAGACCCCCTTCCACCCCCCCCTTTAGCAAGTGGAGCTCAAGCTTACTTAATCACATTGATCGGCTCGAGGCTGTGCTCAATGGCTACGATGATGCCCCCGGAGTCCAGGATGGCATAGTGATGTGGTCCTTCCAGCACCCGTGCCCAGGTATAGCCCCCATCATCCGATACGTAAACGTCTGGGCTCACCACGGAGATGGCATCCCCCACGCTGCCTGCAACATGGTGCCCAACACCACAGGATTTAGCGCAAGTCTAGGAAGTGTCCCTTCCTCAGGGGCAGACTGAGACTTGCTTCCTTTGACCTTCCCCTGCCCCACAGCCTTGCTCTGTAGGAACGAGCAACTCACCCCAAATGGATTAAACCTGTCACTTGCCAGCCCAAGGCCCAGAGGATGGATTCTGAGAGTCCCCTCCTGCCCCGCCCACATAACCCCTCCACTTGTCCTCTCCCTGTGTTCGTAGCAGTCGCGTCCGTTACCGTGAGCGATGACTGTTCCAACCACATTGGGCTCAGACAGAGGCAGCATGGGCACGTTGTGATTCAGGGAGATGCCGTACAATGCATAGATGTAAAGGCTACACTGTAAATGACACCAGAGAAACCAGGTGAGGAGACAAGACGACACATGGGGGAGGGGGGGTGTCTTCCTGGCATGTTCCCACCAGCATCTCAGCAAAGCCCAGCTCAGGTTTGTGCCCACCCTGGGTCACTCAACTAACGTAGAGCCAGGGACCTTTACCTGCTTCTGCCATTTCCATTTTGTGCGAGGCACAGACCAACCACACAGGAAAGGCAGCCATCTCCCCCCAAAGATACCCCACAGCCCGGATTAACACACTGTGAAGTCTTGGCTGGTGTCGCTATTGAACTTTACTTTATTACACATCTCACTCATGCTGCAGGATGCCAATAAACTGAGCAGAAAGTTGCCACACACAGGCCTGATGCTGCAGTGTCTGGGCTGCTAGCCCTGCCATGGAAATAGGTCCCCTTGGACTTGCACATGGGAAGATGCAGGGGTCTTAAATAAAAGACTGCTTACAAAAAATGGACTATGTGGCCAAGTCTGCCCTGCCTGTGTCCCAACACATGGCAGTGCCCCACACCTGAGCCTGGCTGCCCCGGGACTCATGAGAACACACTGTGTCTGGCAGAGACCCCAGACAGACAAACCTCCTCCTTGTTCTTTGCTGCAGAGTTACACTTAGCGTTGACAGGCGTCCTCAGCGGCAACCACTCACCGCCCTGGTCGAAGGTGATCACCGACTGGATGGAACGGTCTGGAGGGGAAGCGGAACACTTGGTGTGAAACCCTTGGTGTTTTGTATTCCACTCAGCTCACTCCAACTCCGCTCTCCCGTTGAAGACAGCAATACGGTCTGACGTGACCCTTGTCCCGGTCCATCGAGCAGACATCCCACCCCCATGAGCCAGGCAGCCTGGCTGCAGCAGAAGGTGATGAGTCGATTTCTCCCTGGCAGCTGACCCACATATATTTCTGCTGCACCGTTTTCCCAGTGTAGAGCGCTCTGCTACACTGCACTGAGGAGTTTCTCTCCAGCTGCAATCACTCCACTGTCTCTGTTCCAGTTCTAGTAGGACCCCAAGGACTGGTTCAGTAATGGGCCAATAGAAAGCTCCCCAGTTACACCAGCAGGATGTCCAGGAGACAGCAGAGGTGAAGAACCATCCTTGCAGACAAAGGAGGAGCGGGCAAGTTTCAAGAATTTTTAAAATCATTATTAAGCCAGCCAGGCTCCCTCACTGCTCTGCCTTAAAAGTTAGACTGGTCCTGCATGGCACAGTTAGTGTCTGTTCACCGTATTAGCTCATACTGCCATGGACTACTCGCCTCCCTTTGTATATCACTGCACTGTTTCAGCTAAAATTCAGACACGCCAGTGAGAGCGCTGTTTCGCCTCCCAGCGACGCCCCACGGTGCCCACTTACCTCCTCCCCCCCGACGTGCCTGCATAGCGCCATAGACTGCTGAGCAGCACAGAACCCCAGCGGGGCTCTGCCAACAACCTGATGCTTTCAAGCTCAATGAGTAGAGTCCTGTGTATCGAAAGGTCTAGGTCTCACCCCCTCTCCCAGCCAGAATAAATCTGTCCAGGCTTTTGGAAGCCAACTCAGGCTCTCCTCTAAAGACCTCTGGGCTGAACCCAAACTTGGCCATTTCCAGCTCTGCAGGAGACTCACACGTGAGCAGAGAAAAGGTGATGGACTGAAAGTTGTTTTGCACCTAGGGACCAGCCGTTACTTTACTCCTGTGAGCAGGCCCACCAGCATCAATGGGAGCAGGACTGGGCTCACTGACTTCAATGGGGCTACTCACATGAGCAAGGACTGCACACTATCCAGTCATGTAAGTCAGGCCCACGCGAACCCTGCAGACAGTGTAAGGGTTCAACTCAAACAGGAGCAGGCAAAGGACAGCAGAGATACACCCCATCCTTCCTGGGCCTCTGTGGGCCCCAAAGCATTCCTGAGGCCTGGTGAAGACCCCTGGAGAATCATACCCCCAGGAACAGGGAGGGGCGTTCAAGAGAAAGGTTCTGGCTTGACTGATGCTTTACCCCGGGCCGTTCCCCGGTGCCAAGGGTTTTGCTTTAAACGCAGCCATCCTGCTGGGTGCAGCCCATCCCCCAAGAGCGAGCGCTTGCCTTCAGAGAGCACGCTGGTGATATAGACACCCCGCAGCGAGGTCACATTGGTGAAGTCAGTTTCACTCCCAATGCCAGTGTAGAGATGCCGTTCAAGGGACTTGGAGTATATGAGGCCTCGATCATCGGAGGTGTAGATTGTGCCACATCCAGTATCTGCAAGACAGACAGATGATCAAGCTCTGGAAGAGGAGCAATCAGACATAGCTGGGCAATCAGATAGCGCCATCGAGGTTACCAGGCCAGGGAAGTTTCCTGGTCACACCCAGACTCAAGTCTCCACATGCCAGAGTTGCACCTTACGCTGCCAGTGCTGACATAGCATCGCATCAGCGATTTATCCCCCCTTCGCATGGCGGGGGCACCTGGGGCAGAGAGAAGTAGCAAGTCCCAGAGGGGAAGCAAAGATGGCCCATGAACTCCAGCGCTCACGTGGTGTGATGCTGCCAGATGCCAAATTCTTTGCTTCTACTTACAGCTGGCCTTGGAGACAGCACTTTCACTCTCTGCTTTGCTAGGAACGATGGCTCAGCAGTTAGGGTGCTAGACAGATGCTGGGCTTGATCACAGACCATGAGTATGTGTACAACAGGGATAACAGCCCTGCCCCAGAGGGGTGTTGGAGGATAAACCAACGACAGTATTCTGGTAACAGGGTCATCTGAGCAAGGGTCTCCCTCTGTCTGAAGCCCAGTACTGATCCCGAGCCCCTTAGTTTTGCCAAATCAAAACCAGTGCAACTGAAATGTCACAGGCGTGATCATGTGTCGGGGACAGCTTTCCCGGCAAGTCTGAAGCCAGACAGTGGTGCAGAAGTGAGGATTACACTCAGCGTAACTCCGGGCAGTCAGTAACTCTCAAAGCCTGCAGCCTAGAAAGCAGAAGTTTGGGTTAATCTGCTGCTCTGGAAGCCTGGTGCCTTGGAGGAGTTTGCTGCAGAGGGATCTGGGGGGAAAATTTAAGTATTTACATGTATCTGACAAGCAACTTCATGTGACACATACAGCTATGGCACAGGGAGAGTGGCAAGGAGCACAGAGGGGACCCCCTCAATCCCTGTTCCATGCGGCCACCAGCCTGATGCGACTCTCTCCATGACTGAAGAACGGGTGGGCAGGGAATTACATTGGGTGTCCAGTCTTGACACTAGAAAGGAAGACTCCACAAAGGGACTGGTCTGAGAAGGAGCAAGGCCATCTGCAAGCTCTGCCAGGACCCCCAACACTGACCAATTCCTGAAGTCTTAAAGAATATTAAGGTAACCTTAACTCTGCCCTTGTATCACTACTCACAAGACAGTCCTACTTTCCAGCAACAAACATGTTGACTGCGTCAGCGACTCTGAAAACAGACTTGTGATCTAACTGGCCTGCTTTGGTCTTGCTCCTAGTTTGCACTGGGGAATTTAAACTGAAGAGCACTTGTCTTTCCATCACTACAAGCTGCTCTTACCCTCCAAGACCATGAACAATTGCAGAGAAAATAAAGGAGACTGATGCACTTTTCTTCATCAAAGCAGGCTGGATTCAGGACTATAAGATTCAAAGGACAGATTTTTCAAATGCCGTGCCATAGTGAAAGATTTGGCACAGATAAGAGGCTAATATTTCTAAGGGAATAGTTTAAGGTGTGAACCAAAACTTAGGTAACTTAAATGATGGGGTACAGGGTAGCTTGGAAACCACATGCATCTCAGACACGCAACGTACAAAACCATAGTTTTTGCATGGGGCTATGGTATTCCCACAGCCATGGGCTACCAGGTATTAGAGCCCTTGCTGGACTCTCCTTCAGAACGCTGCCTCCTACATGGAATTGCAGTGGGTATACAAGGCAAGTCAGTGCAGAATGGGACAAAGTTACTGTTGTTTCTAAACTTAGAACATACAGGCAGGGGAGTTACGCGAGTTATCAGCTTGGCTTTGCATTTCTAGGCTCTTAGGGTTTGCTATCAGAAGACTACAGTGTTCTCTTGAGTAGAGATTTACAATCAGCTCCAGCTGGATGAAGCACTGGAACTGAAATTTGGATTTATTCAGGCACACACCTGTCCACCTGCCCTCTATCACTCACCTCCAGGGTCATCCACATGCATGAACACCATGTCCTCGTTAGCTGCCAGGATGGAGAAGAACTGCTCCTGACCCACAGATGGAAGCTGGGCCATATTCCAGGTCTCCCCTTGGTCAGTTGAGACATGGATCCTCCTTGTATTGCCCTAGAAGGCAAGCACAATCTTTATGCAGCACCACCAGTGACTATCGTACTCAAGCGTTCATCAGTGCCTACACTCCTGGGGCCTAGAGGGAGCGGAGAGGGTGACAGGGAAGAGAAGCAGGAGCGAGAACAGTCCTGGTACTAGATCAGGACACAGGAATGGGATAAGCAAATCTGGACAGCCACATGCTCATTTATGCCCCTGCCTGTTCCCAGCCCCTTAAGGCACAATCACATTTACACAGACCCTGCACCCACAAACCCAAACCAGGGCATGTATCCAAACCCGGGCCACAGCCTCCCACATGGAAACAAAGACAGGCCGTGACTTTGTAGACTCTCAAAGCCACCTGGAAGCCAGACGGAAAGGAGTAAAGCAAATTTCCTACCTTCTCCGTCACCACGGAAGTAAACAGGAAGTGACCTCCCAGACCAAACGAGTAGATTTTGTTTCCTATTGTCTTGAAGCTTTTGCCAAAGTCACTGGTTTTCTTTAGCTCCAAAAACCCAAGATCAGTTTCTTAAGAGAAGGAAACGAGAATTCATGTTGTTGCAGTGGAGGGTGGGGGTGGGGACACTGAGGCCATGGCTACAGAAGGAAGAGAAGCTGGTGTAACTACGTTGCTCAGGGGTGTGAATAATCCACCCCCCTGAACAAAGCAGTTAACCCAAAGCCCCCAGTGTAGACAGAGCTAGGTCAATGGAAGAATTCTCTGGTGACCCAGCTATCGCCTCTCAGGGAGCTGAATACCCCCGCTGGCAGGAGACGCTCTCCCGTCGCCATCGGTAGCGTCTTCACTGACCTGCTGCAGTGTTTTAAGTGCAGACAAACTCCGAGGTCGGGAAGTGCTGACCCCCCAACCGCAAGTCCATTCCTGCATCACCACAGCAGTTTCTCGCCCGGCCTCTCCCACACTCCAGGCAGAACCTCATCCTGGATCATCAGCCAGCTCGAAAGGCTGCTAGATTGTCTGCGCCAGACCAGCACCGGGCAGTGCCCACGTGCTCAGCAGCTGAGCCTTAGCCTACCCAGTGGCAGGAGTCCACACCAGGCTGCCCCCTGAAACCTCAGACAACCCTGGCTCCAGTTCACAACACAGGCCTGTTCAGCTTCCTTTCCACCTTCTGTACTCACAGCCCTGGAGCAGGGTGGAGCCATCTGTGCTCGACATCACCCACCTTTTGGGATCCCACCATCACATCTCAAGCTGGCAGTGATAAAGTCTCCGGGAAGCCCTAAGGAGATCAAGTTCTCCCCCTAGACGTCCCTCTCTCCCCACTTCTCAACACCCAAGCTCTCCCACCACACACTAAGGAGCTGTAGCATGAGCACTGTCGGCCCCTGTTCTCCCTCCCCAACTCCCCCAGCAGCAAACCCATCAGTTTGCTCTCAGAGTTTTGTGAGGGTATTACGGCGTCATACTCTCTGTGATCACTGGAGAGCGCCTGGAGAATTGTGACCTGTAGGACTGCTACATTTAAAACAGACTGGAGATGTAATTTACATAAATTGTTTAACCTGTAAATCCAGGCATCTAAGTCACCTTATATGGTACCTGGCAGGAGGGGTACCACAAAGAATTGACAGGTTTCAGAATCGCATGTTAAAATAGCCACCGATTAGCTTTATACAACCTCCAGAGCATTTGAGCTCAGGACCATTCACTGGCCTGTCCCCAGCTCCTTGGGCAAACAAGTCAGTTGCCAACAGCTGATGATTTATTAAGGTGTTTGCAGAACATGAAGCTGAAGGGAAAAGGTTTGTGAAGTCTCTGGCCTCAAACACACAAAGTGGCTTTGATTCTCTGATACTGCACAACTGTTGGAACCAGGGAGTACTTACTGCAGGAGTCATTCAGGTAGGTGGTGAAGAAGATGGTGGTGTTCGGGCCCCTAGAAACAGACAGGAGGGGGGAAAAAAAACCATGAGTGCTTAGAAAGCTGATATAAGAAAAGCAGATCAACAGCTGCGTCAGGCTGTCTGCACTGCAGTTGGAGGTGTATCTGCAGCTTGGGAGGCAGATCTGTACTAGCTTTCTTCTAACTCGCATTGCTCAAATATCCATGAAGACGCAGCAGCACACACACAGGTGCAGGCTATACAAGCGGACCCAGAACATGTTGCCAGAGTCCCTACCAACATGTTTTCTCTGCTGCTTTTAGCTGCACTAGTTGTATTAAAGCTAGCACAGGTATGCCCACATAGGCAGCAATCACACCCCCAACTGCAGTGTAGACATACCCATAATTTTACACAACATGGGGACACAGGTGAAGCCAGACTCCCTGAGCAGGGACAGCTTGTATCCCAGTGATATACTGGGATTCTACAACACATGCAATAGTGAGGATTGCTACAAGGCCTTTTGCTACAAGAAGTGTGGGTCCTTTTGCTCAAAAGTCTGGGGAACATCCAAGGGGTTTGTGAACTGCAACCAAATACCATCCATACCGCACACACTGGCCCTGTCCAGGTAGTCACTGAAGAACTAGTTTGACTAGATTCAAGTAAGTTTGTGATGAAGCTTCTACTTACCAGAAGCAGGGCTGAGACCTAACAAGCTCATGGCACCTAAGCCCATGGTTCCTAAACTGTTCCAGTCTGAACTGAAAGCTACCAGATGCACGTGTCATCTTGGTATCTAGGACCAGAATGCTTAGTGGTATTGCTGACTCCAAGGGGTTCAAAATCCAGAGAGACTAAGCAAACTGGGATTCAACTCCAAAAAATCCAACTTCCTCTCACCTTTTAGGTGCCCTCCCTCCCTCTGTAGCAGCCAGGAAGGAGGATTGTGGGCACCCGTAAGCAGAATCGGATACGAGTGGATACAGCACAGGCACAGAAGTTTATACACACATTAGAGAAGCGAAGCAGCCAAGCAGGAACTGGAGTATTTATCAGGCTGCTAACGGTCTAAAGGAAGCGTGTCATGGACACAGACACTCAGATAACCCCAGTAAGGGAGGGTAGCTGGCCAGGTATGGGGAGGCTCCAGATCAGACAGTTAGGTGAAACCAGTCAGGCAGGTTTTACCAGATGAGCCCAGCCAGAGGCCCGTGGCTGTGTGCGGAGTTCTAGATACTCCATCTGAAAAGAGTGGAGGCTTCCATTGAGGGAACACTCAGTCCATGCTTTCCCGACCCTTAGAGAGCAGTTTGCGGCTCCTGATGAAAGAATCAGAGTCCAGGACACTGCACTGTGGCAGGGAAGGCTCCCCTACCCTCAGTGGGATGGGAAACTTATTTCTAAATTAAAGCGTATTAAACATGAGTGGCATGTGCCCCTCATGCTGTTGGGCTTCCTCTATGGGAAAAGAGAGAACAGAAAAAGAGTGCAGGAGTGTCAATGGAAGAGCCACAAGCAGTGCTGAGCATCTCCTGCTTTCCTTTGGCGGGAGAGCTTAGAGCAGCGGACACCGAGTTACCATTCGGCTACTCACCATTTTGCCAGACAAACAGCTTTGTGGATTTCTTCCCACTTCTCCCCAAAGTTCCTGGACACCCAAAGACTGTTCTGAAAAGTTCAGTAGTCAGACAGGATTGCTGGTTACTGGCTGTGTTACCTCTAACGCTTCAAATAGCATCTGGCCTAAAAAAATGCAGAGCCAACCCTCTGAAATGGAACACACATCAGGGCTTCTAAATACAAGGCCACCTAACATTCCCTGGAAAGTACCGACTGTAGGTTTCAGACTCAGGAATAGAAGTTCATCCCCCAGAAGCCTAAAGAGCTAAAGGACACAGCAGCTGTGATTTGTCATTCTTCCCCTTGTGGGATGCTACCACCCGACCCCACCAGGTGTCGCTACAGAACTCATCCCAGGACATCTTTCCGCGCACCCGGGGCGCTATGTACGAAAGCGGAGACAAGGGGAGTGGGACATGTCCTGTCTCTTACTTCAGTGCTGAGGAGCAGCAGGTTGTCGGAGTTCTGCGGGTGGTATATGACCTGACTCTGGGGCTGAAAGGGGAGATCTGTCTGAGCAAAGTTCTTAGCATAATCAGACGATCTGAAGATCTTTCCTCCATGGCTCCCTCCAGGCACAGGTATGTCCCCAGTCAGAATCACCTAGACAAGGAGCAAGAGGGAGACCAGGTCAGCGAGGGTGCACACGCCTTCACTGCGACAGTCAGCCTCGGCCGCGTCCCCCGCGCCGGCTGTACTGACCTGCTCCAACACAATGGACTTTGCGTGGCTCACTCAGTCCCCATTTCCCTGCAATGGGATCAGAACGTGCATTTCCTGGCAATGGGGCTCCACGTGCTTCACAGGCTCTGGCTAAGCCCCAGAGAGATAGGCAGACAGGGAAACCGAGGCACAGAGCTTTGACAGGACTTCCCCTCAATCTCCCAGCAGGTAAGTGGAGTGTTGGGAGCAGTACCCAAGAGCACACCACCATCCCTCCTCTGAACACCAGTCAGCACTGCCATGTGGAGAATTGCATTTTAATGAACAGAAGTGCATTGCTATGCAGCATGAATGCAGCCCTCATGAAGGCCAGCTCCATCCCTGACTCAGGAGCAGCTCAAGGGAGTCCATGCTGTCCAAGAGCACATCAGCAGCTGTCTGTCTCCTACCTTCCCTGAGTTCTCTGGTCCGATGGCCATCCCGAGCTCCGTCCGGATGAAGGTGTGGTTAATGAGCTTAGTGACGTCTACGAAAGTTTTTCCATAGTCCTCGCTGAGAGGAAAGAAAGTAGATAATGACTCTTTTAGAGCAGTGGTTCTCAAGCAGTGGTCTGGAGCCTCCCAGGGGACCGGGAGTAGGTTTCAGGGGGTCTGCCAAGCGGCACCAGTGTTAAACTCGCTGGAGCTCAGGGCAGAAAGCCAAATCCTCGCCGCATGGGCCTGAAGCCTGGGGCCCTGAGCCCCACCACCCAGGGCGGAAGCAGAAGTCTTAGCAATGCAGTTTTGCGGGGGCTCCTGTGCTGTGGGGCCCTGGGGAACTGCCCTGCTTGTTACCCTCTAATGCTGGCCCTGGCTTTTATATGCAGAAAACCAGTTGTTGAGGCACAGGTAGGCTGTGGAGTTTTTACAGAATGTCGGGGAGCCTCAGACAGAGAAAAGTTGAGAGCCCCTGGTCTAGGAGACACCTTGGGATGCAGCACAGGGGACAAGGTGTCAGTGATGCTTCAGGGACAACTGCTGGGATTAGAGAGCCTGAAAGAAGGGATGTGCTGGGCAACTCAAAGCAGCTGCTCAGTGCAGCTACCAGACAAAGAACGGAAACTTTCCATGGCAAATGGCCCCTTTTCCAGCACTCGAGCTAAGGAGGAGCCAACCTGCAAGAGTTCCAATCACCCAGGACCAGGAACAGCCCAAAAGGGAGTCACAAGACCACCAGACCAGTCCTGCATTGCTCAGCTCCAGCCTACAGGCTCCTCCCCCCAAAAAAGGTGTTTACCCAGGACTGAGAATATTCCAGTGTCCAATGAGCTCTAATCCCACAATCCTCTGCATCAGTGCAGAGGCGTCTGGGAAGCAGTGGGTACTGGTCACACGTGCCCATGAAGAACCAGGGCATGATTTGGTAGAAGAAAGTGAGTGACCAGGCATCACACACCAGGATCATCGAGTGCTAGCTCCTCACTGGCATGGAAATGGTCTCAGCGACTGAACACCCAGATTCCCAGAGCAGCTGAGCAGCCCAGAGCTGTTCTTGTCACCCTGCAGCACGCCCACCCCACTGGGCTGGGCAGAGTTTCTTTGCATTCCTCACACTCTCCCAGGCACATCAGAGGAAGAGACAAGATACACCCAACCCCTGGCAATTATCCCCACTCGAGGCATCGCCCATTCCTGTATGGCAACCCGGCACCCATCAGTGGGGGTGACACAGTGGAGTGATTCGGCACCAGTTTAGAAGCCCTGCCTCCCCCACCACACCCCAAGGAAGCTGCCTGAGCCTGCTGGCAGCTCAGCCTCCCTCCAACTCCTCCCCCAGTGGCTACGCCACCCTTAGGGCTGGCTTCCAGCGAACGAGTGAGCTGCAGCAACAGGTCCGACAGCCAGACAATGCAGCTCGCTAATCCACCAAGTTAATCAAATCAGCTGCATGCATCTGGCACCGGGAGCCTCACCTCCTGTAGAGTTTGGACTGCTTGAAACTCACGAACAGCAGCGGTAACTTGAATGTGGTCAGGACAAGAATAACCTGGCCAAAGAGAGGACCAGAGAGTCAATCCTGGGGAGGGCCATCAGGGAGAACTCATTAGCAGCCCCGCCCCCGGCCTGGCGGCCAGTGAGTGGAGCCCTCATACCCCCTCCACTGGATTTACTGACCTTGGGAAGGGGGTTGACAGCCCCTTAAATACCCCGCCTCAGTCCAGTCACTTAGTGCTTTGACCAACCCTCCACCCCACTCTTACCCCTCTCCCAGGGAGAGCAGCTTTAATAGCAAGACAGGGACTCGCTGGCCAAAAAGGTTTGTATTTGCCAGGGCGGGAAAGGAGTCTGCTGGCGAGGTACCCCCAAATTGCAGGCTGTGTGTGCTGTTGTCGGACAGCCATCTGGCCTCCAGCCAAATGCAGGGGCAGGTTATTGTCTCAACCCATTTTTCACAAGAAAAAGACAATCCCAATGTCTTTAAGGTATCAAGTGCCACAAGCTAGTATCTACAGATGGTCTTACAGGAGTATACGGCACCTTCACCTTCCAACAGGCAGCCGCTTCTAGGGTGGAAGGCACCAAGCAATAGACAGCACAATGCACAACACTGATAAAGGGCGGGGTTGTTGGCCAGGCTTTAGGACACACCATTCGCCCCATAAGAAGGGCCAAGGGATCTTTGATGTCCACTGCCCAGACAAGACCTTGGGATGTAAGGTCTTGCCCTGCAGGCCCACACATGGGGAGGCTGAGGAGCTGAACCAACTCTGCCAGGGCTTGAGCCAATGACTCTAGGGAGACTAAGAACTTCAGACATGGGCTTGAGCCTCCAAGCTGCTCTGCGAGAGCCTTGCCCAGGACGCAGCAGGTGAGGGAGGCTGGCTGCCTCAGCAGTTCTTTCCTGCGGGAGCCCAGAGGAGTGTAGGTTACTCTGCCTGATAAAGACAGCCCAGCCCTGCCCTGCCTGGAGCTGTAATTTAGAGGGGCAATTCCAGGGGTTGGAGGAGCAGCCGCCTTGTGATAGCTCGACAGACAAACCCTCCGACGCCAGCTGCTCAGCGAGCAGTGCTGGCTGTGAAGGTTTCCTTGCAGCAGCTCCCTTGCTCCATTTTCAGACACTTCTAATGAGCGTTAGTCACACAAGAGCACAGCTCAGCACCATCCCACTCCTCAAAGGCCTGGAGCTTCCATAGATCCCCAGGCCTGAAGGAATCATTGCAATGTTCCCTCTAATTTTTTACATCCATGTGCGGAATTAATTTTGTTATGTGCACCAATATGGAGGTGATGAGTAGCAGGGGTGTAGAAGGGGACTCAGGGCTAGGGCAGGGGGCTCCTGCTGGGGGAGCAGGCTCTGGGGCAGAGGGTTGGGATTTGGGGGGGGGGTGAGGGCTCCTGCTGGGGGTGCAGAGGGTGAGGGCTCTGGCTGGGACCGTGGCAAAGGGTTGAGATGCGGGGTGGGGCAAGGTGCACTGAGGGCTACGGCTGGGGGTGCAGACTTTGGGCTGGGGTTAAGATGAGGGGTTTGGGGTGCAAGCTGCCCCAGGGAGAGAGGACTCCCCCCAGCCCTTTCTTGCTGCAGCAGCCCATGGCCAAGGGAGAGGCACCTCTCCCTGCCACAGCCCTGCATGCCCCTTACCTCTCTCCTCCGCAGTACAGGCCCCGGTGACTGCGCGCCCGCATGGCCCTAGGGAACTTGGGACCACTGTGATCATCCAGTCTGACCTCCTGCATAGCACAGGCCAGAGACCTGCCCCACAATCATTCCTAGAGCCCATCTTTTAGGCAAACTTCCCATCTGGATTTAAAGATGGGCAGTAACAGAAAATCCACCATGCCCCTCGGTCAGTTGTTCCAATGGTTAATTATTCTCACCATTACAAATTTACTCCTTATTTCCAGTCTGAATTTGTCTAGCTTCAACTTCCAATTCAGACTGCAAATAAGGCATCTATTTTGGAAGCTGGGCTCTCAGCGATGCTGGGACTTCAAGATGGATTTAGCATCAATGGGCCACGGGCCGTCTCAGTGCAGCAGATGAAGGAAGAGGCAGCACATATCCCTGCCCCACCCCCCGAGGCCAACAATGGGGCAGTGTAAATCCTCCATCCCTAGCTCAAGAGGAAGGAGCCCTGCTGGCCATTTCTTACCAGAGCAAAAGGGGGCGGCTCCCCCAACCCGTCAGGGTCATACAACACAACGCTCCCATTCGAATCTGTATAGACCCTTGTGCTGCCATCATCCCTGTAACACCTGGGTACCTTCCGCCAATGTCTGCTGCCTCCAGTTTGTTCTCTCCCCAGAGGGGAGGCAGGTGATGGAAGAGTTTGGCGGGGGGGGGTGGGGGGGTTAATTTTAAAATATTTATTTTTATTTCTATGTATTTAAATGTTGGGCCCTCCGGAGCAAGACAGAGCCAGATACAACAGCCAATGGGCAGCGGGCCCTGCTAGCATAATGGCAGCCACGGCCCGCAGCAGCTGCTGCAGAAGGGGTCTCATGCTGGTCTACATGCAGGTTTGTACTGAGAGTTAAAGTAATGCAACCCTCCAGGGCGGGCACAGATACATCAGGATAAAGGTGTCCTATCGGTGTAGCTCATTCCTGTAACTGTACCTAAATAAGCGATACCAGTTTAAGCACAGTTCTACCAGCATAACTGCACCCCTGCTGTAGGTTGCGCCACTGCTGTAGGTTATGTAGATTTGTGCCATTTTTAACTATAATGGCTTCTACAGTAATTTAGCTGGAGTGTTAGACCAGCCCGCACCAGGGACCTTCCTAGGCAGGATTAAATGTACGGACATGCAGAACGCTGGGAGTGTTCAATAGTCAGGAATGCTTGTGCCCAAGGTTCAAGGTGAACACTGCTTCCAGGAAGTGAAGTGGTGCTTCCCAGCTGCCTCTCCGGCTTGCTCACCTCCCCTCAATACCTGTCATTTCGAAGGGTTACCTTTCAAAGCCCATTCAGATCAAATGCGCTACTTACTCCAGTGCTGTCTCCAACCCAGGAGAGCGATACAGTACCGCTGAAGTCATCAAAGACATACTGCAAGGAAAGAGACTGGAGTCATATCCAAACTTCCACGCTCCACACCCCAGATCAGGCAACAAGCCCCTTTACTTCCTGTCACCGGAGGGGAGAGGATCAGGAGGAATTTGATCTGCATGGCGGAGTACCCCCTGGTTACACACCATCCCAAGGCAGTAATAACCACCCAGCCACCAGCCAGGATTTGTCCAGCTCACTGGTATTTCCCTCCCTCTCATCACAGGTCGCCTGGGGTTACCTGTGCAGTCTATTGCTGAATCAATAAAGCCAGGAGACATACCCCACCAGGGGCATTTTCCCAGCTTCATGTTCCCTCAGGTGGCTTCCTTCACTGATCCACACACATCGCCTTACATGGGATGTTACTGAAATGCCCAATGGATTTTTGCCACGCACCCTGCGTGTGACAACTCATCAGTTTGTGTCTCCTTGGCAGATCTCATGGGCAGGTGTCCAGAGTCCTCTTCTCTCGCTCGATACCATCCTGCCCCTTCGGTAGTTCAGGTAACGCTAGACAGCTTATGCTGGGCAGGCAGAGCAAAGCAGTACTCATGCTTTGTGGGCCAAAGGTGCTAAGTTCAGCCCCCACTGACCACCTCTCCAAGGGGCTGATGTGCTCGTGTTTGAACTACAGAGCCATCTTGTCTCTACCCCAAAGCTTTGCAGGGGCCTGGGGCCTTTCCCCTTAGCACTTGATACTCATCAGCGAGTTATTGCAATATGGAAAAAGCATAGTAAGGTTCCCCTTGCGTCTCCCCTTGACGCACACGCATGATAGCAGCTCTGCTAGGGGAAGCCGATTTCACTTTTGGTTCTGCTGAAGTGCAGATGCTTGCCCAGTGTGGTCACTCTCACCTAATGGGCTTCATTGCTAAAGCCAGAGCCCCACAAGCATCATGAAGCAGGAGATCGTTTACAATCCAGCCCTGTGAGAACACAGGAGTGAGCAGCACAGACTGCTCCCAGATCCCACACCCTCATGAGTTAACAACAATGCCTCTCCTATCAGGGAGCTCCCCAGCAGCCAGCTGGCATCGAGAAGGGCAGTAATGGCTGAAAGTTAAACAGAGCTGGACTCTTTTCCTGCTGGACATTACTAGTCACCCATAAGAGCAGCACCATACTGACGAGAAATGCACTGGTGCATTTGTTTGGCCTTGCAGAGCAGTAAAACTGGGCTGTGCACTTTATCACAAGCACTAGAGTAAACAGAGCAGCCCTGCCAGCTTGCAAAGGCATCTGCGTCCAAACAGCATTTTCCACAGCTCCTGCTGGCTACCAGGCAGGAGCACAGCAAAAGGTGCACAGAACACTCCCACTAAGCAAGGGGACAAACTGGACCTGGCCTCAAAAGCCCAGAGGGACTTCAGAGAGACGAAGCCAGCAGAGCAGCGATGCTGGGATTTAGCTAGCTAGCGCCATGTTAGTGCCAAGGAGGAACCTGGCAATACAAATATTCTCCTGAGCAGAACAATAAACGCCATCAGTGCCCTGCCCTGCAGTCTCAAAGGTTGCCTCATAATCTGTTCACAATCTCACTACATTTTGAGGCTCTCCATGTTACAGCTCAGCAGGCACTTGCGCCATAATCCTAGATCAATGGCTGAGCTGGATAGGACACAGACTGAGATTTGGATTGCAGGCAAAGAAACCTCTCCCCCTCCCAAAGCAGTGACTCTGAAATACCTGTGCATCTGGGAACAGGAATCCCAGCATTCTACAGGCAAGACCTGGGAGATGGCCAGACAGTCACCATGGAAATATACCTGGGACCTTGTAATGCTCTCTTGTGAGAGGCCCTCAATACCTTGACTGCGACAGGAGAAGTGCTACCAGTTTCAGCCTCAGGCGTCCAGTTACCTTTGCTGGAGGGGGTGGGAGGGGAGCAGAGACCAAAGCAACACCTTGGGGAGAGTGCAGAATGCTGTTTCTTCACAGCCATCGGCACCTTGCGGCCTCAGTAGTGCAGGGGCAGGGCTGTGCCTACGCGGTTACTGAGCTATGCCAGACCTGTGCAAAAGGGAGTTCTCCTGGGGAGATCAGAAGGAAGACGAAGGGAGATAGGGAGGCCGTGGAAAAGGCTCTTGCACCAACAAAGAGCTGGACCAGAGAGAGCTGATGCTATACAAACAGGAGGAGTAGAAGATGGAAAATCCAAGACGTGGGCTGGAGCAAGCCCTTGGAGTGTCACTAGCCTGGGTGACTCTGAAATGGACCCAGAACAATGTGGAGTTTGATGCAGTCTCACCTTTTGGAGTGTGCAGGAAGGGGCTGATCATGTGCTTGAGTGGAGGGAAGTGGGACTTTGGGGGACAGGGGAGGGATTTTCAGCAGACGAGGAGCAAGACATGGAGACACACATGGGACTTGCCACAGCCAGGGATTGGCCACATGAGGAAGGTGAAGGAGGAAAGTTCTGGACGAGAGAGGGGCGGCAGAGGACTTTCCGAGCAAAGGAAGGAAAGAGGAAAGGACATGTACAGCATACAGGGGGCAGGGGCTGGCCCATCCGTTCAGTGGTGTGTCAGTGTAAGGGGGATGGGTATGGTACAGTGCAGACAGAGCAGAACCTGTGAGCTGCAGAAAAGGGGAGAGAAGTCAGGGCAGCTGTGCCCCTCCTCCCCAGAGCCAGTGCGGATTAGCGGATTCATCTGAGAGACACCTATTAGCATCTCATTAAAAAAATGGAAGAAATGTAAATTAGCTATGTGCGTGACAGATTGGACCAGGGATACCAAGAGGGGTCACAGACATGCCAAAGTGAACGTAATCCAGACAACATAGGGCCTACGAGCGAGAGGAAACCCAAGGGGGAAATTTACAAATGGTTGGCAAAAAACTCCCTACCAGCCACCTCCAAACACGGAAGCCGACTCTGCATTACTGTCCTAGCCATCCCTAACCCCAGGCAAACCCGCCTTCTCGCTCCCCTCCTCCCAGGAGGGAGCAGCTCCATAAAGATGCTGCTTTGAGCCAGAGAGAGTTCTCCGAGAGCACCGAGGCACTCCCCTGGCACATGGCTCACGATAATCCCAACAGGCTTCCTAACCCCCTCCACTTCAGCCAAGCAAGATTGGGAAGGTTCTGTTTCCCTGGGAACGAAGTTGTGCTTTAATCTCGCCAGGCCTCATGTTATGAGGCCATCAAATCATTCACTGGATGGCCATGTGACAGGAGGCCCCTCTGCTATACAGCAGTGTAAAAGACCTCGCGTTTTCAGCCTACAGGTCCATCAGTAACCAAGCTTCATGGTAGCATATCCCCCGCTGCTCAGTTTCTGTTAATAAAGGACTATTTTAATGGCATGACAGCTCCTCTTCATGCAGAAATGGAAGAGATGGGCTTAGCATTTAATTACAAGTACATTGCAATGAGTTCTTACAGCTAGAAGGGGCTCTGTGGAGAGCAGTCCTCCCACCTCCTATGAGATGACGTTTGGCCCACGGCAGGAGTGCAGGTGCTGAACTAGGAACTCTAGGAGTGGCATCTGCAGCAGCACAAAAGTGGCAACAGAGTTTGCTGTCTAAACGTAGGAGGACTCTCTGCATGAGAAAGGCTGGCACACCCAGCGATATCACCATGCTAGAAGGTTAGGGGGCGGATTCAGGGCTTGCTTGACTAGAAGCAGGATAGACGCACTCCTCTCAAGCAGTCAAAACTTGGTTACACACACAACTCCTTAGCACAGGTGCTGGCAACTCAAAGGCATTTCACTTCAACACTGACCATCCCTCAGGGAGGCAGAAGGAAAGCTACTTTGCACTTTAGAAGTGATCACAGAGTGTTTAACAGCTAAGCCTCAATACCATAGTGTACAGGTAAGGAGCATGAAGAGATCTCTTCCCAGGGCACTGAAATGCAACCACCTCTGGGATGGAACATGGCAGCTGTTTGTTATTATTTGCATTACAGTAACACCTGGAGAACCCAACCAACATCAGCATCTCATTTTGCTAAGCACCACACAAACAGCCGGTCATGCAGCGCTTGCACAACAGCCCAAGAGGAATGGCTGAGGTCAAGGCGTAAAAGATGGTGCAATCCAACTGCTATTGGGGAAGGCTTTAGGGAGCTAGGACAGCAGTTCTCAAACCAGGGTCCACGGACCTCTGGGGGTCTGCGAGTCATGTCCGGGGCCACCAGCCCCACTGATCAACTCTTTCCCCTCCCTCCCAGCACCTCCTGCATGCCGCTGGACAGCTGTTCCGCAGTGTGCAGGAGGGAACAGGAGGAGCAGGGACAGGGGAGGCCAGAGGCAGGGAAGAGGAGGGGCAGGGGTGGAGCCTGGTGTGAGCAGGGGTTGAGCACCTCTGGGGAAAAACAGAAGCTGACTTTGGGGTCCATGAAAATTTTTAAATCAAAACGGGGGTCCTCAGGTTGCTAAAGTTTGTGAACCGCTGAGCTAGGAGCTAGCACATCAATTGGAAACTGACCAGGACACACAGGCTTTGTTGTGCTTTTTTAAAAAAGCAGAAGTGTCCATTTGATCAGCTCTTCTATTATCAACACAACTTAGAGAAGGAGATTACAGTGACAGGAGCCTTAGAAGGCAACAGCAGCATGCTCTGGCTAAGTATGCAACGGTGTTGGTGTGATCTAACTGAAGGGGAACGCCTTCCAAGGTGCATGTGTAGAAGCTCGAAGAGAAGTCTCTGGCAAAACTAGTAGGAAAAATGCCCTTGTGTTTAATATTTCAGGTCTTATTAAAGATGATTTGACCCTGTTACATTCTTAAGAGCATAGCTAAAAATAAAGGCCCAGATGTGCTATGCATCTTCACAACACACAACGTCAAACACGACATCTAATGAAATAGGGACATTTTCCAAAGCCAAGAGAATGCACATCACGTCCAATTGTCATAGGAAAGGTTAGCCAGTTGTGTCCGACAGCTCCCCTGCTGGACGAGGAGGCTGGGCCTAGGGGAAAAGCCCCCAGTGAAAACACAGCTATCCTCAGGAACAACCAAGGGAGCAGTCCAGGAAAGCTATGCTGCTCCAGTATTAGAGTGCCCCTTCGGACCACAGCACCACTTCCTGTGACCCTACCACATCTGTGTGCGGGCTGGAGAAGGGGACTGGGAATAAAGACTCCTGGGTCCTATTTCCAGCTCTCCCCAGTCTCTAGAATGGATCTCAAAAAGGAGAGTTAGTCACTGAAGCTTTACTGACATTCAAGCTGCTTTGAGATCCTTCAGTGACCAGCACTATAGAAATGCCAAGTATCCATATTAAGAAAACATTAACCCAGTTTTCACTCCTTCCCATCCATCCCCCACCCCATCCCACCCACAGCCAACCTTTAGTGGTTTCTTTCCCAAGAGACAAGCTGAGACAATGGCAAGCACACAGCAAGGGCCCCAGCTGCTCCCACAGGAACAGCTGGCGTAGAGCAGCCATGGGCACTCATCCCGTCCGAGGAGGGGGACTGTACAGCCAAAGCATCCTCTTCAGTGGCATCCCTTGCCTCAGCTCACAGCTGACGGGGGAACTCGGGGCTAGTCTACACTGGCAAGGCTAAAGCACTGCTGCTCTCTCCCAGCGCTCTAAAAAAACAAAACAAAAAAAAAGCCACCCACTTGACAGTGGCCCAGTGCGGGAAGCCGCGCCCCTCAACACTGGCACCTTCCAGCACTGAAACTTGCTGCGCTTGGGGCGGGGGGGGGGGGGAGTGGTGGTGGTGGAAATGGTGGTTCACACCCAGAGCGAAAAAGTTGCAGCGCTGTAAAGTGCCTGCGCAGACAAGCCCGCACATGGCTCACACTGTCCTAGATTCCAAGGTGGACTGGACCTTTGGGATCAGCGAGGCTGACCCCCTAGAGAGCATCTATCTAGCACTAAGCACCTGGGAAGAGAAGTTAAAGGAGCTAGGCAGGGACGAGATCTGTCAAGTTCTATCCCGTCTGTGCCTGGACAGTGCTCACTTCCTCCTGTGAACAATCAGCTGTGCAAAGACTTTAAATCCTCATTTATGGTAGGAGTGAAAAACCCTGCTAGGCATCTGAGGCCTTTGCAATATGCCTGAGCATAAGCAGACAGTGCGGACTAGTGCAGGAGGCACCAGACAGGACAGAAGGCAACAAATCAAATCACAATGTGGAGAGCTAGGCTGGGTTCAGGTTCAGCATGTACTGGTGCCATTAAATCCTGGAGCAGCAGCTGAACGGGCAGGACCTTGACCCCTTCCCTGGGAAGGGCAGAGGAAAAAAAGTCACCCCTGTGGTGAACCAAACCGTGAGAAGTATGGATCACTTGTGTCACTGTGGCCTTTTATTAAGAGCCTTTGGCACATCAGGCCCCCTCCATCAGTGCCGCAGGAAGGTAGATATGGCAGAGAGCACAGGGGTCTCAAGTCTCCAACGACTGAGCTAAGATTTGCTTTTTGGAAGGGAAGAGCCCCCTCTTCTGTCCTTCCTAACCCTGTATTTTATCCTGACAGGGATCGTGCTTTGAAATGCAGCTGTCAGCACACTGGGATTCTGAGACACTGAGATTAGCATCCGTTCCCAGCTCCTGCAGTCTGGCATCACCATTACTCAGCACTCTGCCAAGGTTTAAGGGTTTTTTGAAAGCTGCACAGCCACGTTCTGACATACACCCCAGCATGTCCACACCGCATGTGCTAACAGGAGACTGTGCAATACATCTACAGCGAGAGGAAGCTTTCCACCCAGTCACCTGGGAGACATGTTGTTCCCCTACACATAAACAAGCCACCCAGCTCCTGAAATGCAAAATACAGGACGAGGTCAGAAGAGTATATCCAGTACAGTGATACAGGGGATAGTAATGCCCGAGTCCTGCCAACAGCCAGGCTGACCTACTGGATCAGTCTAAATCTAGAAGACCCTGCCCATCTAACCACAGCCCACATCTACCCCACAGGCTTGGATTGTGCTGTAGCTGGATAAGAAACATCCTTGATGAAAATCCAGATGCTATAGGAGCCATTTTTCTGATACGATATCTAAGGTACTTAGATGGCTGCACTGCCATTATCTGGGCACTTCCAATCTTCCTCAGTTATTATTATCCCCATTGCACAGACGAGGAACTGAGCAAAATGAGGCTAAGTGACTTGCCCCAGCTCACACAGGGAGTCTGTGACAGAGCTGGGAATTGGACCCAGGTCTCTCAAGTCCTAGGCCAGAGCCCTAACCACTGGACCATTCTTCCTCTCTGGAAAGATCTAAATGCAAGGACCTGACTACCTATGGTCATTAGAGACCTCAAGTACTTTTTCCTCAAGAATAGAAGCTTTGACCTCAGTGTTTTCATCCAATCCCAACACCCACTACATTGTTAGATACAAGGTTCTCTATTGCTTTCCCAAACCATGGAGCAGTGTGGCTGTTTGGCAACTGCTGGGCTCCACCCCAGAAGCAGCCAATGCAATTCCTACAAAGCACACTGGAAGTCTTCAGAATGGGAGCACTATATCCCTGCTGGGTATTCATTACCACCGGATTAAATTACATTTGGGAGGTAGATAAAGAGAAGACGGAATGCTAGGAATTTTATTTTAAGCCTTTCCTTATCCAGGTGCCCTGTCCCTTGCCATTGGGAAGGCTAGTCCCCGCTGACAGCAGCATCGAGAGACCCGGCACTCAGCAAAGCCATCTCTCCCGTTTAATTACACAGCAAGCGTAGCTGGTTGCATCTGCAGCCCTTGATCATTCAAAACAACATCCCCCCCGGAAACCAGAGGAGTTCAGAACTTGACCTTCCCAGCCTTGCAAACACAGCATTGTGTCTTCCCAAACCTAGAGGCAGTGGGGCAGAAACCACCACCCAGCTCCACTGAGCCAACGATGGCTCAGTGGAACTGGATGGTGGTTTCTGCACGGATCGAGCTCGGACAAGAGTGCAAAAGGCTGACAAGTACAGCAGGGACCAAGCAGGACAGCAGAAAGTTCTCCCATTTTCCCACCGTCAGAGCCGCATTCACATCGCAAAGCTGCTGCCCTATGTCCTACGCTGCTGGTCAACACTGTTTCTAAACTGGAAATTCAGGCTCTGCTGGGAAATGCTTGGACGATTGCTGCTCTGAACACAGAATAAATGAAATGTCCTCAAGCATGAGCAGGGCTGGAGCAGGGCCCATGTCAGCTGCCAGCAAGTCTCTTTTCTTCACATCGAACTGGGACCTCACCCTGCTTAGAGGGAAAGAATCATTTCATTTCAGAGAAAAGCTGTTTGCCAGGCTTCCAGCGAGCAACCCAAAATGCCACTGAGTAGGTAAGAGATCGCACACAGAAAGCTTCCCAAATCCCGGACAAACGGCTCCGAGGCCTTCCCCTTCGGTTTAACATTCCGCAGCTGTTTAACACTTTCTATTTTCAAATTGCTCGCCAAGCATCAACGATTTTTCCATATCCCTCCCTAATGGTAGGGGTAGCCTCCGATTTTACAGTTGAGAAACTGAGGGGCAGACCCAGTGTTGCTCCAGGGACAGCGATGGCACAAAGCAACTGGCCATCTCACTTCTTGTCCCCACAGCCACATGGTTTCTGACAAAACTACTGCGATGCATCAGTATGGGGCACAGCTCCCTTGTATGATGTCCGGGCCACAGCTTTCAGGGAAGCTCAAGCATCATTCCCTTACTGTTGTATTTAGACATGGCCGTGTTGTAAGGCTAAAGCATTGCCAGCAGTGGGTTTTTCTGCAATACTTTCAGGTGGCTTACACAAGGCGTAAAACCAGTGTAGTGCCCGAGCTAGGATGGAAATCCCAGAGCTGCTGTCTCGCAGTCCCATGTGCAGGCCCCTAGGCCACGCTGCCTCTGACATATAAGGTAAGAAAACACTTCACTCCCGAAGAGGTCTGCCCATATGGCACGTTTAACCAGAAGAAACGCCTGCAGAGGGCGGAGGAGCTGCTATTATTCCGCAAGCCGGCTGGCAGCTGCTATGCATTAACTTGGCAGCTAAGGCAGGAGAGCACACAGGCTGATGCTAGCCTTGCCTCACCCCACCCTGGATTTGCAGGTGTACTCCTGAGCTAGGAAGTTTTCAAACCCTTCAGGAGGCAGCCACACATGGGCACACGTTTCAGCATCTGATCAGAGAAGGAAACCCCAGCAATCAACAGAATTAAACCCACTGGTCCTCTCCTCACCCATGCTGCTGTTTGGAAGCTTTGGACCTGACATCCCAGTACAGCGAGAATCCCAGGAAGAAGTGTTGCTGTAAGACAGAGCTGTTTACCAGCCAGCAATCTGCAGAGGGTTTGGGAAGTTACTTTAACCGGCCTGCGCAAGGAGGGGATGGAAGGAGTGTCTCGTGACATCTGACTTGGCCAACTAGGGAGCAGCATTTCAGTTGTACAGAAAGCTCCAGCCAGGCCTCCCTGGACTGAACATTGACAGACCCTCTTCCCCCCCCCCCCCCCCAGGGAACAGACTATATTCCCCACAGACACACACAGTCATAGCTGAGTTGTAGGGCCTCTCAAGCATAAAGCAGAAGACTCTGGGAGGAGAGGACCCTCAAGGCCCGGGGGAGAGCAAGCTAAACAAAAAGAGAGAGGCTGACAATTATGTAAGAAGATACCAGATTTCACTCCCACTTCAGGAGTCCAGAGGCCCATAATAAAAGTGTAAGAGTTATGGCTCGCTCTCTAGTCTCCAACAGGCACAATCCATTCTATCGCAGATGGCTAGGACAAAACACTGCCAGTCCTAGCAAACAAATGCTCATATTCTTCTCTGGGCTGAGACACCATGTTATTTAACAATGCTGATTTCTGACACAGCCTGTTTCTTTTAGACACGAAGTGCTTTTTACATGTCCACAGAAGCTATGCACTGAAGGGGGAGAGGATGGGATTGTGGGTCAGACAAAGAAACAGGAATCAGCTCTGTTCCCAGCTCTGTCACATGCTGGCTTTGGACAAGACACTTGCCCTCTCTAAGCCTCAGTTTCTCAACCATAAAATGGGACAAAACTGCCTGTGTTACAGGGAGGTTGGGTTGCTAAACTCAGTGTTAGTAAAGGGCTTTGCCAACTCTGGAAGCCCGAGAAGACTTAAGTCTCACCACAGGCTCCAAAAAGAATAAGATGACAGCAGATACACTGCAGAATACCATTATACCATAGAGCACATCCACCACAAAGGCAGGATACAGCACCCACAAATGATGTAATATTACATTGGGATTAAATATCCCCAACATGTCAGGAAGAGTAAGCAAATAAATCCCAACTTTTGATCCTACATCAGGTTCAGAAGAGGCTGATAGAAATGGGCTTAAAACCCAAGGCAAGTCAGTTTACTACTGACTGGTGAGCGATAGGACTTCGCCACTAGTTGCTACAGAATCCAAGGCTTTGGTCCTTATGGCTGTGAAGAAAACCTTCCAAATGTGAAGTCCATGCAAATCGATGCAGTGCCCGAGTCTGCAGACAGTGCCTCTACTTCTGCTCATAGCTTTGCCAAACAGCAGCATGAAATTAACAAGAGCACTGAGAATACTGCAGTCAGTAAGCAAAACTGACCAGGATCATCACTTCTGGCCTTAGAATCTAGGTCTTTTTCTCCCAGCACCTGCTAATTTGGAAAGCTAAAAGCAGAGGCAAACACTGGAGCTGCTCCTAGGGGAAAGAAGGGCTCAAAGAGGAGGCTGGAGAAAGAAGGGGAATAGTAGGGGGACTCTCTGCCCAGCTTGCAGGAGCCCAGAGGCTCTGTGGGATGAGTAGAGGAAACCTCTGCCTTTCCAAGCAGCCTGGAAGCTCACCTATTTGAGGCAGGTAAGGTGTGGGGGGAGGGGGGGAAGATAAGCCTGCCAGACACAGTTCTGCCTCTCAGGGGATCCCCAAAAGGTAATACATCTCAGGTACAGAATTAAACCACAAAGAAAAACACAAAGAGTGAAACAAACATCTGCTAAAGCCATGAAGGGAATATGGAGAGACAGGAGGGGTACAGAAAGAACCAAATAATAGGATTTTCTACAGCAGATTATTAATGCACCAGCAGCACTGAATTGCCCTGCTATAGTTAAGGGCCTGTTACAGTTTTGATTCTATGCCCCTATGCCCATGGTCAGTGGAGCACAGGTTCCTGCAGTACACATACAGGTGCAATCTTTGGAGAAATTGCACTGTACCAAGTCAGTGAACTGTGGCTCTCCGATGACTGGGGCGAAAGAGGAATGACAGATGCCTCTAAAAAAACAACACCTGCTGCTGCAGAGTTCCAAGGATGCACCAAGGTGCAACAAGACTCAGTGCCTCAGACGCTTAATCTCACGGGAGCAGCAGCACGGGCCCCTATGCCGCTCACTCAGCATCAGAAGAGTGCCCTGTTTTCAATCTCACTTTGAAAGTCAGGGAGAAGTTACAATGCTGTTCAGGTGAAGACACATCAAGGTGTTTAACACAACATTCAAGGGTTCTCTGTCTTCCATCTATGGCCCTGCTATAGCGCACAGACTAGCCCGATTCTGGCCTTCTCTGACACATGCAGGTAAACCAAGTGCTCAGACATTAAAGATTCCTCTCTAACTCCAGGCAAAATGGGGTCCACTATCCCCATTCAATAGAGGGGAAACAGAGGCACCAACGTAGGAAGTGACTTACCAAAGGTCACATTGACATTTGCCATATTACACACTCAGGTGGCAGGAACCTGCTCTACACAAACTTAACCCCTCAGCTCCTGGCTGTGCAGACAAAGCCCAGTCCCCAAGCAACTCCCCCCTAACCCCCCATCGCGATTGTATGCTGAGATGTCTTGAAAGCACTAGAGGAATCAGTGCTAGAAAACAAGGTGGGAGGGCCAGCTTTAGCACTCCCGGGGGCCCCGACAAGAGCTCCCCCACCTTCCTCCTCTTGCAGTGAATTGCTGCCCTTGGGGCTCTGCTAAGAGGCACAGACCGAGGCAGCCTGGGAGTCCCCAAGACCAGACAGGCACGGCTGGCAGAGCAGCAGCCCCTACTCCGGGCAGGGCAAGATCATCAGCGGCGGGGGGGAGGCGCTCTGGCGGCCCGGGGTCCCGGCCCCTCACCTGGTAGGTGTTGTTGCCCAGGACGGGCTCGAACCCGCGGAGCTCCCCACAGCCCGGCTCCGCTGCTCGCCGCCTCCGCAGGAGCCTGGCGCGGGCCCCCTCCAGCCGGCCGCGTCCGGGCAGCGGCGGCGGCAGCAGCAGCAGCAGCAGCAGGAGGGTCCCCCACAGCGCAGCCTCCCGCAGCCTCATCGCCACTCACCAGCCCGACCCCTGCCAGCGCCCGGACCCCGGCTTCGCCGCGCCCCGCCTACAGCCACCCCATTGGGCAGCACGCACCCATCTGCCACGTCTCATTGGTTAAAGGAAACGGCAGTCTCCGCTCCAGGAAACAAGCCCCGCCCTCCCTGATGGCTCGTTCCCCGTTCGTGTGGCCGCGAGAGCCTCACACTTCTGATTGGCTTCATGAGCTGTCCGTCTCTACCCTAGCAAGCACTCCCACCGTCCCCCTAGCAACGTCACGTGGGCCAAGCCTGAGCAGACCTTTACCTTCTGAGTAGGTTCCCTCCTTGTCAATCATAGGGCCCAAGCACCACCTTCTACCACAGAACGCCTCGCTCATTGGCTAGACACACGGTTAATCTTATTTCCCCCAAGCCTAATCTACCCCGCGACCGTTCTCTGATTGGCTAGTGGATGCACAGAGCAGGTTTTTTTTAATTGGTTGAATTTTGACAGACACTATTTTGCAACTTAGAGACTAACCAATTTATTAGAGCATAAGCTTTCGTGAGCTACCGCTCACTTCCACTGCATGCATCCGATGAAGTGAGCGGTAGCTCACGAAAGCTTATGCTCTAATAAATTGGTTAGTCTCTAAGGTGCCACAAGTCCTCCTTTTCTTTTTGCAAATACAGACTAACACGGCTGCTACTCTGAAACCTATTTTGCAACCTGGAAATGTCTGCAAGTCCCGCCCCCCCCGAGCATTTAAAGGCGCAGCACACCGAGGAAGCCTAGTCCCTCCGCACTCCCACCAGCTACACCGGGCGCTGTGTGAGGGGCAGGACTGTACCACCCCGCAGCCCCTACTGGACCCAGGAGTCCTGAGTTACAGCCCCCCCACCCAGAGGTGGGCACAGCGGCTTTTTTTGCTCCATGTTGGTTCTATATTAATAATGGACTTGGATGGAGCCTGCCAGCACAGCTGGCTGTATCACCACTCCCCTGACAGTGTTTTTCTTACAACTCCAGCTTCTGGAGTCAGGTGAATGTGCAAGTCTCAGTGAAATAGTTTTAAAAGTTTCTAATGATCCTGGCTGTGGACAAAGTTGAAATGCAGCTGTAGCTTAAACATCAGAAGGTCATTTGCTGGCCCTCTGAGCAGTGCAAGCCATGGTAAATTAGGCAGGAACAAGAGTAACCTCAATTCCAACCCACAGTGACACCATGGCATGAGTGGAAAGCAGCTTCTAATTACAGGTGAGGATTTAGCAGGATTAAACAGATGGCTGCTTGCAAAGGTTAGAAGACATTATAAATCACCTATAATCCCAAATTCACCCTCTACAAGACAAGACATTGCAGGGATCTTGGGGACTGGAGAATTAGACTGAAAGTACGAGAAGGGGGAGCTTAGTAGTGGATGAGAACACAGACTGATCCAGGCCTAGGCAAGTAGCATGATGGAAACAGGAAACCAAACACTGGAAGCGAAAGGGTCAGTACAACAAGAAGATGGAGGGGGACACGGGAGCACAAATGATTTGACATGCGAGATTAGTAAACCAGTAAGTTTGAATTAGATGGAGAGTCAATGAAGGGATGCAATATAGCACTACATAGAAGGAATGTAAAAAGATCCTAGCTACTAATTAAAAGTATGGAAAAGATGTTCAGCGTCTCTGCCTCCTCCAGCAGTGAATGGACATGCACGTTTAACTGGTTTCTCTTCAATGCCTTTTATGCCCTCTTCTAGCTTAAACATCTTGAAATGTTTTTCATTCTGGGCTATAATTATGCCCTTACAAATCCACATTTAAAATGTTATGTAAGATAGTTATACCATGTCCACACACATACACGGTCTGAGAATCCTAGAAAGGAAACCAAACCTCAGGTCCTGCAGTGCAATGCTGCTGTTTGAAGAGTGTCACTCCACCCCCAAACAAAAATGTTAAGTGCTTTTTGAGGGTAAAGAGCAGCTTTGTAACAAATTAAGCTCCAACTCCATGGCAGGGGTCATGGGGAAAGTAAGATGAGACAGAACCCACCACTGGAATCATCAAAGAGATAAAAGCTCCCCCTTCAGCCCAAGGCAGGTATGGAGTTCACAGCTGTTCAGATTAAGGGAAGGTGCAAAGGAGAAAGTTCCTAACCCAACTGTATAACACTCACCATCTTGAAAGCTTTACAGTGACTAAGCCTCATAACTATGCAGAAGTGAGATAGCTTATCTCACTTTGGCAGATATGTAGAAGTCAGGTTAAGTAACTTTGCTTTGCCCAAAGCCACAGATTAAGTCACCAGGCAAACAGATTAAAAATCAGCAGTTTCTGGATCTTCATTTTGTTCTCATTCCATACTCCCTAGCAAATGAGAGGAGGGGCTGCAGCCAAGAAAAGAGCTTAATTTTATATCGGTGTCATCCCCTCCACAGACACTATTTTTCCATGCATTCATTTGGATTTCATGTTTGAAAAAATATAAGGACAAATATCTGACATTTCTACAACTGCCTGAGAGGCACTACATATCACCCAAGTAGTGCCATGGAAAGGCAGCAAAAAGAGCCCAGATGAAACTCATTTGCAAGAGAGCAAAATCTATTATTCCAAGATGCCCTACTTGTATTTGACTTGGCTGACTTGCAACAACTTCAAGTATTTAGTTTTTCTCCCTAGAGCTAAGGGATCAGAGATCAGAACACAAAGCCTTGATTTAGTTAGAATACCATGGCAGGATCACATGATAGTTGGTACCAGTAAACAGGTGATTAGGATAGGATATAAAGGACATTTCTTTGTTTTGAGTCCCACCCAGGGAAGATGCATTTGTTGTATTTTGTTTCCTAGAAAAGTCAAGTCAAAGGAACAGCACCATCTCCTGTAACAGCAGGATTCTTCTAGTCACATACCACGACTAATTGTACGGCAGTTGAGAACCAGAGAAGAATGGTACTATAAAGGCAATGTGCTGTTGTACATCATATTAACCCAAGCCATGGAAACACAAGCATTGATCTCCAGATATCTGAATCCTACTTTTCTTTTCAAGTTTCAGTGGCACTGACCTTTGAGATTATAGATCTGCAGACAAGGCCCGTGAGGAATATGCATGGAGGCAGAGTGGGATTGGGAGTCAGAAGACCTATATTCTATTCCTGGCTCTGCCGCTGGCTGTGACCTGGGGCAAGTCACTTCACTTCTGTACCTCAGTTTCCCCATCTCTAAAATGGAGCTGAGACTTACTAAAATCTACAGATGAAAAGTATGAGTCAGGGATTATAATACTCAGGTCAATGAAGCACATATCTTGCGATGGCATACAAGGGCAATCTGTGTGGTAAAAGTAGTCATTGGCCAATCAGTATGATTATGGTAGATGAGGCTTTTTAGCTCAGCTCAGCAGCTCATCTAGGAGAAAGACAACTCTGAATACAAATCCTGCACCCATGTCAGCTGCCATGCTTGTGGCATTTACAGCGGCTTGGGTGAGAGCATGGGAAAGGCTCTGTGCAAGCCTCTCTCACTTAAACCCCCATTCATAGTGCTGGTTGTTCAGCCAAACTCATTTAACTCACTCAATGTAATCAACTTACCCAAATGCTGTGGTGACGGGGACAGGCAGAGGATGCTGCTGGCAGTCCTTAGTCACGAGACTGCACACAGGCGGCCTTACGGTGACGGTCGTTCTCCACTGAGTAGGGCAGATATGGAGCTCATCCTCCTGAGGTGACAGAGCAGGCCTTTTTGGAGACTCCCGTGTGGGAGCCAGTTCTGACATGGGGAATAGGGTGCTAGGCCATCATGGCATTGGAAGGTCAAACTCCAGCAGCCAACTATTTGTCTCCAAGTATGCCAAGCTCAATCTCACCATTACCAACACAGTCTTCCAACAGGCCAAGACAAAATAGATGCATCCCAGATCAAAATAGGCACATGATGGATTATGTAATTGTACAGTTTAAAGACATTAAAGATGTGCAACATCACTCATGGTCTGAGAAGAGCCGAATGCTGGTCAGACCATCGGCTTGCGAGAAGCATGTCGCTACACTTCTCAGAGTCCCCTAGAAGACACCATAAACCACCAAAGAAGATCAATGAGCTGCCATGAAAGACCCCAGTAAACAAGCAAAGTTGGAACAGACACTGGAGACTGCATTAGCTGAAGTACCAGAGAACTCCACAGACACTGAGGCAACCAGGCAGAAGCTCATATATGTCACATCCAAGGTACTTGGCTTTGTAAGGCAGAAACTCCAAGACGGGTTCAATGACTGTGACTGTGAAATAGACTGGCTAGTGGAGACTATGCACATCACACACAAGTCCTACATTTTGGATAAGAAATCAGCAAGGAAGGCCTGGTAGCGTCAGGCCAAACACTGCAAACCTGATGATGAACCACTGGTGGGAGCAGAAAACTCTAGAACTTCAGAAAGTTGCTGACAAGCATGACACGAAGACCTTGAGCGCTATGTGGGGCACAAAAACCAGTGGTACAGTCGCTGTCCTTTCAGCCAATGGTAACCGGTTGCTCACACACAAAGACAATATTCTCTCTCACTGGGCAAAGTACATTGATCATCTCCTGAACCATGTCTGACAATGCCACTGACTCACTCCAGCCGTGTCCTGGCCTGGAGGAGCTGCCCATGTACCTTTCTTTATATGAAGTTAAAGTCACCACACCCTGACAGTGTCCACCTGAAGTGTACAAATGTGGAGCTGCCCACCTATCAGGAAACCCACCAGCCTTTTCAAGGTTCTATAGGAATAGGGTACGGTGCCACAGGAGTATAATGATGCTTTCATAGTCCATCTCTACAAGAAGAAGGGAAGCACATCCAGCTGTGACAACTATCGCAGAATCTCATTGCTGTCTGATCCTTGTTTGGGTTGTCCTCAACAGGCTTGTCCTTCACCTACTGGATTCAGTCACTGTGTGGCTTTGGTGCTGGCTGTGGCACCACAAACATGACTTTTTCAGCCTGACAAACACAAGAGAAGGCTCGTGAACAGAACAAGGACCTGTATATAGTGTTTGCTGACCTAACCAAGGCCTTCAACACTGTGAATTGCAAGGGCTTATGGCAATGCCTTCTTAAATGTGGCTGCCCAGAGAAGGTGATTGCTGACATCTGCCCATTTCACAGTGGCATGATGGACAGGGTGATGGAGTGTGGTGACTCAGACGCCTTCCCCGTCACCAGTGGCACCAAACAAGGGTGCATAATGGCTCCCATTCTCTCTGCCATTGTCTTTTCAGCCATGTTCTTGTTCACGTTCCAGGACTTTGATGGAGGGAGAAGAACACATCCAGTTCTGATTGGATGGGGGTGGGTCTATTAAATCTACAGCGACTCAGGGCCTGCATCAAGGTAAACAAACAGCTATTAGAACAGCTCCTGTTTGCTGACAACTGTGCCCTCATTGCAAACACGCCCAAGGACATTCAGCTTACCGTGAACTGCTTTACCTATGCCTCAAAATGCTTTGGTTTTACAATCAGCCTTTACCTGCCAACACCAGATCAGCAGCAGTATGAGCACAATGATCCCATGGTCACAATTAACAATACACCCCTCAATTCGGTCAGGAAATTCTGTTACCTAGGTAGCATGCTTTCCAGCAATGCCATGTTGGATGATGAGACTGGCATTTGGCAGGCTCACCCACAGGCTCCTCCAGAGGAAGCACGGAGTCTGCTTCAGAACCAAGATAATCTACCGTGCTGTTGTACGCACCCCACTATTCCATGGCTGCGACACATGGACATTGTACTGATGCCACATCAAACAAGTGGAGAGCATCCACCTTCGCTGCCTAAAATCCATCTGCAACATCAAGGGGTACAAAAGGAGCCCCAACATTTAAGTCTTTGAGAGGTGTCAAATCTCTGGCATCGAAAGCATGCTCATCCAGCACGCTCCCCCAGCTTGCTGGGTCAAGCACTTGGTCTGCATGGAGGTTTCCTGAATATCAAAAGCAGTTCTCTACAGCCAACAGAGCACAGGAACCCACTCTAAAGGTCGACCTATCCTTAGATATAAAGGCACAATGAAGGCCAAATCTCAAAGCATGCTAGACACTGAAAAGTGGGAACTTGTTGCACTGGACAGACCTATATGGAGAGGTCAGTGCCATTAGGCTGTGTGTCTACTTTTGAGGAGTGGCATGAGAGATCTCTGCAGGAGAAGAGAGCATGTCATAAGGCCAATGCCTCAAACTCTCCCCTCAACAACCGCTACACTCGCAAAACATGCAACTGTATTTGCAAATCCAGGATCAAACTCGCTTCCCATGTGTGAAGTCATAAAACCAAATAAACCCAGAGCTTAAGTCAACGCCAACTGAACACTTGTCCATTGAAGCAATGAGAGAATCCAAATACAATAGCGTGCGGAAGCCTCCATGAAGAGTGAATATAGGTACAAAGCAATAAAAATGATTAGGGTTATGGAATAGCTTCCATACAAGGAGAAGTTAAACAGACTGGGACTGTTCAGGTTAGAAAGGTGACAACTAAGGAGGAATATGATAGGGATCTATAAAAATCACGACTGGTGTGAAGAAATTGCCCTGTTCCACTCACTCCCTCTGAAGCATCTGGTACTGTGCACTGTCAGAAGACAAAAAGAAAAGCAGTACTTGTGGCACCTTAAGAGACTAACATTTATTAGAGCATAAGCTTTCGTGAGCTACAGCTCACTTCATCGGATGCATCCGATGAAGTGAGCTGTAGCTCACGAAAGCTTATGCTCTAATAAATTTGTTAGTCTCTAAGGTGCCACAAATACTGCTTTTCTTTTTGCGAATACAGACTAATACGGCTGCTACTCTGAAACCTGTCAGAAGACAGGATACTTGGCTAGATGGCCTATTGGTCTGACTAGTATGGTTGTTTTTTTAAGGTCCGCAGACAATTGGCTGGTAAAGTCCAGCCTCCCACTCTTGCTACTAGAAAGAGATGATGCTGGGATTCCTATAAGGATGCTTTCTGGACATTGCTTGGGGGTCCACCTTATGTGTCTGTTCATGTTAGATTTGAAACTTTCGTGCTCCCAGCAGTTGGAAGGATGAGTTTTCCCTCTGCCTAGCCTTCTGGAACGTGAGAGAGGGCTCTGCTACTCTAACCTTACCCAGCCTCCATTATGAGATCTTCCTCCTGGCTTAAAAAGCCCCCTTGCCCCCCTTTGCTGCTGCTCAGACCATTCCCAAGCAACAGCAAAAGGAAACTGACCCAATTTTCTTGGTGTTTGGACTTCCACAAGTTAAGGAATAGCAACAGTGAAACTGATCAGTCTTGTCAATTTCATGCTGTGGCTTGAAAAAGCAAAAAGCAACCATGAAATTAATGCTGGAGACAGAAACAGCTTCTACTTCAGAGTCACAGTGGAAAGGTTTTTCAAAGGCATAAGAATACAAGTTTTCTGTTTCAGTAAATTTTGCAGAAATTGATGTCTTAAGTATTCCCATTTGCCAGAGCAAGTTTCCTTCTCTGCACTACTCAGAGTCTCTCAATGCCTGTATTAAAAAAATGCTACCTCAGTTGCTTATTTCACAAAAAACAAGAAGTTTTAATTTCTTCATTATGAAACTGTTTAATTTTTAAAATAGGAAAGACAAGGTGAAACTACAGGTAGATCCACCCTCAACCATATTCAAAGGTTTAAAGAGCCACCCACTCAACAGAACTGTAGTCACAGGCCTCTACTGGGAGGAACCACCACGTAGCTAATCTCCTACATTCTCAAATAGCATTGGTAAAATAAGACCTTGATTTCACAAGGACAAACTTTTTTGGTTTGATGATTAAGCAGAGCTTCCTTTTACTTTTAAAAATCCAATACACATTGATATTAATCCCCAGTACCCAGATTGTGCTGTAGAAGTTACAGCTCCTTTTGTTAGAGAAACTAATTCTGTGCTTTACTCAACTGGGAACAAAAGTGAGACAAGTACAGGGATAAGATTTACACTAGATAAGCAAAAAGGACACTGATCTAAATGACAGTCACCAGAAATAAATGAAACTAGGCAGATTGTTAACAGGACAATACTGCATCCATAAATCTCAAAGCAATTTCACATCTGGAAAATGAAGTCACTCTGAAAATTTACTATGAAAATAAAGTCACAGGACTTTGGTATGTTAAAATTAACTTCCAGTTAAGGGTATAAGTATCCTACCATGCTCTTTGGTCCTACTTTTACGGCTCCTCTTAAGAAAGAATGTCAAATCTAGTTATTGATTTCACAACCTTCAACAGAAGTCAAAACTACAGACAAGCCTTGGACATATGAAGGAGAATGGGTGTGATGAATCTGGATGAGCAGGGGCCTAGTTACTGGATACACAAAGGGGGATCCATCTCAGATAAGTGACATTGGATCAGATGTTTGACTACAGATAGTATGTCATTACAGCATTCTCCACAAGAGGGAGCTTTGTCATTGGAGTTGCCAGAAAGGATCTTCCCCCCCCCCGAGTCGGTGCTGGAGGTTGTGCCATGTATGGCAACACCAGTCAATGCTGTCCAGAGAAGCAGTGTGCATAGCAGGGCAGGGAGAGCAGCTTTATTAGGGATGCCCAATTGCAGAACATATATTAGGTGCAGGGCTTACTGTATTACCTTGCAGCAGTTTACCAGCAGAGGTCATTCTATGCTCTGCAGCTCCCCCCACCCCAGAACTCCATTACAAGAGAATCAAGATAAGAGTAACAAAAGGATTTATTCTCATTGCCTTATTGTAGATTGTTTATGTACAGAACATGTAAAAAAAAAAAAACCATTAGAGCCTTCTACAAAGAGCAAGCACATACGCTGCTGGAAATAAAATCATGGGTACTCGAAGGAACTGAAAGAAGTCAGTTCGCTTAGATCGGGGAATGAGGCTTTTGAGGGAGTCTCTCTCTCAAGCTCCTTGTTTTTCAGATATCCTTGATGACTTCTTCAAGCTCTTCTTTTGTATACATGTGAAACTTCATTCCGGGCTCCACCGTCGCAAGCTGGAAGGAGAAGAAGAAAGGGTTCAGTGCATTTGCCTGCATACGTGAGGAAGTGACAGCACAGGGCATGGAACAGAGAAACTGCCAGAGATGGAGCAGCTGTTCCTTCTCGACTGCCTGATCTGCCAGCCCAGCAAGATCTTTCCAGCCAGTAACATGTTCTTTGATTCCCTAAAATAGCTGCCTGCTGCAGAAATAGCTTCTAATTGACTCAATCTCCTCATAGTAGCAGCAGCTCAGGGAAACATCTACTGGGAACTCTCCGGTTCAGCTGCTTCTCCCTCTGCAGGGACAGACCAGTTCGCACTAATTCTTCAGCAGAAAACTTCGGGGCGGCAGGGAGAGACAAGCTGCAGTTCAGCCCAGTCCCATTTCTAATCAGGTTCAGGCAAACATCTTTTGGACCACCATCTTCAGGAGGCAAGATTAGGGAGCCAGCTTCCCTCTTCTGTAATAATAGGACAGGGCTTGTAACCCTGGTTACAAAGGCATTCTAAAAATGAGACTATTAACTCAAATCATTAGGGGACAATTTGTTAATATCAAGCTTGAGTATCTTTGGGAAACTGGTAACCAAAGAGGCCATTTGCATCAAAGTCATTACTTCAAATACAGAGCTGGTCAGTAGTGAACATCTGTCACTGCCCTCTATCAATCAGCTGTGTAGTGGCTCACATGGAGATAGGAAGAAGGCCAAGGATTCAAGGGGACCTGGGCTGAGAGGAAGTTCACTCTCCCGGAAGCGAGAATAGGACAGAGGCACATTATCAAGGCAAGGCAGGGCAGGGCATGGATCTCCTGAGGCTTCATGGACCAAGCACCAAAATATTAAGAAGAAATTGGAAAATGAGCAACAGAATATTTGTAGAGCCATTTAATGGGGCTGACATGGGAAGATAGTGGTAAGGAACAAATGCAGTGGTAGCTGACAAGGGGGACTGGGGAGCACCTGTGATTGCTAGCGTGTGTGGCACAGAACCTTCATTCCTTGGACCGCCCTGGGATGTACTGGGTTCTGGAAGCGGGGCAGAAGTCTTCACTCTCTGGGGAACGGGGAATATGCTACTGCCACACATCAATGGAAGAGGAAAGACTGGGCACAGAAGTGCAGAACAAAAAGAACCCTGGACTCGCATGCCCTGGAGCTTCCATTGGGCCCCATTGGCACTGCTTTGTGCTCACCCACAGACACCAGCAGGGGAGCAAAGAATGTCAAAGATGTACAAGGTGAAGAGTATAAAAATAGGTCAAGAACTTTTAAGGCCAACATTTTCAAAATGATGAATATTTTGAGTGTCCAAAATGGGACACCTTAACCAGACCTGGCTTTCAGATGGCAGGTGGTTGGCACTTTCTGAAAGACAGCTCTGTTTAAGGAGTCTCATGTTGGGCACCTAAAATCACTAACTGTTTTTGACAGTTTTGGCCTAAGATACTGGACCCACTTTAACTGGGTAGTCCTTTAAGTACAACTCTACCCATGCCCCACCCAAACTACTATTCAAAGACTAGTGAACGACACAAATTTGTCCAAACTCTAGACCAGTGTTTCGTAACCTATTTACCATTGTGGGCCGCATATGCAGCTCTCTGTGTGTTATGTGGGCCACATCCACACAATATATATACACTATCTGTATGGCCCTGAGGATGTCACATGGGCCGCAGCTGTGTGCTGACTGGGCCACAAGCAGCCGTGGACCACGTGTTGAGAACCACTGCTCTAGATTTTAAGACTTGTCTGTAAGGAAAGAGGTTAAATAAAGGGAAACAGTCACATTGAAAAAGCAAATGGAGAGATGTTTCAGGTGTTGCACTGGCTCCTGAGCCCTGCAGTCAACGAATATTTTTAACTGTTCCTTTGCCACATTCTCATGTTGTTTTTCTCCACCCCACTTCTGTGAAAAAAGCCACACGTGTTGTCAAATGTAAAAAAACAAAACAAAAAACAAAAACAAACCTTAACTCTCTTCAGTTTGCTTTCTAGCCTTTCAGATAAAGTAACTAAGTCAAACATTCTCAACTAGAAGGGTGATTTCAGTCTACAGTGCCCCTTTAATCCTCAGCACACTATTCTCATACTTAAACCTGATAGTGATTCCTCAATGCATACAGAGCTATGCTGAGGACAGTTAAGCCCTGTTAAATGAGGACCTGACATAAGTATACTGTACACATTACTCTGCATTGATTTCTTCACACACTGTACTATAAGTCAGTCATTCAGAGGAAAGCTTCACTGACCAAGATACTGATTTGTAAGATAGTAATAATGAGCAAACATGCTTGTAAATGTGTGGCCCCTTACTGGGCACCCCATTGTAGCCTCAGGGCAGCCCTGTAAGTGGCCCCTTGCCTCAGTTTCCCTCTATTATGCAAATAAACTCAGTACAGCCTTTGGAATACATAAGTAGCCCTTTTTGCAGTTTTAGTTTATTAGAAGTCCCACTACCTACCACAAACAAAGATGCCCCCAGGACAGTCCAAAAAGCACATTCGTCCCAGCAGTCCAACACCAAGTTCAGCTCTGGCATTTCTCAACATGCCCCAGCTCAGCACCTCTAGCTGGGATTTCTCTCCACCCTTGTTCCTTTTCAGATATAGTTCCAGCTCTTGCCTGGAGACATCAGCAGACTCACCCATCCATCCTTCAGCCCTCTCTGGCTCTCCAGTTCACCCTCTGCTGCTCTCAGCCTTCAGCACTCTTTTACCAGGGGAAGTTTGTAGGTGCCCAATCTCCAACCTCTTTCTTGCCTTCTGCTTTCCCCAGCCTGATCTGGCTTCATGGGCATCTCCTCCCTGAGCTCTCAGCCCAGCTCTGCTCTTCCTCTGAGCGCCATACTCTCAAGTCTCTGGACTCTCTTCCATTCTAAACTGTACCTCAGGATTCTGACCTCTTGTTTATAACTCCCAGGGAGGCCTCACCCTCATTACACTGAACTAGAGCACACCCGGACTGAAAAAGGAAAGCTGAGCCCAATTTTATTTAAGGGGCTGGCTACCCTTTTAAAATGCTCATGACTTAGTCCTTGTTAACTGGAACATTTCTGGGGATGGCACAAGATTGTGCTCCGAGTGTGCAAACGCAACCTGGCATGTTCTCTTCCATCTCTCCTCTCTAGGACAGCTCAGTTTGTCATCTCAGAAGGGCTCACTAGCAGCATTTAATATTAGACACAAGCAGCACATCTAGCATCAGATGCCTATTGCTAGTAGCTTTTGTTGCAGTCATTAAACTTCTCTCCTATTGCTGGTACTATTCAGGAATGGTGCTTAGGGAAGTTTACTGGATTTCAGAGCATTTATACTGGACCCAAAGTATTTCTGTGCTTTTGTAGGTTGTGCGATACAAAAATGTAAAATCACGTCATTCTGATCATCATCTTGCTTGGCTTCCCCACCTTACACCCATTATAATTTCAGCAACTAATCCTTCAGACTGCCAGAGCTAAGGCACCTGCAGCTCACAACTCTGAGAAGTCAGGCCCCAGGCATCTCAGGGTGGGCAGTCAAAAACAGAGGCACCCAAAATTAGAGTGTGCGCCTACTTCTTTCAGCCTGAAAGTTACCATCTAGAGACAGCAGCTGTTGAAATCACATCCGTAACTGAAGAGACAGAAGAGCAAGTTAGTAGTCAGAATGACATGATTTTAAGGTTCAGTTATCTTGTAAATGGCCAGAAATAGAAACAAATGTTTTACACCAGCCTTGCTCAAAAGAAATCTATTCACCTATCCTTTACCATGATGGACAATAAGAGGGAAAAAATTATTTTTATTTGCCCCACAAAAAAGTGTTAGCATATCTGAACCAAATTACATTTGGCAAGGCTGCTACTCCTCACCGGGAAGTGGAGATTAACACAGACTCTACATATTCATTCCCAGAGATTTGAAGTCTGGAAAACCCATCTCTTTGGTCTTATTTTTTTGCACTGATCCAAGACTAAGAATAGAAAGTCCTGAAGCGGTATAATTTTCATTCCTTGGAAGTGACAAGAAAGGATGGCAGTGGAAAACCCTAAAAAAATTACCCAGCTGGCATGACATGTCAATTCTGGCAACTCTTGAGATCTTGTGTTAGTGCTCTTAGCAGGGGCCCCCCCTTCAAGGTTTTGGAGAGTAATACAAAGTCAAGTCTAGCCACACTCAGGGAGTGTTGTAGGATTCAGATATTTACTCAGACAAGCATTCTCCAATTAGCAGGGCAGAAGAGCCCAGCAATACTTTCCCAAGAGCCCAAATCAAGAGAAAGATTAAGGATTTCATTCTTACTTCAGGTATGCCACACGGAGTTATGTGGCAATACACTGATATTATGGCAATGAGCACATTAGAAGTGTATAGATGTTGAAACAGACAAGAATCACCACCTCAGGAAGAGATTGAAGGCTTAAGAGTTGCAGATTGGCCCTTGTTTTAAAGTCCTCTCATCCCAGTCATTGCTATTTTGACAAATATCTAAAACCAACCCTGACCTATTACCAGTTGAGACACCCTAAGGGGATACTTGCTGTGCAGCCACAGAGACTTGGACCAGGGAAGCAGGACAGATTTTTCTTGTAGTCCAAATGCTACCAACTCCTACAGCATTTGTCGAAGGGAGAACAAGGCAGCAGCACATACCTCAATGTTAGTTGCATTCAGTTTCTCCTCCATAACTTGCTTTAGGATGATGAGGGATGACTTGATCGCTTCTTTCAGTGTCATTGACTGTTAAATAAAACAAGCCAAAAAAAAAAAAGTTAGCCACTCAGCTTCATTGTTTAGCTTCTCACACACACCTCTTTAACCAGTCCTTTGAAAAAGAAAATCGCATCCTCTCCAAAAGTCGTGTCCTCCCTCTGTCCCGCTCCAAAATATTATATCAAGCTATCATTGGCAGAAAATCAAAATGTCACCAAATTATATATATTGCCAACACTGCACTAGTGAGGAATGTAGTTCAGGCAAGGTAATAACTAAATTGCTGCGTACATTGTTTTCCTTTTTGTGTATAATAATGCAGATCTCCCCTTCTCTCTGTCTACAGCAGTATCATTTACAAAACTCAAATCAGATCTCCATCACAAAAAATAACACGACACTAATTAGGTCTCATTTATTACATCTAAATGCAGCTGCTTGGTCACCTCAATAAGGCTGTCTTAGGAAATCCCCACCCATTCCCAGCTTCTGGACTCCAGTTCCATTCCCTGACCTGGCAGGGGCTTGGGGCATTACAAGGGCAGTAATATGATTTAACAATTCTGAAAAATTGGCCTCCATAGTCACAGAGCTCTTCATGCTCTAACCTGTGAGGCCCCCATGAGCCAATGTCCAGAGCCAATGATCTATGCGATACCCAAGAACGGATGACTAGCTGTTATCAGTTGTTGGCTGCGTGCGTGTTGTACTGTACTGGCTCCGACCAGATAGATCCAAGTCTGCTGTATGGGTTAACTGCCCAAGAAAACCACAGACTCGGTTCAGTGGCAAAGGCGTTCGGCCAGGTTTATTGTTTACAAAGCACAAACCTAGCACCCGGTAGACTCTATGGCAGCGTTTCTCAAATGCTGCCACCAGCGGATTTTTTTACAGCCACAAAAGCCTCCGAAGCATTAGTGGAGAATGGGGGAGCAAAGCAGTGGCCTCTAACTGCAGCACCCAGCTGTTGCTCCTGAATAGCTGTTACCAAGAGCAGCGAGATGCGCTGGCTTGGTGTTTGTGCTGGTGCCACCAGAAGGGATCTGCACCCTGCAGCCTCCTCAGGGGCTCCGGGCAGCACCTCTGGAGACATGTGGGGCTGATGTGCGTGGCACTGGAGGTGGCTGCGGTGTTCAGTTGCTGGGGCGCTCCCCTGGGCAGCTCCTCTGCTCCTGTCCGGGCAAGGCAAAGGGAGCCTGGGATTCCACAAGTGGCTGGTGAGTTCCCGACCCACCAGCTTGATGCCGGCTCTCACTGAAGGGCTGCAGGAGGCAGAGACAGAGAGCCTGGTTTGTCAGAGCGGCCACCAGCAAAAGTTGGTGGCCACACTCTGAGGCCACCAAAATATTTGTTACGAGAACCCTTGTTCTATGGGGATACTTAACACATGTATACCCATTACAATGGGCACAGTTCAGCGAGCAGGCATGACCTTCTGCTCCCCTCTAGCCCCGACAGAGGCACCCCCTCGGCAATCCCTCTTTTATACACTGATACAAACAAGTTACGTATTGCCTCTCCGACGTGGTGAGTTACCACCCTTTAAACTTGTGCCTGTTGGTTCAATCAAAACATCTCTATCCATCACACTGTCATCCTGAACTTATCTTTAGGAGGGGTCAGTGTGTCCCTATATCGTCTTGGGGAGTGTGTTTATACCATAACATGGTATCGGAGTTCTCTGGTACTACCCTTCTGGATTTAGCCCCGTACCTAGTTTCCCCACCCATGAAGTGGGGGTAATATCTACTTCCCAGGACACTGCAGACATCAGCTAGCTAATCAACAGGTGTAATTCTGAACTCATTCCATTACCTTGTGATAAACCTCTTGCAGGGAGCTCTGTGCACCTTCCGAGGCAGACCCAATTGCTTTGGCATCGCACTGCACAAATGTCCCAGAAGGGTCCATGTGAAACCTGCCAGGAATACAGGTAAGAGTGTCTTATGCCACAGTATTGCAAGGGGTTCCCCAGAAGATTCACAATAATGAAACATTCTCTGCAGAGCCCAATTTACAGCTGGAAGTTAAGGACTCATCGGGTGAAATTTAGATAGTGGCAGCTTGCTTGACATCCTGAGGCAGAGGCTCAGGGTACATGCTATTTGGCTAAAGCCAGCATCATCCTGTATGGTAGATTTGAGGGGCTGCTGAGACAAGATACACCAGCAGCAGGTAACTCCTGCTGGCATTTGGAGGACAAGACGAAATTCAGACCAAGATTCCAAAAGGGCCGAAAGGTCAAGAAATGCCCTGAAGGAAGTGCCAAACCCAATAGACAACCAGGGTATCCAAATTAGAGTTAGAGTTGCACCCCTTTCTGTCACTATCACTCACAACCCTAGCAGAAGCATTTCACATGAACAGGCTCTTTCATTATTCTGATAGGGACCCAGGCCATGGTTACCCAGAAAGACAGACCTTCAGCTCGAGATTCTTTTGACTGAGCTGTTCCTCCCACTGCATTCATGGAACTTCCACCCCCCACCCTCACCACTCCAGGAAGGTCTGGATCTTGGAAACACAGAGTTTCCGGTTACAAGTGCTCCCACCCCCTCCCTAAGGAATGATATAGCAGGCTCCAGATATTATGTTACAAGTGGTTCCGCTAGTCCTTTGGGGAAGGGTAAGAAAGATCTTCCCCTCTCACTTTATTCTCAACTTTTTTTTTAAATCAAACTTAAAATCAGGATTTACTGCAAGCAACATATTCTGTTCAACACTGAAAAGGGAACCACCACAGCTTGTTGCATCCCAGGCACATACGGAGATAAGCCGAAGATTTCTATGCAATTCCCTATTTCTTGTCTAATAAGACTATCTTGTGCTTCAGGTAGAAGCCCTGCCTCTTCCCAAGAAGAGCATGAACCAGTGAGAGAACTGAACTTACAGTTGGGGTCCTTTTTCATCGACTCCTCCGAACAGCAGCGCTACACCAAATGGACGAGACTGTAACAAAACCACAGGAGGGTTGAGAGAGACCTGGACTGTTAAGGCAAAGGAAATCCAATGGTTTTACACTCAGAACATGTCCTGTGCCAGCACCTACTCACCATAGCACCAGGATCAGCATCCTCCTCTCCAAACTGCAGGGCTAGGTTGGATACGGCCTGTGTCACGCTCTCTACTGTCATGATTTCATTGTATGTAAACCAGTGATTCTAGGAGAAGATAATACAAGGGCTTGAACTACCTGTCCCTTTCCAAATGCCAGTTCTTGCGCATGATTCTCAACAGGACACATGCAAAAGCCAATGCTCTGATGGAATAAAAGGGTCTCAAAGGTAATGGGCCTGCCATGTAGTCTTGTGATGGTGCTCTGCATTGCCACGCGGGAGACTCATAAGAACGGCCATACTGGGTCAGACCAAAGGCCCATGTAGCCCAGTATTCTGTCTTCTGACAGTGGCCAATGCCAGGTGCCCCACAGGGAACAAAACAGAACAGGTAATCATCAAGTGATTCATCCCCTGTCACCCATTCCCAGCTTCTGGACTCCAGTTCCATTCCCTGACCTGGCAGGGGCTTGAGGCATTACAAGGGCAGTACATTCAATCACAAGATGGAGATAATGCAAGGAACGCTCTATATTGCTCAGAAGTGACATGCCAAACTAAAGGATGTGTGTCTGTGACATGGGCCTCTCAGAAGAAGAGTATCTTCATGGCCTGGTTTGGGATGGGAAAAACCGAGTAATTTGGAAATAATACAAATTCACAAGGGCTTCTTTCAGAAGTAGTGGATTGGTCCCTTTACTAGTTTACTGCTCCCTTAGGGACTCCTGAGACCCTGGGACACTACTAGGGTGATTGCAAAGTCAGTGCATTTTAGAACTACACTCAGCTGAAAGGAGAGAAGGATTTCATGTTACTCCAAAAGAAGGGGACGAACAGTGCTGATGTGCCTTTATCCACCCATACCAGCTCCGAGTCCCCCAGGAAAAGCTCCTCTACAACAGAATTTAATGCAGTTCCTTCTTCATACCAAGCTCTCACTACTAAAAAGACCAAAACAAACAAGTGTGAGAGATTTCAGAGTAGCAGCCGTGTTAGTCTGTATTCGCAAAAAGAAAAGGAGTACTTGTGGCACCTTAGAGACTAACAAATTTATTAGAGCATAAGCTTTCGTGAGCTACAGTTCACTTCATCAGATGCATTTGATGGAAAAAAACTTCCACCAAATGCATCCGATGAAGTGAGCTGTAGCTCACGAAAGCTTATGCTCTAATAAATTTGTTAGTCTCTAAGGTGCCACAAGTACTCCTTTTCTTTAAGTGTGAGAGAGTCAGTTCTGCCAAACACCTGTGAAATTTCAGCTGCTGGGCTTGGCTCCGAGTTTCTCCTCCTGCTCAGCATTGTTTGCCTTTGCTACCCAGGTCTGCAAGTGCTGGGACCATCCAATTGGCCAGAAAAATAATCTATTCTCAGAGTCAGGTCATTGTATTGAGATACTAGAGAAAGCTTTACCTGTGTTTCCACTCTTGCTTTATCAATTAAAGTCTTTGCATCAGCTATTAATCCGCTCATGGCACAGCCTGAAACAAAGGGGAGAGAGTGTGACAAATAACTTCATTTATTAAGTTATCTACCACTTTTGTCTCCAAAATCCCCAAAGCATTTTACTAGTGACATAAGTACTCCTTCACCCACTGGACCAAATGTGGTGCTGTGTAACAGCATTCAGTAACACTATACAATAATTTAGGTCAGAAAGTGAAGAACACTGGATGCAAATGGAATTGCCAGATAGGCAATATTCTACTACTTAGCTAGATGGCTAAAGCTATGGCTTATCAGGGCTGATGCCTGGCATTCCGGTATACAGAGCTATGCAAAAAAACACTATTGCAGTGAATTGACAAAGGAACCGAATCTGAAACCTTGGAAGAGAATCCAAGGCACTAGCCAAACCTGCTGGAAAGAATAAAGTCATCCTCCCCTGAAAAGAGGGCTGGCTGCTTCTCTATTAGCTGGCAGTGGCATAGTAAGAGGTCTGAGACAGCAATCAGGCTCCACAGGGAGCCACTCACCAGCTTCCTGAACATAGGTGGCATAATGTAAGGGTGAATTCATTAGTGGCTGGGTAGCACAAGGCAGCCAGAATTTAGGCTGGGAACCTACTAAATGTGTGAGAGTGAAGGGTTGGGGTGGGAGGACCTGTGGGGCTATTGACCAAAAATCTAAGTATTGGAAGAGTCATCTTTCTGCCTAATAGTGTTTGATATACACACAGAATGCCACAAAGTTGCATGTTTGTAGCTGGTTGAAATAAGCGGCTATAAATAAATTGATCTGTTCAACCTGCAATACCATATGGCTTCTGGTAGCTGTGGAAAGGGCTGTAGTGTAAGAAAGCGGAGGAGAAAGGTTTTTCCTGGGAATCTAGCCTGTCTCTTCACGAGCAGCACAGCCCACACCAATTCTTATCACTTAGAAGAGTAGTGCTTTGGAGGGCTCTAATTTTTTAAGATGACGTATTTTAAGCTGCCCAGTCAATCTTCCTTGGGCCCCCTGCAGCTGCAATAAGCTGCCTTGAGCACAGAGGAACAGTCTAACATTAGTGATCCAACCAGTGAGCTCCCAGCACAGACACTGGCCTGGAATCAAACCTTTACATTACAATAATTCCCTACCCTCCCAGATCTAAATTTGGGGATGAGTTTTCATTAGGGAGGTCAAACAGAAAGAGCATTTCAGCTGCTGCTTCCTGCAACTATGTCCTGCTGGCCTGGAGCCTGGAAAACCAGTAACCAGCACCCTGTATTTGCTGGGAGTTGCTTGTTCATTCCCACCAAAGAAAGCCACGTGAGGGCCTGAGATGACTTCAGAAACCATGTTTCAAGACAAGTCTCTCATGAAACTCTTCTGGAGAAGCTTTCATTACACGTCCAGGGCTGGAAGGATATGACAGGCCTTACCATGAGAAGGAACAAACCTGCATTACTCTTACCTATATGAGAATCTATTTCTACAATTTTTTCAATACTGCTGGGTTCCATAAGTGAGGAGGTGATTCTCTTCTCCACTGCCAGGCAAACACCTTCTGATGTCTGAATCCCAATGGCTGTGGAGCCAAGCTAAGAACACATACACAGTTACCACCATCACACGTAATCTACAACATCATTAGGGCGCCTACACTTTGGTATCTAATCTACACAAAATGAGGATGCTCATCTTGACCTACATCATTTGTAGTACCTCTATCCCCCAGAATGATGCCATTACTGTACTACAACATCAGTAGCTCGGGGTAGGGCTCAGGCTTTGCCGTCCTCGCCCAGCTGGGGTGGCAGGGCTCAGGTTTCAGTCCCCTCTCCTGAGGTCGTGTAGTAATTTTTGTTGTCAGAAGGGAGTCGTGGTGATACGAAGTTTGAGAACCGCGGCATTAATGTATCTACAGTTATGTACATTCACAACAAATACAGGATAATGCACAGTGAGAGCTAAACTAAGAGGTCATAATTTGATCTGGGAACTGAAGTTAAGCTGCTCAGGATGTGCAGTTTGAAAGTTCATTGAGACCCAGAAACCCTCTTGCAGATTAGTAATTAATCTCCTCCCTAAAATATACCATAATCTCAAATGAATTTTTTTTTTATTTTTACAGATTAAAAAGAGCCTTGTGAATTTTCTTTTGCAGAACAAAATTAAAATCAGATGCATTGATTTCCATGGATATAAAACAGGATATAACTAATATTTGCAGATTAATTGTATTAGTTTAGTCACTTTTATTCTTTCCTTTGCTGTGAAATCTCTTACTATCTGCAGAATTTACTTAGGAGTCTTCACCAAGTGAAAGAGAGGTACTTTGCACTCTCACCAAATTCTGCTTTTCATGCCTTAATTACTGCATTCTCAACTCCCCTCCGAGATATTAAGTATTACACTCCTCTCAGAGACAGGGAAATGGGAATAATGAAGTAAGGTGACTGACAAAGGCCACACAGGCCTGCTCATAACATGTCTACACAAGGAAGTTTACTTTTATAACTATATCAGTAAATTTCCCCATGTAGACAAGCCCTAAATCATGCCACTGTCAAATCCACACAAGAATTCCCTAATTTTGGAAGTCGCATCATATTCACCTGCATGTTTCTTAAAGACTGAACCACCTGGATCCCTTATTAAGTATATATCTTGCCTGAACCACATTCAAAGCTTTGGCTGTAATTATGAAACAAAATATGATTGTTTGAGGTCCTGCAAAGACTGCATTACCAACTGCCCCAATTTATTTCCCTGCACACGGAAGGATCCCCCTGCACTCCCAATACATGGAATAATGTACCAAACATCTTAAAGGCAATATTTGAGCTGCATAAATTTAATTCATTTCCAGGCTTATTGGTGAAACTCACAATAAAGACAAGCAAGTTTATCCTATGGATTAGATTTCAGCTTTATTATATGTATTTTATGAGCAATATGAATGCATCAACATGCTGACTACTAGAATGCATTTAAGAGTTTTTGCTTCCAAAAACTTGATGAAACTGAATAGCTGCACCTTGCCTGCTCCTTGTGGCCAAAGTGTTTGAGTGGGAAATAGTAACACAGAGAAGATATTCATCTACATGGACCCTTAACGCTAATCCCTAAATAGAGGCTATCGAAGAACCTATAAAAAAAAAAAGGTTTCTTTCCTTAACGCCACTTACACTAAAACCCTCCGCATCAAATTTGGGGAGAAACTGTTGGTTTCTTCATATATTAGAAAAAATACACCTCCATCTCTCAACTAATTTAAAACACATCTTGTGCATGTGCAATGAGACAACTGCATCACTTGCAATAGAAAGAACATTCAACCATTATAAACTGGCACTCACAAACCCCAGGTTTCTTTGGCAATTAGCCAAGAAAATAAAGGTCACCTAGTTAACATAGAATAGAGTACAGTTATAATCTGGTAATCTTTGAGAGAGGTGGTATGTGGAAACTACACATCCCAGAATGCAATGCTCCATTAGCCCAAAAAGGTTCAGGGCATCAAGTGAATATTTTTAATTGAAGCTACAGGGAGGCATTTAAGGAGGTAGAATGTAATTACTCAAATAAGAATTTGGTTTATATGTTGGAGCTAACACCAAGTCTCAAAAATGCCATGGGATCTTTAATAATCTCAAGTGTCCAGGACACCCCCCACCCGGTTCTAACAACATTTGGCAGTATGTTAGCGTTCAATAGTTTCCCCAAGCTTTTGCTGAGTGTGTAGTTTCGGGGAAGAGGTTTCCCCTTCCCCTACTCCAGGCTGTGGTGTTCCTAAGTGTTAACTGACATTCAATTCAATTGATTATACAATGGATTTTGCTTATTAGCAAACTCTTAGTTCCCAGTAAAAATTGCTGCTACCCAGAAGTTGCCAATAAGCAGAAGGCTGGTTTGCGGGGCTGCAGCCAGGGAACAAGCACTGGACAGCCCGAACCCCCGGTGTCAGGCCAGGACGCAGCCAGGAAAGCACAGGGAGAGGTATTGTGCAGCCTTGTGCAGCCTCAGAACCTACACTCTCCATGGAAAGCCCCAGGATCTGGGCTGAAGTCTCCCTCCCTACTGCTGCCCATCCCACAGCCTCCCCTCCCAACCCATAGTGCCAGGACTCTGGTAGGGGATCCCCCATTAGGCTGGGACGTGGGTACCACAGGCCACTATGGATGTGGATGGCAGTTCCTGGTCACAGGCAGGTTTGTGGGGCTGCAGCCGGAGAAGGAAGCACTGGGACCTACCAAGCCCAAGCACTAGTGCTAGAGCAGGACACAGCACACAGACGTTCTGTGCAGCCTTAAGCGCTTCCTTTCCTTGCTGTAGCCCTGCAAACCTGCCTGCAGCTGAGGTCTTTCCTCCAGAAAAAGTTGTTAATAAGTGGCATGCCTGTTGCCAGTATCCGAAGCCCACGAACATCATCAATGGAACAGGATTGGCTCTCAACTGCAAGATGTCATCAGGATTACTATTAACCAGCATCACTGTATGAACACAAGAGATCCACCAGGTGTGTGTGTATAAAAAGGGAACAATAAATAATGATAGAGCACTGGTTCAGTCCTCACTTCAAATGAAGACAGTCAACTACTTAAATGAACAACAGGACTTTTCTTAAGAGCTCTCCCATCCTTAGTGACTAAGCCCGATCACAACTGAGAGCGTTTGGGCTATAGATAGCAATGTATTAACAATGAATGAGGTTTGCAATACCTTGATAGCCTCGATGGCATATTCCACCTGGAACAACCGCCCCTCTGGAGAAAAGGTATTCACACCCCTGCAATTAAGAAAAAAATCAGAGATAGAGAAAAGGCCAAAAACTTAAGGACAAACATCAGAGAAAATAGTTCCTGGTTCTACTCTGCAGAGGGACCTAATGGCACCAAGTCAAGTCAGCTGGTAATGCAGAACGATGGCATTTTAGTCAGTGGCTGGATATGTTTATAGATGTACATTCCTCATCCAGCAGCATGACATCTGTATATTCAGAAAGCGAACACCAACATGGCAGATATTGACTAGAGGGATGCAGATCCATGAGTTTAAAAAGAGGAAGGAGTGAAAGAGCAGCAGGGACTGGACAAAGAAGCAGAAGATGCCCTAGAACTCCAGTGGGTCCAATTATAATTGTGGGGAGAAATGCTTCAAGGGATCTTCCACAAGCAGATACTAGAACGGCCACTGGACTCTAAACAGTGTATGCTCCCATTGGCTCAGGAAGGCTATTACCTTGCTTATATTTAGCAAGAGTTTTTCCCACCTACATAGCTACCACCTCTTGCAGAGGCAGGAGTTATTAAACTGACAGGAGAGCTCTCCTGTTGGCTTAGAGCAGTGGTTTTAAAACTTTTTCCTCATGACCCAGTTGAAGAAAATTGTTAATGCCAGTGACCCAAAATAATTATATCTTTTGACTAGAGTTTTCATAAAATCATAATATTGCAATACATTCTAGATTAACCCCCTTTACATAACTAACACTAGACACTAGCCTTAGTAAGCCTATGGTAAGGAGTGTGGGAGGTGGCTCAGGGCTGGGGCAGAGGGTTGGGATGTGGGGGTGAGGGCTGCGGGGTGGGATCAGGGATGAGGGGTTCAAGATGTAGGACGGGGCTCAGGGCTGGGGCAGAGGATTGGGATATGGGGGGAGGGATGAGGGCTCTAGCTGGGGCCAGGGATTTGGGGTGCAGCAGGCAGGCCCAGCCCTCTTCCCCCCACCCCAGCAGCTAGCTCTGGGGGAGGGGCCTGCCTCTCTCCCCCCTTGCCAGCTGCCAGCACCAAGCACAGGCCTCTCTTCCCTCTGCACAGAGCTCCAGGGAAAGGATCCCTCTCTCCAGGCCAGCAGCAACAAGTTCCGGGGAAGAGGCTCACAGCAGCCCTCCAAGCCCCCACTTGCTACCCTCCCCAATTCCCATCCACCCCCTACCTCTCTCCTCTCCAGGTCCCTGCTGTGCAGCCCTGTAGAGCTGCTGCACAGCAACAATAGTTATAATTTGAATCAGCAAAGCGACCCAATGCCTGACATTCCGCAACACAGTAATGGGTCGTGACCTGTACTTTGAAAAACTGGGGCCTAGAGCGCTACAGTAATGCAGCTGCACCGATGCAAGTGCTGTAGTGCAGATGTAGCTTAAGAGAATGCAACACCACCACCAAATGCTCCACTAACATCCAGAAATCTGTGGGGACTCTGGGAGATTTCTTAACACGTGACTCCTGCCTTACCTTGGAAGACAGTATCATTTTAAATATAACTGTATGCAACTTCATACTTGGTACAGCACAGTGCCCCAGCTGACTGGTCCAGATACTGGTACCCGGAGCACAGACAGCCACCGGCATATGTCAGGAACTCATTCCATGCCACTACCCACAAAAAATCTTGGACTAGTCTAGCAATACTGCATTACCCCTTCTTCATAAAAGAGACTTAATTGGTATTTTGGGTTGGGCCGTTAGAAAGAGGAGCAATACCACAATAAAGAAATGAATCTACTGGTGGAAAGAGATGAAGGGAATGTCTATTTAAACCTTTGTGAGGGAGTGGAAAGCGGGTGGGGGGGAGGGGGGAAGAGAAGAGACACTCCTACAAATGCTCGAGAAGGAATCCAAGCAGTCTTGTCCCACCAACTACCCAAAATCTAGAGCTAGAAGGCCTGGGTGCCTGTACTATCTTGCTCTGGATCCACAATTTGCAGGCAAACTTGCATTAGGAATTGCTGTTGAAAGAGCCCCCCAGCTGCTCCCATGAAGACGATCATCATGCAAGGGATGGGCAAAACAGATGCTGGTTCCCATCCCCAAAGAGATACTGAAGAGGGTAGAATGATCAAGCTGCTGACAACTGAAGAGACTTCAGATGGGAAGAAACTGCTCAATGGGACACTAAGACAACTCGCAACAGCAGCAACAAGCTACATTTTGCGGTTACTCTCTTCCTAACTACCCCCACCACATTGCAAGTCTGAAGTCGCCCTGCAGCACATAAAATACTGTGGGGAAAATAGCTTTAATGATAGAAATGTGAGATGTATATAGTATTCTTACAGTACATCAGAGAAGTTGTAAATATCTTTCTGCTAACACTCTTTCAGGGTCACTCAGTTGTTTTTTGTTTTTTTGGGGGGGAGGGGTTAATTGCTCCAACAGAATTCTGGATTATACCCTACCATGGAAAGGATCTACCCTGCTGCCTCAAATCTGCAATAAGCTCCATATGGAGAGACTCTTGCACCTGCATGGGGCTCTGTGGTCGGATTACTGCACACACACAAAGCCTCAGTGACTGCAGTGGGGCTCTGCCCACACAAATCTCCTTGCAGGATCAGGACCTTAGACATCTGAATTATATATACACACAACAAAACCATGAAAAGGTAAAAGTATTAGCTGCGACTCAGGCATTTATCAAAGTTAATTAACTTTGAATTTTTCTCAGCAATAAAACTCAAATCAATGAAAAATTGTCTCATCATGATCTCTATATTTTTGTGTTGTTTTTGTACCCAATGACTTTGCTGTCATATCAGAATATATTGCAATACTTTTGGAATACAATTGCAAGTTTGTATTAGGATTTGTAACTGTGTGAGGAACAATCAGCCATGTTTTTATTGCAAAATTATTATTTGAACAATTCCAAATATGTTCAGAGTGTAAGAAGAAAAGGAGTACTTGTGGCATCTTAGAGACTAACAAATTTAATTGAGCATAAGCTTTCATTGGATGCTCCAATGAAGTGAGCTGTAGCTCACGAAAGCTTATGCTCAAATAAATTTGTTGGTCTCTAAGGTGCCATAAGTACTCCTTTTTTTCTTGCGGATACAGGCTAACACGGCTGCTACTCTGAAACTTGTCAGAGTGTAAGGGTGCATATTCAATTCACATTTGTCACATCCACGCGAATAGCTTAGCTCATGACTACATAGTGACCCAAACTTTCTGAGAGAGTAGCTTTTATTTATTTGCTTTGATGGCAGTTTTATAGCCATACAAAACAGTGTTCAATCCAACTAAAAACGAAACCAAAAGCCTGAAAACTCAGAATCACTTCTGTGACTAACCCAGCCTGCTTTTTAAGCCCTGCCTACATTATAGTTCTGAAGTTGCAAGCCAGACAGTAGGAGGCCTAACGTGAGTAGGTAGGCCTCATGTACTCTGATCAGGGAAACTATATTAACACTTTATTAACAACCATCATATTTAAAGCAGATTGAGCTATGGCATAGACAGGGCCCAAGTGTTTGGGAACAACAGTTAAATTACAATACAAAGGCACAATATGTTGAATTAGGGACAAGGCTCTAACTACTCTACAATTACCTGTCTTCCTAATAAGCCTCTTTCTTGTAATGAAGTCTACGGCCACCTGTAATTGTAGTGTGGACAGAGCCAAAATGGCTTTGCTAACTTGGACTCTACTCGGTTACTGCTGCTTTACATCTGACTTTTAGCCATACTGCAGCACTATTGGCATTTAATCTCAAGAGACTTCAGGGAGAGTTGGGTGCCATGAGTGGAAAAGGAGAATACTATAGTGGGATAATCTGATGGTGTTCCTTTGAGCGTGACATGAAGGGCACATCTTTACTTTAGCACTTTAATGTGGCTTGTGTAGTCACAGCATAGCGCTGGGAGAGAGCTCTCCCAGCGCTATAAAAAGAACACCCCCAGGAGGGGAATAGCTCCAGCGCTGGTGCATTGGCTACACTGGCACTTTACAGCGCTGAAACTTGCTGTGCTCAGGCGGGCGTAAAGTAGACAAGCCCCAAGTTTCCTACCTCAGAGACATTAAGGCTGGGTGGCTAAAGCATCCTTTGCCATTCCCCAGGGCTCCCAAATGCTGGCCTCCACCAGCTTGCTGTTAATCAGGCCCCAGTATCTTAACCCTTCCAGAGGGATGACACAGGGGGGTCTGTACTCCCCCACTAAGGAGGCCCAGCTCAGGGCCAGGAGGAAGGGAATGAGATCAACCAAGGGGAATCACTAGGAGCAAGCCTCATTCTCACCCCCACTGACACCGCCAGGGAGGAGGCCCAAGGACAGGACCGGGAGGGGGATTTCCCCACCGAGAGACGGCGGGGAGGCTGGGGGGGCAGAGAGAAGGGAGCGGGGACGCTCACGGGGGCAGATTTCCCCACGCGGAGGGGCACCCCCCGCACTCCGGGGACTCCGCGGCGCGGCTGAGAGAGGCTCAGCGGGAGGGGTCGCGGAGGCTGGGCCGGCCCCAGGCCCGGCCGGCTCCATGACGAGGCAGATCCTGGGCCTAGGCCCGCGCCGGGGCGGGCCCGCCCTCGCTCACCTGTCGTATTCGGAGCGGGTGAGGAACATGGCGACGACGGGAGCGGGGCTGAAGGCCGGTGCGTGCGGGGGAGGGAAACGCCGAGTCCGGGTCCAAGTCCCACGCCAGGCCCGAAACCTCCAGCGAGCGGCCCTGTCAGCAACCGGCTCCGCACTGCGCCTGCGCGGCCCCGCCCCCCGCTACCCAATTGGTGAAGCACCTGAAACGTCACCATGCCCTCGCCAATAGGCATCCGAGGCGGGATCCCGTCTTACTTCTCTGCGATTGGTCAAGCGCTCCCTTGCCAAGCCTTGATTGGCTGCTGGTTGCCAGGGTCTAAGGAGTATGGGGATCCCGCCCCCCTCTTCAATCCTTGCGATGGGGGAAGAAGCCAGATGGTAATGAGGGGGCGGGGCATCAGGTGTTAGCAGCGGGCCGGCCCAGGCCGCGCGGGGAAGGAGCTGGGCCCAGCAGGGAGGGGGGAGGGGCAGTTGCTGGGCCCAGCAGGGGCGGGGACTGGGCCCAGAAGGGAGGGGCAGGGGCAGGGGCGGGGAAGGAGGCTGGGCCGACCAGGGAAGGGAAGGGAAGGGAAGGGAAGTGGGGGGCTGGGCTCAGCAGCGATGGGGAGGAAGAGGAAGGGTAGGGCAGGACCCAGCAGGGTGGAGGTGGGGCAGGTGCAGTAGAAGGGGCTGAGGCCAGCAGGTCCTGAGTTCTGTGGCTTCTGCTCCCAGTTGGGCACCAGGTCTAGAGTAACCAGACCAGCGTGGTTGAAACCTTTGCTCCCAGCACTTACTACTGGTCACGAGGGGGTCACTGGGCACAACTGGAGATTTCATGGCAAGTCTCACAACGGTTGTGTTTTTTCATTAAAGCCCCACCTGCAGAGATCAGGAGATTGCATGAGACTTTTGGCATTCATTTTAAAAAAAGATTTCTCCCGCACCCCTGCTTTGTTGCAGCAAAAACCCAGATCCCACAGTGAATGCATCCTAGTAGCTCTAAAAGCAGAAGAGAAAGAAAAATACTCCAAAATGTATTATTTTTTAAAATATGTTTTAAAATATCATGATTTTTACATGAATCATGATTTTAAGGGGCCTCAGTCATGATTTCTGAATGCCTGAGATTGTCAATATTGCAACTGCACCACAAACATCAGCATCCATGAAAACATTGCTGCAGCTACACCCCTGTGCAGCCACTGCCTGCTGCTGTACTCACCCTCTTCTATTGTGCACACTGACTCTTCATACTGTGCAGGTTGATCTGTACACACAAAACTGGCCTCGTGCTGTAACTCATGCTGGTTCTCAAGAGCTGTGGATTCCAGGCCACGTAGCTTTTTATCCTAACACCTTAGCACCTGGGGACACACTGGTCCCACCATCATCACCCCTCCCACCGTAGCACCCTGGCTGCTCCACAGCTAATCTCCCATCTGCAGAGCTTGGATTGCTCCAAACTCCTTGTGGCTCTTGGGGTGCTCCAAACCAGTCAAGAGTGAGATGTTCACTAGGATTTAGCCCAAAGATTCATCATTAAGATAGGAGGAGGGGTAGCCTTTACAGATATCTGTGATGCTTTACAGAATAAATAATTAAGTACAAATCACAAACTCTGAATTATCAGCACTGCTGGTAAACCACCTTCAGACCTCTGTAAATCTCAGATTTGCTGTTTTGCAAACACTCCACAAACATTATAGGTTTAATTGTTTAGAGACTGATTGAAAACTGAAATCCACTTGTGAATTATCTTCTCCTGAATGTACATACAAGTCCCTGGACTTTACACCTGTAAGATATTAACTTATGGCTAGGTCCCTATCAAATTTATGATCCATTTTGGTCAATTTCACGGTCATAGGATTTTAAAAATCGTATATTTCACTGTTTCAGATATTTAAATCTGAAATTTTACAGTATTGTAACGGTGGGGGTCTCAACCCAAAAGAGGGTCATGGGGGGATTGCAAGGCCATTGTAGGGAAGTTGAGGTATTGCCACCCTTACTTCTGCACAGCTGCCTTCAGAGCTGGCTGGCCAGAGGACGGCTGCTGGCCAGGCACCCAGCTCTGAAGGCAGCACCGCCACCAGCAGCAGTGCAGAAGTGAGGGTGGCATGGTATGCGGGGGCGGGTCGTTGCTTTTGGAGGGGACAGAGCCAGCCTTATGGGTGGGTGATGTGGGTGACTGCCCAAGGCCCTGTGGTCAGCAGGGTGCCATGGTTTCCCTGCTCCCCCACAGCCAGTCCAAGGCCCCTTTAACTTCTGAGAGCTGGGCCCACAGCTGGGTAGGGACATGGCTGGGGGCGCCCCAGCTGGGGGCTCCTACCATGTTCTAGGCTCCAGCTGCTAGTCCTGGCTGGGCTGCTGCTGGCAGTGGTGCTGCTTTCAGAGCTGGGCTCACAGCCAGTAGCCGCAGAGCTTCCTGCAACTGGGGTAGGTTCCCGGAGGTGGGTCTGACCCAGCCCTGGGAGCAGTCTGTGCAGGGTAAGAGGAAGTCCCATCCCTCCCTAGCTGGGCTGGGACTAGAAGCTGGAGCGTGGTGCATATTAGGAGCCCCCAGCTGGGCACCCCCAGCTCTGCCCCTCCCACACTCTGAGTACATGGGCTAAAGGGGCCTTGGGCTGGCTGTGTGTGTGTGGGGACGATGACAGCATCCCCCTGACCAAGTAGCCCTGGGCAGTTGCCCACTCACCCACACGTAAGGCTGGCCCCTCCAAAGATGATGACCCCACCATATGATGCAACTCTCACTTCTGCACTGCTGCTGGCAGTGGCGCTGCCTTCAGAGCTGGGTGCCCAGCCAGCAGCCACTGCTCTCCAGCTGCCCAGATCTGAAGGCAGTGCTGCTGTCAGCAGCAGCGCAGAAGTAAGGGTGTCATTGTATAGTATTGCCACCCTTACTTCTGCGCTGCTGTTTGCAGTGGTCTGCCTTCAGAGCTGGGCTCCCAGCCAGCAGTTCTGGAGCTTCCTGCAGCTGGGGAAGGTTCCTGGACGTGGGTGACCTGACCCAGCCCCGGGAGCGACCTGTGCAAGGGAAGAGGAAGTCCTGTCCCTCCCCAGCCTCTCCAGGACTAGCAGTTGAAGCCCAGTGCACAGCTGGAGCCCCAAGCCTGCTCATTCCCTACAATAGCCAGATTTCACAGGGGTAGATCAGATTTCATGATTCATGACGGGTTTTTCATGGCCATGAATTTGGTAGGACCCTATTTATGGCTTGTATTATACCAGGGCCCTCCAGCACAGCTTAGTCAGCATCTTCTCTTATTTTCAGGTGGTCTTAGTCCATGAACTTTAATGCTAGACATAAAATCCGCTTTCCCCTTAAAGTCTGGACGATCCTGAGGCCTAGGATGACTAGATAGCAACTGTGAAAAAACGGGACAGGGGTGGGGGATAATAGGCGCCTATGTAAGAAAAAATACCAAAAAACAGGACTGTCCCTATAAAAATGGGACTCTGGTCACCCTACAGAGACCTCTTCTCCTTTTACTCCAGTTTATTTTTGGATGTGAAGCTAGGTTTCCCCTAAGCTGCGTGGCTGGGTGGTAGCACAGCAGCCTATTAAGCTCCGCGCAGGCGCTCAGGGCTGCGGCAGGAGAGATGCCTCTCCCCCAGCTCCAGATCTGCTGTGGCAGGGAGTGACGCCAGCCCAGACAGCACTGGGTTTATAATGGCGGCAGGCCCACGCTCAGCAGGGGTCCTGGCAACCCATCATGTCACTCCACTTCACTTGCGCTGTGAGCCAGTGTACACAACGCTGGCCCCTCTCCTCTCCATCCCCTCTAGGCCTGCTGGCCCAGGGCTTCTCTCCTCCTGCCCTCTGCCCACTCGCTCCTCTGAGGGCTCTTCTCTCCACCCCCCGTCCCCAGCACCAGCAGGCAGCAGCCGCTGGCTGCCTGCCAGTGATGGGGGGAAGGAGGGGGCAGAAAGGAGCCCACAGCCGCTGCTGCTCCTCCCCCGAGTGTCACCAGTGGCTGGGACTGCGGACAGACCTGCTGCGGCTGGGGGAGAGGTGCCCCTCCCGCAGCACCAGCCTGGCCTCTCCTGGACCTGCCGCGGCCAGGGGAGATGCGCCTCTCCCCACCCAGCCCAGGTCCTGCTGCAGGGAGAGAGAGTTGGGGGGAGTCCTGGGGCAACCTGAACCCCATACCCCTAATCCTCGACCCCAGCCAGAGTCATCATCTCCGTGCACCCCAACCCTCTGCCCCAGCCTTGAGCTCCCTCCTATACGCCGAACCCCTTCACTTCACCCTCGCCACATGGATTTGGTTATGTGTCACACATCACCTCCATATTGGTGCACATAACAAAATTCATTCCACACATGTGTTGGGAAAATTAGCGGGAACACTGCTGTGGACTGTACTTTTGGGGCCAGATCCAACTCAGATTTATGCTGGATTTTATCAACACAAATGCAGGCGAAGGGTCCCCAAAGTCAATGGCAAATCCATTGGGGAGGAGATTGGCATGGCAGAAAGTGGCCTCAACCTCCCCTCCTCCATTGCAACCAAAGAGTGAGCAGTCTTGGTTGGGAAGCCGACATATGCAAGGAACCCGAGGGATGCACAGAAATAGCCTCTGCAAGCAAAGATCCCTGGCTGGAATCAAAACTGCAGTGATGATGGGTGGAACTAACCCAGTGGCTAAATTCCTCCCAGGGCTGGGGGAGGAGGGGCAGGTTGGTGCAGAGAGCTATCATTTCAACCTTCCTAAGCCAGCTTCGCTGACTCTTCCCCTTGGTGTTTTGCATATAATTAGAATATTATAATCAGATATATTTAAATATTATAATTAGAGGTAACTGTGATGATGAAAAAAACATCTGCTCACACTTTCTGCTGAGGAGTTTCATGTGTCTACACCAGCAGTTTGCACCACTCACAGCTTGTGTTGTTTTATTTATAAAGCTACAGAGGATCAAGAACAGGGGAACAGTTGGACTTGAGGCAGGAAGATGCCTTTGAATGGAAATCCATCTCCTGGTGTTTATCTGAGGCATCTTTGCCTTCCAAAGTAGTTATTTTGTTGTGTCTCACCATCACAACAAAGGGGAAGGGGTAAATCCAACCAGTGGGATTTATCTCAGCAGAGACTTAGCACTTTCAAAGCCAGTGGAGTATCTCCTGCATGCCAGGACTGTCTGCCTGCATCTGCAAAGTGCCAGGCAATGCAAGATCACACAGATGTGTTGAGATGGAAAAGGCCCCTGAGATTATCTAGCCTCAATCCCCCACGCCCAGCCGATGCAAGAGTTTTTCCCTACAGTATATTCTACACTATACAGATGTGTTGTATTCTGCAAACATAATTGGGTGAAATTTAAGCAACCAGGCACTATAGTTTTCGATACAGAGCTAGAGTGGGAATAATAACTAGTAGGGAGGGCAGGGTATAGAGACACAGGTTGAAAATTCAGACGGACTTTATGGCTTGCAATAAATCAGTGGCCGTCCAGCTCTTCACATTTGTCATTATACTGTGCACTACAACTCCTTTACTGCTTCAGCAGTGTTAGAACTCAAATCTTTCTGCTCTAAAAGCAAAGGCCCCTTAACATGTGAGATAAGGGAAAAGCTTCATAAACTATTCCATTTTTCGGCCTAGTAAATGCATAGTTGAGCAGTTCTGATCCTGTCCAGCAGAAGGCAACGGTTAGACATTATACACAGTTGCCATTATGTTTCAGTGTGATTGACTAGGCAAGATATCCTTAGAGAAAACCAGGCAATGTGAGGTAAAATCAAGGCTCTAGAATAGCATGTCTACACTTACATTAGGCTGCTGGTTTTGCCATAAGAAGAGGAAAATGACAATCTTGCTGGCTTCCTAGAATCTGTTGGGCAGGATTTTGAAAGCCAATAGAGACGCTGATGTTTAAAAGGGAATTTTTCACGCTAAGGCTGAGGTCACTTCACAGCAATGCAGTTGTCAGGGGCCAGCCTGCAGCAAAGCCAGTCTCCAGACAAACTAATGAGCGCAGTTGGCCCTGATAGTAGTTGTCTGATTGACTGAGCCACCTGATAGGCTGCAGGAGTCAGCAGGTTGATACTTAAGCTCAGTAGCAGCAACATTCTAGTGGCTGCTCCCCGTGCTCCTTGCCTGTGGCTGCACTTGGTCCTGTCTCTTTCTGCAGTCCTGCTCCTGCCCCAGCACCCTACTCCATCCTAGCTTCTGATTCCCGGCTCTGATCCTCAGACTGTGACTCTAGCTAATCCTTCAGCTTTGACTTCTGGCTCCAACTCTTGGCTATGCCTTCTAATTATGAATTTGGCTGACTCTTAGTCTTAGGATTTGGCTTCTGACTCCTGGCTCTGACATTTGGCTTCACTCCAGCACCACGTCCCAGTTGAATTCAGCTTTATCTGGTATGCTGGACGGTTGTTCCAACCATTAGGCTAGCCTGCCTGCAACTTGGTCATTGAGAGTTTGAGCAGCCCAAAAGATTGAACAAGGGTTGGCAAGGGGCCGGACTGCCCTTCAGATGGATTCTGTAAGAGCAGCCCTGCAGGACATTGTGGGAATTCTGTAGACCCCGCAGGCTCACTTTATGGTCCTGCAGGTACAAACTGCAGTCTTACAGCCATCCCACCTGTGTTTGCTGCCTCAGCTTTTAGGGAACCAGAGATTCCAGTGTGGATAAGTTTGGTGGGGACCTGGGAAAGTTCTGTAGTTTCATGAACCCATGCCAGCTCCTGTTTATACTATGGCTCCAATCATTCTGTGCTGACCAGACCTGAGTAGGACTTTGTATTAGTCTACTAAGCGTGGAGGCCCTGGCCTGGGAATCTCCTGACCTGGAGGCTTCTAGCCCCCTACTGGGATAATTTGAAGAGTTCATCTGAGCCATAGTGATTGTCTTTGACTATCCAAATTGTGTGGAATCCTCCAAGAATGTGCTTCAGGGGCTGTGTCAGGGAAACAGGTCAGTTGCTAAGTTTGCCGCAGAGTTCCGGCGCCCAGCAGCAGACGCTGAATGGAACGAGACAATGCAGTGCTACTGCTTCTGACGTGCCCTAAGCAAGGAAATCAAGGATAAGCTGGCATGGATGGAGCTGCTGTCTGTCCTGGATGTGTTGGTCAAGCTGTGTATCAGCATTGACAACCGCCTGACTGAACGCTGCCTGGGGAGACAGTCAAGTTCCTGGCATGTTCCACAATCTTATCACAGGAGCCCAGGCAGATCCGCCAGTTTGGCCTTGCCTCTCTGATGTTGTGAAGGGCTGGTGTCATGCTTCAGGTTTATGTCTGTACTATAGGGAATCTGGATACTATGACAGGGTATGCTCTGCTAAGAATCGGGCCATGTTTTGCCTCAGCCTCAATAAAAGCGTCTGGACTGAGACTGTGTTCCCTTCCTTACTCCAGAATCTTAAACCCCCGGTGTTTATTGGTACCTTGGCTATAGATGGACGCCATGCCAGCGCCCTCCAACTGCCACTATGGCTACAGAATCTCACCATGGCAGAGGGTAGAGCTGAGGGCACTTAGACTCGGGGCCCTCCAACAATTTCTTGGACTTAAACTTTGCCCAGGTTCACAATATTCCATCTCAGCACAAGAGCAACCCTGGTTTGGTGGAGTCTCTTGATGCATTCTCCGCTCTTCTCCAGCCTGGTTACTTATTAAATGGCACCCTTGATTGGCACTCCAGAGTACCAGGAAGGTTCTACAGTTTGGTCTGATCTGTACACTTCACTCCCCTGTCATCCTTAGCTCACCACCCATGATCCACTCATCTGCTGGGGTTCAGGAATGATATGCTTTGCATCAAGACTTTGTTGTCAGCTTTGCCTCCCAAAACCATGTTCTGGACCAGAAATGCCGTGTGATCTCCACCATCTACCTGTGAATTCAGTGACCACAGGAGATACTCTGAGGGTAACTGCTGCTGTTGCTGTGACCCCTTCAGTAGCTTTAGGAATCCTGGTGAAATATTGGGATCATGCTAATGTTTTTGATAAAAAGAGAACTGATACCTTGTCATGCTCCAATCTTCTTCAGGGTGAAAAAGGATGGTTCCTTGAGTCTCTTCATTGACTATTGAGTTCTGAACAAAGTGACAGTCTGAAATTGCTACCCCCTTCCACTTATTAATGAACTGTTTGAGTACACTCAGCCAAGGTTTTTATTGTTGGAACTTTATGGGGCCTACAACATGGTCTGAATCAGAGAGGGCGATGAGTGGAAGACTGTTTTCTTCACCCAATATGGACATTTTGTATATCTAGTTATGCCTTTTGGATTTGTAATGCTGCAGCGACAGTTCAGCATTTTGTCAACAACATCTTCTAGGACATACTGGACTGGTTTGTGGTTATTTATTTGGATGATATTCTTGTTTTTTTTGAAAACCAGACCCTGCACAAGCAACATGTATGCCGTGTTCTCAACAGATTCTGCCAAAACCATCTCTACTGCACACTGGAGAAATGTGAGTTCAACAAAGGTGCAGTTGAGTTCCTCAGGTATATCATTTCCCCCAAAGGACTAACAACGGTCACCCAAAAGATATCTGTCATCTCTGGGTGGAATACCCTGAAGGATATAGGTGGTGATCAGCAGTTTCTCAGGACTGCCAGTTTCTACAGGCATTTTATCAAAGGATTCTCTCACTTAGTAGCTCTGATAACTGTGCTTCTCCAAAAGTGGGGTCCACTTCTTCTGGTCAGTAGATGCAAACTGTGCATCTGATCAGCTGAAGAATTTGTGTACATCCAGATCTTGCCAAGCTCTTCACCAGAGGCAGATGCTTCAAGCTTTATTGTTGGAGCCATTCTGTCACAACATACCAATCTTCGTAACCAACTCCATCCCTGAACCTTCTATTCAAGAAAACTAACCCCGCTGAGAAGACTTATGATATCTGGGATAAGGAGTTACTTGCAATAAAGGTGGCATTCAAAGAGTGGAGATCTCATGTACTAGAGGGAGCTCAGTTCCCAGTCCAGGTTCTTACTGATCACAAGAATCTGGAATATCTCTGAACTGCTCATAACCTTAACCAGCACCAGATCAGCTGGTTGCTTTTCATTGCAGTTTTGACTTCTCATCAGCTACCGCCCTGGATCACAGAATGGGAAGGCAGATGCCCTGTTGTGCGAGGACGAATATGCCAAGTCAGACATGGCTCCCTTGGCTACCATTTTATGCCCATCTAATTTTATTAGAGGGACAACACACAGGGACTTGATGCCCGTTTCCCCAAGACCTCCACGCTACTAAAATCTGTCAGACCCTAAATCAGGGGCGGGCAAACTTTTTGGCCTGAGGGCCACATAAGGTTTCCAAAATTGTATGGAGGGCCGGTTAGGGGAGGCTGTGTTTCCCAAACAGCCAGGTGTGGCCCAGCCCCTGCCTCCTATCTGACCCCCTGCTCCCTATCTGACCCCGCCTGCTTCTTGCCCCCTGACGGCTCCCCTGGGACTCCTGCCCCATCCACCACCCCCTGCTCCCTGACCACCCCCGGACTTCCCACCCCGATTGGCCCCTGCTGCCCCATCCAACCCCCCCATTCCTGAATGCCCCCCCCCGAACCCCTGCCCCATCCAACCCCCCGTTCCCCACCCTCTGACTGCCCTGACCCCTATCCACACCCCCGCACCCTGACCTCACCCCCAAACTCCCCTGCCTTCTATCCAACCCCCTCGCCCCCATACCACACCACCCAGAGCACCGGGTCAGGCACTGCAGCTCTGCACTGCGCTGCCCGACCGCCCAGAGCATTGCACCAGTGGTGCGGCGCTCTGAGGCTGGGGGGCAGAGGGGACAGCAGGGGAGGGGCCGGGGACCAGCCTCCCAGCCAGGAGCTCAGGGGCTGGGCAGGAGGGTCCCGCAGGCCGTGCCGTAGTTTGCCCACCTCTGCACTAAATGCTACAAGTATTCTGTCCAGTTCGGTTTTCATTTGAAGGAAGGTGTACTTCGTCCTGGAAGGTGTCTTTACATCCCAGAGGGCCATCTCCGACTCAAGGTGTGTGCAGCGGGGTCCTATTGGAAAACCCGGGAAGTAGGTGGGCGCAAGCCCACCCACTGCTAAAGGTCCCTCCCCCAGTCTAGCGGGAGGGACCACTGGACCCAGGGACCAACTGATTGCAGGGGACAACAAATGAAAAACAGGGACCAGAGTGAGGGTCAGAGGTTCAAAATGAGGAGACCGGATGGGAACACCGAGCAGAGAACCCTGGATAGTGCCCTCTGCTCCTCAAAGCTGTCGAGGGAGCCAGCGGACGCTGCCCATTGGAACTCTGCCCGGATGCGTGAGACGAGGGAGGAACAGAAATAGGCCCCACAGTCGCAGAGCACCCCTCATCCAGCATCCTCCTCCTGGTATTATAGATGGAGAGCTTGGCCTGGGCCAGGAGGAGGTTGACGAGGAGATCTCACAACTTCTTGGGGCCACGGATCGGGTGTGCAAAGAGGAACAAGTGTGGGGAAAAGTGCAGCCAGAACCTCAACAAGAGGTTCTGGAGAAGCTGGAATAGGGGCTGCAACCTGGCGCATTCGAGATAGGTGTGCACCAGGGTCTCGCTCATGCCGCAAAAGGGGCAGGCCTCAGCTGTAGGGGTGAACCGTGCCAGGTGCATGCCCATGCTCACGGCTCCATGAAGGAGCCACCAAGTAATGTCCCCAGCAGGCCGTGGGACCAAGGTGGAATAAAGGCTGGCTCACCAGGGCTCCTCACCCTCTTTAGGTGGAAGATAGTCCCGCCATTTGGTGTTGGGGTGGGACACAAGGGTGAGGAAATGCAATGTATGGAGCATGAGCATGTACAGATGGTTTCTGGGCGCGATTCAAAACCGGACCGGCTGCAGGGTATGCAACTGGCTCAGAGTGTGGGACGGGGAGGCCGGAGGGGTTCGCGGAAAAGGGGTCCAAGAAAAATGTCCGGAGGGCCAGGGGTGAGGGGTGGGCGGGGAACGCTCTCTCGCAGGGCTCGCTGCAGAAAAGTGAGAGAATTGGGTGACAAGACAGCCTTCATCTCCTGGAGTACGCACCTAGGGGTCGGAAGGGAGGAAAGACCCATGCATTGACCGAGCACGCAGGGCATCACCCAGTCCTCCCTGTTGTAGTCCAGGAGGTCTCCGACTCTGGTGGTTTCTGCCAGGACCAACCTCCGACACACCAAGGGAGACTCCGCCACCTGCACACGGAGATCGAGGTTGTGTAGCAGGGGCTCCGCAGGGAGGTCTGCTCCCTCGGTGGCCACAAATGACCTGGTCGCCAAAAAAAGCTTCCAGATCTGGAGAAGGTCCTGGTAGAAGACCGGCAGTTCAGAGAGGTCTTGTGGAAGGCCTCTTGGATGGAGAAAAAAGAGCTGCCGGTCACATCGGAGTCCTCGGAGGCGACAGAGGCAGGCGTGCACCAATGTGCTCCACACCAGACTACCTGCACCATAAAGGAGCCTCTGCAGGGCCTGGAGGCAGAAGACATGGACCTGGCTACGCAGGCAAACCAGGCCCTATCCTCCCTCCTCCAGGGGAAGACTCAGGACCCCTGCAGAGACCCAGTGCAGCCCCGGTCAGAAGAATTCCAGAGCCATCCTCTGGAGCCTGGCCAGGATCCTCAGGGCTGGGCTTAGGGTGTTAAGCCAGTGCCAGACCATGGACAGGACTAGCTGGTTCAGCACCAGCGCCCTCCCTCACAGGAAGAGACACCAGAACAGTCCTGTCCCTCTCCGCAGCCACTCACCCACCCTGGCCTCCAGATCCTGCCAGTTCTCTGGCGGAGAAGGATGCATGGTGGATAGATAAATGCCAAGATAGAGCAGCAGACCTGCGCTCCACCGGATGCTCAAAGCGCAGGTGGGAGGGAGCTCGCCTGTCACCCGTCCCTGACCACCAGGCCAGAGCTCTTGACCCAGTTGACCCGAACAGAGGAGGCCGCCGAGTAAATGGCCTGGCAGGCCCCCACCCGCACCAGGTCGTCCAGGTCCTGGACCACGAGGAGCACATTGTCGGCATCTGCCAACAGGACTAGCCGCAGCTCCGGCTCCTGAAGCGCCAACCCCATCAATCTGCGGTGGAGGAGACGGAGGAAGGGCTCGATCGCCAGAGCATACAGCTGGCCCGAAAGGGGGCACCCCTGCTGTACTCTCCGCCTGAAGCTGACTGGCTCGGTCAGGGTCCAGTTGAGCCTGACCAGACACTCCGTGTCAGCGTACAGCACCTGGAGAAAGCCCACAAACTGAGGCCCGAAGCCGAAAGCCCGCAGGGTGCCCAGGAGATACCCGTGGTCCACCCTGTTGAACGCCTTCTCCTGGTCCAGGGACAGGAGAGTGTGACAAAGCAGTACTGTTCTTAATGTTTCCTCTGAATATTGTGGGGGTGCCTCAGTTTCCCCTATGCAATTCTTAAGTATCTAGGTGGTGGGATAAGGGTGTATGATCGTTGCAGAGCCCTAGAGGGCAGGTGTGTGCAGGGGTCTGGACACAGAGAATGGCCGACACCCTGTTTCCTGGCAACTGATGGTCTGGCCCTTCCCCCCTGCAAGGTGAGAGCTAAAGGGTTGGAGAACAAAGGAATCAGGTGACCTCCTGGCCCGGGAAAGGGACAAAGCCCAGTGGAGGAGGGGCTGGAGAGAGTTTCAGTTTGGGGCTGGCTAGGGACATGGAGTGAAGTGCAGACATGGTTGTCTGGCTCACTGCCCCCCCAAAATGGACCCAGCTGAGGAGTCCTGTTCTCTGCACCAACAAGCTCTGTTTTAGACCATGTTCCTGTCATCTAATAAACCTTCTGTTTTACTGGCTGGTTGAGAGTCACCTCTGACTGCGAAGTTGGGGTGCAGGACCCTCTGGCTTCCCCAGGACCCGACCTGGGTGGACTGGCTGTGGGAAGTGCACGGAGGGGCAGAGGATGCTGAATGCTCTGAGGTCAGACCCAGGAAGGTGGAAGCTATGTGAGCTTTTTGCCCTGCATACAGTCTGCTCACAGAAAGGAGACTTCCCCAGAGTCCTGACTGGCTTCGTAGGGAGCAGTTCCAGAGCATCGCCCGGGGACTCCGTGAGAACTGGTGGCAGCGGTGGGATGTACTGCACCCCATGGGTGGCACTTCCTGCAGTAAGTGACTGGGGAGCAGTAAAACGAAGGGGGATTGATGAGGATCAGGCATGCTGAAGGCTCAGAGAGGAGCGGTTTCGGGGGGTGGTTAACCCCTGGGAGTGCGTGACCAGCGAGAAGGACTGTGCAGTAATGGGATCCCCCAGGGGACTGTGGTGAGCAGTCTCAGGGGCAGAGGAGCCTGCGGCTTGGCCCTGGGAGAGAGAAGGACTTTTGCAGTAACAGGGCTCCCCTGGGGATTGCAGCGAGCGGTCCCAGGGGTGGAGGAGTCTGCAGCTCAACCCTGGCAAAGAGGTGGTGACCTTGAGAAGGGCTGGCACACTAGGGGTTCTCCCTGGAAACCGTGGGGAGCTGAGAGCTCACAGGCCTGAGTCCACAACAACTTAGGGACAGCGGAGTGATGGCCTGTCACCATCTCCTTAAGAAGGACATTGTAACCCTGTGCAAAAAAAGAGGGTTGCGCATTGGAAAGTTCACCAAAGCACAGTTAATCGTGCAACTGGAGGAGGATGATCACTCTAAGGAGCAGATTCCTGACCCCAATGGGGCTATAGCAGGATCTGGGAGCAGCTGGAGTGGTAGCCAGGCATCCCCAAGACTCCTGTCCCCGACCAGACGAGGATCTTCACAATCGGGTTCCCCACTGGGGAATCGGAGACAGACGGGATTGGAGCTGAGTCCAAGAGAGCAAGAGGACTGTGAGAGACAGCGAGAGCCTGAGAAAGAACTGCAGAAGCAGCAGCAGCATGAACTGGCGATGGTGGAGCAGAGAGGCAGGGGGACCTCCCAGGGATGAGTGGGGATAGACCGTGGGGTGCCAGTTCCACAGGGAACCTCAATACTAAATTGCTGCCCCGGTTAAGGATGGGGGGGATGTGGATGCCCCCTCACTGCCTTGGAGCAGGCTGGCGATTTGAACCAGGGGGACCCTGCAGAAAAGCCCGGGTGTCTAGCTCCCTTGCTGGGTCCCAAGGCCATGGACTCTGTCAGCAAGATGGGTGGGGAGGTGGAATGGCTCCCACTCCTGACCCCAACCTATATGTCTGTGTGGAGTTTCCTGGGGTCAGGCCCCTCGGAGCCCCAGTGGGAGTGGAAGGTGATGGTCAATGGGGAGACATGCCTGGGGTGGTGAGATCCTGGGACAGAGAGAACTGTTGTCAGGCCCCTGGTGGTGCAGCCTCAGATGCTGAGGGGCTGTGTGAGCTGGGTGAGGATCCCAGGGATGAAGCCCCTCACCCTGCCTATGGCCCAGATCCCTGTGCAGACCCAGGAGGGGGGGGGCTGGCTGGTCATTGGGGTTCTCCAGGATACCAGCTGTGAGACCCTGTTGTGGGGTGACTGTGTCTCTTTGGGACAGGATCCAGGGCCTGCTCCTGTAACGGCCGAGGGTTTGAATTTGAATCCAGGGAATCAATCAGCGGAGAGGGAAATGGTCAGTGAAAATGCAGATGACCTGGCTGGCAGAGGGGAGGAGCTGCTAGGCTCAGGATACCTGCCTGGCTGTAACCAGATCCCTGGGGCTGGGTGGGACAGAGAGATGCTCCCCACCCCCTTGCACACCGGAGAGGGGGCTCACGCTGGCTCTGATGCAGTGAGGAAAGCAGCGAGCTTGCTGCCCACCCCCACTGGGACAGCAAGGGCAGCGCTGAGCACAGTGGGAGCTGAGACCCCAGCTGAGTGGGAGGAGACACAGGCAGGGCAGAGGATCTGTTGGGAGTGGCAAGGTGCTTGGTAAGGAAGGTTTGGATGAGCCTAGGCAGCCTTGTGAGCTGATGGCTTTGTCTAGTCAGCAGGGTGGGAAGGCGAGGAGGGTGGAAGACGAATGTCCCTGCACCTTGCCTGTTAGCTGGGTGGAGAATTGGGACAGGGAAGGCAACGTGCCTGTGTCCATCAGGGGTATTGACTCGCCTATGGAGGGAGCTACCCTGATCTCCAAGCAGTTGTCTGTGAACAGACCTGGTGCTGGGACAAGGGGAATGAGATCCCAAGCTGTGTGTCTGGGAAAGGAAAAAGTGTGTCCGGCTCTTCTTTGTCTGTGGAGCAGACAGAAGGGCCCTTTCAGCCTGTGATGGTTGAGAATAGTGCAGTTGTCTCAGAGTTGGTTCTGGATTCAGCTAAAGCCCAGGAAAGGAATGGTCCTAAGTTTGTGTCTGAATGGTCCTAAGTTTGTGTCTGCTAGGGAGACTGGCCCTGTAACTAGGTCACATCCAGTTAGTGTCTATGTAAAAATCCCAGAGACCAGACAATTCTGGGGCTTGTATTTTGCCTGTTGCTAGTGTGTTGTTGGGAAAGGGTGTCACAACTCTGTCTAATCAGGATGAGATCCTAGCCAGGGCACAAGGAGAGCAGAAAGGGGATTTGATTGTGTTACCTGCTGAGGATGTGGAAACCTGTAGCAAGAAGGAAAAGATTCCTGAACTTGTGTGTGGCAAAGGGAAGGAGAAGGCTTCTAACCTTTTATCTAGGGAGTCTGTCAGTTTGCCTGAAAGGGGATTGTGTAGGAATCTGCCTGATGGGCCAGAGGTAATTCTGGATGTAAGTGAGACCCAGAAAGAGTCTGTTGTTGCTCAGGAAAGTGTTCCTCTAGAGCAAGCCCTCAGTGAAGAGGGTAAGGGCAGAATTTCTGTGAAGGGTGACTTGGTGCATAGAAAAGCCCCTAGGGAAAGGAATCCTCATGGAGTCTTTGCAAGCTGTTTACTGCAACTGAAGGGTGTGAAAGTGATTTAATCAAGAAAGTTTCAGTTCCTAACAGCCAGAAATTTTCTGTTGTGAATGGATCCACTGACTTTCCAGTTGAAAGATCCAGTGTGGATAGCGCTGAGAAGGTCTCAGATGAAGTGAAAGCTGTTAAGAAAGTTAAACCGTCCTCTAACCAAGTGGCTGTGTTTGGCCAGCTAGTTGGGGAGACAAGGTTGTTGAGAAAGGGATGTCTCCATGCTAGTTCTGTAAGTGAACAGTCTGTGGCCCAGGTCAAGATGGGGGCTCTTAACCAAGAGAGCCTGAATTGCAGCCCTCCAGACTAGAGCGCTAGGAGAAGACCCAATCCCAGTTTGACCCCCGGAGGTTTTGGGGTGGCAAAAGGGCACGGGCTGCATAAACTTTCCCACATGTAGCATGCGAGTGCTATCGACCACCCCTGACCTAAGGGAGGGTGTGAAACTGGAAGGGCCTGGTGCTACTCCCACCAAGGAACGGGAGAGATGCTGGGCATCCATGGGAACGTTAGTGGCTTCAAACTTCCCCAGGTCACTGGCTAAAGTGACCCCACTCAGTTCGGTCTCGAAGTGGGGAGAGATGCGACGAAGTGGGACTGTTTTTAATGTTTCCTCTGAATATTGTGGGGGTGCCTCAGTTTCCCCTATGCAATTCTTAAGTATCTAGGTGGTGGGATAAGGGTGTATGATCATTGCAGAGCCCTAGAGGGCAGGTGTGTGAGCACAGAGAATGGCCGACACCCTGTTCCCTGGCAACTGATGGCCTGGGCCTTCCCCCCTGCAAGGTGAGAGCTAAAGGGTTGGAGAACAAAGGAATCCGGTGCCCTCCTTGCCTGGAAAGGGACAAAGCTGAGTTTCAGTTTGGGGCTGGCTGGGGACAGTGAAGTGAGTGAAGTGCAGACGTGGTTGTCTGGCTCACTGCCCCCCCAAAATGGACCCAGCTGAGGGGTTCTGTTCTCTGCACCTACAAGCTCTGTATTAGACCACGTTCCTGTCATCTAATAAACCTTCTGTTTTACTGGCTGGTTGAGAGTCACGTCTGACTGCGGAGTTGGGGGGAAGGACCCTCAGGCTTCCCCAGGACCCCACCTGGGCAGACTGCCTGTGGGAAGCACACGGAGGGGCAGAAGATGCTGAATGCTCTGAGGTCAGACCCAGGAAGGTGGAAGCTATGTGAGCTTTTTTGCCCTGCATACAGTCTGCTCACAGAAAGGAGACTTCCCCAGAGTCCTGCCTGGCTTCATAGGGAGCAGTTCCAGAGCATCGCCCGGGGACTCCATGACAAAAGGCGAACGACAGACCATCCCTACACCCCAGCTCCAAGAGGTCCCGGACCAAATACAAGTTGTCAAAGATGGTCTGGCCCGGGACGGTGTAGGTCTCGTCGGGATGGACCATGTCCGCCAGCATGGACCCCAGCCGCAGCGAGATGGCCTTCGCTACGACTTTGTAGTCCGTGCTGAGGAGCGAGATGGGACGCCAATTCCATAAGTCGCGGAGGTCCCCCTTCTTCGGCAATAAGGCGAGCACAGCTCGCCTGCACGAGAGAGGGAGGACCCAGGACTCAGGCAAGGACTCAGCCCCGACGATGACAAAGTCCGGGCCGAGGACGTCCCAGAACAAGCGGTAGAACTCCACGCTCAGCCCATCCATGCCCGGAGATTTATTAGTGGGCATGCGACGGAGGGCTTCCGAGAACTCTGCCAGAGAGAGAGGCAGCTCCAGCTGGTCTCGTTCGCCTGCGCTGACCGTCGGGAGTTTGGTCCAGAGCACGCTGTGGTCATCGGCATCGGTCGGATCCGGGGAGAAAAGGTTAGCGTAGAAGGCCCTGGCCCTTCCTCGCATCTTCTCCGGATCCACGAGGGGGGTCCCGTTCTCCGCCAGGTGACGTGCTTTTTGGCCCCTCTCCTTTTCTCCTGGGCGTAGAAGAAACGGGAGCCCTGATCCATCTCCTGAAGGAGACGGATGCGGGATCGAACAAAAGCACCCTGGGCTTGATGGTCCTCCAGTGCTCGGAGCTCCTCCCGCTTCTCCCAGTACGCTGCACGGAAGGGTGGATCCTCGGGGCCGGAGGCGAGACGCCTCTCTAGCTCTAAGACCTCCCGCTCCAACTGCCCTATCACCGTGTCCCTCTGCCAGGTGGCGCCCCGGGTGTAGTCGCGGCAGAAGAGCCGTGCGTGCACCTTCCCCACATCTCACCACCGCCGCGCCGAGGGAAAGGCATGCCGCTGCCCCCGCCAGGCCAGCCAGAACTCCCAGAAGGACGCCACGAAGGCCCTGGCCTCTCCGGACTGAGAGAGGCTGTCAGAGTCAGCAAGTGGTGATCTGAGAACGGGCTGGCCGGATGCCGGAGGCATAGGTTCGTACCAGATGGAAACGTGAGATATAAATGTGGTCCAACCGGGAGTGGCGCGACCGATCCCCCTCCACCCGGACATAAGTAAAGGTAACGTCGTCGTCCGGGTGGGTGGTCGTGCCAGACGTCCACCAGAGAGTGAGGATCCACGATCTCCCTGAGGACGCCCGTGGCTGCCTGGGATGTCTCGACTCCTGAGCGGTCACGGTCCTCAAGGGTGGTGTTGAAGTCCCCACCCAGGACCAGGCACTCGTGAGTATCCAGAGTGCCGAGGAAGGCCGACGCCTGCCGATAGAAACACAGTCGTTCCGGGCCCACGTTCAGGGCATAAACATTAACCAGGTTTAATCTCAGCCCCTCCATGCAGGCCCGGACGTGCAACAGGCGACCTGGCATGTCCTCGGCTACCCCCAGCACCTCGGGCCGTAGCTTGGGGGAGAACAGGGCGGCCACTCCAGCCGAATGGGCGCCGAGGTGGCTAAAGTAAACCTCGTCCCCCCACTCCAGCTGCCAGCTAGCCTCACCTGGCGCCGTGTGGGTCTCCTGCAGGAAGATCACAGAGTACCCGCCCTCCCAAAGGAAGGAGAGCACCTGGCTCCTGCGGAGACCCACGCTACAGCCCCTGGTGTTCAGCGTAGCAAAGATGGTATCCTTCGTAGGGAGGGCTGGGGTGAATCCTCACAGGCAGGGCAATCGACGGCCTCCAGCAGGCCCCGCAACAACCCATGTTTGACCCCAAAGGTCATCAGGGAGTCATGGAACTTACAGGCCCACCGGTAGGCCGCGAGACCCTGCCTCCTGGTCCCTCTCCCCACCCCAAAAGGTCCTTCACGGCCCGGAGGACACGATGGAAGTCCCCCCAGCGCTGGAGGGCGAGCTGCACCTTGCCCTTTGAGCCACGAGGGTCCTGCAGGAAATGGCGCAACTCTTCCCTCAGTGCAGAGGGGAACGTGGCAGCCAACCCGCTGCTGTCCTCCGGTGAGGCCCCTAAAAGATCTTCGTGGCCTGCGGAGACGGGCAGGCATGGAGCGGAACCCGGCATGGTTGCATTGGGCAGCCCATCCCCATCCCCAGCACAGGAGGGGGTGGCGGAGGGAACAGTGCAGCCCCCATGATGCAGGGAAGAGGGGACACGAAAACCGCCCCCTGAGAATTGTCCGTAGACAGAGGAAACGAGACAACCTCGGGGGCAGCAATAACATGGGCGGTGGCGGGGAAGGGAACGAGCGACTCATTGGGGATGGAAATAGGATCAGGGGCAGGAGCGGAGATGGGGCCAGGGACGAGGACAGAAGAAGGGACGGGAGCAGGGACAAGGGCTAATATTGGGACTGGGGCAGGAGAGGGACAGGGAGCAGGGGTAGGAACAGGAACGGCGACACTGACGGATTCATGGTCCCCGACAGCCGGGCTATCGGGGTGCAGCTCCTCTCAGCCAGAATTGGGGACAAATGGACCGGGGCTAGAGAAGGGCCTTAGCTGACGCCGGGCACGGGAGCTGTAAGAAACACGTCACCTGCAGCCACGGCGCCAGGCACTACGGAAACTTCACGGGGGCCCCCCTCCGGAGGGGAAGCCAACCGCTCCGTCCGGGTGGTAGAGGGACGCCCACAGGCTCGGGTCCCGACCGCTCGGCATCGGCCGTTGCCTCTAGGGGCTCGGCAGCCTCAGGTGAGGTGCCATCCGCGGCCGGGCAAATAGGGAGAGCCAGGGGCGCCCCCAGGACCAGAGCGGGGGCGACAGCTGGGAGTGAAGGGCAAGGAGAAGGAGGAGGGGGCGGTGGAATTGAGCCACTGCCCAGATCAAGGCCCGCTGGTGGGGGAGTCGTCCTCCCCTGGGTGACTGGGGTCAGACCCAGGGCCTCAATCTCCTCAAATATGGAAGTAAATTCAGTCCCCGTGGCCCCAGAGTCCACCCCCGCCAGGAACAGGGGCAATAATAGCCCCGCTATCGACAACGGCGGGGGGCACAGATGGCAAAGGGGCCGGGGGAACTCCTACAAAGGCCTCCTCGGGAGGGGACTTAACAAGGGGGGCGGTGACACCTCCGTCTGCTGCCATAGCCAGTGTCTCTTGCTGGGCTCCATCGAGGGGCGCGGCAGAAGATGTAACAGCGTCAGCCCCTCCGTAGCATTTTTTTGGGGGGCCTCCTCTCCCTCTTCGTCGGAGGGGAGGGATCGAGCCCACGATTTACGGGTGCCGTGCTTCCCCTGGACGAGCACCCAGCCCTCCGAAGTGGAGGTGGAGGGCCGGCCAGCCTGGGCAGGGCCAGGGGGCAAGAGCGATTGTTTTGGGGCTCGGGGTGGCAACGGGGGGACAAAGGGAGGAAGGGAAACCTCCCCTGGGGCGGGCCCTCTCCCTCAGCCGGCAGAGGTCTTGCCACCCTCTCCTCCACAGGAGGAGGGGCAGCGGCAGTGGCAGCCGGACTGCCAGGGTCACCGGCCGTGACAGGGCCAGTGCCCTCCCGGGTTTCGGGGATCGCAGACACTCCTCTGGGCCGGGCCAGGGGGCAGTCCCTCCGGACGTGCCCCGTCGCCTGGCAGAGAAAACACCAGGCCTCCCCTGTTGAATAATGGACCCGGTAATGGGCCCCCTGTTGGGGCACCAAGAAGGACCCCTCCAGCGCCACCCCGCCACGCGTCGCCAGCGGCACTTGAATCTGCACCTGCCAGCGGAAGGACAGATCGTGGCGGAGGGCAGGGTCCTTGCAGCCCAGCGGGAGAGGGCTGATGATGGAGATGGGTTTCCCCAGGGTGGAGAGGGCAGGCAAGAGGGCAACGTTGGGCAGGAAGGGCGGGAGGGAGGTCAATACCACCCATATGCCCAAGTCCTCCAGAGGTTCTAGGGGAACGAACATGTCCCCCCACCGCCATGCCCTTCTCTACCGCCTCCTGAGCGGCGGCCTCCAACGCTAAGAAGAACACAACCTTACCGTACATCTTGGAGGCCGCCACGACGGCCGTGGGCCCCACCACCCTCACCAGCGCCCGCATGTACGTTTCAACGTGGGGCGAGGCAGGCACCAGGAGGCAGCGGATGCCATGCCTCCTGGTCAGCGAGGGGAAGGGGCCCCGGCCGCCAGGAATGGCACTGGAGGCGGCTGTCGAGGCAGAAGGCGACGCTCTGGGGGCTAGGGATGGAGCGCCCCCAGAACTGGTGGAGGGAACGGCTGGGGAGGAAGGGGCCATGGCAGATGTCGGGGCCGCAGCAGGGAGGGCAGCCCCACCGACGGGAGGTTTTGTTTTCCGGGCGGGGCCTTTGCCCTTTTTATTCCCCTGGCCCTTTTTGCTGGTGGAAGGGGCAGCCATGGCAGTGGTGTAGTCTAGGCTAGTGGTGGCAGAGAGGGTAGCCGCTGGGGCGGGAAAGGAAGGAACTATGGGAGCAGTAGGGGCAGGAGCAGGGGCAAGGGTGGGGCCAGGGGCAGAGTCAGGGTCAGGGTCCTCCTCCATAGTGGAAAGAGGCAGGAGGAGGCCCCAAATCGGGGGTGGGACAATGGACAACTGCTCCTCCCCACTCAACAGCAGGCAGGGGAGGAGGGTCCAGCAAACAGGGTATTGGGAATAGGGAAGATGGGACAGGGCCAACCACTCCTCCCTGCTAAACTGTATGCAGGAAGGAGGGTACCAGCGTGGGGGGGGAGGCTGTAGGGGGGGCACTGGGGAAAGGGAAGAAGCAACCACTCCTCCCCGCTAGGCTGCTGGCAGGGGAGGAGGGTGCCAACAGCAGAAGGACACGGGGACAACAAAGGCGAGGGGGACAATCACGGGCGCTGGGCAGGGCTCTGGCTCCTCCAGCTGCACTCGGACAGGGAAGGACTACGATAGCATCAGGGGAGGTGCAGTGATCAGGATAAACAACTTAAAAATGGGGGGAGGGGCAGAAGCGCTTCGAAAAGGGACATGGGCACGCCAAACTGCAGGTGGATGGGGCAGGGGGCAGCAGGAGTCAGGGGAAACAGCAAACAACTGAGGGTGGGGTGAGTAGAGCACAAAGGCGGGGGGAACCAGACTCCTGGAGAAGGGCGTGGCAGGCAAAGTAACAAACTTGCAAGAGTTGGGGCAGGGCAGGCACACTAACAAACCCAGGAACCTAGGATGGGGTCAGGCTGGGACAGGCAAACAACCAAGGAAAAATCTTCCAGGGAGCTATGGGAGGAAGGGAGGAAAAAACTGGGTTGGGGAGTAATGGGGAGGCCCCCCACCCAAATGCAACTGAGGGAGAGGGGCCAAGTCCAAACAAAAGAGGGGGGAGTGCACCCACGAGTGCTTGTGGGGCTCACTCCAGTCCTTGCTTGCTGCTGGGAACAGTCCCCAATGGTGGTGGGCAAAGAAGCAAGCAGCCCCGTCGAGGGGCGAGCAGCAGGTGTTGAGGGTCAGCTTGGTTGGTGGAGGGGGCGGTGGCAAAAAGGGGTGGTGGTGTTGGTGAAGGAAGATGTGGTGGGGGGTGGCAGGAGGACTGGGGGAGGGCTCCACGCCTCTCCCCTGACCCCCACAGCAGCAAAAGGCCACCACCACCCCAGGAGCACAGCTGTGAAAGTCACTCAGTCCAATAACCGACCCCCTCCACAACTCCTCGCAGCGGCCTTCCTCCTCCTCCCCGAGGCAGCAAGTCTGGAGCAGCAGCAAGCGGGCGACGGTCAGCCAGGTCAGGACCCAGGCAGAAGCGGTGACAACGGTGGTGGTGGGGTCCTTGCTTCTCCTCCCTCCAGAGGGGTGCGGATGGGGGGGCAGGCTGGCAAGGCCCCCTCTTCCCCACAGCAGCAGCGGCTCCCAGAAGGGGTCCTAGCCAGCAGCAGCCCACCAGGGAGGGAGGCAGAGAGCTCCAGCCAGCAGGGCAGCCCAAGCAGACTGAACTCTCCCTCCTGTAGCGGGGGGGGGGGTGGCCACCCGCTCCCGGCCCAAAGGGGTTCACAGCCAGCCCTGGGAGAGGGCTGGGAGCCTTAGGCTGGGCTGATTGGGAAGCAGGCTCAGCTGTGGCCATGCCCCAGCCAGACTCATCCGGCCCTATGAAGGGGCTGCTGGGCTCTAGCTTAGGAGACTCTCTAGCTCTGAGAGGGAGGGACCTGGCAGTAGAGACCCAAGCGGGGCATGTCAATTGGAGCAGGGCTGGGGAGCTCCAGCCAGGAAAGCTCCAGGCTGCAGCCTAGCATTAGGCCCAAGCGGTACTGGGGTGGCAGGGGACAGCCCAAGGTCAGACAGAGGCAGCAGGTCCAAACCCAACGTTGCCGGTGGTGAGTGGCTTACGCTGCAGTCTGCCCCCAGGTGCGGGGGCTAGTTGGTGACTGGCAGAAGACCTACGACTGAGGCAAGGTAGGGCTAGGGGGTGGGGGTTCGCTGAGGGGAAACCCTGCAAGTGAGGGGTTACTGCCAGGGGGCAGCACCATGGTGTACAAGGGGCACTGGGTCTGGGAGGGACGCAGGGGCCTGGCGTAAGCAGGACACTGGCCTGCAGAAGGTGCTCCAAGGCTGGAAGTAGAGCTAATTCCCAGGATACTAGCAGGAGGCACTGCAGAGGTGAGTCCTGCATGCTTACAGTGTTAAAGATGGTTCCTTGGTATTCTTGGATTTCACCCTAGAGTTACCTCGCTCCCAGGATTGCACTGTCATCCTTGTCACCATTGAGCTCCTTACTAATATGGTGCACTTCATTTCCATTTGTTCTCTCCCTTTCACCCAGCCATGCCACCCTTTTGGTGGAAACTCTTGGGAATGGAACTGCTCACCTCCTCAGCCTATCACCCACAGAAAAAGGGGCTGACAGAACAGTTGGACCAGGCCCTCGAACAATACCTCCGTTGTTTTCTCAATTATTGCCAAGATGATTGGGTCACTTTCCTGCTATACACAAAGTTTGCATACAACAACTGCACCCATGCATCCACCCGACATAGGCCATTCTATGCAAACTATAGTTTTCACCCTTGCTTTCATTCAGCAACACCTCCAGCCTCCTTAGTCCCTGCTGCAGGGGATCTAGTTGCCCATCTTTATTGGGTCAATTAAGAGCTTACTGAACACCTGGAAGCTGCAAAGAAGGTATACAAACATCATGCAGAGCAAAACCACCAAGCCACACTGACTGTATGTAGGAGGTAAGGTCTGGCTGACCTCCAAACACCTCAAATCCACCTGTCCTTCAGCCAAACTGGACCACCAGTTTTTGACCTATTTTAAGATCACAGAACAAGTAGGTAGCATCTAGGCTCCAGTTGCCAGAATCCTTGCAGGTCCGCTCAGTTTTTCATGTGTCCCTTCTCAAACCCTACAGGGGAAATTCTTGTCCTGGCTGGTCTGCACCAACCCCACCTCTCATAGATGTCCCAGGCCAAGAGGAGTATGAGGTCCATGATATCCTAGACTCCAAACAAGTTTGAGACAAACCCTGTTATCTGGTGGATTGGGAGGGTTATGGATCAGAAGAATGATCATGGGAGCTGGTAGAAAACATCCAGGTTCCAGAACTCATACGTGTCTTTGACCAGAAATACCCCCTGAAACCAGATCCCATGGCCTCTAGGAGGCACTCTGCAGCTGAGCCATTCTCCTGACAACCTAATGAGTGTAGCTGGCCCTGATAGAAGCTTTCTGAGCCCTCTGATTGGCAGTAGGAGTCAGCAGGCTGATACTTAAGGTCAGTAGAAGCAGCAGCACTCCAGTAGCTGCTCAATGTGCTTCTTGCCTGCAGCTGCCCTTGGTCCGGTCTCTCTCTCTAGCCCTGCCCTAACTCCAGCCGGTACCTGCTCCCAGGGCCGGCTCTAGGTTTTTTTGTGGCCCCAAGCGCGCCAAAAACAAACAAACAAACCTCCAGGCGCAACTGCCGAAGCGCAAAAAAAAAAAAATGCACGTGCTTGGTTTGCTGGTGCCTAGAGCCAGTCCTGCCTGCTCCTGCCTCAGCACCCTACTCCACCCTGACTCTGATCCTCGGCTATGCCTCCTGACTGTGACTCTGGCTTACCGTTTGGCTTAGGCATTGGCTTCTGACTCTTGGCTCAGACCTTTGATTTCACTCCAGGACTCTCCCCGGCTGGATTCAGCTCTAAATAGTAGGTTGGACTGTTGCTCCAAACATAAGGTTAGACTGCCCATGACTTGGATGTTGACAGCAGTCTTTTCACCTCCAGCACTTTCTGCCTTGGGTTGCTGCATCTAGATATTAACACTGAGCTGAATCTGTTTCAAAACAGAGCCATCTACAAAAACTATCTGGAACAGGACAAAAATCTCAGCACATTTCAAACGTTGAGTTAGATTCGGAGCCATACCTCAGGAGGTGCAGCAAATGCCTGCCTGCCTAGGATGTAGCATAAATTAGAGTAGCCTCAGACCCTGTTAACATCCACCTAGATCTCTGGCTAGCTGCACCTTCCATTTCAGTGATCAACGCTTGTGGTATTCCAAGGCTACCTTTGGGAGGTTATAGACTTACAACCAGCAAGAAGGGGCACCAGATCAGCCAGCGTGTGGGGCATTTCATCCACTGGCTATACCCCAGAAGAACATGATTTTCCTTTCATGTCACTCCACTAATTGATGAAGGTTTTGAGTTCACTTTCCAATTATCCAGTCCTGAACAATGGTGGCAACAGCATCAGAACCAACTGCTTCCTCATCTCCACTCCAGGAAGGATGCTGTAGGGACGCTGAGACAGCCCAAGCTCCTACCCTGCACCCTTCTTCACCATCTGCACAGAGTGAGTTTGCGTAAGTATAATGGGGTGGAAGGCCTAGCCAAGGGAGAAGGCTCATAAAATAGTCAAGTTATCCCCACTGCTTTGAAGTAACAAGTTTAGCTAGATTCAAACTGGCAACCTAGCTATGAAAGCCTCCAGAGTCTGTTAGCAATTCCTTGCACCATCCAGATCTCCTCCTTGCACTGATCTTATAAGAAGAGAGCTGTTGGTAGTCCACAGAAAACTCAGCTAAAATCCAGCAGACAGTACAACTGTCATAGTGCCACTTTCAGATCCTCGCTGCAGCAGGTTTGTCTACACTAGGAAATTGACGACTTGCTGACCATGGACTTCCTCAGGAAATGCAACTGAACAGTATATAATCCTGTTTATGCTGAAAGTTAACCTGTGTTCAGCACCAGTTCTGCTGTACCACTATCAACAGCAGTAAATTTCCTAGTGTAAACGAGACTTAGGAGAAGGTACTGCAAGCAGTGAGACAGGGTGGAACTGCTATTTAGGGAGCCTGGCAGCTCTTTTCTTTCACAGCTTATGGCTGTTAAAAATTGCCTTCATGAAAAAGAAAGTTGGGGAGATGAGGGTCTTATTTCTCACTAGATAGTATTGTTGGTGAAACCTGCTGATAAGAAAAAGAAGTTTAATATGGTGCCATTCATCTCATAGCACTGTACAAACCATGTACCTACACCACTGAAAAGCAGCCATCTAGGGTTGCCAGGTTGCCAGTTTTTGACTGGAACTCCTGGTTGAAAAGGGACACTGGCGGCTCCAGTCAGCACCACTGATCGGGCCACTAAAAGTTGGGTCAGCAGCGCAGTGGGGCTAAGGCAGGCTCCCTGCCTGCCTTGGCTCCGTGTAGTTCCTGGAAGCAACCAATGGGAGCTGCGGAGACAGCATCTACGGGAGTGGGCAGTGCGCAGAGCCCCCTGGCCCCTCTGCCTAGGAGCAGGACATGCCGGCCACTTCTGGGAGCCGCCTGAGGTAAGTGCCACTAGGCTGGAGCCCGCACCCTGAATCTCCTCCCTGACCACAATCCTCTCCCTCAGGTCGGAACCCCCTCTCACACTCAAACTCCCTCCTGGAGCCTGCACCCCAAAACTCTTATCCCCAGCCCCACCCCAGAGCCTGCACCCTAGCCGGAGCCCTCACCCCCTTCCACAGCCCAACCCCCTGTCCCAGCCTTGTGAAAGTGCATGAGGATGTGGGAGAGCAAGCGACGGGGGGGATGAAATGAGCAGGAAGCAGGACCTTGGAGAAGGGGCGTGACAGGGGTGGGATAAGGGCATTCGGTTTTGTGCGATTAGAAAGTTGGCAACCCTACAGCCATCTCTAGTGTGGAGGACCACTGCCAGCCAGTACACAGCACCCCAGAGGAGGAAGGGGAAACTTTAATTGAGGGTGGCAGGCCAATCCCCTATTCTTCCAGTCAGTGCAATATATTATTGTCGTCCATACAGAGCAGACAAGGCCAGAGAATTAAAGGTCTCGTCTAAAACTCAGCATAACTCCCTTTTGAAAGAATGAGTTATTTGCACTGGAATTTGACCCTGTAGCTTGTGGGAATGTAGATAGTCCCTATACACTGTTAGTCCACTATCCTGGTATAAAGCCTGCACCTGGGCCAAAAGAAATCTGATGAGGTTCAACAAGGACAAGGGCAGAGTCCTGCACTTAGGATGGAAGAATCCCATGCACTGCTACAGACTAGGGACTGAGTGGCTAGGCAGCAGTTCTGCAGAAAAGAACCTAGGGGTTACAGTGGACGAGAAGCTGGATATGAGTCAACAGTGTGCCCTTGTTGCCAAGAAGGCTAATGGCATTTTGGGCTGTATAAGTAGGAGCATTGCCAGCAGATCGAGGGATGTGATCATTCCCCTCTATTCGGCATTGGTGAGGCCTCATCTGTGTCCAGTTTTGGGCCGCACACTAAAAGAAGGATGTGGAAAAATTGGAGAGAGTCCAATGGAGGGCAACAAATGATTAGGGGGCTGGAACACATGATTTATGAGGAGAGGCTGAGGGAACTGGGATTATTTAGTTTGCAGAAGAGATAGCTGCTTTCAACTACCTGAAATGGGGTTCCAAAGAGGATGGATCTAGGCTGTTCTCAGTGGTGGCAAATGACAGAACAAGGAGTAATGGTCTCAAGTTGCAGTGGGGGAGGTTTAGGTTGGATATTAGGAAAAACGTTTTCACTAGGAGGGTGGTGAAACACTGGAATGCGTGACCTAGGGAGGTGGTGGAATCTCCTTCCTTAGAGGTTTTTAAGGCCCGGCTTGACAAAGTCTTGGCTGGGATGATTTAGTTGGGGATTGGCCCTACTTTGAGCAGGGGGGTCAGACTAGATGACCTCCTGAGGTCCCTTCCAACCCTGATATTCTATGGTGGGAAAGTGGGTTGGTGGGACACTTACTATGTTTGAGGAAGGATATAGTCCAGCACTTAGGCCTAAAGCCTAGGGCGTGGCAGGCCTTTAGAGTTCCTGCTCCGCCAGAGACTTCCTGCCTGAATCATAGACTATCAGGGTTGGAAGGGACCTCAGGAGGTCATCTAGTCCAACCCTTTGCTCAAAGCATGTGCAAGTCACTTATCCACTCTGTGCTTCAGTGTCCCATTGTAAAATGGCACTTCTATACCTCACAGGGGATGCTATAAAGATAGATACATTGAAGATTATAAAGTGCTCGCATATTATAGGAATGGGGGCCATATAAGCTTGACCTTAGATAGATCAAGCAACCATAGTGACAGTCACACCTAGGCAGAGGATCAGTGCAAGTCTTATGTATTATTATTTAAATCCTACTTATGCCCTCAGAAGAAGACTTTTTTACATATGCATAGCCCTTCTGATGGCCCTCTGCACGGGGTGACACCCCGCAGTAAGCAGTGACATTTCAGAAACTGAGTTGAATCCAGAGACCAGATCACCAACTGGAGTTTTGGATTCATAACCTCACTGCCTGTGGCTGAATTTATGAGACAGCAACCAGACTGAATGTAGATAAAGGCTTCTCTAATGATGATTGCCTTTACTTTCCCACACAACTGGCAATCTGTGCTCTGCTTGTGCTTAGTTGGTGTCTTGAGACTGCATCTATTAATGAGTCAATCTGAAATACATCCAGAAAGGCACCATCATTGAAACACCAGTTCCTGATCTGCTTATCATTCCTTAGAGAAGATGAGTGGTTAGCTAGTTACTGTTCAGATGTGTGGCTGCTATACTGACATGGAATGAACATGGCCAGGCAGAGTGCAGGGATGTGCTACAGTTATTAAACACTGGATGGTAGCGTTTGCTAAAGGCAAGTCCCAAAACTCTGACTATCCCCCTTGGAAATATATCAGTCATGTGGGTGCCCACAACAAGACTTCATTTGGAGATGGGGATGCTCAGCACCTCTGAAAATCAGGGCAAAGATATCTCAGGTGGACACCCAAAATCAATGGCCCCACAGGAAAATGGACACTGTGACTTAAGGCTGTGTGTCTGTCACGGATTCCATGACTTTCTGTGACCTCCGTGACTTCCGTAGTGGCTGGGCAGCCACTGAGCCGGCAGCAGCAGTTTGGGTGCATGGGAGGGGGCGCAGGGCTGGGGCAGGAAGTTGGGATGTGGGGTGGCGCTTATCTTGGGGGGCGGGGGGTTCCCCAGTTCCCACTGGCATGTCACTGCAGCTCCTAGGCAGAGGAGCCAGGGCGCTCTGTGCACTGCCCACACCTGCAGGTGCCACCTCTGCATCTCCATTGGCTGCGGTTCCCGGTGCTTGTGGCGGGAGCACCACACAGAACCCCCCTCACTGCCCCTCCCTCTAGGAGCTGCAGGGACATGCTGGTCAGAGCTGGATAGGAGCCTGTCAGCCCCAGCAACCGCGCCCCCTAGCATTATTAGGGATCCCAGGCTGCGCGCTGTAGCCCGCCTCCCTCCAGAACCATGGAAGTCCTGGGCTGCCTCTCGGAGCACTTGCACCCACCCCTGGCCCAAGTGTTAGGGGGCTTATTCCTTCACCCACTTACTTCCCTGGTCCTCGCATGAACAGAGAGCAACAATACCCAAAGTCCAAAGGTGCAAACAATTCAATGTTTATTGGGGTGAACTTCCAGCAAGCATGATTCCAGTTTCCTTCCTTAGTGTCCCCCTTCCCAGCTCTGACACCACAGAGCCTTACGCCTGCGTCCCTGTTCCCATTCCTGCCCTTAGCAAAACATGATTCCAATTTCCCCACCCCCATTTCCTGTTCCCATTTCCCCCCCCCAACACCCACTCACTTCCTGATTGACTGCAGACTATAAAGTAAAACTTGAGCTCCGCTTAGCTATACCTTAACCAATCATTTTCCTGAAATTTAACTAACCAATCCTAACATATTGTAACATGATTTTTATCCAGTTATATCCCACCACCTTAATTTGTTTCTGTCTGCTGTATAATTAATTTTTCTGGGTGTAAACTATCACAGAACCAGACAGAGACCACGCAAATAAAGAAAAGGAGTACTTGTGGCACCTTAGAGACTAACAAATTTATCTGAGCATAAGCTCAGTGAGCTACAGCTCACTTCATCAGACGCATTCAATGGAAAATACAGTGGGGAGATTTATATACACACACAGAGAACATGAAACAATGGGTTTATCATACACACCGTAAGGAGAGTGATCACTTAAGATGAGCTATTACCAGCAGGAAGTGGGGGGGAGGAGGAAAACCTTTTGTGGTGATAATCAAGGTGGGCCATTTCCAGCTGTTAACAAGAATGTCTGAGGAACAGTGGGGGGTGGGGTGGGGGGAGAAATAACATGGGGACATAGTTTTACTTTGTTTAATGACTCATCCATTCCCAGTCTCTATTCAAGCCTAAATTAATTGTATCCAGTTTGCAAATTAATTCCAATTCAGCAGTCTCTCGTTGGAGTCTGTTTTTGAAGTTTTTTTGTTGAAGGATAGCCACCCTCAGGTCTGTAATCATGTGACCGGAGAGATTGAAGTGTTCTCTGACTGGTTTTTGAATGTTATAATTCTTGACGTCTGATTTGTGTCCATTTATTCTTTTACGTAGAGACTGTCCAGTTTGACCAATGTACATGGCAGAGGGGCATTGCTGGCACATGATGGCATATATCACATTGGTAGATGCGCAGGTGAACGAGCCTCTGATAGCCTCTGTGTGGCTGATGTGATTAGGCCCTATGATGGTGTCCCCTGAATAGATATGTGGACGGAGTTGGCAACGGGCTTTGTTGCAAGGATAGGTTCCTGGGTTAGTGGTTCTGTTGTGTGGTGTGTGGTTGCTGGTGAGTATTTGCTTCAGATTGGGGGGCTGTCTGTAAGCAAGGACTAGCCTGTCTCCCAAGATCTGTGAGAGTGATGGGTCGTCCTTCAGGATAGGTTGTAGATCCTTGATGCGTTGGAGAGGTTTTAGTTGGGGGCTGAAGGTGATGGCTAGTGGCGTTCTGTTATTTTTCTTTGTTGGGCCTGTCCTGTAGTAGGTGACTTCTGGGTACTCTTCTGGCTCTGTCAATCTGTTTCTTCACTTCAGCAGGTGGGTATTGTAGCTCAAAATTAGTAGACACCTTACCCTGTTGAAGATCCTAGCTTAATCTGCTTAGCTATTCTAAAGCTGCTAGTGAAACAGTACATTCCAAAATACTGCATATGACAGATACACATGTCCACTGTTTGTGTGCATGGAAATTTTATGGCTAAGAAACTATAATTACATCCCAGGTGCTCAGATATCAAGATGACGAGTGTGGTATAAAGCCTCCATAGATAGATTAGTCTAGACAAAATATTGCATAAAACCAAATGTACTTTAACTGCCCATGTGGTGTACAGGTGCAACCTTTTGCCATTCCAGTTGGCTACAGTGTGGAAGCCAGCTGCATTCAAAGCTAGCCTTATGCCTCCCATACAGATGGCTTTAACAAGTGTGTGGGGAGGAAAGGGGGAGGTTGGATGCTGTGAAAATTATTTAATTAGCATGCCAAAATATTAAGCCCTATTTTTATGCAATGGATTTAAAAGCAGGAGCAAAGACACAGAGCTAGTTAAATATAAGCACACTTGGAATGATTGTGCAATATTACCACTCATGCAATGTATAATACAACTCCATTATAGACTCAGAGACCTTTCTACCTAATGCACATATGTACTTTGCACTTGCCTGGCTTGAATAGTTTATCCTCTCTGGAGAAGGGTTTTGAATTCAGGACTTGGCCTAACCTCTCACTTGCACCAGTTTTACATCAACAAGAGAGATCAGAGTGAGGCCCCCAGCAAGTGGTGAGACATCAGGCCTTCAGATCACCCTATTATTATGTACAGAATAGCTAATTTAGAGTGTGTTTAGAGGTCTGTATCACTCACTAGTTTGAACTACTCTCTGCTTTTTAAGGAGGAAACATGCACAAATGATAGCATCACCTGGAAGTTCCAAGTTATTTTGTATTTCCCAGTAATACATGGCGGACTAATTTGAAGATTTAACTAATGAGAGAATAACATTCATTCCCCAAAGCAAATCTGAGACCACCTTACTCCCATGTCATGACCCCATGCCCTTTCTCAATGACTCTCCTCTCTCTGATCACCTTCTTCCCCTTTGCTTGGAAACTCCATTGATGTCACCCTTTGGAAAACTCCTACTTCATTTTAAAACAGCTGCTCCACTGGGACACTGATACCAGCTGCCTGTTTTTTCAGTCTTTGCCCTCCTCCTCCTCCTCCCAGCAATTGCGATCTCCACTATCCCAGCTGCTTCCCCATATCCCCTTGGCTCCATCCCCTCCCCACAGTCACACTTTGGGGAACATGGAAGAGGGAAATGGCAAGCAGAAATAAATATCGAGGGTATTTAGGAAGTGGCCATCACTGTATAGAACCTAGATACTGCTGGAGACAGCAGAATGATTCGTGGGCTCAGAAATCATGATATTAAGGCCCACACTTGCAAAAGGGGCCTCTCATTTTGGGTGCATCATTTTTGGGAGCCCAACTTGACTCCTAGAGCCGGATTTTCACACATGCTGGGTACCCACAGCTCTTATTGACTTCATCTGGAGTTGTGGAGCTTGGGCATCTCTGAAAAGGTTTATAGGATGAAAGCCTCACCCCATCGAAGTGAATGGGAGTTTGCCATTGATTTCAATAGGGCCAGGATTTTGCTCTGTCTAAAGTTGAACATTGGAGATAACTGGCTCTAATTGCCTTTTACATTTCAGCTCCTGGATTTTGTGAAACCATTTCCGCAAATCTCTGTATATCTCTGCTTTTCACTTCCTGTTCCTAACTTTTTAACAAATCGGATATCAGTTGTAAATTTAAACCAATAAGCCAGGCCTTTTCTGTACAGCAGATAGGGGAAGTTATTCTGCATCAGCAGTAAGAAATGTATTTTCTGAGACCGACTAAGCACAGATCTGCCAAGTCTCACTGATTGGGGGGAATCTAATTCTAGCTGTTTTTAATTTTTCCTTTGTATGTCTCATTGGATTTAGTCATTTGCAGCCACATGTTCAAATCCATCTGTGTGCAAATCCCCATGGGCTAGATTGTATCAGCAGGAAGAGGGGGGGAAACCCTTTTCTGAGAGGCTGTGGGAAGGAGAATTATTGTCATTTTGGCATTGTATTGTTGGTGAAGCCCCATTGTAAGAATCTGGATTTGCAGCTGGGGAGGTGGCAGGGGTAGGAAATGAACCCTCCCCATGCCTTGTCCCCTGTGCATAATCTAATCTTTCATGCCAAGATAATCCCATTTCAGTTAATTCTACCATCAGTTAATGCAGGTGCTGTACTTCTCCATGCCATGGGGCTCCTTTTAGAGGAAGCTCTGAGAGTGCATTATTGACAGGGGAGTGTTCTATTGGCCCCATGCGGCTCTTTAGCCAGGAGATGACCAGAGTGGTCTAAGAGTCAGTGTTGAGCAGTGGTTTTCAAACTTTTTGTATTGGTGATCCCTTTCACACAGCAAGCCTCTGAGTGTGACACCCCACCCGCCCCCTTAAAAATTAAAAACACATTTTTTAACACTAGTTTAAATGATAGATTTATAACTTTATGGTTTAAAATGAATTTACCTTTTCTCTTTTAAATTAAGACTACACACATTTTAATCAAATTATTGTTATAAGCAGAAAAGTTATCTTTTAAATTATTGTTTAATACTGGAGCATGTGAAGAAACTTTGTCGGTATCACTTTTTACAGCAGACTTAGTGTCCCATTGCCACCCTTACTTCTGCACCTCTGCTGGCAACAATGCTGCTTTCCGAGCTGGGCAGCTCAGGGCTTTTACATAAGTATGTTGCGACCCCAGTTTGAGGACCCCTGATGTGGAAGCACAGGGCCTTGGGGAGGCTGGATGTGTTTGGGGGAAGATGGTATTGCATTAGTGAAAGTCTGTTTCTGAAAACCTAGGAAGTCACCCCCGTGCAGACAGCCAGACTATTTTGAAGACTTAAATGATGCGTACCCCTGGCTTGTACTGGCCCTGCATTTCACTCTGAGACTAACCCATTATGCCAAGCTGGGCCTCCACAGCTCACAAAGGGAAGCTTGGACAAGCCTTAAGGGGATGATGACATTCTTGAATTAAAGACAAAGAGCTGGGCTTGGCTTAGAACCGCCTTTCCTTGCAAAAGGGGAGATGGATTCTGGGGCAAACAGCAGAGGTGTCAGCTCCACGAACAAGTAAGAACTGGGACACTGCGACTGGCACATAAAGAAACCGCTACTAGCCTCCACCCTTTTCCACCTCCACCTCCATTTCCCACCCCATGGTAGCATTCCTGTTGCTGGGTCTGCACAAGTACTAGCATCAATCCTTGATTCTCATCTGTTTCTCTTTCTCAAACCAGCTCTGGTCTGACTGTGCCTATCAGCCAGATCTGTTACTAGTGAGGAAACAAGTTCAGATCCACCACTCTGGGAGATAACAAAGCCTCTGCATTGGGGAGAAGAATGGCCAGTTCAAAACTCCATGAGATTCTAATCCCCTGTGCAGCATATTCATATGTAGAGGACAGTCGGATTGCCAGCGTAAATCAGGGAACTGGGAAATTAGGGATAAAGAAAGCAAGGTATAGTGTTTAAATCAGGGAACTGGCAAACAGCAGAGCTAGGGGTGCTGAATGGGTTATTACCCAGGAGCTCACAAACAGGTTTGATGGGGTCACACCCATCCATGCTTTCTTTACGGATAAATGAGATGAGCACCTTGAAAATATTTTCTGTGGTAAAATGGGTCCTAGTATGGAAGAGGCTGGGCACCTGACTGTTCTTGGCTGTACAGATTTGCTGAGTGATGTTGGGCACGTCATTTCCTCCCTTCCTGTCTCAGTTTCCTCATGTGTAAAAACAGGGATAATAATGGTCCTGACCCCACTCAGGGAGGCAAGAATATATAGACAAGAGGGTTCATTTGTTAATTCACTGACAAAAAAACTTTAACACAGAGTTCAGTGAGTTCAGTTCTCCTGGTGTTATCTGGACCAGTGATCTGCTAGGTCACTCCAATCCTCGACTTTGGGAGCCAGCCTTACCCTGCTCTGCTGTGAGAACCCCCACTCCCGGGCAGTTCATACACAGCCGCTAGCATGTAAGCTGCTCCCAGCTATGTGAGTGAACAGTTTTGGCCAGGCACTGCTTGGATTGTGCAACCAAATGACATTAGCCATTAGCTCCCGTCCCAGACACAACCCTAGGAACCTCCGTCTTGCAGTGTCCAGTTATGCCTGCTGGACGCTGCAAGCTTATATGAGTTAGTCAATATAACAAAGAAACTGATACATACCAGACTTGTTATCCCAAGGGGAGTCTCTGACATGCTTTAGACCAAATGCACTGCTTCAGGTAGAACAAACAAACACATTTATTAACTACAAAAGATAGATTTTAAGTGATTATAAGTCAAAGCACAAGAAGTTGGATTTGCTCAAATGAAATAAAAGCAAAAACGTATTCTAAGCTAATCTTAATACTTTCAATGCCCTTACAAACTTAGATGCTTCTCACCACCGGCTGGTTGGTTGCCCTTCAGCCAGGCCCTCCCCTTTCTCTCAGCACTTCATTCGCTTGGTGGTGATATCTGTAGATGTAGGTGGGAGAGAGAGAAAGAGAGAGAGCATGGCAAACATCTCTCCCTTTTATCGTGTTCTTTCTTCCCTCTTGGCTTCTCTCCCCCCCCCGGGGGTCAGGTGAGTATTACCACATCATAGTCCTAAACTGACCAAGGGAAGGGTGGCTCACTCAAGAGCCCAACAGATCCTTTGTTGCTGCCTAGGCCAGTGTCCTTTGTTCCTGTGAGGCTGGGCAGGGTTTGTCCCATACATGCCCTGATGAGGTGTGAACTGCCCCTCTGCTCCTTGAGAGTTTTGCCTGGGCTTGTTTTAAGCCATGAGGACACATTTTCAGCCTCATAACTATATAAATGAAATTACAACCTATAACATTACTACTACAACAATGCTCAGTGCATCATGAGCCTTCTAAAGACACCTGACATGACAAACTTTGCATTGGATACCTCATAATCATATTATAAGGATGAACATGGGGGTGCAGGGTGTTCCCCCCGAGGTACAGAGCATCACATTCAGGTTGCTGAGTTTCAGAATGTCAAGTTCAGTGACACTCAACCCTCAGAAACCCAGGAAATGAAGAGTTGAGGTACACACCAACATAACCTTAACTCTGCTCCCTTGGAACTGGCAAAAGCTGCTGGGAATTACCTGTTTGCCCTACAGCTGCATTCCCTCTTTGAAGTGTAGCTGTACTGAATGGTGGAAGCATTAGTTGGAGGAACTTGACTGAGCTCTGATTGTGATATGAGAAGATCAGGGAGGCCTCTATTTGGGGCTAAGCTCCTCCCACCCTCATGTGTGTGACAAAAGGAAAGAGGTGCATGTGTACCTTAAGGCAGAGGTTCTCAACCTTTTTTCTCTCTGAGGCTCCGCCAACAAACTATAAAAACTCCACGGCACACCTCTGCCAGAACAACTGGTTTTCTGCATATAAAAGCCAGTGCCAGCATTAGGGGGTAGCAAGCAGGGCAACTGCCTATGCCACATGGGGCCCCGTGAAGCTACATTGATCAGGCTTCAGATTCAACCCTGGGGGGCAGGGCTCAGGGCCCCGGGCTTCAGGGCCATGTGATGGGCCTTCAGCTTTCTGTCCTGGTCCCCAGCAAATCTAATGCTGGCCCTGCTTAGCAGGTCCCCTGAAACCTGCTCATAGCCCCCCAGGGAGCCGCATACCCCGGGTTGAGAACCACTGCCTTAAGGGATCCAGTATGCCTCATGTCAGCATACAATTCTGTAGGTTTTGTCAGTAGCAGCGCACAAGCGTCTCCTTGCCATGGGATTGTCAGCAGAGAGGAGGAATATGAGAGTGGTCTGTGAGTTTAATGATGGATAACTCAAAATACAATGTTAGATGGACTCCTGGGAGTACAGGTGAATGGATTGCAAAAGGAAGTGAAGGGGCTGTAAAACTTAACAAGTATGGGGTTGTTTCTGGGGAGTAGGCTTGGCGTTTGAATATAGAACAGGTGTAGGTAGCTCCTGATCAGCACTGCTCACATAAATTCAAGTTTTGCCTTAGCAAAGAGAAGGTGCTTGACTCTGTGCTACAGCTGTCATGTGCCCTTATTCCCTGAATGATATGTACCATCTGCAAAGGCAGAGTACAAATATGGCTGTTATGGACATACTGGGCATCTCTCAAGGAGGGTAGCATTAAGGTTGTGTGGACACATGCCTCAAAGCCTGTATTTCCTGGTTTTCAGAAGTTTATGCTTCAAATACCTTAATTCTTGAGTTACTGGTTTTGAGAGGTTTGAGTTTTGCTGAACTGTATGTTCTGGAAGGCCTACAGAGCAATCTGAACTCTGTATTAATTATGTTTGTCAGTGAATTTCCTAGTTTTGTTTTTTTTAATAGAAAGAGAAGTGTTTGTTGTAGGAGTTGTTGGTCATTTAGGTAGTCGTAGTTATCAGGTAGATTTGTAGTTGGTATGCTTCTGTGGCTAGGTAATAATTATACCTAGCTCTTATATAGCACTTTTCATCAGTAGATCTGAAAGTATTTTACATCATTATCCCTATTTTACAGATGGGGAAACTGAGGAACAGAGTGGTGAAGTGACAGGAATAATCCCAGTCCAGTGGTCTCTCCAGTAGGCCATAGTTGCCATGTGAGTCCTAAGTGCTCCTCCCCACCCCCATATGTGTATACTGTTATAGTGCACTGAGGATAATGATCATCCTTTTAAATGTTTGCAGTGTATAGTTGCTGAGGGAAATCACAGATGTGGTCTATATCCTAAATTCTTGGAAAGAAAAGGAGTACTTGTGGCACCTTAGAGGCTAACAAATTTATTAGAGCATAAGCTTTCGTGAGCTACAGCTCACTTCATCGGATGCATCCAATGAAGTGAGCTGTAGCTCATGAAAGCTTATGCTCTAATAAATTTGTTAGTCTCTAAGGTGCCACAAGTACTCCTTTTCTTTTTGCGAATACAGACTAACACGGCTGCTACTCTGAAACCTAAATTCTTGAGAGTTTTATTATGTGGTGGTTACAGTAATTTTAAGCCCGTGAGAGGAAAGTGGTGTGTTTCTTCTTTACTATCCCTTCCTCATTCCTTCCCCCATTCTCCGCTCCTCCTGCCCATTCCCATTTATCCCTCTCTCTTCCTGCAGCCCCCAACCCCTTTTCCCAGCCACTCTTCTGCCTCTAGTTCCCGCTTCCCTCCACCAGCCATTCACATATAGAATACATTTCCTTTTCAAACATAGTTTGAGTGCCTTCTGAATTATCTGATCTGCTCAGATTACATTTCCCCAAAACAATAATAATGATTAAAAAACAAAGTAACAAGCCTGGAGAAATGTCAATTTTAGCAAAATGTTTATACCTCATTCTCAGATTTCTGATAAGAGTAGATTTCAAACTTAAAGTGCCTGCATGTTGGTCAGTTTTCAGTGGCCACACTCCTTGAGGCTATATGAAGGCTAGCAGCTCTCTTGGCTAGTCTTTCTTCATGTGTGCATTGTAATCTGTTCAGCATGTGAGTGTTAGGCTCATGCCTATCTGGTGAGTTTAACTCCTTTTTTGAATATTGTTTTCAATATTGCTTCCCCAAAGGGGCTGTGAATGCCATGCACTAGCTGGGATGAATGTTGATCCTGAGATCATTTTGGGGCATGATCAGAAACATGTTTTGAGCCCCAGGTCTGAGCAAAAAACCAAAAAATGGCAGAATTTGTCAACCTTAAGAAATACTTTTGTGTAGGGGGGTGCTGTATCTTGGGAACCCATTTCTCAAGACCACAGTTTTGGCACAGTGATTCTACCCTGCGGTCCCTTGAAGCACACCAAGTTACAAGGCAATGCGAGTAAGCATGCAGATTTTAGAGCATTTGGAAGAATTGTCCTTTAAACAGTAAAGGCTGCTCAAGAAATTCCCTGAAAAAGCACAAGAACAAATCCGCACAGACACACCCCTAGAACCGTGACTTGGGGTATTCTATCTGCTACCCAAGATCCATAAACCTGGAAATCCTGGACGCCCCATCATCTCAGGCATTGGCACCCTGACAGCAGGATTGTCTGGCTATGTAGACTCCCTCCTCAGGCCCTACGTTACCAGCACTCCCAGCTATCTTTGAGACACCACTGACTTCCTGAGGAAACTACAATCCATTGGTAATCTTCCTAAAAACACCATCCTAGCCACTATGGATGTAGAAGCCTCTACACCGACATTCCACACAAAGATGGACTACAAGCCGTCAGGAACAGTATCCCCGATACTGTCACGGCTAACCTGGTGGCTGAATTTTGTGACTTTGTCCTCACCCATAACTGTTTCACATTGGGGACAATATATACCTTCAAATCAGCGGCACTGCGATGGGTACCCGCATGGCCCCACAGTATGCCAACATTTTTATGGCTGACTTAGAACAACCCTTCCTCAGCTCTCGTCTCCTAATGCCCCTACTCTACTTGCGTTACATTAATGACATCTTCATCATCTGGACCCATGGAAAAGAAGCCCTTGAGGAATTCCACCATGATTTCAACAATTTCCATCCCATCATCAACCTCAGCCTGGACCAGTCCACACAAGAGATCCACTTCCTGGACACTACGGTGCTAATACGCGATGGTCACATAAACACCACCCTATATCGGAAACCTACTGACCGCTATTCCTACCTACATGCCTCTAGCTTTCATCCAGATCATACCACACGATCCATTGTCTACAGCCAAGCTCTACAATATAACCGCATTTGCTCCAACCCCTCAGACAGAGGCAAACACCTACAAGATCTCTATCATGCATTCTTACAACTACAATACCCACCTGCTGAAGTGAAGAAACAGATTGACAGAGCCAGAAGAGTACCCAGAAGTCACCTACTACAGGACAGGCCCAACAAAGAAAATAACAGAACGCCACTAGCCATCACCTTCAGCCCCCAACTAAAACCTCTCCAACGCATCATCAAGGATCTACAACCTATCCTGAAGGACGACCCATCACTCTCACAGATCTTGGGAGACAGGCTAGTCCTTGCTTATAGACAGCCCCCCCAATCTGAAGCAAATACTCACCAGCAACCACACGCCACACAACAGAACCACTAACCCAGGAACTTATCCTTGCAACAAAGCCCGTTGCCAACTCTGTCCACATATTTATTCAGGGGACACCATCATAGGGCCTAATCACATCAGCCACACTATCAGAGGCTTGTTCACCTGCGCATCTACCAATGTGATATATGCCATCATGTGCCAGCAATGCCCCTCTGCCTTGTACATTGGTCAAACTGGACAGTCTCTACGTAAAAGAATAAATGGACACAAATCAGACGTCAAGAATTATAACATTCAAAAACCAGTCGGAGAACACTTCAATCTCTCCGGTCACACAGACCTGAGGGGTGGCTATCCTTCAACAAAAAAACTTCAAAAACAGACTCCAACGAGAGACTGCTGAATTGGAATTAATTTGCAAACTGGATACAATTAACTTAGGCTTGAATAGAGACTGGGAATGGATGAGTCATTACACAAAGTAAAACTATTTCCCCATGTTATTTCTCTCCCCCACCCCACCCCCCACTGTTCCTCAGATGTTCTTGTTAACTGCTGGAAATAGCCCACCTTGCTTGTCACCATGAAAGGTTTTCCTCTTCTCCCCCCCCCCCCCCCCGCTGCTGGTGATGGCTCATCTTAAGTGATCACTCTCCTTACAGTGTGTATGATAAACCCATTGTTTCATGTTCTCTGTGTGTGTATATCAATCTCTCCTCTGTATTTTCCACCAAGTGCGTCCGATGAAGTGAGCTGTAGCTCACGAAAGCTTATGCTGAAATAAATTTGTTAGTCTCCAAGGTGCCACAAGTCCTCCTTTTCTTTTTGACCGTGAACAGTGGGGGAGCGCTGGCGACCCTCCCCCGGAACTTCGAAGGGCTCCGACCGCAATGGCGGGCATGGAGCGGGCAGATAGATGAGAGACACAGGAAAGGGGGGAAGTGCTGCTAGCTGGTATGTGTTAACTGAGAATGAGTGTTCCCCAGCACGGGGGGGGGTGCACAAGGGGCTTGGAGGCGACGAATGCTCCTGCATAGCGCCTGGGGGCGGTGGGGAAACTTGACTCTGTGTTTGCTTTAGTGGCCAGCCCCCCGCAGAGGTGGGTAGGGCTAGAACCGCGGCGCTGCTGGGATCTAGTCTCCGCTAAATTCCCTAATCAATTAATTGTGCAGTAGAGAAAATGGTTCATCCTAGCGCATGGGTTCGTGCCTGTCCCGGGTTTTCATCGGGGGGGGGAATTTAGGGCGAGGGTCCCCCCCCGGCGTGCGGGAGAGGCAGCCCCAGCCCGGCGCTGGCCCAGCCCCTCGGGCAGGGGGCGGAGGGGCAGGCGGGGGCTGGGTTTCGGTCTCCACGTGACTGCGCGAAGTTTCGCTGCGAGTTTGACAGAAGTTTTGAATCGCGGGTTTGTGCAGCCGCCAGGGCGAAGCGCGGGAGGCGGCGGCGGCAGCAGCAGCAGCGCCCCCCCGGCCAGCCCCCTCCGCGCCTGGGCTGCCCCCAGCCCGGCTCCCCGCAGCCGCAGCCGCCGCCCGGACATGTCCGAGCCCACCGCCGCGGCCGGCCGCAAGGAGCCCGGGCAGCAGGTACCGCCCCCGCCCTCTCCCTCTCCTGCCCCTTCTCTGCGCTCCCCCGCTGCTCCGGGGCTTGGCTGACCGTGGCTCCCCGCCCTTCTCTCCCCTGCAGGGCCGGCGGCTCTTCGGGCTGCGCTGGGGCCGCCTGGAGGAGCCCCTGGGCTTCGTTAAGGTGCTGCAGTGGGTGAGTTTGCTACGGAGGCTCTTTCTATTTTGGTACCAGTAAGTGACGTTCCTGCAAAGCAACGCAGCGCCGGCTGGCTGCGGGGGGGCGGCTCTTTCTGGGGGGCGAGTTCTTGGTGAGTGGGGTAGGGGTAGGGTTAGAGGAGGAAAGGGTCTGCTCCTTGAAGTCTTTGAACCATGATTTAAGGACTTCAATAGCTCAGACATGGGTGAGGTTTTTCACAGGAGTGGGTGGGTGAGATTCTGTGGCCTGCGCTGTGCAGGAGGTCGGACTAGATGATCAGAATGGTCCCTTCTGACCTTAGTATCTATGAATCTATGAGCTGGGGATGCGGTGCCCCTCCCAGGCAGCCCCTCTGTGTGCAAGGAAGGCCTCCGTTTATGGGGCGGGGTACGGGAACTGGCCTTAGCCCTGCTCAGGTTTCACTGGGGGGAAAGCTGGCTGCAGTGGTTTAACCTTTCCAGAGCTCTGATGCTGCACATACCAGGCCTCGGTGGGTCCCTGAGCTCACTGAACTCTCCTCTTCCGCCTCCCGCGGGAGAGTTTGGAGTCCTGCACTTATTTGGACCCCAGTACTTGGGGCTGAGTGTGTGGGAAACCTTCCTCTCTCAGAAAAGATCTGTTGTAGAACAGCCTTCTGCCCTCTTCTGATCACTGAATCAGGTGGTAATAGCTGGAGTTGTCTGCTACCGCAGGGTTGGAAGTGTGTTCCCAGGGCAAAGTTACCATTGTTTGATAGTTGGAGTCAGTCTCCACTCTGCCTGTGTGCATTGTCCAAAGAGCTTTACATGTACTGACCCTGCCTGTCTAGGGCGGGCTGCTGGGAGCCAGGACTCCTAGGTTCTATTCCTACTGACTCTCATGGAACCCTGGGCAAGTCATTTCACCCTCCTGAGCCTCAGCATACCCATCCATAAAACGAAGATACGCACCCCCCTTCTCAGCAGTGTTTCACCAAGGCCATTGTGAAACAGGCCATAGAAGAATGTAGCGTTGGTGTTCTGAATAACACCAATTATCATTTCTTATGTTGGCAAAGGTAACTTTAAAAGGCCTTCTGTCTGAATAAGGAACCGCAGCACTAGCTAGCATATCTCATGGCACATCAAGGGTGCTGCATTTGTTTCATGCCTCCATGTGGTGACGGAACTGTTCAGCATGTGTTCGTGCTGTGCAGGTCACACTCTTGATCTGCCAGGATCCAGGGAGCCTGTACTTAGTATATGGTGTGCCATGTATGCAGCATTCAGCTCCTCTATAGCACTCTTTATCCGGAAATCACGTCACAAAGGTAGAGGAGTGTCATGGCCCCTGTTTTACAGCTGGAGAGTGAAGCAGACAGGGGAGGTGATTTGCACAAGGTCACTGGCAGGAATAGACACACATTGCTTGTCCCACCTCACATCCCAGCCCCTCACCCACACAGCCTGAGAAGCTGGCTTTGGGTGCACACCTCTAGGCCGACATCCCTCTGTTTTTGGGAGTCTAACCTGAGATACCGGGAGTCGGATTTTCAGAGATGCTGAGTGTCTGCAGTCCTGACTAAAGTCAATGGGAGCTGCTGGTGCACAGCACCTCTGAAAATTCAACGTATCCCAAGTCAAACACCCCAAAATAGAGGCATCCAAAATCAGTGGCCGGTCTCACAAACAGCCTCGCTTCTCGCTTAGTCAGACCTGAGAGGTGCTGAGTACACATTGGAATGGAAAGTGCTTCAGCATGCTGCAGGATCAGGCCCTCCAACCAGTAGTAGCAAAAGGGTATAAATCCTGGGGAGGGAAAGAAATGATACAGGGCAGTTCGAAGGGACATAACTAGGAGGGACACTGAACAAAGAAACTTGAGCTGAATGCAGGAAAACAAGGGGTAACAAAGGCAAAGATCCTCAAAGGTATTTACACTGTCAGTGGAAGTTAGGAGCCTAAATACCTTTGAGCATCTGGGTCAGAGTTCTTTATGGTATAGAGTCTCAAGTAAAATGGTGGGAGACGCATTGCTTTAATCATTTAAAATTAGGCTGGGCAAAGTACTTGGGAATATACAATACAGAACAGTCCCGCGCTGGCTGAGAATGGACAAGGCGACATAAGACGACCTCTGCCCCGACTGCTGTGATTCTCTGCCTGTTCTGTTCAGGATTTGGTTACATAGATCTGTCCTTTATCGATGAAGTGCGAACCCCTCAGTCTATTCAGCCTACATGTTCATTCTCTCTCTTGTACACACGCAAACAGAGAGTTGTTTTTTCTTCCTGTCACTTGTGGGAGCCAGAGTTCAGGGTGCATGAACTTAACCAGAGCTGAGTGTTTCTGCATGAGTTACCAGAAAACTATTCAGAAGCCACATTCATCTCCCTCTGCCAGTGGAAGAGAGAGAGAAATTCAACTCAGAACCAAGAACAGGAAATGTCATTTGAGACTCATAACCATTTCCTGCATGGATGAATTACACTCTCATTACAGGTGGGGGAGGCAAAGAAAACAAGACATCAGTTTATTGGTCCTGTAATTGAAAACTGATTTTGGTTTAGAGGCATAAAGGCCCTTGAGCATCATCAGTCCCAGAAAGTGAATTAAAAGTTGATTCAAAGGAAAAAGATCCTACCGGGGGCTCAGGCCCTCAGCTTCACGGTTGTGAGAGAGACATATTGGGCTGCATTTTGCAATGAGGCAGGAAGTTTGAGGTTCTTGTGAAAACACAGATTTTTCTTTTAATGAAATCTCTGCTTCTGCCCACGCCACCTGCCCAAATGTCTCCGCATCAGCCGTTCTGGAAACACCAGCTTCTTTGGGAGGTTTCTGAACTGCTGATTCTGGGCTTTAGGGGGACAGGTGGCCCTGCGGCAAAATTCTTCCAAAGATACCAAGGAGCCTGCTCACCCATCCACATGGGCAGGTAATCCCCACTGAGGCAGGGGCGGGGAAGAAGCGTGTGCAGCTCTAGGTCTCGTGGGACACCATCCAGGTCCCTTATCTGCCTCTGGCAGTTCCCTTCCACACACCCCCATCCATTGTGCACCTCCCTCTGCCAAGTGAGGGCAGAGAGCCTCCAGAGTGCATACAAGCTAGCCAGCTCACCAGGGGTTAGTGAGCAATGTGGGGAAGGGAGCCAGTAAGAAGAGATCTCTGGTATGGCGCCTGGCCAGCCTGTGTTGCTGGCACAGATGGGCAGGGATGGCAGAGAGGAGCTCAGCGGGGAGGAAGAATCCCTGAGAGCGTGGGCTGTCTATCAGCTGCGCTGGACGGTTACTAGTGCTGTCAGCTGTTCGGTGGTGGGGATTAGGCCCCATGGAGCCCTGACAGGAAGCGCTGGGGTGACAGGTCTCTGGAATGGGGAAGCTTAATGAGCCAGCGACGTACTCACTGCCTTGTGTGCTCAGGTGTCCTGGTGCCGTGCTGCAGTCAGTGGGGGCTGTCTGCCCGTGTGGCTCAGTGTATCCTTTGTGAGCAGAGTCCCGGGTGCCATGGTGTGCCCCAGAGAGAGGCATCAGCCCCATTGTCTCCAGCACTGGGACAGCTCTTGCTGTCTTTAAGCCATGATGCCTGTGTCAGTCCCTGCAGCTATGCTCTGCCCTTACCTACTGGTTTCTTAGCTGCTAGTAGTTGGAGGTGGGTGTGGTGCAAAGCAGACATGAATGCTGTGTAAATACCTCTGCCAACCTGGCATGTTGTCCATTAGGATATCTTCCTGTGCTGACCCCCCTCAGCGCCAGAACCTGCAAAAGGCCTTGTTTGAAAGGAGAGTTATGGGAATCATAACAGCAGTGCTGTTGTTCCCTTCCCTGGCTGGTGCAGATGGGAGGTGGTGGTGTCTGTTAGAGCAGGGTCAGTGAGTTAAGACACTGGGGTTCTATTCCCAGCACTGTTATTACTGCCTTTGTGCCCCTGGGCAAGTCACTTCCCTGCTCTGGACCTTATCTCTGCCTTCAGTAGGAATCAATGGGCCAGCTCCGCAGTTGCTGTAAACTGATGTAGCTCTGCTGAAGTCAGAGCACCAGTCTGGGGGCACATACTAGTGACGGGAACGTGCATCCTGAGAGAGGTTGTAGTCTCTGATCGCACCTCTTTGTCCCAGCACATTGGTCCCTGCAAAAGTGTCTGGCTCTCTCTGAGGAAGGTATGTGCTTAGTTTGTATGCAACATAGCAAGTAAAATCCCAACCAACTGAACTGGGAAGAGAGGCTGGCTAAGAGGATTGCTGGGATCTAGAGAACTTTCACTGCTAGGCTGCCAGCTTGGCCAGCTCCCGGTCAGGAGAGCAGCGACTGAGAGCTCTGGTGATGACTCTCCACTGGTGGTCTCAGTCCAGTTCCATATCACAAAATCTCTATCCCCGTTGGCACTGACTGGCCCCCTTACTTGGCTGTAGCCAAAATGGACTACGGAGACTGCTTCCATCTCTCTCTGGGTCATAGCACTAACGGGTCTTCTGTGAGGAAGAGATTGACTCCAGCTCCGCTTCTTCCTCCCCTTGGCTTGCTGCTCAGGGGAGTGCTCTAAGAGCGGTTGCTTGGGAGACAGGGGTGATCTGGAGCCCTGGGTTCTGTTTCTCCATGTTCTGCTTGTGTCGGCCTCTTCTGATTTCTTGGTACAAATGTTATCACTCAAGGAAAAGACCTTGCTGACTGGGTTTTCTGCTGGGTCCTTGCACCGGGTGACAGGGATGTCATATGACCATGGCACTACATTGCAACTGCTGAGGATGTTGCCTTGATTATGATGTATGGATGCGCCATTGTTATATTGTGATTTCCCCAACTAAACTCAGGACTATTTACCTATGATCACCGGGGCTATCTTGTAAATTTCAGGAGGCGCGGTGAACCCAGAAGAGCTACCTGCTAGCGCCTGTTGCTAGTTCACTGTCACCAGCTGGAGTCCCCCTGACTTCAAAACCTTTTGCTTTTCTCTTCCAGCTCTTTGCCATTTTTGCCTTCGGCTCCTGTGGCTCTTTCAGTGGGGAGACAGGGGCTACCGTAAAATGCAATGATGACCTGAAAGAGATGACCGCCATCTCTGTCCAGTTCGGATACCCTTTCAGGTAACATGGGACCTTGCTGGGCACTTACCCAGAGGATGCTTCCTCTCCAGAGTTACATGCCACTGGAGATGGTAATTAATCCATCAGAATAGACAGACTGGCCTGACACCAATGCTTGACTCAATGGAGAGATGTCTGTGAAGGGACCAGAACCCTGGAGATGGAATACCCAAGGGAGAGCCAGTCCATTATGAACAGATCTGTTCTGATCCCTTTAGCTCTCCGTCCAAGAGAGCATTTCAAACACAGACCCCAGAGCATAGGAAGCCCTTTGCCCAAGACAAGCTAGGGAGGCTGTATGGCTGAGGTGAAACCTTTTGGACATCTTCAGGTTGCATTATATGGGTGAATGCATGAATAGACCCGGTGTCAGTTCCCACAAGAGAAGAATTTGTGCCACTATTATCTGAGACAAATAGCGTAGCAAAGCTTCAAAGAATGACTAGGTATTTGTATGAATAAGAGCAGCACCTTCAGTTGTAGGTTTCAGAGTAGCAGCCGTGTTAGTCTGTATTCGCAAAAAGAAAAGGAGTACTTGTGGCACCTTAGAGACTAACAAATTTAGCTCTGATAATACTGGAAGGGCTTTTAGTCCTCATGGTTCAGGGCACATGCTGATCACCAGCTGGGTCAGGAAGAAATTCATCTTCCCCCTGCCCTGCCCCCCAGTACGGCATTTAAAGCCAGGTATTTTTCTTAAAGCATCTTGCGCTGGTCACTGTTAAGAGATGAGATGCTGGTCTAGATAGATAAACCATTGATCTGTTCAGTCAAGCAGTTTCTCTGCTCAATTCTCTGTAGGTTGGAGGGCTCAGTGATCCTTTTAATCAGCTAATGTGGGTGTATGGAGAAAACCATCATAATTCAGAGGTGACTACTTTAACTCCTTGTGGCTCACAGGTATCAATGTCACAGCTGTGAATTCTGAGTGCTATGCTATGGGCTGGCTGCATGCCTGACCCTCTCTCTGGTGTCTCTGAATGAGCCCCTTCAGGAGTCAGGCCTCATGCCTTTACGTCCCTGGGGGTGGAATCACATGATTCTCTCACTCTTAGACTGGACCCTGTGCTTCAGCACCTTGTGTATCTACTGTACTTACCCCGACAGGTCCGAGTGGGTTCAGCACCACCCTTCGGGAACTTGTGAGCAGTGGTTAGTACAAATAACCAGAGAGCCTTCTTACTCCAAAGCATTGTTCAGCCATTGTTCAGTAGGCGCCAGGCATAACATGAGAGAGGGATTAAACAAGAAACCGTCTGCACTCAGCTGCAATGGATCTGTTATACTCCCATCATACTTTGCATCAGCACCTGCTGTGGGCTCATGTGTGGGCACACCCCCTAGGAAGCCTAGAAGGCCTGATTTCTTCAGTTCCCCCAAATGGGTGTCTGTGTCTATCTGCCCCTCCCTGACAAGGCGGAGAGAGACTTTTTAACTGTTTGAGAGAAGCAGCCATGTTAGTCTGTATTCGCAAAAAGAAAAGGAGTACTTGTGGCACCTTAGAGACTAACAAATTTATTTGAGCATAGTCTCTAAGGTGCCACAAGTACTCCTTTTCTTTTAACTGTTTTGGTTTCTGTTTCATTGGTTGGCTCCCAGTACTGGCAGAACAAGTCTTGTAACTTGTCTGGAGCCTGGAAATAGCAACTTCACAGTGAATAGCTCAGGCATCCTCTTTTAATGACTGGCTGGTTGCTTATCTGTAGCTATTGTGTTGCCTTCCTACCTTTTCCTAGTCAGTCCTACTATTAAACTAAACCAATTCGTACAGAGACAACAACCCACCATAGACAAAAACCAGGTCAAATACAGTGTTCATAAATCATCACCCGCTCCTCCCCCCATCCTGCACAGCTGTTCCTTTACTCCCTTGGCTGCAAACTTGCAAAAGGGGCAGCTAGCCTTGGAAAATATACCTGTCACCTGTTTGGAGGTGCGGTAGGGAGAGGGAATATACTGCAGGATCCGTCACCCCCATTCCTGACCGCTGCTGAGGTCAGGAGGCAGGTTACTGCAGACTTCAGCTCATGTTTCAGGTATAGGCCTTTGCTGGAAGCAGGGTACTGGCATTGATGAGCCAATGGTCTGTTCCATTATGGCCGGCATTCGTTAATCCTCAGCCACCCCAAAGCCAGAAAGGTTTGTCAAGCAGTAAGGAAGTCAAAGTGAGCACGGAATAGCCCCGTTTGTTACAGATCAGCAAAAAGGCCTCTTGGGCGAGCAGAAAAGAGGCCAGAATTAGATTGAAATCCAGCCTGTGAAGCTAAACTTATGAAAAGTGTGAACATGGCTATATCTATCCACACATCTTGGCCTGCCTGCCAACATCTGATATCTATAAATAGAGGCACACCTCTGATCTCCACTGAAATGCATCTGCTAGGAGCACTGCTAGGAGGCTCAGAGAGGGGAGAAATGGAGAACTGTGCTACTGAAATAACAGGGACTGTCCCAGCTCAATAGGGACAGTTGGCAAGAAGGCCTTGGGCCATACCTCAGTTCCTTCTTAACAAGTGCTCTCACCATCAGAGCTCCTTTAGGGACCTCCAACCTATGCAAGACTCCTGCCGAGTTCCCTACACAAGATGGAACAGTATAGCTCTCATCCCAGTCTGCTAAGGGCGCGTCACCAAACTCACACCCTGAGATGATGAACACAGGGAGAGTTTTAAGCATCTAGTGAACTTGTCCCCCATTTGATGGTCCCTGTTTGCTTGATACATTTCACCAAATGGAAAGCAGGCTGCTCTGTTTCACTGTGTAGGTCAGGTCCTCATCCTGCATGCTGATGTACATGGGACGAGCTCAGTGGAGCATTTTCCATTTAGACCTGCTCTGACCTGACCCTTACTTTCTGCTCAGTTTCCAGCTGTAGTTCTGGGGTACTAGCCTGGTGCTGTTGTATTCAGCTGCATGAGAGTGCAGGGGGAGAGTCAGGTCAAAGAGAAAATCCCTCTTTTCCTTTAAAGTCAAATTCAGTGGGAGGGGTGATTGGGCCAGAAAGTTTTTTCACCCTCGGTGGCTGTGTCATATTCAGCATCGGAAGGTGGTGATGGAAAGCTTGACTGCCAGGGACAAAGGAGAGCTCACTGCCCCGGGCACGGTGCAGGCTAATCAGAGCATACAGAATTGGAATGCTGGTGCCATCTGATGGCTCTTAGCAGCCTCTGTGAAATGAGTGGGTGGGTGTCATACCAGAACTGAAGTGACAAGTCACAAAATCCTTTCTAAAAAAGAAAAGGAGTACTTGTGGCACCTGAGAGATTAACGAATTTATTTGAGCATAAGCTTTCGTGAGCTACAGCTCACTTCATCTGCATGCATCCGATGAAGTGAGCTGTAGCTCATAAAAGCTTATGCTCAAATAAATGTGTTAGTCTCTAAGGTGCCACAAGTCCTCCTTTTCTTTTTGCGGATACAGACTAACACGGCTGCTACTCTAAAATCCTTTCTGTTACTGGCATGAATCGGCTCCACTGCTGGCAGCCTTAGCAGAGAGGTGGTTGAATACCATGGTGACGGTCAACCTTGTGGAAACCCAGATAGGCAGAGTGGCCAAGGATTAACTGCTGTGGAATCTGAACTCACACTCCTAGAGAGTGTCTACACTAGCAAATCAAGGGGTAGTGCTGTTCCAGTGTAAGAGCAAGTGTAGACCAGACACCAGCATTTATACAGCCGGGGCAGGGCTACTGGTGTAGATCAAGCTGTAGAAGGGATGAGGCCCGTTGGCAGGCTGCAGTGTAGGGACCTTACCCTGCCACTGCCCGTGCTGTCCTTGCTCTGTGGATAACTCCCACCCATGACCCCACAGCCCCAAGACCACACTGTCAACCTCCTGCAGAGGCAGGCCAAGACAGCCGTCCATCTGTCCAGGAGGAGGAAACAGTCAGATGCATTTCCCTTCTCTGTGACTGTGGGGCCTTTTTCCAGGCCCTTGTCAGTTCACACAGCCAGGCAGGGTTCCTATGGGTGCCATCCTCTAGCTCCTTGGACTCCTCTGGGCAGCAGCTGCTCTGCGGGGTTCTCTGCTCAGTGTCCCCCTCTGCATCACTGGTTTTATCCCATGACCTGCACCCCCAATCCTGTTCTCTTGTCCCCCATACTCAGTCCACCATATCTGGGTTCCATGGCCCTCCCCATATCTGAGGGGGTGGGCCTTCCAAGGCTTCGCCCACCAATCCCAGCCTTCAGACAGGCTGGCTCTTTTTACCCGAGAGGATGGATGTAGGTCTCACCCCATTCTCTCTCCTGCACTGCGCCTTCTTCCCTGCTAAATGCGTCTTTCTCCCCACCCCTTTCTCTGTGGGCAGGTTATCCAGGATTCCCTTTGAGATGCCTGTCTGCGAGGGCAATGCCACTAAAAGGACTTTGCATCTCATGGGGGACTTCTCGGCCCCCTCCGAGTTCTTCGTGACCCTGGGAGTCTTCTCCTTCCTCTACAGCATGGCAGCCCTGGTGATCTACCTGCGATTTCACTCCCTTTACACAGAGAACAAGAGGCTTCCCTTTGCGGTGAGATCCCTGCCTTAGCCCCCTGGGCTAGGGTTTGTTTGGTGGCTCTTACAGCTGTGGGGCTTGCACTAAAGAATCTGTGGCACAGGGCTGGGAGTTAGGTCTCCTGGATCTGATTTCTGGCTCCGCCACTCATTCGGTATGGGACCTTGGGCAAGTTACTTCCCATTTCTCAGGAGGGGAAGTCAGAGGAGGCAGAGCTGAGCATCTGAGGGCTTCCCCCACCATTGAGCCATCATTCTGTCCCTGCACCCCTTTCCAGCCTGGGAGTTCTTTCCCTGTGGTGCTGTCATGCTGGCAATGTGAGGAGAGACAGAGCTGACCCATAGCAGGCAATCCCCCTAATCCCGGCCAGGGTCAGCAGCCAAGTGATTAAGCCTTCAGCTCTGAGTGCTCGGTGTGAAGGCTGAAGGCTGTTTCAGAGCCTGGGCTCACAGATGAAAGCTGAAGGCCCCGCACTGGGATGTAGCAGGATGTCTGTTTGGTGCCTGGGGCTTCAGGTCAAGAAAGGGAGGCGTTAGATGCAGGCAGCAAGGGCAGACTGAATCTGTGCAGTGCAAGCCAGGTGGTCCTAAACCCCTTTGCTTATGAAAGAACAGGGGAGTCGCATACATTGGGGGGAGGGGTTGGAACACTAGTGGGACCCTCCAGGGAATTTAGGGGCCTTTCTGGAGCATTGGGCCTAGATCTTTTGGAGTTTGCCCTAGTCCACCTGCCGGTGGGGCTGGGGCGGGGCTGGGGGGGCTGGTCCCTGGCAGGTGGAGTTGGGGGGCGGCATAGGCCAGGTGGGCTGGCGGTCCTGGAGCTACACAAGCGTTCCCATCTCCATGCCTGGGGCTGGGGAGAGTGAGAGGAGCCCTGCTGTACACCACACCGGAGCCAGCATGATGTTTCCTTCCCGCCCCCCAGGATTTCTGTGTGAGCGTCTCCTTCACCTTCTTCTGGCTGGTGGCGGCTGCAGCCTGGGGCAAAGGCCTGTCAGACGTGAAGGGGGCCACGCGGCCATCCAGTCTCATCGCCGCCATGTCCGTGTGCCATCTCAAACAGGCCGTGTGCAATGCTGGGGCCACGCCAGCCATGGGGCTGGCCAACATCTCCGTGGTAAGAACCCATGGTCAAGCCAGCGCCACAGCTGCGCACAAGCAAAGGAGGCAGGGGACCCCTTCAGCCAGATTTACACCTGGTGTAAATGCGCCATGCTCCATTGAAATGAACGGCCCATTTACACCAGCTCAGGATCTGGCTCACAAGCTGCAATGTCTGTGACCACAAAACTGGAGTAGAGCGCTGGTGGAGACGCCTCTTGGGCTGTGCCATGCCCTGGGTAGGGGTAGGGGAGTTATCAGCACTGGGGTTTCATTCAGGGACCATGAGCTGCTACTGACTTTGCTCCAGCACCCGGCTTTGTTAGCCAGAGATGGATCAGGCCCATCGACCTCTGTACATGGACTGTCTGTGCCTAGGGGAGATGGCCATGTGGTGCTGTAGTTTAACCAGTGCGCCAAGAGCAGTCAAGCTCCAGGAACTGCTCAGACACCCTAGTGTAAATGGCGCGTTGGGAGCTGTCTCTGTACTAAGTGCATTGCCCCGAGAGGCAGTCACTGGCAGTGGATGTGCGCGCTCGGAGTGACTTAGCTACTTCTTCAGGACCGGAACGGGGTCCAGGCAGCAGTTGAAGGGTTGAGGGGATTTTGCCAAGTCTGCTTGGCCTCTAGGCCTGGGGAGCTAAGGGCAGTTCTCCGTTGCCTCTAGCAGTAGGCAGCCTTGTATCCTTTGAGCCCCCAGCCACTGGGGGGCCATGCAGCAGAGCGCCGAGCCGTCCTGATTCCACCCGGGAGCGGGGTATGCACAGCTGGACGCACGCACGTGCCTGACGCTGTGAGTTCACTGATGGTGATTGTGCCCTTTGCTCTCTCTGACTCTCCCCTAGCTCTTTGGCTTCATCAATTTTATCCTGTGGGCTGGAAACTGCTGGTTTGTGTTTAAAGAGACCTCGTGGCACGCGCAGGCCACTAACAAGGAGAACTCTGCTGAACAGGGAGCCATCGACAAGCAATAAAGATCCTCTCTGCCCCCCCCCCAAGACCTCCTCCCACCCTGGACAGCCGGTACCTGGTCACATACATACCTTCATCCCCATGCTGTGGGACCGTGTCCATCGTCATGTTGGCAACCCTCCTGAGCATTCTGGGATGCCCATCTTTGAGTGACTGGCAGGCGGGAGTCCTGGCTCGGTCCCAGGTATACGTAACTTGTTGCAGACTCCAAGGGGCTATTATACAACTCGTGGTTCTGGTAGCAGGGTTTATTATTTTTGTTAATATGTGTAATTTATTTGTTTCTGTGTTCCTGGCCCCCCAGCCTACGGCTGTGTGGAATTGCTCTTCACAGCTACTGTGATGAGCCTAAACCAATCAGGAGTTTAGATGCCAGAGGATGGGGTGTGGAGTCACTTGCGGGTGAGAGTGGATGCACGGGAGAGACCTAAGACTGGGGCACTACAGGACCACAGAACACTCACTACTGCCCAAGCATGGAAACGCAGAGGCTGTCTCATACCTACCCCCTACTTGACTAGGAACAAGGGAGACAGACGAGGCAGAAAGGGAAGGTGGAGAATATGCTGTTTCTTGCTCCTGGGAGGAGAAGGCTGGTATATTTCTCCTCTTCCCTTCTGCCTGCAGCATTGTGTGTCTCCTGGAGGAAGCTGATGGTGGGTTTTCAGCTGCTCTTGAACTCCAATTTGGCTCAGAGGGAGACCATGCGTTAGGCCAGATAATCTAGTGTAGCAGCAGTTTGATAGAGGGGGTGTGATCCTGCCCTTGCTGGACAGTGCTCTAGGAGGGCTTTCCCAGATCTCACACACGGGCAGCCCGGGGGATAGGGAGTTCCTTACTCAGATCTCCAGCTCGTTCCACTTCCCAAGGCAGCCCTTTTAGCAGCTCTTGGTGTTTGTCCCCTCCCTGTCCTACAGCTGAGGAGCAGCCCCAGATTCCTCTGAAACCTTCTTATAAAACTTCCGAGTGTGTGTGAGTATCTGCTCCAATGGCTTCCTGAGGGGCAGCAGCAGATGACTGACCCTCTCCGGTGCCCTGAGCCAGAGAGCTTTGCTTGGCTTCTAGGAGACTTTTCTTGTAGCCGGAGGATCCACTGGCCTAGTTCATGACCCTAGACCCCAGGCGGAAGGACCCAGAGCTGAGATGTGCTGACATGGGCACAAGCAGAAGGGAAGCTTTGTCCAAACAGAGTGTTTAGTCATGGTCAGTGTCCTTCTTTGCAGTAGTAATACCGTCCCCTTACCCCACTGGCACTACACTAGCTGCTCCTACTAGTCCTGTCCCTGGAGCCCAGCAACACTGATTGGTCATGGAACCCCCAAACAGTACTGTCATCCCCCCGGCCACTGGGGCACTAGGCAGCTGGCCCCAAGCCTGTTGGCATTGTAACAGCTGCCCCCGCAAGGTGCTCTGTGCTCCTGGAGCCGCTGGACAGAATGGTAGCTTAGCATCCCAGGTCCCTAAGACAGCCCTGCTTTGTTCTCAGAGAAGGGACTTGTTCAGCAGCTGCTTTAGTGCCCTGAACTCTGTAAACCCCTCTGAGCTTCAGGGCATTGCTCTGCTGTGAAGGGGTTGTTGCCTTCCCTAGAAACAGGCGAGAGTTTTGGTTCAAGGGTCCGGGGAATCTAGGCTCCACGCTGACTCTTCTGGTCTTACTCTCTCCCTTTCCTCCCCCTGCCCGCACGATGGGGGTGCCTCCTTTCTGCTGAAGGAGAGATTGATATTAATGGTGCTTTGTTAGCTGGGGCCCGTCTGTTCAGCAAAGACCCAATTGCTGCATATTTGTACATTTCCCCTCCACGGCAGCCAGCCACTGGCCAGTTGTAGGGAGCCCTGTGGTGTCTCTGCCCCAGAACCACAGGGGACTGAGTCCCACAGGGCTGTGATGCCCCGTTCCCTGCAACACAGCCCCAGTGCCACATGCTGTGGTCCTCTTACGGTGGCCCTGGGATGCCCTGCAGGACAAAAGAATCAACCAATCTGTTCCTGGAGGGCTTCCCCCTCCCCACCCAGGCTTCCAGTCCAGCCGGCTCTGGGCCAACTTCTCTTATCCTTGCGTTCCTAGAGGTATAAACCCTCATGTTTCTTGGCATAAGCCACCACTAGCTGCCAAGGGTCAGGAAGAAGCTTCCCCTGTGGCCAGGCTATTCCATAATTGTCCAGTATGGGTTTTCTTGCACCTTCCTCTTAAGCAACGGATGCTGAAGACCAGATCCCAGACTAGGCGGACCACTGGTCTGATATGGAACGGCAATTCCTATGCTCCCATGGTGGCTCTGAGGGTATCAGGACAACCAACCCACCGAAGTGCCACCGCCGCATTTGGTTCCTTCTTCTTTGCCTGTGTCCCTGTTTGCTAATTTGGGGGGCTAGTCGAAGCCGATCCTCAGCTGCCAGGCTCCGTTACAGTCGGGAAGTGATGCTGTTTTATGCTAGCTGAGGGTCTGGCCTCTTTGGGGATAAGCCACCGCAGGGATCTGTGCTCCTCAGATCTTCCAAGAGTCTAGCGGCCAACTGAGCTGGCACCCATCCCTGCCGCAGCGGGAGGGTGGAATGGCCGGGTCTTTATTTTGCTTATCAGTGATTAGTAATAATGGCTCCAGAACCTGCGGGGAAAGAGAGAGCACTTCTTTGCATTTTGTAACCTCAGCCCTCATGGGGAAGCGGGGGCTGGGAACCATTTCTACTGTGAGGCATGTTGTGTTCTGTCTGTATTTATTTATTTGAAAGGGGAGAGAGAAAATAATACCTTTTTTCTTTTGCTTTGGTGCTAAGGTTGGCACCTGCCCCTTTGCCCAGTACTGGGAGCAGCTCCTATGCCAGGGACTTCTCCTCATTGGGCCCTGCCCCGTGACAGAGATCCTAGAGGAGGTGGCTCCTGGGGCTAGGTGGAGGGGGAAGGACCAACCTTAGCTGGTGCTGACTTTGTGTTTTCCTGGAGAATCTCTTGGCTGTGGGTGGAGGCAGGCCTGGTGCCAGCAAAGGGCCCTGAGTGTGTGTGACTCTGCAGGGAGCGGGGGGGAAGCAATTGCTCTTTAGCCCTTTTGGCCACTGTTAAAGCAACCGATTGCAGCAGGAGTTGAGAAGGGGACAGTGGCCCAATCCCGTGCTCTGCTGTGTGCGCTTGGCGCTGCCTGGCTGCTTCGGCCTCCCCAGCCCTGGATTACATTGCATGGTTTTCTGGTGCTTGTTGTTATGACTGAATAAAAAGTGCTGCGAGGGTTTGTTACCACAAGGTGCTGCTCCGGGCCGGTTTCCTTTGCATTCCCCACCCTTCTCCAACAGTCACTCTCTACCCTGCTTCCTCCCGGTCTGCGGGGCTCCTACAGCTGTCACGTGTGCAACCTGTGGTGGGCCTCCTCCTCAAGGGGCTTGTCTAGCTAGATAACAGCCTACTGTTACTGCCAGCAGATGCTCCCCTCGCTGGAGAGGTGCAGGCCTGTGCTGTTGGATCTGAGGGTCCTGGATGTTAGCCTGTGGCCCCCGTGTCTCCCAGAGTGGGGTGGAGCGCAGTGGCCATACGTCTGATGGGCCCTGCACTACTCCAGGGAAGGGGTGGGTATGCTGCCTGGCTGGCTGCCTCCCCTGCCCCAAGGGAACAAGCCTGCACTTACCTCCAGGGCAGGTGATTAGGTGACCTAAGACAGCTTTGCTATTTGTGTCATCTCTGACCAGCATCTCCCTGCCGACTCCACCACCTGTTCTATGGCCCACAGCATCCAGGCAGGGAGGGCATATCGTATGCAGCCATAGCCACCCGTATGCCAGAGTCGCACCATCCCCACTGACCTGGCCTGGGAATACACTGCCATCTCACCCACCACAGCTCCATGCCCCATGGCTTAGCGTGAGCACCAAGGGAAAAGGCTGCAAGGGTGGGGTGGCCATTGTTTCATGTTACTGTGTACATCTCATCAGTGTACATGGCACCTAGAAAAAGGAGGGGCTGGATTGTGATCTAGGTTATACTGGAAAAAATCCACAGGAACTTGACCGACTTGGACGGAGTCACTTTGGATTTACACAAGCATAACTTAGAACAGAAGCTGGCCCAAGCTCTTTGTTGCCAGGATCTTTTGGTCTAGTGTTAGGCTGAAGCCAGGATAAAAGGGTGCTAGACACAGAGGGGATGGACATGGCAGTGCTAAAGAAGGGGATGCAGTTTCCTGTGGAGACTAAATGCTAAAAGCACGGTGGCTTTCTTGTGGATCATCCTTCCAAACAAGGCTCATGGCTCACACCCAAATTCTTCCCTCTGAATCATATTCAGTGCTGGTGTAGGTAGCTGCCCTGCAGCCAGTGAGAGATGGGCCTTACAGCCTTGGCTCCAGATGCAGTAGGGACTCTGCAGTCAGTGACTGCCATGTGGATTCATTTTAAGGGCATTTGCAATGGCCATCACTCTCTGCCAGAACTACATATGTTCTAGTGCAAAACCCCAAATCTCCCTCAATTACCAGTGCTTAACAGGCTCTGCTGCATGTGCCTCTGGGCAGGCCTCACCTTTGCACACAGAGGAAAGAGAGCCTTTGTAGTGACCTGCCCAGACTGACAGGTGAAACTGAGCTGTGCAGGATAACAAACTATGCAAAGTGCTAATGATGCAAGAGGCTGTGATTACTGCTAGGAGAATCTGGTCTCTGCACAGCTCCCACTGACTTAGGCTATGTCTGCACTACAGCCTATGTCAGCAGAACTTATGTCACCCAGGAGGGTAAATAAACCACCCCCGAGCGATCTACGTTACACCGACAAGCGCTCGTGTGCACAGTGCTATGCCAGCAGGAGAGCTGTTTCCGCCGTTCGTGGAGGTGGTTTTATTATGCCAAAGGGAAAGTTCTCCCCCATCGGCACAGAGCGTCTTAACCGGATGCACTGCAGTGGCGCAGCTGCATTGGTAGAGCTGGGCCGTGCACGCTGTTCGTGTAGACACACCCTTAGTTTAACCCTGGTGCCTGCAGTGCAGCACTGAGGGCCTTTCTCCCCCCAGCCCTGAGATTTCCAACCCCTAGGTGTATTCCCAGAGCTTGAATCCTCTCCAGGCCTTCAGACCAAATGTGAAATTAAAGCAGGTGGGCAGAACCCTAGTGAGACTGACTTATCTGTAAAAAGAAAAGGAGTACTTGTGGCACCTTAGAGACTAACATTTATTTGAGCATAAGCTTTCGTGAGCTATAGCTCACTTCATCGGATGCATTCAATGGAAAATACAGCGTGGAGATTTATATACATAGAGAACATGAAACAATGGGTGTTACAGACTGACACGGCTACTACTCTGAAACCTGACTTATCTGAGTAATCTGATGGGAAGGGGCAGGGTTATGGGGGAAGGAGGATCTGGACACTGTGATTACAGCCCCATCGCAGCCTGCTAAGAGGAGTGACAGATTCCTGGAGAAATATTGCTGTTTGGAGACTTTAGCAACAGCCCTTATAGGAGAGAAAATATTCATTAGAAAAGGAGCAAAAGTGATGGATGAACTCATTCTGCAAGCTGGGCTGGCGGATGCTGGCTGGCTGTATTGATTTCCATGTGGAAGGGAGAGAAATGGATCAGCACAGGCACTGAAACAGACAAAAGCTTTCATGGCCCCAGTGGCCCCCTTGGCTCCAGTCCTCGCTGACCCCAGGGAGTCCTCTGTCACCAGGACAGGAGAGCCAGGCCAGCTCTGCCGGAGTCTCTCAGGCATATTGGTGCAGGCTTCTTTCGGCCTCATCCTAGGTGGTGGGGTGAGGCTGCAGGGGTTCTATCACCCCAGTATCCTGATGGATGGTTTCTGCTAGACCCTGTATCTCGGGTCAGTGTCTTCTGCCTCCCTCAATTCCCCCTGGCAGTTTCCAGTGATACAAGATACTTCTTCACTTCCTGTCCGAACCTGTTGGGTGGTGTTTTCTATTGAGGAAAACAGAAAGGAACATAAACTTTGGCCAACCAAGTGTAGAAATATAATTAGGCAGGGCAAAAAGAATTTGAAGAGCAACTAGCAAAAGACTCAAAAACTAACAGCAAAAAAATGTTTAAGTACATCAGAAGTGGGAAGCCTGCCAATCAATGAGTGGGATCACTGGCACTGGACGATTGAGGTGCTAAAGGAGCACTCAAGGATGATAAGGCCACTGCAAGGAAACTAAATGAATTCTTTGAATCGGTTTTCACTGCAGAAAATGTGAGGGAGGTTCCCAAACCTGAGCCGTTCTTTTTAGGTGACAAATCTGAGGAACTGTTCTAGATTGAGGTGTTAATACACGTGGTTTTGGAACAAATTAATAAATTCAACAGTAAGTCTCCAGGCCCAGAAGGAACTAAAATATGAAATTGCAGAACTACTGTGGTATATAACCTATTGCTTAAATCAGCCGCTGCACCACCTGACTGGAGGAGAGCTAATGTGATGCCGATTTTTAAAAAAGGCTCCAGAGGTGATCCCGGGAATCAGAGGCTGATAAGCCTAATTTCAGTACCAGGGAAATTGGTTGAAACTTTACTAAAGAACAGAATTATCAGACACGTAAATGAACGTGATTGTTGGGGAAGAGTCAACACAGCTTTTGTAAAGGGAAATCATGCCTCACCAATCATTAGAATTCTTTGAGGGGGTCAACAAGCCGGTGGACGAAGGAGATCCAGCCTTGACAAGGTCCCTCACCAAAAGTTCATAAGCAAAGTAAGCAGTCATGGGATAAGAGGGAAGATCCTCTCCTGGACCGGTAAGTGGTAACAAAAATACCAGGAAACAAAGAGTAGGAATAACAGGAACACAGGAACAGAAAACAGTCAATTTTTACAGTGGAGAGGTAAATAGTAGTGTTCCCCAGGGATCTGTACTGGAACCAGTGCTGTTTACATATTCATAAATGATCTAGAAAAAGTGTAAACAGTGAGGTGGCAAAGTTTGCAGATGGTACAAAATTACTTGAGACCGTTAAGTCCAAAGCAGACTGCAAAGAGCTAGAAAGGGGTTTCACAAAACTGGGCAAGAAAATGGCAGATGAAATTCAATGTTGATAAATGCAAAGTAATGCACATTAGAAACCATAATCCCAACTATACATATAAAATGAGGGGGTCTAAATTAGCTGTTACCACTCAAGAAAGAGATCTTAGCGTCATCATGGATAGTTCGCTGAAAACATCCACTCAATGTGCAGCGGTAGTCAAAAAAGCAAACAGAATTAGGAAAGGGACAGATAATAAGTAGGACCCTACCAAATTCATGGTCCATTCTGGTCAATTTCACGGTCATACGATTTTAAAAATTGCAAATTTCATGATTTCAGCTATTTAAATCTGAAATTTCATGGGGTGGTAATTGTAAGGGTCCTGACCCAAAAGGAGTTGTGTGTGTGGGAGTGGGTCACAAGGTTATTGTCGGGGGATTGGGATACTGCTGCCCTTACTGCACTGCTGCTGGCAGCAGCGCTGCGTTCAGAGCTGGGCAGCTGGAGAGCGGCAGCCGTTGGCCAGGAGCCCAGCTCTGCAGGCAGCGCCGCTGCCAGCAGCAGCGCAGAAATAGGAATGGCACGGTCTGGTATCGCCACCCCTACTTTTGCGCTGCTGCTGGGGGGCCGCCGCCTTCAGAGCTGGGCACCTGGCCACTGGTCTGGCCCACTCTGGCCATTCTGTGTTGCTGTGCAGTGTTAGACAGCTGCTGGGCTCTGGGCCATAACCCGCTGCACTTCAGAGGTAGGTGAGGAATCGCTCCCTCCCCCCAGCAGAAACAGGCTGTAGAGCAAAAAAGAAAAGGAGTACTTGTGGCACCTTAGAGACTAACAAATTTATTTGAGCATAAGCTTTCGTGAGCTACAGCTCACTACATCGGATGCATCCATCTGATGAAGTGAGCTGTAGCTCACGAAAGCTTATGCTCAAATAAATTTATTAGTCTCTAAGGTGCCACAAGTCCTTTTTTTTTTGCGAATACAGACTAACACGGCTGCTACTCTGAAACCAGTCTGTAGAGCATGTGTGATCCTTGTGCTGTGTAGGACCCTATGGAAACCCCAGAGGCTATTATAACTCTCGAATACCTTTTGTGCGGTAGAATATTGAGGCTGAAACTCCCTCCAGTGCAGGGAGCACAGGCAGAGCTGGACACAGAATAGGGTGACCAGCTGTCCCGATTTTATAGGGACAGTCCTGATATTCCAGACTTTTCCTTATATAGGCCCCTGTTACCCCTCCCCCCCGAGGGCAGGGAGAGAACCCAGGCGTCCCGGCTCCCAGTATCCGCCCCCCCACCGAGGGCAGGGAGAGAACCCAGGCGTCCGGGCTCCCAGTATCCGCCCCGCCCCCGAGGGCAGGGAGAGAACCCAGGCGTCCGGGCTCCCAGTATCCGCCCCCCCCACCGAGGGCAGGGAGAGAACCCAGGCGTCCGGGCTCCCAGTATCCGCCCCCCCCACCGAGGGCAGGGAGAGAACCCAGGCGTCCGGGCTCCCAGTATCTGCCCCGCCCCCGAGGGCAGGGAGAGAACCCAGGCGTCCGGGCTCCCAGTATCCGCCCCGCCCCCGAGGGCAGGGAGAGAACCCAGGCGTCCGGGCTCCCAGTATCCGCCCCCCCACCGAGGGCAGGGAGAGAACCCAGGCGTCCGGGCTCCCAGTATCCGTCCCCCCACCGAGGGCAGGGAGAGAACCCAGGCGTCCGGGCTCCCAGTATCCGCCCCCCCACCGAGGGCAGGGAGAGAACCCAGGCGTCCGGGCTCCCAGTATCCGCCCCGCCCGCGAGGGCAGGGAGAGAACCCAGGCGTCCGGGCTCCCAGTATCCGCCCCGCCCGCGAGGGCAGGGAGAGAACCCAGGCGTCCGGGCTCCCAGTATCCGCCCCGCCCGCGAGGGCAGGGAGAGAACCCAGGCGTCCGGGCTCCCAGTATCCGCCCCGCCCCCGAGGGCAGGGAGAGAACCCAGGCGTCCGGGCTCCCAGTATCCGCCCCGCCCCCGAGGGCAGGGAGAGAACCCAGGCGTCCGGGCTCCCAGTATCCGCCCCCCCCACCGAGGGCAGGGAGAGAACCCAGGCGTCCGGGCTCCCAGTATCCGCCCCCCCCACCGAGGGCAGGGAGAGAACCCAGGCGTCCGGGCTCCCAGTATCCGCCCCCCCCACCGAGGGCAGGGAGAGAACCCAGGCGTCCGGGCTCCCAGTATCCGCCCCGCCCCCGAGGGCAGGGAGAGAACCCAGGCGTCCGGGCTCCCAGTATCCGCCCCCCCACCGAGGGCAGGGAGAGAACCCAGGCGTCCGGGCTCCCAGTATCCGCCCCCCCCACGAGGGCAGGGAGAGAACCCAGGCGTCCGGGCTCCCAGTATCCGCCCCCCCACCGAGGGCAGGGAGAGAACCCAGGCGTCCGGGCTCCCAGTATCCGCCCCCCCACCGAGGGCAGGGAGAGAACCCAGGCGTCCGGGCTCCCAGTATCCGCCCCGCCCCCGAGGGCAGGGAGAGAACCCAGGCGTCCGGGCTCCCAGTATCCGCCCCGCCCACGAGGGCAGGGAGAGACCCCCGGCGTCCGGGCTCCCAGTATCCGCCCCGCCCCCGAGGGCAGGGAGAGAACCCAGGCGTCCGGGCTCCCAGTATCCGCCCCCCCACCGAGGGCAGGGAGAGAACCCAGGCGTCCGGGCTCCCAGTATCCGCCCCGCCCCCGAGGGCAGGGAGAGAACCCAGGCGTCCGGGCTCCCAGTATCCGCCCCCCCCACCGAGGGCAGGGAGAGAACCCAGGCGTCCGGGCGCCCAGTATCCGCCCCGCCCCCGAGGGCAGGGAGAGAACCCAGGCGTCCGGGCTCCCAGTATCCGCCCCGCCCCCGAGGGCAGGGAGAGAACCCAGGCGTCCGGGCTCCCAGTATCCGCCCCGCCCCCGAGGGCAGGGAGAGAACCCAGGCGTCCGGGCTCCCAGTATCCGCCCCCCCACCGAGGGCAGGGAGAGAACCCAGGCGTCCGGGCTCCCAGTATCCGCCCCCCCCCCGAGGGCAGGGAGAGAACCCAGGCGTCCGGGGCTCCCAGTATCCGCCCCCCCCACCGAGGGCAGGGAGAGAACCCAGGCGTCCGGGCTCCCAGTATCCGCCCCCCCCACCGAGGGCAGGGAGAGAACCCAGGCGTCCGGGCTCCCAGTATCCGCCCCCCCACCGAGGGCAGGGAGAGAACCCAGGCGTCCGGGCTCCCAGTATCCGCCCCGCCCCCCGAGGGCAGGGAGAGAACCCAGGCGTCCGGGCTCCCAGTATCCGCCCCCCCACCGAGGGCAGGGAGAGAACCCAGGCGTCCGGGCTCCCAGTATCCGCCCCCCCCCACCGAGGGCAGGGAGAGAACCCAGGCGTCCGGGCTCCCAGTATCCGCCCCGCCCGCGAGGGCAGGGAGAGAACCCAGGCGTCCGGGCTCCCAGTATCCGCCCCGCCCCCGAGGGCAGGGAGAGAACCCAGGCGTCCGGGCTCCCAGTATCCGCCCCGCCCGCGAGGGCAGGGAGAGAACCCAGGTGTCCGGGCTCCCAGTATCCGCCCCCCCACCGAGGGCAGGGAGAGAACCCAGGCGTCCGGGCTCCCAGTATCCGCCCCGCCCCCGAGGGCAGGGAGAGAACCCAGGCGTCCGGGCTCCCAGTATCCGCCCCCCCCACCGAGGGCAGGGAGAGAACCCAGGCGTCCGGGCTCCCAGTATCCGCCCCCCCCACCGAGGGCAGGGAGAGAACCCAGGCGTCCGGGCTCCCAGTATCCGCCCCGCCCCCGAGGGCAGGGAGAGAACCCAGGCGTCCGGGCTCCCAGTATCCGCCCCGCCCCCGAGGGCAGGGAGAGAACCCAGGCGTCCGGGCTCCCAGTATCCGCCCCGCCCGCGAGGGCAGGGAGAGAACCCAGGCGTCCGGGCTCCCAGTATCCGCCCCCCCCACCGAGGGCAGGGAGAGAACCCAGGCGTCCGGGCTCCCAGTATCCGCCCCGCCCCCGAGGGCAGGGAGAGAACCCAGGCGTCCGGGCTCCCAGTATCCGCCCCCCCACCGAGGGCAGGGAGAGAACCCAGGCGTCCCGGCTCCCAGTATCCGCCCCCCCACCGAGGGCAGGGAGAGAACCCAGGCGTCCGGGCTCCCAGTATCCGCCCCGCCCCCGAGGGCAGGGAGAGAACCCAGGCGTCCGGGCTCCCAGTATCCGCCCCCCCCCCCCGAGGGCAGGGAGAGAACCCAGGCGTCCGGGCTCCCAGTATCCGCCCCCCCCACCGAGGGCAGGGAGAGAACCCAGGCGTCCGGGCTCCCAGTATCCGCCCCGCCCCCGAGGGCAGGGAGAGAACCCAGGCGTCCGGGCTCCCAGTATCCGCCCCGCCCCCGAGGGCAGGGAGAGAACCCAGGCGTCCGGCCCCGCCTACACACCCGCAATCTCCGCGGGGGGGCGGCTGTGTGGCGCCCGCCGCGACGCGCCTGCGCAGAGCCGCCGTGCCGCGGGCGCAGCGGACTACACTTCCCAGGATGCGCGGCGCGCCTGCGCGTGGGCCGCCCCGGCGGGCGGCGGGGGGCGCGCGCTCCCGCGGCGGTGATGGCGGTGCGTGGACGCGCGGCGGCGGCGGCAGCAATGGCCGCTGTGGATCGGCGGCTGCCGAGCCTCGATGACTTCGCGGGGCAGAGCTGGAGCGCCTGGGTGGAGAGGGCGGGGCCGCCCGCCGAGCCAGGTGAGGGGCCGCGCGCGCCGCCGGGGCGGGGCTGGCGGGGCGGGGGGGGCCGGGGCCGGGGCGGGCAGCGGGCAGCTGCCGCCGCCGTCCGGCTCTTCTCCCCCGCCCGGCCGCCCGCCCCGAACAAAGGAGCCGCGGGGTCCTAGCGCCGCCCGCGCCGCCCGCGCCGCCGGGTCCTAGCGCCGCGGGGTCCCCGGATCCTTTCTGAGCACCCCGCAATCCCCGGACCCACTGGATCCCCTGCGGACCAGCTACAGCCCCAACGCCTCCGGATCCCCTGCGATCCCGTGGGTGCCCCCCAAGCACCCCGTGATCCCTGACCCCACGATCACCCGTGATCCATGATGTGGGTTCTGAGCACGGATCATTTCCTGACCCACTGGATCCCCTGCGATCACTGATCTCTTTTGTGAGATCTGTTCTGTGCATGCTGTGACCCCTAGCGCTGCCCGATCCCCTTTGATCCCTTCTGTGCATCCAGGGCGCCCCCTGATCCCTGACCTCGCAACATCCCGCAGGGTCTCTGAATCTTGAGCCGCTAAATCCTGCTGTGATCCTTGAGAGCCCTGATCCTTTCTCTGGATTCCTGATCCCACTGGATGCTCTCTGTGACCCCTACTTGCCTGACCTTCTCTGTGGCCCCTGAAAACAGATTCACCCTAGCAGCCGTGTTAGTCTGTATTCGCAAAAAGAAAAGGAGCCACAAGTACTCCTTTTCTTTTTGAGATTCACCCTGTGATCCTTAAAAACAACGAGGAGTCCGGTGGCACCTTTAAAGACTAACAGATTTATTGGGGCACAAACTTTCGTGGGTAAAAATCCCACTTCTTCAGATGCATGGAGAGCCTTCTCACCCGTTGCTGCCCAGCAGATCCCACCAAGACACTTGTCCTCAGCTCCCTAGCCACCCTGATCCTCTGCGCTCTGTGATGTTTGTCTGATTGTCTGGCTGTCCCTTTCACCCGTCACTTGTGCCCCAACACCAGCCTTGATTCCTCACAAACCCATGCCCTCAAGGCTCCTTGCTCCTGGTGTCTCCTCTCGCTGCCCTGTCACCCCCTGAACTTTTCACTTCACTCCCTCAATCTGTCTGCCTCCATCTCCATGCCCCTTGATTTTTCCCTGACCCCCCACATTATCCCTGACCTTTGAACCCCCAGCATGGTATGCCCTGAAACTGATCTCTCGACCCCACCCCAGAGTCTCTCATGGTCCTCTGATTTGATTCTCCCTGGTTCTTCTCCTCCACTGGATTCCCCACCAGACCTGAACTTGATCATGTTCCCCTTGCACCAGGATCCTGACCTTTTCCTCCCTGAACCTGGTTCCTAACCCTTACCAAGCCTGATCTCCTCCTGCCACGCTCCCATCCTGCTCCCACCCCTGCTGCAGCCAGCCTGCACCTCTGCACCCTCAATTCCTGCATCCTGCCTCTGTTTCGCTTGCTCCAGCCACTTCACCATCCCCCTGAGCCCTCTTTCGTCCTATGCTGCTCTTCACTCCCATGTTGCTTGCGCCCCTCTTTCCTCTTTCCTCAGGGGGATGGAGCTGATAGCTGTCTCTTGAGACTTTTGCCCTTGAAATTCCAGGAGTCATTCAGAAGCATCACCATTTGGCAGGTTTCAGAGTAGCAGCCGTGTTAGTCTGTATTCACAAAAAGAAAAGGAGTATGTTCCACTGAATGCATCCGATGAAGTGAGCTGTAGCTCACAAAAGCTTATGCTCAAATAAATTTGTTAGTCTCTAAGGTGCCACAAGTCCTCCTTTTCTTATCACCATTTGGGGGACGGATAATTTGATTTCTCCAGCACAGTCTGACGCTGGACTCTGGAAAGGCCCTGGAAGTGGGGGAGTGGAGGGCAGTGGAGCTGTCCCTGGTGATGCTTCTTACACTGTGGAGCGGTGTCCCTTCCCCCTCCATTATCTTTCCCTTGCACTAGATGTAGTTAGAGCTCCGGCAGAGTTTGCATAATGACTCCTGTGTTTTCAGGGATTTATAGCTGGGCTGTGAAGCAAATTTCCTTTGCAGACAAGTTCACACTGTCGACTAAGTTCTTTCCTTGTAGATTGAAAATGGTACAGCAATAAGAGCTGGAGAAAGCCTTGTTAGTTTGTATCTAATCTCTCCTCCCGGTAGGGTGCAGGGCAGGACTCTCCCTACAGTGTGTTTGTCAGGGTTTGTCCTGGCTGGTCTGAACTAACTCACACTGTGGCATTTAATATCCATGCAACTTTTTGCAAGTTGTTGCTTTATAAAAATATGCAGTTTCCCTTCTAAAGGCTGTTCATTTCTGGGAGCCTGTTGGCATTTTCCCCCTGAGATTGGGCCATGGATTTGCCCGATTGGCTTTAATTTCTAGGATCATTTTCAAATCTACTTTTTAAAAAGAATTGGCTGGGTTTAGTGCTAGAGAGAAATGGCAGCACCGGGAGAAGGGTGAATGTTTTACTGTCTCATTGATGCCTGCATCAAAACACAGCCCCATTCTGCGAACCGCTGGTTCGTGAGAGTTGGTCCGTGTTTTGAGCTCTGTCTACAGCGAGTGCAGGCTGTGGTGTCCAGCTATCGGATGCAGAGGGAGCATGGCTGAGTGAAGAAAGCAAGGCCCTGGATGTCAGGACTTCTGAACCTGGCTCTGCCGTTGTGTGATCGTGGTCAGATTCGCCTCTTCAGACCCAGTTTCCCATGGGGCTTGTTGAGGTTTTGTTGTGTGGGGATGCCTGGGTGAAACTTGCAAGAGAAGGGTGCAGTGTGGGGGAGAGGATTGTGAATCCTGTTGTTTGTGTGTAGTACAGTAGCATTGTCAGGACCCTGTGTACTGAGGGCTGCCTGGACATACACTAAGAGGCAGTTCTTGCCCTGAAGCACGTACAGTCGACCTAGCCTAGCTAGACAAAGGGTGGGCGAATGGAAGAACTGTCTGCCCCATCTCACGGGGGGAACTGAGGCATGGAGAGATTAAGTGACTTGCTCAGAATCACACAGGGAGCCTTTGGGGAGCAGGGGAGTGACCCAGATCTCCTGAGTCTCAGTCTCGTGCTTTAGCCACACGACCACCAGTTTTGGAGCTGCAATAACCAGGTGCATCAACTCCAACCTGTGCGACCGCAGTGGATTCTCTTTCTGCCCCTAAAGAATTTAAATTAGTCCCAGCTCCCTTCCCCGCCAGACATTCCCAGCCAGCCCTGCTTGCATTCGGACAGCACCATGGGGCTGATTCGAAGGGATACTTGGAATCCTGGAGCTGGGGTGTTTGCACCTTGCACCCCATTGTGTTTGCAGGGCGCTGCTTGATCGGCTGGCCTGTGGCACAACTCCAAGGTGTTCATGGGAACAGGAGGAGGGAGTGGTGGGACGCTACTCATGCCCACATGATCTCTCTGATCCCTCTGATCCTCTCCACCTTTCTTCCCAGCTGCTGGCCCCCATCCATTTACCTTTCCTTTGTGGTTGCTGTCCCATTCCCCCGTCCCTTGGTGCATAGGGGTAGAACTGGGAGTGATACCAAGGGTCAGGGTAGGTTCTCCACCACTCGCAATTTATAAATCAAGAGGGGATGGCTCTCTAAGAGCTCTGCTGTAGGGATGGTTTGGGGGCAGGTCTCTGGAGGTCAGGCTGGACGGTCACATGCTCCCTTCTGGCCTTGGAATTTATGAAAGGAAAATCTCCCAACATGTGGAATCTGCTGGATCTCCCTCATCCTCTGCAGATCCACTTGGCTGGGGGATCATGTCCTAGGGTGATGGGGGCAGTTCCAGAGCTCGGGTCTCTTCAAGCAGGTCTGGGCTAAGCCCTCGAAGTGATTCCGATCTCCAGCCACCCTGGCTGAGCACATTGGCTGCCGACATGGTCAGCAGGGAAAGAGCGAGCCCTTCGGAAATGGACCTGGAAAAAGACGGAATAAGAGTGTCCCCAAAGGGAGCTCTTCCAGAATAGTACTGCCCTTGGAATTTACATTAATCTGGAATAACTTCCCCATGCAGACAATCCTTGAGTCCTGCAGGATCCGCTAGGGCAAGCAGAGAGGTTGTCGTGCTTTGCAGGGAAAGGAGGTGCGCTAAAGGCCCTTCACAGACCCAGATAAAGACCCTTCTCTGCCACAGGGCCGCACCCTGGTTCCACCCCCACCTGTCATGTGGCAAACAGCCCATTGATGGTGCTGTTTGCATCTCCTGCTTGATTCAGGGAGGCCAAGCGGGAGAGTCCCTGGGACCAAGGCCCTGCACCTTGTTAACTGGCTGATTCTTAGGGCTCCTCAGTCTGTTGGCAGCTTGGCGACCTGCCATGCTCCCACTTTGCAAGCAATTAACCCCCCTGTCAGCCTGTAGGGAGCGGGCTCTCTCAGCTTCTGGGTTAGGGGGCTCTGGGGTTCGGGGAAAGGTCCTGACTGTTACTGATGGGGCTGATTGTCTCTAGCAGGGTCTGAGGTGGAGGAGAGCAGCAAGAACGGCAGCAAGAAAGTGGATGCGATGACACTCATTAAGGAAGGTAAGAGCTCGTCTGGCTCCTTCCAGCTCAGGGAGCTGCCCGATTCTATAGTGGGCATGATCTGTTCCTTTGGCGTGAGGGGAAGGTGCCCAGCTCCAGCCAAGGCTCTTGTTATCTGTGAGTGCCAGGGGTGGGGGGTGGTTAGCACAGGAGCTGTTGTGAATTTGGCATCAGCAGATAACTTTGTGGCTCTGCTCATGGGTTGAGGCTGTCAGCATCACTTCCCGTCGCCTGGGCCATTCAGACCTGTCCAATGCTGTCTGGCCCTCTTGGAGGAAAGAGCTGCTAAATAGTCCTGGCCCTCGTCGTGGCAGCTCCTCTTGGCTGTGCAAACCACGTCCGCTTTGGGTGGAGCTGGTCAGGAAGAAATGGGCTTCAGTGCACAGAGCAAACGCGGGGCAGGCTGCGCCTCTGGCCTCGCTCGCTGTGGAGCTCTGCAGAGCTGGCCTGGAGCCCAAGCACAGAACGTGGCTGTTGGGGGCTGTGCTCTTCTGGGACCCCCACATCCCTTGCAAGTTTGATGTAGCTCCAGTACGCCTGGCCTGACTGTTCCCCAGCTTCACCTGGCAGCCCGGGGCCTCGATCTTGCTTGCTGCAAGGGAGGCTCCCGCAGACATAGAAAGCTGGCCCAGTGCTTTGTAATTCCCCCAGCATCACACCAGGCAGCCCTGTGATCCAAGTGGATGAGCCCCAGAAACCCAGCGTAGCCCTAAGTCAGTCGCTTTGGCCCAGTTGCTCTCAGGGCGGGGCAGTGTGCGGGCCACAGGTTGTTCCCAAGTTTAAGGCTTGAGATGCAGAGATTTCGGAGCCCCTGGCAAGATCCTTCTCTCTGGATTGACTGTGCAGCTCACCCATAAACTGGACACCAAGGTGCCCTTAGCCCCAGCATCCGCACAAGTGGCAGCTGCCCCTCCTCTGTGCCAGCCTTGCCCTGAGGGGCCTTCTCCAGGACTGAGTGGGGAGGTTAGGCTCCATGACCCATTTGACCTTTGGCCTCTGCTGAAACTGCCCAGAGGGGGCCCCACTCATGGTGGCGGCAGCTGCTTTGTCCAAGGAGATCTGAGACCCACCACGCTCATTTCACACAGGCCATGAACAGCCATTGACTGGCAGCAGTGCTGAGCTGGGCTGGGTTTGAGCTGGAGCCCCTATAGCCTCCCTTTGGGGAGGGGGGACGTGACTGTCCATTTGCATTGGGTTCAAAGTTGGGTTTCCTTAGGCGTGTCTTTTGGCCTGGGCAGCCACAGCCCCACAAGGCCGCAGGGGGCCCTTTGTGGCCTCTCCCTTACCGCTCTGTCTCTTGCCCTGGCAGACATGTCTATCTTTGGGCACTGCCCCGCCCACGACGAGTTCTACCTGGTGGTGTGTAACCACTGTAGCCAAGTGGTCAAGCCTCAAGCCTTTCAGAAGCACTGCGGTAAGCCAATTGAATGTCCGGGGTGAGGCCAGCAGCCGGGCCCCTTCCGCGCCGGCCGGCAGTGGGGACCTGGTTCTATTCTCCTCCCCTGCGTTCTCTGGGCCCTCAGGTGCCGACCCAAAGCGGCTCTGGAATGACAGTTCGGCTGGTGTCGTGGCCACAGCTGCTGTGTTCTAGATTGAGCCTGGGTCGTGTGGGTCCGGAGGGAAGGCTCTGCCTCCCCCGTCTGCCGTGGGGAGAGAAATGCCACAGAGGCAGCAGCGTGCGGCTGTGCAGGAAGCTGCAGACCACCGAGGCCACCCATTGGCTGTACTTGGTCTTGTTTTGCGACATGTAGGTACCCTTCGCCCTGGCCCTGCAGCCTTAATGTGGCCTGGGGCGGAGGGGCAGCCCTGGGGGGCGAAGGTCTAGGAGAGGAGCCCCCCCGCACTCACCGTGCAGCCGCGGCTCCTGCTCTGGGCATCGTGACCGGGTGTAGGGGGTCGCAACACCACTCAGGTTTGGCCCGGCCACACCGCCACCTTTGAGTGAGTGGCATTGCGAACCTGCTCATGTCCGTGAGAGAGGAGCAGCTGGGCCAAACTTGAGTGACACTGTGACCCCCCCGTGCCAGGCTGCAACACCTGTGGCAAGCCAGGCCTGGCCCCATGGGACAGGAGCTGCTGCTATGGGGAGAGTGTGGGGAGGGCTTGCTCTCTGGGCTGGGAGAAGTGTATGCTTGCCTAGGCCCTGGCAACCCACTTAGATCCTTCCCATGACTCTCCCTTGGGTCAGGACCCGCCATTTGGGAAATACTCTTTCAGGGGACCTTAGAAAAGCATCCCTGAGTAATTAGCTGGCAACTTGTTTCCCATCCCAACCGTCGTCCTCTTCACTCTCGCAGCCGACACAATCCCACCTGCTCCTTCGCAGCAGAAGCTGCCTGCTGCTGGGAGGCCCCCGGCAATCAGCGGCAGAGTGAGAGAGCGGAGGAGCTACCTCTGGCATCCTGGAAAGGACAGCGGGGAGAAGAGCAGCACAGGGAGCCATGTTCCTGGGGTGGGCAGAGCAAGGGGTGCCTGGCTGCTCTGCCTGGCCTGGTTCTGGTGCTGGGCATGGTTCTCTGGGGGCCTGCAGGAAGGTGGAGTGGAGCAGCCTGTTCGGGACACTGGGGCGTTGAAAGGTCTGATAGCTGTCAGCATGTGTTGGACCCACTGGGGTCTGTTGCACTGGCTTCCAAACACATGGTTTTGCATGCAGAGGTGACGTACAGGGCAGTTCAGGCTGCTAGAGTGAGGGGGATGCCTGTTGGGCTGAGCACAGGTCTGGGAGCCAGGACTCCTGGGTTCTTAGCCAGCACTGCTGCTAAATTCAGACAAGCAGACTGGAGATGGGAAAAGTGGCGGTGCCCAGGCTCCACCCCAGGCCAGCTTCATGGTTCTGTTAAAATGATCACCAGTGAGATGACTGTTGCTGTTTCAGTTGTCGTCATTAGCCTTCAGAGTAAACAACACGCCGAGATGAACGGGGCCTTTCCTATGGGACCAGTCTGGCTTCAGACTGAGGAAGCCTTTGCAATCCCACTCCCTCGGGGTGTTGGAGAGCAGTGAGGGTTGCCCCGCTCCTCTGATGGGCAGGGCGTCATGTGCGCGCGTCAGTGACAGAGCCTCCACCTCCCCGCAGAAAGACGGCACGGACCTCTCAGCAAACTCTATGCCCAGAAGTGCCATGCGGTCAATGGGCAGCCCCCTGCCTGTGGGGGCCACAGCAGTGCCAAGACCTCGCGGGAGAAGTCACAGAGCTCCCGCAGCCGGGCCCAGCACCCGCCCGAGAGGCCGGACAAGGCGCAGAAAGATAACCTCTGGTGAGTGGGGTGGGGGAAGGGGGAGCCTGCTCTCACGTAGGGTGCAGGGTGGGCTCAACACAGAGGGGTTGAGGGGAGCCTGGCTCCACTTTCATGTGGGTATGGGGGACTCTGTGCTCCTCTGATGTGAGAAGGATTGGGGGGCAGCCCCACTCCAGGGAGAGTGGACCACCTCTACTGTGTGGGGAGGAGGAAGGGGGGCGATGGAGAGAGGCATGGGGGAAGGGGCAGTAGGGGAAGCTGCACCTGGCTCATACCTGGAGGAATGGGGGATCCCCACTCAGATATGGGTGGAGGAGGTCACGGGGAGCCCCACTGCACTCTGACATGGGAGGAGGGGCTGCAGGGAAACCCCAGCCGGCTCTGACATGGGGAGGGAGATGAAGGGGGACAGTGGAGGGAACCTGACCTCCCTGATATGCTGGGAAAGGGGGGCCCCACCCCACTTTGTGGGGCTTGAGAGATGCGCTGTTCTGGCTGTGCGGCGGGGTCTCGATGGAGACTGCGCCTTCGTCCCTGGCTACCTGGGCCTCAATGGACAGCGTTTCCAGAGCAGGGTGTCGTCTCCATCTGCATGTGCTGGGGCCTGCTCATCCACACTGTGCTCAGGAGGGATGGCAGTCCCAGCCTGATGGGCCCCTCTGAGGACAGGCATGAGGGAATGAGGGCCCTGCGCTATCTCAGCCAGCCCCGGCCCTGCCAGTGCCTGCCACCTCCCGTTTAGCGCAGCCACCATGGCTGGTCAGACTGGTGTCTGTGTGCGACGCAGGGGCAGCCCAAGGTACGTGGCAGGCCGGAGCACACGTGACCGCAAGGCTGATGGGCAGAAGGCCCAGTCCAGGGACTCAGAAGGGGAGCCCAGAGTCCAGGTTTCAGAAGCCCAAAGCACCTGCCCCAGGATGTGGCTCGGGGGCTGGGACTTGGCGCAGACGGGCCTCAGTCACCCTCTGCTGCTGGGGAGGTTTGCAGCTGCCGCTAGTGCATTCCCTGGCTGAGCTCTCGGAGCCTGTCCCTTCTCCTTCCAGTTTGTTCATGCCAGTGGTGAACCTGGAGAAGATTTCCAGCCTTCCCAAACCGGATGGACATGGCATCAAGGTGCCCCCGAAGGCTGCTGCTGCTTCTGCCCCCGGGCAGCTGCCCGCCAGCTCCAAAGAGCCCATGGGGAAGCTGTCCCTGGCAGTGTCGCCCAAAGAGCCGCTTGTGCCAGCCAAGGCAGGAGTCGACTCCTTTGTGCCCGCCGATGGCCTGGACAGGAAACCAGAGAGCACCTCTGCCTCGGGGGAGAAGGAGCCGGGCGCCACCAAACCACCTCCCAAATCCCACAAGAAGATGGCGCGTGAGTCCTGCTATTCTTCCTTTACTGCCCAGTGGGGGTGATGCTGAATCAGGCCAAGGTGACAGCTCGACAGGGCATTTGGGTGGTGGCGACTCAGCAGCCCTGTGCGAGGACGCAGCCGCGTGGCTCAGCACTGGTTGCCAGCCGTGATTGCTTAGCAGCTCAATTCAGCCTCTCTCCTTGGGCGGGTGGGCCGGGTTCCTCTCTGCCCCATGGCGGGAGCAGGGATCCTGGCATTTCCTTTTCTCTCCTGCCACACATGCACCTGCTGAGCCACTCCCTTCCCAGCCCAAGGAGTGCTCCCCTGATTGGAGCCCAGAAGAGTGAGAAGGCCACTAACCAGATCCTAGGACTCATCTGGTGCCTGTATAGCCCTAAAGAGCTGCATGCAGCTAGGGGCTGTCCTCTGAGTACCCTGAGAGAGAGCCTGGGCCAGTGCCTCAACCCTAGAACTGGGAGTCAGGCCAGCTGTGACCTAGTCCCCTGCCACTGACCCGCTGGGCGGACTTAGAATCCTAGAATATCAGGTTTGGAAGGGACCTCAGGAGGTTCTAGTCCAACCCCCTGCTCAAAGCAGGACCAATCCTCAACTAAATCATCCCAGCCAGGGCTTTGTCAAGCCTGACCTTAAAAACCTCTAAGGAAGGAGATTCCACCACCTCCCTAGGTAACGCATTCCAGCGCTTCACTACCCTCCTAGTGAAAGTTTTTCCTAATATCCAACCTAAACCTCCCCCACTGCAACTTGAGACCATTACTCCTTATTCTGTCATCTGCCACCACTGAGAACAGTCTAGATCCATCCTCTTTGGAACTCCCTTTCAGGTAGTTGAAAGCAGCTATCAAATCCCCCCTCATTTTTCTCTTCCGCAGACTAAACAATCCCAGTTCCCTCAGCCTCTCCTCATAAATCATGTGTTCCAGTCCCCTAATCATTTTTCTTGCCCTCCGCCGGACGCTTTCCAATTTTTCCACATGCTTCTTGTAGTGTGGAGCCCAAAACTGGACACAGTACTCCAGATGGGGCCTCACCAATGTCGAATAGAGGGGAACGATCACGTCCCTCGATCTGCTGGCAATGCCCCTACTTATACAGCCCAAAATGCCATTGGCCTTCTTGGCAACAAGGGCACACTGTTGACTCATATTCAGCTTCTCGTCCACTGTAACCCCTAGGTCATTTTTTGCAGAACTGCTGCTGAGCCATTCGGTCCCTAGTCTGTAGTGGTACATGGGATTCTTCCGTCCTAAGTGCAGGACTCTGCACTTGTCCTTGTTCAACCTCATCAGATTTCTTTTGGCCCAATCCTCTAATTTGTCTAGGGCCCTCTGTATCCTATCCCTACCCTCCAGCGTATCCACCTCTCCTCCCAGTTTAGTGTCACCTGCAAACTTGCTGGGGGTGCAATCCACACCATCCTCCAGGTCATTTATGAAGATATTGAACAAAACCGGCCCCAGGACCGACCCTTGGGGCACTCCACTTGATACCGGCTGCCAACTAGACATGGAGCCATTGATCGCTACCCGTTGAGCCCGACAATCTAGCCAACTTTCTTTCCACCTTATAGTCCATTCATCCAACCCATACTTCTTTAACTTGCTGGCAAGAATACTGTGGGAGACCGTGTCAAAAGCTTTGCTAAAGTCAAGGAACAACATGTCCACTGCTTTCCTCTCATCCGTAGAGCCAGTTATCCCGTCATAGAAGGCAATTAGATTAGTCAGGCATGACTTGCCCTTGGTGAATCCATGCTGACTGTTCCTGATCACTTTCCTCTCCTCTAAGTGCTTCAGAATTGATTCCTTGAGGACCAGGTCTATGATTTTTCCAGGGGCTGAGGTGAGGCTGACTGGCCTGTAGTTTCCAGGATCCTCCTTCTTCCCTTTTTTAAAGATGGATACTACTTAAATGCTCAGTGCCTTGGTTTCCCCATCTGGACAGTGAGAATAACCCTGGAGATTGTGAGGCCGAAGGAGCTGTTTGCAGTGTTCAGAGATCCTTGCATGGAAGGGGTTGCATATCTTTGCATCTCTTGCACTGGCCCAACGCTGCTTTAGTCTGGGTTCGGGACATTTCAATCCACCCCGGCAAGCCCATGGAAACCTTTCCATTTCTGCCCCGTTTAGTAAGCCCCCATCCCCACCTTGCTTTATAATAACAGATCCTAAGTACTGGGCCTCATTTCTTGGGGGGAAGGTTTTATATAGCACCTGCTGCAGTTGTACCTGAGCTCCACCCAACTTCAAAGAGCATGAAAGCTGGTGATGACAGTGTCCCTTTAAAATAGAGGCAAGAAGTAAGATTTTCCCTTTTGAAATGACGAGAACCTCCCAGCACAAAAGCCTGTTCCAACAGTCAACCAAAGCTCCAGGCCAAATGCAGGGATCTTAGGAAGTTTGACGAAGACTCTAAAGAGCAGGGCAAGCTCAGGGGATCCAGCCAGGCCCTGTCGCCACTGCTTTCCCCTCGTTCATCTCAGCTCTGTCTTTCTGCCCTGCAGGGAAGGAGTGTGATTTGAACAGGCAGTGTGGAGTTGTGAATCCTGACACCAAAAAGATCTGCACCCGGCTGCTGACCTGCAAGGTATTGTCATGTGTGAGATTGTTTCCTGGTAGAACAATAGGAGGCGGGGTGAGTTCCTGTCCCCCTACATCCCAGCTGGATGTTGAAGGGCTCTGCAAGAGGCCCCAGGCTGACGTGCCCACTGGGGAAGAGAAGCGTTTGGTCGCATGGCTATAAAGTGCCACCTTGTGAAGGTCTAATCCAGTGGTTCTCAACCTATTTAGCATTGTGGGTTGCACATGCAGCTCTTTGTGTTATGTGGGTCACATCCACACAATACATACAATACACAATACATACATCCACGCAATACTAGCTGTATGGGCCAGAGGATGTCACATGGGCCGCAGCTATGTGCTGACTGGACCCCCATAGACCACAGGTTGAGAGCCCCTGCTCTAGCCTGTTGGAGGAGAGGGGGCGAGAGATGTAGTGCTGACTGGCTTTAGGAGGCCCCCATGGACTAGAGACACCGCTTCATCTCACGGCTCAGCAACATGCATGCAGACAGGGAAATGTGGAGCCTCGGGCCTCTCCCCCTGGAAGCTCAGAAGAATCTCCACTAGCTGAATTAGTAAGAGGGTCTGTAGCTCCTGCGAGCCTCTAGGCACTAGAAGGGGAGGTCCCCTGGGGGTCTAATAGCATCCTGTGGTGAGCCCAGGCTGTGACGCTCTCCCCTCCTGCCCTCATCACAGATTCACTCCGTGCACCAGCGCCGCGAGGTGCAGGGCCGGGCGAAGGACTTTGACGTCTTGGTGGCGGAGCTGAAGGCCAGTTCCAGGAAGGGGGAATCCCCCAAGGAGAAGAGCCCGGTGAGGAAGGAAGTGCTTCCAGACCGACTCTCCCAGGAAGCCTCCTCCGGAGCTCAGACCTCGTTGGTTCTACCCAGCACTTCCCCTTGCCGAGCAAAGCAGCCCCACTCCCTCTGTGCACTTCCCAGGTAACTCAGCAGCAAGGAACCTCGGGTTTGCCTCCAGCTACCACCTGTGTGTGTCAGTCCAGGCAGACTCCCCCGCCCTGGCGTCGGAGGGGTGCTGTGCAGGCACCTCTCCGGGGCTGGCTTCTCCCACCTTCCCCGTGCAGAGATCCTAGCAGAACCAGGCCCCAGTGGGGACCGTCTGCCCTTTCCCGCAGTGCCTCTGGCACATAGATCCCCCCTGCCTAGCCCCATCCCTCTGCAGGCCCCCAGAGACGGCAGCTCTCACTCCTCTGCCTCTCGTTGGGTTCAGGTCCAGGGTTTCCTCAGAGAGTGACCCGGCGGAGCCGTCCACGACCTGTGGCGACAGTGAGCCCGGGCTTTACCCCTTCCCCATGCCCAAGGGCAGTATCCGGGGATCGAGTGAGGAGAGCGAGGACGACTTGGCCGAGGAATCCCACAGGCTGGACTGTCATTATGCAACACGGCCACCACGGCCTCAAGCGGTGAGTGCTTGGCGTGAGGTGAGGTGGGTCTCTGCCCCTCTCTGGGCAGAGACCAGTGCCCCCTGGTGGCACTGGGGACAATGACCTGTCCAGTGATTCTCAGGCCTGTTCGTGAGCATCCTACTCCCACAGAGCTGCTTGGATCTCAGAATCCAGCTGGCACCCACACGGAGTTGCCACATTTGGGGCTGGAAAGGAGATAGGAGGTTGGGGATGCAGCCAACAGTCCATCCTCTCTGCCATGCTGTGGGCTGGGCTCCTGACCCACGGGAGGGTGCTGCTATGTGGCTTACAGGGGTCTCAGCCTCCCTGATGGCTCTCTCCCCCCCGCTCTTAATCCCAACCAGTTCTGCACCTTCGGAAGCCGCTTGGTCAGCCCTGGGTGTTACGTGTTCAACCGACGGCTGGACCGGTTCTGCTCGGCCCTCAGCTCCATGCTGGAGAGACACCTCAGCTCACACATGTGGAAGTGAGTGTCCCGCTGGGGGAGGGAGCACTTGGGCCAGAGTGGGGTGGGTGTGTCTGCACCCTGGCCCAGGCAGTGGGGGTGGGGCGCCTGGAAATTTGCGAGGAAATCGTTCCCGGCTCACATGTTGAGATAAGAGACTGGCCGAGTGGCACCTGCCCCTGCTCAGCTCCTGGGAAGGTTGCGTTCCCCTGTGGTGCGGACAGCCGAGCGCTGGGCTGGACAGTTGGCAGTTCCCAGTCCAGCCACTCCCCTCCCCAGTCAGCTTCCAGAGGGTGAGGTGAGCATCAGCACCTCTGCCCCCCAGCCTTGGCCTAGCGCGTTGGTCACATTGGGTGCAATTGGCCTTCAGTCTGTTGGGAAGCCCACACAGACACATGTGGGCAGAGAAAATGCATGGTAAGATCTCCAGCATTCATGGGGGAAGCTCACCCTGCATGCATGAGAGGGTGTCGTGACCCCATTATTGTAACCCAGGCCAGGGGAGCTGTGGCAGGCTGCAGAGGAAGTCCTGGGGGACTCAAGGAAGCGCTGAGGAGGCAGTTTTCAGGAAGGGAGGTCAGCTGATGTGTCAATCACTTTTGTTCCTTTCAGCCTTGCTAAATTTAGAGGGTGGCTTCTATTTCAGTCTGTACGGTAATGCCTGCCCCAGCCCCCCTTCCCTACTGCCTGCAGTGGGAGTGGCAGGTGGGGTCTCTCCATGCCCTTCAGGGCATCCAGGGCAGCGAGAGAGGATGGCCATTGTGAGCAGAACCCCGAATAGAGCGGTAGCCTGTTAAGAGGTTACAGCAGGCACTGGGGAGCAAGGACATTTGCGTTCTATTTGCAGCTCAGTCACTGACTTACTGAGTGACCTGAGCCAGCCCCAGTGCCTCAATTTCCCCATCTATATAACGGGGGTAACGTCCCCAGTCTGTTAGGGGGGCTGAGGCTGGGCTAGCGTTCAGAATGTGTTTTGAGATCTCAGTGGCAGGGAGTATTAAGTGCAGGGACCTTATAAAGTGCTTTGTCAGGAACGTAAATAATTCCTATTAACCTTTATCGGGCTGATTAACACCTCCCTGGCCTGTTCCTACCCCACACCCCCAAATCCCCACCACCTGTAGTGACTCTCAGTCCCGGCTTCCCCCAGCAGGTGGGGCTGGAGCAAGGGCTTGAAGCACAGCCCTGATAGACAGGCGCATAGGAGAGACAGCCGGGGATCAGAGGGGGAGGAAACAGTGAGGATGGGGGTCAGAGTAGGGAGGAGATGGTGGGGACGAGAGGAGGAGGCATTTTGGGATTGGAAGGGCGAGGGGGCCAGTGGAGAGGTGGGACATAGCCTGGGATCAGATGGGTGAGGGGGTTGGCAGGGGTTGGAGACAGCCAGGGATTGGATAGGGGCAGGGCAAGTGGATGGGGTGTGGGGAGAGAATGTCTGGGATTGGATGGGGGAGAGGCCAGAGATTGGATAGGGGCAGGGCAAGTGGGTGGGTGGGGAGTACTGGGAGACAGCCCGGGATCGGATGTGGGAGGGGGCTGGCAGGTGCTGGAGATCAGATGGGGGAAGGGCAGGGGGTGGGGATGCAGGGACATGGCCCAGGATGAGATGAGGGAAGGGTAGATGGCTGAGATGTGGGGGACACAGCCTGGGAACAGATGGGGGAGAGGTCGGGGGAGAAGATTTGGGGACATGGCCTGGGAACAGATGGGGGAGTGGTGGGGGGTGGAAAATGGGGGGACACAGCCCGGGATCGGATGGGGGAAGGACAGGTGTAAGGAGATGGGATGGGGAGAACCCAGGATCAGATGGGGGAAATGTGGGGGGTGGCGATGCAAGGGCATGGCCCAGGATGAGATGGGGGAAGGGTAGGTGGGTGAGATGCGGGGGACACAGCCTGAGATCAGATGGGGGAAGGGCAGGTGGATGGGATCGGGGGACACAGCCTGGGATCAGATGGGGTGAGATTTGTGAGGTGTTGTTTAAATAAGCTGCAGCCCCTCCCCCAATCTTTCTGCTTCTGCTTCTGCTTCACTGGCCTCACCAGGAAGATCCCTCCAGCCGCCGACCCCCAGCTGCACCCAGCCCTGTCACCCGCCAGCCCAGGCTCCTCCACATCCAGCACTTCCCAGACCGGCAGCTCCTTGCTGGTGTGCAGCCTTCCCCATGGCGCCCCCGGGAGGACCTCCTTGTCCTGCACAGCGACGGCCACCAGGGAGAACCGCGGCCACCCCAGCCTGAGCTACACGGTGGGCTCGCCCCATGCCGCGGCCGCCTGCAGCCAGTCGGACTGCACGGGTGGGAGCCAGTCCATCACCTCCCCACTCCCGGCCAATACCCCCTCGCCATCCTTCAGCAAGTTGCCTTCTACCAAGGCCAGCAAGTCCTCCAAAGCCAAGGAGCCGACGGGCAGCGCGGAGCCAGAGGCCTCGGCCCGAAAGCGCAAGCAGCCTCTGGGCGCCGCTACCGGTCCTCCGTACAAACGGACCTGCCTCCTGGACCCGGGCAAGGGCAAGGTGGCCGGCTGCCAGGTCCCCCACCCGCCTGCAAAGACCAAACCCTCCCTGGGCTCCCCCTCCGCCGCCTCCCTCAACGGCGCCATCTCGCCAGGCTCCAGAGTCAAGCGGGCTGGCCACCTGGACTGCAGGGCTCCCGGCCACCCTCAAGTCAAAGCCTCCCAGCTGGAGAACCGGGGCTCCCCCCTGAATGGGCCGAAAGCGCTGCAGGCCAACTGCCTCTCGGACGAGGAGGCCAAGAAGCGCAAGAACACGGCCACCTACTGCAGGCCGGTGAAGGCCAAGCACCCCGCCGCCACCTCCGACTCTGGCTGCGCTGTGCGGAGGAAGAAGGCCGTTGCCTCGCTGGGCTTCGAGGAGAAGCGGAACGCACTGAAGGTACATGTCTGCCCCCCAACCCCCCGCTGCTGTGCATCCCCACAGCAGGCTGATCTTCCTACCCTGTCTACCAACAATGCAGTGGGCTCTGGATCTCCCCCTGCTGCTCTGTCATCCACCCCACAGCACTTCTTCTCCTCCCCGTCCTCCTTGGCTGCGTCCTGGACCTGCGGAGCCTTCCCAGATGGACCTCATGGTTCATGGGGTCCCTCTGAGCTCTGGGGGGCTGGATCAGGCTGCAGGGGTCTGAGCAGAGCAGCCCCAGGGAGTGGCTGCCACAGGATGGGAGCCTCTGCTCTGGGGCAGTGCCTGGCAAACAGGCTCCTTGAAGCCCAGCTGGCTGGCAGCTCATCCCTTGGCCACAGACAGTACAGATCCCCAGCATAAGACGGGTTAATAGGACCGTGGTTATGTGTAAAGTGGTCTGTATTCCAAACACTCTTCGGAGATGTCACGTCCCCAGCGGGTGGCGCTTTTGGGAGTTGGCTGGGGGGTGCCCACAGTGCTCCCTCCCAGCAGGGGCTCAGGCTAAGGACAGCCAGGAGGACATGCTTTTCCCAGTCGGAGGTGCTGTGGGACTGAGGCAGGGGCTTTGCCTTGCGGGAGCTCACAGCACTGCAGGGAATGGTCCTGGACTGGGGCTGGCTGTTGGGAAGGATTGTGGCCTCTCCTAACAGGAGGCATGCAGGTCACGGCTGGTATGCGTTGGGTACATGATCGGTACCCCCAGGTCTGTGGGACCATGGGGTGAGAATAGGGCTGATCAGCTGCTGAACTCTGCCAAGAAACAGTTCCTGTTCCCACCTCTGCCCCAGACTCGCCGGGTGAATTGCTTCCCCTCTCTGGGCCTCAGTTTCCCCATCTGTAAAATGGGGAGAATGATCTTGACCTGCTTCTCAGGGGCTGTGAGCTATGATGTGCTGTTCTGCTCTGAAAGGTGAAAAACATCCCCCCTGTACTCAGCCGACCTGCTTTCTGGCTGTGTCTGTCACAGCTGCTGGCTTCTTGGTGTCATTACGTTTCTACTGCTTGTGACTCCCATTAGCCCTGCAGGGCAGAGTCTATTCCTGTAAGCCCTGTGAGGCCGGCCTGACCGCCGGAAAGAGTCTCTTCCTTTTTGTGCATCAATAGAATCAGTCAGTGACCTCTGTGGAAACCCATTGGGGTCACTTAACTTGGCCTGTCGAACCTTTATTACTGACGATGTGCAACAAAGACAGAGACCAGCTGGATTCTCAGGTCTCCCAGGGAAGTTTGTGGGGGAGGGAATCACCTTTTTATGGGAGGGGGCACATTCGCTGGGAAGTCGCAGATCTTAACAAGGGCCACGCGATGCCATTTCCAGCAGCACAGGGCATGCTGCACTTCTCAGAAGGGCTCTGGCACTGAGAGCTCTTATTCAGCTATTCAGATGCAAACACAAGGGTACGCTTTTATTATAAGTAGACGCCAATTAGACACAGCCCTTGGGCTTCTGACAAGTTGCCCTAGTCCCTGAGCCCCTGCGGCAGAGAAACACTGGCCCTCTGCGCTCATGTGTTCTGCTCCTTTGTTCCTCTGTGCTGACCCCCTGTCCTCTTGTCTCCTTGCAGTCGAAAGCGCATTAACAAGCAAGTGCCTGTGCAATGCAGACGGAGCCATCGGCCGTGAGGACTGGGAGGCCCTGGGTCGGATTCAGAGGCCACCTGCTTTTTATAACTTTATATTATTTTTTTTAAAAGAAAAAAAAACTCTATAAAAATACCTCAAGACTCTTCCCTGTTCTGTTGCTGCTAAAAAAACCCGAACGAACAAAATCCCAAGGGGGAAAAAAATCCAGACGCAAACCCGATCCACACTGGGAGGAGGTTGGAAGCGGATGGACTGGACCGAGGAGGCAGCCACACTGCCGGGCTGGGATATTTATAAGAATTATTATTGCTGTTTTCGTTTCTTTTTTTAAAAAAGAAAAATCAGTATTGAAAGGGTGGTTTGGCCTGTGGCTTTCAGCATGGGGGGCAAGCGCCCCCTCCTGGCAGGGCTGGGAAGCAGATGTTCCAGCCAGCTACAGTTGGGGTGGATCCCCCTGCAGGCTATGCCCTGATGTGCGTTTCCGTTGCACGTCATCGCCCATTGCTGCTAGTGCCTGACATATGCCTGGCGCATGGGTGGCTCCCCCTGCTGGCAGTCCCCTGACGTGTAGGCACTTCTCTTCTCCCAAAGCTGTGTCTGGTGGCGCAAGCGTTTTCCTCCGGAATGGAGCTTATGTCAGGATCTTGCAAGGTCCACACCAGTCCCTTAGTGCAATGTCTTGGCTACTTCATGAGGCCTCTGTTTTTTCTGATTCCCTCTGCTGCTTATTGTGCCTGGCCCAATCTCTGCCTCAGTGCCCCCTTCCTGTTCTAACCCTGGGCAGCGACTGGCACCCAGTGGAGTGGTTGTGTGACAGACAGGAATACCTCACCCCGACGGGACAGCTCTGAACCGGCACCCATGTTCTTGTGTAACTCTCCTCCAGCCCATGTCTTCGTTTGAGAAGATTAGTACCTTGCACTTGTATGTCCTTAGGACCAGAAGGGTGGCTTAAGCCAGTCATGGTGTGGCTGAGGATTGTAGCTGCTGCTTGGCCAATGCTGTGCTGGTCCAACTCCCCACAGTGTATTATTAAGAATTATTTGTTGTATTGGGCTAACAGTTCGAGGCCCCGATGGGCTGGGCATTGTACAAATCCATCATTGGAGACAGTCCCTGCCCCAATTCAACTAGACAAAGGGTGGGAAGGAAAACAGGTGCAGAGAGGGTAAAAGTGACTTGCCCAAGGTCATCCAGCAGCCAAGTGGCAAAGCTGGGAATACACCCAAGGCTCCTGACCCACAGTCCAGGTCCTTAATCCAGTTGCCTTTTTTTCCCCTCTTCCAAGAAAGCTTGTTAGTGTCGGATCTGTAACTGGATGGTGAGATCCTGGGGAAAGGCTGCACGGCTGGCTCCTTTCAGCTGGCTTTCCACGGAGAGCCCAGACAGGCAGTTTGGATAGAGATCCTTTTCGGCTTATAGCTGTTCTTTAAACAGGCTGCGACTGGGTACCTGGGAGTGGTGACTTAGGTGCCCCAGGCTAATGTTTGTACAGCGCCTAGCACAATGGTCCATAACAAGGGCTACTAGGCACTATGGTAATACATGTCTCTCTATTTGGCCCAAGCTGTGCCTCCCAGTCTGTACTGCTGTTTTTAGCCATGTCATGTCCTGCTGTCTCCCAGCTACTGGAGCCTTCCCCCACTGCCTGCCCCACCAGCCTTTCATTGACATGTTTAGCTACACACTGCAGTGTGGATGCAGCCTACTTTTCACTGCAGTGTTGCTACACGTCCCCTACACGCTGCCAACACTGGTGTGCAGGGTAGACATACCCTCAATCTGCTCTCCCCAGCCCCAGTTCACAGTTCTAGCTCTCGTTCCCTCTGCATTCACATCAGGCAGCTTCCTCCTCCAAGCTGCCTGGCCCCAGCTGGGGGAGGGGCACTGACAGCACAAGGAGAGACAGGCTCCTTGCTCTCAGTTCGGGCACCCTGGCTGGGCCTCGGCATGACCCACAGCAACCCAGAACTGCACTTGCAGGGAAAGTGCTTGTGAGGCCCAGCCCGGAATGGACCCAGTGCAGACAGAATCTTTGGAGAACTGAGCTGCAAAAATCAAAGTCTCAGCTGAGCATGTGCAAACCGAATTTTTCAGATGCTCATAACTTGGCCAAATATGGGCAGATTTCTCCAGGGATGGCAAAAGGCTCATCTCTAACACCCTGTCAAACTTCAGGTCCCTGTCCCAAAGCAGGGAGGCGCTAGAGCTTTCCAAAGAGAAGGGGACCAGAATTTTTTAACATGGGGAAAAACAAGGTATTTTTCACTAGCCTTCTCAGAAGCAGTTGAACTGTTTTGTGTGAAATCCCCCCTGAAAATCAGCTTGGAGCATGGAAAATTTCAGCCCAGTTGGTGAAAGTTTGGCAAAGTTATAAGCAACTGAAAATAGGCTTTTAAAATGGGAAATGTCTGACAACCTGAATGGTAGGCGGCGCTGCCAGCCCTGCACATGAGAATGGCAGCTCTTCTGGAGCAGGCCTGGAGGGAGCCCTAGGAGCCGTCAGCTGATCCTGGCCCAGGACTGGACAGGCAGGGCAGTGTTTTAGAAAAAGCCCTCAACATCCATTCCTCCAGGTGGAGGGGTGTCTGTCACCAGATCCCTCTTCGTGGAGTTTCCCCAGCCTCATTCTGCTCGCCATGGGGCTGCAGAGCGCGCCCAGTGTACACGGGGCAGGTCCAGGAGCCCTGGGCGACGTCCCCGTGTGGGAAGGCTGAATTCATGCTGCTGGGGCGTGGGCCTGGGTCTCAAACGCCCATAGAGCTGCCCCCTTTGGCGTCCTGGCCTATGTTGGCTGCCAGCCGGCACAGCAGGGAACCGGCCCCAGAGAGACGCCAGACGAAAGGGGCGATGGGGCTTTGGCCCCCCAGGCTGATTGCCCTCCTAGAAGACGAGCTGCACAGGGGCTGTGCCCTGTGAACCCAAAGGGGGGTGGTCAAGGGTCCTGGGAGAAAGTAGAGCGGCTTGGGGGTGGGGGGAGAGAATCATAGAATCATAGAATATCAGGGTTGGAAGGGACCCCAGAAGGTCATCTAGTCCAACCCCCTGCTCAAAGCAGGAAAAGTACCATGACCCCTGCTCCTCCACTAGGACTTCAGTCCTCCAGACCCTCCCTCTCCCCAGTGGCCCCTTGAACCCCTCCCCCTGGATCCCTCTAGCTCCACCCCTTCCTCTCCCCTCTGGCCCCTTGAACCCCTCCCCCCACCCCTCTGGCCCCTCCCCCTGGATCCCTCTAGCTCCACCCCTTCCTCTCCCCTCTGGCCCCTTGAACCCCTCCCCCCACCCCTCTGGCCCCTCCCCCTGGATCCCTCTAGCTCCACCCCTTCCTCTCCCCTCTGGCCCCTTGAACCCCCCCCCACCCCTCTGGCCCCTCCCCCTGGATCCCTCTAGCTCCACCCCTTCCTCTCCCCTCTGGCCCCTTGAACCCCTCCCCCCACCCCTCTGGCCCCTCCCCCTGGATCCCTCTAGCTCCACCCCTTCCTCTCCCCTCTGGCCCCTTGAACCCCTCCCCCCACCCCTCTGGCCCCTCCCCCTGGATCCCTCTAGCTCCACCCCTTCCTCTCCCCTCTGGCCCCTTGAACCCCCCCCACCCCTCTGGCCCCTCCCCCTGGATCCCTCTAGCTCCACCCCTTCCTCTCCCCTCTGGCCCCTTGAACCCCCCCCCACCCCTCTGGCCCCTCCCCCTGGATCCCTCTAGCTCCACCCCTTCCTCTCCCCTCTGGCCCCTTGAACCCCCCCCACCCCTCTGGCCCCTCCCCCTCCGGCTCCACCCCCTTCCCCTCCCCTCCTCCTCTCTGGCGCCTTGAACCCCTCCCCTCCCCTCCGCCCCTCGCTTTCCCCCGGCCCCGCCTCACGCGCTCGGCCCCGCAGGCCGGTGCTGGGGGCGCCCCCAGGCCCGCTATGCAGGCCGGGCCCCCGCGGTGCCGCGTCTCCCGCTGGCTGCGGCGGGGCACCGGCCTCCTGGCGCACCTGGCGGCGCTGGGCCTCACCCTCTGCCTGCTGCTGCTCTCCCGGCCCGGCACCAGTGAGTGGGGCAGGCCACAGGAGGGGCCGAGGGGTCAGTGGGTGCTGGGGCGGGAAAGGATGGGGGGCCGGGGTAGGGGAGGGGCGGGGTGGAGACTGGGGGGCCGGGGGAGGGAGGCATGGACTGGGCCGGGGGCTGAGGGTGGTCAGTGCGGAGGGCTGGGGTAGGGGAGGCATGATCTGGGGGTTTGTGGGGGGGGCAGGGTAGGGGAGGCATGGACTGGGCCGGGGGCTGGGTGGGTCCAGGTGAGGGTTGGGGTGAAGCTGGATGAGGGGCCTGGCCCCTGGGGGCCAATGGAGGGTGCAGGAGCCCAGAGGCGGAGCAGCGGCAGAGGAAGTGATGGGGCTGTAGGGATGCAGCAGGCTGAGGACGGGAACGTGGGGCCAGAGTCAGGGGACCCCTCTTAGTAATTACTGGTAAGTGGCCTGCAGAACCCCTGAGCTCCCCCTCCTAAGCCTCTACCCTGCTCCCTATAGCACAGGGCCCCCGTGTTGGGGCATTAGGCTCTGTACTGAGTCAGTTCCCAACGCCCTTCCGGACCTCTCTTCCACATTCTCCCTGTCCTGGGTCTCTGAAATGGGGTGTCTTCTCCCCAGGGCTGGCCAGAGCCTGTCTGTCCCAGCATTACTCATGTGTATGTCTCCTCTTGCCTCTGGGAGAGGGAGCCAAGGGCTGGAGAGCAGGAGCCAGCAGTTTTATTCCTTGTTCTCCACTGGGTTGTCAGTCGCTCCTCCTCCCTAAGATGGGTGACGCTGGCTTTTAAAGTGTGGGGGGACCTAGCAGAGACTGGGAGGAATCATAGAATATCAGGGTTGGAAGGGACCTCAGGAGGTATCTAGCCCAACCCCCTGCTCAAAGCAGGACCAACCCCAACTAAATCATCCCAGCCAGGGCTTTGTCAAGCCTGACCTTAAAAACTTCACGGGAAGAAGATTCCACCACCTCCCTAGGTGCTCCCTCCATTCCAGTGCTTCACCACCCTCCTAGTGAAAAAGTTTTTCCTAATATCCAACCTAAACCTCCCCCACTGCAACTTGAGACCATTGCTCCTTGTTCTGTCATCTGCCACCACTGAGAACAGCCTAGATCCATCCTCTTTGGAACCCCCTGTCAGGTAGTTGAAAGCAGCGATCAAATCCCCCCTCACTCTTCTCTTCCGCAGGAGGAGAGGGAGGGATGTGAAATTATGGACCACTTAGTTTTTCAGCATCTATGAAGTTTCCCAGCACGTCAGTTTCAGCATTCCCTGTGTTTGGGTCAGCTTATTGCAGTTAGAGAAGGTCCATGTGGGGGGTGGGGGAGGGCAGAAGCTGTGCCTGAAATGGGATGCATCTGGGAAGAGTTGCAGTGCAGACTCAGGCCAATGTAACATTGTTTAAAAGGCTGCACTCATCTTGGTTTCTGCTCAGTTTGAACACACAGTACTTTTTAAGAACCACTGATTAACTCTGAGAAGGGATATTATCTCCAAAGGATAGAAATAAACATTGCCAACGGTGAGGAGAAAGGGACTGAAACCCTGTATTCCATGCGCCTTCCCAAATCCATCAGGAAAACAGGATTCAGACCAGAGCACCAGACAGTTCCGTGAACCCTCCATACTTGATTGTCCCCATCGGGCTCCACAGCCGGGGAGAGGAACTATAATCATGATAAGAAATGGGTACAGAATGGGTGAATGAAGCATCATTTCCTGTTTAGTGTTGCCGCAACTGGAAGTGTTGACTCTTTCCTTCCCAGGTCTGTTTTCTTGGCACCCAGTCTTCATGTCTATAGCGGTAAGTTTTTGTTTTGTTTTGTTTTGTTTTTTCCCTGTTTATCTACTAGAAATGTCCCCAGGTTTATAGCCACTTTGGTTTGCTTTTGGAGATGTTAGCATGTAGCTCTGGCTTCCCTCCCCCTGGGCCCCACTGGTGCAGATGGAGCCACCCTTAGCAGCATGCACTCATTTGTCCGTGATTCATTGCAGCAAGTGTTATCTTCCTGAGGACTTGTGTGTCCTAGCTGGCTTCCGTTCACTCCTGAGGTCTGATTTCCAGTGTTTCAGTGGGTGGATGTGGTGGTTGGAGGGAAGCGCAGACGATAGCATCTGATCTAGTGTCAACAATGAATTTATTACCCACATCTTTAAAGTAGGTGCTCTCCTGATTGGCAAGATGCCCCCAAACGGTAGTTCTTAGCCCTGAGCAGATGCTGATTCCAGATGTGGTTCAGTGTCAGTTTGGAGTGAAAGCTGCTGGGCTAATGGCTGAGAGCGAGGGTTCAGGGGTGAAGGGTTTTCGTCTGGATCAGAGTGGGACTCTGTAACATCAGTAAGAGAAGTATGTGTATCTGGGAATTCTGAATAGACAGTGGGAGGCAGACCCTCTTACACTGCCAGGAGTTAAAGATGGTTTCCTCTACATATGAAATAGATGAGAATTATTTATTTTGATTGATAAACTGGCTGCCTGTTACCGTTTTCCAAACACATTTACACTAGTTTAAAAGCATAGCTCAATGAAAACAACGAAATGGCAAATTCTGCCCCCCCAGAAAACCCTCTTCCCATGACAGGCCTTAGGGAATAGCTAGATCCTGCAACATGCCCTGAAGGTTTAAAAATAATAATAAAAAGTGGGACATGTATTCGAGCCCGGAATGCCCTGCTTCTGACCATTATCTCTCTCCACCCCGCAGAATAGAAACATGGGGGCTGCATGAGCGTATCCCAGCTGAGCTCCACTGGAGTGAGAGGAGGGTCTTGAAAGTCCCCAGGAACATGCAATAGGGGGCTTTTTAGATTCAAAACAACTCCTGGAAAGAGGTTGGTGGTGGGTGCAGTGTCCGCAGGTGACATGCTAATGCTGCGGCAGCGTCTACCTGCCCTGCAAAGCCCTGATGCTAATGATGGGAGCAGGAGTGTGCATGATTTGCTAGGATTGAACTAACTCACAGGGATAAGGCTGAGTTTCCCAGTTCCCCTTTATGTACGTTGTGCCCTCAGCTGGCAGGACACTCTTGTCACTGGTGGTGGCCATCTCATGGCTCTACCCACGGGAGTAGCTCAGGTTTGGAAGCATGAACTTTTCCTTCTTCCCCTAAAGGCCCCTTGCACTCTTCTGTCTCTGGGCTAATGTGCTGCCCCACGCAGGGTCCTTGGCCAATGTTCCCGCCAGGCAGGATGGGGGGCAACCAGGCATCGTGTTGCTAATGGTCTCCTGTGTCCCCAGTTCTGCCTCTGCCTGCCCGAAGCCATCCTGCTCTTCTCGCCCGAGAACTCCCCGTTCTGCTTCTGCTCCCGTCAGGTGAAAGTGGGGCTGCACTGGACCGCGCAGACGCTGGTGGTCGTGTCTGCCACACTGGGCCTAGGCTTCATCGTCTCCAGCAAGAATCGGAGTGAGCTCCCGCACTTGGTTTCCTGGCACAGCCTCCTGGGCATCCTGACTCTGGCTGCCACCTGTGGGCAGGCTCTGTGCGGGCTTAGCCTGCACTTGCCCCAGCTGCTGAGGATCGCTGCTGTGGCACAGCTAAGGCTGTACCATGTCACGTGTGGCCTGGTTGTGTGTCTGCTGGCCACCTTCACTGTAGTCCTCGGGATTTGCTCTGATTGGTTCCAGGCACAGGTCAAAGGGGTAGCTTGGTATTTCTGCCTGGCATTGCCCTTCTACCCTGCCCTGGTGATCATGAACCAGATCACTGACGTTCACCTACCAAAGAAAAGGATGCATGTCTGAGCTCCGGCCTCCCCTTCTCCTTGCGCCTCTTCCCATCCCAGGTCTGAGCTTCGGCCTGCCCATCCCCCCTCTTCTCCCTCCCCCACCCCAGCTCTGACCTGCCCATACCCCTCTCTTCTCCCCCACCACCCCTCTGAGCTCCAGCCTGCCCATCCCCCTCTCTTCTTCCCTCCCTCCGCCCACCGGGTCTGAGCTCCCACCTGCCCTTCTACCTTCGTTCCACAATGCACATGTTCATTAGGGGAACATTCCTTCTCTCTCTGTACTAACGAGCATTTCCCCTTGTGTGTTTAGCAGACCTGCCCTGTGGGCATAGATCCTGAACTGTCAGATCACAGCTAAGATGGACACTTCATGTATTTTTGTTCAGGTTTTGGACCCGGGGCTCGGTTTTGAGCTCCTGGCTCACACTGGAGTCCCTGCCCCTTAGCACTGCAGCTTAGCTGGTCCTGCCCCGGATGAGTCCCTTTGCTTTCGGGTGCAAAGCCTGGCCCCATCTTTGCAGGCAGAACTCCACTGCCATCGCTGCTTGTCATTCAATCCCTGGGGCTGCTGGGATTGTAAATGAGGCAGAAGAGCGCCTGGGTGCATCTGGCTGCTGGCAGTGTCCCAATAGGCCCCAGGTTCTCTTCAAACTGGATTAATTATTGTTCATAATGTTACTCTGGGCTTCCCATTGCCCTCTCCCCCTGTGACGCCCCCCGGCCCCGACCCATGCAGGCCCTTGCAGAACCTCAGGCTTTTCCGAGGCGGGAGGGTTGGATTTTGTGGTAGTTGGACCCCCCAAGGGCCCAGCAGGCTGAGGGAGCAGTTGGAAGGATATGGGGCCTTTTGCCTGGATTCTCGCCAGGGTGGGGTGTGAAATGGGCCTGTGTGAGACGAGTTGGTGATCTAGCTGTGCCTGAGGCCTACAGGGAAGCACCTAGATCCTATGGTGAGGTTAGCGCCATAGACAGGTGGCATTGGGCGTGGAAACTTGCACTATTGCTGCCCAAGCTAGACCCATCCAGTGCGTAAGCAAAGGTCTTGGCTCTGCATGGTCATCAGCACAGCCCCTTTGACAAGCACTGAGTTCACTTTAGCTAAGGACGTGTGGGGGGGGGTCCCGGGGAGGTGGTTGCTTGGCACCCTCCACGTCCTGAGAAGCCGCTGTTTCAGAGGCCAGTTGAGGCACTTGACTACTGCTTGTTTGTTCTCCACTGCAGTGGCAGGTCTATATCTGCGTGTCGCTTTGGGGCAGAGGCCGTGGGTTAGCTCAGTGGGTTGTAATGGGAAAGCACCAAGTTTGCAGTGTCCCTGGGGTTTTCATGGGCTGGGGATGGCTTTGCAGGTGTGGCCCGGGGGCAGGTTTACTAGCTGTGCAGGCTTCATAACTCTCAATGACTTGGGCTTTGGACCTGGGCTCCACTGAAAATGTAGGTCAGCATAGTTCTGGAGCTCGCGAGGGCCACGGCTATGCTGATCACACCCTCGGTGTTGACACAGCTTGGGTGACGGAAACAGTTTTTCATCAGTCTAGCTACCATCACCCGGGTAGGTGGTGTTCCTACGCTGATGGAAAAACCCCTTCCAGCTGTAGGCTACGTTGACGCTGCGGGTGTGTGCTGGCATTGCTGTGTCGATCGAGCTGTGTCGCTATAGTCCCCATAGTGCAGACGTAGCCTTAGTCAGCAGCAAAGCTCCTAGGGCCATGTTTGGGGTGGGAGCTGATTGACTTTCACTATTCTCATATTTAACCATTTCAGTGGCAGGACTTGCAGGGGGCATCTGTCCCCAATATCTCGGGGAAGGTGCTTCACTGGCTTGCATTGCATTTCCCTTTCTGGGGTGCTGGCACTGCACCAACAGAATGTCCAATGTCATGCCCCCCACACCTCCCCGTATGTGTCACCAGTGGGGTTTTCACCTGTGACCCTTGGCACCGCAGCCCTTGCTAAAGAGTAGCTCTGCTAGGCTGCTGTCCTTCCTGAGGATCAGCCACTATGCTAGTGGGGTACACATGCAGTGGGCAGACTGTCACTGCATGGATGGGGGTGGCAGCAGGGGCAAGGCAGATGTGCTAGCAGGGGCGGAGACCCATGGAAGGGCTGTGATGCCCTTTGATGGCTCTTGCTGTGGACATGCTGCTGAAATGGAAGTGTGTGCAATTCTTTTGTGCGCTTAGGGTTTGGTTGCCAGCTATCCTTCCCCTCCCCAAGGACTCACTCCCCTTTCTGAAACCCCACCTGCAGGGTCACTCTGGATTAGCCCTGCGAAGCCAGCGTGGGCAGCAACAGGCAGGAGCAATATTTGCATCTCCCAAGCTCAGTACATTCCTTCTTTTAGCTGCATTCTGAGTGGCTCCGGCTCACTTAACCCAACTGAATCCCCTCTCTCTGTTGTGTTATGGGTCCAAAAAGCCGGGCCAAGTCCATGCCCTGCGAGCTAAAGGCATTGGCTTTGGGAATGTCTTTCATCTCAGGGAGCTAATGAAGTGCAATCCTAAATGCTGACAGCCACATTCCTGTCTGGTTATACAGAGCCTTCCACATCTGGGTGCTTTCCGGCGTGCCGTGGGACAGCCACGGCCACCCTACCCCGCCCCGTGAGCTCAGGCTTTGAGTGCTGGGGATGCAAAACATGTATGTACAGCTGCACTCCAGCTGAGAGCCATTGGAGGGAACTCGCCACCTCATGGGAGCTGGAGACCCTCACCTGGCTGTCTCCCTGCAGCACTGGTCAGAATCCAGACTGAGCTTTTCCTTAGGGCAGAGCCAAGCACCAGAATTGTGCCCTACATGTCTGTAGCACCTCACACAATGGGGTGCTGACCTCAGGGAGGGCCTCTAGGCAATATACAAAGCAGCTGCTTTCTCTGAGATTACTTCTTGGGAGAGCTGCAGTCCAGGACCTTGTTCTGACAGTTTCCATCAGCAGCTGCTGTCCGCAGAGACCGGCAGGTAGGGTTGGGGTTTGTACAGTCGCACATTGTCTGGCTCACCATTGCATGCAGCAAGCCTCACGATGTCTCACTCCATAGACCTGCTTGTGGCACATCTTGTTATAGATCATAGCAGGAGTGGAAATAAACCAGAAGCGCTGCAGCTGGGGGAAAGGGAGAGCAGACAGATGAGTGGCTGTGTTGGACTGAAGGTTGCTAGAGCAGACGGATTGGGAGGGGTGCAGATGGAGTGAAGGCTCTCTGGGTCTCTGATCACATCCCACACCTGCTGGGTTTTGCTGTTCAAACTTTGATTCCAGCTTGCTGAGCAAGCCAGCATTCTGCCCTTGTGATTGCCAGCTTCGGGGGGGAGGGGAGAAAGGAGGTGGCTCTGGGGATGGGTAAGAGAAAAAGTTCATCTAATTAGAGGTGTCTAAAAGGCACAGAGAAATTCATCAGCAGCATGGGGTGGGAGGGAGAGACCGTGAGCAGGATTTGGATTGTGTTTGAAACGCAATAACTCCAGTGGAAGAGGGTCACAGGTAGATAGGGCACAAATGGTTCATTTTCCATCATCTCAGTCTCCAGGTTCCTTTAGATCATGCTGTAGCAGGGGCCTCGTCACCCTGCTATTGCTGTCGTTGTCTCTCCTCTGCCTTTCAAATAGCATTGTAATGGGTAAGAAGTGTTTGGCATCTGTGTGGTTGGTGCGTTTGTATGTGCTCTTAGCCTGTGTTGAGTGTTGAATACACAGCCCTGCAGTAATTGGGGCCCAGTCATGGAATGTAATTGTGTGTAACAATGAAACCTCAGTCAATCCCAGCCGTGCCCGCTGTGTGCTCTGTTTGCGGCACACATGGATGGCATGTGGCATTGCTGGCAAGGTGATACTGGGGTGCCATGACTGGTGCTGTGAGCTTGAAGCTCAGCCATTTGTGTGTTACCTGTGAGGTGGGGCATATAGGATGAGACAAGATAATGTCTTAAGCCAAGGCCTGAAAGTCAGATCCGGCTCCTTTCCCCACTCTGCTGCTGACACGTGACCATGGGCAAACCCTTGTGTGCTGGAGTTTCCCATCTGTAAAATGTGGGGAACACCACCCTGACTCGCAAGGCTGGTGGGGGGCTAACTGAACTGCTAACGCCCATGGCGATCTGAACGCTGGCAGGGGTGGGCTCGAGACGGGCAGAGTGTTGTCAGGAAGTGGTCTGGCATTGTTCATTTCTCCGGGGCAGGAGTGTCCATGCAGCTGCCGCAAAGCCCGTGGGTCTGAGTGAAGAGTGAGCAGTACTGTGCCTTGTATGGCACCTGTCATCAGAGGCTCTCAAGCATGTCACAGCTGCTAATCACTTAATTCTCATGACCGCCCCCCGGTTATTTTTATTACCATTTTACAGCTGGGCAAATTGAGATACAGAAAGGGAACAACACTTGCCTAAGGTCCCACAGCTAACCCAGATTGCCTGACTTCAGTCCTGCTGCCCAAACCACTGGGCTGGGCCTGAGATGGAAGGGAAGAGAGAGCCCAGCGTGGGTGGCACTGAGCATCTAGAGCAGAAACTGGGGGTTGGGAGGTTATTACATGGGAGGTCGCGAGCTGTCAACCTCTATCCCAAATCCTGCTTTGCCTCTGGCATTTTTAATGGTGTTAAATATATAAAAGAGTGTTTTTAGTTTTGAAGGGGGGTTGCACTCAGAGGCTTGCTTGAAAGGGGTCACTAGCGTTTAAAAAAAAAAAAAAAAAAGGGTTGAGAGCCACTGATCTAGAATGACCAAGTGGAGACGTCTGCCCACGCCCCCTCTCATGGGCACTAGGATGGCGGGGAGAAGAGGAAAATCAGCTTCTGACCCATGAAGAGAGGGAAGCTAGTGGGTCCCAGGGCATGACTGAGATGGATGTGGTGAACAGACAGGCTGTCTCTGGTACTTACATGGTCCCCATTGCTGGAGTGTGAACACCTCACACTCTGCACAATCCCCTGTGAGGTGGGCAGTACCGTTACCCCCATTGTTTCTTTGTGCTTCTGCACAGATAGGGACCTAAGTGACTTGCCCAAGGTTGCCCCAGCCATCTGCAGCAGGGCAGGGAATTGAACCCAGGATCTCCTAAATGTCAGGCTCTGCCCCACCAGGGCCCCTCCATCCTTGCATCACAGGGGGTTGATACATTATCACAGCCTTGTCCTTGTGCAACAGCAAAGCCCTGTGACTCCAGCACTTCGCCGTGCAGTGATCCGTGCTCGTGAGTTGGGGGGTTCCGAATGCGCCCTAGTGGCCCAGCCTGCGCGCTGCTGGGATGGAGGCACCAGCTGCCCTGGAGAAATGCAGCATCCCTGTCTCAGCTGCACGGACCAGGACCAGTGGATGTTGGGGTGATGTTTGCCCACACGGGGGAGCTGTTTGCAAAGGAGGGAGAGCTGCCAGAGCTCGCCTGGACTGGTCTGTGGGGGCCTGGATACTTCACAGCTCAGACACTCATCAGTCTCGCTCCTAAAACCTCCTGATCCAGGTGCAGGGAGAGGCTGCTGCGGTAACCGGTTGGACGAAAGCTTCTATGTTCCCATCCAGCCGCAGAGCCACTAGGGTAACTGGAGGGAAGCCCTGGGCTGCGGTTCTGCCAAGCTTGCCTTGCCTTTCCTTGGCACATGTGCCTCTTTCTCCCCCACCCCGATAGCACCAGCTCAGGCTAGCAGCCAAGCTGTCTGAATGCTCCAGGGTCTGCCTATGTCCCTGGCACGGAGCCGGTACCATCGCTGCCTGAACACAGGAGCTTGGATGTTGGCTCTACAGATGTTTCGGGGAGGCGGGAGGATTAAATAATGTGTAAAATCAAGTCAGCCAGAGGTCACCTTAACAGCAGCATCCAGAAAGCCAAGAAGGAAAGATGAGGATTAGCTCAGGGATCCGTGTCACCTCTCTCCAGCTGTTGACCCCCCTGGACTGTCTGAGCTGGTTTCCCAGGGCCTTGCTTGTGTGGCTGCTCTCGTTGTTGGGGGATACAAATTGTGCCATGCTGGGACTAGCTATGTTTGACTGTAGGCCACTGCCAGATCCCCAACTCCCCCGATAGACCCAGGGATTGGTGACTGATACAAAGGTCAACATCTCATGAAGCGTCCGGCAAGCGTTTTGTGTCCTGTCAAACGCAGTGACGATCCCAGTCTGCCTGTGGCCCCGAGTCAGTCCCGCATGCTAGCGGCTTGTTTACCTCCGGGGGTGGTGGAGAAGGACAGGATGGTGTGATTGTGAAGTCCCGTATCTTGCAACAAGCCAAGGCTAGACATGCTGCCTGCTTCGGGCCCGGAATGCCTTGCCCAAGCAGAGGCCCTGGGTCACTCCTCCCTGCGGTGCAACTCAGCCTCTCTCCCTGCCCCCAGCACATTGGGATCAGTCGATCTATGGGACTGAACTGGGCCATGGTACGGTAGTGTCTGAGCAGTAGCAATCGTTACTGTATTGATCCTTGCAGACCCCTGTGGGATGGGGAAGTTTTGTTATTCCCAGGGTCTCTTGCCTCCTCCTCCTCCTCCTCCTCTCCTAGTTAAGCTGTCAAAGTCAGTCCTGCGGGGTCCCGGGTGTTAGTCCTGCCAGAGCCCCAGCCGGGCAGCATGGGGTGGTGCCTCCCTCGCCCATGCACACGGTGTGCCTGCTGTTTGGGCACGGAGCCCAGCAGCCTGAGGATTGGCCCTGAACAGCAGCTTTGATGGATGTGCAGACAAAGGAGCTCGGCAGGGCCTTTCAGACAAGCAAGCAGTGGTGCTTGGCTTGCTCTTTTCAGCTCTCAGGGAAGGTACTGCACCTCAGGACCACACAGCGTTTGATCTCTGGCCCGCTCAGCAGCCTGAGACATGGTCCGGCTCATCTCCTGAGGGGTGCTCGGATTTGCTCCTGTTGTTAGAAGGCTCTGAGTCGCTTTCATCCCCTGCATAGAGCATACGGGAGAGCTGACCACTCCTACTCTGATCCCACGCTCCTTTCAACTGGAGTTCTGGGCCCAGGCCTCCGGTGGTGGAATCCCTCTGCTGTTCCGTTGTAAGGAGCCCATTGCCCGCCAGCCCAACAGTGTCTCCCTGGAGCCCAGAGATGGGATGCCCCTGCTGCTTCAGGCCTTTGCGCTGTTGCTGTGCTGCTGAGTTAAGCCCTCTCTGATGCCTGTTCGTGCAGAGGGAAACATGCTTGTTCCAACTCCCCCTTCATACAGCCTCCAGAGAGGCGATCTTGGGGGCTGTGAGGCAGTGATGGAAGCTCCTCTGTTTGACCCATTAAAATGTGTGTTACAGCTGTGCCTCATGGTTCCGACCGGGAATGGGGCCACCTTGTGCTAGGTGCGGTACAAATGCATAGGAAGAGGAGGAATGGAGGCACTAAACAGAGCAGATGGAATGGAGGGGAGAGAAAGGGATACACCATACAAGTTGGAGAGGGGATCCTGGGATTCAGTGACTTGCCCAAGATCACCCAGGGCTTGGACCAGCCCACCCCATCTAGTGCCTTTATACCCAGACCTGTGTCCTTTCATACCCTGTCTGATCTTCATCCAGAGCTGTGAACTGTCCTGTTTGCACTTTTCCTGGCACATGTCAGCTGGCTCAGCCCCCCACTGCTAGCTGCCCTGCCAAGTGCCCTCTAGTGCTCTGGACTGCTACAGAACACACACTGCCTTTTAGTCAGTCTCCCCTGCAGGCTCAGTCCATGATCCAACCTCCTGCTGTCTCTCAGCCTGGCCGCATCCCCATCTCTCCCAGGAGAGCTTTGCTGGGCTCCAGCTGCCATCTCAGGTGTCCGTCTTGCCCTGAGGTTACCTACCTCCAAGCCAGAGTCTGGACACGCAGCAGCTGGAAGCAGCCCTGGGCACTGCGCCTGCCATGGCAGCCACAAAGACCCTGCTTGCAGTCCCACATCATTCTGTAGTTGCAGTGTTTGGGGGAGCCTGGGGAGTGGGAGTGAAAGGGAATGAGGTCAGGAACAGCCTTTTCCCCAGGGCGGGCTGGCAGTTCCCTTCTTTGGCCAGGGAGCCAGTTTTATTAGGAGCCTGGTAGCAGAAATATGGACAAGTGCACGTGTGTGCGCCCAGGTGTCTCTGTGCAGGGGTACATATGTGTGTGGCATAGGTGCATATGTGCAGAACCTTGTGGGTGGTGCATGTATGCTGGAGTGTGAGGGAAAGTGTACGTGGAGGTGCCTCTGTACGGATGGATCCAGGCAGGTGTGTGTGATGTGGGAGAGAGGGTGCACAGCTGAATCTGTCGGGATTCTGGGAAGTCTGGCATGGTTTGCATAAAATAGAGCACATCCCCAGGCTGCCCTAAATTATGCCATGACCCAGGGGCGATGGAGTCTTTGTAAAGGTGTGGGGGGTGGCATTGGCCCCTTGTGCCCTCCTGTTCTGGTCCCCCTGCCATGACCCATATCAGTCCCCAGACCACCCTGGAATCAGGAAGGCACCTTTGCCCTCCTGGTCCCATGGCTGCAAGAAGCAGAAGCTAGGACTGTAAAGCCCCTCGTTCAGCCCATCACGTTCCATGGGGAATCATTAATTGTTTCTTGGCCCTTCACTATTAAACATTTTTATTAGTGACCTGGAAGAAAACATAAAATCACCACTGATAAAGTTTGCAGATGACACAAAGATTGGGGGAGTTGTAAATAATGAAGTAGAAAGGTCACTGAAACAGAGCAACCTGGATCGCTTGGAAAGTTTGGGAACAGCCTAACGATGTGTTTTAATATGGCTAAATGTATGTCTCCATCTGGGAACAAAGAACATCGGCCACACTTATAGGATGCGGGGGGGGGGCTCAATCCTGGGAAATTGTGACACTGAAAAAGATATGGGGATCCTGGTGGATAGTCAGCTGAACGTGAGCTCCCACTGTGACGCTGTGACCAAAAGAGCTAATGTGATTGTGGGATGTAAAAATGGGGGAATTTTTAGTAGGTGAGGAGAGATTAGAGGATTAGAAAACCTGCCTTAGAGTGATAGATTGAGCTCCTGGAGTCTATTTAGTTTAACAAAGAGAAGGTAACAAATATTTTTAAAAGGCCTCTTCAGTCCAGCAGAGAAAGGTGTGACAGGATCCAATGGTTGGAAGTTAAAGCTAATTTTTAACAGGGAGGGTCATTAACCATTGGAACAACTGACCAAGGGTCACGATAGATTCTCCAGCACTGACCATTTGTAAATCAAAATGGGATATTTTTCCCAATATGCTCTAGGAATGATTCTGGGGCAGTTCTCTGCCCTATGTAACACAGCGGGTTAGACTAGATGATCCCAGCAGTTGCTTCTGCCCTTGGAATCTATGAATCTGCCTTGATCACTCAGTGCAGATGCTGAATCTGGGCTGATCAGTTTCACCTCCACATTCTTGCTGGGTGCTCAGCCCTGGGGGGAGATGTTTACATCGGTTTCTCCCCTAGGGCAAGCTGGTGCAGAGATGTCTCTGTGCTGGGTTTTGCAAACCGTTCTCTTTTCTGTTTATCTCCCCCGCCCCCCATGCATCTAAGCATGGTGCCTGCACCTAGCTGACAGTATCCTTTCAAGTCTCCCATCTAGGAGGAGCGTTTGAAACCCCAGCGAGGATGAAGGTGGTGTTGCTGCCAGATGATGTTATGTCTGTGACAGCTCTGGTGTGCTGCGCACTTCAGGCTGGGAGCAGTGGCTGGTTGATGTACAGGCAGAGCAGGAGCAGAAGTAGGTTGCGGGGGGGGGGGAAGCTCCAGACAAGTTTCCTAGGAAACAAGACAATGGGCCAGGGACGTGGTCACCAAACGGGAGGGAGTGCTGGGAGGGGAATTCCTAACAGAGGAAACTCCCAGGGTTCTCCTCCCCACTGTCCCCCTACATCTCTTTCTCAGACTGCAGCAGCTGGTGTCTGCTTCGCAGCTTGGGAGGGGCGCCTGGATATTCTGAGAACAGAACTGCCCCAGGAGCTCCAGCACAGAGCCAGACGCCAGCTTGCTGGTCCAGCCAGACGATTAGAGTGTGTGTGTGGGATCTTTGGGCAGAAGTGTGGGAGCTTCCATAGGGGAAGCAATAGCGAGAGGAGCCTGTGCTAGTGGCTGCGGTGCCATCGAGGTGGCCTGGCTTCTCTTCGCGTTTCCACCATGCACTTATATCATCACTGGGGAAATTCTGCAGCTTCTGATGCTGGAGGCCCTTTGGGGGTGGGGCTCCTGTATTCCAGCACTCGCTCGTGTGAGCAGAGGCTGCGTGGGGGTTAAGGTCTGGTGCTGCAGGGAGCTCAAGCTGTTTGCACACCTGCTGCACTAGTCTTCAGAGCACAGGGTAGAGGATGGGTGGGAGGGGTGAGCTTGGGAAGCCTTGGCACAGGACTTCCCTTAGGCCTCGCTCTGCGGTAGGGGAGGCGCAGCTTGGCAGCCACACGTCAGTGGTTCATTAATGTGGGGCCAGGGTCTCTAGTAATCCCCATGTGGGGTGGGGTGTCTTGCCTGGTGCTGATCCACCCAGAATCCCATTGCTGCCCTGAGCAAGCTCAGGCCTCTGGCCGGAGGTGCCTTGAGAATGGGGGGCCGTGGGGGTGATGTGCTGCTGTGTAGTTAATCAGGATTCTGCAGCAAACCACATCCTGCTCAGGGCAGCTCTGCCAGGGTGCACGGTTAGGCCAGAGAAGTATCGGGGGGGTGGGGGGATGCATTCAGCACAGATCCTGAGCCATGTAAATTCTCTTGGGCTGAAATTCAGTGCAACAAGGGCTCCTTGCTGGCATGGCAGCACCTTGAGCCACTTCTGTGCCGGGGGCAGAGTGGACGAGATGGCAAGGGACAGTCCAACTCTGCAGGAGTCAGCTTTGCAGGCAGGACAGGCTGGCTTTGACAGCCTGATAACCAGAATAATTCTGTGTGTGCGCACATCTGCCCCCAGCCTCCCGCTGTCTCTGCCGTGGCTTGGTCCTGCCTTCTGGGTGGCCTCCTGCTACAACAGGTCAGCGCCTCATGCCCAGCATTTGGGCTGCCACCCTACTAGTCTGCCCTCCAGGCCAAGCCTGTCCCTGCACAGTCACAGGCATCCTCTCGCTTGGCTCCTTCCCCACCGTACCTGGCCAGCACCCCCTCCTACCTGGGTTCCCAAATCCACCCCACCCATACCGCCAAGGCCTTTGCCACCTCCCGCCTGGACTACTGCAGCCTCCTCTTCTCGCTTCACATGTCCGGCCTGCCCTGCTGCTTCCACTGTATCACACCCCCAGCCCTGGGCCTCACCCGGACCTCCTTGCATGTCAGCTCCAGCTCCAGCTCCTCACCCTGGCCTCCCAGGCTCTCTGTGGCATCCTCCCCTGCATGGGTGCCTCCTCCGGCTCCCCCTGCATGCCCTTCTCTGCTCCTGCTCCCCCTTGCACTCTGCAGTTGGTTTCCCACCTCCCACTCAAGCCCGGAACAGCTCCTCTCCTGATGTGTGCCCAGAGGCTTCAACTCCTCTACGCTCCTTCCTGCCACCTTGCCTTCCACTAACCTGTCCCACGTGGGTGCCTGACCCCAGCAGGGTCACTGAATACACAGGCCACCATTTCTAAGCCATGGGGCCCAAGCTTATGCCCCTGTGTGCCAGGGGACCTGTTCCTCTGTGGTGCTGGTACCCCCAGATCCAGCCCAAATCAGTGGGAGCCGGGTTGCTCCATATCTCTGAAAATCCAGCAGCTTTGTTATGGCATTTGCCTACCTTGAGGCCCCCAGGTTGGGGGAAGGTTGTGATTTGAGGCAGAACCCATGCAAAGCAAAGTGGTCTGGGCTTTGGTCTGGGTCTATCTGAAAGCCAGAAATTGCAAGATACGGAGAGGTCCCTGTCATGGAGTCCCCGGGCGATGCTCTGGAACTGCTCCCTACGAAGCCAGTCAGGACTCGGGGAAAGTCTCCTCTCTGGGAGCAGACTGTCTCCAGGACACACAGCTCGCACAACTTCCACCTTCCTGGGTCTGACCTCGGAGCATTCAGCATCCTCTGCCCCTGCGTGCCCTTCCCACAGTGAGTCTGCCCAGGTGGGGTCCTGGGGAAGCCAGAGGGTCCAGCACCCCAACTCCGCAGTCAGACGTGACAGTCAACCAGCCAGCCAGAAAAATGGAAGGTTTTAGATGACAGGAACATGGTCTAAAACAGAGCTTGTAGGTGCAGAGAACAGGACCCCTCAGATGGGTCCATTTTGGGGGGCAGTGAGCCAGGCAACCACGTCTGCACTTCACTCCATGTCCCCAGCCAGCCCTAAAACTGCCTCCCCCTCCAGCCCCTCCTCCTCTGGGCTTTGTCCCATTCCCAGGCCAGGAGGTCACCGGATTCCTTTGTTCTCCAACCCTTTAGCTCTCACCTTGCAGGGGGGAAGGGCCCAGGCCATCAGTTGCCAGGAAACAGGGTGTCGGCCAGTCTCTGTGTCCAGACCCCTGCACACACCTGCCCTGTAGGGCTCTGCAAGGATCATACACCCTTATCCCACCACTTAGATACTTAAGAACTGGATAGGGGAAACTGAGGCACCCCCACACTATTCAGAGGAAACATTAAGAACAGTCCCGCTTCATCACCCAGGCAGAGGAAAAGACGGGCTAGTGAAGGAGAAATAGAGCTTAGGAACAGGTTTGCAGAGTTGGAAAATGAAGAAGGGGCTCAGCAGGTAGTCGCTGAAGGTGGAAGGGTAAGGAAGAAGAGAAGAGAGGCTAGCCCTATAGAAAAAGGGGAAGAGTCAAGGGAGACTACACCAAATATGAGCCCCAGGAGGATACAGGATGGGTGAAGAGGATTATAAGGGAAAATAGGAATGGAAAGAACTTGCAGCCAGAGGGAACAGGGGAGAGACTGGAGAATAGCACTGTCACCAGGAAAAGGCAGGTCTATGTGATCGGGGACTCTTTATTGAGAAGAATAGACAGGCCTGTAACTAGAGCTGATCCTGAGAATAGAAGGGTGTGCTGTCTTCCGGGTGCTAAGATAAGGGATGTAGACCTGAGGTTGAAAAGGATCCTCAAGGGAGCGGGAAAGAATCCCCTAATTATCCTTCATGTGGGAACAAATGATACAGCCAGATTCTCGCTGGAAAGTATCAAGGGAGACTATGCTAGGCTGGGGAAGACGCTTAAGGAAATTGAGGCTCAGGTGATCTTTAGCAGGATCCTTCCTGTTCCTAGAGAAGGGCAACAAAGGTGTGACAAGATTATGACTGTCAACAGATGGCTTAGGCAGTGGTGCTATAAGGAGGGCTTTGGGATGTATGGCCACTGGGAGGCATTCACGGACAGAGGTCAGTTCTCTCGGGATGGACTTCATCTGAGTAGGGAAGGAAATAGACTTCTAGGATCGAGGCTGGCACAACTGATAAAGAGAGCTTTAAACTAGGAATTGGGGGGAGATGGATGGGAGATGTCCAGAAAATCTCCACGCCAGATTTTAGCATTGAGAGGGAAGAAGATGAAGTAAGAAAGGATACAGCCATGGGTAGGAGAATGTATATAAGGAGCGAGGGCGGTGTGGATACTAGTCTAATAGGTTATACTGGCTGTAGAATGACTGTGCCTAATAGGGTACAAAATGTGAGCGAGGCCAAACAGCAAAAATTAAGATGTTTATACACCAATGCGAGGAGTCTAGGTAACAAAATGGAGGAACTAGAGCTACTGGTGCAGGAAGTGAAACCAGATATTATAGGGATAACAGAAACATGGTGGAATAGTAGTCATGACTGGACTACAGGTATTGAAGGGTATGTGCTGTTTAGGAAAGACAGAAACAAAGGTAAGGGGGTGGAGTAGCATTGTATATCAACGATGAGTTAGAATGTAAAGAAATAAGAAGCGATGCAATGGATAAGACAGAGTCTGTCTGGGCAAAAATTACATTGGGGAAGAAAACTAGTAAAGCCTCTCCTACGATAGTGCTTGGGGTGTGCTATAGACCTCCGGGATCTAATTTGGATATGGATAGAGCCCTTTTTAATGTCTTTAATAAAGTAAATACTAATGGAAACTGCGTGATCATGGGAGACTTTAACTTCCCAGATATAGACTGGAGGACCAGTGCTAGTAATAATAATAGGGCTCAGATTTTCCTAGATGCGATAGCTGATGGATTCCTTCAACAAGTAGTTGCTGAACCGACTAGAGGGGATGCCATTTTAGATTTAATTTTGGTGAGTAGCGAGGACCTCATAGAAGAAATGGTTGTAGGGGACAATCTTGGCTCAAGTGATCATGAGCTAATTCAGTTCAAACTAAATGGAAGGATTAACAAAAATAAATCTGCAACTAGGGTTTTTGATTTCAAAAGGGCTGACTTTCAAAAATTAAGGCAATTAGTTAGGGAAGTGGATTGGACTGAAGAACTTATGGATCTAAAGGCAGTTGAGGCCTGGGATTACTTTAAATCAAAACTGCAGAAGCTATCGGAAGCCTGTATCCCAAGAAAGGGGAAAAAATTCATAGGAAGGAGTTGTAGACCAAGCTGGATGAGCAAGCATCTTAGAGAGGTGATTATGAAGAAGCAGAAAGCATACAGGGAGTGGAAGATGGGAGGGATCAGCAAGGAAAGCTACCTAATTGAGGTCAGAAGATGTAGGGATAAAGTGAGACAGGCTAAAAGTCGAGTAGAGTTGGACCTTGCAAAGGGAATTAAAACCAATAGTAAAAGGTTCTATAGCCATATAAATAAGAAGAAAACTAAGAAGGAAGAAGTGGGGCCGCTTAACACTGAGGATGGAGCGGAGGTTAAAGATAATCTAGGCATGGCCCAATATCTAAACAAATACTTTGCCTCAGTCTTTAATAAGGCTAAAGAGGATCTTGGGGATAATGGTAGCATGACAAATGGGAAGGAGGATATAGAGGTAGATATTACCATATCAGAGGTAGAAGCGAAACTGAAACAGCTTAATGGGACTAAATCGGGGGGCCCAGATAATCTTCATCCAAGAATATTAAAGGAATTGGCACCTGAAATTGCAAGCCCATTAGCAAGAATTTTTAATGAATCTGTAAACTCAGGAATAGTACTGAATGATTGGAGAATTGCTAATATAGTTCCTATTTTTAAGAAAGGAAAAAAAAGTGATCCAGGTAACTACAGGCCAGTTAGTTTGACATCTGTAGTATGCAAGGTCCTGGAAAAAATTTTGAAGGAGAAATTAGTTAAGGACATTGAAGTCAATGGTAAATGGGACAAAATACAACATGGTTTTACAAAAGGTAGATCGTGCCAAATCAACCTAATCTCCTTTTTTGAAAAAGTAACAGATTTTTTAGATAAAGGAAATGCAGTGGATCTAATTTACCTAGATTTCAGTAAGGCATTTGATACCGTGCCACATGGGGAATTATTAGTTAAATTGGAGAAGATGGGGATCAATATGAACATCAGAAGGTGGATAAGGAATTGGTTAAAGGGGAGACTGCAACGGGTCCTACTGAAAGGCGAACTGTCAGGTTGGAGGGAGGTTACCAGTGGAGTTCCTCAGGGATCGGTTTTGGGGCCAATCTTATTTAATCTTTTTGTTACTGACCTTGGCACAAAAAGTGGGAGTGTGCTAATAAAGTTTGCAGATGATACAAAGCTGGGAGGTATTGCCAATTCGGAGAAGGATCGGGATATTATACAGGAGGATCTGGATGACCTTGTAAACTGGAGTAATAGTAATAGGATGAAATTTAATAGTGAGAAGTGTAAGGTTATGCATTTAGGGATTAATAACAAGAATTTTAGTTATAAGTTGGGGACGCATCAATTAGAAGTAACGGAAGAGGAGAAGGACCTTGGAGTATTGGTTGATCATAGGATGACTATGAGCTGCCAATGTGATATGGCTGTGAAAAAAGCTAATGCGGTTTTGGGATGCATCAGGAGAGGCATTTCCAGTAGGGATAAGGAGGTTTTAGTACCATTATACAAGGCACTGGTGAGACCTCACCTAGAATACTGTGTGCAGTTCTGGTCTCCCATGTTTAAAAAGGATGAATTCAAACTGGAGCAGGTACAGAGAAGGGCTACTAGATGATCCGAGGAATGGAAAACTTGTCTTATGAAAGGAGACTTAAGGAGCTTGGCTTGTTTAGCCTAACTAAAAGAAGGTTGAGGGGAGATATGATTGCTCTCTATAAATATATCAGAGGGATAAATATAGGAGAGGGAGAGGAATTATTTAAGCTCAGCACCAATGTGGACACAAGAACAAATGGGTATAAACTGGCCACCAGGAAGTTTAGACTTGAAATCAGACGAAGGTTTCTAACCATCAGAGGAGTGAAGTTTTGGAATAGCCTTCCAAGGGAAGCAGTGGGGGCAAAAGATCTATCTGGCTTTAAGATTCTACTCGATAAGTTTATGGAGGAGATGGTATGATGGGATAATGGGATTTTGGTAAGTAATTGATCTTTAAATATTCAGGGTAAATAGGCCAAATCCCCTGAGATGGGATGTTAGATGGATAGGATCTGATTTACTATAGAAAATTCTTTCCTGGGTATCTGGCTGGTGAATCTTGCCCATGTGCTCAGGGTTTGGCTGATTGCCATGTTTGGGGTCGGGAGGGAGTTTTCCTCCAGGGCAGATTGGAGAGGCCCTGGAGGTTTTTTTTGCCTTCCTCTGTAGCATGGGGCATGGTGACTGGAGGGAGGCTTCTCTGCTCCTTGAAGTTTTGAACCATGATTTGAGGACTTCAATAGCTCAGACATGGGTGAGGTTTTTCATAGGAGTGGTGGGTGACATTCTGTGGCCTGCGCTGTGCAGGAGGTCGGACTAGATGATCAGAGTGGTCCCTTCTGACCTTAGTATCTATGAATCTATGAATCACAGTCGCTTGCAATGCTGGAGAAGGGAGAGCACTGGGCTCCTTCTGGCTCTGTGTGTCTGTGTGTGCATGCGCTGGGTGGGACAGCGATCCTAGACCTGTGAGCCTGGCTCTGAAGTCCTCTGTGGGGCCCAGGTAACATCATCCCAAGAGACACTGCTGGTGCAGTGACACTGTGACACCTCTGTTTGGCAGGGGGCAGGGAGGAAGCCCCATGCCTGGGGCTCATTTTAGCCCTAGGCCCTGCAGGAAGGCAGGTTGCTTAGCTAGGGCTGCTCCCTCTCACCAGCTGCTGCTTCAGAAGCAATCATGGCTCTGACAGAGAGAAAAAGAATCCTCCCCTAAAACCTTGCTAAAAGGTATTATCCCCTTCATATGGAGCTGGCTCCAAAGCCCTTCTAATACCTGCGAGAGAGCTGAGTGGATTTCTGCAGGAGGGATACAGTGCTGCCTACAAGAAAAGGAGTACTTGTGGCACCTTAGAGACTAACAAATTTATTTGAGCATAAGCTTTCGTGAGCTACAGCTCACTTCATCGGATGAAGTGAGCTGTAGCTCACGAAAGCTTATGCTCAAATAAATTTGTTAGTCTCTAAGGTGCCACAAGTACTCCTTCTCTTTTTGTGAATACAGACTAACATGGCTGCTACTCTGAAACCTGTCGTGCTGCCTACCTATTTATCCGCCCCACAGAGCAGTTCACACAGGGCCCTAAGCTTTCCATGGTGCCCAGAGATCAGCACCTGCTGCTGCCCAGGATTTGCTTGGCACTCTGGAGAGAGGCTCTGAACCTTCAAGTGTGCAGTAGCAAGGAAAGGGAGATCTGTGCTCCTCCAGAGCAGCTGTATCACCGTGTGGCACCCACCCCACCGGGCAGCATTGGCCCCATGGGCCCCAGATCCTGTAGCTCCCATGCCACCAACCCGCACCAGACCTGGAAATGGGGTGCAAAACCCCGTGTTGGTCTCCAAAGGTAGAACTGTTACCTGGGGACTGGGAGGGTCCTGGCTTGAGCACTGACTGTATTAGCAGGCAGGGCACAGCCAATGATTCCAGCAGCCAGGGGATGGGAATGCTGCTCATTGGGGCATGGCCTTTGTCATTCTGTTTGTGCCCCTGCAGGCTCCTGGGTGCTGTAATGGCTATAATAGTGTTCGGCTGCCAGGGCCAGGCGGAAGGAGCCCAATGTGTCTAGTTTGCATATCTCAGCAACTTCTCTCTCTTTGCTTGAAGGGTCTCTGGAGAAGCCTGATAACGTATCACGTTCAGGGGATTGATGGAGGGGACCGTAGGTGTGGAGCTGCCCTAGGGAGAGCTGCTTTTGTAGCACAGGCTGTGCTTTAACATGGAAGGTGGTGGCAGGTACCAGGAGATGTTGTCTAATGATTAGAGCAGAGGGATGGGGGTCAGGAACCCTGGGTTCTATTCCTAGCCCTGGGAGGAGAATGGGGTCTAGTGATTGGAAGTGAGGCCTCCTGGGTTTTATTCCTGGCTTTTCCACTGACACTCTGTGAGAAATTGGTCACTTCATGTCCCGGTGCCTTAGTGCTCCTATCTATTAAATAGGGATAATACGACTTCCCTCTCCTGCCGGAGAGCTGTGAGAAGCAATTGTGGCTAGCCGAGTCAGAAGCTATATACGTGACAAATGTGATTGCATGTGGGCTGGATGATTTGGAAGGTCCCTGGGACTTCTCTCTGAGACAGGCAGGCAGTGGGCTCATTTTTAAATCTGGAAGCCTGTGCACCATGGCGGTGAGCAAGACTAGCTCAGGGCTCTCGGGCAGATGTGGCTGACACTCCGCCTGTCAGCCCCACCTTTTTCCAAGGCTCACCTGGGGCGGGGGGGTGGGAGTTCCGCCTGAGTAAATGATAGGGAATTGGCAGGGGCTGAACTTGCTCTTTTCAGAGGGTGAACATGCCTGCAGGTGTGACTGTGTCCCCCATGTGGGGTACGTTCTCTTCCTAGTCCCCCAGTGCTGGCTTTCCCCTGCAGCTGCTCTTCCTGCCAGTTCCTAGCAGCTCTAGGGTGACCATAGTTCCCCAAGGGAAAATGGGACATCATATGGGGCTGGCCCAAGCCCTCTCCCCATGTGGGGCTGGCCTGAGTCGCTCACCAAGCCCTGCCCCCCCCCCAGGACTGGCAGCACTCCTCTCCCAAGCCCTGCCTGCCGCCCCCCCCACCCCTCCCGTGAAGCTGGTGTCGCTGCTTGCCTGAGCCCTGCTTGCCCCACTGCACAGAGCTGGCAGCACTCCTCTCCCGAGCCCTGCCTGCCCCCCTTCCCCCCCGTGAGGCTGGGGCTGGTGTCACTGCTCGCCTGAGCCCTGCCTCCCCCCCCCCCCCGTGAGGCTGGGGCTGGTGTTGCTGCTCGCCTGAGCCCTGCCCCCCTCACTGCACAGAGCTGGCAGCACTCCTCTCCCGAGCCCTGCCCCCCCCCACACAAAGCTGGCCTTGCTGCTCACCCCCACCCCCGTGTCCCTGCAACCCTGTGCTCTGCATCCCACTTTTTGACAAAACTGGGCATTTGTCCTGTTGACTCTTGGCAACTGAGCAACTCGGCAAGAGCCAACGGGAGAAATGGCCAGTTTTGGCCAAGAAGTCATGGCGGCCAGGACAGGGTTAAAAAGCAGCTGGCACTGACTAGTCTTCTCTGGGATACATCTTTCTTATGACTGAGCTGGTGGAGGGACCCACCCTGTCCTCTAACAGATCAGGGTTCACACCTAGCGTGGGCAGCATCACACGCACGTGCACACTGCGACTGAGGGCCTGCATCTCGACCAGTGCCAGGGGTCAGCGCTGGGCCCATCGCTGCTAGAAAACTGTCAGCACTTCCGGGAGGAATTCAGAGAAGAGCCAAAGAAATGAGCAGAGGCTGGAGGGATTTTCCCACGGTGAGAATGGAGGGAGCTAAACAGATCCAGCTTGGCTAAGAGCTTGATTTGCCATCAGTTCCCATTAGCTTCCACTGGAGTTGTGAGCACTCTGCAAATCAGGCCCTGGGGGAGACATGATAGCACGCTGCAGTTATTTGCATGGGCTAAGCATCAAGGAAGCAGAGGCACACGGGGGAATTGCTAGGAGGGACTGGAGGAAATGAAGAAAGCGGAGTATTACGAGAAACCTCTTAATGGTGGCGATCCATTAGCCTGTGGAATAGCCTCCCAAAGTGGCAGGGCTGGAAGCCAGGTCTCTCCGAGCTCCCCCCGTGCACAGACATGCAAACAAATGCTGGTGTCCAGGCAGCCGGTCACTGAGGTGACACCCGGAGGCACAAGCTGGCCCCGGTGCTGCCTGAATGGCCCAGAGCCGTGGTTAGCTACGGTGGATGGAAGGGTCTGGCTGAGAAAATGTCCCAGCAGGCCTTAGTGTTTTCTCCATGCACAATGCTCCCATCAGCATGCCCCAGTGACTCCGTTGCCTGTGACATTCTTGGCATTAGTGGCTGGAAAAGATTTTACTTTCCAGTTCCACATGCTGTCTCCTGAGCCACTGGCGTCTCCCAGCCATGAGCGCATGAGCCGCCCTTTGGATGGGTCGAGCTGCTGTCAGCTCCGTGGGAAGGGGGAATGCTTACCCTGATGGGCCTTGGGCACCCTTGCGATGAAAGTGCAGGGTCAGTCCTCTCAGAAATGTGCCGACAGAAGCAGCAGGGCCCTTTCAAGCTCCCAGCCCCCACCAGCCACATCTCGCCCTCTGGCAGGCAGAGCTCTCAGCTTGTATGATGCATTCGTCAGTTTTGTTGCATTAGCCTTTCGCTTTTAGAGACTCAAGTTAAATTCTGCAAGCCTACCGCCAAATTCTACCTTGCTGTTGATCTAGGCCAGCCCTTATGCACCAGATCTTCTGTGCCGGCAGAGCTGCACTTTGCACAGGAGGGTGTGTGTGTGTATAAGGTACCTTTACCCAGGGTAGGACAGGAAGGTGGGATTGTAGAACCACCGTGCTGGTTCTGTGCCCCTCACTTGGGCATCTGCCAGTAGCCAACAAGGCTGGGGTGTGCATGACTTGGGGTGTGTGAGGTGTTTGTGGGGTTGATGTTTGTGCAGTGTGCATGTGTGGTGAGTGTGATGTCTGGGACCTGTGTGTGGTGTGCATGTGTCAGCTGACCCTGCTCCTTACTCTGGTGAGACCATGTTTGAGGAGAAGGCTCTGGGGGTGAGAAGCAAGTACCACAATAAGACCTGTGGCCTGAAGCCTTAGAGAGATGAGCACTCACTATTGACCCCTGTTGGTGAGTAGTAGAGCAGCCTGTGACGAAGCAAGACTGTTCTTAATGTTTCCTCTGAATAGTGTGGGGGTGCCTCAGTTTCCCCTATGCAGTTCTTAAGTATCTAGGTAGTGGGATAAGGGTGTATGATCGTTGCAGAGCTCTAGAGTGCAGGTGTGTGCAAGGGTCTGGACACAGAGAATGGCCGGTTTCAGAGTAGCAGCTCACGAAAGATTTATGCTCAAATAAATTTGTTAGTCGCTAAGGTGCCACAAGTACTCCTGTTCTTTTTAGAGAATGGCCGACACCCTGTTTCCTGGCACCTGGTGGCCTGGCCCTTCCCCCCTGTAAGGTGAGAGCTAAAGGGTTGGAGAACAAAGGAATCAGGTGCCCTCCTGGACCGGGAAAGGGACAAAGACCAGAGGAGGAGGGGGTGGAGAGAGTTTCAGTTTGGGGCTGGCTGGGGACATGGAGTGAAGTGTAGATGTGGTTGTCTGGCTCACTGCCCCCCTCCAAAATGGACCCATCTGAGGTGTCCTGTTCTCTGCACCTACAAGCTCTGTTTTAGACCATGTTCCTGTCGTTTAATAAACCTTCTGTTTTACTGGCTGGCTGAGAGTCACGTCTGACTGCGGAGTTGGGGTGCTGGACCCTTAGGCTTCCCCAGGACCCCACCTGGGCAGACTCACTGTGGGAAGCGCACGGAGAGGCAGAGGATGCTGAATGCTCTGAGGTCAGACCCAGGAAGATGGAAGCTGTGTGAGCTGTGTGTCCTGCAGACAGTCTGCTCACAGAAGGGAGACTTCCCCCGAGTCCTGACTGGCTTCGTAGGGAGCAGTTCCAGAGCATCGCCCGGGGACTCCGTGACACAGCCCCAAATGACCCACACACTTCAGCTAGGCAGGGACACTGTGGGGCAGGGAGCTCTCTGTCGGCCCCCAGTGGAAAGCTGGGGGAATTGACTGAATGGGCCCAGTCTCTCTGGCATTTTAGTTATGTGGCAGTTGGGGGTGTTTTGGTGGAAATCCAGGTCCATTGTGAGTTTGAGGGCAACAGAATATAACTGACCCTGCTGGGAGATGCGAGGACAAGAGAGCAGAAGCAAGCGTGCCTGGGGCCCCTGCCCAGGATCACAGTAAGGGCAGAAAGCTAAAGGGAGAGAGACAGTGGGGCAGCGTGCAGAGTGCCTGTCTGGAGGGAGGACTGCGTGGAGGGCTGGAGACACGGATTCTTCCCTAGAGAGCTGAGCTGAGATTGTTGCGAGACAGCGGCCGATGCAATGCTGAGGTGGCTCTGGCTGTACAGAAAGCAGCAGTCTCCCTGCCCAAATCGCTCCATCCAGGTCAGGAGACAGAGCCCCCAGAGCAACCCAGGCTGCATTGGCCTGCCAGCATCCTTGGACTTCTCCAGGGCAGCTAACAGCGAGCAGGGAGCTGGGGAAACATCAGCCGGTCACAGCAACCAGAGGAGGAGTAAGGGTGAGACTATTGTTAAGGGGTGGGGGAGTCTTACCTCCTAGAGTTTGTTAATTGATTAATTGCTGGCTCTCCCAAGTTCAGCCTGTTGTCCCCTACTGCCCACCTCCATAAAGTTCTATTTGTTTTAGACCCCCAGACTCAGCGCTTGCGGCAGGGAAGCACTGCCCATCAAGGGCACCACGGGGGGTTCAGACAGTCGCCCAGGTTTCTGGGTGGGGGCTGAAGTCAGTGCTATTTAAGTCTTTAGAAGGAACCCCTAGAAAATAGAACCTGACCCTTTTTGCTCCAGACAGCACCTGGCAGAAGGGTTAAAACTGCCAAAGGGTCCCCACCCCTTCCCAGTGGGTCCTTTCAGCCTATGGGCCTTTGGCACCAGGTCAGACCTTTAATGGTTGGTTACCCTGTGTCACTGACACTAGGGGTCTATCACGGGATTTGTATCCTCCCCACCAGCCCCCAGCGTGCCAGATCACCAAATTCCATGTTAGACCGCCACATCCACACCTAGCCATGCTGTCACTGAAGGACTGTTGTAACTGCTTCCCGTTGGGGCTGTGTCACATTCCCCCTCGATCACCCCACACCACTGTCCTCTGGGGACTCCCCAGCATGGCTTATTCAACTCAGCTTACCCTGCCCGAGACGGCCAATGCTCCCAAGCGGACAGACACACCCGCAAAAGTGAGACATTGATCTCTCCCATTGTTCATTCCCCACTGGGACCACGTGGGTGCTGCAGAAACCCTAGTGCCTGCCAAGGTGAGCTAGAGAGCCGCCTACGGCAGCGCATGCCTTACCAGCTGGAGTCCCGCTGGCCTTCCTCCCTCCCAGCTGCAGCCTTGTCTACATGGGGGTGCCCCAGAGCGGCACTGCTGGAAACCATGACCTGCCCTGGGGCACCTAATCCCAGGCCTGTTCCCAGGGCCGAATTAACCTTTTTTGGGCCTGGTGCTAAACTTATTTGTGGGCTCCCATGGGAGCAATGGAGCATGGCGCTGAGACTGGCCAGGCTTCTGCACCAGTGCCAGGCGGCTCAGCTCCGGGGAGACAGGTGGGGCCCCACAGGTGGTGGGAAGCAGAGACTGCCCGGAGCCGGAAGTGCCCTGGGGTCTGGCCGGGGGCAGAGACGAGCAGTGGAGTGGGGTGGAGGAGGCAGCAGGCAGGCAGGCCGAGAGAACCAAGTGGTGAGCAGGGGGAGCCCGCGGGGCCTTGGGGTGCAGGGCAAGCAGAGCAGACCAGGGCCCCTTCTGAGCATGGGCCCGGCTCCATGGAGCCTCTGGTGCCACTGTAAACCCAGCACTGCCTGTTTCACCAAGATGCCAGCTTCATGCTAGAGCTGCCCTGATGGCTGAAGCCCCCACCATAGCCCTGTCTACGGGAGCATGTCCATTGTCTCAGGCCTCTCTCCACCTCCTGGAGACATTCTGTTGTTATTCACCAGGCCAGTGACAAACCAGGCAAGCCTGCGAATGCAGAACCTTAAAACATGTTTATTTTCACTTATGTCTATGCGTCAGAGCACAGCCTACCAGAGAGAGCTGCAGCCTGGTGCTCCGGGCGGCTCTAGCTGGAATGGAGAACAGAATGCGCATCCCGTGCAGGGCAGAATAACATCCATGGGGCCTGCAAGCCCACAGTGTGGGGCAGGAGTGGACAGGCTCAGCCTGGCCCCCTGTCGTGGTGGGAGCAGAGCAGCTGCCTCAGACCTGGCCTGGAGGCTCCCCAGACTCTGCGCACACACACACACATGCATGCACACACTCTCTCACCCGCCCCCCCCCGGTGGAACCAGAGCTCCCCCTGCCCCCTCTCTGCTCTCCCTTTACCCTCCTGGGGGCTCCTGTCCACTGCCATGGGCCTCTTTGGGCTCTCTGTTCAGCATGCTGGGCCCCCTGCCCTGCCCTGTGGGTTTCCCTCTCCAGCTTCGTTCCTCTGAGCGATCATCACTCCGCTCCTGGCTGCCCCCAAGCCCCTGCTGCTTGTATCAGCGGTGTATCGACACGGAGCTGCAAGGATGCTTGGGGGGCTCTGCTCCTCCATCGATACCCTCACATGGGGGACCCCTGGACATGGGAAGGGGGGGTCCTGCCTCCCTAGCATCAGCTGTCAGGCACTAGCAAAGACAGGCATCCAAGTCGGGGCCTGCTCCTTTGCAGTGCTGGGCAATGGAGTTGAGGGTGCTCAGCACCTTCTAGGATCTGCCCATTGATTAGCAAGCACAAGCGTGGCCAGTCATAGATTCATAGATACTAAGGTCAGAAGGGACCATTCTGATCATCTAGTCCGACCTCCTGCACAGCGCAGGCCACAGAATCTCACCCACCCACTCCTATGAAAAACCTCACCCATGTCTGAGCTATTGAAGTCCTTAAATCATGATTCAAAGACTTCAAGGAGCAGAGAAGCCTCCCTCAAGTCAACCATGCCCCATGCTACAGAGGAAGGCGAAAAACCTCCAGGGCCTCTCCAATCTGCCCTGGAGGAAAATTCCTTGGAAAATTCCAGTCTTGCATGCCGTGATCTCGGTCCTGTCTTTTTGGGAGCTACATCTCCTGGGACGTGGTAGGGATGGGGGGGCAGAGCTCTCTCATGGCTCCAGGTGGGCTGCATTTGCCTGTCAGGCATCCCCTTGTGGCAGGCACAGGCCAGGGGGTTGCCCAGACCAACACCCCGGGCCCGTTTCTGTGCAGGTAGCTGTGCGGCCCGTGGGCGAACCTTCCAGCCCCTTGTTTGTTATTTACAATGGGAAAGAGGGTGGGGGGCTTCCTGTTCTGCCTGCACAGGTTTAAGGGAAGGGAAGGTTGCCTTAGGAATTATTCACGACGCACCGTGTCATCTGGGGGCACGAAAGCAGGCAAGGCTCTAGCTGCTCACTGAGGGGCTGCAGAGTTTGGAGCTCAGGCTATGGGGACACGATCTTCTGGTCAGATGCAAAAGACATTGGCTGGCTTGGGAGTGGGGAATAAGCTCTTGGGCCTTTTCCCTCTCTGGGGCACTGGCTCTGATATGGCCCCAGGGTTGAGGGACTGGCCAGCTCAGGGGAATAGGATACAGGACACTGGAGATCTGACTGCCCAGAGCTGTCCTGTCTTCCCTTCTGCATCCTCCTGCATGGCCCCGTCAAAGCCTAGAGCCATGGTGAGGCACTCAGAGCAGGCTGCACCATTGAGCATGCTGGAGTTTGCCTATCGGGCCCTGCTGTGGGTCAGCAATAGCTCCCTAATGTACATTCTAGTAAGGCAACCCCTCGCAAGGACACAGCACACAGCCCGTGGGACAGCTGAGCACTAGGGTGACCAGACAGCAAGTGTGAAAAATTGGGATGGGGGGTGGTGATAATCGGACCCTATATAAGAAAAAGACCCAAAAATCAGGACATCTGGTCACCCTACTCAGTGCACAAGCTGGTGCACAGAACCCAGGGCTCCTGCTCTATGCTTCTGCCCCTGCCTTTCTGTTCCTGGGCAATGCTACAGGGAGCTTTTCAGTTCTCTAGCCCTGGTGCCCCAACCCAGCAGGCTGGCATCTCCCAACTGGGTGATGGTCCAGCCCCTATGTGGGGCTCTCGCCAGGGGGCTGAGTTATGTCCTGGCCTGCATGTGGGGCTCTCAGCAAGCCAGGACGCACGAGCCCAGCCAGCAGCCTCGCACTCGCCATGCGGCTCTGAACTGTTCTTAACAGATGGGTTAGCCCAGCCCGCACCTCTCCAGCCAGGGACAGCTCCTGGTCTGATTCTCCCTCTGGCAGCCTGGCCCTTGTAGGGGCCACTGGAGAGCTAGGCACAGCCTCCTCCTGGCAGATCCGGACATAGGTCTGGACAGTGGGCTGTGCTCACCAGGCCTTAGGGGATCTCATCCCCTTTGCTTCCTGTCACATGCAGAGGTACCCACATCTTCTGGTAGGCAAGCGGGGAGGGGAGCAACTGTGTTTGGAGGCTGGGTCTTTGAGTGGGGTGTGTGTGTGTGAATGTACACACTCATGTACACACCCATGCACACTTGTGTATGCTCTCAAGCTCACACATGCATCCATACACAGGTATGCAACACTCCCATGCACACTATGTGCTAACCCCCATGCACACTTGTTCACTCATACGCACGGAGGCATGCACGCACCCCTAGCAAGGTACCAACGAGCTCAGTCTCACTCCCCATCTCTGCCCTCTCCCAGAGGGGCATACACCGGCAGAGACACTCGCAACCTTCCAGCTCCATGCGCACAGCACAGCCACTCAGAGCCTGTGTGCCATGCCACGCAACAGCTCACAGATCTGCACACTGAGTGTGTAAATTGGACTGGATGCATGTGTGTGTGTGCAAGAGTGATTGTACAGGGGTGAGCTGTGTGTGGCAGCATACATGTGTGTCACTCCAGGGAAGGCCAGGCAGAGATGGGAACTGGCCTGTGGAGGGCACTGACCTCCCCCGAGTCAGATCTCCCTGTTTCCTCCCCACCTCCTACCTTCCTGCAGCTGCCTCTGCCTGCCCGGGGCACTCCCTGCCCAGCACACAGGCAGCTGTGGTATTCGGGGAGCTCACAAGGAGGCTACAAGGTAGCTGGGCTTTTTTGAGGGGTGGGGAGGGGAAGAGACTGCACAGGGTTGGGGGGAAAGGGCAGCCAGCTAAGCAGCCTTGTGGTTCCACAGGTGCCAGGATTGAATCTCAGTTGCACACACCCTGCCCAAATTGCCCCTCCTCCTTCCCCCGGCACAATCCCTCTCACACACACCCTGCCCTTGCTCTGCCCCCTCCCTCGAGCTCCGCTCTGTGTGGCTTGCAGGCTGGTCTCACCTGGATCGCATGCTTCTCTTGGAGGACTCATGCTTCACAATAACATGCCAGAAAAAGCATTTAGATGAGTCCCGGAGCCAGGCCCCGTTCTCAGGCTGATGAGTAGGATGGAAGAGATGGCGCCTTGCGCTCCTTCTGCTTGTGCCAGCCATCACCTCAGGCCCCTGGCAGGCTCAGACAGCCCCCAAGACGATGCCAGCTGGGGCAGTGATGGAGAGATCTAGAGCTCCAGGGAGAGTCCACAGTGACGTACCATGGAGCTCGCCACTCTTTGGGGATGATGCTATTCATGGCCAGGCCCTAGAGATCAGTGGGGGCTTCTCTCTGTCCCAGTCTCTCTGGGCTGATCTCTTCCCTTTGTTCACCCCCTGCTGCCTGAAGCTAAGGGAGCCACCAGTAGCACGGACAGCTGTAGGCTGGGTGGGACCCCCCGCAAGGTAATGCCCAAACAGCCCTGGGCATCTGATTAGCTCCCCCCACATTCATGTACAACAGCACCCACCCTCTGGGACCCCCGACCCTATCGCTGCCCCTGCTATTTCCTCTGCTTAGTGTGGAGTCCTCTGGCTGCACCTGGTGCATAGACCAAACCCTGCCTCCAGCTGGCCCAGGCTGGGCGAGTTTGTTGCTAGCAGGCTCAGAGCTGGGATGATCTGTGTCAAGACCACATCTCATACTGGGGCAGGCAAAGGGACCACTGCAAGGGGACAGCTGCCCTACTGCCCCCACTCCTTCTCTGTGTCCATCCCCTCCCTGGAAAGGGCCCAGACTCTCCCGGGTGAAAGGAGAAGGGAAAAGGAAACAGGATGGAAAGAATCAATTTGTAGCTCGGCGGAGAGAAAAGCCACCAGGATCAGGGGGTAGGGGAGGCTTGAGGAAGGGGGATGTAGAAGGAGCAGGAACATATTTTGGGGGCCCCAACCCCCCCGTCTGCTCAGAACTGCTGCTACGTCTGATCACATAGTTCCCAACCCCCCTTCCCTGCAGGACTCTTGTGTGCTGTCTGCTGCCTTCAACAGACTCCATTAGCAGCTCTCCTTCCTGCCACCCCTGGAGCGCGCAGCCCCTCGGCTCGCTGGGGCAGCCCACACAAGTGCCGTGCAGAGGGGTAGAGGCACAGCGCCTCCCTGGCAGCCACCGCACAGCCCGCCAAGGGGTTGCTGATGTTCTGCAGTGCTGAATAGCTGTCCTGGAAACCCAGCTTGTGCCTTGATGTATCATTGTAATTAGGAATGGGAATCTGATCACTAGGCTGTCATCCAGAGAGTGCACTGGGGGACCAGCTGGCGTTGATCATACCCCACTGTGTCCTGAGTTCCTGATGCAGGAGGGGCAGCTGACATGCCATCTTACAGGCCCCAGGAGTGATCAATTCCCACTTTCATCCTGATGGAGCTGAAAAAACTCTGGGTTGCTTTAGTTCCAAAAGGGGGTGTCTAGCAAGAAGCTGGTAGGTAGCAGGAGAGAGACCCCCTGCTTCCACATGCAGGTCCCCAACAGATGTCAAGGCTTTCAGTGCCCAAGCTATGAAAGCAGAAGGTGACCTTCAAATGGCGGATCCAGGCCAAGGTTGTGGTGCTGGGACACCTTAGAGATTAACATGGTTTCACACCACGGTAGTCAAAAGCAGACCTGGGATGTCTCTTGAGGAGTAAGGAAGGGTTGCCCCGGCATTGCAGCAGCAACTCCCCACCCCTCCATCTTAGCTTGGTGGGGCATTGGCGCTGTATCCCTGCTGCACGTTTCATTTCTCCGTGGGACTCTGCAAAGCTCTGGCTGGAGGAACTTGCAGTTGTCATTCCACAGTGAGGGCTGGGGGTGGCTGCAGGGAGCAGACTGCCGGGCTCTGCTTGCCACTTGGGCTCTGCTGGTTGGGAGGACAATTGGGGTGATAGCAGGATCGGTGCTGCATAGCGAGAGGCAGCACCTGGCAACAGTGTTGTGCCATGTGCATGGAGATCCATCACCCCACTGCTGGGCCCAGCCCCTGCTCCCCTGGCCAGCTACACTCTAGGGGAGGGTCACTACCTGTCCTCATCCACTTGCTCTGCAACACTCCCACCTCTCCGTGTCTTCCAAACACCTACACTACAATGGGCGTGTCCGAGAAGACAGAGCTGACAGAGTCCGGGTCTGACACTTTCCTGTGGGCCTTCTGGGCCCTTCTGGCTGCCTGCTCTGGCATGCTGTTGGGTTTGATCTTGCCGTTCTGGCCTTGCATGGGGCCACAAGCCGCAAGGTGGCTGAGGCTTCCCTTCCGGCCGCCTGCCTCGGGGTTGTGGTTGGGCGTGGTGCTGAGCATGGAGGAGTTGATGCTGTCCTCTGGTGGGGCGGCCAGCTTCTCATTGCTCCGGCAGCAGCAGCGACATGGCGTCAGGTACAGGTAGATGAGCACCAGGATGACACTGAGGATGCAGCCCACCAGCGTGGTGTAGGCCGTGTTCAGCGTGTCGTGAGGCCCGTGCTGGGTGAAGTTGTGGACCATCACGTCCACATAGAGGGTCTCGTTGAAGGCCTGGCTGATCGCGTAGCAGGTGTAGGTGCCCATGTCCTCCACCCGGATGGGGCGGATCTGCAGGCTGCCGTTGCCCAGCACGGTCATAGTGCTGTTGGCAGACTCCTCTGGGAAGCGCCTGTTGGTTGGGGTCACCCACTCCCTGGTGGTCGCCCCCCGGACCTTGGTGTCGCAGTCGATGGTCACCGTGTCCCCCAGGTAGGTCTCCAGCATGTGCTCCTTGAACTCGCTGCAATTGAGGGAATTGTGGCGGTTGAGGGTGAAGACACTGACGCTGCGCTTGGCCTGGGGCAGGCTGCACACAAGCTCCTCCCGGAAGTCCACCACCGAGCTGAGCTGGCGGGCGTGCCAGTGAGCGAAGAGCTCGTACAACCCGCAGTCACAGTTCAGCGGGTTGCTGTGGAGGTAGAGTCCGTTTTTCATCCAGGCGGGGAGGCCTTTCAGGGCCGTGACCGGCAGGCCCTTGATTTTGTTGGCGGAAAGGTCCAGCAGGGCCAGGTCAGGCAGCTTGGCCCGGTCCTTCACCAGCTCCACCGGGAAGCGGGAGATCTGGTTCTGGCTCAGGTAGAGTTTCTGTAGCCTGGCCATGTCATCGAAAGCGCTGCGGTCCATCTGGGCGATCTGGTTGTTGTAGAGCAGCAGCACCTCCAGCTCCTGCAGCTGGCTGAAGAGGAACTCCTCCAGCGCCTTGAGGCTGTTGGAGGAGAGGTCCAGGTACCTCAGGTGCGGGACGTGGCAGAAGGCCTCGGTGGAGATGAAGCCCAGGGCGTTGTGGCTGAGCAGCAGGGAGTGGAGGTGGGGGAGGCGGGCGGGGGTCCAGTCCGCCCGCAGGCGGGTCAGGTTGTTGTGGCTGAGGTCCAGGATGGCTGTGAAGCGAGGCAGCTGAGGGGGGATAATCCCCAGGCCCAGCTTGGAGCAGCTGATGATGTTGCTGGCACACACGCATCTTGGGGGGCAGTTCAGGGCCGACCCCGCTTCCCGGGCGAGGCCGCAACCCAGCAGCAAGAGGAGCAGGAGCCAGACTCTCCCGCAGCTCAGCTCCAGGCGGAGAGCAGGCGCTAACATGGTAACGGGTGCCAGGCGCGGAGAGCCGCAGGGCCGGGACCATGGGTGCAGCGGCGAGGCTGGTGCGGGCTCTGGCTCGCAGGCTGCTAGGCTCTGGCGCAGCGCGCGGGGAAGGCTGGGCACGCTGCCGGAATATTAATCGCCCGAGTCATGCTCGCATCCACCTGCTCTTTGCCACGGGCTGCCCGGCGGGGGATCGGGCCGGCGGGAGCGGAGCCTGGCCCGGCGGAGTCCGTCTCCTCCCGCCTCGCTGCTCTGCGCCGAGCCCCGCAGCGGGCAGGCGGCGCCACCGCTCCCTCTCCGAGCCGGGCGGGTGCGGGCCGGGCCGCGGGTCCCCCCCGTCCGGGGAGAGAGCCCCGCGGTGCTCAGCCCATCCTCGCCCTCCCGGGCCTGGGGCGCAGCGAGCGCGGGGGGCCCCGAGTGCCGGGGGCGGCTGTCCCCGCGCGGGGGGCCCCGAGTGCCGGGGGCGGCTGTCCCCGCGCGGGGGGCCCCGAGTGCCGGGGGCGGCTGTCACCGCGCGGGGGGCTGGCTGGCCGGGGGGTCGGGCCGGCGCTGCCCGCCCCGAGCCGCGCTCATCGCCGCCCGCCGCGGCCGGGAAGCCCCGGGAGCGAGCGAGCAGGGAAGCCCCGAGGCTGCAGCAACCCTGGCTCGGTCCCCGGCTGGAGGGAGGCTGGGGCCGCTCCTGGACGCTCGGCAGCCGGCGCCCGCCGGCTTTGCAAAGGTTCCGGCTCCTCCTCCGCCTTGACGGGCCCGGGCGCCTTCTCTGCATTACTCGGATTGTTTTATTCCGGGGGGTGCGGCGCGAGCCAGTCCCCGGCCGCTCCCCGCTGCTCCGCGGCCCGCCATTGGCTGGGGCTGCGCCGCCCGAGCCCAATGAGCCGTCGCCGGCTTGTAGCCTGTGACGCGCGGGCTGCCGGCGGACAGGTCCAGCCCGCTGCTGCGGGAGCAGGGCGCGGAGCGAGGCCCGGCCCGGGCTGGGAGCTCCTTGCGGGGCCGCGGGCAGCTCCCCTGTAGAGCTCAGGATGAGAAGAGGTGTCCAAAGGGAAAGCGCTGGGCTGGCTCCTGGCCGTGCTTCCAGCCGGGAGGGTGGGTGGCCTCCTGCGTGGCATGGAAATCGGGGGAAACCACATGAAAAATAAGGGATAACGCCCTGTCCCTTCGCAGAGCAGGGCCTTTTCCTCTCGCTTGTACATTTTTACTGCCCTGGAGACAGTTGTCACCAGCGTCAACGTAATGTACTTACCAGGCTGAATACACTTCATGCCTCTTAGCAATAAGGGATGGGTGCTCACCCAGCTCGCACTGTGCTAAAGGATAAGGCTCCACTGATGGAGCCAGATCTTATTCTTTACTCTAATGCGCTGGCAGGTTCACAGCACCTTCCCATCTAGATAAGAGATGGCACAATAGTACCTGGAGAGCAGGAGAAGAAGCGGAGGGTGGTGGGAAAGGGTGGGCAGGGGGTGGGCATTAGGTAAGGAGATGGGCCAGAGGGGGATGTGCATGGGTCTAGATGGGGTTGTAATTGAGCTAATGGAGAATTCCCCATTGGGGAAAAAATGTCCATTTTGGAAAAAAGGATAATTTTTATCCAAAACCTGAAATATTTCTATTTTAAACCAAAATATTTTATTTTTTTAAAGGTCAGAAAAAAATCAAAGATTTTTTTTTTGACAAAAACAAATATATTTTTGGTTTGGTTGAAATTTCTCATGGGAAAAGCAACCCAGCCCTAGTTCTGAAGCTTTTGTTTGCTTATGTAGCTTTAACTGCAAACTGGGGGGAGGTTCCTGGTAGCAGGGCTCCATTACTCTGGTACTAGAAGGCTGGACCAGACTGAGGGGTAGGCATTATATAGTTTATTCCCACTGTAGGTCCCACATGGGCAATAGGACCCCAATGCCAGGGAACAGCACTGATTTCTCAGGGCCAGGTTTGCATCACCGTCTTCCCCAGGCAGTGTCTGTGCATCCAAAATGGACATAGCCCCCCAAGCATATTTTGCCCTCTTTTGGAGCATCAGTTATTGCAATATGCAAGATACTGGATGAGGCCAGTCTGCATTTTGAGGAGACTAGATGGATCATTGGTCTGACGCCGTACAGCAGGAGGCAGGAAAGTGGCATAGCCACCCAGTGTTGTGTGCAGATCCAGAGGGCCCAAAAAGCCCACAAACATTTGGGTTCTTACTAGTCTCAACTCTTAGAACACTTTGAGGTTTGCCTTTGCGTTACCTCTGGTGCCTTTGTGGTGGTCTCCTGCCCCTCAGGGCCCCCTGTAGCCCAGTGTGTGGGCTTTGCAGTTTGCTCAGCAGGCTGGAGGAGAGACAGCCATGCAATATTCACTTCTTTTCCATCACTCAAAGGCAAGCCATGGAAGCATCTTTTCATCTTAGTTGTGGTTTCCAAAGTTACTTTTAACTGAGACATCAAGGAAATTGCTAAAGGTCATAAATTATTAGTACCTTTAAATTTTCATGTCACTTATGGGACTGGATCTTTCCCAACACAGATGCCCCAAAACACAGCATTAATCCTCTCTCTTTCTCAGCAGAGAGCTCGGGAAGGATGGCTACAAATCATGGGCTTGCTGTGAGTTGATGGAGACATGTTGGGCTAAACTCTCTCAGGAACAGCAGTGGAAACCCCTTTGACTTTGATGAGCAGTGAGGGCATAATTTGACCCATTGAATCCAGATGGAATTGGATGGAGCAGAATTATATAAATAGCTGTGCAAGGCTCAGGGGTGGCTGAACAGGGTTGGAGAAAACAAGAACCAGCCCGAATCTTCAGCCAGAGCCAAGTCTGTCTTTGACTTTCTGAAAAGTTTGGCTACCTCTGGTCTGGTCTTCTTGGGTGGATGCAAATTTGCATGTGAAACTGGGCTGGCTATCTAGTCCAGTACCCTGCCTCCTGCTGTACTGGATCATCAACCCAATGTTTGTAGTTCATGCTGTGACACTCTGTACCTCAGGGGAACACCCAGCACCCCCATGTTCATCCTTGAAAATGGTATCCAATGCAAAGTTTGTCATGTCGGGTGTCTTCGGAAGGCTCATGATACACTGATCATTGTTGTTATAGTGATGTTATAGTAATTGTTACAGTAATATTATAAAAAGAAAAGGAGTACCCGTGGCACCTTAGAGACTAACAAATTTATTAGAGCATAAGCTTTCGTGAGCTACAGCTCACTTCATCGGATGCATTGCTACTCTGAAACCAGTAATATTATAGGTTATAATTTCATATATATAGTTATGAGGCTGAAAAATGTATCCTCATGGCATAAAATAAGCCCAGGCAAAAACTCTCCAAGAGCAGAGAAGCAGTTCACACCTCATCAGGACAGGTATGGGACAAACCCTGCCCAGCCTCACAGGAACAAAGGACTCTGGCCTAGGCAGCAACAAAAGAATCTGTTGGACTCTCGAGTGAGTCACCCCCTTCCTTTGGTCAGTTTGGGACAACGATGAGGTAATGCTCACCTGACTCTGAAGGGGCGGGGGGTAGGGGGGCAAAGCCAAGAGGGGAGAAGGGACATGACAAAAGGGAGAAACGTTTGCCATGCTCTTCCTCTCTCTTCCATCTACATCTACAGACACCACCACACCAAGCAACTGAAGCGCTGATCAAAGGGGAGAGCCTGGCTGAAGGGCAACCAGCCAGCCTATGGTGAGAAGCATTTAAGTTTTTAAGGATATTGAACATGTTAAGATCAGCTTAGAATGCGTTTTGTTTTTATTTCATTTGACTAAATCTGACTTCTTGTGCTTTGGCTTATAATCACTTAAAATCTGTCTTTATAGTTAGTAAATCTGTTTGAGAGTAGCAGCCGTGTTAGTCTGTATTCGCAAAAAGAAAAGGAGTACTTGTGGCACCTTAGAGACTAACAAATTTATTAGAGCATAAGCTTTCGTGAGCTACAGCTCACTTCATCGGATGCATTTGGTGGAAAAAACAGAGGAGAGATTTATATACACACACACAGAGAACATGAAACAATGGGTTTATCATACACACTGTAAGGAGAGTGATCACTTAAGATAAGCCATCACCAACAGCAGGGGGGGGAAGGAGGAAAACCTTTCATGGTGACAAGCAGGTAGGCTAATTCCAGCAGTTAACAAGAATATCAGAGGAACAGTGGGGGGTGGGGTGGGAGGGAGAAATACCAGGGGGAAATAGTTTTACTTTGTGTAATGACTCATCCATTCCCAGTCTCTATTCAAGCCTAAGTTAATTGTATCCAGTTTGCAAATTAATTCCAATTCAGCAGTCTCTCGTTGGAGTCTGTTTTTGAAGCTTTTTGTTGAAGGATAGCCACTCTTAGGTCTGTGATCGAGTGACCAGAGAGATTGAAGTGTTCTCCAACTGGTTTTTGAATGTTATAATTCTTGACGTCTGGTTTGTGTCCATTCATTCTTTTACGTAGAGACTGTCCAGTTTGGCCAATGTACATGGCAGAGGGGCATTGCTGGCACATGATGGCATATATCACATTGGTAGATGCGCAGGTGAACGAGCCTCTGATAGTGTGGCTGATGTGATTAGGCCCTATGATGGTATCCCCTGAATAGATATGTGGACAGAGTTGGCAACGGGCTTTGTTGCAAGGATAGGTTCCTGGGTTAGTGGTTCTGTTGTGTGGTGTGTGGTTGCTGGTGAGTATTTGCTTCAGATTGGGGGGCTGTCTGTAAGCAAGGACTGGTCTGTCTCCCAAGATCTGAGAGAGCGATGGCTCGTCCTTCAGGATAGGTTGTAGATCCTTGATGATGCGTTGGAGGGGTTTTAGTTGGGGGCTGAAGGTGATGGCTAGTGGCGTTCTGTTGTTTTCTTTGTTGGGCCTGTCCTGTAGTAGGTGACTTCTGGGTACTCTTCTGGCTCTGTCAATCTGTTTCTTCACTTCAGCAGGTGGGTACTGTAGTTGTAGGAATGCATGATAGAGATCTTGTAGGTGTTTGTCTCTGTCTGAGGGGTTGGAGCAAATGCGGTTATATCGTAGCGCTTGGCTGTAGACAATGGATCGAGTGGTATGATCTGGATGAAAGCTAGAGGCATGTAGGTAGGAATAGCGGTCAGTAGGTTTCCGATATAGGGTGGTGTTTATGTGACCATCGCTTATTAGCACCGTAGTGTCCAGGAAGTGGATCTCTTGTGTGGACTGGTCCAGGCTGAGGTTGATGGTGGGATGGAAATTGTTGAAATCATGGTGGAATTCCTCAAGAGCTTCTTTTCCATGGGTCCAGATGATGAAGATGTCATCAATGTAGCGCAAGTAGAGTAGGGGCATTAGGGAACGAGAGCTGAGGAAGCGTTGTTCTAAGTCAGCCATAAAAATGTTGGCATACTGTGGGGCCATGCGGGTACCCATCGCAGTGCCGCAGATTTGAAGGTATACATTGTCACCAAATGTGAAATAGTTATGGGTCAGGACAAAGTCACAAAGTTCTGCCACCAGGTTAGCCGTGACAGTATCGGGGATACTGTTCCTGACGGCTTGTAGTCCATCTTTGTGTGGAATGTTGGTGTAGAGGCTTCTACATCCATAGTGGCTAGGATGGTGTTTTTAGGAAGATCACCAATGGACTGTAGTTTCCTCAGGAAATCGGTGGTGTCTCGAAGATAGCTGGGAGTGCTGGTAACGAAGGGCCTGAGGAGGGAGTCTACATAGCCAGACAATCCTGCTGTCAGGGTGCCAATGCCTGAGATGATGGGGCGTCCAGGATTTCCAGGTTTATGGATCTTGGGTAGCAGATAGAATACCCCAGGTCGGGGCTCCAGGGGTGTGTCTGTGCGGATTTGTTCTTGTGCTTTTTCAGGGAGTTTCTTGAGCAAATGCTGTAGTTTCTTTTGGTAACTCTCAGTGGGATCAGAGGGTAATGGCTTGTAGAAAGTGGTGTTGGAGAGCTGCCTAGTAGCCTCTTGTTCATACTCTGACCTATTCATGATGACGACAGCACCTCCTTTGTCAGCCTTTTTGATTATGATGTCAGAGTTGTTTCTGAGGCTGTGGATGGCACTGTGTTCTGCATGGCTGAGGTTATGGGGTAAGCGATGCTGCTTTTCCACAATTTCAGCTCGTGCACGTCGGCGGAAGCAGTCTATGTAGAAATCCAGGCTGCTGTTTCGACCTTCAGGAGGAGTCCACCTAGAATCCTTCTTTTTGTAGTGTTGGCAGGAAGGTCTCTGTGGGTTAATATGTTGGTCAGAGGTGTGTTGGAAATATTCCTTGAGTCTGAGACGTTGAAAATAGGATTCTAGGTCACCACAGAACTGTATCATGTTCGTGGGGGTGGAGGGGCAAAAGGAGAGGCCCCGAGATAGGACAGATTCTTCCGCTGGGCTAAGAGTATAGTTGGATAGATTAACAATATTGCTGGGTGGGTTACGGGAACCATTGTTGTGGCCCCTTGTGGCATATAGTAGTTTAGATAGCTTAGTGTCCTTTTTCTTTTGTAGAGAATCAAAGTGTGTTTTGTAAATGGCTTGTCTAGTTTTTGTAAAGTCCAGCCACGAGGAAGTTTGTGTGGAAGGTTGGTTCTTTATGAGAGTATCCAGTTTTGAGAGCTCATTCTTAATCTTTCCCTGTTTGCTGTAGAGGATGTTGATCAGGTGGTTCCGCAGTTTCCTTGAGAGTGTGTGGCACAAGCTGTCAGCATAGTCTGTGTGGTATGTAGATTGTAATGGATTTTTTACCTTCAGTCCTTTCGGTATGATGTCCATCTGTTTGCATTTGGAGAGGAAGATGATGTCTGTCTGTATCTGTGCGAGTTTTTTCATGAAGTTGACAGATTTCCACTCTATACGGCTAAATTCAGTGCCTTGCATAATCACAGGTTTCAGAGTAGCAGCCGTGTTAGTCTGTATTCGCAAAAAGAAAAGGAGTACTTGTGGCACCTTAGAGACTAACAAATTTATTAGAGCATAAGCTTTCATGAGCTACAGCTCACTTCATCGGATGCATTTGGTGGAAAAAACAGAGGAGAGATTTATATACACACACACAGAGAACTTTGTGACTTTGTCCTGACCCATAACTATTTCACATTTGGGGACAATGTATACCTTCAAATCAGCGGCACTGCGATGGGTACCCGCATGGCCCCACAGTATGCCAACATTTTTATGGCTGACTTAGAACAACGCTTCCTCAGCTCTCGTTCCCTAATGCCCCTACTCTACTTGCGCTACATTGATGACATCTTCATCATCTGGACCCATGGAAAAGAAGCTCTTGAGGAATTCCACCATGATTTCAACAATTTCCATCCCACCATCAACCTCAGCCTGGACCAGTCCACACAAGAGATCCACTTCCTGGACACTACGGTGCTAATAAGCGATGGTCACATAAACACCACCCTATATCGGAAACCTACTGACCGCTATTCCTACCTACATGCCTCTAGCTTTCATCCAGATCATACCACTCGATCCATTGTCTACAGCCAAGCGCTACGATATAACCGCATTTGCTCCAACCCCTCAGACAGAGACAAACACCTACAAGATCTCTATCATGCATTCCTACAACTACAGTACCCACCTGCTGAAGTGAAGAAACAGATTGACAGAGCCAGAAGAGTACCCAGAAGTCACCTACTACAGGACAGGCCCAACAAAGAAAACAACAGAACGCCACTAGCCATCACCTTCAGCCCCCAACTAAAACCCCTCCAACGCATCATCAAGGATCTACAACCTATCCTGAAGGACGAGCCATCGCTCTCTCAGATCTTGGGAGACAGACCAGTCCTTGCTTACAGACAGCCCCCCAATCTGAAGCAAATACTCACCAGCAACCACACACCACACAACAGAACCACTAACCCAGGAACCTATCCTTGCAACAAAGCCCGTTGCCAACTCTGTCCACATATCTATTCAGGGGATACCATCATAGGGCCTAATCACATCAGCCACACTATCAGAGGCTCGTTCACCTGCGCATCTACCAATGTGATATATGCCATCATGTGCCAGCAATGCCCCTCTGCCATGTACATTGGCCAAACTGGACAGACTCTACGTAAAAGAATGAATGGACACAAATCAGACGTCAAGAATTATAACATTCAAAAACCAGTTGGAGAACACTTCAATCTCTCTGGTCACTCGATCACAGACCTAAGAGTGGCTATCCTTCAACAAAAAAGCTTCAAAAACAGACTCCAACGAGAGACTGCTGAATTGGAATTAATTTGCAAACTGGATACAATTAACTTAGGCTTGAATAGAGACTGGGAATGGATGAGTCATTACACAAAGTAAAACTATTTCCCCCTGGTATTTCTCCCTCCCACCCCACCCCCCACTGTTCCTCTGATATTCTTGTTAACTGCTGGAATTAGCCTACCTGCTTGTCACCATGAAAGGTTTTCCTCCTTCCCCCCCCTGCTGTTGGTGATGGCTTATCTTAAGTGATCACTCTCCTTACAGTGTGTATGATAAACCCATTGTTTCATGTTCTCTGTGTGTGTGTATATAAATCTCTCCTCTGTTTTTTCCACCAAATGCATCCGATGAAGTGAGCTGTAGCTCACGAAAGCTTATGCTCTAATAAATTTGTTAGTCTCTAAGGTGCCACAAGTACTCCTTTAAATCTGTTTGTTTATTCTACCTGAAGCAGTGTGCTTGGTTTGAAGCATGTAAGAGATTCCCCTTGGGATAACAAGCCTAGGGGGAGGGATAGCTCAGTGGTTTGAGCATTGGCCTACTAAACCCAGGGTTGTGAATGCAATCCTTGAGGGGGCCATTTAGGGATCTGGGACAAAAATTGGGAATTGGTCCTGCTTTGAGCAGGGGGTTTGTCATAAATATAAAGGGAAGGGTAACTACCTTTCTGTATACAGTGCTATAAAATCCCGCCTGGCCGGAGGCAAAATCCTGTCACCTGTAAAGGGTTAAGAAGCTAAGGTAATGTCACTGGCACCTGACCCAAAATGACCCATGAGGAGACAAGATACTTTCAAATCTGGAGTGGGGGACAAAGGGTTTTGACTGTGTGATACCTTTGCCGGGAACAGATCAAGGATGCAAGCCTTCCAACTCTTGTAAAGTTAGTAAGTAATCTAGCTAGAAAAATCCTTTTGTTTTTTGGCTTGTAAAATTCGCTGTGCTGGAGGGAATGTGTATTTTGTGTCTTTTTGTAACTTAAGGTTTTGCCTAGAGGGATTCTCTATGTTTTGAATCTAATTACCCTGTAAAGTATTTACGATCCTAATTTTACAGAGGTGATTCTTTTACCTTGTCTTTAATTAAAATTCTTCTTTTAAGAACCGGATTGATTTTTCATTGCTCTTAAGATCCAAGGGTTTGGGTCTGTGTTCACCTGTACCAGTTGGTGAGGATATTATTATCAAGCCTTCCCCAGGAAAGGGGGTGTAGGGCTTGGGGGGATATTCTGGGGAAAGACATCTCCAAGTGGGCTCTTTCCCTGTTCTTTGTTTAACACACTTGGTGGTGGCAGCATAGTGTTCAAGGACCAGGCAAAGTCTGTACCTTGAGGAAGTTTTTAACCTAAGCTGGTAAGAATAAGCTTAGGGGGTCTTTCATGCAGGTCCCCACATCTGTACCCCAGAGTTCAGAGTGGGGAAGGAACCTTGACATGGTGGCAGAGCAGTGGGATCATTTGGAACCAGAAGCACAGCAGGACTTTAAAAGGTTGTGTAAAAGATGATTGCAGCTGCAGATTCTGTCTCTCTGCCTAGGGACTGAGCAGCTCCATAACAAAAGGAAATCTAATGCATTTTCTAGCTAGATTACTTACTAACTTTACAGGAGTTGGAGAGCTTGCATCCTTGATCTGTTCCCGGCAAAGGTATCACACAGCCAGACAAAACCCTTTGTCCCCACCTCCAGATCTGAAAGTATCTTGTCTCCTCATTGGTCATTTTGGGTCAGGTGCCAGCGAGGTTACCTTAGCTTCTTAACCCTTTACAGGTGAAAGGATTTTGCCTCCGGTCAGGTGGGATTTTATAGCACTGTATACAGAAAGGTGGTTACCTTTCCCTTTATATTTATGGCAGGGTTGGACTAGATGGATCTCCCGAGGTCCCTTCCAACCCTGATATTCTATGATTCTGTGAATTTCTTTGTTAAATTGATGAATTCATATAAACTTGCAGCGTCCAGCGGGTATAACTGGACACGGCAAGATGGAGGTTCCTAGGGTTGTGTCTGGGATGGAAGATATTGGCTAGTGTCATTCGGTTGCACAATCCAAGGAGCAGCTTACATGCTAGAGGCTGTGCGTGAACAGCCCAGGAGTGGGGGTTCTAACAGCAGAGCAGGGTAAGGCTGGCTCCCGGAGTCAAGGATTGGAGTGACCAAGCAGATCACTGGTCTGGATAACACCAGAGGGGAACGTCACACATGCCCCCTATGCATTTCCTGAGGGTGGTCAGAAGCAGAAGTGCTGAAATGCCACCAGGCAGGTTCTTTATGGGCACATTCAGGGTTTCTTCACTGCTGCTCCACACTTACGGGTATCATAGTCATAGACGTTTGAGACATGCCAGAGCTCAAGAGAGTGACTCAGGTTTGTGCATGTTTGGAGGAGGGATATTGCAGGGAATTATGACAATTATTATTTATCATTTGTATTACCAGAGTGCCTATAAGCACAAGTTGTGGCCCAGGACCCTGAGATCAGGCCCTCATTGTGTGGGGTACTGCACAGACATGGAGGAAGAGACGGTCCCTGCCCTGAAGAGTTTACGTCAACAATCCCCATTTCACAGGTGCGTGGGGGTGGGGGGAAGGAGAAATGCTTTGTTCAAGGTGACATGGTGTGCATACAGCAGAAACTGAATAGAATTCAGGAGTCCTGACTCTCTTTCTGCTCTCTAAGCATCTCAAAGGTGTATCAGTAGTGTTATTACCATTATACAGATGGGGAAACTGAGGTACAGATTTAGGAAGTGACCTACCGAAGGTCACAGAGAGTTAGATCTGGGCATAGACCACGCGTTTCCTGACTCTTAATCCTGAGCACTGACCAGTGGCCTATGCTCCCTCATCCAGCTGGGAATTTACATGCACTCCAACTTGGCTCTATCTGAATCTCTGTCTATGTCACTCTCCCATTAAATGCTACATGGGTTCACTTCACTATGTCATTAATCAGCTTTCTTTTCTCTCCTTGAAACCAGTGCAAAAATGACAATAACAGTGATTATTTTGTTAATTATTTTAATGCGCAAAAGCCAGGAATTGCAGAGTTATTGGACCAAATTCTACTGTCACTTACCCCAGTGTAAAGCTGGAGTAACACCTTTGACATCCGCGAAAATGAATGGATGTGAGATTGTCCCAGCAATGGTAACTCTGGCACACTGTGCAGTAGACAGATGGTTGGATGTGTGGGGAGAGGGAGACAGATGGATAGATTGATCTTGAGACACAGGAAAGGAATGGTATTCAGAGGAGAGGTGCTCAGCACTTTCTGAAAACCAGGCCCCTTAAGGCATCTCAAGTTGGGCGTCCAAAAACTGATGCCCCAAAAATCACTAGTTACTGTGGACAATCTTGGCTGAGATATCCCAGTTGGGGGGGAGGGGTGTGCTGAGAGATGGCTGGTGTGAGAGACCATGAGCCTCTAATACCCTAACTTCTGTGCATTTAAATGCTACAGCCGACTGTCACTGTACCTAGTCCCTGGGGGAGGGGGCAGAGCGGGGACAGGAAGAGGTGGAGTGAGGGTGGGGTTTTGGGGAGGGGGCAGAGTGGGGCCAGCCTTGGGGTGGAGTGGGGGTGGAGCTCCCCCAGGGAAAAGGAAAAGTTGGTGCCTATGGTGGGTCATGATGATCTATATAATAATTATCTTTGCCCTAGTGACCCCTGGCTCCCAAAGATGTGATAAGGAGGCACTGACATTTATCTGTGGCAAGCTTGTTCCCAGAATGGCAGTCTGCGCAAATCTTTGATGTCCTTGGAAGACATTAGCTCCAGAATGTCTGATTAAGGAATTAAAAGAGTCCGAATTGTGCAGGGCTGACAGCAAGAGATGGCAATCGGCTGACCCTGGACTGGCTAAAGCTGTTAAGTAGATAAATGCAAATGTGTGCTGCCCAGTGCGGTGATGGTGCACGCAGTGAAATAATCCTCTTAAACGAGCACCAAGTGATGGATAATTGACGTGGATACTCTGCTACAGAGCATGGGAAGTTGAACCACATTAAAAATAATTGCTGACGCCTGGCTTGTGTGTGCTCCCAGCTCAGCCTTACAATCCTCCTGGCTCTAATGACTGGAAAGTCGCACCAGCACTCGCAGTAGCAGGAATCATGCTAACAAGCAAACCGGGGCAGCTGCTCAGAGGGCCCTGACCCTGACCCTGGGGCTCAAACTGAACCAGGCTCCGCTCCTGCCCCACCTTCCAAGCCACACTTCTCCTAAGGTGGAACCAAGGAATCTAGTTCTGATCTCCCTTACACCAACTGTACACTGGTGTCACCCAGTGAGTGACCCTCATTTATACCAGGGAGTGAGAGAAGACCACCCAGTGGAATTGCAGGGGCTTTGTATCAAGAGGGGCCTACCTGGCACATGACTGGGGACTGTGAAATAGCACCAGGATGGCCCAATGAGTAGGGTACTAGACTGGTACATGGCGGACTTGAGTTCAAGTCCCAACTCTGCCATAGGCTTCCTGTGTGACCTTGGGCAATATACTTAGCTTCTCTTGCCTCAGTTTCCATCTGTACAATGGGACTAACAGCCCAGCCCTGCCCTACACGGGTGTGTGAGGATAAATATATTCAGGACTGTGAGATGCTGTGACACTGTAAGTGTCACAGTGGTGTTGTGGGCAGCCAGACCTAGTAGCCAGAGGCCATGGTCACGAGACAGGAGTCAGCTGGGTCAGGAAATGAGGAGGTCAGAAACAGGAGACAAACTGGAGGTGAAAACCACAAATCAGATGCCAGGAAATGGGGCAGGGAGCACACACTCCAGAACAGTGTAGACAGCTTCCTGTTCCTGCTGTTGGCTTAAATAGGGCTAGCAGACCAATCAGCTGCTCTGGCACTCCACCAATAGGACTGCAGGGCGGAGCCTCAAACAGAAGCTGGGCTTCATGGGTCCCAGGTATGCAGGCTGTCAGATGGAGGGTTGAAGCAGGGCTGCTCCTATAAACCCTGCTGACCCAGGTTTGCGATGGGTGGGTTACATAGGCACAGATTCCGGGGGTGCTCCAGCCCTGGAGCACCCACGGAAAAAAAAAGTGGGTGCTCAGCACCCACCAGACACAGCTGTTTGGTGGCTTGGGGAGGGGGGAGAGCAACAAATGGTGGGTAGACGGGGGCCTTGGGGAGGGGACAGAGGGGGCCTGGGCCTTGGGATGGAGCAGGGATGGAGAACCCTTGGGGAAAAGGAAAAGTTGGTGCCTATGGTGAGTCATGATGATTTATACCTAACATAGAGAGGAGTTACTCCTGATTTACACCAGGATCAATAAAAGAGAGAGGAGCTGCTTTTGACTCAGTGCATCAGTCTGCCCTCTGGATGCCGATATCCCAGTGTGGGGTGCCTTAGGCCTCAGGGTGCCGCATGCAGAAACTGTGTTGTGGTATGTTGAGCGGAGTGAGGGTTGACAGCTGCCTTACAGATCGGTTTTCAGTAGAATCAGGAGTACGCCAGGGGTGCATTCTCTCATCTTCGTTTTTTAATGTTCTGATAGACTATCCAGTGAGAAAGCTGATGGAGGCCAAAGTAGGAGGTATGAAAGATAAAGATTAATCAAATTTAGAGGATTTCAACCATGCGGATGGTTTTGTCTCACTAGGAGAGCCACTGACCAACTACAGCTAATGCTGGATGAGCTGCGAAAACCTGTAGAATCTCTGGAACTTAAGATCAATGGTTACCACTGCACTGAGTCCCAGCTGCCCCAGTGAGACTTTGGGCACTTTGCTAGACAATCAGATAAATCACTTGTGATCTATGCATGATTGACCAAAGACTGTTCGGTCATGAAAGGGAGCTGAGCCACCTTACTCTTGGGTGCTGATGGAAGTTGTTTTCTTTGTTTTAACAATGTGACTTACAAATCCTTGCCATGTAAATATCAGAAACAAAACAATCCTGACCGCAGTTAGTGTTTGTGGAAAGAGACATTATCTAGGAATACAGTCAGCAGAGCTTTTGAGAGAGATGTGAAAATTGTTAAAAGGTCCTTCATTAAGGTTGCATGGAGCTTTCTGTGTATTCTGTGGAGAGATGATATTTTTAAGTGCACTAAAATCCGCACACGTCATCAAACTGGCCAGAGAACTGCTGGGCCAGTGGAGAGCCCAGAGAGCGTTAGCACTGGAAATTGCGGGCATTTGGTACAGGGGTTCTCGAGATTCCACCCCCACGCCGTGACCTCATTTTAAAATCTGCTGGTTCTGACTACCCTTTTTTGCCCAGAGCTAGGGGAAAACTAGAGGGAGTACTCACACACAGCTTCTGTCACTGTGCTGCTCCTCATCTCAGCTGGCGTTGGCCACTAAGAGCCAGCTTCAAAGCCCTGTCAGTCAGCAATTAGGAGCCTTTGGGTCTGGTTGTCCAAGTGGTGCACGTGATTGCGGCAGCTACAGTGAGCCAGCAGGAGAAGGCTCAGCAACGCAGGCTGGACCAGCGTTTCTTTGTAAAGGCAACATTTCAAAGTGCTCTGAAATGCACAGGAAGAGTTAAATGGACCCTGGACTTCAGGAAAGCAGACTTTGACTCCCTCAGGGAACAGATGGCCAGGATCCCCTGGGGGACTAACATGAAAGGGAAGGGAGTCCAGGAGAGCTGGCTGTATTTCAAGGAATCCCTGTTGAGGTTACAGGGACAAACCATCCCGATGAGTCGAAAGAATAGTAAATATGGCAGGCGACCAGCTTGGCTTAATGGTGAAATCCTAGCGGATCTTAAACATAAAAAAGAAGCTTACAAGAAGTGGAAGGTTGGACATATGACCAGGGAAGAGTATAAAAATATTGCTCGGGCATGTAGGAAAGATATCAGGAGGGCCAAATCGCACCTGGAGCTGCAGCTAGCAAGAGATGTCAAGAGTAACAAGAAGGGTTTCTTCAGGTATGTTGGCAACAAGAAGAAAGCCAAGGAAAGTGTGGGCCCCTTACTGAATGAGGGAGGCAAGCTAGTGACAGAGGATGTGGAAAAAGCTAATGTACTCAATGCTTTTTTTGCCTCTGTTTTCACTAACAAGGTCAGCTCCCAGACTGCTGTGCTGGGCAACACAAAATGGGGAAGAGATGGCCAGCCCTCTGTAGAGATAGAGGTGGTTAGGGACTATTTAGAAAAGCTGGACGTGCACAAGTCCATGGGGCCGGACGAATTGCATCCGAGAGTGCTGAAGGAATTGGCGGCTGTGATTGCAGAGCCCTTGGCCATTATCTTTGAAAACTCGTGGCGAACGGGGGAAGTCCCGGATGACTGGAAAAAGGCTAATGTAGTGCCCATCTTTAAAAAAGGGAAGAAGGAGGATCCTGGGAACTACAGGCCGGTCAGCCTCACCTCAGTCCCTGGAAAAATCATGGAGCAGGTCCTCAAAGAATCAATCCTGAAGCACTTAGAGGAGAGGAAAGTGATCAGGAACAGTCAGCATGGATTCACCAAGGGAAGGTCATGCCTGACTAATCTAATCGCCTTTTATGATGAGATTACTGGTTCTGTGGATGAAGGGAAAGCAGTGGATGTATTGTTTCTTGACTTTAGCAAAGCTTTTGACACGGTCTCCCACAGCATTCTTGTCAGCAAGTTAAGGAAGTATGGGCTGGATGAATGCACTATAAGGTGGGTAGAAAGCTGGCTAGATTGTCGGGCTCAACGGGTAGTGATCAATGGCTCCATGTCTAGTTGGCAGCCGGTGTCAAGTGGAGTGCCCCAGGGGTCGGTCCTGGGGCCCGTTTTGTTCAATATCTTCATAAATGATCTGGAGGATGGTGTGGATTGCACTCTCAGCAAATTTGCGGATGATACTAAACTGGGAGGAGTGGTAGATACGCTGGAGGGGAGGGATAGGATACAGAAGGACCTAGACAAATTGGAAGATTGGGCCAAAAGAAATCTAATGAGGTTCAATAAGGATAAGTGCAGGGTCCTGCACTTAGGATGGAAGAATCCAATGCACCGCTACAGACTAGGGACCGAATGGCTCGGCAGCAGTTCTGCGGAAAAGGACCTAGGGGTGACAGTGGACGAGAAGCTGGATATGAGTCAGCAGTGTGCCCTTGTTGCCAAGAAGGCCAATGGCATTTTGGGATGTATAAGTAGGGGCATAGCGAGCAGATCGAGGGACGTGATCGTTCCCCTCTATTCGACACTGGTGAGGCCTCATCTGGAGTACTGTGTCCAGTTTTGGGCCCCACACTACAGGAAGGATGTGGATAAATTGGAAAGAGTACAACGAAGGGCAACAAAAATGATTAGGGGTCTAGAGCACATGACTTATGAGGAGAGGCTGAGGGAGCTGGGATTGTTTAGTCTGCAGAAGAGAAGAATGAGGGGGGATTTGATAGCTGCTTTCAACTACCTGAAAGGGGGTTTCAAAGAGGATGGCTCTAGACTGTTCTCAATGGTAGCAGATGACAGAACGAGGAGTAATGGTCTCAAGTTGCAATGGGGGAGGTTTAGATTGGATATTAGGAAAAACTTTTTCACTAAGAGGGTGGTGAAACACTGGAATGCGTTACCTAGGGAGGTGGTAGAATCTCCTTCCTTAGAGGTTTTTAAGGTCAGGCTTGACAAAGCCCTGGCTGGGATGATTTAACTGGGACTTGGTCCTGCTTTGAGCAGGGGGTTGGACTAGATGACCTTCTGGGGTCCCTTCCAACCCTGATATTCTATGATTCTATGATTCTATGAAATCTGGCATGGCGGATCAGAGGCTAGTTCAGCTCGGTGTGGCCACCCCGGGGTCATTTGATCAAAGGGATCCAGAGATACAGCTGCCCCGAAATGTCCTGTTTTTAAATTCAGGCTTGGTGCACATCGCAGACACGCAGCATGGAGAGCAGGGTGGAGGATGCAGCACATAGCGCGGAGACCAGGCAGTGAGCTTATAATGGTCTGGCTTGGTGCATTATCTTGTGTGGCCAAGTTATTTTTTCTGATCCTCAGATCGACTTTGGCTGCCAACTTGCCTGCTCTAGAAGGGTACAAAGTGCTGCTAAGCATCCTTAACTCCCCTATCACAACAGGGTTTGTGGATGGATTGAGAACTCTAAGGCAAGAACCCACACCAGGGGTTACTCCCCCTGCAGACGTAGCGCACGCACAAAGACTCACCTGTGGACCAGGTTTCTGCTCCATATAACAGGTTTCATCACTGGACTGGCATAGCCCAAGTGGAAGAATTATTCATCACTCCTGTGTTGCACACGTCTCTTTTGTCACACAGACACACTTGTCTAACGGGACCCCATTGCCTGCTGGTTTTGGCCGGGGGGTTGTATCCTGTTGCCCACAGGCTCTGGTGACACACTGTAACGTTTGTCTGATGCGGTAAACAGCTCAGTACGCCTGGCGCTCGCCACGTCACCTGTCCACTCCCCAGGTGCTGGGTACCGTTAGCAGGCAGGCACCCGGCCAGAGGGCTCAGCGGACACAGGATTCTCCTTGAGAGCCAGGTCCTAACCGTTGTTCTGCATCAGAACCAGGCCTCCCTAAGGGTGTTTGTGTAACCAGGCAGGCCAGTCCTGGCTGTCCTCGGTGCGGCAGGCTATCCCAGAGTGCACTGCCCTGCGTGCTGCCAGTGCTGCTATGAGTGCCCGGCTGCCAGGTGCTCTGTCCCCTGCTGAGGCACTATGGGATAGCTCCCTGCATTTCCCTGCAGTGCATCAATCCGAACGCAGCCAGACAGCGTTTTAGGTGCAGGTGCACAGATTGAACCAACGCAGGGCTGAGCTGTGGGAAAGTGTCAGGCTCCTGTCGCCAGGCCGACTGAGAGAGCTGTGGCCTGATTACAAAAGCAAAGCACGACGGAATGCTTGCCTACATGGGGAAATAGATTGGCATTATTCTCTTATAGCTGGGCGGGTCAGTTTCCCTGTGTCGTCAAGCCCTTATAGTACACAAATGCCAATGCAGCTTATGGGTGAGCTAATGTTTTTGTGCTTTAAGGTGCCTAAGTGAGCACAATAGCTATTGAGTGTTGCTCGGTCATTAGCTCCACAAATGGTCATTAAAAACAGCCAAAGAGAGGAAACTAAACAGCTTTCAGTGTCAAAAGCAAGAGTCAGTATGGGCCGAGTGCTTAAATCTTGCTCAAGTTCCCAGCACTCCTCTGCGTCTCAGAATTCCTCCCGTCACAGTCCTTTGTGAAGAACACGCCTACGCTGTCAAACAAAACCACCCCACCCCAGACAAAGACTTGCAAGGGACCATTCAAGATGGATGTCCATTTGACATGCCACCATGGCTACATTGTAGCCATGTGAATCTGCTATTGCTGAAAGGGTATCTGCCTATAACTATTTCACTTAAAGAGCTCACGGCTGAATTTCATAGACAATAGAATAAACAGGTAACAAACCAGCCAGGAGGAGCTAGGGGCGGAAGGACAGGAGCAGGTCAGTAGGGTTACACGGTGCGAAAGGCAAGTTAAGTGTGGTGGAATGTTTGGCCAGAACCTCAGTTGGTATAAATCAGTATAGTTCCATTGAAGCCCTTTTGCACCAGCTGGGGTCTGGCCCCACAATTATATCTGTCGCCCCTTCCCTGAGGTGTGTGGGCACACACTCCCTTCCCCCCCCCACCAAACACACATCCCTGCACCTCTCTGATATTTCATCATTAGTTTTTTGGTAATCAGCCTATCTTCATCTCCAGCTTTGGTCTTCTCTGCTCTGTGTTCCCTTTCTCTCCACTTTGTTTCTATCCTCTCTCCATATCTGCTTGTCCACCTGTCCCCTAGTTTGTATTGCCTGTCACGCTGTTGGGAGTGGCTCGTGATCATGAGTGCCAACCTCAGGGCAGACTGTCAGGAAACAGGGCAGACACCCCAAACTGGTGGTGTGTTCTGTTAGGAGATTTCACCAAGCCAGTAACAAATGTGAACTCCTGGATCACTGTACGTGGAGTCACAGACAGTTCCTTTAGACTCTCCAGCCTGTCTTGACAGCCAGACAAACTGGACTTTGTGCTAATGGTCATGTGATGGGGTGTACTTGCCCCGCACTGGAGAGGAATGGGTGAAGGCAGCACTTTCATAGAATCATAGAATCATAGAATATCAGGGTTGGAAGGGACCCCAGAAGGTCATCTAGTCCAACCCCCTGCTCAAAGCAGGACCAAGTCCCAGTTAAATCATCCTAGCCAGGGCTTTGTCAAGCCTGACCTTAAAAACCTCTAAGGAAGGAGATTCTACCACCTCCCTAGGTAACGCATTCCAGTGTTTCACCACCCTCTTAGTGAAAAAGTTTTTCCTAATATCCAATCTAAACCTCCCCCATTGCAACTTGAGACCATTACTCCTCGTTCTGTCATCTGCTACCATTGAGAACAGTCTAGAGCCATCCTCTTTGAAACCCCCTTTCAGGTAGTTGAAAGCAGCTATCAAATCCCCCCTCATTCTTCTCTTCTGCAGACTAAACAATCCCAGCTCCCTCAGCCTCTCCTCATAAGTCATGTGCTCTAGACCCCTAATCATTTTTGTTGCCCTTCGCTGTACTCTTTCCAATTTATCCACATCCTTCTTGTAGTGTGGGGCCCAAAACTGGACACAGTACTCCAGATGAGGCCTCACCAGTGTCGAATAGAGGGGAACGATCACGTCCCTCGATCTGCTCGCTATGCCCCTACTTATACATCCCAAAATGCCATTGGCCTTCTTGGCAACAAGGGCACACTGCTGACTCATATCCAGCTTCTCGTCCACTGTCACCCCTAGGTCCTTTTCCGCAGAACTGCTGCCGAGCCATTCGGTCCCTAGTCTGTAGCGGTGCATTGGATTCTTCCATCCTAAGTGCAGGACCCTGCACTTATCCTTATTGAACCTCATTAGATTTCTTTTGGCCCAATCTTCCAATTTGTCTAGGTCCTTCTGTATCCTATCCCTCCCCTCCAGCGTATCTACCACTCCTCCCAGTTTAGTATCATCCGCAAATTTGCTGAGAGTGCAATCCACACCATCCTCCAGATCATTTATGAAGATATTGAACAAAACGGGCCCCAGGACCGACCCCTGGGGCACTCCACTTGACACCGGCTGCCAACTAGACATGGAGCCATTGATCACTACCCGTTGAGCCCGACAATCTAGCCAGCTTTCTACCCACCTTATAGTGCATTCATCCAGCCCATACTTCCTTAACTTGCTGACAAGAATGCTGTGGGAGACCGTGTCAAAAGCTTTGCTAAAGTCAAGAAACAATACATCCACTGCTTTCCCTTCATCCACAGAACCAGTAATCTCATCATAAAAGGCGATTAGATTAGTCAGGCATGACCTTCCCTTGGTGAATCCATGCTGACTGTTCCTGATCACTTTCCTCTCCTCTAAGTGCTTCAGGATTGATTCTTTGAGGACCTGCTCCATGATTTTTCCAGGGACTGAGGTGAGGCTGACCGGCCTGTAGTTCCCAGGATCCTCCTTCTTCCCTTTTTTAAAGATGGGCACTACATTAGCCTTTTTCCAGTCATCCGGGACTTCCCCCGTTCGCCACGAGTTTTCAAAGATAATGGCCAAGGGCTCTGCAATCACAGCCGCCAATTCCCTCAGCACTCTCGGATGCAATTCGTCCGGCCCCATGGACTTGTGCACGTCCAGCTTTTCTAAATAGTCCCTAACCACTTTTAGCAATGGAAGCCATGCCCCTTCAGCCCTGCTGGGTGTGCTCCAACTGCAGCTACAGTATAAAAGGAAGCAGCTCAGTCCATGTTCCCTCTAATGTTTCCCACCCATTCCATGTGCAGAATGAATTTTGTGATGTGTGACACATCACCTCCATATGCACATAACAAAGTTCATATGGTGGGGTTGGGGCCAAGGGGTACAGAGTGTGGGAGGGGGCTCGGGGATGAGGCAGAGGGTTTGGGTGCAGAGGGGAGAGAGCTCTAGCTGGGGGTGCAGGCTCTGGGGTGGGGCTGGAGATGAGGGGCTCAGGGCTGGGGCAGAGGGTTGGGCTGCAGGGGGGTGAGGGCTCCAGCTGGGGGTGCACACTCTGGGGTGGGGCTGGGGATGAGGGGTTTAGGGTGCAGGCTGCCCCAGGGCTATGGCAGGGAGAGAGGACTCCCCCCAGCTTTCTCTCCCCGCAGCAGCACCTGGGCTGGGGGAGAGGAGCACCTCTCCCATGGCCGCGGCAGGTCTGCCGGGGCTGGGTTGGGGATGGGAGAGGGGCGCCTCTTACCCAGCCATGACAGGTCCGGGCCAGGCTGGGTTGGATCTGGGGTGGGGGGAAAGGAATCTCTTCCCACTGCAGCCCTGTGCACCTGTGCGGCACTAAATAAGCTGCTGTGTGGCCATGCGACTGCGCCATTTCAAGGGAACTTAGGTCAGGGCTGACACTGAGGAGGGAGGAGGCACCTCGCTGGCTCCAGCCAAGGAGCAGCAGGAATCCTGGAGCACGGGAGCAGGAGACGCCGAGACCCAGCCAGGTGCCCAGGTTTCAGGGTTCCCTCCCCACTCTGAACTCTAGGGTACAGATGTGGGGACCTGCATGAAAGACCCCTTAAGCTTATTTTTACCAGCTTAGGTTAAAAACTTCCCCAAGGCACAAATGCTTTCCTTGTCCCTGGACAGTATTGCTGCCATCACCAAGTGATTTAGACAAAAATTCAGGAAAAGGGTCACTTGGAGTTCCTTGTTCCCCAAAATATTCCCCCAAGGCCTTTCACCCCCTTTCTTGGGGAGGCTTGAGAATAATGTGAGTATCGACCAGACCCTTTCTCCCTAGGACACTGAAAATAAAACAGGTTCTTAAAGGAAGAACTTTATTTAAAGAAAAAAAAGTAAAAGAATCACACCTGCAAAATCAGGATGGAAGGTAACTTTACCGAGTAAAAAAAAGATTTAAACACAGAGAATTCCCCTCTAGGCTCAGCTTCAAAGTTACAAAAAAAAGGAGTAAAACTCCCTCTTAGCATAGGGAAAATTCACAAGTGTGACGGGGCAAGGCCAGATGGCTATGGAAGAGTAGTCTTATTGGGATCCGGGAAGTGGGCGGGCAAAGCCCATCCACTGCTAAAGGATCCCCCCAGCCTAAAAGGGGGATCCACAGGGCCTAGATACCAAAAAATTCTGGGGGACAACAAAGGAAATAACAGGGACGGGAGTGTGGTCAAAGGGTCAAACGAAGGGAACCGGACGGGGACACCGAGCAGAGAACCCCGGGCAGCGCCCACTGCTCCTCAAAGGCGTCAAGGGAGTCAATGGACGCCGCCCAGAGGAACTCTGCCCGGATACGTGAACGGACCGAGGATCAGAAATAGGTCCCCCCCCGCACAGTCACAGGAGAATCCATCGGCCAACCACCTCACTCTGGTTTTATAGATGGCCATTTTAGCTAGGGCCAGGAGGAGGTTGACCAGGAGATCCCGTGACTTTGTGGGGCCACAGATACGGAGTGCATAGATAAGAAGATGAGGGGAAAATTGCAACCAAAAGCATAATAAAATATTGGTGAGGAGCCGGAATAGGGGCTGCAGTCTGGCACACTCCAGGTACATGTGTGCTAGGGTTTCCCTCAGGCCGCAAAAGGGGCAGGTGTCTGGGATTGAGGTGAACTGTGCCAAGTACACACCAGTGCTGACGGCTCCGTGAAGGAGCCGCCAACTGACATCCCCGGCGGGCCTTGGGACTAAGGTGGAATATAGGCTGGCCCACCGGGGCTCCTCACCCTCCAAAGGTGGCAGGAGGTCCCGCCATTTTGTATCGGGGCGGGACACGAGGGTGAGGGCGTGAAGAGTGTGGAGCATGAGCGTGTATAGATGTTTTCTTGGCGCAGTTTGAAAGCAGACCGGCTGCATCTCATGCAGCCGGCTTACATAGAAACATAGATACTAAGGTCAGAAGGGACCATTCTGATCATCTAGTCCGACCTCCTGCACAGCGCAGGCCACAGAATCTCACCCACCCACTCCTCTTACAGTGAAGGAGTGAGGGGGTCGGTTGGGTCCACAGGGCAGGGGTCCAATTAAAAGGTCCGGCGGGCCTGGGGTAACGGGTGGGCGGGGCATGCCCTTGTGCAGGACCCGGTCGAGATAAACCCGAGCAGCGGGCGGCAAAGCGGCCTTCACCTCCTGAAGTATGCGTCGGGGAGTACAAAGTCTGGAGAGCCCCATGCGCTGAGCGAGCGTCAGGGGATCCAGCCAGTCTTCTTGGTCATAGTCCAGGAGGTCTCCGACTCTTGTGACCTCTGCCAGGACCAACCTCTGGCGCACCGAGCGGGACTCCGCCACCTGCACACGGAGCTGGGGGTTGTGTAGCAGGGGCTCCGCGAGGAGATCTGCCCCTTCAGTGGCTGCCATGGACCTGGTCGTTGAAAACAGTTTCCAGGTCTGAAGGAGGTCCTGGTAGAAGACCGGCAGCCCGGAGAGGTCTCGCGGAAGACCTCTCGGATGGAGATAAAGGAGCTGCCGGTCGTATCGGAGCCCTCGGAAGCGGCGCAGGAAGGCGTGCGCCAGTATGCTCCACGCCGGACTACCTGCACCATAAAGGAGCCTCTGCAGGGCCTGGAGGCGGAAAACATGGACCTGAGTAAGCGGACATTTCAGGCCCGCTTGGAGAGGATGGAGAACTCCTGCAGGGACCCAGTGCAGTCCTGACCAAAAGAACTCTGGAATCGATGTCTGGAGGTTGGCCAGGAAACCCGGGGCTGGGACCAGGGTGTTGAGCCGGAACCAGAGCATGGACAGGACTAGTTGATTAAGCACCAGCGCTCTCCCTTGAAGGGAGAGGCACCGGAGTAGCCCTGTCCATTTCTGGAGCCACTCTGTCACCCCGCCCCCTAAATTCTGCCAGTTCTCTGGCAGAGAGGGATGTGTGGCAGAAAGGTAAATGCCCAGATAGAGCAGCGGACCCGGGCTATTTTTATATTTTTATAGGGCTATGCTCTATTTTTGCAGCCGCTCCGGGCTCGCTGCTGAGGCATAGATGTTGACGAGGTTGACTATGAGCCCCTCCATGCGGACCCGGAGGTGCAGCAGGCGGCCCGGCACAGCGTCGGCGACCCCCAGGACCTCAGGCCGTAGGTCGGGGGAGAAAAGGGTCACGACTCCAGCCATACGAACTGTGAGATGGCTAAAGTAGACCCTGTCCCCCCAATCCAGCCGCCAGCTGTCTTCGGCGGTCAGATCCGTATGGGTCTCCTGCAGGAAAACCACAGAGTACCCCCCCTCCCGCAGGAAGGAAAGCACCTGGGACCTGCGGAGACCCATCCTACAGCCACGGGTGTTCAATGTTGCGATGGTAAGAGGTACCATGAGGAGGGCTGGGGGGGATCCTCGCCGGCAGGGACGCTCGCTGCTCCCAACGGGCCGCACAGCAGTCCCGCCTACGTGACCCACCTCGTAGGTGAGTAAGGAGTCACGGAAGAGGCGGACCCGCTGGTCGGCCGTGGCACCCTGCCTCCCGGTCCTTTTCCCCTCCCCCATGAGGGCCCTTGCGGCCCGGAGGATTTGATGAAAGTCCCCCCATCGCTGGAGAGCAAGCTGTACTCTGTTGCGGGAGCCACGGACATCTAAACACTCCCGCAACTCCTCTCGCAGCGCATGGCGGGATGGGGTTACGGTCTCCTGGTTACTCCCCGACAGGGCCCTTGGTACAGCCCCGTGGCCCAGCGAGATGGGCAGACAGGGTGCGGACCCCCACCGGGGCTCCTGATGGGTTGACCTGAATGCTGGGGCGATAGGGGGCGGCGGAGGGAGGATACAGCCCCTGGTGGGTCGGGATGGGGAAACACAAAGGCCGCTGCCTGGGGGTCATCTATTGGCAAAGGGAAGGAGACAGCCCCAGGGGCGGCAATAACATCTTGGGAGGTGGACGGGATGGGGACGGGCAGGGGCAAGGTGAGAGGTGAGATTCTGGGTGGGGAGAGGGCTCTCACTGATGCCGGGTGCAGGCTCTCTGGTGGATTTGGCAGCCACGGCATCGGGGGGTGGACTCTCTCCTGTAGGGCCCTCTCCCGGGAAGGAGGTCGAATGCTTCTCACCAACAAGGGGTGCCCCTGGTGGATCAGGTCCCAGCCGAGTGGCACTGGCTGTTGCCTCAACAGGCTCGGCGGCCCTCAGCAGGGTGCCATCTGCAGCCGCGGTGATGGAGAGTCCAGGGGCTCCTCGGAGATGGGAGCGGAAGCAACGGTTACGGGGAGGGAGCATGGGGAAAGGGGGCTGGAGTGAAGTCGCCTAGATCGAGGCCCGCTGGCATAGGGTCGTCCTCCCCCTGGGTGACCAGGGTAGACCCAGGGCCTTGATCTCCTCATATATGGACAGGAGATCATTTTCCGCCATCCCGGGATTCTCCCCAACGGCACCTGATGCGACGGTCGCCTCGGGGCACACTGGGGTTTCAGATGGCGCCAGGGCTGGGGGGGCTCTCTTGTGGGCCTCAGAGGGGAGGGACTCCCGTGGAGGGGAGATGCTGCCTTCTAGTGCTGCCACGTCTTCCCCAGCCGGCTCTGGTGGGTGGATCACACCCGTGGGTAGAGCGGAAGGTTCGGCATCGGTACCCCCCCATTTCTGGTCTTCCGGGGGGCCTCCGCGTCAGATGGGAGGAGCGGAGCTCGAGCCTTCCGCTTGCCCTGCTTCCCCTGGACTAGGGCCCAGCCCTCCATGGCATCATCCAGGGGCTGGCTAGCAGGGGTTGTGTCAGGGGGCAGAGGCGATGGCTCAGGGACTCGAGGGGGTAACGGTGGGGCAGCACAAGGGAGGGAAGTTTCCCCTTGGGGCGGGCCCTCTCCCATGCCCGGCGGTGTCCCTGCCGCACCCTCCTCCACAGGCCCCGCCAGATTGCAAACAGCGGGGGCGGGGTTCTCCCGCTCGTCTGGGCATAGTGGGGGAGGTGCCCCTTGGGTCCGAGCGGGAGCAATGGTGGACTGGGAAGGAGGACGGGTGGTTTCGGGCGCCAGTCAGCCAGGGGTGCCGGCGATGATGGGGCCGGTGCCCTGGCAGGGCTCGGGGGTTCCGGATGCCCCTCGTTGCTGGGCCAAGGGGCAGTCCCTCCGGACGTGCCCCATCGCCCGGCAGAGGTAGCACCGCGCCTCCCCCATGGAGTAATGCACCCGGTAACGGGCCCCCTGGTAGGGGACTAGGAAGGACCCCTCGAGTGCCTCTCCGTCGCGCGCCGCCGGCGGCAGTTGAAGCTGCACTTGCCGGCGGAACGAGAGGACGTGACGGAGGGTGGGGTCCTTGCAGCCCAACGGGAGAGGGCTGATGACAGAGATGGGCTTTCCCAAGGTAGAAAGGGCGGGTAACAGGGCGGCATTGGGGAGAAAGGGAGGGACGGAGGTCAGGACCAGGCGGACGCCCAGGTCCTTTCGCGGCTCTAAGGGGACGAACACGCCCCCCACCGCCAGGCCCTTCTCCACCGCCTCCTGGGCGGCGGCCTCCGATGCTAAGAAGAAGACGACCTTGCCATACATTTTGGAGGCCGCCACAATGGCCGTGGGCCCCACCACCCTCGCCAACGCCCACACATAGGTCTCCACGTGGGGTGAGGCGGGCACCAGGAGGCAACGGACGCCGTGCTTCCTGGTCATGGTGGGAAAGGGGCCCCGGCCGCTATAGATGGTAGCGGAGGCGGTGGGCAGGAGAGATGACGTAGTGGCAGGTGTGGGGGCTGCCGGCACCTGGGTGTACACCCTGGGGGCTGGGGGAGGGAAAGCCACAGAGCTGGTGGAGGGAACAGCGGGGAGGGACGCCCCAGCTGGTGGTGGGGCCGGGTCATTGGGGGCAGCCCCTGCCATGGAGGGCCTGGTCGTTTTAGCGGGGCCCTTCCCCTTCTTCTTACCCTGGCTCTTCCCGCCGGCAGGGGGGACTCCCCCGGAATCTGAGGGGGGGAAGGACGTGGCAGCAGTGGAGGTCACCCCGGTGCCCATCGCTGCTGGCGCCCCAGCGGGGGTGGTGGCAGATGGTTTGGCAGCGGAGGTAGAGGCTTGGGGGGGTGACAGAGGGACAGGTGGGGGAGGGGTAGCTGGGGCTGCTGGAGGGGCCCCACCCATCTTGTCCCCCGCCATCATGAGCAGGGAGGGAAGGGGAGACACCAGAAGGAGGAGGGGAGAGGGGAAGCAGGTCGACCACTTCTCCCCGCTAGGCTGCAGGCAGGGGAGGAGGGCACCAAAAGGGGTGGGGTGGACGGGGGGCAATCAGGGGTTAGGGGTCAGTCACCGACACGGGGTGGAATTCCGGCTCCTCTAGCTGCACTAGGCGAGGGGGGGATACAACAACATTGGGGGTGCAGTGAAGAGGGTTGAAACTAATATGGGGAGTTGCACAAGCACATGGGAGGGGGCATGGGCACACGGAGCGAGGGGCTAAGCGGTCTGGGGGTAGAACAGGGAAACCAAGGGGCTAGCTTCAGAGGCTGGGGCGGGGCAAACAAACAAAGGCTGTAGAGGGAAATGGGTGGGGCAGGCAAACAAACTGAAGCTAGTAAGGGGGGGCTGGGGCAAAAGAGGGGGGCAAAAAGCTGCAAGTGGCAAATGGGGCAGGTTGTAAGGGCAAAGCTGTGGGGTGGGCAGTCCGGGGGGGGGGCACGTGTGCCCACATGCGCTTACACAATGTCTGTTTAGGCTGGCTGCTGCTTCTGGCCCAAAGGGTGGAAATAGGGCGTGGCAAGCCAAGCAAGCAGCTGAGTCCAGAGGCAGGAGCTGAGGCAGATGGTATACAGCCAGTGGGGGTGGTGGAGGGGGCAGCGGAGATGGTAGTAGTGGTGGGGGTTGGGGGGGGCACACAGATGGATCACGGGGCAGCTCCACGCCACACCCCCTCTGTCCCTGGAAACACAGTCAAGACCCCCACCACAACAGCACAGTTTGAAAGTTACTCAGTCTTAAGGCCCCCTCCACGGTGGTCTGCAAAGTCTCTAGGTGCTGCCCCACTGGTAGATGGTCCTCTTCTTCTCCTCCTCGGGGCTCCAGCAGCTCCAGGCAGCAAGCTCCGCAGCAGCAGCAGCTCCAGGAACTCCCGGTGGTGGTCCAGGCAGGCAGAAAGGACCCCTCTCAGGTGGTGGTGGTGGTGTCCACAACAGCAGTGGCTGGGGTCCCTCACGCCTCCTCTCTGGGGAGTGGGCTAGCAGCCCCCCCTCCCGGGGCTGCAGTTGGAGCAGTAGCAGCACCCAAGAGTGGGGGGTCCAGCAACCAGGTAGCAGAGAATGGGGTGTGGGGGTGTCGGGCCCAGCCAGGGGAGCAGCTGGAGCAGCAGGGGGAGCTTAGGGCCTAGCAGCAGGAGTAGCAGCTTCCCACCTCCCTCCAAGCTAGAACGCTATGGGAGAGCAGTCTTATTGGGATCCGGGAAGTGGGTGGGCGAAGCAGTAGTGCGGTCAAAGGGTCAAACGAAGGGAACCGGACGGGGACACTGAGCAGAGAACCCCGGACAGCGCCCACTGCTCCTCAAAGGCGTCAAGGGAGTCAGAGGACGCCGCCCAGACGAACTCTGCCCGGATACGTGAACGGATCGAGGATCGGAAATAGGCCCCACAGTCACAGGGGACTCCATAGGCCAACCTCCTCACTCTGGTTTTATAGATGGCCATTTTAGCTAGGGCCAGGAGGAGGTTGACCAGGAGATCCCGTGACTTTGTGGGGCCACGGATAGGGAGTGCATAAATGAGAAGGTGAGGGGAGAAGTGCAACCAAAAACGTAATAAAATATTGGTGAGGAGCCGGAATAGGGGCTGCAGCCTGGCACACTCCAGGTATACATGTGCCAGGGTATCCCTCACGCCGCAAAAGGGGCAGGTTTTGGGACCAATCTTATTTAATCTTTTTATTACTGACCTTGGCACAAAAAGTGGGAGTGTGCTAATAAAGTTTGCAGATGATACAAAGCTGGGAGGTATTGCCAATTCGGAGAAGGATCGGGATATTATACAGGAGGATCTGGATGACCTTGTAAACTGGAGTAATAGTAATAGGATGAAATTTAATAGTGAGAAGTGTAAGGTTATGCATTTAGGGATTAATAACACAAATTTTAGTTATAAGCTGGGGACGCATCAATTAGAAGTAACGGAAGAGGAGAAGGACCTTGGAGTATTGGTTGATCATAGGATGACTATGAGCTGCCAATGTGATATGGCTGTGAAAAAAGCTAATGCGGTTTTGGGATGCATCAGGAGAGGCATTTCCAGTAGGGATAAGGAGGTTTTAGTACCGTTATACAAGGCACTGGTGAGACCTCACCTGGAATACTGTGTGCAGTTCTGGTCTCCCATGTTTAAAAAGGATGAATTCAAACTGGAGCAGGTACAGAGAAGGGCTACTAGGATGATCTAAGGAATGGAAAACTTGTCTTATGAAAGGAGACTTAAGGAGCTTGGCTTGTTTAGTCTAACTAAGAGAAGGTTGAGGGGAGATATGATTGCTCTCTATAAATATATCAGAGGGATAAATACAGGAGAGGGAGAGGAATTATTTAACCTGAGCACCAATGTTGACACAAGAACAAATGGGTCTAAACTGGCCACCAGGAAGTTTAGACTTGAAATCAGACGAAGGTTTTTAACCTCAGAGGAGTGAAGTTTTGGAATAACCTTCCAAGGGAAGCAGTGGGGGCAAAAGATCTATCAGGTTTTAAGATTCTACTTGATAAGTTTATGGAGGAGATGGTATGATGGGATAATGGGATTTTGGTAAGTAATTGATCTTTAAATATTCAGGGTAAATAGGCCAAATCCCCTGAGATGGGATATTAGATGGATGGGATCTGAGTTACTATAGAAAATTCTTTCCTGGGTATCTGGCTGGTGAATCTTGCCCATATGCTCAGGGTTTAGCTGATTGCCATATTTGGGGTCGGGAAGGAATTTTCCTCCAGGGCAGATTGGAGAGGCCCTGGAGGTTTTTTGCCTTCCTCTGTAGCATGGGGCATGGTTGACTTGAGGGAGACTTCTCTGTTCCTTGAAGTCTTTGAACCATGATTTAAGGACTTCAGTAGCTCAGACATGGGTGAGGTTTTTCATAGGAGTGGGTGGGTGAGATTCTGTGGCCTGCGCTGTGCAGGAGGTCGGACTAGATGATCAAAATGGTCCCTTCTGACCTTAGTATCTATGAATCTATGAATCTAGGTGTCTGGGATTGAGGTGAACCGCGCCAAGTACATGCCCGTTCTCACGGCTCCGTGAAGGAGCCGCCGAATGACATCCCCGGTGGGCCTTGGGACTAAGGTGGAATATAGGCTGGCCCACCGGGGCTCCTCACCCTCCAAAGGTGGCAGGAGGTCCCGCCATTTTGTATCAGGGCGGGACACGAGGGTGCAGGCGTGAAGGGTGTGGAGCATGAGCGTGTAGAGATGTTTTCTTGACGCGGTTTGAAAGCAGACCGGCTGCATCTCGTGCAGCCGGCTTCTAGTGAAGGGGAGAAGGGGTCCGTTGGGTCTACGGGGCGGGGGTCCAATTAAAAGGTCCGGCGGGCCTGGGGTAATGGGTGGGCGGGGCGTGCCCTCGTGCAGGACCCGGTCGAGATGAACCCGAGCAGCGGGCGGCAAAGCGGCCTTCACCTCCTGAAGTATGCGCCGGGGAGTACAAGGTCTGGAGAGCCCCATGCGCTGAGCGAGCGTCAGGGGATCCAGCCAGTCTTCTTGGTCATAGTCCAGGAGGTCTCCGACTCTTGTGACCTCTGCCAGGACCAACCTCTGGTGCACCGAGCGGGACCCCACCACCTGCACACGGAGCTGGGGGTTGTGTACCAGGGGCTCCGAGGGGAGATCTGCCCCCTCGGTGGCTGCCACGGACCTGGTCGTTGTAAAGAGTTTCCAGGTCCGGAGGAGGTCCTGGTAGAAGACTGGCAGCCCAGAGAGGTCTCGCGGAAGACCTCTCGGATGGAGATAAAGAGCTGTCGGTCATATGGGAGCCCTCGGAAGTGGCGCAGTAAGGCGTGCGCCAGTATGCTCCACGCCAGACTACCTGCACCATAAAGGAGCCTCTGCAGGGTCTGGAGGCGGAAGACATGGACCTGAGTGAGCAGACATTTTAGGCCCTGCCCTCCCTCCTCCAGAGGTAGATAGAGAACCCCTGCAGGGATCCAGTGCAGTCCTGACCAAAAGAACTCCAGAATCGGTGTCCGGAGGTTGGCCAGGAAACCCGGTGCCGGGACCTGGGTGTTGAACCGGTACCAGAACATGGACAGGACTAGTTGATTAAGCGCCAGCGCTCTCCCTCAAAGGGAGAGGCACCAGAGTAGTCCTGTCCATTTCCGGAGCCGCTCTATCACCCCGCCCTCTAAATTCTGCCAGTTCTCCGGCGGAGAGGGATGCGTGGCAAAAAGGTAAACGCCCAGATAGAGCAGCGGACCCGTGCTCCAGCGGATGGCCTGAAGCGCGGGTGGGAGGGAGCTCGCCTGCCGCCAGTCCCCTACCACCAAGCCAGAGCTCTTGACCCAGTTGACCCGCGCGGAGGAGGCTGCCGAATAGATGGCCTGGCAAGCCTCCACCCGCACCAAGTCGCCCAGGTCCTGGACCATGAGGAGCACGTCATCAGCGTACGCCGGCAGGACCAGCCGCAGCTCCGGCTCCCGCAGCACCAACCCTGTCAACCTCCTTCGGAGGAGACAGAGGAAGGGCTCGATCGCCAGAGCGTACAGGTGGCCCGAGAGGGTGCACCCCTGCTGTACTCTTCGCCCGAAGCTGACCGGTTCGGTCAGGGTCCAGTTGAGTTTGACCAAACACTCTGCAGAGCCATACAGCACCCGGAGAAAACTCACAAACCTGGGTCCGAAGCCAAACGCTTGCAGAGTGCTCAGGAGATACCTGTGATCCACCCTGTCGAACGCCTTCTCCTGATCTAAGGACAGGAGGGCGAACGACAGACCATCCCTACACCCAAGTTCCAATAGGTCCCGGACCAGATATAGGTTGTCGAAGATGCTGCGGCCCGGGACGGTGTAGGTCTGGTCTGGGTGGACCACATCCGCCAGCACGGACCCTAGCCTCAGGGAGATGGCTTTTGCCACGATTTTGTAGTCCGTGCTGAGGAGCGAGACGGGACGCCAATTTCGTAAATCGCGGAGGTCCCCCTTTGGCAATAAGGCGAGCACGGCTCGCCTGCACGAAAGAGGGAGGACCCCGCTCTGCAAAGACTCGGCCCAGACGGTGACTAGGTCTGGGCCCAGGACGTCCCAGAACACGCGGTAGAACTCCACAGTCAGGCCGTCCATGCCCAGAGATTTATTGGTGGACATGCGACGGAGGGCTTCCGAGAACTCGGCCAGAGTGAGAGGCAGCTCTAGCCGGTCTCGGTCGCCCACGCTGACCGTCAGGAGCTCCTCCCACAGCACTCTGCAAGCGTTAGGATCAGTCGGATCCGGGGAGAATAGGCTTGCGTAGAAGGCTCTCGCCCTCTCGCACATCTCCACCGGATCCGTGAGGGGGGGTGCCATCTTCTGCCAGTAGGAAGATGACATTTTTTTTGCCCCCCTCTTTTTCTCCAGGGCATAGAAGAAGTGGGAGCCGCGATCCATCTCCCGGAGGAGACGGATGCGGGATCGAACAAAGGCACCCCGGGCCCGATGGTCCTCAAGGGTCCGGAGCTCCTCCCGCTTCTCCCGGCACGCTCTGCAGAGGGGTGGATCCTCGGAGCTGGCGGCCAGACGCCTCTCCAGCTCTAAGACCTCCCGTTCCAACTGCTCTATCGCCGCATCCCTCCGTCGGCTGGCGCCCCGGGCATAGTCACGGCAGAAGAGCCGGGCGCGCACCTTCCCTAGGTCCCACCACCGTCGCACCGAGGGAAAGGCAAGCCGCTGCCCTCGCCAGGCCAGCCAGAACCCCCGGAAGGATGCCACGAAGCCCGCATCCTCCAGCAAGCTGTTGTTAAAATGCCAATAGGCCGGCCCCGGCCTCTCCGTGCAGAGGGAGGCTGTCACGGTGGCTATATGATGGTCAGAAAATGGGGCCGGCCGGATGCTGGAGGAGTGGGCTTGTGAAAGATGAAAGCGTGATAAATAAATGCGGTCCAACCGGGAATGGCGCGACCGATGGGCCTCCACCCGGACAAAGATGAACATGGAAGTGTCATCCGTGTGGTGGTCGCGCCAGACGTCCACCAGGGAGTGGTGTTCGACTATCTCCTGGAGGATGGCGACGGCGGCCGGGCTCTGCTCGATCCCCGAGCGGTCCCGCTCCTCAAGGGTGATGTTAAAGTCCCCTCCCAGGACCAGGCACTCCTGAGGATCCAAGGTGCCGAGGAAGGCGGATGCCTGCTGATAGAATTGCAGCCGCTCCGGGCTCGCTGCTGGGGCATAGATGTTGACAAGGTTGACTACGAGCCCCTCCATACGGACCCGGAGGTGCAGCAGGCAGCCCGGCACAGCCTCGGTGACCCCAGCACCTTGGGCCGTAGGTCGTGGGAGAACAGGGTCGCCACTCCAGCCGTACGAACTGTGAGGTGGCTAAAGTAGACCCTGTCCCCCCAATCCAGGTGCCAGCTGTCTTCGGCGGTCGGATCCGTATGGGTCTCCTGCAGGAAAACCACAGAGTACCTCCCCTCCCGAAGGAAGGAGAGCACCTGGGACCTGCGGAGACCCATCCTACAGCCACGGGGGTTCAATGTTGCGACGGTAAAGGGTGCCATGAGGAGTGTCAGTTACATAGCCCTTGCCCGCACTTGCGGGCTCCTTTGGTACCTCTTCCAATCATAGAGGTTCCTTTCAAACAGATAGCCATGGATCTGGTAGGGCCCCTAGAGAAGACAGCTCGGGGCCACCAACATGTGCTTTTTGTACTGGACTATGCAACCCGGTACCCAGAAGATGTTCCCCTGCGCAACACAGCTTCCAAGACAATAGCTAAGGAGCTAGTAAGATCTTTGCCCAGGTTGGGCTACCCAAGGAGATATTGACTGATCAAGGGACACCTTTCATGTCCAAGTTGATGAAAGATCTCTATTCATTGCTCCATGTACAAGCCCTACGGACCTCTGTATACCACCCGCAAACAGATGGCCTTGTGGAAAGGTTCAATAGGACCCTCAAGGCCATGATCAGGAAAGTGGTGAGCCGGGATGGGAAAGACTGGGATACCCTATTGCCTTACCTCATGTTCGCCATCCGGGAGGTTCCACAAGCCTCCACGGGTTTCTCTCCATTCGAACTACTATATGGGCGCCACCCTCCGGGCATATTGGATATAGCCAGAGAAGCCTGGGAAGAGGAGCCAAATCCCGGAAGGAATATAGTTGAGCATGTACTGCAGATGAGAGATCGGATAGCCCGAGTTACACCCATTGTACGGGAACATTTGGAGAGAGCACAGGAGACCTAACGGACCCATTATAACCACCAAGCGAAGCTTCGATGGTTCTAACCAGGGGGTTGGGTAATGGTATTGGTGCCCTCAGCAGAAAGTAAACTGTTGGCCCAGTGGCAGGGACCCTACAAAATAATCGAAGCCGTGGGAGAGGTGAACTATAAGGTGCGGCAGCCAGGCCGCCGGAAATCGGAGCAAAGCTGATACTATTGGGGTCCCTGGGCTGCAGCCCGGAGTAGAGGATGGGCCCAGGCTCCCCCCCATCTTTGCCCCCTGATTAATCACTGAGACTGGGAGACAACAGAGACTGTGCAAGGAAAGATAACTTCTCCTCACCCCCCTCGCTGGCTTATGATGAAAATGGCTCAGTAGACTAAGACCCTTGTCTCTAGAGAGAGAATAATTATGTGCAGGGTCACAGTGAGCCTCTGAGGCTAGTGAAATCCGCCAGGAAACGCAGGACCCACGGAGGCAAGGACAGAGCTTTGTCACACAAGCTAAAACAAAAGATAATCTAACACATTTCCTTGCCTTTACTTACAATTTCTGTAATTTTAGATGTATCATTTCAGGTATGTTTTCAGGAGATATTTTACCTGCTTTGTCTCTCTCTCCGTCCAGAGAGGGAACAACAAACAAAACCTTCCCCCCGCCCCCGCAGATGTGAAAGTATCTTCTTTCCTTATTGGTCCTTTTGGTTAGGTGCCAACCTGGTTATTTGAGCTTCTTAACCGCTTACAGGTAAAGTGATTCTGTACCTCTGGCCAGGATGGATTTTGTGTTACTGCATAACTAAAGGTTGTTATCCTTCCCTTTATATTTATGACACCAGGCACCTGTGGACGCCCCAGGGAGATCGCTGTCACCAGTAGCAACACTGCCCGAGGAGTCTGGGGACTCCAAAGACGCCCAGACTTCAACTACAGGAGTCACGATAGGAAGTAGCCCAGGGAGGGACTAGCCAAAATCCCAGCAGCAGTTGGTGTGTTTCAGGCAGATTCCCCGCCGACTTAGTGACGAACCCATTTGCCACTACCAGGGCCCTGGGCTCGGACCCGATAGAACAGGGAGGGTCTGGGTCCCTCTATCCCAGCCACCCCTTTGGCAGGTGGCCCACCAAACCCCCTCCTATGGACCCTTCCCTGCAGCCAAGGGGAGTCCTATTAACTCCGACCATCAAGCCATGCAGCCCTGAGGCTAAGAGCAGCCATATCAATTCAATCACAGGGCTACCATGGCTGACCACCCCCTGCAAGAATGACGGGGTGTACTTGCCCCGCGACACATCACTTACAGCAGAAATCACACATCAGATTGGTCCTAGACCCAAGAGACCAGTCACTTACCCCAGATCAGTTGGTGGTTCTCTAGATGTTACACCAAAGACAATGCTGACAATCAATTGTATAGTAAACTAACTAAAGGTTTATTAGTTAAGAAAAGGAAATGAGTTACTGAGAGGTTAAAGCAGGTAAAATATATGCACAGGTGAGTCACAGTTTGTAATTCCAAATGATGGCAGTGATGTAATAAGCTGCCAGCTTCCCAAAAGTCTTTTTTGGGTACCCAGATTGTCGCTGGGGATCTCCACTTTACCTCTGGTGCACTTCCCTGTGAGAGTCCAAACAGGTCAGAGATGAAAGATCTTTCCTTGAATCCATATTTATAGCTTGTTCTCACAGAAAACAAGATGACTGTGTCTTTACCCACATGGGCTCTTCTTCTAATGATGGAGAGTGAGGAATGCACTTGGAGTCTTTGACCTCCGATCATCACACACAATAACCACTGGGTTTGAAATTAGCACTTTTCTATTAAAGTCCCTCACTGGCATTCCATACAGCTTTTCTGAGGAGTTAGTGCCTGGTGGACACACAGGGGAAATGTTTGCCATTACATTATAGTAGGATATGTAACAACAATGCCGGTAACATCCCATTAGTTTTCACGAAGTTTACATCCCAAATACACTCTGATACATTTAACAATCACTTTGATCTATACACAAGTGAATGTACCTGAAAAAACTCTGGCATGATGTGGTCTGCCAGCATCACACTGCCAATGAAATGCAGGCTAGATACAGGGAAATGCCCACTAAAAACAGCACCTCTCTCCTTGTACTGCCCTCTCTTGGCTACAGTGTCAGGTGGTAAATTCTGGCCAGTGGAAGCGGGTACAGGGATAAATGCACCAGGCAGTGAGAGCAGCAGCTGCTGCTGGAGGGCTACCTGGGCAGCGGACTGAAGGGAATGTCTAAGAAGCTCCAGGGGACCTGATGGAACCACAGGAATGCAGGGATTGCAGGCAAAGGAGGGAGAGAATTGTGCCCTTTGTTATGTGTGGGGAAAGCGGAGAGCGGGGCTTCCAGGGAGGGAAGGACATATATATATATATGCACACAGCCCCACACAACATACATATGCACACAAAATATATACCTGCACCACAAATATACACACCCCCATACCCATTGTATATGCACTCAGAATATACACTACTCCTGAGGGCATTCTGTGCCAAAAAAATTAAAAATTTTGCGCACAATATTTTAAAATTCTGCAAGGTTTATTTTTTCTATAAATAAATGCAGAGGCTCCAGTATTGTAGTGAGGGGCAAAGGCCACTGGCTGCACAAAGGTAGTAGATCACCCTACAGCCCCCCCATCCCAGGACACAGACTCAGCGGTGAGGCTGCACCCAGCCCTGACAAAGCAAAAGGCCTGGGCCTGCTCCAGAAACACCCTGGAGCCCTGCCTCTCTGCACCAGGTGCACCAGGTGTGGGGCAGGCAGGCTCAACCAGACAGGATCCAAGTGTAGAGGGGATCAGAGTGGAGGGGATCCAGGTGTGGGATGAGAGGATTCTGTGTGGGACAATCTGGGTGCAAGCAGCTCAGTGTGGGGGGATCGGGATGCACAGAGGCTCATTGGAGGGTGAGGGGTTCCAGGTGCAGGAGCAATCGGACTTTGCATGGTATTCCAGGTGAAGCTGGTTGGGGCTCAGCAGAGGGGTCTGGGTGCTGGGGAGTGGGACTTGGTGGGGTGGGGGTCAAGGTGCAGCTAGTTGGGGATCAGTGACATGGGGGTCTGGATGTGGGGGTTCAGGATAGCACAGGGGGTGGGGCATCAGGGTGAGGGTTTGAGTTCAGGGAGCTCAGGGAGCGGTGGTCTGGGTGCAGGGTTGGAGGTCTGGAGGCAGGGAGTCTAGATGCAGGGGGGCTCCAGATGCAGGGGTTAAGGTTCAGTGGGGTGGGGTTCAGGTATGGAGGGCTAGAGGAGTTCTGGGTGAGGCTTGGCAGGGGTGTCTGGGTATGGGAGGTCTGGATGCATGGGGGTTGGGCAGATGGGGGAGCAGCTCCCTGTACAGTGACCCCTCCCCATGCAGCTGAGTAGTGATAGGGATAGGAAGCTGATCCCAGCTCAGGGTAGGAGCCACAGGCAGGGGTGTCCCCAGTCCCACGGTGATTTACCTCTCTGTCGGCTGCTCCGGGTGTCTGAAGCGATGCATCTGCACAGCTAGGGAGTGGTGCGTGGCTGCTCTTGCAGCTTCCCTTTGCTTTCCTGTCTGAAAGCAATTTTTCTGCAGGGAAGCAAAGAAATCTGTGGTAGACGTGAATTCTGCACACGTGCAGTGGCACAGAATTCCCCCAGGAGTAATTACACACAAATACTGACAACACCTCACACATCTATGCAGCCACAATATATTCACAGACATGCACACAGCTACACCATATGTACAGACAGGCAATACACCCATAAAGATTATATATATATGTGTATATATATATATATATACATACACACATACAGACATATATATGCATGCATAATGCTTACATACATCCATCATACACACAGAACATACACTCACAAATATAGGCGGTAAGCACACCCACTACATAAATGACACGCACACAGAGTGCATTTATCATTATTAAAGTAGTGTCTAGGACAGGGGGTCTCAACCTTTTTCTTTCTGAAGCTCCCCCCACAATATGCTATAAAAATTCCATGGCCCGTCTGTGCACGACAACTGTTTTTCTGCATATAAAAGCCAAGGCGAGTGTTACGGGGTAGCAAGCAGGGCAATTGCCTGGGCCCCACTCCACAGGGGGCACCGCAAAGCTAAGTTGCTCAGGCTTCGGCTTCAGCCCCAAGCAGTGGGGCTTCAGCTTTCTTCCCTGGGCCCCAGCAAGTCTAATGCTGGCCCTACTTGGCGGACCCCCTGAAACCTGTTTGCAGCCCCCTCAGTGGGCTCCAGACCCCTGGTTGAGAACCACTGGTCTAGGAGTCCCACTCATGGCCCAGGACCCATTGTGTCAGATGCGGTACAAACACAGAACAAAAAGACGGTCCCTGCCTTAGGGAGCATACAACCTAAATATCAGATAAGAGACAACAGCTGGACACAGGCAGACCAAAGGGGGCATACAAGGAAACAGTGAGACAGGATTGGCCAGCATGACAGGCTGTGTTCTCAGCATACCAGCAGCCTAGGTGTGGTTAAGTTGTCTTGAAGCCCTCACAGCAAAGGAGAATGTTGTGGAGGGACATGAAGGAGGAGAATGAAGGAGCTTTATGAGTCTGCAGAAGAGAAGAGTGAGGGGGGATTCGATAGCAGCCTTCAAATACCTGAAAGCAGGTTCCAAAAAGGAAGGAGCTTGACTGTTCTCAGTGGTGGCAGATGACAGAACGAGGAGTAATGGTCTCAAGTTGCAGTGGGGGAGGTCTAGGTTGGATGTTAGGGAAAAACTGTTTCACTAGGAGGGTGGTAAAGCACTGGAATGGGTTACCTAGGGAGGTGGTGGAATCTCCTTCCTTAGAGGTTTTTAAGGCCCGGCTTGATAAAGCCCTGGCTGGGATGATTTAGTTGGGGGTTGGTCCTGCTTTGAGCAGGGGGTTGGACTAGATACCTCCTGAGGTCCCTTCCAACCCTGAGATTCTATGGTTCTATGCTTACAGGGACCTCCGGCCCAGCAGGAGGGGAAGCCTGGAGGAAAGCACAAAGGAGCTTGTTAGAAAATGTAACAAGTCAGGGGTGGAGACTGGCCACATATATAGGCACATGCACATACACAGGCAGACCCGTTAGTACAAATACACACTAACACTCACCTTCACTGCGCATCTACACACAGCAATGTATGGTACACAGACACACTATCCATCCATCTGTCTGTCTGTCTATCTATCCATCCCCATACACTGCACCTCTCTCTCTCTCCTCCCCCACACACTATCTATCTATCTATCTATCTATCTATCTATCTATCTATCTATCTATCTATCTATCTATCTATCTATGTAATGCTCACTACAATGGTATCTGCACAACTAAAGGAAGCTATAAAATAATGGAAACTTCTTTTGAAACATGCAGATGTCTCATGTGGTGACTCCTTTCCCCATCCCCACAGCTGAACTATGGGCACCCATCAGCCTTCATGGGCTGTGAATGTCTCACCCTGAACCCACCCCAAGGAGGGGCTAGTCGATTGTCCTGCCCTGGGTCCCTTGTGCTCTGGACAATGTCCCAGCCTAGCAAACTGACAGGCTGGCAGGCAGCGAGGAGGAAGATGATAATGTCTGACATCTGTCATGGCCCCACCGTATCCTGCGCCTCAGCAGAGCTAGTCCAGCTCCCAGCTGAGAGAGCCAAGCTGTGCTGGCTTGGAATGAAGGTCCACCCTGTGTGTGGGGATGGAACAGAAACGGTCCGGCTCCAGATGCTGGGAGTCTGAGAACAAGCAGCAACCTCATGAGAGCACAGCTAGAGGGCTTTAACCTTCACTCAGCAAGCCATGTCCTTCCCCCTCCCCCACCTGCTTGTTCCAGGAATGACCTTCCCTTGCATCAGCCCTCTTTCTCGCTGTGTACGTAAGTTACTTGTATCCTTGGCTCCCAGGCATATTTTTAGATGCAAACATTTGTGCAATCTTTTGATCCAAAATTAGGGGGAAGGGAAATGAAGACAAATAAACAGGGATCAAAATCTGAATCAGATGTTTGGAGGAAGGTGGGAAGCTCGCCAGACTGAAATGCAAAGAACGTACAATCCCCTGAACATCTTACTCATCACCCACAAACCCAGCAACCCCCAACTCTCCCATATCACCCATTCTAGGGAGCCCAGCACTTTTAGCACTCGGGGATGCTCATACAAAGGAGATGCTGGTTGGGCTGGTGGGGTGAGTTGCATGATAGTGGTGCCGAGAAGGCCTGATGTGCTAAGGGGCTGTACAAACTCATCGAAAGAGAAAGTCCAGGCTCTGAAGAGTTCACAGTCTAACTAGACAAGACAGACAGACTGCTGTTATTCCCACATAACAGGTGGCATGGAGGGATGTGGTTCTTCTGTTCTCTGCTTACGGCACACAATAGCTTCGTCTCCTGAGGGCTGGAATACTGTGGTTTCGTTCTGGTTGTGGGGCGGTGTTTAGTGGCCATCAGAGTAGATGGTTTGGTGGTTCTTCTGGCCTTCAACCTTATGACGTGACTTGCCCAAGGTCACACAGGGAGTAAGTAGCAGGGTCAGAAATTGAGCCCAGATCTCCTGAGTCCTCAGCCAAGTGCCTAAGGCACAGCCTTCCACTGTCCTGCAGCAGACCAAACCAGGGGAAAGACCAAACAAGGAATTCCTTCATCCAGCCCATTGGCCTGCCCTACAGATGGGGGAGGGGGATCCAGAAGGATGCAGACCTGCTGAGAGCAGGACGAGAAAGCGGGGCATGGCAGACGCTGGTGGGTTCTAAGGATCTCATTGTTCTCACCACTGGTGGAGCTGGCCTGCTGCAGTTGCAGTGGGATATTTTAGGACAGAAAGCTCCTCTGCTAGTCCCTGCACCCTCTGGCTGCTGGGTTTCACCAGAGCTCTGTCTCCAGCTGGCACTGGTCCCATCAGCTTCTTGGCTGGCCCTGCTCCAGCTCTGCAACTTCTGCTCCATCCCAGCGGGTTCCCAGAGTGATGCTTGTTCCTCAAGCTAAACTCCTCCTAAAAGGGACACGGTGTGGTCCAGTGGATAGGACATGGAGCTAGGCCTCAGGAGATTTGGGCTCTATTCCGGCTCGCTGTATGACCATGACCAGGTCCCTTCACCTCCCAGTGCCTCATTTTCCCTGTTACTAGCTGGAGATACTAGATCACAGGTGAGTAAACTACCGCCCATGAGCCACATCCGGCCCGCGGGACCCTCCTGCCCAGCCCCTGAGCTCCTGGCTGGGAGGCTGGTCCCCAGACCCTCCTCTGCTGTTCCCCCTCTCCCCAGCCTCAGCACGCCTCACCACCAGTGAAAAACTCTGGGCAGCCGGGCAGCACAGTGCAGAGCCGCGGCCTGACCCGGTGCTCTGGGCAGCGCAGTATGGGGGCAGGGGGGGTTGGATAGAGGGCAGGGGAGTTTGCAGGTGTGGTCGGGGGTGTGGATAGAGGTTGGGGCAGTCAGAGGGCGGGGAACAGGGGGGTTGGATGGGGCAGGGGTTCCGGTCAGGGGCAGTCAGGAATGGGGGGGGTTGGATGGAGTGGCAGGGGGTAGTCAGGGGTGGGGAGTCCGGGAGTGGTCAGGGGACAGGGAGCAGGAGGTGGTGGATGGGGCAGGAGTCCCAGGGGAGTCGTCAGGGGGCAAGAAGCAGAGGGGGTCAGATAGGGAGCAGGGGGTTCAGTTAGGGAGCGAGGGCCAGGCCATGCCTGGCTGTTTGGGGAGACAGTCTCCCCTAACTGGCCCTCCATACAATTTTGAAATCTGATGTGGCCCTCAGGCCAAAAAGTTTGCTTGCCCTGTACTAGATGGACCACTGGTGCAGCATTAGGAGCCCTGTGGACAGCAAGTGCTAAGCGTGGCTATGAATGGTATCACTGGCACTGGAACTGTAGTGCCCGGCTGAAATCAGAGCTCTCCTTACTCCCAGCCTCATAGACATAGAATATCAGGGTTGGAAGGGACCTCAGGAGGTCATCTAGTCCAACCCCCTGCTCAAAGCAGGACCAATCCCCAATTTTTGCCCCAGATCCCTAAATGGCCCCCTCAAGGATTGAACTCACAACCCTGAGTTTAGCAGGCCAATGCTCAAACCACTGAGCTATCCCTTCCCCTCATGGTGTCTGAAAGAATCACCTCAGCATCTCCTGCCCCCCAGCCTCTCTCCTCTTACTACCCGTCTGTCCCTTTCTCCCTGAGCAATCTCCTCTCCTTCCTTCTCTCTCTCCCTTGAGCTCATGTTTCTCCTTCCCTGATTTTCCCTCTCCCCTTTTTTCTCCCCTTCATCACAGCATCTCCACCTCCCTCCGTTCCCTCTGCTACTTTTCCTTCCTTCCTTTCTCCGTCTCTCTCTCTATTTTTCTTTTTCTCCCTCTCATCATCTCTCCAGCCACCCTCCCGCCCACTCATCCATCACTTGCCCCCCCATCTCTCTCTACCTCGAGTTTATACAATCTCTTTCCTCCCTCTCGTCCCTGCTCCCCCATCTCTCGCTTTTTCTTGCTGTGTCTCTGACCCAAGGTCACCTCTTGATACAGCCGAATCAATGGCATTCTCTTCTAAAGCTGGCTTTGGCTGTGGTGCTTTGGCTGCAGTGAAGCCGAACAGAATGAGATGAGAATCCCTCCCATTTGGAGGGGGAGCACAGGGAGTGTCATCTTCAAATGCTGGGTACAATCATATACATTATCTTCAGAGCCAGGCCTGCTTTTCACACGCAGCCCTGGCTGGATCTCCTTTACTCTGCCTTCGTGCAGTTCTGCAAGCACTTGGGCTGCAAACATTCCAAGCATTGAGCACCTCTGGGACTTGGCCTCTGGTTTTCTCTCTGTTACGTTACTTATGGGCTTCTGATTAGTGCCTGGAATAAATAGCAGCGCGATAACAATTTCCCTGATGGCTGCCTGGCAGGAGTCGGAGGCTCTGCCATGCAGCTGGGATGCCGCAGCATTGCAGAGGGCGCGTGCCAGGGGGTTGGATTCTCAGCTGTCTCACTCATAATCACCCAGGCCCCCGGGCTGAGCTAGTATATAATTCCCTCACTCACACCCTGGGGCCACTCAGAGCAGAGGCACCCCCATCTCCTGGCCTGACAGAGCTGAGACCCCCGGGACAGCATAGATAGGGGGTTAACTTGCAGCAACAGGGTTAATTAGCCCCGCAGTGTACCTGTGTTGGCTGGTAGGCCTCAGTAAAGGGGTAGAACCCAGGCTAGGGGTGGGGGAAGCTGTGGGAGACAGGCAGGGTGTCCTGCCTCCCTGGTCCCTTCAGCTGAATTCAGCATTTCAGAGCCAAGAGCCAGGGTGGTCTGACATCATGCAGCTAACTAATAGAGTGCTGGCGGGAGGGGGAGTTCAGCCCCAAGTCTAAACATCAGGACTTTAAAACCCAGACCCAGATTCTATTGCCCGTGCGCCCATCTTCTGCCTTCTCCCTCCCATGCCCAGCGGTGCTGCCCCATCTCTGCATCTCATCTGGGGGCAGTCGCTGTCCCAGTGCCAAAGCCACATCATTCCCTGGTTCCCCTTTCCTGCGGTGCTGGCGGGGGGACGCAGACTTAGCACATGGGGCTGGTGGGCTGGGGAGGGAGCCCAGGGCAGTGGGTGGAGATTAGTGAGTAGATTAACTGCAGAAGTGAAAGGAGATCAAGCTAACAGATTACAAGGGAGGAGATTTATTGCGTTTCTCCCCTCCCCCTCTCCCTAATCTCCCCCTTCATTTGGATTCTGTATGTGGAAGATCTGCTGCCTCTGGCCAGTATCCAGAGAGTGAAAGTCTCTGTGATTAAGTGGTGTTGCAAGGGCACATAGACACAGAGTCCTGGGAGGGAACCAGTGTGGGCAGGACAGTGTGGGCATGGATTATAAAGTGGATAGAAAGCTGGCTAGATTGTCGGGCTCAATAGGTAGTGATAAATGGCTCAATGTCTAGTTGGCAGCTGGTATCAAGCGGAATGACCCGGGGTGGGTCCTGGGGCTGGTTTTGTTCAACATCTTTATCAGTGATCTGGATGATGGGATGAATTGCACCCTCAGCAAGTTCGCAGATGACACTAAACTGGGGGGAGAGGTAGATATGCTGGAAAGTAGGGATAGGGTCCAGAGTGACCTAGACAAATTGGAGGATTGGGCCAAAGAAATCTGATGAGGTTCAACAAGGACAAATGCAGAGTCCTGCACTTAGGACGGAAGAATCCCATGCACTACTACAGTCTAGGGACCAAATGGCTCGGCAGCAGTTTTGCATAAAAGGACCTAGGGGTTACAGTGGACAAGAAACTGGATGTGTGTCAGCAGTGTGCCCTTGTTGCCAAGAAGGCCAATTGCATATTGGGCCCTATTAGAGGAGCATTGCCAGCAGATCGAGGGAAATGATTATTCCCCTCTATTCGGCACTGGTGAGGCCATGCCTGGAGTACTGTGTCTGGTTTTGGTCCCACCACTACAGAAGGGATATGGACAAATTGGAGAGAGTCCAGTGGAGGGCAATGAAAATGGTTCAGGGGCTGGGGCACATGACTTACGAGGAGAGGCTGAGGGAACTGGGCTTATTTAGTCTGCAGAAGAGAAATGTGAGGGGGGATTTGAGAGCAGCCTTCAACTACCTGAAAGGGCATTCCAAAGAGGATGGAGCTCAGCTGTTCTCAGTGGTGGCAGATGACAGAACAAGGAGCAATGGTCTCAAGTTGCAGAGTGGGAGGTCTCGGTTGGATATTAGGAAACACTATTTCTCTAGGAGGGTGGTGAAGCACTGGAATGCGTTACCTAGGGAGGTGGTGGAATCTCCTTCCTTAGAGGTTTTTAAGGCCCGGCTTGACAAGACCCTGGCTGGGATGATTTAGTTGGTGTTGGTCCTGCTTTGAGGGGGTTGGACTAGATGACCTCCTGAGGTCTCTTCCAACCCTGATATTCTATGATACTGTGACAGAAGAGGGGCATGCAAGTGTCCTGCACCCTCCAGGAATGTAATCTCAGCCATGCAGGGGAGGCAGAAAGGAGAGGACTGCCCTCCCCGAACACATCTGAGACCCTGGCCTTCTGGCTTCTCTGTGCATTGACAAGGGGTGGAAGGGATCAGTTCTTGGCCCTGTGCTATTTACCATTTTTATCAGTGGCCTGGAAGACAACACAAACTCATCCCTGATACAGCTTGCAGAGTCAGGGAGTGGGTCACTGATTCAGAGCAGAGTGGATCACTTGGTAATCTGGGCACAAGCAAAGAGTATGTGCTTTACTATAGCCAAATGTAAATGCATCCATCTAGGAGCAAAGAACACAGGCCACACTTACACAGTGAGGGACTCCATCCTGGGAAGCAAAGACTCTGAAAAGGTCTTGGAGATCATGGTGGATAATCAGCTGAATGTGACTCCAAGTGTGATGCTGGGGCCAAAAGGGCTACTGTGATCCAGGGATGTATAAACAAGGCAATCTTCAGTAGGCGCAGAGAGGTTATTTTCCCTCTGTATTTGGCACTGGTGCGACTACTGCTGGAATCCTGTGTCCAGGTCTGGTGTCCACCATTCCAGCAGGGTGCTGATCAATTGGAGAGGGATCAGAGAAGAGCCATAAGAATGATTAAAGGATTGGAGAACATGCCATAGTGATAGAATCAGAGAGCTCAATCTGTTTAGCTGAACAAAGAGAAGGTTACGGGGTGACTTGACCAGTCTGTAGGTACCTACACAGGGAATAAATATTTAATAATGACCCCTTTTTAGTGTTAGCCTCCTTAGAGTCCTACTGTTTCACTGGGGTAAATCCCTTGGGTTCACCACCTCCTGGGGCCTCACCTCTGAGCCTTCAGCACCTCTGCCTCATTCCATGAGCTCCCTCAAACTGGACACCAGGGGACTTGAACAGCCAAAGGGATCAGTGCACACCTGACCTCTTGAGGCTTGAGTAACTCTCAGGTAGAGTCATAAAAACAGAAGGGTTTACTAGATGTCTGGGACACAGTGTAGAAAGTCTTTGGTTAGCACAGAGAATGGAAAAGTTACAGCTTAGTCCCTCTGGGTGTGGCCAGAGCCCTGGGGCTCAGACCCCTCTGTAGAGTCCCCTCTTCCCCCCAGTCTCCAGCAGCCCACAGCCCCATATGATGCCACTCCCTGGCCACTGCCCAGGCTTTTGTTCCTCTTCCTGGGCAAACAGGGTCACCCAGTCTCCTCCTGACTCACTCTTTGCCTCCAGCTGGTCAAACCGGCTGGCTTCCCGTAGAGGGCCAGTTTCTAGGTAACAAATCGCTGTGCCACTGTCTGGGCCCAGGCTCCACCTGGATCACTGGATTCTTCTGCAAAAAAGCCCACCTTTTCCACCTTCCTCCCAGCCCGCAACTAGATAATAGGGAGGAAACTGAGGCACACATATTATTCATACAAAATATTCTGAAAAAAATCCCACTTTGTCATATCTCTCCCCATTTCGAGACCGAGCTGAGTGGGGTCACTTCAGCCAGTGAACTGGAGAAGTTTGAACCCACCAATGGTGTCCATAGGTGCCACAGCATCTTTCCCATTTCCTTGGCAGATGTTATACCAGACACTTTCAAGATTTCCTTAGCACTCTTGTTAATCCATCACAATTAGTTTACAATGCACAGCTCAGAGCAGTATCACATCCTCCCATAGGTCAGGGCTGCTTGGTGACACTCGCAGGGCCTACATGAGGTACTTTTATGCAGTCCCGTGCCCTATTGCCACACCAAAACCTTTGGGTTTCAAACTGGGATAGGGTCCTGCCTCCCCTCTCTTGTGCACCAGGAAGTGGATAGGGCCCATGTTCCTCCGTGTGTTAATGGTCTTGGCTGCAGCCTGGGGTTAGAACAGGCGTTGATCCCTTCATAGGGTGACCCTAATCCCCCAAAGGAAAATGGAACACTGCGTGGGGCTAGCCTGGGCCATGATTCCCCATCCCTGGGGGGGCTGCCGTCACTGCTCGCCCAAGCCCTGCCTGGCCCCTGTGCAAGCCCCTGCCTGCTCCCTCTTGCGGGGCTGGCATCGCCATTTGCCCTCCACCCGCACATTTCCCCTGCACCCCACGGTTTTGACAAAAGTGGGCGTTTGTCCCTAATCAAGCTGGCAAGAGCTAACGGGACAAATGTCCACTTTTGTCAAAAATGTGGGGACGGCTGGGACAGGGCTTAAAACAGGGACGAGACAGGACCTCTGGTCACTCTATCCCTTCAGCATACGATCCTAACTCAGCATAGAGGGGGAGGGATAGCTCAGTGGGTTGAGCATTGGCCTGCTAAACCCAGGGTTCTGAGTTTAGTCCTTGAGGGGGCCATTTAGGGATCTGGTGCAAGAAATGGGGACTGGTCCTGCTTTGAGCAGGGGGTTGGACTAGATGACCTCCTGATATTCTATGGCTCAGGTGTCTCGAGTGTAGCAGCTCTTCTTTTAGGTTAGCAGCCAGGGGATAAATCCCCCCCTCCCTGCCAGTCTGGCCATTTGCGTTTTCTCTGACATGCCCTGTATCCTCAGCCTGCAGGCTCCCTGGATTCAAATCCTGGGCCATTACAGACGCAGGGGCTGGATTCTGTCTCAGAGAGATACAGTCATTTCCCAAAAGGACATCAATGCTGATATCTTGGAGGACCCCAGCTACCAGCCACCCAGATCCACCCTGTGTCTGTGCAGGGATCTGAGCCATAGGCAGGGTAAATGGCTTCATATTTGAGACCTTCACCTAAGTGACGCATCCCCTCAGCATTCAATGGGCTTGCACCACACACTGTCGGACAAGGGTTCTCTCTGTCCCAGGAATATCTCCACCTCAGCAATGTCTTCCCGTTGACCACCACTTTCCTCTCCCATTGGGGATCAGATGTGTCTGAGCCCCAGAGAGTACAAGAGGATATGTACATGGGGCCCTGGAGTGGGACCCTGTCTGCCACCATCCCCTGTGCCCCCAAGGAGCTGGCTGGCTCCAAAAGGTCATTCCCACAATTAAATCTCTGAGCCTGGTTACAGGCTGGCTCCCTGGGCGCACCGAGGCTGAGTTAACCCCTCTGTCCTGGACAGTCTGGCAGACAAAGGTCTAACAAGATCCAGTGGTTGGAAGTGAAAGCCACAGAAATTCAGATTGGAAAGAAGGTGGAAATAACAGTGAATTTTACTTAACCACTGGAACAACTTTCCAAGGCTTGTGGAAAATTGTTCAATCCAGACTGGCTGTTTTTGTCAAAGCTCTGCTCTGGGGATACTTTCAGGCCGTTCTCGGGGCTGAGATCCCGGGGTCTCTTCTAGCCAGAGCCACTCCAAGGGGGGGGGGCAGGGCCTGGCTCTGTCTGTAGGTGGGTTCGTCCTTATGCGGGAGTTTGGGTGCGTGTCTGTCGGCCTATCTGTGTGTGGGAGAAGGCGTAGCTCTGTGTGTGGTGCCCATGTTTGTGGGGGGAAATGTGTGTCTATCTGCGTTCTGCCCCACTAAGCTTCAGCAGCTTTACAAAATGGCTGTTTGTCTATGACAGGGTGTTCACCCCGCAGCTGCCCGTTAAGGTGGCCAGGTGGGCCAATTAACTGTCTAAGCTGCACCTGGAGGAGCCAGGGAGCATGAAGACTAATTCAGGATGACACTGACCAGGCCAGACACAGGCTGGCTGGTATAAAGCTGGGTAGCTGAGGGCAGAAGGAGGCTGCAGTCCCTTTCTCAGAGGCTCTGGAGAGAAGGGAGCTGGGCTGGAGGGAAGACTGTACCTGGATCGGGTGGAGAAGCAGCCTGATAGAGGCAGTGTAGGAAGCAGGCCATGGAAACAGCAGCAAGGTGCAGGACAGTATGGACCTTGGCCGCTGGTTGTAGGTCCCTGGGCTGGAACCTGGAGACGAGGGCAGGCCCGGGTTCCCCCACCAGCCACTGGGGAAGTGACACCATTGAGGGGCAGTGAATTGGAAAGTTGCCTGGGACAGTTGGCATGGAGAGACTTTGGTACAGACACCCTAGAAGAGGCAACATACGGTGAGCTGGCTGGTGGGCCAAGCCATGAAGCTGGAGTAGTCGAGTCCCAAGGGAGAGAGAGAGAAACGGAGCTTGCACCTGCAGGAAGGGGTGTCAGACTGGCAGAGCTAATCCCCATGCTCCAGTGGTGAGTAGAGCTCCCGGGACAGCCCCGCTCAGTGCAGGCAAGTCAGGGATCCCAGGCAGCAGGAGATGGGGTTAGACTGTCACGACAAGCCACACGGTCCCCTTTTATTTTGTTGCTTTTTTGTTTATTTTATTTTGTTGCTGCCGCTCAACACCCCCAGAGGCAGCAAGACCCTGTCCCTGCTGCAACTGGCTGGTGCTGTGGCAGGGGCAGACCTGCAGCTCTCCTGCACCCAGCGCAGCCCTGGCCAGCTGAGCACAGCTCAAGCTCCCTGGCCATGCTGGGAGCTGAGCACACCGCCTCCACCCAAAGGGAGCAGACACCAAAGCTCAGGACACTGCCTGTGGGCAGAGCTAGAGCGACACCTGGAAGAGCTGGGCCCAAGACCTGGAGCATTGTAGAAATGGTTCATGCTGGAAATGTGTACCCGAGGATGCGGATATCCGCGGATATAAATCGGTATCTGCGGAACTGCAGGGCTCTCCCAGGAACTGCAGCGGTGAAAGGAACAGAATGTGGGGCTGCTGCTCCCAGGAGCCAGTGCCCTGTGGCGGTAGCTCCTCTGGTGCAGCTGTGCTGCCCCCAGCCCCGCCCCGTCCCTTCCACACAGCTGTCTGCGTCTCCTGTCTGGGAACATGCGCACTGCTTGAACACAAGAGTGCGACCAGGGACAGCTGCCGGTGAGCCTGGTGCTCCACTGCCTGCCCCAGTGGGTGGGGTCGGTACAGCCATGCTGGAGGAGCTGCCGCGTGGGGCTGGGAGCAGTGGCCCCATGTTCTGCTCCTTTCACCACTGCAGTTCCCAAGGGAGTCCTGCGGTTCCACGGATATCCATTTATATCCCCGGATATCCGCATTTGAGGGTATAAATTTGTATCCACGCTAGACTCTACTTCTTGGTATCACCCACTGGCTAGCTAAAGCAGCTCCCTGTCCATCCAGCGTGCTGCCTTTTGTGGGTCCCATTCCAAAAACCTGGCTCTTCCATTCATTGTGTCAGAGCCTGGGCACCTGACTCAAGGTCTGTGGATCGCAGTGTTGTTCTGGTGAATTTCTAGGTGCCTAAAAGTTAGGTGTTGTGACCAGTGCTGAATTGGGAATGAAAGAGGTGCCGAGGCTCAAGCAATTAGGTGCCGAGGCTCAAGAAATTCTTTTACATTCATAACTGATGCAGCAAGTCCAGAGGTGCTGGGGCTATGAACTGCCAAGCCCAGAAGTGCCGGGGCTCTGAACTGCCAAGCCAAGAGGTGCTGGGACTTAACCCTGGCACTAATTAAGCCCTGGTTGTGACACTTCTGGGAAGGCCTTGCTGCAACTCATCTCTGTTAACAACCTCTGGCTAATGCTCACGGGGTGTCCTCTATTTCATGGAAGAACTCCTGGTCTATGGTGGTCAGGTTGCTGGCACCTCTTTGACCTGTCCTCTCCTTCCAGACTGGGAGCTTTGCACCTGGACTTGCCAACATGGCTGGAGTTGTTGCTCCCACAGAGACTTAACCTCCACCTACAAGGAACCCACCAGTGCTGCTTTAGTTCCTTTTGTGAAACCTCCAGGTCTTGTTTTAAATTCTTTTTTTGCATCTTCAGCTCCTGTTTCAAGCCTAGTGTGAAATCCCATTGGCCATTTCAGATTTCTGCAAGCACCTCCATTAGGCATTCCCCCTAGGCTCAACTGAACAACCAGCTTACAACCTCTCCCCTTGGAAACCCTGTCCTGCTCCTCACCTCAGCATGGCCTTTTTTGACCTCAATGGCTCCTCAAAGTTTGGGGCCCTAGGGATGTGCCAGCTGGAAGCAGCAATTGATGGAGTCTGGTGCTGACTTTGCTGGAATCTGATTTATTTACAAGGAACGTACCACAGCCTGTGCCTCTGAACGCAGACGAAACCAAGAACTAAAGGAGCCAACACCAGAGCCCAAAAGCTCTCTCTGGCTTTTTCCAGGGTGACACTATGCTAATAGGCTGCTGCTGGGCTTTCTTGCCTCTCCCTCCCTGACTGGGCTTTGTCTGTTCGCAGTTTGTGTGTGATCTCTCTTCACATACATACGCACCCCTCTGCCCAAAGCAACACTCAGCCAAAAGCTCCTGGGCAGGTTCACACCCACTTTTCATCTTCAGTGGGGCCTTATTCGGACCCGCATCACATCAACGGTTTGATCTCGAGCTCTGCGCAAAACAAACAAAACACCCCAAATAAAAACAAATAGAAAACGCCTAGAAACTAGTTGAAAAAATGGTGATTTTTTTTCTGCTGGGTTTATATCTCCACAGTGAGTTCCTTACCCATCCCTGCACCCTTCCAAAGCACACCCAATTTCAAAGGAAATCTACTAAGTACGTTGATTTCAGAGGATTTAGAAGAGATTGACCTTTAACCAGAAGTTGTGATGCTGCCACGCTGCTATAATAAACACTCTAGTTCAAACAGGAATGATTTCAGGGCAGTTCTCTGGCCTGTGCGTCACAGGAGGTAATGCTAGATGAGCACAATGGTCCCTTCTGACTCCAAAAACATCATCTGACTAGGAGTGGCAGTGTAAACTTAAGGAAGAGCTCTTTGAAAGTTTGTCTCTTTCACAAACAGAAGTTGTTTCTGTAGAAGATATCACCTCACCCACTTTGTCTCACTAAGAAAACCAAGTAAGTTACAGATCCCAAAAACTGGAACAAGGAAATCAAATGTAAGGCCTGGCCTCTGAGAACAGCTGTGGAGGTCTTGTCTGTGCTTCAGAATGCAAGGAGAAGATTGAGTTTTGGAAGCAAGCCAAGGGTTATGGCAGGTCCAACTCAAAAGAGAAAGGGCAAAACTTTGCACCTTCAGCTCCGCAGTGCGTGCAAGTGACTCTCCATTAGGATTACTTCAGCCCTTGGGCTGTACCAAAGCATCATGTTCCCAATCTCTGAGGATCTGGTTAACAATTGCTAGTGATCTGCTGATTTGAGGGGGAAATGATCAATCCTGTGATCGGAGACAGTCGCTAGCCAGAGAATAGAGCTTCAAACTCTATTAGCTAAGATGGTCAGGGATGCAACCCATGCTCTGGGTGTCCTTAGCCTGTGGTTGCCAGAAGCTGGGAATGGGCGACAGGGGATGGATCACTCGAAGTGGCTCTGTTCTGTTCATTTCCTCTGAAGCACCTGGCACCAGGTCCCTGTCGGAAGACTAGATGGATCCTGACCCAGTATGGCCGGTCTTATGTTCTTATGTTAACTCAACATATTGAATATTCACACTGCAATAGCACATAGGGGCCAAATCACAGATCGGGGCTTTCTCATGCTGGGCCCTGTTCACACGTATAACAAAGAGATGGCCCCTGCCCCAAAGAGCTGACAGGTAAGTGCATCATTATGAGTTAACGGGCTGAATTCAGCCAAGCTTCATGAAACCTGCGGGAGCAGGAGGGAGCTGGGGCATGCAGCTCTCACCAGGACTGCTCCCTGCTCAACAGCTCCAAGAGGATGAAAAATGACAATGCACTCGTCCAAAAAAACTCAAGCACTCTGTCATCAGAACAAAGTCCCATTGGCGGATCCTGTCAGGCATGTGGCTGATTAACCCTTCTGTGATTCCCCACCATCAGCGGGCTGCACCCAGCATCGGAGAATGGAGGAGAGAGGGAGGGTCCTGTTCCCTGGTGAACAATCCCTGATTAGGGGAAGACCCACCTATTCCTCACACTGCTAACACAATCTACAAAGGGGAACCTGCCACCCCGGCTCAGGCGGCTCCGGGCACCGACGTCGTTTCTTCCTGCAGTGAGTTACGCGTCTGCCTTGCTCCACACAAATTGACCAGAGAAGCCGCTGCTGCCACCTACCTTCTAACTCTTAGCCCCATGGTTAGAGCGCTCAGCTGGGAGCGGGGAGACCCAGGTTCAAGTCCCCATGCTGCCAGGGGGAGAGAAAGGATTTGCGCCAGGGTCTCCTTCCTTTAGGGACAGGTGCGCTAGCCACTGGTCTTTGGGATATTCAGAGGTTAGGGCTCCTTCAGTCTCTGCTGTTCCACTGGCTAAATAATGACAGTGGATTAACTCAGGGAGGCTGGATCCCCCTCCCCTCAGGTGGCTGCTCTACCCTCTGGGCTGCAGAGCCATTCTCATGTGTGCTCTGCAGGGGGGCTGACTTTGTGATTTCCCTGTGGGTGCTGGACCCCCGCTGTGCCCCAGGCTCCACCCCTTTCTCTGCTCCTCCTCAGTGCCTCCTGCATGCAGCTGCTCACCACTGGGTGGGAGGGGGTGGGGCTGCCAGTAGGCGCTGAGCACTCACTGTTTTTTTTTTTCCATGGGTGCACCATCCCCGGAGCAGGTAGCTACGTAACTAGGCATTGGGCCAGAGAAGAGGCAAGTGGGAATGACTGTAGCATGGTGATTAGGGGAGACCCTAGGTCCAGTCCGCCTGCTCCAAGGGCTCTTTCATTATTTATCCCCCGGGAACGGCCTCACATAGGAAGATCCCATAGCTCACTAGTTAGGGCATCCATCCCCTGAGAGACAAGAAACCACTGTCCAAATTGACTCTAACCACTGGGTTAAAAGTTATAAGGGTGGGCGGGGGGGGGCGTGGCACCTCCTCCTGCCAGATACTGTCTGAGCCCTGCTCTGTGGTGTGCTCAGCAGCTGCCTACCCCACAGGGATCTGCGTCAGGTGGCGGAAGGCGTCTTCCCCAGTGTGTGGCTCACCCTGGGGCTTAGGTGGGAGACAGGCATCCAGACACCTGGAGAGATCCAGCCATGCACAAGTGAGTTTAGGCACCTACAAGGTTCACAGGGAGTTTTGTGGATCATAGTGGAGCTAAAACTGGGGCTCAGGTGCTTAAACCCGACACTTAGGTGCTTCTGTGGAGGGGGGGCGATGCCCATATCCCCCTCCCAGGCTCACCGCTGTTAACGCTGTTTGATTTGATAATTTACTTTTCAGGCATGGGATTCCAGTCAGCTTCTGGTATGGCTCTGGTGAAAAATAAGGAAAACAAAGGTCAAAATTAGTAATGACCTTAAGCCAGTCTAGATTCCCACAGAGCTACTTACGCACACTCTGCAGCGTGGTGCAGGGGGGGGGGTGTAAAGGAACCTACCTTGGTGTAACCTGCACACTGAGAAGCTGGAAGAGGTCCTAGAAGGTGCATGGTGGAGCATGGAGAGACCTCCTGACATTGCTGGTCTTGCTGCACTCCTCGCTATGAAGTCAGTGTGGGTTCAGGGATTGACACCAACAGGAGATCTCGCCATGTGACTGCTTCTCCTGATCTGGGGCCCAATCACCCCCTTCAGTGTGAGATGTGAATGTGCCAGTGGGCAATGCTGCTCTCTCCTGCACCATTTCGCCCTTCTCTGGAGGTGTGTTGTGTCCAATGGGTTTGTTCTCTGCAGAGTATGTGAGTCCCTAGACCTTAGAGCTGGAGACCAGAGAGTGGCCACTGCAAACTGTATGGTTAAAAACCAAAATCCAGGCCCACTGGCAGATGTTGCTGCTGAGATAAGAACACTTTGCGGCTCTGGCTCCTTTGTGCCTTCCCGGAGACAGATCAGTGCTGCTGGAAGCAGCTGGCCTCTCTCCACAAAACAGGCAGATTTGAGCATAGCCCATTGCCTTGGCTGCAGAGCCCAAGTTCTCATTTTCTGGGCCGCTGAAGGCTTTGGAATCTGGCTCTTGGCAGTTCTACTGTGGTGGCTACAGGCAGTGACCACAGCGACTGCGCTGTCTAGGGAAGGGGGTGTGCATCCCCCATGGCACCACCAAAAGTTTGGAACTTGCTCCCCAGCCCTTGGTGTAAAACAGCCTAAATCTGATGCTCTCCCAGCACGATTCATTAATAGCACCTACCTCTCAGATAGCACTTTTCAGCTGGAGAGCTCAAAGCAGGGCACTAGCATCACCCCCACTTTAGAGATGGGGAAACTGAGGTAGAGAGAGAAGGGCAGTGTCTTGCCCAAGGTCACCCAGCAGCCTCCTACCGTTTTTGGGACGGATGATGCAGATGAGCGGATTTTCCATTTTGATTGTCTGCTGACTGAGCTCAATTGTTAGCACGGGGTACTGAACACCATCGGCTAGCGGGGGGACCTTTAGTGTGTATATTAGTACTGAATGCTGCTGGGGTGATTGTACATTGAATTCATTGGGAGGCGGTGTGACCTAATGGAAGCCCTGCCTTCTATTCCTGACTCTGGCCTGCTGGTGGCAAGTCGCTTCCCCGCTCTGTGCCTCAGTTTCCCCACCTGTAAAATGGGGACAATGGTACCAACCCTCCTGTGAAGGACTTTGTGATGAAAAGTGCTGTATCAGAGCTAGGAGCTGTCCAGGCACTAGAGCTTTCCGTGCAGACCACAGGCACTGACTCAGCCCAGTCATAGAATCATAGAATATCAGGGTTGGAAGGGACCCCAGAAGGTCATCTAGTCCAACCCCCTGCTCAAAGCAGGACCAAGTCCCAGTTAAATCATCCCAGCTAGGGCTTTGTCAAGCCTGACCTTAAAAACCTCTAAGGGTTGTAAGTGACCTATGCAGGGGCTGGTTAGTATAGAACGATAGAATATCAGGGGTGGAAGGGAACTCAGGAGATCATCTAGCCCAACAGGACCAATCCCCAATTTTTGGCCCAGATCCCTAAACAGCCCCCTCACAGACTGAACTCACAACCTTGCGTTTAGCAGACTAATGCTCAAACCACTGAGCTATCCCTCCACCCAGCTGCCAAGAGAGGAGTTTGTGGGTGATTGGTGGGCACTTGTTGCCACCCTTTGAGGACAGGTGAACCCTTTAAAGACACAGGCCATGCTGGCAAGACTGAGCCCTGCAGACCCAGCTCTGCCCTTGTCCCGCAGCACCAATTCTCTGCCCTCCCTCCCTCAGCTCTCACAGCCCCTGCAGGAATCTAGCCTCACCACCCCGGAAGGATCTCTCTGGTGGGGGGACACTGACACTTAGGGAGGTGAAGTGATTTGTCCAAGGCCACAGTGGGGACACAGGCTGAGTATTGCCATGCCGAACAATAGGTGCCCAGACACACGATGGAGTCACAGCCTCTGTTCAGGTGCCCAGGCTCCCGGTATAACACGGAGGAGAGCCTGGCACCTACAAGAGGGATTCCCAGATGCCAGCCTGCTGAGTGGAGAGCCGCCTAAACCATGCCCAGGAGAAAGGGGTGCTAGGCCCTGCCCAAGTGGGAGTTAGGCGCCTATCTCTTCTTGGGCTGCTCAACCGCGAACCTGCTCCTGGAGTCAGCGCCTAGGTGGGTCAGCCCCTACTCAAAATCACATATAAAAAAGGAGGCGGCAGCAGCCCCGCATAATCCCGGGATTAGATGGAAACCGGGATGTAAATCCCTGCTCCAGATCGGGCAGAGGGGAGAGCTGAATCTAGGCCATCTGCATCCCCCGGGGGTGCTCTAAGTACAGGCTCCTCCTGCAGCCCTGCTGGTGTGGAGCCAGATTTAGAAGGTGACCTCCAAAAACACTGCCAGGGTCAGGCCGCACAGGTGGGGGATGTGTGGCCTGAGGGTCCTGCTCAAGGTGAGGCTCTGAACAGCTCTGGGTGTGTGCCACCGGCTGGAAGGTTGGGGATGCTACTGTAGAAATTAGCCCCGAGAGGTGAGGCAGGAGCTGAATGGGGGGGCGAGGATTTGACTGTTTGGCCTAGGCAGGTGGACACCTCAATCCCTTTGTGGAGCTAGTCCAAAGTGACAGAGCTGGGAACAGATCCTGGGGTCCTGATCCCCTGCGTATTGCTTGAACCATTAGAAAACACTTCCCTCCCTGACTCCTGACTGCCGTTTCCTCTTCTCTAACCACCAGACCATGCTGCCAGCTCCAAGGAGCCCTAGCAGCTCTTGATACTGTTCATTCCCCTCCCTACTTTTCACTGCTCGTTTGTTCGCTCTCTCATTGTGGGACCTGCATATCCCCCCTGGCGCTGAGCCACCTCTGCAAACACAGCTCTCAGTCTCCCTGCTGACATATGCTGGGCAAACAGAACGACCGGCGTGCACTCTGGGCGCTCAGCACCCCACCCTCTCACCTGCTTCCTCTCTCCTTTCCCAACAGCAATCATCCATCCCAGCTAACATTTACCATGCCTCCCCCGCTCCCACCCACTCATCCCTTCTCGAGGGGCCGGGCTTCCATTCGCCTTCTTGAGGAAGGCGTAGGAGGGATGAAGGATGCTGAGGAAGAGGATCCATCAGCTGATCAGTGCAGATGGAGCCCAGAATTGCTATAAACATAGAGGCAGGACTGGGTTTTCTCTGCGGGGGCAGATGCTTCCTCCAGTGCAGGCTCTGTTACTGACTGAGCCCAGGACTGACGCTGGGAAGAGCACAGCCAGAGGGTGAATGGTGAACATTTAACAAGTGGGGGAGGGCTTTTTCCTTCCAGTGCCCCTGCTCTCCTCAGGCTGATTTGTTTTACATGGAGGACCCAGGGGTCCTGTGGACAGGTCACCCTTTGTCAAGGAGGCCCTCCAGGTAGCAGTGTAAAGCTAGCTACCAGCAGATGGACTAGGAGACTGCTCTCCATGCTCGGCTCCCAGCAGGAGAATGGAGTCCAGGCTCTTCTCTCTGCTGGGCAGAGCAGGGCAGGGGCTGGTGAGGGGCGGCGTATGCAGAAACCCTGAACTCAATGAATGGTGATTCCACTGCGCCAAGATTAGTAGGGATGGGCCCGAGCTGCAGTCTCTTGCTCAGAACCTGGATACTGCTCATGTCCCCGGGCGACGTTCAGATCCGGTGTTTGGGTCAGACCTGTTCTGTGACATAATAACTCAGTGCTCTCTGAGGCACTCAAAGGGCTCCACATTCACCTCGCCTGGTAACGCCCCTGAGAGCTGTCCTGGGCCCATCTCAGGCAGGGGGAAGGTCCTGGGATTTGGCCAAGGTCACACGGGGGAGTGAATCCTGCAGCCCTGATGCACACGTCCCCTGCTCTAACCACTAGGCCACATCCCCTCCCCATTAGCCCAGTGTGTAAAATGCAGCCCTGCCATACTGTCAGGAGGGGACTGCAGAGTTGGGGGCCTGGTGACTGGAGAACGGCACCCGCCACCCCCCATAGGGCTCAGCTGTGCCATATTGGCTATTGCTCTCCCTCCTCCCTGGTAGCCGCAGCATTGTTCACGCACAGCCAGTCACAACTGTGCCCAGGCGCAAACACCCAGCACCACAAGGGATGCTGACAAAGCCCACAGCAGGAACCTGAGCCACCAGAGCTGAGGGGGTGAGCTGGCCAGATGTCACCCGGCTGTGACATAACGAGCTCAGGGGCTGATTAGTGCCGGTTACTGGATTTTAATTAAACGGAGTCTCCAGCCCGGGCAAGGGGCATTAGGGTCCCAGCTCTGCTCACCTCGCCTTTCCCCAGCTGCTGCCGCAAGCCACAGGGGTTGAGCACGCTGTCTCTCAGCAGAGCCGCTCAAGAGTGACTCCTGCTGTGATCTTCAGCATGGGGTGGGCCTCCCTGGGTTCTGGGGGGCAAATTCCTGAAAGGGAAACTAAACAGGGCCTGACTGCCCCTACCCTGATCCTCCCTTTTGTCTGGGGGAACTGGGAGCCACATGGCACAACAGGGCCCCGATCCCTTACGGAGGCCTCCTGGGCATGATTGCTGCACTATAAATAAATAGGAATTCAGCCAAGCTAAGCATGCTGCCCACCCAGAAATGCTGGGCCAGGCCCCACTCCCCTGAGATAGGCTGCCCTCCCTGCATCCCCTCCCCGCAGAGAGCCGCAAGGGCTGTGCTCCCAACTGGGATGGGGGGTGCCGGGTTTCACAGGGTCTACCAGCTGCAGCTGCTGGGAAACCCAGCCTCCGGGGTGGTTGGGCAACCTGGCCAGGCAGGAAGTGCTGGCAGAGCTGTGAGGAAAGCTGTCAAGAGAGCAAGCAAAGGCGGTGTGGGGCAAGGGCAGAGCCAAGGAGCAGAGCATCACGCCTGAGCCCAAGCCTGCTGCATCTGCAGCCGGGAATTCCCCCCATTGAGGGTGCAGGCTGCACAGTAGCATAAATGAGCGGAGAGGCCGTGGGGGTGGCTGTGGGGAGCGGGGAGCCCGGGCTGACAGCTCATGCTGACTGGTTTTGGAAGGCAAGGACGCATGCTGAATGAAGGACAAAACTAACAGAGGGATGCAGCTGCAGGAGGGGGGACCTCTTAAAGCAGCCTGCCTTGCTTTGATCTGCAAAGACAGAGCCCTCCTTTAAAGGCTGCGGCAGGTCCCTGCAAGGCTGCTGTGACCTCCATGCTGTGATTCTTGGGGAGTCTATGGCCATGGCATGCCCACAAGGGAGCAGATGCATTGGGGTTTGTCCTCCTGGGTTTTCATTGCTTTGTTATGGTGAATTTCGTGCTGGTGGAACCTTGATGCCAGTCAGTTTCTGGCCAGCCAAAGGGACAGTCCTGGAGACTGGATCTTCTTCGGCTTCTCCACAGAACAGGGACAGGGCAAGCGTCCTCCCCTGGCCCCAGCACACAACTGCTCTCTGCCCATTCCTAGATTTCAAAGCCAGAGGGGACCCTTTGATCATCCGGTCTGACCTCCTGCATAGTGCAGGCCAGAGCCCAGCCCCCAGGGGTTCCTGCATCCAGCCCAGAGTTTGTCGCTGAGCTAGAGCAGGGCTTGCAGAGCTGTCCGATCGCAGATTATAGACTCTAAGAGACGGAGGATGTGCCACAGCCACTGATCAGTCACTCGCCTGACTCTCAGTTCACACTTCACTGGCCTCAGCTTCCAGCTGGTGGAGCTCACCCTGCCCCAGGGATCACCCTTCCAAGGACAAGATGGCAGCTGAGTGTAGGTTAGGTTGGAGCCTCTTTGGAGCAGAGGTGTTCTCTTTGGAAAGTGCCTATCACAGTGTGGCTGGCACCGGCAGCAGCAAACAGAGACAACAGCACTCAGCCTGCCTCTGCCATGCCACATCCCAGGGTACATTGACAGAAGTAGGAACTGAACCTGGGACCTCTGGTTCTAAACACATAAGCTTCCACTACCTGAGCTGAAAGACACAGCTCTGTCAGCCGAGCCTGTGAAAGGCTGAGCAGCTTGGTATGTGGCCAGCCACTCCCAGAATGGACAGAATGCCTTGCAGCCTGGGCACGGGTCACACCTCGGAGGGAGAGAGGGCCTTTTGTGACTGGACACCTGTCCACAAAGCACTGGATGAAGACCCAGCAAACTCACTTCACATGGGCCTCTGAATGGCTATCAGGTGGTGACTCCTGGACCATTTAGCCAAGGGGTTGTGTGAACCAGATCTGGACCCAAACTATCCCAGCAATAGGGTTCGATGGTCACCAGCCTGGTGGGGATAAAACCGGGGAGTTAAAGCTAGCAAAACCTCCCCATTGCTAATGGCAGCGATGCTCCCCTGGGGTTAGCACTGTTGGGAGCTGAGTGTAGACGGCTCCTTGGCCCCAGCAGTGTTTGCGGCACTGAGTAGCCCAGCAGAGAAACTCAAAGCTGTTGACTATGCAAATCACAGTACATTTAGAAGGCAAGAACCCCAGAGTGTGTCACTGGGGCTCACTCGGCATCCAGGGGAAGGTCGCTTGTCTTGGGTGAACTGACAACAAGGCTGACGCTGACGGATGGAGCCCTGCAACTTCACAACCACACCCCAGAGGCTTGATGCTGTGATACGAAAGTGAGCGAGGCCATGTGTCTAATGAGAGACTCCTCAAAGCCAGCACCAGGGGAGTGGGGAGAGATCTGCATGGGGAGGGACGCTGGAGCTTTCAGCTGACTGTCAGTGGATAAAGATTATTTTCAAAGAAGAGCCTTTCGTCAGCTGAGGCTCAGATTCAGGTGCTCCCATTGCACAGTGGGGCTAAGGCAGCTATGAGTGAATTCCAGCAAGGAAGGGGCGGGAGGGAGGCATGGGAGTACCAGCCCTGCCTTTTATTAAGGTTGTCTGACATGTCCCATTGTAAGAGCTTGTTTTCACTTTGTTCCAGGATGACTGGCCCTTTAATGGGGGTGGAAGGGTGGGGGGGCAGTCCAGTGTACCTGTGATTCATCAGCTGCCTCGCAGCTGGAGTTGAAAAGAAGACACCTGGCCATATGAATGGGGGGAAATCAGGAAAGGGGCAGCTGTGAGAGGTGCAGAGACGGGCAGGGGAGCGCTGCCACCGAGAGCATTGGGAAGAGCAAGAGGAGAAGAACATTACTGGAGAGGACCTGCCAAGTAGAGCCCTATATGGATACAAAACCATGTATCCGTATCCAAGCCGTGGATTTGCAGGGGGCTGGGCTGAGGCTCGAGATACCACACCCCGCACTGGAGCCTGTCAGGGACAGCCTTGTGCGCAGCTGTGGGGAGCCCACCTGGAGTTGTGGACCCTCCACCTGCCCTCGGTCTGCTGGGGAGCCTGGGGAGTGGGGACACAGCGGGGGCTGCTCTCAGCTCCCCACCCCATGCATCGCAGGCAGTTGGAGGGTCTGTCGCAGCTCCCCTCGGCTCCCTGGCTGGGCTCCATGCTGGCCTGGCCAGAGGGCCTGGGGGTAATCTGTGGAGCTGCCCGGGGGCTGCTCGGGCCCCCCATCCAGGGCAGGTTGAGGGTCCGCCCAGGCTTCCCAAAGCTGCCTGCCCAGCAGGGCCAGATTAACCTTTTGTGGGCCCGGCACCAAACCTATTTTTGGGCCCCCAATGGAGGCAATGGAGCCTGGCGTGGGGAGGTCAGTCCCTGGAGCGAGGGACCAGCCAGAGGCAATGGGGCCTGGCCTGGCAGGGGAAGCCGCGCTTCACCCAGCCCAGTGTGAGATCACTATTTACAAACTGGCAGTTGCCAGACACACAGTAGCCTGCCCAGCCCTGTGCTGCCATCATGCCCCTTCCCTCGGAAGCAGGCCCATGCCACACCACACAGCCCCCCCACCCCGCCCAACATCCCCCCAACTCCCTATGGTCAGAGCCCCCCCGACCCTCTGCAAATGCACAGCGCCCTGCACAACACCACGACTGCCCACAGCCCCACCATAACTGCCCAGCACCCCCCACAGAACCCCCACTCCCTAGTGCCCCAACACACACAGATCTTCCCTGCCCCTTCACAGCCCAGCACCCCCCAGATCCCCAAGAGACCTCCTCCCCCCACGCCCTGCCTCCCGGCCGCACTCACCAGCCCTGCTGGGAGGTGACTGTGGTGCGATCAGCCAGGCCAGGGCCTGCTCCGGCCGGGCTCCCTCAAGACGCACTTGCCTGGAGGGGTCCAGCCAAGCCCCCCCCACTCTCCACCCCAACACTTGGCCGAGACTGGCCAGGCTTCTGCACCAGTGCCAGGTGGCTCAGCTCCGGGGAGACTTGTGGGGTCCCACAGGTGGTGGGAAGCAGAGACTGCCCAGAACTGGAGGTGCACTGGGGTCCGGCCAGGGGGCTGAGAGGAACAGGGGGGTTGGGCCAGGGGGCGGAGAGGAGCCCTCAACCAATTGACAGGCACACCTAGAGGAGCAAGTGGTGAGTGGTGGGAGCCAGCAGGGTCTCGGGGTGCAGGCAAGCAGAGCAGACCAGGGCTCCTTCTGAGCACTGGCACCACTGTAAACCCAGCGCTGCTGCCCAGCCCTTACCATGGCCTGGCTGCAGCTCCGAGTCAGCACCCTCCCTGGCCGGAGCCAGGTCGGGAAGAGCCGCACGGGTAGCTGTGGGGAGCCTGGGCCCCTCCACCTGCCCTAGGCGGGGGACCTGAGCAGGACCAGCTCTAGGCACCAGCAAACCAAGCACTTGCTTGGGGCAGCACACTTCCAGGGGCGGCATTCCGGGTGGTTTGTTTTTTTGGGTTTTTTTGCTTCGGCAGTTGCACTCTCAGAGGGTTTGTTTTTTTTTTTTGCTTGGGGCGGCAAAAAACCGAGAGCCGGCCCTGGGCCTGAGCAGCTCCCAGCCCCTGTCCCTGCCCCCCAGACCTCCACCCAGGGCAGGTGGAAGGTCCGTGCTGCAGTTCCTCACAGCTGCCCACCTGGCTCTTACCGCCAGAGCCCTTCGCAGATACAACATTTGTATCCGCATCCGCTCTGCTTTCTGCAGAAATGGTCCGTGGATATAAGTGGATACCGCGGATTTGCAGGGCTCTACCACCAGGGCTGGAGCAACTGCTGAGTTAGAGGCAGGGATCTCAGGTGGGGGAGCCAGAAATGATGTCCCAGGAGGGGGTATGGAAAACTGCCCTGAGCTTGCTGCAGTTTGGGGGGAATGGATTTAGCCAAAGGTTTCTGTGAACTGTTCATGTACAGGGGTAAACTACACCTAGAGCCAGGCTTTGGACTTGGGCAGCAAGAGAGACTCTGTTCCTCTCCTGGCTGTACCCAGGGGAAAGAGGCAGGGGCACTGGTCATGCAACAGGCGGGTGGCCTATGAGGGGCTGGCCAAACTTGAACTGATTTGGGCTGCAATTTTCCATGCTGGCTGTCTGCCTCAGAATGAAACTTTTCCTTTTTTTTTAACTAGTTCAGTCATTTCCCAGAACCAGGCCAGGGGCCAATCTGTTGCTTGGCCCATGTTTAAAACAGTCTAATGATCTTTTCTTTGGAAAGATGTAGTGCCCCCCTGCTTTGGAGCGGAGACTTGAGATTTGGCAGGGGAGGGGGGGGGCCTTTGTGTCAGGGATGTGCCTTTTGCCGTCCTGGGGAAAATCTGCCCAAATCTGACCAAGGTATAAGTCTTTGGAAAATCTCAGGTAACCTGAATTCTGGCATTCCCTAACCTTTGAGTGCCTGGCTTTGCACCCTTAGCCTTCTTTGAATGTCGCGTTTGGAGGTAATATGCTAAGAACTGTGGGCCCTCGTCAGCACCACTCGTATGGGTGGTTCAGATGGACCAAGCACTATCTCCCTTCCCCTTCGGGGCTCTCTATATTCATCACCCAGCGCTAAGCGTGGGGAGTGTTCAGCCGTTTTAATATCAGTAATGCTGATATTGTTGCTGATAGATGGCAAAGCACTTTACAGAGGGCGGCCATGCCCATTGACCCAATTTGGCTGATGGGGAAATTGAGGCACGGAGTGGGGCTGTGACCTGCCCATCTTCATCTACTAGGTCAGGGTTGGACTCAAGGGCAGAAATGAGGTTTTCGGACTCCCAGTGGCCAAGCAAGGCTCTGAGCGTGAGTAGGCCCATAAATACTCTGGCTCCCCTGCACTAAGCACTAGACTGTGCTCCTTCTGTCGCAGCCTTCACCATGTTTTACTCCTAATGGTTCTTCCCCACCAGCCAGCAGCACCTGGCTCTGAAACCCCGGCCAGCTGCAGGCCCTCCAAAGGGTGCGTGTCCAGCAGCAGGACAGCACTGCAGGGAAGGGTGTGTCCAAGAGAACCAATGTCCCAACCGTTCTCGGTACAGCCCCTGTGTATCACCCAGAGCCGGTGAGGGCCTGGCCAGTGTGCAAGGACCCGAATCTGCTGCACAGATAGAGGAGGACAGGGCTTCAGGCAGCGTGCAGGGAGCCAGAGCCGTGGCTGCAGGGACTCGGAGCCAAGAGCAGCAGGTGCAGTTCAACTTGTGCTGCCGCTAAAGTCAATGAGTTCAATGCCACTGACATGGGTGTAAATCAGGAGTAACCCCACTGGGCCCAATTCCCCTCTCCCTCCCTCTGGTGTAAGTCAGGAGTGACCTGTCCCCTCTCACTGATGATGCTGTAGTCCGAGGTAGCTAGGCTGAAGTCAATGGAGTTTCTGTGGATGGGGCTGCACGGAGGGTTTGGAGGCCCAGGGTAAAATCTGAACCCAAGCCCCCCAGGCTTCCAAAACCACCCTGGGGTGGGGCAGCTGCCCCACTCCCGCAGAACAGGGGATAAAAGCAGCCCTGGAGAGGGCTGTGGCTGGGATAAGCAGTGAAGGCAGCTGAGGGAGACCACAGGTGTGGCTGGCTTAATCAGGCCTCAGCTGGCCCTATAAAGGGGATGTGAGCCAGGAGCTGAGGGGTCTCACTCTAGCCTAGGAGCGGGAAGGCCTGCCTGGGAGCAAGGTACTGGAGTGGAGCAGTGCTGGGGAAGGGCAAAGGGAGCTCCAGCCTGGTAAACCCCTGGCTGTAGGCCTTGGTAAAAGCCCAGAAAGGTACTGGGGCAGCCCAGGGATAGGCAAAGGCAGCTGGTCCAACTCCCCTTGCTGGAGCTGTGGGGAGAGTGCCCCTGCTGGAGCTGTTCTGCAGCTGCACAAAGGCCCTCCAGCAGGGGGCGCTCTCCCCACAGGCTGCACTCCTCAGCCTTGGTTGGTGGGACCTCATCTAAGGGGGAGCGCGGAGCTACTCGCCACAGCCCATGCAGTGCTTGGCTTCACTGCTGGGATCAGTTAATGCCAGCCGTGGGGTGTGAGCACCTGGGCACTGGACAGAGACCCCTAAGGTGCCATGCTGAGGCTGTCCAACAGTGACCTGCCTGCATCAGCTTTTAGTAAACCACTAAGGGCAAGATCCTGGGCTGGTGTAAATTGACTTCAGTGGTGGATCTGCCCTTAGCTGCATGAACCTCCTAGTTGTCATGTTAAAGACCCCAGTGCCTGCAGCTAGTTTACAGAGGACACCAGCACCTCCCTGTGGTGTCCTGAGGAGCCCCAGCTGAGAGCACAAAGTAGCACAAGGCCCCCCAGGTTTGGTGACTAAGTGTCTTGACTTCCTGGAGACAAGTGAGCTCAGGCAGACGTTGGCCAGAAGATCAATCAGCATGTTGAAGTGACCAACCTTTCCATTTTCAAGAGCTGGGGTTCAGTTCCCAAGGGCCTGTGACCCATCCCCAGGCTAAGGGCATGGCTTGGAGAGCTCCAGCCTTGACAGAAGGCAGCTCCCATCCTGTGTAGTTAGTTTGCAGAGCTGCTTGCACTGTGAGGGCTGAGGCTGGGTGGCAGGCGATGACACCTGCATTCCTGGCATGTGAACCTTGGGTGGGTGACATGTCGCGCTTGTGAGATTTGGATCTGGCTCCTCCAAGGCAGCTTGTCAGCTTCCTGTGTTAGTGAGACGTAGGCTGGTTCCTTTGAGCTCTCCGTGCACCCGTAAGGGTCAGTGTGGACTGTTTGAAGGAGATGGTTCATTCCTTGGAATAAATGTTTAGTGGTACCCCCTGCCCCCCACTACATGGGAGTTCAACTCTCCTGGGGTTCTCTTGGTGTGGGGTAGAACCATCCTGCTGCCCATGGCTCGGGGGGTGCCCAAAGAAGCCAGGGAAAGTCCTGGGTGAGTCCTCTTGGAGAGTTGACACCTCACAGAGTTTGGCCAGAGGACCCCAGTGCACTCCGGATTCTACTCCTGGGGGTAAGTGGTTTTTTGAAACCCTGCTGGCTGCAGCAGATGGTGGGCTGCGATCTCCCTGGAGAGAATGGGTGGCTGAGACTGTAGTGCGGTACAGGTGGGCGGAAGGAGACAGCTGGTAGGTTCTTCTCTGCGTTGCAGATTACTGCGTGTTGGCAACAGACTCGGGGGAAGCTGAGACTGCACTGCTCCTCCGAGCAGCGAGCTGACTTGAATGAAGGTGACGGCTCTAACGAGGTGAGGGTTAGGTTTTCCAACACTGGGGCTATGCTCTTGGAAGGGGGAGACTCAGTGGGATCTCCCAGATCTTATGATCTCACCAGTAGGTACTACTGCCTTTGAGATTACCGCCTCCCTCCCCACCGCAGCAGTGAGAAAGGCAGTTGGAATTTCATAGTGCTAGGCCTGAAGGGATAAGTCTGAGCTCCTGTGTAGCACCAGCCATTGAATCGCGCCCAGGTGCACCTCTATAGAGCCCAGTAACTTGGGTTAGTCCAAAGCATTTCTCTCCTCAGGAGATGAAGCTGGCCACAGGCAGAGAGCTGGAGAGATTGAGCTGCCACCAAGGCCCTGCAATGGCAGGGAATTGATGGGAGATGCCTGGATGGTCCCAGCAGATGATCCACGCCCCAGGAAGCAGAGGAAGGTGAAAGGTCACATTGGCAGGGACCTTGGGGAAAATTCCTTCCTGACCCCAAACCTGGTCATCAGTTATGCAATGAACATGTGAGCCAGACCCACCAGCCAGGCATCTAAGAAAGAGAATTGTCTGTAGGAGGGTTACAAGGCCCGCAAATGTCCTCTGCTCACCCAGAATAATTCATGGGCCTATTTCCTAAAGGTGGATCCATGCTGGTAGAGAGCAGGAGTTAGAGCAGGCACCGTCTATCTGCGGATGGCAGGGAGAGAGGGCTGACAGTGGGGGAGATGTATCTTACTCATATTCTTGGTGTGCCAGAGAGAGAGAGATGTTGCCTCTAGTGGCGGGGTCCACAGAAAGGATAATGGACCTACTTCTGGCATCCCTTAGGAGAGGCCTTATTGAGCTCCCATAACAGAAGTTTGGGGTGCTGCAGTGGCATGCTTTGTGCCCCAGATCCACGTGTGTGTGTCTTCCCTGGATCACGTGGACTCAGTGCTTATCCCTCCAGCTGAGCCAGGAGAACTGCTCCAGGGTGGTCTAGGCTGCTGTACCTTCCCTCTCCCTAGCCTTGCTAACAGTATAGAGAAGCCAAGTGTAACCTCTGCTGTGAATGCCAGTGGAGATCCTGGGACTAAGTGACCTACCAGCATCACGCAGTCTGTGGTAGAGCAGGGACTTGAACCTACATCTCCGTGTCCTAGGCTAGCACCCTAGCCACTAGGCCACCCTTCCTTTCTTGCTGGGATTCTCATTCTTTACAATTTCCATAACAAGTGATGTCTCCATGCTGCTTCTACCAAGGGCTTCAATATGTCACAAGGATAAAAGGCTCTTTGAGGCTGGGTCCATCTCTTTGTTATATGTATGTACAGCACCTTGCACAATGGGGCCAAGAACCCTGATTGGTGCCTGTAGGACCTACTGCAGGGCAAATCATCATAGCCGTCATGATCTTTTTTGGGAAATTTCAGCCCAGAAGCATTGGAAAATTCCAAAATGGGGGCTTAGAATGGAAACTATTTAGTAACCTTACCTCAGTCAGTATTACTGAGCCCCGAGTGTGAGTTACAGAGATCCACAAACATGCACAGACTTCCCCTGAGGAACTGTATTACAGCTGTGTTGGTGACCAGTGGGTTCCATGCCCCAACACGGAGCAAAGGGCGCGTGGTACTGTAGGAATTAGGGCTGATGACCCTCTGCTCTTTGCTCTGTGATGGTATCAAGTCCATACCCCAACTCGCAGCTAGGGGGCATTGTGCTGTAAGAGGTTCCTTATGGCTAAGGCCTGTATCTGAGTCTCTGAGGGTATTTCCTTCCCCGTCTCCCCCCCACACACACACACACTCCCCCGCACCTTCTCAAAGGAAACAAGCAAAGAGAAGGGCAGCCCTGACTACCGCGTGTCTCTGTGGGACATTAGGAATTAATAGCAGATCTGGGGTTGTGCTCTGGAGCCCAATCTGAGAACATATCAAACTATCGATGGGGTAGTGGCAGGAACCAACCAAACCCCAACGTCTGTTTCTCAAAGCTCTGACATGTAACTGTTACAGTGCAGGAGAAGCTGGATTCGTATGTGTTACAGTCCATGATCGCTGGTACAAATTCAGTCAGTTTTGTAAAATCTTCTTTGGGGGGTGGGGAGAGTGCGGTCTAGTGGTTAAAGGCCAGGACTGAGCCTTAGGAAGCTGTTCTCAGCTCTTGTCGCTGACTCAGTCGGCCCAGCCGCCATTGTCGGTTTGGTCCCCAGGTAGGGGGACCCTTGGGTTCTTTGCTGACGCTGAGCTCTCCTGTAACAACATCTGCTTTCTGTCATCTCCAGCTGCTAGGAGACTGTCCCACTCCCCCGTGGTGGATGACGACCAACCTCCATGATTCATGCTGTTGTCACTTCTTGGCTGGAGTACAGCAGTGTGACAGACCTGGGCATGAAGCCTTCAGCGCCTGGGGACTTGCAGTGGGAACAGAACTCTGCAAGGCGTCTCCTTAGCAGCCTGGGGCTGCCGTGAGTGCATCACACCTGTTTCTGCTCCCTACGTCGGCAAGCCATTGAATATAAATCAAGTTCATGGTCTCTGTTCAAGGCACTCCATGGCCGGGTTCCAGGGTATCAGATAGAGCCTACAGCTCCAGGACACAGACCACAGTTGACAAATCTGCTCGTCTGGCCCAACTGAACTCTCCACAATGGGGGTAAAGCTCGTCTGTGCAGGAGACTGAGCTCTTCCTCGGGGGCCAGTCCCAGGCTGTGGAATGAAACGCCTGGAACAAAGGGCCATCCCAAACCTGCCCACCTGCGCTCCCAGTGTGAGGCACATTTCTCTGACCTTCCTCTTCTTGCATCAACACAGAGCAACAAGTGTGTCTAAAAAAGCATTTCTCTTTTTCAGGAGATGAACCTGGCCACAAACAAACACCCCACCCCAGCACCCTACCCAGCGGAGATGCTTCAATCTCCACTTCTCCCCCCGGGGAGAGAAGAGAGAACAAGTGGGTGACAGCTTGGTAGTCATGTCACGTAATGCTCAGACACTGCAGTGACGAATGTGGTATAAGAACAGGTAGAGAACAGAACCTGGGGAAAGCCACTTCACTTTCATGTGCCTCAGTTTCCCCATTTGTAAAACAGGGATCCTGATGGGGCAGCAGAAGTGTGGGGCCACAGTCACCAATGTAGAGAATGTTTCTTAATGTCCTTGGATCAAAGATGCTCTAGGAACAAAGGATTCTTTTGGGAAATCGTCTGAATGGGAGTTTGACACCAACACTTGGCCCATTGTTAGCTAGCAGTATCTGGCCATCATTAATTAACTGTCCTGGGGTGGTTCAGCCAGGAAACGGCATAGGGCAATTGGAGCTAGGCCCATCCTGATGCTTGTGAGATGACCAAGCCCAGCCAGTCCACTGGCAGATGGTGTGTCCAAGAGTGGGTGTGCTCAAGTCTGTTTTCAGGAGCCAGCCAACGGTGTAACTACAGTCCCCTAATGTAGACAGGCCAAACCACGCTGAACAGGGATTCACTTTCCTTTCCCTGCTCTTTGGAACTAGGCTCAGCCACCCTGGGTGCAAATCAAAGCTCACAGTAGTTCTGCTTCTCTAGCCCACCACCACCCAACTCCTTTCTAGCTTTTTTTTATCCAGAGCCTTTATGAAGAAGGCCACTATCACTATCCCCACAGCTGGGGAAACTGAGGCCCAGAGCCTGTCAAAGGTCACCCAGCGGGCCACTGGGCAGAACCAGGACTAGAACCCAACTATCCTGGGGAAACTGAAGCACAGAAAGGGGAAGTGAAGTCACTCAGAGGCAAAGCTGGGACTAGAACTCCCAGGGCCCCACTCTAGCTACTAGACCACACTCCTTCTAGAGTGTGGAACAAAACCCTGAGATCCTGCTTCAGAGCAGACCACACTGTCTCCTTCCCTAATGAACATCGTTTGGGTGACTTCACAATCAGTGAGCAAACACTAACAATGCCTAGCTTTTATATACCATTTTTGGTCAGTCTATAGGCTCTTTACAAAGGAGGTCAGACTCCCTATACAGATAGGGAAACTGAGGCACAGAGCGGTGAAGTGACTCTCCTCAGGTCCCCCAGCAGGAAGTGACTTTGGGCCAGATGTTCAGCAGGTGTAAATGGGTGCCACTCTGCTGATGGTGATGGAGCTATTCCCATTTACACCAGCTAAGGATCGGGCCCTTCCTTTGCTGCGGCGCTTGCCCTTTTGCACACAGGCCTGTCTTGGGCTAATGGCTGGGGAACGGCGGCAGTGGGGTGGGAGGGGTGCCAAGGGGGCTTACGGGCCAGTTGGAGCGCCAGATGTTCAGCACTTCAGAGAGCCAGACCTGGTGAGATCTGATTACTGCAAGAGCTGCTCCTGAGCTCCCTTTAAAGCCATGCCTGAGAACAGCCACACAGCTTGTTATTTAATGATCAATTGTAGTGCTGGTGCCAGCATGCTCCAGGGGGAGCACAAGGATGGAAGCTATGGAAACCAGGGGGAGGGATAGGCCCAGGGGAGCAGCGAGGGTGGTGCATAGTGAATTGGGCCAAGAGAGCAGTGACGTGGCAGAGGTGGAATGGAGGGACAGGTGTGACGTAGGGGGGAATCATGCAGAGGAATGGGGTGGGGGCTGCAGGTAGGGGAGTAGATGAAGTGGACAGAGAATCAAGCTCTGAGAAGTGGTGGGAGTGTGGGGCAGGCTCAAGGGAAGGGGATCTTGCAGGACCCAGTTTCAAACCCTCCACCTCCAGTGGGTGGTTGCACAGAACACTGGGTGGAGAGGTTTTGTTTCTGGATAAATTGCAGGGGCCGGTCCCCTCTCTCCAAACCCTGAGGGGCATTGCTTCCGTCTCTCTCCCTGGCTGGCTTCTCTGAGCAGGGTGGGGTGCAGCGCTTGCTCTGGGGATGGGCTGCAAAGTGGGGTGCTCTCAGCTGGCACAGGGTTCAGAGCCACGTGCACAGTCGATGGTGACATACCCTCCCCATAAACACCAACGCTGTGTCTTCTCTGGCACCTTCCGGCTGGGAATCCTGGCCATTAGTTAATTAACCCTCTTGTCACGTCAGTATTGCCCCCTATAGCCAAATGGGGAAACTGAGGCCAAGGGTGGGGCTGTGAGCTGCCCAAGATCACATGGTGTCCTGACTCCCAGCTCCTTCCTCTCCTATAGTCACTAGCCCCCTCTTCCCACCGACAGCTGGGAATAGAACCCAGGAGTCTTGACACCCAGCCCCCACTGCTCTAACTGCTAGACCCCACTCCCCTTCCACAGCTGGGAATAGAACCAAGGAGTTCTCGCTCCCAGCCCTGATGCTCTAACCACTAGCTAGTACTATAAACCTGGGCTTTTCCTCATGCCTTGTGAAGCTCATCTGGTTCCATGTCGCGTGTCCCTCCAGGAGGATGTGAGAATGGATGATACATGAGCACTGTGCCTCCCAGCTGCCCAAGCCCATGTTTGCTAACATGCCTCCTCACCGCGATGCCTCTCCCAAGGCGGGCGGGGGAGACGGGAGCAGGCTCAGACGCCATAACAGGAATAGTAATGAGGCCGGTGTCTGCAGGGGTGGCAAGGAACCTTCCCAGGGATCTGGCTCCCCAGCTCCATGATCCAGTATCTGCTGACAGCGCCCCCTGGCCCAGCACTGGCCAGGGGGAGCTCTACAGATTTGGGAGCTCAAGGAGCACTTGAGTCAATTCTTACAGGCCCTCCTCCCACTGTGGGTTGCACTGGAGAGCAGGGACCCGTAGCTAGCTGAGCTGCCCACAGTGAGTCCAGCGGGGAACCCACTTAGCCTGTGAGGCTTTTAGGTACCTGCAAGGCTCCCCCAGCTAGCAGCAGCCAAGCCCCTATTCGAAATCATTAGTAAGACTCCCACAAAGAGGGGAAGGGAAGGGAAAGTGGAGCTGCACATGGGCAGGAGAGAGACAGGCCCTGGGGCTGGGATTGTCAGGCAACCAGGGTTTAAGCAGCATATGTAGGATTGCCAGGTGTCCAGTTTTCAACCAGAATGCCTGGTTGAAAAGGGACCGTGGCGTCTCTGGTCAGCACTACTGACCGGGCCGTTAAAAGTCCAGTTTGCGGTGCAGTGGGGCTAAGGCAGGCTCCCTGCCTGCCCTAGCTCCACGCAGCTCCTGGGAAGCTGCTGGCATGTCCTGGTGGCTCCTAGGCACAGGGGCAGCCACGGGGGATCCATGCTCTGCCCTCCACCCCGAGCGCTGGCTCCGCAGCTCCCATTGGCCAGGAACCGCTGCTGATGGGATCAGCAGGGGTGGTGCCTGCAGGCAGGGACAAAGCACAGAGCACCCTGGCCCCTCCACCTAGGAGCTGGTTATGCCAGCCACTTCCCAGAGCCACCTGAGGTAAGTGCCACCTGGAGCCTGAACCCCAAACCCCCTCTCATGCCCCTGTCTCAGGTGGAACCCCCTCCTGCACCCAAACTCCCTCCCGGGGCTGCACCCCCCTCCTGCACCACAACTCCCTGCCCCAGCCCGGAGCCTTCTCCTGCCCCCAAACTCCCTCCTGGAGCCTGCACCCCCCTCCCATATCCCAATCCCCAGCCCTGAGCTCCCTTCTGCATCCCAAACACCTCATCCCTGGCCCTACCCCAATGCCCACACCCCCCATCCCGAGCTGCACCCCAGCCCCCTGCCCCAGCCCTGAGCCTCCTCCTGCATTCTGAACTCCTCGGCCCCAGCCCGGAGTCCCCTCCTGCATCCCAACCCCCTCATCCCCGGCTCCACCCCAGAGCCTGCACTCCCAGCCAGAGCCTTCACCCCCCCTCCACACCCCAACCCTCTGTCCCAGCCCTGAGTCCCCTCCCACATCCTGAACCCCTCATTTCTGGCCCCATCCTGGAGCTCACATCCCCTGCCAGAGCTCTCACCCCCTTCTGCACCCCAACCTCCTGCCCGAGCCTGGTGAATGTATGTGAGGGTGGGGGGGGGCGAGCAATGGAGGGAGGGCAGATGGAGTGAGTGGGCCTCAGAGCAAGAGTGGGGCGGTGACAGGGCCTTGGGGGAAGGGGCAAGGCTAGGGTGTTCAGTTTTGTGCGATTATAAAGTTGGCAACTCTAACACATGCCATGCTAGGCCCAGAGGCTCAGCTTTGCGAAAGAACTTTGCAGCTCCTATTTAGCTGGCTTTCTCCCTGTTCTCCTCCAGTATCCCTCCCTTCTCCATCACCAGATGAGTGGCCAGGAGAGCTCAGCATGCTGGGTGCGTGCTGGGCCCTGCAGGCTTTGGAAAAGCTAGCCTTTATTCAGTTGCCTAGTGGGGAGCCGATCTCTGTGGAAAATCCAGCCCCAGTTGTGGACACTGAGCACTTGAAAAATCTGGTCTGGAGCTCTTTGGAAAATCTAGCTCAGCTTCTTCCCAGCAGAAATACAGCCCAGCTCCAACATCAGGAACAGAGCAGCTGTGTTTGCAGAAAGCTGGCAGCACATGCAGGTACCAGCCCTAGGGAATGGGAGCTTTCTGTAAACACCGACTGCAGGTAATTGTGCACCTTGGCTACGGATTCACTGCAACCATTAGCAAGGGTGTATGCTATCATCTGCACAGAACCTCCCATTCTGCCTGTGATGAGTTTGGCCCAGAGAGAGAGAGTGACTGACTGGTGGGAGGGGAGAAAGAAAGAAGGGAAGGATGGAGGAAGAGAACAGGAGACAGATGAAGGAGTGACAGGGAGAGAGGAGGGAGACCGCTGGCAGGAGAGAGAGAGAAAGAAAGGAAGAGGGATGGTGGACAAAGAGGAAGGAGAGACGGAGCGAGATGCCAAGGAGAGTGAAGTGAAGGAGTGACAGAGAGAAGGGACGAGAAAGAGATGGAGAGACAATGTGCAAAGGAATGGAGACGACAGGTGTGGCAGAGAGGACCAGGGCTCAACTTGCCAGGCCTGGGGACTCCCGCTCAGTTCCTGAGTCTACACAAGCTGCCCAGCAGCAGTTGCTTTCCTTGACACCCACTGGCACCTTGGAGTCCCTGCCAGAGCAGCGGGCAAGCTATGCCAGGGGCCCTTTAACACAGACACCGCATAGCCTGGCGCTTATTATTCAGCGTAGGAACCTTTGGTGACTGCTGCTCTTGTCCTCCTAAGAGATCTGTGCATCCGCCCACCTTGGGCTGGGCTGGGTTGGGCTGGGCTGGCCTGGACCAGCACTGGAAGGATTAAAGCCCCAGTCCTGGCTTTGCCACAGTAGCAGTACTTCCAGCTCCTAGGGGAAAACCCCACTGACACCCAGATATTGCTAATATATGTTCTCAGAGCAGGAAATAGGCCAAGGGATGGTGGGAGGGGAAAGCTAGAGTAGGTAGGACTCCTGGGTTCTATCCCAAGCTCTGGGAGAAGAGTGGGGTCTTGTGGGTTTCAGTGGGGGTGAGAGGGCTGGAAGGCAGGAGTCCTGGATTCTCTGCCACTGATTCACTCTGTGACCTTGGACAAGTCCCTTCCCATCTCTGTGCCTCCATTTCCCCCTCTGTCCAATGGAGATAATGGAATCCTGCCATGTGTGTAGCAGCTATAACGCTCTACAAAGGTTGAATGATCTTCACATCGGGGAGTGGGCAGACAGGTCCAGGTTAGAGCTGAGATGCTGGATGAGATGGATAGCAGGGTGTGTAAGGGGAAGGAAGGCTGTATGGAGGGGTGTGAATGGGGAAGGAAGGATGGTTGGAGGATGTGAATTGGATGGCTGGAGGGGTGTGAATGGGGAAGGAAGGATGGCTGGAGGGGTCTGAATGGGGATGGACAGACAGACAGGAAGTGTGTGGCTCAGGCTCCCATCCCAGTCTCTGACCCCCCCCCCCATTCCCAGGTGCTGCACTGACTCCCGGGGTGGACCATTGAGGGGTGCTGGGGGGTGATGTGTGTCTGGGCTCGGGAAGGTGGCAGAATTGCTCGGTACCACCCAGCTAGGCTGGCACGCGGCACCGCAGATGCTGCCTGGAGAGCGGCTGTAGGAGGCAGGGAACATCTGGCAGGGGAGGTGCACGCTCACGCTGGCATTGCCAGCCTCCCTGGCTGAGTGTTAATCAACCACCAGCTGCTCGCTGCACATTTCAGCCCTAGCAGGGGTGGCTGAGAGCAGGGGCTGGGCCGCCAGGCCTGTTGCGGGTTAGCACGGCCTGGGAGGACGCTGATACAAAATGCCGCAGAGTCTCCTCCGCACCAGAGACCACCACGCGCACCTCCAACCTGGCCTCCGCTCGCTCTGCTGGTAGCCCAGAGAACAGCAGACAAGGTCAAGGGCTCAGTCCTTCAAGGTTGATCCTGGGCCCGGGGAATGTACGAGAGCCCACAGCTCCAGGGTGCAAACCTTGGCCACCAGCTCTGCTCCGCTGGCCAGCAAACTTGCCACAATCAGAGCAAAACTTGACTGGGCGGGAGCCAGGGCATTCAAGGGCTGTCCCCAAACTGTGGCATGAGCCCCTCCAGGAGCCAGGCCAGCTCCCACTCCCAGGGCACAGCGCCTTTCTTTGTCCTGCCTTCTCTACCACATAAACAGAGCAACACATGTGTGCGTGAGTGTGTGTGTGTCTGTGTGTCCGTGTTTGTGTGTGTGCATGTGTATGTCAGCGTCTGTGTGCCTGTGTGCATGTGTCCATGTGTGTGCATGTGTCCGTGTCTGTGTGTCCATGGTTGTGTGTGTGTGTGTGTGTGTGTGTCTGGGTGCATGTGTGAGTGTGCATCCATATTCTGAAAACATTTCCCCCCCCAAGCACTCCCCATCATACTTCTCTCCACATGGGATGAGGAGCAGAGGACAGACAGGTGGCAGAGGTCAGTCATGTTTCATGCATGGCTGGAAGGTGCTCAGATACTATGGTGATGAGCTCAGTACTAGACCCATACGGAACAGACCAGGAAGAGCAAAGTGGATGTGAGAAAGAACTGGAGGGAGCTGGGAGCAGCGGCGAGACCCACTGTGATCCAAGCACAGGGGCAGCATAGAGGGGCAGAGTGTGTCCCTGGATTGGCCAGCCAGCATGCAGGCTGGGAAGCTGTCTAGCTGGCTGGGGTGGGAAAGTGCTGCAGATGGCAAAGCAGCCCATGCCACTTGGCTGGATCAAAGGACATGCGCCACCCACATATCCTCTGCCTCCCCTACTCCCCACCAGCAGATACATAGGGGGTGGTGCCCTCCTGCATTCATGCTGCCCCCAGGGGCACTGGTTCACACCCCAGCACAGCACCGTAGTACACATGCATGCAGCAGACCCCCAGTAGTGCAGCAGGCTGGTGGGGAGCATGGGACTCAGAGAGGAACAAGGCATGCCCATGCAGGGTGGCTGGCTCAGGGGGGTTGGAGCCTTTCCCTGCTAGGGTGCTGGTTCCATCTGATGACTGTTCGGTGGGGTGGTCCTCAGTCCAGTTCCTGGCTGTCAGAGCCCCTCGTTGGCAGCCAGAGGGCCATGGAGACCGTGCTCCCGTCTCCTTTGGGGGGTCTGAGGCAGAGTGCTGGCCGGAGCACCCTAGTCACTTAGGCAGTTCTGTCGCAGAGAAGATGACAGGATTAACTGGAGTGAATTAAGATGAAATGGAGGAGATTGGTGACACTTAGGGACAATGATTGGGCTCATGAGGTCACTAGCGCCCTTCAGGGAGGATATATCCTGGGCAGGAAGAGGACGAGTAGGGGAGAGCCCAGAGGTGAACTGGGCAGGGCAGATAGAGTTGGGGGGCGGGCTGCGCTGTGTTCTGCAGCGAGTGGACTCTCCGCCTGCCCATGGGTAATGTGTGTTGGGAAAGGAGCCAGGCGGTGTGGTACAGCGGGGAGCTGCCAGGGGCGTCCTGGGCAGGATGCAGTGCAGTTGTACCTCTTCTGGGGATAACTATTCTCTGGGGCTGCTGGTCAGTCCCCCCGCACCGCGACACGCCTGCCCCTTCCCCTGGTCTAGCAGCCCGGCCAGCTTGCAACCGCCTGCTCGGACCCCAGCGCAATCTGCTCCCTGCAGCACAGCTGCGCCCCCTGCTGGGCCCGGCTCCTGCTGCGCCCTCGCCAGCGCGTGGCTGGGGACTTGTCCTGCGCGAGGGGCCGTGCCCCGCCCAGGCGGGGACCCCTCTGCTGCCAGGAACCACTCAGCGGCTGGCTCCTGCGGGGCACGTGTCACCGCTGATCCCGTGCCAGCTGCTGTGAGCCGGGTGCTGTGGCAGGAGCGCCCCCTGCAGGCTCCACAGTGCAGAGCAACGCAGCCAAAGAGGCGTAGCCCCATAAGTGCAAGGGCTGGGGGCTGTCCCGCTAAAGCAGGGCTGCTGGGGTGTTTGCTGGCATTGTGTCCCCGAGGGAAGGATCTGGCCCCTGCCCTCTGGCCCTGAGAGAAGCAGGGCAGCAGAGCGTGTCTGCTATGGGATTTCCGCAGGTGCTATGCCTGTGCACCCTCTGCGGGGCGGCCGGATCTAATGCTGATCACCCTCAGTCTGTAGCTGTCTCCTCTCTCCCCCACAGCCCTGGGGCTGGAGGCTTCAACAGAGGAGCTGGGCCTTTCTTTGGCTCTTGCTGGCATGTGTCAGTGAGCAGCTCCTGCTTTCCAGCCGTGGGAGCCAGGGGCTGTCAGCTAAGCAGTGCTGGCAGGGCGTACCTCCTGTGGTTAGCAATCAGGCGCTGTGGGACACTCACTGAACTGTCTCCAGCTTTGCCTGCAGATGGCACTGAACCCCCACCCATGCAGGAGGCTGGGGGGACTGGCTCTCCAAACTGTGCTGCTCCTTGGCCATCTGTGGGTCCAGGGAGCTGTCACTGGGGGAGGGGGACGCAGGCCAATGGGAAATATCTTGTGTCCCCACCAGCCCTGTAGATTATGCCAGCAACATAGTGCAGCCCGGGGTTGTAGTACAGCTCTGTGCCCTCCCCCGCTATGATGGGAACCCCCTTACAGGGTTAATATAAGCAAAGATTTGGCTGTTTCTCTGTGCTGACCACCCTGGTGCTCAAATGCTCTTGTGCCTCTAGCATGGCTATAGCACTCACTACAAGCCAGGTCATTTCTAGAGCACTTCTAGAGGAGTCTGACCCAGCACCTGGCCCAAGCTTGGGGAAAGTTCACACCCCAATCCAACGGCCAAAGCCAGCCCCAGTCCTGAACAGCCCCAGCCCATAAGGGCGTTTGGATCTGGACTTTGCAGCTAGGAGGATGATTTACTCTTGCAGTGTGTATCACTGGGCAGGTAAGTTACCCTGCTGCTGCCTATCTGCGAGCCCCTGGTGCTGCCTAGGCTGCTTGCAGGGCTCACACAGCGAGGATTTCCTTGCTGGCCTTCGTGCCAAGACTGCGGTAGAGTTGCCATTACAAAGGCCATGGGCGTGCGTGGGAATCTCTCCATTGACTCCAAAGGGACTTGGGTGCAGCCCTATGGGAGAATCAGTCACGGGGGCTGAGCCCTGTGCTGTGGTGTAAGCCAAGAGCTGCAGCCCAGGGGAGGGGAATTTACTTGCTGGCTCATTGACTGCTTGGGAAACACACCACAGGGTCCTGGCTCCCCCCATTCCCCTCCCCTGGGCTGCAGCTCCTGGCTTACACCACAGTACAGTCGCCGACTTTCTTCTTTCCGACTGGGTGCTCCTCCCCAGCTCCACCCCAAGGCCCCACCCTGCACTCTGTCCCTTCCCCGCAGGCCCCACCCTCACCACACCTCTCCCTGCCCCCGCTCCGCCCCCTCCTCTTAGCGCCTTCCGCCCGCCACCAAACAGCTAATTGGCGGGTGGATGGTGGGTGCTGAGCACACTCTGTTTTTTCTCATGGGTGCTCCAGCCTCAGAGCAGTCTGTGCCTGTGCACTGCGTCTCCCTCCTGTTCTTCCCCAGCACGGGAGGCGCTGGGAGCCAGCCCCAGGGCCACGTGATGAGTCAGGCATTGCTGTTAACTGTGCCTGTCGCAGCAAAGGCCCGATGCCAATACCTGGAGTGAGCCAGAACCCAGCTCCCCATTCCCCACATCAGCCCTGCCAGCCCCACAGTGCCCCCTAGCGAGGTGACGGAGCCAGCCATATCAGGCGTACATTTTCTAACAGTGAGAGCGATCAATCCTGGGATCTGACCGAGAGTCACAGTGGGTTCTCCCTCAACGACCAGAGGGGCGGTTTGTCTCAAAGCTCGTCTCTGGGAATGACTGGGGGCTGTTCCCTGGCCTGTGATATGCAGGAGGCTGGACGAGATGATCACATTGTTCCCTATGGCCCTGGCATCTAGGAAACCTCTACAGCCAGCACCTTGCATCCCTTTGCAGTGACCCCTGCTGGCCAGTGCAGGGCTTCGGTTGAGAGACCATGGATCCTTCTCACACAGCAGGGACACCTCTCCCAGCACAGGGCCCAGCATTGGGGGCACAGGACAGTAACATGAAACTGACTGAGGCGGATTCCGTGGCTTCAACAGACTCTCCCGCAGTGTGTTGGGGGGAAATCTGTTCCCAGTCCCAGACCCCCCTTGCATCCTGTGCCCCAGACGTGGCCTGCAGCCTGGTGCCCACTGAAATAAAGCATGCCGGGGGTGCTGAAGCTGCAGTAATGCTGCCCCCCTTTGGCACAGTGCTGCATATGCAAGATGGCATACCCAGCAGAAGACTTGCCCCATTGGGAAAACCAGTTGTCTGTCTGTTCTCGTGTTCCCCCAAGATCCCCACCCTGGCACAATATCACCGAGGCTTCAGTGTCGCTGAGCCAACTCCTTCACTGTTGTTTGCACTGGCAGGAATGGATTCTTTGGAGCAGGTAGGCAAACCTCAGCTGAAGCCGATTAAATCGCTTTAAGCTGGGTATCATTTTATAATGGTATCGTGCTATTATCCGAAGCATGGCAGGGCAGTGGATTTGGTCCTGTTATAGAAAGGCTGCTTTAACCACCTGCATTTGCATTGGGATTTCCCTTTCAGGTCCCTGACAGCCTGGAGGAAGCGTGACCCAGTGGTTACAGGGCTCTGGAAACCTGCATTCCGTTCCCTGCCCTGCTGCATGCTCCGTGCCTGACCTTGGGCATGTCACTTAGGGTATGTTTACAACACAACAAAACACTGGCAGCTGGCCCAGGTTGGCTGTCTCAGGCCCGTGGAGATTGGGCTACAGCGCTATCAAACTGCAGTGTAATGCTTGGGTTGGAGCCCAGGCTCTGGGACCTCATAGGTTGGGGAGGGGGCTCAGAGGCCAGACTCCAGTCTGAGCCCAAGTGTCTCCACTGCAGTGCTATAGCCTTGCAGCCAAAGGCCAAATCACCTGACAAGGGCCAGCTGCGTTTGTTCCTCTCAGGGCAGATGTACCCTTAGGCTCAGATCCTCAGGTGCCTAACTCCCATTGAAATCAATGGTCCTAAGTGCCTCGGAGCATGTGGGGCTGATTCCCCCTCGGCACAATGGGGAGAATAGCCCAGCTTGCCTCCCAGGATGAGATGTCTGGCAAGTCACAGGCAGCGATAGTACCGCTCTGGTTAGGCCTCAGCTGGAGAACTGTGTCCAGTTTGGTCACTGCTGTGTAGAAAGGATGGAGAGAAACTGGAAAGGATCCAGAGGTGAGCGAAAAAAATGATCAAAGGTATGGAGTCATGGGCAGCGAGTATCATAGGCTGGGGGAGGCAGTGCCTCCCCAAACAGCCAGGCGTGGCCCTGCCCATGCTCCACCCCCAGGTCCCTCCCCCTCCTTCCCGCTCGCCGTGGCTCCAGTCTCCCTGTGGTGTGGCCCCTGGCTCAGGCTATGCCTCCCACTCTCCTGGTGTTCCCACACTGGGGCCATACCGCCCACTCTCCTGGTGCTCCAGGGACTAGAGCCGTACCGCCTGCCCTCCCGGTGCTCCGGGGCTGGGGCTGCACTGCCCGCTCTCCCATCACTCTGGGGTGGGGGGGACCTCTGGACTCCAGCTGGGGGGAAGACGCCACATGGGTGAAAGGGGCAGGGCTGCAGCCGATGATTCATGCACCGCCCATGGATGGAATGCAAGTCCTATAAGGTTAAGGGGGGATTTGATAACGGTCTTCAGATACTTGAAAGGCTGCCATAAAAAAGATGGAGAAAAGTTGTTCTCTCTGGCCACAGAGGGCAGGACAAGAAGTGATGGGGTCAAACTACAGCACAGCAGATGTAGATGAAATCTGAGGAAATACTCCGAAATGTCAGAACAGCAGGTCAAAGCAACAGATGCCTAGGGAGGCTGTGGAAGCTCCTTCACTGGAGGTTTTCAAAAGGATCATAGAATCATAGAATATCAGGGTTGGAAGGGACCTCAGGAGGTCATCTAGTCCAACTGCCTGCTCAAAGCAGGACCAATCCTCAATTAAATCATCCCAGCCAGGGCTTTGTCAAGCCTGACCTTAAAAACCTCAAAGGAAGGAGATTCCACCACCACCCTCGATAACCCATTCCAGTGCTTCACCATCCTCCTAGTGAAATAGTGTTTCCTAATACCCAAACTAAACCTCCCCCACTGCAACTTGAGACAATTACTCCTTGTTAAGTCATCTGCCACCACTGAGAACCGTCTAGATCCATCCTCTTTGGAACCCCCTTTCGGCTAGTTGAAAGCTGCTATCAAACCCCCCTCACTCCTCTCTTCTGCAGACTAAACAATCTCAGTTCCCTCAGCCTCACCTCATAAGTCTTGTGCTCCAGCCCCCTAATCATTTTTGTTGATCTTCACTGGACACTTTCCAATTTTTCCACATCCTTCTTGTAGTGTGGAGCCCAAAACTGGACACAGTACTCCAGATGAGGCCTCACCAATGTCAAATAGAGGGGAACGATCACGTCCCTCGATCTGCTGGCAATGCCCCTACTTATACATCCCAAAATGCCATTGGCCTTCTTGGCAACAACGGCACACTGTTGACTCATATCCAGCTTCTCATCCACTGTAACCCCTAGGTCCTTTTCTGCAGAACTGCTGCCAAGCCATTCAGTCCCTAGATTATAGCGGTGCATGGGATTCTTCTGTCCTAAGTGCAGGACTCTGCACTTGTCCTTGTTGAACCTCATCAGATTTCTTTCCTAGGTGACACACCCGGACAGATTGACATCAGCATCACCTAGTCTGTTTAATGGCCCATTAAGGGACACCGGCTGTACAATAAACCCATTAAAGGACCAGGGACCACACCTGATGAGTCAGCAAGGCATGTAGGGGCCATGTCTGTGGACAGAGAACCATGTGCTGTGAAGCTTGTGTAGGGACACAGGAAGCAAAAGAATATAAAAGGCAGCTGCATCTTATCCATTTTGTATTCATTCCTGCTTCTTACCTCTGGAGCAAGTTTCTGCAAACTGAAGCTCTAAACAAAGGACTGAATGACCCATCCAAGCTGTGGATGTGTCCTGTCTTCCAAAAGTGGCCAATGCCAGGTGCCCCAGAGGGAATGAACAGCATAGGGAATCACCAAGTGATCCATTCCCTGTTGCCCATTCCCTGATTCTGGCAAACAGAGGCTAGGGACACCATCCTTGCCCATCCTGGCTAATAGCTCAGTGGTTTGAGCATTAGCCTGCTGAACCCAGGGTTGTGAGTTCAATCCTTGAGGGGGCCATTTAGGGATCTGGGGTAAAAATTGGGGATTGATCCTGTCTTGAGCAGGGGGCTGGACTAGATGACCTCTTGAGGTCCCTTCTAACCCTGATATTCTATGCTCCATGAACATATCTAGTTCTTTTTTGAACCCCATTATAGTGTTGGCATTCACAACATCCTCTAACAATAGCTTTGGGTGATTCAGGTGCAGTAAAGTGGGACACATAAGGAGATTCTGTCCCTTGAAAAGGAGAGAGGGCAAGTTCCTGGGGGCGGTTGCTGCAGATGTGGGAAGACCGAGCATATCAGAAGGCTCTGTCCCACCAAGAACTTGACTTGGGGGGGGGAAGGATGTTAGCCTGGGGGCAGGAAGCTGGCAGAGTTCTAGCTTCAGAGGCTGAGGGCTTGTTTGCAGCTCCTAGTGAGGATGCTACCAATGCCGATGGGAGAGCTTCTCCACTCAGCTTGGGTACTCCATCTCCCTGAGAAACAGTAGCTGTGTCGATGGGAGAAGCCCTCCTGCCTACATAGCGCTGTTTACACCAGGAGATCGGTGGGTGTAACTGCATCACTCAGGGGTGGAAATTTTCCACACACCAAGCTATGCTGACATAGGTCTGGCATGTGGACCGCACCTGCATCTGGAAACCTAGCGGGGGCAGGCAGAGGTTGAGAGAAACAGCTTTACAGATCAGCGAGTCGGGGAAAAGAGCCAAGGTTGCTGGCCTGCAGAAGGCGTTCCCTGGGCTGTGCTGGGCAAGGGGAGAACACGGGGCAAGTAGAAATGACAGGCTCTGCAGTCTTGGCAGTACTGGGTCCCAGTGCAGTGGCCAAGCCTCCATGGTATTAGAGACCGTGGCCATGACGAGTCTAGTTGCTGTGAGGGACAGGTACAAAAGGGAGTTGCAGGAGGCATTTGGAAACAAACAGCAGCCACAAAGAGACCTAGAGGAGACCCACACTGCATAAAAGAGGGTCCTGCACAGGCTGGAGCTGATGGTCCCAGACAGCGCAGTGAGGTTGTGAGGTGAAGCTAGCTGCTGTAGGGGAAGCCAGGCCATACGCCCTCCTGGGGAAAGAGGAGAACAGGGGGCAGGGAGGAAGAAACATCTAGAGCTCCAAGTAATGACACTGAAAGAGGCGGTGGAGGGGTTCCAGCTCCAGCTCTTCAGCCCAGAGAAGGTGTGCCCGGCAAGAGGCTGGCTGGGCTCAGAAAGTGCCCAGCTGAGGGAGGGGCCAGAGGGCTGGCCCTGAGGAAAGCAGCGTGGCTGGGCTCAGCAGAGGAAATAACACGGAGATGATGTAGCACCTGCCTTGGGGATAGGATGGCTGCAGGGTGGGAAGACTGCTGCAGGGTGACCAGCCCCTTTAAAGGGAAATGGCTTAGCCCTGTCTATGCCATAATTAAATAGATGCTTCCAAACAGGGCCTCATTTGTTATGGGGCAAGGGGGAGAGTCCCCCTCCGGACCTTGGTGTTCTCCCTGCCAATGTTTCATAGGTCTGTACACTCCATTATGTCTTCCACTCTCCCCCCACCCCCTAGACTTGCAAGATATAATCATAGAATCGTAGGACACAAAGGGAGCTTGAGAGGCCTGTGACGGGTTTCCCCCGAGGTGCAACCTGGAACTGAGGTTTCCACTGAGCCCTTTGGCATACCAAACTGGGCTCCCTCTCTCAGTGTGCTGCTATGGCAAGCTGCAGACTGCTCTCCCACAGACAGGGACACACCCAGCTGCAGTTACATGAAGGTTTCTCCCCAGCCTAGGACCCCAGAGCTGTACCATCTTGCCCTGGTCAAAAGCCTGACAACCAAGTTTGTTACCCAGTCCGCCCCTCTCGCTACATGGAGAGGACAATGCAGCAGATTTTGTTCCTGATCAGATTCCCCCAATCACTTCAAGCAAAACACACTGTTTTAGGTAAAAATGTAAAACAGATGTATTAACTACAGAAAGATTTAAGTGTTATAAGTACTGATCATACATATGTAAGCAGATTATCTAAGAAATAAACAAACACGCAATCCAAGCTTTATAAACTAGATAGGATTTGAATCAAGCAGTGTCTCACCCTGTTAGCTACAAGCAGGTTGCAGCTTTTGCATACACAGACAGGAATTCTTCTGTCCTGCCTGGACCCCCCTTCCCCAGTTCAGTCTTTGTTTCTCAGGTGTTTTCAGGTGTTGTCTTATGGGGGACTGAGGTCCAGTGATGATGTCACTTCCCCTTTTTATAGCTTCTTCCAAGTGGAAGGAACTTCATTGTCTCAAACAAAGCCCCCAGCAGTTTGTGGAAAAGGACAGACACCAAAATGGAATAGAATATCAGATGACTTAGTCACATGCCTTTGCATGCTTTGATGAGTCATGGCAGCCATTACGCATATTTTGGTTGAAGCATCCACAGGAAAGCTAATCAGGTGAGTCTCTGCTTTCCCCATGGTCCATTGTTTTCACTGATGGTCCATTACCTTGGGTAGTGGGTACCTTGGGTACTCCTCACAATGTGCTGGCTAGACTGGATGTAAACTACTTTGCGGGTGTTACCCAGGAGCAAACACATTTGAAATATAGATGCATAGTCAATATTCAGACTCCAGATACAAAAATGATAAGAACATAAGACTGGCCAGACTGGGTCAGACCAAAGGTCCATCTAGCCCAGTGTCCTGTCTGCTGACAGTGGCCAGTGCCAGGTGCCCCAGAGGGAATGAACAGAACAGAGAATCATCAAGTGATCCATCCCCTGTTGCCCATTCCCAGCTTCTAGCAAACAGAAGCTAGGGACACCATCTGTATCCATCCTGGCTAATAGCCATTAATGGACCTATCCTCCATGAATTTATCTAGTTCTTTTTTGAACCCTGTTATAGTCTTGGCCTTCAGAAATGCATATACACATGATTATCATATTCAGCAAACCATAACATTTCCACTGACACCTCACATGACATATTTCTTATGTAACCCTTCTGACCATCACAGTTGGCAGCAACAAGGACCGGGTTCAGGATCTAGGAGTTCTGTTTCAATAACACAATGCAAAACCGGCTCAAGCCCCCACCCAGTGACGTGGGACAATTACATACCACCTCCCTGGGTGCCTCTAAGAGGCAATACTTCCCCTCTCGCAAGCACAGAGTCTGAGTGTAGCAAAAGCCTTTTAATAAAGGAGGGAAACAATGGGGCATTATGTTGGGGAAACACCACAAACAGGATTCATAACACCAACCATGAGCAAAAGACCCACCCCCAAGTGAGTCTGGCAGTGTCCTCTCCTCCCCCTCCCCCCCCAGGATGTTAAGTCCAGCAACCCAACAGTCACCCCACCTGCAGTTTCTGACCTTGGTCAGTGCAGCCCCAGAGTGGTTCTTGAGTCCAGCAACCCAATAGTCACCCCCAACCCACACAGTTTTTGTCCTTGGTCAGTGCAGCCCCCCAGAGTTCAGAAGTTCATCTGCAGAGTTTATCTCCCAGCCTGGGTGGAAATGGAGGGACGTATTGGGGGGCATCTTACATGCTCCGCTGCTTAGCTTGACAGCTGAGTGCCATGCCTCTCCATGGGGTTCTGCTGTAGTCTTCACCAACAGTTGCACCTCTCCACCAGCCATCCTGCTGGTGATTCCTATCCGCTTCGCTCCCCACTAGCCATCCCACTGTCCACTCACCAGCTTGTCTTCAGGCCCTGCCCTCCATCCCTACTTAACACAGCACTCAGTGATTTCAGCTTTTTAGTGACTTCAGCACCCAGTGATTTTAGCTGATAGTAGTGGGAGCCTCAGTGCTGGTGCACCACTAGCTGAAAGAAGACCTCATGCTTAGACCTAGGCATCAGTGATTTCAGCTCTACAGCATGTAACAAGACTCCTAATGGAGCCAAAACTAGCTCTGTTATTACACGGGGCAGGATGTCAAGGGGGGAGCCAGAGGACCACACTACTAGACACACATATCTATCTCCAGCCTCTCTCAATTCACTGGTTTTTGGAGCCAGGTCCCTTGCCTAGCAAGTGCTGCTTAGTTGAGGGCGAGTCCCTCCATCATAAAATGCCAAGTACAGTTCTACTGTCCTTAATTCGCATAACCAGGATAACAACGCTTTATTACTCCTGCCCCAATAACAAAGAGACTGGGGATCCCACAGCAGCCAAAATGACCATTTGGACAGGCAGTCCATCATGTTAGGCAGGGTGGATGTGCCCATGCAAGGGAGATCAGCCCCTGAAGTCCTTTTCCACAGCTCATCACCAGATGTCAGGGTAGAGCTCATTCTGACTCCTCTTACATGTACAAACTGCATCATAATTATATTATCGCCATATCATAATCATATGACTTTGGGGAATATGAGGTGCAGAGTTTCACAAAGTCATATAGTCCAGCCCCCTGCACTGATGGCAGGACTAAGTATTATCTAGACCATCCCTGACAGGTGTTTGTCCAACTTGCTCTTAAAAATCCCCAATGTTGGAGATTCCACAGCCTCCCTAGGCAATTTATTCCAGTGCTTAACCACCCTGACAGCTAGGAAGTTTTTCCTACATCCAATCTAAACCGTCCTTGCTGCAATTTAAGCCCATTGCTTCTTGTTCTATCCTTAGAGGTTAAGAAAAACAATTTTTCTCCCTCCTCCTTGTAACAACCTTTTATGTACTTGAAAACTGTTATCATGTCCCCTCTCAGTCTTCTCTTCTCCAGACTAAACAAACCCAATTTTTTCAATCTTCCCTCCTAGGTCATGTTTTCTAGACCTTTAATCATTTTTGTTGCTCTTCTCTTGACTTCCTTCAGTTTGTCCACATCTTTCCTGAAATGTGGCACCCAGAACTGGACACAATACTCCAGTTGAGGCCTAATTAGTGTTCAGCAGAGCGGAAGAATTACTTCTCATGTCTTGCTTACAACACTCCTGCTAATACATCCCAGAATGAGGTTTGCTTTTTTTGCAACAGTGTTACGGATTCATATTTAGTTTGTGAGCAACATATTGTTCCTTGCTAAGTCGAGTACTTTGCATTTGTCCTTATTGAATTTTATCCTATTTACTTCAGACCATTTCTCCAGTTTGTCCAGATCATTTTGAATTTTAATCCTATCTTCCAAAGCACTTACAACCCCTTCCAGCTTGGTATCGTCCACAAACTTTATAACTGTACACTCTATGCCATTATCTAAATAATTGATGAAGATATTGAACAGAACTGGACCCAGAACTAATCCCTGTGGGACCCCAATCGATATGCCCTTCCAGCTTGTCTGTGAACCACTGATAACTACTCTCTGGGAGTGGTTTTCCAGCCAACTGTGTACCCACCTTATATTAGCTCCATCTAGGTTGTATTTCCTTAATTTGTTTATGAAAAGGTCATGCCAGATAGTACCAAAAGCCTAACTAAAGTCAAGATATACCACATCTACCACTTACCCTCATCCACAAGGCTTGTTACGCTGTCAAAGAAAGCTATCAGGTTGGTTTGTCGTGGTTTGTTCTTGATAAATCCATGCTGTTACCTATCACCTTCTTATCTTCTTATTCTCTAGATGTTTGAAATTGATTGTGTTAATCCCATAGCATATTCTATGCACTGACACAACTTCCCGCCTCCCTGAATTGTTCTGAAATGACACTTCTGCTTCCCAGCCTGATGGGGTGGGACTAAGTGGGTCAGGAACTAGCTGCATGGTCACCTGGGCAGTATAAAAGGGAGAGGAGACATCAGTGTGGGGTGTGGAATGGCTGGATGGCTGGCTTGCTCCAATGGAAGACTCTCAGCCAGGATCTGCAGGAGGCCAGGCACTCCAGGGGAGCCAGCCTGGTGCTCAATACTAGAGCAGAAAAAGTCTCTCAAAGAGAGCCCAGAAAGGGGGTGAGAACAGGCGGGAGGAAGGGTTGCCCCCAAAGGGCAGAAGAACCTTTTCATTTGTTGGGACTCTTAGTATTTATGTGGGTGACCCCAGAAGGGGTGGAGTTTTTTGGTGCCTTAGCTGGACAGCTAAGCCACATACCCAACCCTGACCAGTGTAGGGAAACCCAAGAAGACCCATCTTGGGGAAGGGAGCTGAGGCAAGGAATGTTGGCAGTGTCAGGCTTGGCCAGGAAGGGGCATTACTGGCCAGAATCACAGCTGATGTAAATGAAGATGGCCCCATCGCTATCAATAGAGTTAAGCTGATTTACACCAGCTGAGGAGCCCCTGGTTCTCCTGAAGAGTTGCACCCTGCCTGGGTCTGCTCCCCCCTTCGTCGTCAGCCAGGTGCGTTCTCATCCAAGCCCATGTGGCTCCCTTCGGGTGAGATGCCGCCCAACTCCTCCTGTGTCAGCCTGCGGCACTTGTGAAAGACACGGCCATTGAAGGACCTAAGCTCACCCCTGAGAGCAGCTGCCTCCCCCTCAGCTGTGCTGGGTGGCTCTTGTTCTATTTATTTCTGTTGCCCTGTGGGTGAGTCGAGCTAGGACAGGGTGCCTGCTGTCATAACCGCAGGGGAAGCCTAAATCCCTTCTTACCTGTAAGGGGTTAAGAAGCTCAAGTAACCTGGTTGGCACCTGACCAAAGGGGGACAAAAGATACTTTCAAATCTGGGTGTGGGGAGAGGTTTTGTTTTGGGTTCTTTGTTTTCTGTGGCCGTTCACTCTTGGGACTAAGATGGACCGGATGTCAGTCCATGTTCTCCAGATCTCTCTGAACAAGTCTCACTTATTTCAAACTTGTAAGTAACAGCAAGGCAAGGCATATGAGTTTATCTTTGTTTTCTCAACTTGTGAATTTTCCCTTTGCTAGAGGGAGGTTTATCCCTGTTTTGTTGTAACTTTGAAATTAAGGCTAGAGGGGTTCCTCTGGGCTCTTTGAATTTTCTGCTACTCTGTAAGGTTAACTACCAGCCTAAGTTTACAGAGGTGATTCTTTTACCTTTTCTCTTTAAATAAAATCCTTCTTTTTAAGAACCTGACTGGTTTTTCCATTGTTCTAAGACCCAGGGGTTTGGATCTGTTGTCCCTTTGTAACCAATTGGTGAGGATATATGCTCAAGCCTTCCCCAGGAAAGGGGGTGTAGGCTTGGGGGAATATTTTTGGTGAATAGGACTCCAAGTGGTCCTTTCCCTGATTGTTTGTTAAATCACTTGGTGGTGGCAGCAATCCCAAGGCAAGAAAGGAATCTATGCCTTGGGGAAGTTTTAACCTAAGCTGGTAAGAATAAGCTTAGGGGGTCTTTCATGCGGGTCCCCACATCTGTACCCCAGAGTTCAGAGCGGGGAAGGAATCCTGACACCTGTGTTGCAGCGTCTCTCTGGGTTTGCATTGTCCTCTCTGCCCTTCCAGTAGCTTGGGGATCGCTAGGGCATCCATAACATTTGTGGGCCCAACCCACCAGCGGAGGTTCTGGCCCTGGAGCCTTTCTCAATCCTGGGCCATCAGATGGACATCCCTGCTCGTTGCCATGCTCTGATACCCACAGTGGATTCCACTGTGCTTTTGCTAGCTAATGCCACAACAGCCTGCCAGGCTGAGCCCCTCTGGGAAGAGCGGCTCCAAAGCCTGGCCTGATTGCTTCGGCTGCTTAGGTTTCCTCAACTGTCTGCAGCATTCCTGCCTCCATGACATCCCCCGGGTGCCGAGATGGGTTACATCAGCCAGGCCTTGCTGGGTACAGACACTACCTCCGCATTGTCTCTTGTCGTGTGCAGACGGAGTCTGACATCTCACTTCCCCGCAGTCCCTGGCTGCTTATCCAGGGGCACCAGTGGCTTGTGGTTAAAGGAACCTCTTGTCCCTACATATGGCTCAGTTACTAATGATCTCCACGCCCAAATGGAAGCAAAAGCATCTTGCTTGAAGCAAACATAGCAAGGCTCAATATCACAGAGTGTCCTGGGGCTTTATCAGACTATCAGGCCCTTACAAAGATGCTCCATAATGAGTGTTACTGGTATCCCGGCCTACAATAGTCGGTGTCCCTGCATCACAGAGATGCCGTCTCACTCGTGGTGCCGTCTCACTTTTGGCAGTATCTGGTCTGGTGGGGCTCTCCAGGTCGAGGCATGCCCGCTCTGCAGAAGATCACTCTGAGAAGGTGCAGTGACTTGAGCCAGCTGGATGGATGGATTGCTGCCTAGGTTCATCTCCATTCTGGAATGGATTCAGGAGATGTTTTTTGTTCCACGGTTTGTACTCCCAAATTCAGGGTCCTGCATTGCTCATTTATACAGTATCCCAAATACCCTAGTTATTTCTGATGCAACATATACTGTTCTGTATTGACCTGCTTCTGACTTCACTTACTGACTTCTGATTCAAACCGGAGTGAGAGGAGAATCGGGCCTAGTGGGGTGACTCCTGACTAACATTGGCGTGAGTGAGGGGGGGGAAATTAGGTCCAGTGGGGTGACTCTGGATTTACTCCAAGGTGAGTGAGGGGGGATTCAAGCCCCCTATTAGTTCAATCATAGCCTGAACCCATGTTTAAAAAGTTCGGCTAACTTGGTTAAAGCATCCCGCAGCCTGACTTCCAGGATTTACTGGTGATGCCTCTGGCCAATGACCCAGGACAGAACAGCACAATTACTATGTCCTCACGCCTTAACCTAGGAGTGAAGTGGCCTGCGTCCATGTCCTTGTGTCATTTGCCTGTCAGACCCTCAGCCATGCACATCAGAGTAGCAGCACTGACCCAGTGCAGACACAGGGATTGCCACCAGAGGGGAGTCTGGCCCACTGACTCCAATACAGCTATTTACATCAGTGGGGGATTTGGCCCACTGATGTCAATGGAGTTATGCCGATTTATACAGGCTGGGGATCTGGTCCACTGACACATCAAGTGCATTCAGGTCACCTGCAGGGCCATGTTGTGCTGGGTGGGCTACGTATGGGGCTGCCTAAGTCTCTCAGTCTGGAGCGGGGCAGGCAGATGCTCTGTGGGAGGGTCCTAGAGTGATTCGCAGCTGAAGATGGTTTCCCATTTGTGAGCCCGGTTAGTGCTGGTCCTTTGTGCCCCAGCTGGCCAGCACTAATGAAAGCAGCCCAGCATCCTCAGCTCTGCATGAAGACTTGGGGCTGAAGGTCTGCAGCTGCCTAGGGGGGAGCAGCTCCCTTGTTTTGTCCAGGGAGGGCTGGGAAAGACGGCCCTCCTTTCCTATCAGGGATCTTCCCCGTGTCTCCCCTTCTGCCACTCATTAATATCCCTGCTGCTAGCAGCACTCGCTCCCCTACTACAGTGCTGGGAACACAGGTCATTTGAGGTCCCTCTGTTTCTAATCTAGTTTGGAAGGATTTATTTTTGGGTTCTTGTAACCTAGCAATAGGTACACGTGACCAGCGGTGGCTGCAGCCTGAATATGCTTTACCTTCTCCAAGCTGCTACTCAGCAGCCGAGGAGCCCGTGCAGCCAACGCAGGCAACTACAAAGGATTTGCCAAGCTCGGCCTTCTCTCTTGTTCTGACAGTGCCTGCTAGTGGCTAGTCAGGGCCACTGCTGCAAGGGATATGGTTGAGCATTGGCAGAGCTGAGGACACTGCTGGGAGGAAGATCACAGCCCTGGGGTCCTGGCTGGCCTTGCCAGGGCCCTGCTATGAGGGAGCTCGCAGCTGTAGTCTCACTGGTGCTAGCCTTGTGCAGTGGCAAAGAGGGAACAGATGAAAAGGAGTAGCATAAGCCCCCAAACCGATTAAATAAATAAAAGGCCAGGCTGAAATGATGACGAGCCTGCTGGCTGGGGCCATGCAGCTGGCTGTGTTGGGGGAGATGCCACGATGCAGCCTACACTTTCCCATGGGAGAAGCAGATGCTAAAAAAAGTCATGCTAGTACCATATAGGAAGCTAACCAGAACCCAACGCTGTGCCCCCCAGGACCAGCCCCTGGCTGCAGCTCCGGGCAGGAGGAAACACACCTGCTCTAGGTGCCCCTGCTCAGCTGCCAGGGTGCCCTGGGAGAGGTTTGAGGAACCAGAGAGTTTATTCTCTGAATGGTTTAATCTGCATCGTTTTTCCATTTCCATGTGCCATTCCCAGAGCTGCTGCTAATCCTGTGCATTGTTGGCTCTGTGCTACAGAGAAGGTTGCCAGTTTTGGTTGGACGTACGCTTGGAGGTTTCAGCGCATGACATAATCTTTAATTGCAGATTCATCTTTAATTCCTGGAGACTCCAGGACAATCCTGGAGGGTTGGCAATCCAAGGGGAAACTGAGGCAAAGGGGGGACATGACCTACCCAGGGTGCCCAGAGAGGCAGTAGCTGAGCTGGGAGCAGAGGTTGGAAGGTCCCATCATTAACCCAGCAGCTTGGGACTCGGGAGAGCTCGGTTCAATTCCTGCCTCCACCACAGGTTTCCCAGGAGACTTTGGGTCAGGACCAGGAGAGGGGTCAGGGCTGGGAAGCCTGAGCGGAGGCAGGCACCACCTTGTCCCTAGGGTACCTAAGGCCCAGATCAAGGGGAGTTAGGCACTAAGCCCCTGTGCAGATGGAGGCTTTAAGCCCCACGCTGTCAGCATTTCACCCTGGCTGGCTTCTGCAAATGCCTTTCCGAGGCACTTGGCTCTCCCCATGTGCTGGATGTGGGGCTGGAAGTAGGTTCCCCTGAGCAGCAGGGCATCTAGGAGTTAGGTGCTGTGCTACCTAAAATCCCTTTGGGAACCTAGGCCTTCTGCTCCCCACGTTTAATTCCCCCTCTGTAACATGGGGCTGATTCCTTTCTCTCAGCTTGTGAGCTCTTCAGAGTAGGACTGTCTCTTACTCCGTGTGTCTGGGCAGCGCCTGGCATGCTGGAACCCCTAGGCATGGCATGGCTGTGACACTACTACTAACAATAACCCAGGAGTCCTGGCCCCAGCCCTGTGCTTAGTCCACTAGCCTACAGCTGTTGCCCAAGTTGGGTATTCCCTGGCTGGAAACCAGGGCCCCTGGCCCTCAAGGGATAGACTCCTACACGGTGCCTTGCCCCCAAACACTCTCCCCCTTTCCCTGTCACCATCTAGCCCCCAGCCCCAGGCTCCTCCTTGTCCCTCCCTCGCTCCCCAATGCTGCTGCTGAGATATCAGACCACTCCCATTCTCAACTCAATCCTGCTCTGCCTCACTGGCCTTCCCCACTCCCCTCTCTGCCTCCTCCACTCTACTCCAGACATGGCCCTTTCTGATGCCCCCATCCCCCACTCCTTGTGGGGTCACTATCCATCTTCCCCCTCTCCTTAAAGAGGTTGCTCCTGCCCCTGCCCCTGCCCATCGTTTCAGCCCCAACCCTTCTTTTCTGATTCCCTTGTGTCCTTCACCCCCTGGGCTTTGTGCCTTCTTCCAGGCAGTCCCTACATGATGTACAGCTTCCTGAGGGAAGTGCCTCTCTCGCCCACTAAAGCTTCACCAACTCCAGCTACATTGTGTCTGCCCCTGGGCTGGGCCGCCAGGGCTGTGTAATCCCCATGGCACCTCACCTGTGGTCCCGTCCCTTACACAGGAGAGGTAACAACACACCTGTCTGCTCTAGCAATCAACTTTATGAAGGAGAGTAAGTATCATTGCTCCTTTGTTACATGGGAATAACTGAGGCACAGAGAGAGAGTGAGTGGGGGATGCAATTTGCAAGGTATATGTGGCCCAGCCAGGACAGAACCCAGGAGTCCGGGCCTATGTCCTCCCTGCTGGATCATGCTATTGCCATTTTTAAATCATTCGTGTGTGGTCTGGGTTCAGAGGAGTTAGCTAAACACAGGGGATGGGCCACAACCAAATCCTCTTGTCCATTCAGAGTGACCTGGTGACATGATGGGAAGAGGGCGGCTGAGTTCATGGTGACTTATCGTGGACTATGCCTGGGTGCAAACCCTCAGCTGTTCTCCTTTAGGGGAGACTCACCCCTCTCTGCATGCTTTGGCCCCGGGTAGCTCTACTTAGAATTATGGGGGTAGGCTGGGAAGCCAGGCTGCAGGCTCGTTGGAAGGTAGCGGAGGTGGGGCCTTCATATGCTGACCCTCCTCCACCTTCCAATCCCAGGGATAGGGGGTGATGTGCTGCTGGAGTTTCTGACTTTCATGGTCTGGGCATGTTCCATTGCCCAATGTGGTAGTAGGGGCATCTCCTCCTGGAAGTGCTGTCCTCCGTCAGCTGAGCACGTCCCATCTCTGCAATGGCATTAGAGAGCACTGAGCACGCTGGGCCACCAGCCCGGTGCTGGGACATGCTGTTCCTGGTGCAGGCCCTGCTGGCAGAAGCCGGACGTAACCTGGAGGAAGCTGCTAAAGGCAATGATTCTAACTCTCTTGGGAACGCTGTAGGGCTAGCCTGGCATTAGAAGGAGGTTGGATGCTTTGCAGGCAAGGCCTTGACCTGCACTCTTTATGGGGGAGGGATAGATCAGTGGTTTGAGCATTGGCCTGCTGAACCCAGGGTTGTGAGTTCAATCCTTGAGGGGGCCATTTAGGGATCTGGGGCAAAAATTGGGGATTGGTCCTGCTTTGAGCAGGGGGTTGGACTAGATGATCTCCTGAGGTCCCTTCCAACCCTGATATTCTATGATTCTATGATCCCTGGTGTGAGCCGTGGATGGGGCAGGACCAGCTATACCAAACTGCAAACCAGGAGGCCTTTAGGACCCAGAAACCTTGATGATCTCCAAGCTGCTGGCTGCCTCTCACCCTTCACTGCAGTGACTCTGTGCATCATCTCCAGTGAAGGAGCATCAGCTGAGAGGTCCCCAGTACTCTGGCAAGCTGCACAGGGAAAGGTAGGAGCTGATGCCTGGATTGGGGACAGGAGGAGAGGGCTGGGGCTGGCTAGGCTGCAGCATTTCTCTCTGCGTCCCCAGGTATCTGGAGTGTCTCGGTTGATGGGAGAAACGCACAGAGCCAAGTCCAGTCTCCTAACTGAAACCTCAAGGAGCTGGGGCGGAACCGGAGCTGGGCACCTGAGCTCTGGCCACCAGGGACTCCAGGATCCGTTTTAATGGAGGGGCAAGGACCTGAGCTGGGTGGAGGCAGCCCTTCAGAGGGTCCCGCTGGAAGCCAGTTCAGCAGCACCAGGGCGAAGGAATGAGCAGGGCCAGGTTGGATGCCACTCTGATCTCCTAGCCTGGCTCTCTTCCCTTCCACCCCTGGCCAGGGCCTGCTGGCAGGATGCTGGGGCTCGCTGCGCAGGTGGAAAGCACAGGGTGAGAATCCTGCCCCTGCAAGGGGAAGGGCGAGTGGATAGAAGTGAAGGGCCCAATGGGAGGCTGTGGGGGCAGCCTGGGCAGGAACAGGGGAGGAGGGTCACCCTCAGATTGATCAGGTTGGCTCATGCGAGCTGGGCACAACATCATGGTGGGCGTCCAGAGGGTAGAGGGCAGCCTGCCTAGGGGCCTGGGTGAGCAAAGCATCCTGTGTTGAGGGGCTGATCAGGACAAAGATCGGAGCAGTGGGGAGGGCACGTTGCTGGGGAGAGCGGAGGGAGCTGGGGAAGGGCAGGGGAAAGAGAACACTGAACACACCAGCCAGCCATCTCGCCCTGTGCCCTGCATCTCATGGTGCCCAACTCCAGATGCTGCAGATGAAGGATAGTGCATCCCGTGTAGTATACTTAACCGTTTAATACCATTCCCCCAAAAGGGGGTTCTTCCTGACCCCCAGCTGGCGATCAGCTGGCGCCCTTAAACATAAGAACTGATAGACCCCGATCTCAATCAGTACCACTGCAGCCATAGGGCCAGTGGGTGTGACCCCAGTGAGCATTCCCCAGTGTTCCTGTCCCAATGCCTTTGCCCTGCCTGTCCCACAGCGCTTCACCTCAGGAACATCCACCAGTGTCGGGGGGGGGCGGGCAGGGGAGAGATGTGCTGAATTTGAACAGGTTTCGTCTGCTAGGAAAGGTGCCTGATGACAGAGTTGCCCATTTGCTACTGCACTGCTCCTCTGGGGGGAACGGGCTCCTGGGGGCTGGTGGACGTCCTCCGTTGTCGTGGGTGGCTACATGGACTGGGGGAGAAGTTGCCAGTGTGGATCACACAAAGGTAGAGCTGCCTCACAGTCTTTGTGATCTGGACTGCATGCACTTCCCCTTGCTCCCCGCTTTGTGCCAGCTACAGCCTACAAATGCCAGCACTGGGTGCCCGCAGCCCCAGTAGGAAACTGCAATGGCCCATTTGTGCTGAGATCCCAATTATTGCTGTGAACTAAACACGGCGGGGCCTGGTGAGTCATTCAGTAGGGGGCTGACTCCACTGCTCCAGCATGGCCCTTGGGGGCACAGGGCGGTAAGGAGCATTATATGTGGAGTCAGTGCTGACCCCAATGCCACAGTATGGTGGTAGGTGTTGCATTGCTGCTTTGGGCGAGTCAGTAGGGGGCGCTTTTCCCTCTGAGTCAGGGCTTACCCTAATTCTCCGGCCTACTGTTAGTGGGTGCTGTGCCCTACTTCTCATTTATGCTCTAGCCCCTTTATATTGCAGTTGGCGTAAATTACTCCCAATTTCAGGTCCCTTCCCACTACCAGATTAGTACAGAGAAGCCTTATATTGCTGAGAGTTAGGCCTGGCATTTTTAATCAGCAGTAACATTAATTGTACAGTATCCAACCAACCTTTTTTCCAGGTCAGTGCTACAGTGCAAACCAGGCAGTGCTTTGCTGTTTCCCCATTTAGGGATGCTTGACTGTTCAGCAGATTCCTGAGCTGGTAACAGCTGTAGTACTGAATTCCATCAGTGGTCAATATCTAACTATTCAGACGGCTGCAAATGTTGTTACTGTTTGTTGAAATGTTGCCCTGTCTGTTCTTTCCCTGTAGGTGCCCTCCTCCCCAGGTGCTGCTTTCAGCAGATACATTAACCACTGTTTCACCTGTGGGGGAGTTTTCCATCAGAGCAATTCCGTGTTTAGGAATCAAAATTTAGGGCCAGATCTTCAGCCTTAGTTCCATTGGAGTCCATGGAGCAAAGCCAATGATCACCAGCTGAGGATCTGGTATGTCTGAGCTCTCCCACGCCATTAGATTCAGGATACATAGTTCTGCTGGAGATGGCATCTCAGCACCCAGAACTAGATCTGTGAGGAGAATGGGAGTTCTGTGCTGCAAAGGTTTTTGAGATTTCAAAATCTGGCTTCATTCTGAATCAGAGTGAAAACTGAACATTTTGAAATTCTCCACTCAAGAAAATTCTGAAAAGAAATTAATGTCCAGTCCCTTGTGCTTTGATTTTTTTTTTTAACTTTGTGTGATGTTAGAATATCATACCAACCAAAACCATCGGAAATGAAAAGTTGTTTAAAAAAAATATTGAAATGTTTTGTTCTGAAAATGTCAAAATGGGACATTGCAACATTGCTGCAATTTCCCTCCTCTCCCCAATTAAATTGGAACAAAATCGACCAGTTTCACAGAGTGTTTCGCTTTCAATGGAACTGCATTTTCCCAGGGAATATGGTTCCATCAAAGTTCCTTCGACTGGCTTTCCCCGGACCCTTTGGAGTCACATGCGTTTCCACAGCTGGTGGCAGTAAGTTCCCTCCTTTATACAGTGCTTGAGGTTTAGGCCATGTCTACACTACGGGTGCTGCAGTGACGTAGCTATGGCGCTGTAGCACCGTGATGTAGAAGGTTCCTATGGCAACAGAAGGGGTTTCCCATCACTGTAAAGAATTCACCTTTCCAAGCGGTGGTAGCTACCTGGATGGAAGCATTCTCCTGCCAACCTAGCTGCATCTAGACTGGAGGGCTGGGTCAGCTCAGCTAGAGCATTCGGTGTGTGGATTTTCCACACCCCTGAGTGAAGTTGCTATGTCAATCAGTAAAAAGAAAAGGAGTACTTGTGGCACCTTAGAGACTAACAAATGCATCCGATGAAGTGAGCTGTAGCTCAGGAAAGCTTATGCTCACAAATAAATTTGTGAGTCTCTATGGTGTCACAAGTACTCCTTTTCTTTTTGCGAATACAGACTAACACGGCTGCTACTCTGAAATATGTCAATCAGTGTTAAGTTTAGACTAGGCATTGATGTTTGGGTTTTTTTTTTTCCGTTTTGGCTAATTTCATCAAGCGGCATATGTCTGGTGCACTATCTTGGGCTGGGTGCACGCTGACAGGTTGTATTGCAACACTACATTGGTCAGGGATGTGAAAAATCCTCCCCCGAGCATGGTAGCTATGCCAACTAAACCCCCAGCGCAGATGCAGCTCCGTCAGTGGAAGAGGACCTCCATTGACATAGCTAACTTCGTTCGGGGAGGTGGCATTCCTAAGTGACAGAAATCCCCCTTCCGGCGGCGTAGGCTGCAGCTATCCTATGGGATTATGGCGGTCTGGCCTCCATAGTGTAGACATACCCTGATGCTTGTGTCACAGGGTGAGATGGCTCTTCAAGGCCTGGTCTACACTAAAAAGTTAAGTCAACCCAGGTACATCACCCAGTGGTGTGAAAAATCCACCCCCCTGAGTGATGTAGTCAGCTGACCTGACCCCCAGTGTAGACAGCACTAGGGCAACAGAAGAATTCATCTGCTCTCGCCTCTTGGGGAGGTGGATTCCTACTGTGGCTGGCGAGCCCCTCTTATGACTGTAGTGAAAAATTGGGATGGGGGTCAGGGGTAATAGGAGTTTATATAAGAAAACGATCAAAAATCGGGACTGTCCCTATAAATCAGGACATCTGTTCACCCCACCAGCACTGTGATTCTCAGTGATACTGAGGCCCGTTTATGAAGCTCTGGCAGCAAGATGCACTGGTAGAAATAACTGTATCAAGTATGGTGCACTGGAGAATCGGATCAGCTGAGTCCTGTGGGGTTTTATACCTCTCAGAAAGTGGGGCTCTGCTCTCTGTTGTTAGCATGAAAGATCTTAATGTGCTTTCTCCCAAAAGTAAGGATGTGAGCTCTGATGTCCTGGTCATATTCCAGGTTACGTAATTACATTCGGATGGCCTAAATTCCCCTTGTAGTTTCAAGTGGTCATGGTCTTCTTCACTCTCTGTCCTCAGCAATTTGGCAGTGTTGTGGTGTGCTGTTAAACAGCTGCTGTGCTCCACTCCAGAAGTGTTTGCATTTCAGTTGTGAGCAAAGGGACTCCTGCCTAGCTAAAGCCTGTGAAGTGCTTTGGCATTTCCTTGGAATGGAAGGTGCTGTGTGAGCGCAAGGTACTAGTTTACCATCTGCCAGGGGAACAGTCCCAGCTCCTGTCCTTTCAGGGAGGTTATTTTTCTGGTATACTTTGTAAACTGGGCAGAGACTCCACAAGGGACACTTCCACTCCCTGTGTGAGGACAACGAGTGTCTGAGTGACAGGAAACTCCCGAACGCTGGGATGGCCAGGAATGGGAACCCGCTGACATACACAAGCCCATGAAATATGCTAGACCTCTGATAACGGGGACTCCCAAGATTCACTGCTTCCCTGAGAATGGGAGGCAGGGCATATGGAACACCCTAGGCCCCCGATAATGAGGCTACCTCTCAAATATAACGGATGCCTGAGAAACAGGAGATCCCCTGGAATATGCTGAACATACCCGGCAATACGCTGGATGCTTGTACACTGGGGAATCCCGAACACTCGGAAACCTATAGGCCCCTTGGACGAGATCTGGTGAGCACAGGCACAGACCCAGCCAGCACAGAGGCCAGTGAGAGCTGGAGGCCCAGGGCTATGGCCCTTCAGTGGAGCAGTGCTGATTACACTAGCCCAGGATCTTGGCCAGTTTCTGGGCTTGCTGAGAGCAGGGAGGAGGGGATGGCCGGAGGAGGTTGATGGGGCATCAGCCACCATGAGCCAGATACACCCCTGGCCCTCTGTGGATGGTTTCTTTCTCTGGGTGAGCATAGCTCATCCTTCCTCTGCCTTTCCTGGGATCTCGGGTATGAAGCAGCCACGCACTAGTCAAGGCAGCCCTGGGGCTCCCAGTATGACAGGACGGTGGAGAATCCTGAGAGAATCCAGAACTCCCATGACATTTGTTGCAGAGTCAGCAGGCCCCGCTGGTGAGGTGAAAGGAACGTAGGGATCTGGGGACCACCAGACTGGATCAGACCTAGGGACCATCTAGTCCAGGATCTTGTCTGGGACAGTGACCAGTATCAGCTGCTTCAGAGGAAGGTGCAGGAAACCCACAGTAATAAGCAGACATGGAGCAATTTGCCCCTGCCCCCCACCCCGGGAAGATCTCTCCCAATCCCTAATAATGATAGATGGGTCTCTCTACCCCATCCATTTTGGGAGCTTAGGGGATGCCCCTGGAGTTGGAAACCAAGGTCCAAAGCTGGGAGGAGCCCTTGGAGCAGCAGAGGGGCTGGAATCCTCCCAAAATCAAAGTGGTTTAATGGATTAGCAGTATCAGGTAGGACCCTGGGGGGCAGAACCTGAGCACCATCCTCAGTGTCTGCTCAGATCTGTGTCCCTGATTCAGCAAAGCACTTACGAACATGCTTGAGTGTACACATGTGCTCTGGTATATCCGTCCTTTCAGAAAAATTCCCATCATCAGCATGAGCCCAGGATTTGGCCCTGGCTCTCGGCTTAGCCAATGCAGTGATTAACACGGAATTACATTTCTTTGTAGGTGCTAAGCTTTGCCGGGGAAAAGCGAGCAGCAAGATGAGATACCAGGAGGGCTCAAAACAGGCAGGAGACCCTTAGCCAGCCCCATCTGCAATCCCATGGCTTTTCTGGACCAGCGGGCATCACCCACCCAAGCACAATCCAGCAAGACACAGACAAGGGTGCCAAAGTTGGTGCAGCTGAGCAGCAGGATGGCCAATGTAACCCAGCAGCATCGGGAAGTGTAAATGCCCTTGGAGCATGGACTTGTCCTCTGGGGCTTGGCAGCTGGTGAAGAAGCCAGCCAGAATGTGAGTCTGTGGGCTGGGATTGCTCCCTCTTTGCTGGCTAATTCTCTCTGATTACTCTAGGGGACCCAAAATAGGATGGATGATGGACCTGTGAGGGGAGGTGCCGTGGGCGTTGACACCAGTCTCCATGGAGCCTTCACTCCCTACCCAGTGGGTGTGGAATTCCTCCAGGCCAGGAAGGCTTCTCCATACATCCCAGAGCACCATGCATCCCAATTCCACCCTGGACACCAAGACCAGGGACGTGGCCTCAGAATCCATTGGGCTCTTCTTCATGCTCTTGATTGACCTGACGGCCATTGTGGGCAATGTGGCCGTGATGACCGTCATCATTAAGACACCAGCACTGAGGAAGTTTGTCTTTGTTTTCCACCTCTGTCTGGTGGACCTCTTGGCAGCCTTGACCCTCATGCCTCTGGCCATGCTGTCCAGCTCCGCCTTCTTCAACAGCACCATCTTCGGTGAGGCCATGTGCCGTGTCTACCTCTTCTTGAGCGTCTGCTTCATCAGCATGTGCATCCTCTCCATCTCGGCCGTCAACGTGGAGCGCTACTACTATGTGGTGCACCCCATGCGCTACGAGGTCAAGATGACCGTTGGCCTGGTGGTCTGCGTCCTGGTGGGGGTGTGGATCAAGGCGGTGGTCATGTCCATGATCCCTGTCCTGGGCTGGCTCTCTCCGGATCGTTTCAGTGCCTCCCCAGCCTACAGTGGCCAGAGCTGCTCGCTGCAGTGGAGCCAGAGCTCCTACTGCAAGTTCTTTGTGGTTTTCTTTGCCATCTTCTACTTCCTCCTGCCCGTCTTGATCATCCTAGTGGTCTACTGTAGCATGTTCAAGGTGGCCAGGGTGGCTGCCATGCACCATGGTCCACTCCCCACCTGGATGGATACACCGCGGCAGCGATCGGAATCCCTCAGCAGCAGGTCCACCATGGTGACCAGCTCGGGTGCCCCTCGAATTACCCCTCAGAGGACGTTTGGGGGTGGGAAGGCTGCTATCATTCTCCTAGCAGTCGGAGGGCAGTTCCTCTTCTGTTGGCTGCCCTATTTCTCCTTCCATCTCTATTTGGCGCTGAGCTCTCAGGCTTTCCCGGGCCGGCAGGTGGAGAGTGTGGTCACCTGGATTGGCTACTTTTGCTTCACTTCCAACCCTTTCTTCTACGGGTGCCTCAACCGGCAGATCCGTGGGGAGCTCAGCAGGCACCTCAGCTGCTTCTTCAAGCAGCCAGCAGAGGAGGACCTCCGGCTGCCCAGTCGCGAAGGCTCCATCGAGGAGAACTTCTTGCAGTTCCTGCAGGGGACAGGCTGCAACACAGAGAGCAGGAACGTTGCCTCTCCCAAAAGGGAGCCACCCGGCGTTGATTTCCGAATACCTGGGCAGATTGCAGAGGAGACCTCGGAGTTCCTCGACCAGCACATCACGGTCTCCGACAGCTACATCCGGGCTGCGCCCACGCCAAAGCCCGAGCCATAGCAGACCTTTGCCCTTGACAACCTAGTCTTTCTGATGTGTGGAATAATGCAGAACCCAGCTGTCAACAGGGCATGATTTCCTAATAAACACAACCGTGGCAACTGACATATCCTCCCTCCACCTGAGCGCCCACGCTGACAAGCAGCTGGTTCTGGTGGCTGAGTCATTTTGGCTGGCTAAGATCAATATCGTAGCGTTTCTATGATTTGTCCCTTTTCCACTTGAAGCCGAAATAGCCTCTTGGGTTAAAAATTCCCTGGAATTTCCAATTTGTCCCTTGTAAGTTTCCAAAAGGCCCTCGCTCAGTGCGGGGAGATGGACTAGCTGATCTCTTGAGGTCCCTTCTAGCTCTATGTTTCTATGAGTCTATGAAAAGAGCGTTGATTTTTTTTGGGGGGGGCCTCTAATTCAATATTCTCTTAACCCTTTCTGATCTGATCCCTACCCCCAACTGTGTGAACCTACCTCCATCCCAGTTAGGGTTACCGCCTTGGTAATATTTAAAAAATGGACACTCCAGCGGGAATGCCGGAACCTCCCCTGCTCTTCCCTCTTCCCCGAGGCCCCACCCCTGCTCTGCCTATTCCCCCCCAAACCCTGCCCCTGCCCCCATTCATTCCTCTTTCTCCCTCCCTCCCTTCTTCCCCCTGTCCCCCAAGGGTCAGGAGGGACCCACATGCAGAGCCCGGAATGGGAGCTTCAGCCGCCCGACACAGGTAGGAGGCGGCCCCAGCTGAGTAGGGGCTGGCGCAGTTTCCCCACCCACAGTAACCAGACTTCGAGTGTCCAGTCAGTAGATCTGACACGACACTGTCAGGTCCCCTTTTCAACTGGACTTTCCGGTCGAAAACTGAGCACCTAGCCACCCTAATCCAAATAGGAAAAGGGGGACAGCTGGGATCCCCACCACCATGCCACTTCCCTGATTTGCCCCTACTGAGATCCCTTTGAGGAGAAGGGAGAGCACAAGCTTGAGCCAGGACGCTCCTGGCTAGGCCTTGGACAAGGCACGGCGGAGCCACGTGTCTGTGGAAGGAGCAGGTGAAGACTCAGGCAAACCAGTTCAAGGGAAAGTAGCTGAACAAGAGACCTTTGATCAGGCTGTGAGAAAGGGGTTTCCTAGGATCCAGCCCCATCTTTTCCTACCCAGCCCCCAGACTCCAACACAGCCTCCCACCAGGCACGCCCTGAACCCAGCACAGGCTCGAGCACAATCTCCGTCCCTATCCCATGGTCTTCCAGCAATCCCTCCTCAGCATGCCCCTTGCTCTGTCTCAAACTCCTCCAAAGTGGTGCATCATTTTTTAAGTGATGACACCTGCCCAGCGGGAGGTGGGCCCTGGGAGCCACTGTGGGTCTCTTCCCCCTTCCCCAGCACCTCAAGTGATGGGCCCTACGCTCCCCCCAACTCACACTCTTCTCCTGCCTTGTCCCCCAGTGCTGCTTCATGGCCTGGGGTTGGATCCCCTGCCCTGGAGCCCCAGGGGAGCCCCCGCCCATGCATGGCCCAGCTCAGACATCAGATACAGCCTTCGCCCCAGAGAACAGAATCACTGCTACATGGGAAGCAGTGCTCCAGGGCAGGCTGTCCCGGGGTGCTGGGTAGGGGGAAGGGAACAGTGATAGTGATTTGTTTTTATTGACATGAAACATCTTTTCCCTTCCAGAACCGCCCCCTCTGGTTTGTCTCCCCATGGCAAAGGGGACTCTAACGCAAGGAGCCCATGTGACGCATGAGCGGGGCAGCCGCAGGGCTAAGTCATCCCCACTGGTTGGCCCCCTCATGGCATCTTTGATCACTGGCGGAGACTTAGGAACAGCTGGTCGTGGGGTCGTGTCTGATCAGAGCCAGGCTGAACCTGAGCCTTCGCCCATCACACGGCCCAAGCTAGGGGCACGTGGGATCCAAGCTGCATTTATCCACCCACCTTGTCTGCTTGGGTCTGGCCCTGCCCGTCTCTGTCAACCAAAACGTGGGAAGGGTTTAGGTCTGGTAAGACCTCAGTGGTCAGGCCTTGGGCTTGCCGAACAAGGGAGTGGTTCCAATCCAGGTACTATTTATTTGACCTGCCCCCTCAGTGCAGGGTGATGGGGCGGGGAGAGGGGTTCTGATTTTGTCTCATCTCTGCTCTCGAGGGCCGGAGAGGAGAACGGCATTCACATCTCAGCCCATGAACAAAGATCTGCTCAGCCAACCAGCCTCAGCCTGCCGGGATCTCTGGCAAAACTACCCCGGGCATGGACAGAACTGGGACAGACCGGGCCCCTTGTAGTCAGCGAGCCTTTCCCAGCTGGGCTGGAGAATGAGAAATAGCCAGGAAAAGAGGCCTTGCCACCTTTGCCATGGGATTATGCACTAACCTCAGCGAGGGGGTGTCCTGACCCCAGAGCCTGCAGGGGCTCGCTCTAGCTGGGAGCGCCCTCTCCAGGCGGGTCCTGCCTGCTGAGCTGGCGAGCCAGCACACCCAGCCGAGCAGCACCATCTGAGCTCCGTCATCACTGCTTCCCGAGGGCTAGGATGCGAGGACGTTCATTTAGGACGGTTTCAACCTGGAGCACCAAATAAAACTCTTTATTACGAAACATGGCTCCCTGCCTGCATGGGACCTGGTGGGCTCCAAGCCCTGGCGCTCAGAACAAAGGGTCCAGAACAGGACACCAGGAATTTCATCCTGCTCCGATGGGGCTTTTAGCTGTGGCCAGGTGGGTCTTGCTCTAATGGAAACTAGTTTCTCTCTCTCCTGGCCTTATCAGCTGTAGCTGAGCTCAGGACGGGACAGGGTCCAATGATTTCAGCACAGGGCTCTGGCCACAAATCCGGAGTCAGGTGAACTGCAGTCTGTGCCCCATGTGACCTTAGGCCCATAACTAGGCCAAGAGCCCCCCAAATGGGCATGAGCCTAGGCTCCCAAATCCACTTTGAGGCACTTAAGGAAGTAGCCTGATTGTCCCATGGTGCTGAGCCCCAGCCTCCCCTTGACCCGTTTGACTTTGGGTGCTCAGCACCTGAGAACATTAGGCTCAAGACTGCTCCGTGCCTCAGTTCCCTCCTTTGTGTACCAGGGATGAGGATACTGACCTGCCTCGCCACAGGCTCAGAGTCTGAACTCAGATGCAATCCTTGGGCAGAACAGGCAGCCGGGGCCCTTTCTCCGGAGATCTCAAAGCCCATCACAGAGGAGGGTAAGTGCTAATATCGGCCCCATTACAGCTGGGGCAGTGAAGACAGAGAATTGATGGCGTGACGGCGAGCTCATAGCAGAGCTGGGAATGGGACTCAGGAGTCCTGCCTCCTCATCCATTCATCTAGCCACCTGTGCACAGGAACCTGGGGGCAGGGAGCTGCTATTGGCTGTGAGCTCTGGCCCTTGCTCCTCCTGGAGCAGTGGAACACAGTGATGTTTCCTGGCAGGCTACTGGGCTCCCCTGAGACCACCCCACTGAAATGTGCCAGGGGCTAGAGCCCCAGAGCAGAGGAAGAATCATAAAATCATAGAATATCAGGGCTGGAAGGGACCTCAGGAGGTCATCTAGTCCAACCCCCTGCTCAAAGCAGGGCCAATCCCCAACTAAATCATCCCAGCCCTGGGCTTTGTCAAGCCTGGCCTTAAAAACCTCAAAGGAAGGAGATTCCACCACCTCCCTAGGTAACCCATTCCAGTGTTTCATCACCCTCTTAGTGAAATAGTTTTTCCTAATATCCAACCTAAGCCTCCCCCACTGCAACTTGAGACCATTACTCCTCGTTCTGTCATCTGTTACCACTGAGAACAGTCTAGATCCATCCTCTTTGAAACCCCCTTTCAGGTAGTTGAAAGCAGCTATCAAATCCCCCCTCATTCTTCTTTTCCACAGACTAAACAATCCCAGTTCCCTCAGCCTCTCCTCATAAGTCATGTGGTCCAGCCCCCTAATCATTTTTGTTGCCCTCCACTGGATGCTTTCCAATTTTTCCACATCCTTCTTGTAGTGTGGGGCCCAAAACTGGACACAGTACTCCAGATGAGGCCTCACCAATGCCGAATAGAGGGGAACGATCACGTCCTTCGATCTGCTGGCAATGCCCCTACTTATACAGCTCAAAATACTGTTAGCCTTCTTGGCAACAATGGCACACTGTTGACTCATATCCAGCTTCTTGTCCCCTGTAACCTCTAAGTCCTTTTCTGCAGAACTGCTGCCTAGCCATTTGGTCTCTAGTCTGTAGCGGTGCATGGGATTCTTCTGTCCCAAGTGCAGGACTCTGCACTTGTCCTTATTGAACCTCATTAGATTTTTTTTGGCCCAATCCTCTAATTTGTCTAGGTCCCTTTGTATCCTATCCCTACCCTCCAGCGTATCTACCACTCCTCCCAGTTTAGTATCATCTGCAAACTTGCTGAAGGTGCAATTCACATCATCCTCCAGATCGTTAATGAAGATATTGAACAAAACCAGCCCCAGGACCGACCTTTGGGGCACTCCACTTGATACCGGCTGCCAACTAGACATGGAGCCAAGAGCTGCAGCCCTTCATGCAGATTCACAAAGGGACTTAGGTGCCTCTATAGGCCCGCACAGAGCTGCCCGAATCCCAGCACTCCCACAGTGAACGCGCTGCTCAGATCCCTGGCAGGATTCTCAGACTAGGTGTTCCCCATCTAGTTCACCTGCTGGCATTTGACCCAGACAGTTCTCCAGCCTAGCTGAGGGCCCGTACCACTGGGCTATACAGTCAGTCTCTGGCCCAGTGAACACCGAATTATTTATAGGCAGTGGAACAGCAGACAGCCCCCATCCAGTCTACCCTGAGGATTGGGGCACTCACCTGCCAGCTGGCAGACCTAAGTTGGGCTCAAGTCCCAGCTCCCAATCAAGCAGAGACAAGATTCACCTCATGCCAGGTGAGTGCCTGGGCTGGAACGGGGTGAGGTCTCTGCTTGTTCCTAAGAAAGGCTTGACTTGCTGGCATTTTAACTCCCGCAGGGGGCTCCCAGATGGGGATCCAGAGCAGAGAGGGGCTCCTCAGTCAAGCACCCAAGGCTCAGATGAATGGGAAGTGTGAATCTGGGCTTGAGCCCTGCCCCTCCCCTCTGCATGTCACCTCGGCTGGCTTAGGCAGCTCCCCGCTCAGCATGCTGGTTTCTGAGGCTCTCTCCCCAAGCATTCATTGTTCAGGGAGCCTGGGGACTGTGACTGCACAGGACACCTAGGAGCTAGGTCCTGCCTTTGGAAGGGGAGTTTAGCAACTGACATCTGCACGCTTGGTAGCCAGTGTCCAGTAGCCACACAAAGGGATAATCATGAGGGAACGCAATAGTGTCTAGTGGTTAGAGCAGGGGAAACGCTGCCCTAGTCTCTCTGGGTGAGTCATGGCCCTCTGTGTTTTTGTAACAATGGGCAGTGCCACTACAGGGCCTAGGCTGTAATAGCTGGGTCTCATTTTGGGCATTGGATGGTGCTGGTGGGCTGGGATACAGGCGCTTGGACAGTGATCTGGGGGTTCCCTCTGGCCTGGACTGCCATGACGTAAGAACTCTATGACTCATTTACACACCTCCCCAGAGTGGTGTGCAATTCAGCCAGTTGGTCTAGCACCCAGGAGTGACATGGGTGCTAATGAGTGTGAAGTACTGTGAGATCCCCAGGAAACAGGCATTGGTGTGAATGATTGTGGGAAGCGCTCTTCAGAGCAGAGCTATTGCTGGAGGCTGTGCAGAAAAGTGCAGACAGACAGAGACAACGGGAGAGGCAGCTCAGGCCTGGGGATGCAGGACAGCTGTGTTCTAGCCATGGCTCTGCTACTGGCTCACTCTTCCGCTCCCTTCCCCCGCCGTCCACGCTGTTTGAGGCAGGGGCTGTATGTGCAGCACCCAGCATGATGGGGCTGTGGCCTTGTTCAGAGCCTCCTGGTTTCACTGTATGATGAATAATAACTCCAGGGAGCTGCAGGGCTTGAGTTGTGACTGTGCTGCCTGCCAGCAGAAGCTCTCCTTGCCCAGCTGGGGATCCCAGAGGAGGAAGATGTCTGAGGGACTCAGCTTTCATTTCCTGTTGTTGGCTGCAGCCTGGGCAAGTGGCCTTTTCAAAAACCAGTCTTTGCCCAATTTTGCTCAGGGGTCTCACATGGGGGTGGGGGCAGCAGGCACCTGAGCCCTTTCTCTTTCTGCCCAAATGGAGCCAGGGCGCCTGGCCAGGAAATACCAAGAGGCAGCAAAGTTCCCTGACAGCCTATGGCAAAGGAGCTATTTCCCCCAAGCCAGCTGCTGTCTGAGTCTCTGCATCCTTTACTCCCACAGGTGGGTGGAAGGGGACTGGCTCCATCTGTGGGGCCTGAATCCCACATGTTCCACATACACCCCTGGAGCCTTTTGTTCTCCTCCCCAGGCTAGCCTTGCTGGGTCTCTCTGGTAGAAGGTGCCTCTGGCCTTGCTGGGGGTCAGGTTCTGAGCCACAAGGCGCCGTGGCGCAATGGTCAGGTTCTGAGGCACCTGGCTCAGTTCTGCCCCTTTGGCCCCTCCCTGGCCAGGAATGCACTCAGCGAGCACTGTTTGCAGCCAGAAAGCTGAAACCCAACCACCTTGTTCTGGCAGCTCTGCTCTTGGGATCCCTCCCGGGGAGTCTTCCTAGGGCCTGCAGGCTGAGCCACCCCACACATGAGTGACTCCTTCCTGAATGGAGTGTGGCTCTGGATGCACACACCCAGGCACTGTACATGTGATCCATGCACACACTCCAGCATCTCCTGCACAGTCCATCCTCACCGCCTCCCCCTCCGTCTCCTGTAGGATCCAGCAGGTCTGACCTTTCATGCTCTTCAGAGCCTCCCTGTGCACGCTGGCTCACGTGCTCGTCCCTTGGAGCCTGGAGCCCCCAGCAATAGCTCTGCTCTGAAGAGCGCTTCCCACACCTGGGCAGGGCGGAGCAGCAGCTCTAGAAGAAAGTGCTTGTGTCTTGCAATTGGTGCAATAAGCTGCTTTATGGGTAATGGAGAAACATGGCAAAGGGAAATGGGAGCCACGCTGGCACCAGGCTCTACAGGTGCAAGGGAGCAGCTCGAATCTGGATGAAGTAGCTTCTCTTGGGATGGCTGCGGAGTTTTGGCCCTCTCCCCTTTCCTCCTCCCCTGGCTTTCCTAGCTGCTCTGCCAGCCTGCCTGAGCCCTGTGTGGCCACCACTCACCATCCATCCCCATCTGGCCATGTGATATTCCTGCCTTGGGGACTGGAGTTTTGCTCATTACTAGAGCAGGAGCAGCAGGAGCAAGATCCCCCAGCACCTCCCAGCCATGGAGTGAGAGGGAGTCCGGCCAGGTCTGGGCCCCTCTGAATGGAGATTGCCGAGTGCCACAGGGAGTATCCCTGAGCCCCCCAATGCATTTCACTAGCCCACCGACTGGAGCCTACAAGCCCATGGCCAGTCCCCAAGCCCTGCAGCACACACCAACTGTTTCCCATATGAGTTCGGTGAGGCTGGGGAGGGTATAAACTAGGGCTGGCATTGCCCCCTCGGGTGTAAAATGCGTTTGAAACCTGCCTCCCAGTACCAGGGCTGCTGGCAGCTTTCTGAATCAGGGAGGAAATGGGAGTTAAGCTCTTCATTACTGAGCCAGCAGGGGCAAAAGGGATGTCAGGGCTGCCCCTGGGCCACTTACCTCTACTTTGCTGAAGCACAGGGTCGTTGTTGCTGAATGTACTGCTTAACCCTTCCTGTGCTGACAAGGTGCAAACACAGGTTAAGTTTCTTCCCTCTCCCACTCTCCCCAACTCTCCTGCAGCCTCCGGCTCTCTCCTTCCGCTCTCTCCCTGATTACCTTAGCTGAAGGCCTCCTGCAGCGCCCCACCTGGCACAAGAATCCCCAGCCAATAGACCCTTCCTGGGCTGGGATTTTACTGGCCACGGCTAAACCGGCGGGCCTATGGTTAAGCCTCTACACAAATGCCTGGTTATCAGAGGGGCTGCGCGCTCCCGGCTCCCATCTAGTTACACCAGGGGTGCACTAGGCCCATTGTTGGTGCGCCCCTAAACTTCACCCCCCTCTCTTGCCTCTGATGGAATCCAGAGACCAGCTTGGGGTTTTCTTCCTAGGGCGCTGGGTGTTATGAATAGTAACAGGCACAAGAGGGCGGCAGAATGCCCTTTATGGTGACTGCCCTTTATTTGGTGAACAGATTGGGGAAGGCTGGTGGCAGCTGTAATATTTCCTGTGTTTGGCGGCTGTTTTGGGAGCAGCTGTAAGTGTCCCCCTGTCTGGGAAAGAGACGGGCTGCATTCCGTCCCCTAATGCGGAGCCGGGCTGGTTTATACGTCGGGACTGGGGAAGTTTTAGATGTTCTTGCCATCCTAGCTTGGCGGGCATATGCCATCAGTGCTAGCTCTTGCCAACGGGCATTGTGCTCCTTGCTTGGGGGAGCACGTGGCTCAGGGGTGGATAATGAAGAGCCGTTCGCCTCAAGGTCACTGACTGGAATGCGTCCATTCGCAGTGACTCAGTGCTGCTATCGCAGGGTAGTTCTTTTCCCCAGGAGAGGGGAGTTTGGTGGGTCTCAGGCTGGCTCCCCACAGACAGGTGTCTTCATCACAAAAGTTGGCATTAGGCTTGGCACTAATGGGTGGCAACCTCAGCACAGCCACGAAGGACTTAATAGAGACTGAATACTCCTTTGGAGGGCATCCCTTGGGTTAGGGCTGAGACATGTGAGCAGGGGGCACTGTGGGAGAGTACCATGTCCTGGAACTGCCGGGGCATTGAGGATCCCATTGCCAAGAGCTTTCAGGCTGGGCACCAAATTCATACCAAAAATATAAGAGTCCATCCAAGATGTAACATCTGCAGCATGTTACCTGAATGCTCCACAAGTTTAAAAGTGGGAGAAGACAATTGTACCTTCTCTGGGCACATGGTCCCCACCGCCAACCCCAGTCCTCCAGATGCATTTGCAGCCTGCTCCCTCTTCACTGTTGGTAAGGATCTGGCTGTGAGGGGTACCCTATAGGAACTTAGCTAGACTGCCACAAATGGGGCCCTGCATAGCAGCCAATGTGCCGTCAGCCCCTGGTGCTGTAGGGCGGCTGGGCCCAGCACAAAAGCGAAAAAGCCGCCCATTGGCAGCCCCAGCTGCTCTGGCCCTGCAGTAGTCTGCCCATCTCATGCCCCCCGATCCAGCTTGGTTACTCCTTTCTGTCCACTCTTTTCAGGGCATATAGAATCCTGCAATGGGGTAGCACTCTAAGTTAGGAGATGGGCCTTCAGGGTCTTCCCTTGCCCAGATACTTCCCTGTTCATGGGGAGGGTTTATGCCTGCTTCACTCCCCCCACCTTGGGGTTGGTAGGGGAACCCAGGCTATGCCAGCCCTCTTCACCAGGTTCCAATCCAGGGAGGCAGCTAAATCTTGTGCCCAAAGTGCTACTCTGCTACCTCCCTGGGTCGCTTCCTCACCAGTCCCGTTTCCCAATGATAAAACAATAACCATCAAATAACTGGTTTCAGAGTGGTAACTGTGTTAGTCTGTATCAGCAAAAACAAGGAGGAGTCCTTGTGGCACCTTAAAGACTAACAAATTTATTTGAGCATAAGCTTTCGTGGGCTAAAACCCACTTCATCTGATTCATGGAGTGAAAAAAAACAGTAGGCAGGTATAAATATACAGCACATGAAAAGATGGGAGTTGCCTTACTGAGTGGGGTGGGGGGTCAGTGCTAACGAGGCCAACTCAATCAGGGTGGATGTGGCCCATTCTCAACAGTTGACAAGAAGGTGTGAGTTGGGAATGAGCCACATCCACCCTGATTGGCCTCGTTAGCTCTGAACCCCCACTTGGTAAATTGGCTTGCACTAATCCTGGGCCATCTGGGCCCAGAGCACCTGCTTAACTCCTTCCTTACCAGTGTGGGGTTTGTATACCCTTGTCACACGCTCCAAAGGGAAACAATGAGCTGGGCAGACAAAGAGCAAGCAGCAGATGATGTTTTGTAGCTCAGAGCCCTACTTTGTGTTGAGTCCATGGCCCATGTTGGCCGCAGTGCTCGGTATGCAGGTGCCTTAGGTAAAAGAACTAATGCACATCCCTTGTCAGCTGAGTAGCTGGAGACTTCATAGATTCCAAGGCCAGAAGGGACCACTGTGATTGTCTTATCTGACCTCCTGTATAACACAGGCCAGAGAACTGCGCCCAAATAATTCCTAGAGCAGAGCTTTTAAAAAAAAAATAGCCCATCTCAATTTAAAAATGGGCAGTGATGGAGAATCGATCATGACCCTTGGTAGATTGTTCCACTGGTTAATTACTCTCACTGTTAAAATGTGTACCTTATTTCCAGTCTGAATTGTCCAGTTTCAACTTCCAGCCAACTTTCAGATAGTGTTAGATAGTAGTTCTCAAACTTTTGTACTGGCGACCCCTTTCACACAGCAAGCCTCTGAGTGCAACCCCCCTTATAAATTAAAAACACTTTTTTATACATTTAACACCATTATAAATGCTGGAGGCAAAGTGGGGTTTAGGGTAGAGGCTGACAGCTCACGACCCCCCATGTGACAACCTCATGACTCCCTAAGGGGTCCCGACTCCCAGTTTGAGAACCCTTGGTGTTAGACCTTTCTCTGCTACATTGAAGACCCCATTGTTTGTGCAGTTTTACACCTATCCCCTAGCAGTGGTGTAACCATTGTAATGAACTGAGGTGGGTGCATGTACTGGAGTGAGCTACATTTAATATTGCCGTCTGCGGGATGGAATCAGAGCTGACACACTATTTGCCATAAGCTCCATGCTGCCAGCCATCAAGGGCAATTTGCTATTAGCTCGAGCAACAGGGATTTGGGCTTTTGGAGCTGGGTTCTAGCCCCACTGTCACTGCCTGGTTCCAAGTGGGAGTGGCATGCAGCACAGAGCCACTGGTGAGTTCTCGGTGCCCAGAGTGTACAGTGGAAACCCAGTTCCACGAGAGACACCAGCCCACCGGGGAATTGCAGCCCCCTGCTTCAATCCTTTGCCGTGCACACAGCCCCCCAGTGCAGACCACGGGCCTTGCCAAACGATGCTTCCATTCTGCCCATAAGACTACACGTCCCAATATGCAACGCGGCGGGGGCGTCTCCGGACGGATCCCAGCATGCAACGCTCTAAGCCCATGGGCCATGGCGGACGGCGTGCGTGCAGAACTACATTTCCCAGGGTGCGCCGCGGCTAGCGGCCGGCGGTCCCGGAGCGGATATCCGGCTCCGCCTCACCCACCGCCACTCTCGGGCCGCCGGGCTGAGGAGAGCGAGAGGCGCAGCCCGGAGTCCCCCGAGCGGAGCGCCCGGCCCGGCCCCGCCATGGGCTGCACGCTGAGCGCCGAGGACAAGGCGGCGGTGGAGCGGAGCAAGATGATCGACCGCAACCTGCGGGAGGACGGCGAGAAGGCGTCCAAGGAGGTGAAGCTGCTGCTGCTCGGTGAGGAGGGGCCGGCGGGGGGGGCTCGGGCCGGACCCTGTCGCCGCGGGAGGGGAGGGGGAGGGGCGCCGCCGTCCAGCTCCCGGGGCGCGCCCAGCGCTGGGCCTGCGGCCGGCTCGGCCGAACGAGCCCCCGGGGCTGCTTGTCCTGCCGCCCGCTTCCGGTGGGGGGGGGGAGCTCTCTGGGCAGGCGGGGCACTTGGCAGCTCGGCTCGCCGGTGGAGAGCGAGGGCTTCGGAGACGGGCTCTTCTCCGGACGCGGCTCCGCGAGCGCCCCGCTCCGGGTCCGAGCGGCTCCTCTTCGCCAGCAAAGGTGCTCGTGCCCGGCAGCTGGTGGGCACGCTCGCTTCACCAGCCCTTGTGATTGGCGCTTGGTGCATCAGCCGAAATCGAGTCCGGCTCCTTGCGTGACTCGGGCTGCGTCTCTGCTAGTTCTTCCGTCCGCAAACCTTTGGTCAGTCGGGGTGTGAAAAAAACCTCTCCCTGGCCGACATAATTTTCACCAACAAAAGCAACGGTGTCGCCGGGAGAGCGTCTTCTGCTAGCATAGCTAATGCTGCTCACGGGGGATGTTTTAATTATGCCGGCAGGAGGGCTCTCTCCCGCCGGCATAGACCGGCTACATGAGAGATCTTGCTGTGGCGCATCTGTGTCGCAGTAAGATCCGTAGTGGAGACGTGGCTAACTGGTCTCCACAGTGCTTGCAGGAGTGAAATATAATGTCTTGTTGTCACCAAAATCGGAGTTCTGGACATGTGCAGGAAGCATATCCTCTGAGTAAGGAGATGCTATTTTTAAATAGGTCACTTTTCTGATGGTAACATTGTGCTGCAAGAATATTTGCCTGCAATCCAGTATTTACTTATTAAAGTTTGTTGATTTGTGTTTTTTCAATATACTTCTTTGAATAAACAAATATTTTGGGGCTACAAATAAAGTGCCGTGTTCTGTCTGGTTTTTATTAACCCTATTGGAGGCTTGTGCATAGGGGTATAATGAAGAATACTGAGATAAAATGAAGCAAATGAAAATTAAAGATTGCCTCTTAGGGGAAAATTGCTGAATAGTGAGCTGTAGCTCACAAAAGCTTATGCTCAAATAAATCCCTTAGTCTCTAAGGTGCACTCCTTTTCAAAGTGAAATGGTGACAATCCCATTTCTTGAGTAATTTAAAATGAGCTAAAGAATCAAGTGTGAGGAACAACCTTGCATTTGTTTGGGGTGGAAGGTGGGTTAGCTAATTTCTCTATTTCATAATCAGTTGCTTTGTGAAGTTTGCAGTTTCAGTTAGAGACATGATCTAGCTCTGGTTTGTGTATTGATCTACTTAGAAGTATGTGTACTAGTGAGCTTCTCTCATTTGTGTGGGAAACGTTACACTAAGATTTCTTTCACTGTGCTAACTGTGTTAGACTGTATCAGCAAAAACAAACGAGGAGTACTTGTGGCACCTTAGAGACTAACATTTATTTGGGCATAAGCTTTTGTGGGCTTATGCCCAAATAAATGTTAGTCTCTAAGGTGCCACAAGTACTCCTCATTGTTTTTACTAAGATTTCTGGTTTCCTAATGGGAGGCAGCCATGGGAATCCTAAGAGCAATGTGTATTGCTTAAGTTGTTTTTCACCTGTATGTACTGTGTGAGGCACTGAGGTTCATGGTCCTTTGTATAGAAAATTTTTTGATTGGCTGTATGTGGTAAGTCTTCCTCCTTGAGAGTTTGTTCCTTTGTTAGTAAATAGTAGTTGCAAAATTGGTAGAGAAGGGACTTTCAATGGGCTTAGTAACCTTTTTGATACTGTGTACGTGGGGTTTTTTGTGCGCCATGATGCTGGAATACAGCTAACACTGAAATGCCACTTTGAAAGGAATTTGCAATGGTGTTAGCAGTTATGCCTGTACACAAGAGGCCTAAGTAATGTACAGAAAAGCTGTACGAATAATCAGAATACGTAGCAGTGTTCACACAGAGTGGGAGAGACTTTTCAAAAGCATGAATGGTGGTTATGCTCCTAACTTCTGTTGTCTTTCAGTGGCTGTTAATTGGCCTAACGGCCATTTGTGTTTTTGAAAAAGTCTCTGTATAACTCGTATTTTAAAAAAATCCGAGCTTAGTAAGGTCTCTGAATTAAAGGATCCCACAAAGATGTTTGCTCTCTATGTATTTGGTAACGTACAGCTAAAACAGAACAATCAATTGCTAGGATAAAATGCATGCTTTAGTCATTGCATTAAAATTTCAGAAAGCTAGATGAACAGCATGTGAATTTTAAACAGTTTGAGATAGCATTTTTCTTTAAAAAATGAATATAAAAATGTCTCCGTTGAAGCAACGTAGCTCATTTCATTAAATTGTAAGAGACCTTTGGAGTGTTTAATAACTGGAGCAACGCACTCAATGCTGATGCAGAGTAGTTGAGAAGAAATGTGTTGCTTTATGTAAAGTCCAAACCCACTCTGTAATCATCTTTTTAAAATTCAGAAATACTTTGAATGAAGGTGAGAACACTCCATATACATCTTCCCAGCAGCTCTTCAAATAAGTGGCCTAGTTTTGCTCTTCTCTGCAGAATTATGTAGGTTGGGAAAGCTCACATAGGCAAGATCTAGTCATTTTCCCCTCCCTCAGCCTTTTAACAGAATCTTCAATGTTATGATACTTCTAAATTACTACACTGTTCAAAATGTGGGTTACACCATATCTCAGGATTCTAACTGCATTTGACTTCTTCTCCGCCCCTTTTAAAAAGAGATTCTAGAATTTTTGGACTAGCCTTTTTTCAGCTACACATCCTGTTACTACAGGCCCTTTTTGTTCCTCTGGGTTTCTACTTTTCTTTTCTTTTTTGCAGTTGTTTTGGTTTTGCCCTTCTTGAGAGCAGCCCAGAACTGGAAGAAAAATAGGGTTCTAAGTTGTCTGGTCTTGCTCACTAAGCCCTTTCACGGCGGCTCTCGGGTCATCAGTGTAACCTGATGAATTGTATATCCATATTTGCATTTCTGTAGCACCTTTCATACAAGGGTGCCCAATTACTTTACAAATAATGCTTGTTTCACAACCCTGCCTGTTAGGTAGCAATGTGTTACACCAATTTTAGACATAAGGAAATGTAAGAAGAGAGTAGTGACTTGCCCAACATCACACACGACCGTGTCTGCACTAGGTAATTGTCCTGTTGCTGACTGCTGTTAATGGGTCTTTTTGAACTAGTGCTGAAAATGGCTTTAACTGGTGTGGACACCAGTCTTCAGCAACATTATAGAAAACATTGTTGACATCTATTGTTGACAGCAGGTCAATCTCCTAGCATATGGGAGACTGTGGAGAATCTGTGGGAGAGCAGGGAATAGAACCAAGGAGTCCTTGCTCAGATCTCTGCTCTAGACCACACTCCCTTCTTTCTATTAGTTTGTAACCAGTTCCTCCAAGAAAATGCTACTGTGCAGGAACAGACATGCAATTTAGATGCCGTATAATTCTGTGGGATTTTCCTGTGACGGTGAGCAGCAAAGCGTGGGAGGGTATGGAAATTGTATGGTTTTTACCTACTCAGTTTAACTCCTACCATGTGCTGTAAGTAGGGTCCTTCTTTTTTAGTTTTTGTTTTGTTTGTTTTTTCCTGGGAATTTCAGTGTCTATTACCACAACAACAAAAACAGGTGAAAATGCATGTGAAAAACTATTTTTTTTGGGGGGGGGTAAATATCAAGGTTTATTTTGGTGTATGGAAAGTATTCAGTAGATTAATGCTTTGAATGCCATTCATCAGTGTGGTTTGCTGCAGAATTAAAACAGAACAAAACCTCCGAGTTTAAAGAAAACAATGTGTATCTAATCCACAAATAACTTTTCATTTGAATAAATAGTTTATTATTGTAGACTTAGAAGTATTAGCCTATAAATATTTACATTTAATAATTGGGTCATGCCATTTGCAGCACGTACACTCCACTTCATCCTTTTCTCATTTTGTGTTTTTAAAACTTTTTTGAATAATTCCTTGCGTTTTGAAACTTATTCCAATACAGATTTTTGTTTTCTTTCCGTTTTAGTGTCAGATCTTTAAATCGTTACCTGCTAACCGTTTGAAATGTGGATGTGATGGATGTCAGATTCATCAGTACTTGCAGATGCGCGCACACTTCAGAGCTTGTGTGTGAGCCTGTTTATTGTGTATATCTTCTAAACTAATGCATAGCCTTCCTTCAACAGGCAGCTTTGCATATACACACAGACTAATGTATTATCATAATACATTAATCTCATGCAATGTATTATATTTTCCTAATAAAACAAGTTTATTTTTTATATATTTGAATGACACGAGTATGGTGAAAATTGGAAAAAACTGAATAATACTTGTAAAACCTGTGAAATTTTCCGTAAAAATGGGTTTATACTGACATATATAATAATATATGACATATAACAGGCAGTTCCAGTGTTGAATCCAGTTGGTATCACTCCTCTGAATAGAACATTTTGCTAGATGGCATCTTTGCTGACGCATCCCCTGTTTGAACTGTTCATGCATAACATGCATTTTACCCGTCTTTTTTTCCCCCTAATTCCAAGGTACTTGAATGTAATTTAAAAACACATACAAAATAATTGAAACAGAAGCCCATCCTAAAACAACCCTGACCTACGTAACCAGTTTAACCAAAGAGACATTCTACAAAACACTCCCTACCTTCTCTAGAGACCTGAGCCACCAGTTATTTATTTAGCCCTTCCCTGAGCTCAGGATAACGGGCTCTGTGTTGTGCCATGAAGTTCAACAATTTTTGGCTATTTCTGACCAAAGGGCTGGAGGATGAATTCCAAGGGTGAGGGCCATTCATTGAAAATGCCTTGCCACTACTTCCTGGTAAACTAGAAAGTCAAGTGCTTTAGTGCCACAGCTGATCAGCTCTGGACAGTACCTCAAAAACAGGACATCTAGGGTTTCATAGGGCAAAATTCTCAAACTCCGCCTAAAACTGGAAGGCAGACAGTGGAAATTACGGTGCACTAATGTAACAAGGTCATCTAATACAAGTTGGGTTTCTATACAGTACCTAAATCTCAACCCAGACTGTGAGGAGGCTTGTCTAAGGCATCTGATTCATGAAAGTTCTCCTTGCACCTCCAGAACTTCATTGAGTGACGCAGGGAATTGTCATGTCCCCTCCATATTCTCCCCCCCCCCCCCAAAGAACTGAAGTATTTATCTACAAACCATTTACTCATCACAGTGTGAAAGGCTTTAATTCTCTCAAGGTTGAGGAGACAGCCCTGATCCATCAGGCAATCAGAGTAAATCTGCTGTCAGAGACTTTATGGCATAGAATAAAAAAGTGGTGGTCTGTGAGCTTTGGAATGAGACTTGTGCCATGGTGCTTTGCAGTCTTCTCTCTCGCTTCTTGGGTCATCTGTAAACCATTTGTGTGGAAGAGCTAAGATGGACATTTCTGGGATAATCATCATCATATTAATAGCTGAGGACAAACAGTTTTGTAAAGTACTGCTTAACCATTGGTAGATCGATGTTTCCTGCCCCTCAGAAGCTTTCTGAGCATGCTTGCTCCATTAATCTTAGAGGCATAGCATCAAACAGGTTTTGTTCAACTAGAAAGGGGTGCCCCAAAGACAAGTCCTCTTCTCTGTAAGTTAAACAAATCACAACTAAGTTAATTCCGACAAAGCATTTTATATTCCTTGTGTATGTATGATTCAAAAGCAATCTCGTAATTTTAAGTGTCTACAATTTAAATATTTACAGATAGTTGGTATGCATTCTGTTCTATAGTGACTTTGCTATGTCCCATTTCATAAGAAGTAGAATGGGGACATTCCTGTTGCATCCAACTTCCTCAATTTTTAATGTCATAACTTTCTGCTGTTTTCCAGTATTGAAATTAGCAGTTGTTTGCATCTGATTTCTAATCTTATTTCAGTGGTTAAACTGGTCACAACCCCCAGATTGGCTTATGAAAGGCAATCCGGGTGGGGAAGGTCACCAGCACTGAATGCTTCGTTAGTCTGTGGCCATTACACTGGGCTGCTGTAAGAGTGCTCATGTAGTCGCGTTATGCCGATGGGAGAGTGCTCTCCTGTTGACATAATAGCTACCACCGCTCATTGAGCTGGTTTTACGTCCACAGGAGAGCTTTTCCTGCTGACATAGCGCTGTGCACATGAGCGCTTATGCCAGCAAAACATATGTCGCTCAGGGGTTTTTGTTTTTTTATGGTTTTTTCACACCCCTGAGTGACACATGTTTTGCTGGCATAAGCACTAGCGTAGACATGGCCTAAAGCAAAGAAAATCTCCCTCCTTTTCATACCATGCCCTGGTAACTTTTTAAGATCAAGTCTTCTTCTGTCTGGTCTTATATCAGACACAAATTATATAGGCTTAATAATGCATTGATACTTTTTTATTCTATTTTTTATAATAAATGATAAGGGACTTGTGAATTTTGTTTACTTCAGATCAGGGGTTGCCAACCTGAAAAGATTGAGAATAACTGCTTTATTTGATCTGGCTGTCAGAGTATGAGTGTGTGTGACTACTACATATGGCATGTTTAAGTTACTTCAAGAATGAATATTTTTAACTTAGTTCTTATGTCATTCAATAGAAAAAAGCCTTTGTGAAAGGACATTAAGAGGAAGACTTTAGTCATATGATTGGGTAGATGTTTGAAGTACTTCCAACTAAAAGATTGACTAGGGAATGCTGCAGCATTTTAATCCCTTTCATTCTCCTGCACATTTAAGTATGACAGCTGGGCTTGATGTAAACCTGTGTAGGTGAGAAAGAGGCAGCTAAAGCAGTTTACCTAGGAGATGTTTGTTTGATCTTTTGTCAAACAATGTTTAGTGCTTTTCATGACTAGTATCAATAGGTGTCTTGTGTTCCATGTTGGTAACATGGGTTTAGTTGGCTTTTAAATGCTCCCAAGGCTGCAGTGTGAAGTGCTGCAAAAACAACTACAAAACAAAAATGCAAGGATGATGGTGGTACTATGCATAGTTCAAGATACGTAGAAGTGGTCTCTAATGCTTTAGTTGTATTAAAAAAAAAAAAAAAAATCTTTCTCTGGAGAGGAAATGAGACCCTGCTGAGATTTTGTAATCTTATGGACTTGCTCTGTTATCAACCAGGGATGTAACTCTGCTGGTGCAAGCCCCTAGTATAGATGGGTACAGCTAGTATTTGCACAGGTGGAGCTTATACCAGTTGGCCACTGATGGCTGGAATTAGAGCAAACCCTGGTGTGGATAAGGCCCTGAAATCCCATGCAATTGAGTAATAAGGCTTTGAGCAATCTGTCAGGTTTGTGAAGGCCTTTCTTTGCATTTGGGGTTAATTTTGTGTGCTAAAGATGTGCTCCATTGTCAATATTCATGTGGAAACTAACAATTCTACTATAAATCAAGTTTTATCTATTTTCCACTATTATCTGTTGGATTCAATCTTCTTGCTGCCCATACCTAATCATTATGGTGTGTTAGTGATGGTTAGCAACAAGTTCAAAGTGCTTCAGTGATGAATGCTGCAATTTGAATATTATTGCACATAGTTTTTGAATGCAGAGAGCCTTCTAGCATAATCAAATATCCTGTTTTTGCTGATATGCTCATAGGTTATAAAGGGAATAAGCAACTTTACTATGTTGCAGAACTTGAGTATACTAAGATCCTCGGAGAATCATGGAAGACTGTCTACGTAGGAGATCCTGTCTAATTGTAAAGCTGAACTGGTTACAACACTATTGTTCCTTAACCCCATTACAACATGGCCAACAAGTTGTAATGGAGCTAAGACCTTATTTTATCCCTGTAACCATGTTGAAACCTCTAGGCTACAACTTTTAGTGCTTTTATAGCTGAATCTGGGGATGGACTGTTCTGATCCAGTTCAGAGAGTTGGTTAAAGCAGTTCCACAGAAGACTTAGATTTGAATTAGGGATAATGCATATTGTTTAGACACCCCCCCACCCCAAAATAATTAGTTTCCTCTTCTGCGGTTTTTTATCTAAAAATCTACTTATGTTAATTCCATATACCAATATTTCTTTGCCTGACCTTCAGTTAGAGAGTAGGTTCTCTAGTGCACCCTTGTATTTTCTAATGGCTAAATCAAGTTTCCTAATCTGTAATGTCCTGATATGTCTGTAGCCTTTTTTTTTTTGAAAGGCTGCTGTGGATTTTACTTAAACATTATGAAAGGTCACAAGTTGTAATATTTTTCTCCACGTATAAAGCGTAAATTTTACCTGTATCTTTGAATTCAGCATTTTTCTGCTTCCCGTTGGCCATCCTGCCTTAGTGACCTCATTTGTGAAATAGTATTATATGGAACTCTTAAATAAGTTTCTAACCTGTTTTTATGCTGGCCTAGACAGATTGGCTCTTGTTCTATTTAGTTTATTTGGGTTTTTTTGATTGGCAGGCATGACTGTTGCGCTCAAATATAATACACAATGCCAAGTACTTCCCAGTCTTCCTACAGGGCACTCTCTCAATTACAATTTCAAAAGCCTTGAGGCAGTTGTTACATATTTAGTCCCTTAAGTAAAAAGTAGGTTAATAAACAGTGCCATGAACATTTTATATGCTCAAAAGTGACAGTATTTTGAATGTTAACTTTAATGTCTTTGATACATATACAGTGTAATGGTCCCATAACCTGGTTTGTCCAGTTAAAATTGAGATGGATTGGATGACGTAATACTATATTGCTATATTTAACTTCTGTGCCTAATAACTCTAATTACTTTGCTGCTGTGAATTTTCAATCAATTATATGAACTTAAATTATTGTATTTAATTTCCTATCTTAGAAAAATCTGTTTCCTGCAGAAATAAATGCACATGATTATCTGCTTCAATAGTTAGTAATAGGGGAGATGCACAAACTGATTGCATTGGGCCATTTTTTAACCTAACACTTTTACAGAAGAGAAGGTGGTGTCTTGTTATGCCACACTGGGTGGATGTAGTATTTTTGCCTTTGGCTTCTGACTTAGAGGTTGGTGTGATGAATGCATCCTGTTATATTGTGATTAACTTCCTTCCTTTGTAACAACCTCAGCTTTTAATGGAGCAGTGTGGATGCTGGCCACTGTCAAACTATCTGATTAGCCCTTTTTCTAAGGGTATGTCTACACTACGAAATTAGGTCAAATTTATAGAAGTCAGTTTTTTAGAAATCGTTTTTATATAGTAGATTGTGTCCCCACTCAATGCTCTAAGTGCATTAACTTGGTGGAGTGCTTCCACAGTACCGAGGCTAGCATCGACTTCTGGAGTGTTGCACTGGGTAGCTATCCCATAGTTCCCGCAGTCTCCTCTGCCCATTGGAATTCTGGGTTGAGATCCCAATGCCTGATGGGGCAAAAAACAGGTGGTTCTGGGTACGTGTCGTCCAGGCCCGCCCACCCTCTCTCCCTCGGTGAAAGCAACAGCAGACAATCGTTTCACACCTTTTTTCCTGACTTACCTGTGCAGATGCCATACCACGGCAACCATGGAGCCCGCTCAGCTCACTGTCACCGTATGTCTCCTGGGTGCTGGCAGACGCGGTACTGCATTGCTACATAGCAGCAGTAACCCATTGCCTTGTGGCAGCAGACAGTGCAATAGGCCTGAAAACCATCCTCATCATGTCTGAGGTGCTCCTGGCCGCCTCGGTAAGGCCGGTCCAGACATGGGCACAGGGACTAAATTAGGAGTGTCTTGACCGGGTCATTCTCTTTAGTCCTGCAGGCAGTCCTATTGTACCATCTTCTGCTCGGCAGGCAGGAGATGAGGATGGCTTGCAGTCCTACTGCACCGTCTGCTGCCAACCAAAGATCTAAAAGATAGATGAAGTGGATCAAAACAAGAAATAGACCAGATTTGTTTTGTATTTATTTGCTCCTCCCTCCCTCCGTGAAATCAATGGCTGACAGTCGTTTCGGTGAGGTCTGTCAGGGGCACCTTGAAAACTTTAATGGAGATTCAGTCCTGCCTGAAATACCAGAGGGAGGGATAGCTTAGTGGGTTGAGCATTGGCCTGCTAACCCCAGGGTTTTGAGTTCAATCCTTGAGGGGACCATTCTGTGACCATTGTGTTTCTCCTTGATGTAAAGCCACCCCTTTGTTGATTTTAATTCCCAGTAAGCCAACCCTGTCAGCCATGTCGTCAGTCACCACTCCCTCCGTCAGAGCAACGGCAGACAATCGTTCCGCGCCTTTTTTCTGTGCAGACACCACACCACGGCAAGCATGGAGCCCGCTCAAATCACTCTGGCAATTAGGAGTACATTAAACACCATTTAAACACCATTAAACATGCGCATTATCCAGCAGTATATGCAGCACCAGAACCTGGCAAAGCAAAACCGGGTGAGTAGGTGACGTCAGTGTGGTGATGAGGACATGGAAGCAGACTTCGCTCAAAGCACGGGCCCTGGCAGTGTGGGCATCATGGTGCTAATGGGGCAGGTTCATGTGGTGGAATGCCGATTTTGTGCCCAGGAAACAAGCACAGACTAGTGGGACCGCATAGTGTTGCAGGTCTGGGACGATTCTCAGTGGTTGTGAAACTTTCACATGCGTAAGGGCACTTCCATGAATCTTTGAGTTGCTTTCCCCTGCCCTGAGGCGCAAGAATGCCAAGATGAGAGCAGCCCTCACAGTTGAGAGGCGAGTGGCAATAGCCCTGTGGAAGCTTGCAACAACCGACAGCTACCGGTCAGTCGGGAATCAATTTGGAGTGAGCAAATCTACTGTGGGGGCTGCTGTGATGCAAGTAGCCAATGCAATCAAAGATCTGCTGATATCAAGGGTAGTGGCCCTGGGAAATGTGCAGGTCATAGTGGATGGCTTTGCTGCAATGGGATTTCCTAACTGTGGTGGGGCCATAGACGGAACCCATATCCCTATCTTGGCACCGGAGCACTAAATCGGTGAGTACATAAACCACAAGGGGTACTTTTCAATAGTGCTGCAAGCACTGGTAGATCACAAGGGACGTTTCACCAACATCAACGTGGGATGGCCGGGAAAGGTGCATGACGGTCGCCTCTTTAGGAACTCGGGGCTCTTCGAGCAGTTGGAAGAAGGGACTTACTTCCCAGACCAGAAAATAACCGTTGGGGATGTTGAAATGCCTATAGTTCTCCTTGGGGACCCAGCCTACCCCTTAATGCCATGGCTCATGAAGCCATACGCAGGCACCCTGGACAGTAGTCAGGAGCTGTTCAACTACAGGCTGAGCAAGTGCAGAATGGTGGTAGAATGTGTATTTGGACGTTTAAAAGCACGCTGGCGCAGTTTACTGACCTGGTTAGATCTCAACAAAACCAATATTCCCATTGTTATTACTGCTTGCTGTGCGCTCCACAATCTGTGAGTAAGGGGAAGATGTTTATGGCGGGGTGGGAGGTTGAGGCAAATCACCTGGCCGCTGGTTACGCGCAGCCAGACACCAGAGTGGTTAGAAGAGCACAGGAGGACGTGGTGTGCATTAGAGAATGTTTGAAAACCAGTTTCATGACTGGCCAGGCTACGGTGTGAAAGTTCTGTTCGTTTCTCCTTGATGAAACCCCTCGCCCCTTGATTCACTCGACTTCCCTGTAAGCTAACCACCCTCCCCTCCTCCCTTCAATCACCGCTTGCAGAGGCAATAAAGTCATTATTGCTTCACATTCATGCATTCTTTATTAATTCATCACACAAATAGGGGGATAACTGCTAAGGTAGCCTGGGAGGGGTGGTGAAGGAGAGAAGCACTGGGGGGGTGGTGGAGGAGGAAAGGACAAGGCCACACAACACTTTAAAAGTTTAAAACATTGAATGCCAGTCTTCTGTTGCTTGGGCAATCCTCTGGGGTGGAGTGGCTGGGTGGCCGGAGGGCCCCCCATCACATTCTTGGGTGTCTGGGTGAGAAGGCTATGGAAATTGGGGAGGAGGGTGGTTGGTTACACGGGGGCTGTAGCGGTGGTCTGTGCTCCAGCTGCCTTTCCTGCGGCTCAGCCATATGCTGAAGCATATTAGTTTGATCCTCCAGCAGCCTCAGCATTGAATCCTGCCTCCTCTCATCATGCTGCCTCCACCTTTCAGCTTTAGCCCTCTCTTCAGCCTGCCACCTCTTTTCCCGGTCATTTTGTGCTTTCCTGCACTCTGACGTCTGCCTCCACACATTTGTCTGTGCTCTGTCAGTGAGGAGAGGACAGCATGAGGTCAGAACATTTCATCGCGAGTGCGTTTTTTTTTGCCTTCTAATCTTTGCTAGCCTCTGGGAAGGAGAAGATCCTGTGATCTTTGAAACACATGCAACTGGTGGGGGGGGGGGGGGAGGGACAGTGGTATTTAAAAAGACACATTTTATAGAACAATGGGTACACTTTTTTTCACAGTAAACCTTGTTGTTAATATTTATCACGTGCTTTTGTTCCAAGGTCGCATTTTACCTTCCCCCACCGTGTGGCTAGCCCCTCTCCCCTCCCCGTGGCTAACAGCGGGGAATATTTCTGTTCAGCCACAGGCAAACATCCCAGCAGGAACGGGCACCTCTGAATGTCCCCTTAAGAAAAGCACCCTATTTCAACCAGGTGAGCATGAATGATATCACTCTCCTGAGGATAACACAGAGATAAAGAACGGGGGTGTTCGAATGCCAGCAAACATACACTGCAGTGCTTTGTTCTACAATGAGTCCCGAGTACGTGCTACTGGCCTGGAGTGGTAAAGTGTCCTACCATAGTGGACAGAATAAGGCTGCCCTCCCCAGAAACCTTTTGCAAAGGCTTTGGGAGTACATCCAGGAGATCCATGAATGCCAGGACAAATTAATCATTAAACATGCTTGCTTTTAAACCATGTATAGTATTATTTTAAAAGGTACGCTCACCAGAGGTCCCTTTTCCACCTGGCAGGTCCCGGAGGCAGCCTTGGGTGGGTTCAGGGGGTACTGGCTCCAGGTCCAGGGTGAGAAACAGTTCCTGGCTGTCGGGAATACCGGTTTCTCCGCTTGTTTGCTGTGAGCTATCTACAACTTCATCATCCTCATCTTCCTTGTCCCCAAAACCTGCTTCTCTGTTGCCCCCATCTCCATTGAAGGAGTCAAACAACACAGCTTGGGTAGTGGTGGCTGAACCCCCTAAAATGGCATGCAGCTCATCATAGAAGCGGCATGTTTGGGGCTCTGACCCGGAGCGGCCGTTTGCCTCTCTGGTTTTCTGGTAGGCTTGCCTCAGCTCCTTAAGTTTCACGTGGCACTGCTTTGGGTCCCTGTTATGGCCTCTGTCCTTCATGCCCTGGGAGATTTTGACAAATATTTTGGCATTTCGAAAACTGGAACAGAGTTCTGATAGCACAGATTCCTCTCCCCATACAGCGATCAGATCCTGTATCTCCCGCTCGGTCCATGCTGGAGCTGTTTTTATGCTTCTGGGAGTCCATCATGGTCACCTCTGCTGATGAGCTCTGCACTTACCTGGAGCTTGCCACGCTGGCCAAACAGGAAATTGAAATTCAAAAGTTGACGGGCCTTTTCCTGTCTACCTGGCCAGTGCATCTGAGTTGAGCGCTGTCGAGAACGGTCACAATGGAGCATTCTGGGATAGCTCCTGGAGGCCAATACTGTCTAATTGCATCCACAGTACCCCAAATTCAACCCGGCAAGGCCAATTTCAGTGCTAATCTCCTTGTTGGGGGTGGAGTAAGGAAATCTATATTTTAAGAGCCCTTTAAGTTGAAAAAAAGGGCTTCGTGGTGTGGACAGGGTTAAATCGATTTAATGCTGCTAAATTCGACCAACTCCTATTGTAGATGAGGGCTAATTGACAGTAGGTCTGGCTATCTGACCTGCTTTGCTCTCCTCCTGATGGCCTCACTTCCTCTTCCCTCGACCTTGTCTGCTTTAGCAGCAGTCCTTAAGTAGCACATGGTTTCTAGTTCTGGCATGGAAGAGTTTACTGAAAGTCACACTGATTCTAAACGCTGTCATTGATTTAGAGAAAAGAATACTGCTTCTAAGTCTTCAAGTATTTTGAGGACTTAAACCAGGAAAGTAGTGTACTAGAAAGTATAAGCATTTCTGTGTGAGAAGGGAAGCATTCAGGTTCACTGGCTAGGGAGAAACACCGAATAAGGGATGAGAAAGGGAGATAACATCCCTTTGGGTCAGATGACTTGACTTAAGTCACTCCCACTCCGCACTCGTAACTCTTCTCCAGATACTGTAGAAAGACGCACAGACTCTCCAGAGTTATTGGAAATCTTGTTACAGCAATATAAGGCTGACTTTGGTCTCCCTTAGCATACCAGAAGAAAAATTGTCCATTTCAGATCGTGCGTGTGGCCTGTCATCAAAGTAGGGGAATTTGACAAAATTTGAGGCAAATAAAATAAGCTGTTTCTCACCTATGGACCTTAGAGGGAAAAATGATGCCATGAACTTTTTAAAAAGTCTAGCGCTTGACCTCTTACCTCCAATACAACTAGGCCTTGACATTTCAGATTTATTTAGGAGCCCTTGATGAAATGGAATGCATAGGATTATTCATGCAAAAGTTTATTCATGGTGGAAATAGGAACCTATGAACATTTTGTCAACTTTCAGTGAACTTCATCAAATTCTCCAAAGGTTGCAGCGTCTGCTCCTTTCTGGAATGGTCTGGCGCACTTTGCAAAGTTTGCCCACAGGAGTCCTGCAGAGATTATAAACCCAATATGGACTGTAGCTGCGGGTAGAAACTGTACTCGGACTCCCATAAAATTTAGACACCTCCTAAGATCCCTTGCTTGGCTGCCATTGTTTGCAAATCTCTCTTCCTCCTCCCCCCCACCCCCCACCGGTATTCCAGGTGTCTTTGCAGCTTCTAGGAGGAAGTGGTCTCAACAAGGACCAGATTTCTCTGTAGAAATTTTCCAGTCCTGTCCAGCTTTTCCCACTCCCTTTTGCAGCCCAGGTTAATGCAGTCTTGAGTTGGTTCCCAAACAAGGACTTTAGTCTAATGATTGATCACTGCTTCCAAAACAATAATGATGTTTACTGGTAAAAAGTGCCTTTATCTAAAAGGCATATTTAATTTCTGGTCCAGGACAATGGGGTGGCTTCAAATTTTTTTACTATTGCATTCATTTAATTTTCTGTACCGAGAATGTTGAAACATGCAATCATCTAATTGCTATCCAAAGCTGTTTCTTGGCAGTTTACTGATTTGCTGTTGCTTCCCAGTTAACTGATCAATTTTAGCTTCTTGTGAAGCTTGGATTTTTCTTCATTTCAGGAAGGCATCTGGCTTCCTTTAAGGAAGTGAATGGTTGATAATGTCCCCTTTGCATAAATGCACTCACTGATGCTATTACTAGTATGGGGTTCATCACAAAGCTGCAGTGTACAGTGCTCCTCCTTGAAGCCAATGGGAGTTCTGTGCCTGAGCTTTTGTTTAGCCTCTGTGGGTTTATCTACCCTGCTGTTAGATACCTGCACCGGGCCTGTGCCTGCTGGCTCAGGCCGTGGGCCTCTTTAATTGCAGTTTTCAGAGTAGCAGCCGTGTTAGTCTGTATTCGCAAAAAGAAAAGGAGGACTTGTGGCACCTTAGAGACTAACAAATTTATTAGAGCATAAGCTTTCGTGAGCTACAGCTCACTTCATCGGATGCATTCAGTGGAAAATACAGTGGGGAGATTTATATACACAGAGAACATGAAACAATGGGTGTTGCCATACACACTGTAACCAGAGTGATCACTTAAGGTGAGCTATTACCAGCAAGGGAGGGTGTGTGTGTGTTTGTGTGTGAGAGAGCCTTTTGTAGTGATCAAGGTGAGCTATTTCCAGCAGTTGACAAGAACGTCTGAGAAACAGTGGGGGTGGGGGATAAACATGGGGAAATAATTTTACTTTTTGTAATGACCCATCCACTCCCAGTCTCTATTCAAGCTTAACTTAATTGTATCCAGTTTGCAAATTAATTCCAATTCAGCAGTCTCTCTTTGGAGTCTGTTTTTGAAGTTCTTTTGTTGAAGTATTGCCACTTTTAGGTCTGTGATGGAGTGACCAGAGAGATTGAAGTGTTCTCTGACTGATTTTTGAATGTTATAGTTCTTGACGTCTGATTTGTGTCCATTTATTCTTTTGTCTAGTTTGACCAATGTACATGGCAGAGGGGCATTGCTGGCACATGATGGCACATATCACATTGGTAGATGTGCAGGTGAACAAGCCTCTGATAGTGTGGCTGATGTGACTAGGCCCTATGATGGTGTCCCCTGAATAGATATGTGGACAGAGTTGGCGACGGGCTTTGTTGCAAGGATAGGTTCCTGGGTTAGTAGTTCTGTTGTGTGGTGTATGGTTGCTGGTGAGTATTTGCTTCAGGTTGGGGGGCTGTCTGTAAGCAAGGACTGGCCTGTCTCCCAAGATCTGAGAGAGTGATGGGCCGTCCTTCAGGATAGATTGTAGATCCTTGATGATGCGTTGGAGAGGTTTTAGTTGGGGGCTGAAGGTGATGGCTAGTGGCGTTCTGTTGTTTTCTTTGTTGGGCCTGTCCTGTAGTAGGTGACTTCTGGGTATTCTTCTGGCTCTGTCAGTCTGTTTCTTCACTTCAGCAGGTGGATACTGTAGTTGTAAGAATGCTTGATCTTGTAGGTGTTTGTCTCTGTCTGAGGGGTTGGAGCAAATGTGGTTTAGATTCATAGATACTAAGGTCAGAAGGGACCACTCTGATCATCTAGTCCGACCTCCTGCACAGCGCAGGCCACAGAATGCCACCCACCACTCCTATGAAAAACCTCACCCATGTCTGAGCTATTGAAGTCCTCAAATCATGGTTCAAAACTTCAAGGAGCAGAGAAGCCTCCCTCGAGTCAACCATGCCCCATGCTACAGAGGAAGGCAAAAAAACCTCCAGGGCCTCTCCAATCTGCCCTGGAGGAAAACTACCTCCCGACCCCAAACATGGCAATCAGCCAAACCCTGAGCACATGGGCAAGATTCACCAGCCAGATACCCAGGATCTATGGTTGTATCATAGAGCTTGGGTGTAGACAATGGATTGTGTGGTGTGGTCTGGATGAAAGCTGGAGGCATGTAGGTAGGAATAGCAGTCAGTAGGTTTCCGGTATAGGGTGGTGTTTATGTGACCATCGCGTATTATCACCGTAGTGTCCAGGAAGTGGATCTCGTGTGGACTGGTTCAGGCTGAGGTTGATAGTGGGATGGAGATTGTTGAAATCGTGGTGAAATTCCTCAAGGGCTTCTTTTCCATGGGTCCAGATGATGTCAGTGTAGCGCGAGTAGGGGCATTAGGGGATGAGAGCTGAGGAAGCGTTCTAAGTCAGCCATAAAAATGTTGGCATATTGTGGGGCCATGTGGGTACCATAGCAGTGCCGCTGATTTGAAGGTATACATTGTCCCCAAATGTGAAATAGTTATGGGCGAGGACAAAGTCATAAAGTTCAGCCACCAGGTTAGCCGTGACATTATCGGGGATACTGTTCCTGACGGCTTGTAGTCCATCTTTGTGTGGAATGTTGGTGTAGAGCCTTCTACATCCATAGTGGCCAGGATGGTGTTTTTAGGAAGATCACCGATGGATTGTAGTTTCCTCAGGAAGTCAGTGGTGTCTCAAAGATAGCTGAGAGTGCTGGTAGTGTAGGGCCCGAGGAGGGAGTCTACATAGCCAGACAATCCTGCTGTCAGGGTGCCAATGCCTGAGATGGTAGGGCATCCAGGATTTCCAGGCTTATGGATCTTGGGTAGCAGATAGAATACCCCAGGTCAGGGTTCCAGGGATGTGTCTGTGTGGATTTGTTCTTGTGCTTTTTCAGGGAGTTTCTCGAGCAAACGCTGTAGTTTCTTTTGGTAACCCTCAGTGGGATCAGAGGGTAATGGCTTGTAGAAAGTTGTGTTGGAGAGCTGCCTAGTAGCCTCTTGTTCATATTTTGACCTATTCATGACGACAGCACCTGCTTTGTCAGCCTTTTTGATTATGATGTCAAAGTTGTTTCTGAGGCTGTGGATGGCATTGTATTCTGCACGGCTGAGATTATGGGCCAAATGATGCTGCTTTTCTACAATTTCAACCTGTGCACGTTGGCAGAAGCACTCTATGTAGAAGTCCAGTCTGTTTTGACGTTCAGGAGGAGTCCACCCAGAATCCTTTTTTTTTTTTTTTTTGTAGTCATAGAATCACAGAATATCAGGGTTAGAAGGGACCTCAGGAGATCATCTAGTCCAACCCCCTGCTCAAAGCAGGCACAATCCCCAATTTTTTTGCCCCAGATCCCTAAATCCCCTCAAGGATTGAACTCACAACCCTGGGTTTCGCAGGCCAATGCTCCAACACTACTCAGTGGTTTGTAGGAACTTCCCTGTGGGTTAATACGTTGGTTAGAGGTGTGTTGGAAATATTCCTTGAGTCGGAGATGTCGAAAATAGGATTCTAGGTCACCACAGAACTGTATCATGTTTGTGGGAGTGGAGGGGCAGAAGGAGAGGCCCCGAGATGGGACAGATTCTTCTGCTGGGCTAAGAGTATAGCTGGATAGATTAACAATATTGCTGGGTGGATTAAGGGAACCACTGTTGTGGCCCCTTGTGGCATGTAGTAGTTTGGATAGTTTAGTGTCTCTTTTCTTTTGTAGAGAAGCAAAGTGTGTTGTAAATGGCTTGTCTACTTTTTGTAAAGTCCAGCCACAAGGAAGTTTGTGTGGAAGGTTTTTTTATGAGTATCCAGTTTTGAGAGCTCATTCTTCATCTTTCCCTGTTTGCTGTAGAGGATGTTGATCAGGTGGTTCCGCAGTTTCTTTGAGAGTGTGCGGCACAAGCTGTCAGCATAGTCTGTGTGGTATGTAAATTGTAATGGATTTTTTTACCTTCAGTCCTTTTGGTATGATGTCCATCTGTTTTCATTTGGAAAGGAAGATGTCTCTCTGTATCTGAGGTTTTTTTTTTTTTTCATTAAGTTGATTTCCACTCCATACAGCTAAATTCAGTGCCTTGCGTAATGACAGGTTTCAGAGTAGCAGCCGTGTTGGTCTGTATTAGCAAAAAGAATAGTACTTGTGGTACCTTAGACTAACAAATTTATTTGAACATAAACTTTTGTGACCTACAGCTCACTTCATCGGATGCATTCAGTGGAAAATTCAGTGGGGAGATTTATTCGGGCTTGGGCAGAAGCCAGTGATCTGGGACCCTCCTACTTCGCAGGGTCCGAGAACCTGGACATCTACACCGCAATTGTTCTCTTAGCCTGAGCTCCGTGAGCCTGCCCGGGTCAGCTGGCATGGGACAGCCATGGGCTTTTAATTGCAGTATAGACATGCCCTGTGGGATCTTAAATAGCTGTTACAAAAATGTGTAACTAGGGGTAGACTTGCTGTTCTACCCCTCAGCATAATGGTGAAAGAAGCCCTATAATACAAATTCTAATAGTTGACCATGTATGAAATATCCCTTTAAAGACCTTGGTGTAGGCTCTTGGGATTTTTGTGGATTGGGGTGGAGTGGATGTCCGCCTGTGGGAGCACCTGAGATTTTGGCCTGGTTTCCATAGGGAAAAAATTCTAAAGCAATTCTGTCAGACTTCCTGATAACCTAGCAGTGAGGACACTGGTTCTAAACAAGCTACCCTTTCGTGTGAACCTATTGTTATGGTGGCTTTTTTCACATTGCTTGGTAATTTGAGTTCCGTCTCATTTTCAGTCATCTCTTCTTTGCACTTTTGCATGTATGCAAACAGAGCCCTGGGGTTCATTGTCTTCATACTGCTAATTTTGAAGAAGGGAATTGAGATGTCTGTTCTCCACGTAATTATAACGTCCCTGCTCTGACATTGGTTAACCAGTCAGCTTAGATTTCTCATGCTGAAATGTGATCTTGTGGGTAGCTGTTCTAATCAAAGCAAAAGGAACAGCCTCACTTACATTTTTGCTCGTGAAAATGTCTGTCTAATGCTTCTGAATTCCAGTTATTTTTGAGCCCAGTAAAATACAGACTCTTATTTCCTGAGCTCTAAGCTTTTGAAAGCTTTATATTTTTTACCTTTTGTTCGGGATCTGCCTCTGATCCCTAAATAAGAGGATGCATGCAGGACCCACAAGAACATCAGATGTAATGTTATCCAGTCACACTAGCCTACTCGGAAAACTGATATTTGGCAAGAGAAATCACAAAGTTTTTTTTCTGTTGTATTTAAATTCCTATTTAGTAATCTAGAGGTGGTTGTCTTGTACTTTAGGGGTAAGTTTTCAAGTCATGTTTAAACAGAATATACATCATAACTGAAGCTGGCTGAAACAGTAAATAAAGGATAGTGATTAAACATCAAATTATTGAGTTGGTTGGGATAGTCTTGGTACAGAATTGGGTCTGCTTATAAGTGATCTGGAAAAAGAAGGAAAATTGAAATGTGAGAAGGAGGAGAGGACCAGGTGGCCTAAAATGTTTTCTCTAACTACTTTATTTTTTTTCTATTTCTACCTTGTTAGAAGGAATCAGATAATGAGAGATGCTCTCTCATCAGATAGTTTGAGGACCACTTCTCCCCCCCCCCCTTTGAGATAGAGTGGGGGCTGACTTGGGATGAGAGGGGAAGATTTAAACAAAAGGAAATATACTTTTTTTTTAAAATTAGAACATCCTTTAGAGTGGGGGCTGACTTGGGATGAGAGGGGAAGATTTAAACAAAAGGAAATATACTTTTTTTTTTAAAATTAGAACATCCTTTATAGCCTATCTTGGCCTATAGTGAAGTTATTGATGCATGTTGTTTCACTGACAAAATGTCAAAATTATGCTATCACACATTCAGCATTGACTGTGCTGCAGAAATAGATAGCTTTAAGATAAATTGCTATTGAAGTTTCCTCAAACACAGAAATGGGAAATGTCATTTGAGAATACACCTGAAAGTAGCCTGCATGAGAATTCCTGCTGCCAGAGCTTTTTGTGGTGGGGGGATAGTCTGTTTTTTTACAAAACTGTATACACTGCTGCTCAAAATACATTGAAGCTATTCTTCAAATATCTCCTCTGTTTCTAAGGGGAATTTAGAGGATCACTGCCAAAATAAAATGAATTTGTGTGTCCCCCTGCGCCCAATGTGGAATTTCCAAAAGGAATATACAGAATATTGGAACCACTAAATTCTTAGGTCTAACCTTAAATATTTTTCTTTATTGAAAGCATGAGAAGCAGTGGAAGAAGAGCACAGCAAAGTTCTCAGAGTGATGGACGTTCCTGATGTCATCTCGGTTGAAATGCACACTGCTCAGAAATGATGGGCAGCCATTTTGGCTACTGAAGTACAGAGGGAAGAGAACAAGAGAGCTAGCTTACTAAATGGAAGATATTTTTGTAAGGAAAAATCACATTGATTCTTAAAAGACCATTACTAAAGTCATCTGTGAAATCTAAAGATTTTGAGTTTCATTAGCCTCATTGCTTTTCAGTCTTGCAGTATCTTCTTTATGGAGCAGACATCTGCCACAAATCTTGGAGAAAAGAAACTTGCTTTGAGACCTGGTGTAAAGTCCTCTTTCTGTTCCTATTGTTTGCTTTAGCAGCTGGATCCAGATAGATATTTTATATTGTCTGAGACTGAACCGAAAGTACCTCAGTATTTGATGTGTAAGTGATGAATGAGGCTGAGCCACATGAAATACTGTTTAAAATATTGAACTGCCTTTCATTACTTATAGCCTTGGGTTGGGTCAAAGACAGAACAGCTGAAAACTCATTGCTGGTACTTTGCCTCAACAGCACAGAGCTGCTCTGATGAAATACATCTAAGGGTACTTGTGGCACCTTAGAGACTAACAAATTTATTTCAGCATAAGCTTTTGTGAGCTACAGCTCACTTCATCGGATGCATTTGGTGGAAATTTCCACCGATGCATCCGATGAAGTGAGCTGTAGCTCACAAAAGCTTATGCTGAAATAAATTTGTTAGTCTCTAAGGTGCCACAAGTACTCCTTTTCTTTTTGCGAATATAGACTAACACGGTTGCTACTCTGAAATCTAAGGGTATGTCTACATGATGAAATTAGCTTTTATTTTATAAAAGTTGATTTTTAGAAATTGATTTTATACAGTTGATTGTGAGTGTCCTCACTAAGCGCATTAAGTCCTCAATACCGTGGCTTAGAGCAGGTGCACTGTTCCCACAGTCTCCACTGCCTATTGGATTTCTGGGTTAAGCTCTCAATGCCTGATGGGATAAAAATATTGTCGCGGGTGGTTTTGGGTACGTCATCAGTCGCCCCTCCCTCCCTCCGTGAAAGCAACGGCAGACAATCGTCTTGTGCCTTTTTTCCTGGGTTACCCAGGCAGACACCATATCATGGCAAGCATGGAGCCCACTCTGCTCACCACTGCTGTTGTGAGCATTGTAAACACCTTGTGCGTTATCCTGGAGTATGTGCAGAATTGGGCAAAGAGACGCCAGCACGAGGACTATGTGATGAGGACATGGACACAGACGTTCCTGAAAGCACAGGCTGTGGCAATTGGGACATCATGGCGGCAGTGGGGCTGGTTGATAGTGGAAAGCCGATTCTGGGCCCTGCAAACAAACGCAGACTGGTAGGACTGCATAGTGTTGCAGGTATGGAATGATACACAGTGGTTGTGAAACTTTCGCATGCGTAAGGCCACTTTCCTTAAACTCTGAGTTGCTTTCCCCCACCCTGAAGTGCAGGAATACCAAGATGAGAGCTGCCTGAGAGTTGAGAAGCGAGTGGGGATAGCCCTGTGGAAGCTTGCAACGCCTGACTGCTACCGGTCAGTCGGGAATCAGTTTGGAATGGGGAAGTCTACTGTGGGGACTGCTGTGATCCAAGTAGCCAGTGCAATCACTGATGATCTGTTATCAAGGGTAGTGACTCTGGGAAATGTGCAGGTCATACTGAATGGCTTTGCTGCAATGGGGTTCCCTAACTGTGATGGGGCAATAAATGGAATGTATATCCCCATCTTGGCACCGGATCACCTTGCCAACCAGTACGTAAACCGTAAGGGGAACCTCTCAGTGGATGTTTCACTGACATCAACATGGGTATTGGCTTTAGGGTGATGAAAAGGTCCTGGCTGCTGGGGAGAACGGATTCACCACTTGCCTGTTGCACATTCTCCTCCTCCTCTTCCTCATCCACAAAATCCTCCTCCTTGTTGTGTGATACTCCCCCCTTGCAAATGTCCATGGACAGTGGTGGGGTAGTGGTAGGGTCCCCCCCCCCGGAATGCCATCCAGCAGATCATAGAAGCTGCCTGTATGGGGCTCATACCTGGAGCGACCGTTCGCCTCCTTTGTCTTTGAATAGGCTTGCCTGAGCTTCTTAACTTTCACACAGCACTGATGTGTCCCTGTTGTAGCCTGTCTCCACCATGCCCTGTGCAATTTTGGCATATATATTAGCATTTCTTCTTTTTGATTGAAGTTTGGCCTACACAGTTCTTCTCCCCATACAGCAATCAGATCCATTGTCTCCCTTTTGGTCCATGCTGGAGCTCGTTTGTGATTCTGGGGGATTGCATGGTCACCTGTGCTGCTGAGCTCGCCACACTGACCAACAGGAAATGAAATTCAAAATTTCCCTGGGCTTTTCCTGTGTGCCTGGCTAGTGCATTAAAGTTCAAAGTGCTGTACAGAGCGGTCTCATTGGAGCATTCTGGGATAGCTCCCAGAGGCCAATATCTTCTATTTGCATCTGCACTATCCTAAATTCAACCCAGCAAGATTGATTTTTAGTGCTACTCCCCTCGCCGGGGAGGAGTACAAAAGTCAATTTTAAGAGCCCTTTACCTTGACGGAACGGCATTGGTTGTGTACATGCATTCATTTTAAAATCAACCTAACGCGGCTAAATTCGACCTAACCCTGTATAGTAGACCAGGGCTAAGTCAGAATCCCATCTCTTCTCCTCCCCTCCCCCCCCAACTAATGACTAATTGATTCTGAGTGCATTACCCATGCTGTCTTGGAAGCGAACTTGCGGTCCTGTGGGACAGCTAGCAGCATTACTATCCGGATGGCGATTCTGAGGCAGGTAACAACTAGCATCTTCCGATCAGCTCCGAGTATTTTAAGGAGTTTACACTCTAACTTGGTATGGCCTCAGGCAGTAAATCTGAATTAAATCAACATATGTGCTCAATAGCAGAACTTGTACAGAACGCATGTACCTGAACTACCATATGGATTAAGGCCGTGGTTTTGTATTAGAGGTGCCTAGAGGCTCTGTTGTGCAAGGCACTCTGTAAGTGCAAAGCAGTAGATGGGCCCCAGGAGTTTATAATCTAGATAAACTAGTCACCCGAAGAGTGGGAAAAGGAAGTGGTATGCCCATTTTTCAGGTGGGCAACTGAGGCACAGAGATGAAGCAACTTGCCCATGGACACACTAGCTCTGTAGCAGAGCTGCAGATTGAACTAGATCTCTGGAAGCTCAGTGTCTTAACCTCAAGTCATTCTTTCTCTTGATAAATGCCATTAATTGAAGCCTTAGGCACTGACTCAACCTACTGTCAAATACACTGAGGCATGGAGAAGCTGGTCCGTACCTACTGTGTTCAGCCACCCAGGGTTTTCAAGCAATACTAGGACAATTTGTTCAGACTAAAACAATCTAAACTACAATTGGGAAATATAAACTTGAGTATAAAGTTACCCTGACAGATAATGAGAAACATAATTTTGTAGTGAATTACTATTGTATTGCCTATGGTACACTTTAATAAAGTGGCTGAATCCAGGGATAAATTTCAGTTTTGTCCTGTTGTCAAGGGCACACATTGCAGAAAAAAAATCTATTTTTTAATCATCTAGAAAGACTGCAGGTATCGTCCCATTCTATTTCTGGCATAGTTATTGTCTTGTTATCCTGCTTCCAGGGCGACAGCTGTTTTCCCTGTTGAAGTTTGCACAATATTTTGTATATTTTCTCTTTCCATTTCTCTCTAATCGCCATTTGTACCTTGAGACTTAACATTCTCATGCAAGTACTCTTAGTTCTCGTCCATGCTAGCCCAACGTTTTATCCTGGTTTAAACAACTGTTTGGAATGATAAAGGAACGGGAAAAAGTTCAGCAAAGTTGAAACACATCTGTAAAATTCAATACAAAGTAATTTTTCTCTTATACAGAAGTTGTTATAACAAAGTCACCTCTCTAATCTTCAGAAATCCAAGCTGCAGATATCCTGGTTTCTCTGGCAGCATGTGACATCAAGGACCATGAACAGATGGAATGTACAGAGTGACTTTCAAACCTTGTTCATGGTTCTCTCTGGGAGTTCAGCTTTCCTGACATCTTAAGGATGTAATAAATAAACTTGAATACAGCAGTTTCTCTATCAATGGCTGTCCTCCTTATCTCTATTTGAATCTAGCAAAAGATTTTTGGAACTTTATTATGGAGGACATGCCTCTCAGAGGAGGCATTAGAAACTTCTGCTATATCGATAGTGACAAGAACATATACCAAAGCCCAGATTTCACTTGACATAATTACCAAGATTCTAGAGTAAGCTCTGGCATACTCACGCTAGAAGTGAACAGGAGGTTGGGTCATATTATCAGTCTTAAAATACTTAGAATCCCATGAGCCACAAGTCCAAACTAGGAATGCTTCTCTTCAGCTTTCTGTCCATAATCAAATTCTACAGTTTACTGAGTGCTTCTTTTAGATGAGACCTTAAACTGATGTCCTCTTTGCTCTTGGTGAATATTAGAACGTGAAGACTAGTGTTTGCTCCAGAATGTTTGTCTAAAACATACCTGCCGCTCCACTTCTGTGCCCTTTGCTCTGAGAGTTGGTTACCACCTCCACTCTCCAGGGGGCTGCCTTTCATCAGGGTGCATATGTCACTTACTATCTGGTCACCCTATTTACAAGTGTGAAAAATCTGGTCGGTGCTCGGGGGTAATAGGCACCTATATAAAACAAACCCCCAAATATCGGGACTGTACCTATAAAACCAGGACATCTGGTCACCCTACTTGTAAAGCACTGTGATGCTCCAGAATGAAAAGCAAAGTATCTAAGGGTATGTCTACACTACGAAATTAGGTTGTTTTTATAGAAGTCTATTTTTAGAAATAGATTTTATACAGTCAATTGTGTATGACCCCACTAAGCGCATTAAGTCACCGTAGTTTTCCACTGCCATGGCTAGGATTGACTTACAGAACAGTGCACTGTGGGTAGCTATCGCATAGTTCCCGCAGTCCATTGGAATTCTGGGTTAAGCTCCCAATGCCTGATGGGGCAAAAACATTGTGGCGCATGGTTTTGGGTACATGTCATCAGTTGCCCCTCTCTCCCTCCGTGAAAGCGGTTTTTCCTGGGTTACCCATGCAGACCCCATATCACAGCAAGCATGGAGCCCGCTCTGCTCACCACTGCTCTTGTGAGCATTGTAAACACCTCGTGCATTATCCTGGAGTATGTGCAGAACCGGGCTAAGAGACGCCGTGATGAGGACATGGACACAGACGTTCCTGAAAGCACAGGCTGTGGCAATTTGGACGACATGGCAACAGTGGGGCTGGTTGATACAGTGGAATGCCGGTTCTGGGCCCTGCAAACTAGCGCATACTGATGGGGCTGGATAGTGTTGCAGGTATGGGATGATTCACAGTGGCTGCGAAACTTTCGCATGTGCAAGGCCACTTTCCTTGAACTCTGTGAATTGCTTTCCCCCACCCTGAAGCGCAGGAATACCAAGATGAGAGCTGCCCTGACAGTTGAGAAGCGAGTGGCAATAGTCCTGTGAAAGCTTACAACGCCCGACTGCTACCAGTCAGTTGGGAAGCAGTTTGGAGTGGGGAAGTCTACTGTGGGGACTGCTGTGATCCAAGTAGCCAGTGCAATCACTGATGATCTGTTATCAAGGGTAGTGACTCTGGGAAATGTGCAGGTCATACTGGATGGCTTTGCTGCAATGGGGTTGCTGCAACTGTGGTGAGGCAATAGACGGAACGCATATCCCTATCTTGGCATCGGACCACCTTGCCAACCAGTACGTAAACCACAAGGGGTACTTCTCAATGGTGCTGCAAGCACTGGTAGATCACAAAGGATGTTTCACTGACATCAACGTGGGATGGCCGGGAAAGGTGCATGACGGTCGCCTCTTTAGGAACTCGGGGCTCTTCGAGCAGTTGCAAGAAGGGACTTACTTCTCAGACCAGAAAATTACTGTTGGGGATGTTGAAATGCCAATAGTTATCCTTGGGGACCCAGTCTACCCCTTGCTTTCATGGCTCATGAAGCCATACACAGGCAGCCTGGACAGTAGTAAGGAGTAGTTCAACTATAGGCTGAGCAAGTGCAGAATGGTGGTAGAATTTGCCTTTGGACTTTTAAAAGTTCACTGGTGCTGTTTGCTGACTAGATTAGACTTCAGTGCAACCAACATTCCCATTGTTGTAGCTTCCTGTGTGCTCCATAATATCTGTGAGAGTAAGGGGGAGACATTTATGGCGGGCTGGGAGGTTGAGGCAAATTACCTGACGGACGATTTTAAGCAGCCAGACACCAGGGCAATTAGAGCACAGCTAGGTGCGCTGTGCATCAGAGAGACTCTGAAAACCAGTTTCATAACTGGCCAGGCTACGATGTGACAGTCGTGTGTGTTTCTCCTTGCTGAAAACCCACCCGCTTTGTTGATTTTAGTTCCTTGTAAGCCAACCACCCTTTCCCCTTCGATCACAGCTGGCAAAGGAAATTAACTATTGTTTTGAAACCATGCATTCTTTCTTAATTATAAAAAAAAAAAGTGAGATAACTGACAAGGTAGATCTGGTGGGGTGGTTTGCAGGAGGAAGGAAAGACAAGACCACATTGCTTATTGTAGTAGCCACACTACAAATCAAAACTGTTTGAATGACAGCCTTCTGTTGCTTGGGCCATCCTCTGGAGTGACTGGGTGCCCGGAGCCTCCCCTTTGTGTTCTTGGGCGTCTGTGTGAGGAGGATATGGAACTTGGGGAGGAGGGCAGGCGGTTATACAATGGATGCAGCTGGGGGTCTGTGCTCTTGTTGGCTTTCCTGCAACTCCAACAGGCACTTCATCATGTCAGTTTGTTCCCCCATTAGCCTCAGCATCGCCTCCTGTCTCCGCTCTTTGTGCTCACTTAATGCTTTCCTGGTCTCTGCCACTGAATGCCTCCACGCATTCAGATGTGCCCTATCAGTGCAGGGAGGACGGCATGAGCTCAGAAAACATGTAATCGCGAGTGCATTTTTTTCGTCTTCTAATCTGCGATAACCTCAGGGATGGAGATGATAGGGGAAGCCTAGAAACATTTGCACCTGGGGGGAGATAAAAAGGGAGTGTAAAATTTGATACCTTTCTGAGAACAAAAGGGAGACTTTCACAGTGAATCAAGTAATTCACAGCAGACGGCACATGTGCTTTAGGTACAAGGTCGCATTTTGCCTTTTATATTGAGTGCCTGCCGGTATGGAGACACATCGCAAACAGCTGGGCAACAGAATTCAGTTTCCAGGCAGCCATGGTAAGCCTTCTGGTACGCAGGGTTGGCTTCTTACACCTTCATAACATGTGGGAATGGTTTCAAACTGCAGCGCCATCCTTTCCCATAGCAAGCAATGCCGGTTGGGTTTCACATTTAAAGGGAGGGGCTGCGGTTTTCGGGTGGGTGTGCAGCACACACCTCCCCCCACCCCACCACATGGTATTCTCTGGGACGATCCCTTTTAGCCAAGCGCAAACAACCCAGCATGAACGGGGTCCTTTTACTGTTCCCTTACAAAAATTCCCCTATTTCAATCAGGTGACCATGAATGATATCTCTCTCCTTAGGCTAAAACAGAAAGATAAAGACCAAATGTTGCTTGAATGCAACCAAAACCCAGGCCTATTTGCTGCCATACTTTGTGCTGCAGTGATTCCAGACTACTTGCTACTGGCTTGGTGCGGTAAAGTGTCCTACCGTGGAGGACGAAATAAGGCAGCCCTCCCCAGAAACCTTCTGCAAAGGCTTTCAGACTACCTCCAGGAGAGCTTCATGGAGATGACCCTGGAGGATTCCCGCTCCATCCCCAGACACATTAAGAATTTTTTCCAGTAGCTGTACTGTCTGTGAATGCATCCCAATTCTTCCAGGCAAATCAAACATTAAATGCTATTGCTTTTAAACTCTGTACTGTAATTACAAATGTGCATTCACCAGAGTTGCCTTCTCTGGCTTCAGGGTCAGGGATCCTGCCTTGGGAGGGTATTGGCTCCAGGGTGATTCAAAGATTCATAGATACTAAGGTCAGAAGGGACCATTATGATCATCTAGTCTGACCTCCTGCACAACGCAAGCCACAGAATCTCATCCACCCACTCCTGTGAAAAACCTCTCGCCTATGTCTGAGCTATTGAAGTCCTCAGATCGTGGTTTAAAGACTTCAAGGAGCAGAGAATCCTCCAGCAAGTGACCCGTGCCCCATGCTACAGAGGAAGGAGAAAAACCTCCAGGGCCTCTTCCAATCTGCCCTGGAGGAAAATTCCTTCCCGACCCCAAATATGATGATCAGCTGAACCCTGAGCATGTGGGCAAGATTCACCAGCCAGATACCCAGGAAAGAATTTTCTGAAGTAACTCAGATCCCACCCCATCTAACATCCCATCACAGGCCATTAGGTCTATTTACCATGAATATTTAAAGATCAATTAATTACCAAAATTGTTATCCCATCATCTCCTCCATAAATTTATCGAGTTTAATCTTAAAGCCAGATAGATCTTTTGCCCCCACTGCTTCTCTTGGAAGGCTATTCCAAAACTTCACTCCGTCTAATTTCAAGTCTAAACTTCCCAATGACCAGTTTATATCCATTTGTTCTTGTGTCCACATTGGTACTGAGATTAAAAAATAATTCCTCTCCCTCTCCAGTATTTATCCCTCTGATATATTTATAGTGAGCAATCATATCTCCCCTCAACCTTCTTTTAGTTAGGCTAAACAAGCCAAGCTCCTTAAGTCTCCTTTCATAAGACAAGTTTTCCATTCCATCCTAGTAGCCCTTCTCTGTACCTGTTCCAGTTTGAATTCATCCTTCTTAAACTTGGGAGACCAGATAACGAAAAGATCCTGGCTGCTGGGGAGAACGGATTCACGGCTTGCCTGCTGCACATTCTCATCCTCTTCCTCCTCCCTGTTGTGTGAGACTCCCCCCTTGCAAGTGTCCATGGACCGTGGTGGGGTAGTGCTACAGTCCCCCCCCTAAAAAGAAAAGGCGTACCCGTGGCACCTTAGAGACTAACAAATTTATTAGAGCATAAGCTTTCGTGAGCTACAGCTCACTTCATCGGATGCATTTGGTTTTTTCCACCAAATGCATCCGATGAAGTGAGCTGTAGCTCACGAAAGCTTATGCTCTAATAAATTTGTTAGTCTCTAAGGTGCCACGGGTACACCTTTTCTTTTTGCGAATACAGACTAACACGGCTGCTACTCTTGAGTCTCCCCCCCCCCCCCCCCAGAATGCTATGCAGTTGATCATAGAAGCAGCTTGTATGGGGCATATACCTGGAGCGACTGTTTGCCTCCTTTGTCTTTTGATAGGCTTGCCTGAGCTTCTTAACTTTCACGCAGCACTGCTGTATGTCCCTGTTGTAGCCTGTCTCCACCATGTCCTGTGCGATTTTGGCATATATATTAGCATTTCTTCTTTTTGATTGAAGTTTGGCCTACACAGTTCTTCTCCCCATACAGCAATCAGATCCATTGTCTCCCTTTTGGTCCATGCTGAAGCTAGTTTGCGATTCTGGGGGGATTGCATGATCACCTATGCTGCTGAGCGCGCCACACTGACCAACAGGAAATTAAATTCAAAATTTCCCTGGGCTTTTCCTGTGTACCTGGCTAGTGCTTCAGAGTTCAAAGTGCTGTACAGAGCAGTCTCATTGGAGCACTCTGGGATATTGGTGGCTCCTGGAGGCCATCGAATGGCATCTGCACTACCCCAAATTTGACCCAGCAAGGTTGATTTTAGCGCTACTCCCGTCGCCGGGGAGGAGTATAGAAGTCAATTTTAAGAGCCCTTTAGGTTGACTGAACAGGGTTGGTTGTGTAGATTGATTTTAAAATGAATACATCTAATGCGGCTAAATTTGACCTAACCCCGTAGTGTAGACCAGGGCTAAAAGTAGTACATTCTAGAGGCAAATAGTTAAGATGATTCTGGTCTGGGTCTGAACTTTTGGCAAGGTGGGGCTTCACCCCACTGTAATCAGGAAAATGATTCCATGTGAAGACAAATTTTTTGAGGGGTGTGCGCCAAATAGTACAGCTGGGAGGCCTGGTATCTAGCCAAGAAGATAATCTTGATGCAAACTGTCACTTCTCATTATCTTTGGAACCTTCTGTCCTAAAAGTTTTTCCCAGACTGCTGCCCTAAAATGGGGAAAAGCCTTCCTTGCTTGAGACTGCTTTAGGCAAAACAAGATTATGATCTGACATGTAAGGAATTCTTTAGTTCAGTCCTATCCTATAATTACAACAAACATAGCATTACTGCTATTTTAGGTTAGGTTTCCATAAACTGCTGCAGAATAGAATCTGGATGAGGCCTTCATTAGAGACTCTTCCACTTCCAGGAAGACATACCGCTGGTGCAGAAGATGGGGATGCTGGAACTTGTCAGTAGGCTGGGTTTCTATCACATCTTGTTTATAATCCATCATTTTGATTCATAACTCGCAAACAATGGGAACCTAAGCATTGGTTTTAAGATTAGACAAAGTGTAAATGCAGGTTAGCACGTTGGAATATTACTGTGGCTGTTTGCACCAAGGGAAAGAAGATGGCAGTGGGTTTTTTCCTCTTCTCGAACATCTGCACTGCTAGGAATTATCCTCAAGACCAAGTGTAGTAGTAAAGTCAGAGTACAGTCGTCTTATTCATATTGGCTTCTGAATCACAGAAGATCATGCTGCTGGAAACATATGGCCCAGACTGTATTCTTTTTCATTTCGCACACCAAACGTTTCAAACTTTGCTGTCTCATGTTCTGTACATAATGGGAAGGTGCAGGTATATTTTCCAGTGAAAATCTTGAACTTCCTTGGTGCAATTTGCACATGGGAAATGGTATTGACTAATAGTTCGATGGCTAGAGCAGGGGCCTAGGAGTCAAATCTCTGCTGTCAATTCAGTGAGACACTTAGGTCATCACTTGACTTCTGTCCTAGGCTTTCTCGTCATTTAAAATAGTAAGATAGCGATCTACCTCACTAGTAGTTGTGAGGCTTACTATTTATAAAGTTGTCACGGAGTCCCGGGCGATGCTCTGGAACTGCTCCCTACGAAGCCAGTCAAGACTCTGGGGAAGTCTTCTGTGAGCAGACTCTTTAGGACACACAGCTCGCACAACTTCCACCTTCCTGGGTCTAACCTCAGAGCATTCAGCATCCTCTGCCCCTCCTTGCGCTTCCCACAGCGAGTCCGCCCCGGCAGGGTCCTGGGGAAGTCAGAAGATCCTGCACCCCAACTTCGCAGTCAGACGTGACTCTCAGCCAGCCAGAAAAACAGAGGTGTATTAGACGACAGGCACATGGTCTAACACAGAGCTTGTAGGTGCAGAGAACAGGATCCCTCAGTTGGGCCCATTCTGGGGGGAAGTGAGCCAAACAACCACGTCTGCACTTCACTCCTCGTCCCCAGCCAGCCCCAAACTGAAACTCTCTCTAGCCCCCCCTCCTCTGGGGTTTGTCCCTTTCTCTGGCCAGGAGGTCACCTGAGTCCTTTGTTCTCCAACCCTTTAGCTCTCACCTTGCAGGGGGGAAGGACCAGGCCATCAGTTGGCAGGAAACAGGGTGTTGGCCGTTCTCTGTCCAGACCTCTGCACGCACCTGCCCTCTAGGGCTCTGCAACAATCAAACACCCTTATCCCACCATCTAGAAACTCAAGAACTGCATAGGGGAAACTGAGGCACCCCCACAATATTCAGAGGAAACATTAAGAACAGTCCTGCTTCATCACAGAAGTGTCTTGAGATCATTGGCTGAATGGTATCTTAGCAGTTAAGTGTTAATGCCTGTTACTTAAACTGCTCTGTATCCTTCAGATTCATGTGCGTAATGGGAGCGCTGCCTTGGGAGATCATTAGCGTACTATTGCATGAAGAGGTGATTGGCTGGTGTACAAACTGAAGTACCTTTGCCCCCTTCCACCCATTTTACAGTCCTATCTGCTTGGAAGATAGAGTAAATGAGTAGTCAGAACTTTGGAAATTCAGAAGTATAACCTTTCTTTTTATGTGATTAGATGAGCACTCGGTTGTCAGCCTTTATAAACTGAATACAAACTGACCCTTGTGTACTGGTGCCTGGTCTCTCTAGGGAGCCACTATCAGAGGTGGGTCACTCTGGGGAATAGCTGATGTGGAGATCTTTAACTGATGAGTTTGCACAATTAAGTTCTTTACTTCAATCTCAATCCACATCTAAATATGGGGCTACATCTCACTTTGGCTCTTAGTTTTAATTTGAAGTTAAAACTAACATGAGTTTTTATTTGTACTTTTCAGGTGCAGGAGAGTCTGGTAAAAGCACCATTGTGAAGCAGATGAAGTAAGTAGAAGCCCAGATATTTAAATTTGTGTAAATTCCTTTTCTGTATTAGACTGAATAAGAAATCAGCATTGTCCTGGTTTAGCTTGTGATTATGGCTTGTTTTTGTTCCAGGATCATCCATGAAGATGGCTATTCAGAGGAAGAATGCAAACAGTATAAAGTGGTTGTCTACAGCAATACTATTCAGTCCATCATTGCAATAATAAGAGCCATGGGAAGGCTAAAGATAGACTTTGGGGAAGTTGCCAGAGCGGTGAGTGTTTCACTCATTTCCTTTAGCTTGCTTCTGTAATGTAGATTGTTAATGAAGATCTGAAGTTCAGTCCATGGAACATGTGGTGGAAATATTTTTAAGCCACAAGATAGCAGTAGTGGAGTACATCTGATAATCCTGTAAAGTATGAGTAACACCCTGCCTGGAGTATCTTGCTGTAGATACAGAAAGGAGCCCTTGACAGCTTTTGAACTTGTTTCTAATACAAAATACTTGGTTTCAGATCAAGTTACTACATTTTTAATAAGACTGTTATGGATTAATTTAAAATACTTGGCCTCCTGCATCAGAGTTCAGTCATACTTCAGAAAGTTACGCCCCTTTACATTTTTAATCTAAATCAGATTCTAATAAGTGTTTTCACAATTTAAAAATGATCAAGAGTCTTTAAACCGTGATTTGAGGACTTCAATAGCTCAGACATAGGTGAGAGGTTTATTGCAGACAGGAGTGGGTGGGTGAGATTCTGTGGCCTGGGTTGTGCAGGAGGTCAGACTAGATGATCATAATGGTCCCTTCTGACCTTAAAGTCTGAGTCTAAGAGCATCACAAGCATCATAACTCTTTGACTTTCTCCTTTCCAAATCATATCATATGGTTTCCTCCTCTGTGATATCATTAAAATTTCCCCTCTCGGAGTCCCTCCTATCTAGCAAACTTCCTGGCATTTCTTCATTCTTTCTTGATTTTTGTGGGTGGAGAAAGCAATGAGACCAAAGGAGGAAAATCCCAGGAGACACTTGAAAAGGTGGCACAAATACAAAAGAGCAGGAAGTAAATAGTGTAATTGTGGGATTAAGCCCTCCAGGATGTCCCTGTCCACAAAAACAAGCCTCTCTCCTGAGTCCAGTTGTGCTTTCAACCTGGACTAGCTGGCATGGCTGGTAGTGAGGTTAGAGCCCTAGTTCTGCTTTCACTATGGCTGGTATCCTGCCCATTTTGCAGGGATGATCCAGGCTAAAGCCACTCAAGTGCTGATAGAATTGTGCAAAGGCACTAGAGGACTGTGTGCCCAGAAGGATAGGCAATTCCTCCCACAATTTACTGAGAGCGAATCCAAGAGCAGTTCAGTGTACTGCAGCCATAGAGGCTTGGGATATGCTCCCAGCTGTCCTAGTGAGAGGAAAAGGAGCGCAGCACTAATGAAGGCTCTGTAACTCGGGTAGGATTTTGCAGTGTGGTTGCATAAACTTGGGCCAGATACTGATCAGTTGGGCTAACTCTGCAGTGACATACCCTTAGAGGTGGCACCTGGGCATTACCCTACAGGCTACCTTGGTTGTTCATTATTTCCATGCCCTGCAGCAGCATTCTGAGGACTGATTTCAGGAGAAAGTATCAGGAGCAGACAGGCTCTTCAAGTTGGTGGACTTGCTGGGAGAGTAAAAGGGCCTTGCAACATTACCCCTTAAATAGAGCTGACATAACTTGCATCATCACAGAAACCTCAATGTTGGTCAGCCTATTTCTCAGTTGCAAATCTGGCTGATAATTTCCCTATTGAAAAGCGAGAGCCTATATTAAATTTTCTGACAAGTGTTTCATGTAATCAAATGCAAACAAACACTGGAATCCTGAGTGGTCCCGATCCTTCCTCCCTGTGAAATGTTCCCATTAAAAAACTGGAATTCCCCTTTCTTTTGACAGTTCTTATGGGAGATGGCAATTCTTCAAAGCTCTAAAACCTTTAATCACCCAGTATTTGCTTTTGGTGCTGGATTTTTCCCTGCTGGGGTATTATACAGTATGGCCTCTAATAAACTGTAAATTGTAGTTTTAGACAGGAAAAGCTTTAATTCCTTCAGTAGCTTGTACAGAACTGGTATTCTTTTGAAAGCCAGCCGCACTTCTGAGGAGATGCGCCATTCACAAGATATAATGCTGAAGGTTCATATTGCCCCATGTACCTCATTAAAACAGCTAAACATTGCCTGTTAAGTTGGAACTATGATCACCCTCTCCAAAGAGAGGGTTTGTGGTACTATGGGTGTGCTGTATGCTAAGGATGACGCCCACCTCCCTCTGATTAATGCATCCTGCTTGCCTGAAACCAGATGCTCTTGAGCAGTTTGCTTCTTGCTCGGTCAATGTGTTTCTGGTTGAAGGAGGAATATTGATTTAACATAGTGGGTAGATAGACTGGGGAGGGGAATCTAGCTATGCCAGTCAGGTATAAACCTATTTCTGGTTTAAGTGATGGTTAAGCCTCATTTTAGCTTGTGGTGTTAACTATGGAGTATGATTGAATCTTCCTTTCACCCTCTTCCTGCAGGACGATGCCCGTCAGTTGTTTGTGTTGGCTGGAAGTGCTGAGGAAGGAGTGATGACTCCTGAGCTAGCTGGAGTGATTAAACGATTATGGCGAGATGCTGGGGTCCAGGCCTGCTTCAGCAGATCAAGAGAGTATCAACTTAATGACTCTGCATCCTAGTAAGAGACTCTTACTGCCCCCAGTGTTTGGTGTAGCTAGCACGCCACTTAAAATTGTGTTGTGGTCAGAGCAATGGGTATGTCCAGTGCCTAGGTGCTCCTTTAAAGGGCAGTCAGAAGGCGTTTAATGGGAGTACAAGTCACGCTTCAGGAAGTGTTTACCTAAGCTGGGTAGATTGGCAAAATGGGATATCCTGGGACAGGAGGGGATTGGCTCTAAATACTTAGTCCTGCTTCAGGTCATCTAGTCCAGTCGCCTGCTCTATTGAGGGCTCTTCAGTCCTACATGTCGATGATTCTGTGACTCCATTCTTTAGCTGATCAAAGTAGATCTTGCAATGAAAAGGAAAGGGATCAACTGCCTCCATTATAGAATTTATTGCTGTCTTCCCCTTGTCATATGAAAAACTTATTTGTGTTTCTAATGTCATGAATGAATTAATTTGTTGATTTACTTTTACCCTGGGAAGGCAACTGTCTGTTTGTTTGTAAACGTCAGTGTAGTGAGACAAGTTGTAGCTTATAGATTCATAGATACTAAAGTCAGAAGGGACCATTCTGATCATCTAGTCTGACATCCTGCACAATGCAGGCCACAGAATCTCACCCACCCACTCCTGTGAAAAACCTCACCTATGTCTGAGCTATTGAAGTTCTCAAATTGTGATTTAAAGAGCTTCAAGGAGCTCCCTCAAGTGACACATGCCCTATGCTACAGAGAGGCAAAAAACCTCCAGGGCCTCTTCCAATCTGCCCTGGAGGAAAATTCCTTCCCGACCCCAAATACGGCATTCAGCTAAACCCTGAGCATATGGGCAAGATTCACCAGCCAGATACTACAGAAAATTCTTTCCTGGGTAACTCAGATCCCATCCATCTAATATCCCATCTCAGGGGATTAGGCCTATTTACCCTGAATATTTAAAGATCAATTACTTACCAAAATCCCATTATCCCATCTCCTCCATAAACTTATCGAGTAGAATCTTAAAGCCAGATAGATCTTTTGCCCCCACTGCTTCCCTTGGAAGGCTATTCCAAAACTTCACTCCTCTGATGGTTAGAAACCTTGGTCTAATTTCAAGTCTAAACTTCCTGGTGGCCAGTTTATACCCATTTGTTCTTGTGTCCACATTGGTGCTGAGCTTAAATAATTCCTCTCCCTCTCCAGTATTTATCCCTTTGATATATTTATAGAGAGCAATCATATCTCCCCTCAACCTTCTCTTAGTTAGGCTAAACAAGCCAAGCTCCTTAAGTCTCCTTTCATAAGACAAGTATTCCATTCCTTGGATCATCGGAGTAGCCCTTCTCTGTACCTGCCCCTTTTTTTTCAATTAATCCCTTTTAAAACTGGGTGACCAGAACTGCACACAGTATTCCAGGTGAGGTCTCACCAGAGCCTTGTATAATGGTATTAAAACCTCCTTATCCCTACTGGAAATGCCTCTCCTGATGCATCCCAAAACCGCATTAGCTTTTTTCACAGCCATATCACATTGGCAGCTCATAGTCATCCTATGATCAACCAATACTCCAAGGTCCTTTTCCTCTTCCGTTACTTCTAATTGATGCATCCCCAGCTTATAACTAAAATTCTTGTTAATCCCTAAATGCATAACCTTACACTTCACTATTAAATTTCATCCTATTACTATTACTCCAGTTTACAAGGTCATCCAGATCCTCCTGTATAATATCCCGATCCTTCTCTGAATTGGCAATACCTCCCAGCTTTGTATCATCTGCAAACTTTATTAGCACACTCCCACTTTTTGTGCCAAGGTCAGTAATAAAAAGATTGGTCCCAAAACCGATCCCTGAGGAACTCCACTGGTAACCTCCCTCGAGCCTGACAGTTCGCCTTTCAGTAGGACCTGTTGTAGTCTCCCCTTTAACCAATTCCTTATCCACCTTTTGATGTTCATATTGATCCCCATCTTTTCCAATTTAACTAATTCCCCATGTGGCATGGTATCAAACGCCTTACTGAAATCTAGGTAAATTAGATCCACTGCATTTCCTTTATCTAAAAAATCTGTTAATTTCTCAAGGAAGATTAGATTGGTTTGGCATGATCTACCTTTTTTAAAACCATGTTGTATTTTGTCCCATTTACCATTGACTTCAATGTCCTTCTTCAAAATTTTTTCCAGGACCTTGCATGCTACAGATGTCAAACTAACTGGCCTGTAGTTACCAGGATCACTTTCCTTTCTTAAAAATAGGAACTATATTAGCAAGTCTCCAATCATTTGGTACAACTCCTGAGTTTACAGATTCATTAAAAATTCTTGCTAATGGGCTTGCAATTTCAGGTGCCAATTCCTTTAATATTCTTGGATGAAGATTATCTGGGCCCCCCGATTTAGTCTCATTAAGCTGTTTCAGTTTTGCTTCTACCTCGGATATGGTAATATCTACCTCCGTATCCTCATTCCCATTTGTCATGCTACCATTATCCCTAAGATCCTCTTTAGCCTTATTAAAGACCAAGGCAAAGTATTTGTTTAGATATTGGGCCATGCCTAGATTATCCTTAACCTCCACTCCATCCTCTGTTTAGCGGCCCCACTTCTTTCTTAGTTTTCTTATTTATATGGCTATAGAACCTTTTACTGTTTATAATTCCCTTTGCAAGGTCCAACTCTACTCGACTTTTAGCCTGTCTCACTTTATCCCTACATGTTCTGACCTCAATAAGGTAGCTTTCCTTGCTGATCCCTCCCATCTTCCACTCCCTGTATGCTTTCTGCTTCTTCATAATCACCTCTCTAAGATGCTTGCTCATCCAGCTTGGTCTACAACTCCTTCCTATGAATTTTTTCCCCTTTCTTGGGATACAGGCTTCCGATAGCTTCTGCAGCTTTGATTTAAAGTAATCCCAGGCCTCCTCTACCTTTAGATCCATAAGTTCTTCAGTCCAATCCACTTCCCTAACTAATTTCCTTAATTTTTGAAAGTCAGCCCTTTTGAAATCAAAAACCCTAGTTGCAGATTTATTTTTGTTAATCCTTCTGTTCAGTTTGAACTGAATTAGCTCATGATCACTTGAACCAAGATTATCCCCTACAACCATTTCTTCTATGAGGTCCTCGCTACTCACCAAAATTAAATCTAAAATGGCATCCCCTCTAGTCAGTTCAGCAACAACTTGATGAAGGAATCCATCAGCTATCTCATTTAGGAAAATCTGAGCCCTATTACTAGCACTGGTCCTCCAGTCTATATCTGGGAAGTTATTCTCCCATGATCACACAGTTTCCATTAGTATTTACTTTATTAAAAACATTAAAAAGGGCTCTATCCATATCCAAATTAGATTCCGGAGGTCTATAACACAAGCACTATCGTAGGAGAGGCTCTGCTAGTTTTCTTCCCCAATGTAATTTTTGCCCAGACAGACTCTGTCTTATCCGTTGCATCGCTTCTTATTTCTTTACATTCTACCTCATCATTGATATACAATGCTACTCCACCACCTTTATTTCTCTTTCCTAAACAGCACATACCCTTCAATACCTGTAGTCCAGTCATGACTACTATTCCACCATGTTTCTGTTGTCCCTATAATATCTGGTTTCACTTCCTGCACCAGTAGCTCTAGTTCCTCCATTTTGTTACCTAGGCTCCTCGCATTGGTGTATAAACATAATTTTTGCTGTTTGGCCTCGCTCACATTTTGTACCCTATTAGGCACAGTCATTCTATAGCCAGTATAACCTATTAAACTAGTATCCACACTGCCCTCGCTCCTTATATACATTCTCCTACCCACGGCTGTATCCTTTCTTACTTCATCTTCTTCCCTCTCAATGCTAAAATCTGGCGTGGAGATTACCTGGACATCTCCCAACCATCTCCCCCAAATTCCTAGTTTAAAGCTCTCTTAATGAGTTGTGCCAGCCTCCATCCTAGAAGTCTATTTTCTTCCCTATTCAGATGAAGTCCATCCCGAGAGAACTGTCCTCTGTCCCTGAATGCCTCCCAGTGGCCATACATCCCAAAGCTCTCCTTATAGCACCACTGCCTAAGCCATCTGTTGACAGTCATAATCTTTTCACATCTTTGTTGCCCTTCTCTAGGAACAGGCAGGATCCCGCTAAAGATCACCTGAGCCTCTATTTCCTTAAGCGTTTTCCCCAGCCTAGCATAGTCTCCCTTAATACTTTCCAGTGAGAATCTAGCCGTATCATTTGTTCCCACATGAGGATCATTAGGGGATTCTTTCCCACTCCCTTTAGGATCCTTTTCAACTTCAGGTCTACGTCCCTTATCTTGGCACCTGGAAGACAGCACACCCTTCTATTCTCTGGATCAGCTCTAGTTACAGGCCTGCCTATTCTTCTCCATAAAGAGTCCCCGATCACATAGACCTGCCTTTTCCTGGTGACAGTGCCATTCTCCAGTCTCTCCCCTGTTCCCTCTGGCTGCAAGTTCTTTCCATTCCTATTTTCCCTTATAATCTTCAACCCATCCTGTATCCTCCTGGGGCTCATATTTGGTGTAGTCTCCCTTGACTCTTCCCCTTTTCCTATAGGACTAGCCTCTCTCCTCTTCTTCCTTGCCCTTCCACCTTCAGCGACTACCTGCTGAACTCCTTCATTTTCCAACTCTGCAAACCTGTTCCTAAGCTCTCTTTCTCCTTCACTAGCCCGTCTTTTCCTCTGCCTGGTTCTTTTAGTCACATGCTTCCATTGACCACTTTCCTCAACCAGTCTCCCCTCAAAATTCCCCAGCCCTGCTTCCATCCATGAGTCTGAGCTTTTCCCTTCAGATACCTCGTGTCTTTGCTCCCTCATCTGCTCAAACCCCTTCCTAAACTCAACTAGACTTTTCACCTGCATCTCCAGACCTTGGATCTTTTCCTCAGTCAGCTCTATCAGATGGCATCTCATGCAGATAAAACTCTTACTAGGTCCCCCCTCCAGGATCATGTACATACCACAGCTTCCATACATCCATCATCCTCATTGTGTCTTCCACTACAGGAGTCACTCCCACAGCTGCCTCTGTGTCCATCATAGCCTTCCCACCTAAGTCCTGTTAATCTGGGAAACAAGCCACACCAAAAAGACCACCCCCCACAGCAAAAACAAACCCCAAACAAGCACCACTATACAAACTCGCACTCAAACTCCCCTGTTTACAGCTCTGTTTGCTAGCTCCTGTGTCGCCGCAGCTTCTCTGGAAAGTGACTTGAGGTCTCCTCAGTATTAATGTAAGGATTAATATTTCCTGGAAACTAGACTCATAATTAAGCTACCAAATATGTATTGAACGACATTTAACTGTGAGGTCCTAAAACTAGTATTGGAAAATCCGTTTTCTTGCAGTTAATTTTAGTAATTTTCACCAGGTTTCTTCTGGTGGTCCACCAGCTGGGAAACAGTTTCAGGCAAAACGGTGGTTATGTATTTTAGCCCGGGCTGGCAGCCTCGATGCTTCCCATTATGAGAACCTGTTTTTGATTGCTTACAACTTTGCCAAACTTTAGCTGTTTGGGTTTAACTTTTCCATGCTGGATGTGTGGAATTTTTGGTGACCTTTTCTTTGGAAAGCTCTTGTCAGGGTTCCCTCCCCACTCTAAACTCTAGGGTACAGATGTGGGGACCCGCATGAAAGACCCCCTAAGTTTATTTCTACCAGCTTAGGTTAAACTTTCCCAAGGCACAAATTCTTTGCCCTTGGAGGGTATGCTGCCGCCACCACCACCAAGTGATTTAACAAAGAATCAGGGAATGGTCCACTTGGAGTTCCTATTCCCCCAAAATATCCCCCCCAAGCCCTTAGACCTCCTTTCCTTGGGAGGCTTGAGAATAATATCCTAACCAATTGGTTACAAAATGATCACAGCCCTAAAACCCTGGATGTTAGGACCAATAGAGAATCAGTTGGGTTCTTAAAAGAAGGATTTTATTTAAAAGTTAAAAATCACCTCTGTAAAATCAGGATGGAAAATAACTTTACAGGGTAAAAAACTATTCAAAAACACAGCAGAACTTCCTCTCGGCTTAGTTTCAAAGTTACAAAAAACAGGAATAAACCTCCCTCCAGCAAAGGAAAAGTTCACAAGCAGAACAAAAGATAATTTAACATGCCTTGCCTGGCTTTTAGTCTCAATTTTTGTAATACGAGAGACTTTTAGGATGGTTTATAGGAGGAGTTTTCTGACCTGATGCTTCTCTGCTTCCCAAGAGAACACACACAAACAAAACCTTCCCCCACCCAAGATTTGAAAGCATCTTCTTTTCCCCATTGGTCCTTTCGGTCAGGTGCCAACCAGGTTATTTGAGCTTCTTAACCCCTTACAGGTAAGGAGGAATTCTAGGCTACCCTTAGCTGTATGGTTATGACGGCTCTACTGCCCCCCTGCTTTTTGCAGGGACTTGAAACTTGGCAGGGCTCTGGCCTTTGTGTCAGGGATGTGGCTTTTGTCAGCCCTGTGAAAATCCATCAAAAATCCGCCGAATTATAAGCCTTTGAAAAATTGCAGTTTGCACATGCTCACTAGACTCCTTTTTAGCAGCCAAATTCCCTGAAGATTCTGTCCATGCTGAGTAGAAGTTTCCCTGCAGTTGCGGTTTTGGGCTGCTGGGGATCATGTTTTGGTCCTGTGAGCAGGAAGCCTGCCCCCCCCCCCATATTGACTTCCTCTTCAGGGTCAGCGTACCATAGAGGAAGCTGCCTGATTTAAAGGCTAGAGCTGGATTTGTTGGGGGTGGGATGGCAGGGAAGTAGCTTGGGACAAAGAGGTGGGGTGGATTTGGACTTGGAATTAGAGTGAAGGGAAAGACAGATGATAAAGGCAAGGGGACTAAGTCGGTATGTTGCGGTGGGGATGGGGAAGACACTGAGATTGAGTCGCCGAAAGGGGTGGTGATTAGAAGTGACTGGAACTGAGATGGCAGGGGAAGAAGTGTGTGGGTGGGTGGGTGTTGGGGGGGAAGGGGATGACACTGATCTGATGAGGAGGTTGCTAGGGGTCAACTGGGATTGTCCGGGCAAAGAGAGGGACAAGAAGCGGGGAGGGTGATGGCTACTTTGGGAGTAGACGAGAAGTCTGGGTAGGGAGATGCGGGAGGGGGGGCAGCCATATTGGCTGTGGAGCTGAGGTGTGGGGAGTAGTGGGATTGGCTGGGGTGGGGAAGAGAGAGAACTAGAGGACAGGGCCGGGATGGGGTGGGAGGAGAGGAAACTAGCTGAAGAGTCTGTGCCCACTGGAGCACACTCCCCTCTTGAGCCTAGATTGGAACCTAAGGTTCCTGAGTCTCACCATTCATCTGCTATCACTAAATATTTGGAAGCCCTCTAAATGGCAGCTTTCCATCCTTCTCTAGTGCTCGTCATCTTAGTGGATGACTATTTAGTCCCGCTATCAAGTGTCAGAAGTGGATCTAATGGTTCCAACCCCGCTGATGACCTCTTTGGGTGTCAGTATGATCCACATGATGGAATTTGTTTTCATTTAAAAAAAAAAAAACATAAGAAATTACACAGTAAAATTACAAGAAATGAATGCTAATGTTGCAAAGTTAATCACCCCAAAATTGGGAAATGCTGGAATTAAGATTACCTGTGCAAACTTAATCCAGTCTCATTGTGCATATGCATTATGGTGCAATCTAATTATGTGATCACATGCCATTATTATTTTCTACACTTCAACCTCATCCAGTTCACAGGATGAATCTGTCCAGCAAAAGGTGGGTGGTGTCTGTAATGCTCTCTGCTTCAGTGGTTGCAGAAGTTGGAAGATGTGTAGTGAATGAGGCAGGAGATTGCAGAAAGAGAGAGGATGGGCTCCTGGGTAAAGCAATCGAATGCTGCCCTGGGGAACTGGATTGTATCCCCCCTGTGCCAGAGTTCCTATGTGATGCTCTACAAATCACTTAACCCAGATTGTTCAGAGGTGGTTGCTAATTCCACGTTCCTATCTTTCCATTTGTGCTGTCGGGCTTCATGTACAATGGACTTTGTATTGTGTAAAGGTCCATTGAAGCAACAGCACCTGACCTGGTTGGGTGCAAGGCTGTTCACTGCCTCGGCTTCCCCTTGCTCATGCACCTGACCTTCCTAGGAAGGACTCGCCACCACATCCAAATCTTTCTTCAAACAGTTTTATTCTTCATATGTAAAATATAGGTGAAACAAAAGCAGATCCTCCACCCAGCTCCCAGGGGCTTTCCCCTGGTGCTGAAAGAACACGCCTTCCCTTCCTTCCCCCTGCTGCAGGGCCTACTTCAGGAACCCTTCCTTCCTCCTGCAGCTTCTCTCACCTGAGCTGTCACAGCCCTTTATAGGGATCTCCTGACCCCTTCCCAGCTGGGCCTGTTAGTTGAAGGGACATATTCAGTTTGACAAAACTAATTAAAATCTGCCCTTCCCTTCGTTGGGGATGCTGGAGGTCGTGTGCAGTTTGGTGCATCTATTTCTACCTTTACATAGCCACAACACCTCCCTAACTTCAAGCTAACCACAGCAGGGAAGGCACAACCTATTTCTGCATCCAGGGAATTCAGTCTCCTATCTCAATTCCTGGGTCACAAGAACTTTGTCATGGGGCTGTTTTCCCTGACTGCTATCTTCAGTTCAGGAAGGACTGGCTCCTGAGAACTGCATAGGAAGGGTTGAATGGATATTCTTTGGTTGTGAGTCAGAGGAGCTATAACTAGAGCAATAGCTAGGACTCCTGAGAAGGAGAACTTCTAGTCAGGCCCTAGAAGATATTGCACCTCCCTGGTTCTCGTTTCTTATCGGTGTTGGCCTTTTGGTACGGCCTTTCCAGAAAGCTTGTAGTTCAGTTGTCCCAAATACAGAACTATCTGAATACTGTCATGGGGATTTCATGCCTCTTATACCCTCTCCTCAGTGTGGAGTCAGAAGGCAGTCTTCTGTATTCTCTGCTTTTCCCTAGAGACGTTAGTGACCACAACTCCCTTAGCTCAAGTTGTGACTACTCTGTATCCTACAGCCTCTTCCATAATAAATGCTTTGTATGAATCTTTTAGAGCTTTTAGCTGTTTGGCCTAGTAACTGTTCTTCCCAGTAGTTAAAAAAATATGACTGCATTGTTAGGAAAATACCACCCTGGTGCTCATGTGAACATGTGGAGGAGGGAGAGCCTATTGTAGCCTCCAACTGAATCCTGTCCAACTCATTGATAACATTTGCCAAAATCTGCCTGTCTCCTGAGCAGCTCTGTGAGAAATCAATGTTCTGCTTTGTACTGCGAGGTTCCTCCTGAGTTTTGGATTCAGAGTAATCTGAAGCTGCCCAATTTTATTTGATTTCAAGTTGGAGGGGTAAATCTCTGGACATGCAAGCGTTGGGGAGCTGCCCCAGAACTACTGTGGGTTCTCCTGGGAAACCTCAATGGTCAGCCAAGTCCTGGGCTTAATTATGAAAATGTCACCCCCTCTGTAGCTGAAATCTTAATTTTAGGACTTCCACTTTTACAGGGGATAGTTGAAGCAAGAAAACAAGCTTCCTCCGCTAGAGAGGGTGTGGGGTAGGGAGCAAATGTTTGCGTCAAAAATAGTGGGAAAAAATTATCTAAGAAGGTGAGGGAAAGCTCTGGGTGCTCAGCCAGGAAGGGAACATTATTAAACCAGGTAGGATATAGGAAGACTCTCATATTAGGATAAACACATCTGTTCTTTGAATGGTAGATAAATTTGTCTCGTCTTAGTTTGTCTTAACTTTTATCTACATAGAAGTGGGAAAACTGGATTATTAATATTAAGTCTCCTAGTGTGGTCTCTGCATCATTCTCTTGTCCCCCACTTTCTCTTGCATTCTACTTTTTTTCAGGCTGACAGCTTTTACATGGTCGTGTTATACAGAAGCTGTGCACACACAGATCTAGTAGCAGATTGTAACTGACTAGGATTCTGCAGCTTCCCTATGTAGAAAGCACTTTTTTGCAGGACAATGCTGTATGGGTGTGGCTGCAGCCACTTCCCACACAGAGCAAACCACATCTGTCAAGTCATGACAGATAAGGAAGTGTGATGAGGGAGCTTTTGTCGCAGATCCACAAGGCTTACGTGCATGCGTATGGGGGAAAACTGAAGAGCGAAGGCTTACTTCCTGGTGTCAGAAGGTTCCTTTTGATGCTGCCAGTGTTCTGATCATTTTAAAATGCATTTCTTCTGACTAGGGAGGGTCAGATGATTACTGGCCTGTAGCATTGTTCATTTCCACCTTTTCGAATGACTTGGTTAAGATCTTTCATGGACTCGTAATATATTATTTTGTAGATTTTTCTCTCCAATCAATTGGGCCAGGTTTGTTTGATCATTGTAAGAGTCACACTCCAAACACTAATGGAAACCAGGTGCTTACCGGACTAAAGTAGCTTTGTGTTGTAAGCATATGGGTGGGATTTCTCAATTCATTTGGTAGTAGATATTGAAGTTATTTATCTTCTCCATCTGCTGTAGAAAGAGCTGATGAGAGAACTGAACCAGTTTTGCTTTCAATAGGTCTTGTGCTGAAACCTGACAATGTAGTGAGTAGATTACAAATGTGCTAATGGAGGAAGCAGGGAATCTGTTTAATTCACTAGTTAGTCACATGCTTGTTATCAAAGCCAAGCTGTTACAGTGCCAGCTCTTGAGGTAGCACTTGCATTCTTCTACCAACAGGACACAGCTTGTTTAGAGTTTAATACTTACTGCCAGTGCTGTTACTTAATTCATTTGGCTTTTCTGTCTGGTTTGTGTAGCTGCTTTTCCATTAGTGCTTTGTTGCTAAATTAGCTATGTTCTGGTGTCTGACTAGAGCAGTTACATTTTCCTGTGGTGTTAGGCTAATCAGGACTAGAAATTCCAAGGATCTTTATTTCCTAACAGAAATATACTTTTATCACAAGACTAGTAAAGGTAACATTACCTACACCAAATGCAGTTATATAGTTTTTCTAAAAACTCATTAAAAATATGCCAGGGCACAGAATAGGGTATCTTGTAGACAGCTGAGAAGTTTACTCTTTGAATTAGTTAGCAACTTGTCTGTTATGCTAGTGAGTGGAAAGGACTATAGAACCAACCCATGACAAATTATCCATTGGAAGAAGGAGGGAGGGCCTAGCCAGAAAATGTCGTCTAAGAGTCAGATAACTGGCAGGGCTAGAAGTGGGGGCAAAGGCTAAAGCCTGCCAGTTCGAAACCCACAGTTGTTATAGATTACTCTCAGGTTGCCAAAGATAGAGGAGCTTGTGGTTAACACCAGCTCTAAAATGGATGAAAGGCAGGAGCATGATTTGTGGGTCCAGACTAGAAGAGATGCACCCATTACATGCCTTGAAGCTCTAAAGGGGATGTTTGTATGAAGCTGGGAGTTGAAGGTGATCTCAGTGGATACGCTGCTGCAGAGTGGCTGTGATGCTGCAGAGAGGAAAGGATTCCTCCCAGCAGCCTCTGGGGAGCTTAGGTGCATAGCCCATATGGGCGGGGTGCTGGAGTGAAGAATTGGGCCTTGGGCAGTTCAGAATTCTGGTCTCGGAGGGCCTGGAGGCACAGGGAGGCAGCAATGTATCAGGTCACATGACAAGTATTTTTGCCCATAAAGCTAGAGATTGAGTTTGTTCTCCAGATTTTGGTGGGTAAGGGTTCCCAAGTTGTCAGGGAAAGATTCCTGCTTGCTTTTGCCTGAGTGGATGGCTGGATTTGTCATGCTTTGGACAGGGCTATGAACGTGGCTTACTGTTCTGTCCCTTTCTGCCTTTTACCCTTTACAATGAGCAGAAACCTGGGCTTTATTCACTTCTCTTCTGGTATGTTAGTGTTTAGTCTTTGGAGGCCTCCAGGTGAATTTCTTTAACAAAAGGTATTAATGACAGAGGGAATTCTATGATCGTTTTTCTGCTGTCTTCCACGCTCTTATTCTATAGCCCAGCTTGAGTTTGACTAGCTGAGCACCATCTGTTACTGACTGACTGCTCTGTTAGGCTGGATAGTACATGGCTATAGGAAACCCTAGAATACAGGTGTATGTTTGGAGGTCTGGGCTGTGCTAACAGAACTAATGCACTTCCACATGACTTTCTTCTGTGGTTTAGAAAAGATTCATAGCAAGGAAGCAGACTAAAAAAAGCATGTCTTGGATTGTCTCTTTGGTTTAGTTACCTAAACGACTTGGATAGAATATCCCAGCAGACCTACATTCCAACTCAGCAAGATGTTCTGCGGACCAGAGTGAAGACTACAGGCATTGTGGAAACTCACTTCACCTTCAAGGACCTGTACTTCAAGTGAGTATGGTGCAGGCTGCTGCAGGATGTCATTCCTCCCTGCAGATTGCACTGTTTTCTTCTACTGAGTGCTGTGATGGTTGGTATCCAGTTTTCCCTCATGCATACATTGTGGAGCCTTGTTCTTATTCAGCACTTTCAAGTAAATTGTGACTATACTCCCTTGTCATTAATTACTCTGTTCTTACTGGAATTGCTCACTTGGGGTACCTCTGACTTTTTTATTTACGTTCTTTTGTTCTTTTCAGCTGCTTTTCTGTTGGAATCACAAACACAGGTACTGAATGCTTGTTTACAGGATCAAAAACTACTAAAAGGACACTGGCTACTGGTTTTAGTTTGCATTTAATCCCTTCATTTGATAAGTGCCCTTCCCTATAGCTTTGGTCTCCTGTCATTTGCAATGCATTGTTTTCCTGTGTTTTTAAGGGAGCTGAAGTTAATTTGGCTCCTACTGGCCTGCATGGCATTGTTAGTAAAACTTGACATATTATCGTGCTGACTAACTCTGCTGCAAAGCAGCAGGGGGCATAGAATAGAATATCAGGGTTGGAAGGGACTTCAGGAGGTCATCTAGTCCAACCCCCTGCTCAAAGCAGGACCAACACCAACTAAATCGTCCCAGCCAGGGCTTTGTCAAGCCTGACCTTGAAAACCCCTAAGGAAGGAGATTCCACCACCTCCTAGGTAACCCATTCCAGTGCTTCACCACCCTCCTAGTGAAATAGTGTTTCCTAACAGCCAACCTAAACCTCCCCCATTGCAACTTGAGACCATTACTCCTTGTTCTGTCATCTGGTACCACTGAGAACAGTCTAGATCCAGCCTCTTTGGAACCCCCTTTCAGGTAGTTGAAAGCAGCTATCAAATCCCACCTCATTCTTTCCTTCTGGAGACTAAATAATCCCAGTTCCCTCTGCCTCTCCTCATAAATCATGTGCTCCAGCCCCCTAGCATGCATAAGTGTGGCAAAAATGACTGCCTTTATTGTGCAAGAGTCCAGGGGTTGGGACTTGCCCTCTAGTATAATAAAAGTAAAACCCTTTGAAGGGATACAGATACTGAGCCTAACCTTGACAGTGTCCCTTTAAGTATGATAAATCAGAGTTCCCTCTTTATCCTCCATACAAGCTGTTGTACGGGGGGAAAGGTAGGATTAGCACAGGCTTCCCCAGCTTCCTGCTTACTCTTCTAGCTAACCCTTGCTTTGGACTCAGTGTGTTCACTGACACATGAGCTAGAATCCTGTGTGGTGGACATTAGTGCTGTTTAACATTGTCATAGGAAGCTGCTGTGTTTGTATTATGGGCCAGGTTCTCTTCCCTGTCAGGAATGCTGTTAAGTTTTAGTTACATAAGGTCTTTAAATAAGCATCAATTTGCCAGCTATGATTTTGATCCTTTTGTGTAACCAGGTTTGAAAGGGACATAGTAAAAATCTAAACATTTTATATGAAATCTGACTCATTGCACACTTCTTGAGGATACAGTGGCAGCTTGTCTTCTGAGCTGTGTAACCTGTGACTTGTGAACAGAAAATGCTTGTGTAGTTTGCATCAGAGCTATTTTTATGGCTATTGGTGAGCGCAGGGGAACCTTGTCTTCCATCACTGTGTACTGGAATTAACTTTGCTGTGCTGTGCAGCGCTCTTTTAAAAACTTCTGGTTTCTGACTCCTGGGACGCTGAGCTTAATGCAGCAGATGCATTTATTTTAACCCTCCCTGTGAATAGGGAAGATAGGAAAAGTTTCCAGCTATCTGCTGTGCAACAGATAACAGACATTGTCTAAGGCACTGCAACCCTTTTCCAACCTCCTGTGGGGGCCTACAAGCATGACTGTATCCCTCTCTGTATTCATGTGAATGGGATATAGAAGTGAGAGTAGATACGTGATGAGGGTAGAAGGGCCCAGCCAAGATTTGGCAAAGAGGCGATTTTAGATCATGTGGGTTTGGGTAAAGATAGGTGTTATTGCTAATAGTTTTTTTTTTTTTTTTTTAATTAGATCTTTAAGGCTGAGCATTCATACCTCCCTTTAGGAGACTGGCTTATACAGGGCTAACAGGGCATCCATAGAAACTGAGACACAAGGCATCTCGTTTCAAAGGGATGGGCCTGCTTCGGGAAATGCTTAAATAGATTTTAAACACAAAGCAGCAGTCTTCTCTCTTGCAACCTAATGTATCTTCCTTTCATACTGCAATGAAGTCACAATGTTGAATCTGGCACTGCACTTCCCTACTGGGCTGAGATGTTCTAAAGGCATGACTGTGAATTCAGGATCAGCTTGGAGAAGTGGGGTTGAGAGGCACTGTTCTTTTTTTCAGATATCTTTGCAATAACAGCAAAGATAATGGAGAGCTTTACAAACTAAACCTGTATATTTATACAAAATTCCCTCTTTCCTAGTGTGGCCCATTGGGACAGCGTGTTTTGAATAAAAGCATGGAGCCACAATTCTGGCTCTTTTGATCAGTCATTAAATTGTGTTCCTTTTGGCACACACTGAATAGTTCCTCTCTTTGTCTGACTGCCTGTTTGCTCTGATTGTCAACTTGGATTTTGGTTTTGTACCTCTTGGATATTGACTTGTATCTGACCCGATTTAATTAATGATTGCGGTCAGTTTGAAACCAGCAGGGAATACAGTCTCTCTTCAGAGTGCATTGTAACTTTCCAATAAACTTCCATATCTTTGTTTTATAGTCAGAAATCTTCCAGCAAAATGTAGGAATTTTTTACCCCAAACCTTCAAACCCCTGTAGCTCATTAATTATATATTAAACTGCTGCAACACCCAACTTCTTAAAAGTTCCATCAGCATCCCAGTAGGTCCAGGTCATGTTACCTCAGAGAACCAAGCACAGGTAATTGGAAGAACTGACCTATGCAGAGTGGGTGCTTTGCATCCAGTGAAGCCAATGGGTTACTGCTGCTGGGAATGTGAGATAACAAATAAGGAAGAGTGCCACGGTGAAGCAGCAGGCTCTATTCTTTCCATTCAAGATACTGTTGCAAACAAACCCTTGAGGGTTATTTCCAACTGGGAGGCATAGAATCTTCATATTTTAAATTAAAACTGGAGTTTTAATTAGAAAAAATAATTAAGATCCCCTAAATTGGAGGATTTGAGTTTCTGGCCTTATTGATGGAAAGGCTTTGTGTATCTCTGAATTTCCCTTGCACTTTCAGCAAGCAGATTGCTTTGAAAAGTTTTTCTTCTCCATTCCTGTGAGTAGGAAGGTGAGTGCTGCATGACATCTGAGCCACTTTCCCTTCACCCTTCCAGGATGTTCGATGTTGGTGGCCAGCGATCAGAACGAAAGAAATGGATCCACTGCTTTGAAGGCGTGACAGCAATCATATTTTGTGTAGCCCTCAGTGATTATGACCTTGTCCTTGCAGAAGATGAAGAAATGGTATGTCACTGTTGCTAACACCTGGCTGCAGTCAGGGGATTGAGTTGGAAGTTAGCTTCAAGCTGCCCTACAGACTTTGTATCCAGGTTTTATGGGACTCTAACCATAACTTGTTCTGTGCTAGTACTAACTGTGTTTGAGATGGTGATAGAAAGCAATATTTCCCCTAAGTCATCTGGCAATAGCACTGTGCAGGAAATGGGCTTCTCAAGAGCAGCCTCTAGCCTATTCCTCTACAAGAGCACATAATAACAAACACTGCAGAAAGTGACAACCACAACAAATACATGCTTTCTTCGGAACCCATGCCTCCCTGACAATCTGAGAGATTATGGGGTGGGGAAATGCTGAGGAAAATTAAGACATGGGGAGTTTCAGTCTTTCCTGGACAGACCTCTGATCAGGGTCAAGCATGGTGCAGAATTACCTGACCTCTGACGCAACACCACTAACATTTGTGTGGTTGCGCAGCAGTGACACTTCACATTTTGAACACTAGTAGCTTTGTTCTAAAGCTCAAAGAAAAAACCCTCCTCCAAATTTACCCCTGGAATGATGCATTGTTCTTTTAATTACTTTTCAGAACCGAATGCATGAGAGTATGAAACTGTTTGACAGCATTTGTAACAACAAATGGTTTACAGACACATCAATCATTCTCTTCCTGAACAAGAAAGACCTGTTTGAGGAAAAGATTAAGAGGAGCCCATTAACAATCTGCTACCCAGAGTACACAGGTGAGCTGGGCTAATGGAGATAAATACAGGTGAGGGAGAGGAATTATTTAAGCTCAGCACCAATGTGGACCCAAGAACAAATGGGTATAAACTGGCCACCAGGAAGTTTAGACTTGAAATTAGACCAAGGTTTCTAACAGTCAGAGGAGTGAAGTTTTGGAGTAGCCTTCCAAGGGAAGCGGTGGGGGCAAAAGATCTATCTGGCTTTAAGATTCTACTCGATAAGTTTATGGAGGAGATGGTATGATGGGATAATGTGATTTTGGTAATTAATTGATCTTTAAATATTCATGGTAAATAAGCCTAATCCCCCGAGATGGGATATTGGATGGATGGGATCTGAGTTACTACAGAAAATTCTTTCCTGAGTATCTGGCTGGTGAATCTTGCCATATTTGGGGTCAGGAAGGAATTTTCCTCCAGGGCAGATTGGAAGAGGCCCTGGAGGTTTTCGCCTTCCTCTGTAGCATGGGGCACGGGTCGCTTGAGGGAGGATTCTCTGCTCCTTGAAGTCTTTAAACCATGATTTGAGGACTTCAATAGCTCAGACATAGGTGAGGTTTTTCATAGGAGTGGGTGGGTGAGATTCTGTGGCCTGTGTTGTGCAGGAGGTCGGACTAGATCAGAATGGTCCCTTCTGACCTTAGTATCTATCTTTAAGAACAAATGAAGAATTAGCATGAAGGTGCCACCCAGAGCCAGGCAGATAAAACTCTCAGGAAATCCAAGTTCACTTGAGCCTGTCTTTTTCTCATCATTCCTGTCGTCTGGACTTCATACACGGGCAAGGGGAGGGCTCTGTCTTGTGCTGGGACAGTACATGTCTAATGATTTAAAGGTGGTCAGAAGGGCTATCCCACCTGGGGCATGATCAGCACTGGTTCTCTCTTCTCAAAGCTTTGACTCCATGTGGAACCCTTGTCCACGTTTTCATATGACTTGGAGTATGGATAGAACAGATGTCTGGTCTGTTCATGTGCTCCTCAAAGCTGGGTCCCGATGCATCTCACTGGTGGTGTAAGGACAACTGTGTTTCAGCTCAATGGAAATTCCTTTTATAGTGTCTCCAGAATGTGAGTGAATGCTAAAGCACTCATTTGCCCTAGCAACGAAAGTCCCCATTTCCTCCACTAGAGTACCCTTTGCAGCCACCTCCCTGTTCCAGATGGTGTGCAGGCAGGTCATTCTCCTGAATCTATCCCTCTATGCCTAGTCTTTTAAAGGTCAGACCCACATCTGCCCTCTAGTGTGATCCTCTTGGGGTTATGTCTAGTCATAGCCCAAATGATGGGGCCTCCATTCATGCCTGTCCATGTTTCATCCCCTACTTCGATTGCATCCAGTGAATTGAGCTGTAGCTCACGGAAGCTTATGCTCAAATAAATTTGTTAGTCTCTAAGGTGCCACAAGTCCTCCTTTTCTTTTTGCGAATACAGACTAACACGGCTGCTACTCTGAAACCTACTTCGATTTAGTAGTTTAATCTAGTGGGTGAAGCTGTACTGGTATTAAGTACTAGTGACCATTGTACCGAAGGGGCTAATGGTAAGATTGTAGCTTGCTAAAGCATATGGTTGCAAGAAGCTTAACTTCTGCTTGAAAGATTTGAATCAAGCTCTTCTGCGAGCTGCTGGGTAAAGTCAGGTGTCCTATTTTCCAGGCTCTAATACATACGAGGAGGCAGCTGCATACATTCAGTGTCAGTTTGAAGATCTGAACCGAAGAAAAGACACCAAGGAGATCTACCCCCACTTCACCTGTGCCACTGACACAAAGAACGTGCAGTTTGTGTTTGATGCCGTTACAGATGTTATCATTAAAAACACCTGAAGGAATGTGGACTCTATTAAGGAGGAAGGTAACAGTGAGCTATCTAACTGCTCTGACTTCTAGTAATATTTTACACTGACAACTCAATGGGGGGTTGCAATGTGTTTTCACTAACACTTGGTGTTCTTCTTTCAGTTTTTAAAGACGTGGCGTTTTGAGAAGCAAACTGTTTCTTTGCTGCCTCATGGACAGCTGCAAGCATGAACAGGACCAGGGGAATGAAAACAGCATGCAAAATTCTTGCATTCCTTAGCACAATCTTCTGTATTGGGGACCTTTTTAATTGATATGGGATGTTGAAGTTAAAAGATCTCAAAATGGAACAACTGTTAAGTGTGATTTGATCATCCAGGCAGCAGTCAGATTGCATAATCTCAAATGTGTACAGCTGTTGTAAAATTGAGGTGCTGGATTCCAGAACTTCAGTATGTAGCTTTTCTTTCTTTGATTTACAAGCCACCACTAGTCTGTTTTTAAGGTTTTTCCATCAAGAAAACTATATATAACTACTAAATTTTATTTCTTTATTTGCAAATGAATCTTGTTTTAAAAAAACAAAACAAAAAATCACTTAACTATGCACATGATGTGACCAGATCATGCAGAAAGTATTCCTCTTAGTAGGAACTCTGTTTTTAATGCTTGGTATGGTCAGTTTAATATTTCTGCAGCTATTTAAAAGATCCATAGAACTCTTATGACTTTAGCTTCAGCTGCTTCTGATGTGTAATTTGTTACCATCGTGCTACCAATACCATAAGGCTTTTAAAAGAGGTAGTGGAGGTTTCTGCAGCAGGAAAACACGTCTTAACTTGTGGTTGGGGTTTACCTGGGCTATGCTGGTTACCAGATAACTGAGATTTGTATTGGGATAGTAGCTTTAAAGACTGCTTCTTGGGTGAAAATTTACCTAGGAATGCTTCCATCTGAAGGGACAAATTGCTAAATTCCAAACTGGATGGCGCATACATGCTGCTACAAAGCTACTAAATCAACCACTTAGATCCTTGTATGTTTTTTTTTCTTGGTCTAAAGCGGTGGTGAATCTTGTAAAAGATGCCCCTTGTTCTGCATTTTACCATGGCCTTTTATGTTCAGAGACGTCTAAACTGTATTGACAGCATGCCTTTACTTTGTAAACGTGGTGCCAAATTCCCGTTTGCCATTTGTTTTTACTGTAGTAATGTTCTTAACAAGTCAGTACATTCCTTTGCTGAAACCATTGCATTATGAGATTTTTCCCAATTTGTCATGTGTACAGTTTCAATCTGTTGTAGTTGTTGGCAGTATTAAAATGGTGAGTAAACAGTTTAGCCTTTTTCTCTAGTTTACTCCAGCTGTTTCTGGAAATGTGCTCCCGTATTATGTGCTCTGTCCACATTTGTCTGTTTGCAAGAATGAGATGCGCAGCTAGTAGTGAATAGGATGGGACTAAGCAGAGATCTACTAACCTTGACTACAGGAACTCTAGACCGACTGGTCTCTTGCACAGTGCTGTCTTCTGCTGCCAGCAGCTTGGGCCTGGATTGAGATCAGCAGACATCCCATGTCACTCATCACATGTACTGGTTGATGGCAAGTCTCTAGCTAGAGTCCTAGTTCCTCACTTGAATGCAATGGAAAAAATAATGTCCAACGCCAATCTGTTACAATTGGTGGATACATGCCAGCTTGAACGTTTGCCTGGAAGTATGACACCACTACCCTGCTAGCACTTTAAGCTCCTGGGGGAAGAACCTCAGCTGGTCCAAGTTGTTACCCCATACTCTGTACCTTGCATAACATCCCTAATAAGTGGCAGCATTCAGTAGTTATTGTAAACGACTTGTTTTGATGGGGAAATCCTCTTCAACTGTCAGTGTATATCTCATACTTTCCTTTTAACCAGACCTTGTAGGATTCACTACAGCTTCACAGTGATGCCAGGAGTAGCTCACTCCATTCTTAAAACGTACATTCATGCTGATCCCTCCAATAACATCGTACACCAACATTGTGCCACCTGAAGGAACTGTTGAGTTAAGGCCTGATCCTGCAAGGGGCTGTGCTTATAAGTGCTTATTTCTTTTCTTCTTTCAGTGAGACCAAGAGTGCTCAGCACCTTGCAGCCTCAGACTATTAAAGGTAAAGTGGGGTCAGGGGGGAACTTGACTGTAAATGGCACCCACACAACCAGCCAAGGCAGCAGTGACTGGAAGTTCCACAGCGTGGCCAGACTGTCACTTGGCTTGACTCTGTGGCCACTTGTGCACATGGCTCTCGTTGGTTGCAGTGGGAGGTGTGTATGTGCAGCTGTTACAAGACAAGGGCCAGCATGGAGAACGTAAATCAGCTGCTGCTTCTGAGCTCTACTGTGGTTCATGTTTTCAGAATCAAGAACTTTTGCTCTGAGAAACCATTTTAAAACCCGCTAGCCCAGAACAAATGACAGCCAGCCATTCCATGCACATTTCTTTATTTTGGTTTTACTACAGTTTAGTTGAAGCCATGTAAGTGATTCTCTGCAGTAAACATTGAGAAGATACAAGAAACCTTCTTGTCTACAGTAATAGCATAGACTTATTTACAAATGAGAGCAGATACAGCTCTAAATAGCGGAATGAGAATCTTTTCAAGTAACCATTTCCTCTTCATATCTGACCTGTTCTCCCCCCCCCCATTCTAGATGTGAAATGTTTGCCAAACTCTAATAATACAACGCTGTCTTACTGTCCTGTGATCTTCTACAGTAGGCATCAATGAGACAGCATGTGCAAAAGTCTCAGCAGCCGCAGGTACCCTGTGAGCTGGGCTCAGTACTCCTACAGTGTATGGATAGAGAGAGAACAGGTCTAGACTAATCAGCCTTCCAGGCTATCAATACAGAGAGAGTTGGATACTAAAAATAGTCAATCAGCAGCTTAAGGCTGTAGGGACAAATTGCACCAGTTGCAGGGAACTGCAAATGTTAGTTTGTCCAATGGAAGGTTTGAAAATTTCACAATTCTTGGGGGCTTATTTACAACTGGTAAATTGGTTAGTTTCTAAAATATGAGGAAAGAGGGATTAGTTATGTTTGAGTTAAAATTAAATCCATTCCATTGTCCGCTTTCAGCAATACCTTTCAGTCCACGCCACTTACGGATTTTTTTGATGATTTCCACAAAATATAGTTGAGGGGTGGTTTTCTCTAGGATTCCACAAAGCATTGCTTTCACCTTTTCCATTTTGGTTCATAATACATTTTTTTACATGCAGCTGTGCAGAGATGTGAAACTTCAGTATCAGTTATCCATTTGGTGTCCTGAAGACTACTTGCTCTTTGGGTTCAGATCACATTGGATCTCTTATAAGCAGCAGTTTTAAAGTGCACACAGACTGCAGAGAAACTATTTTATTAAAAATGAGGAAATTACCCTGGAAATTACTGGGCTGCAGTAAGTTTAGCCTCACTGGATGGCTTGTTCTCGGAGGCGTGCAGCCATGTGCTGGGCAGGTCTTAGTGTGGACTCGGAGTAATTTTTGTTTAGTCCTCTGGCTCTGCTTCTCGGAACAGTGATGCTAAGTGGAAGTCATTTTCTTTTCTTGAGGGAGGTGGCAGGGGAAAGAAAAGGAAGTTGAATACTTTTACAACTTTAAAATTAAGAGGCCATTTTAAGAGAATTAAAATGCAATGCATAAATCCAGTGCATAAATGTCTGCAGAATATCAATATTGAGGGCAGATTCTGATTTACGTGAACAGAGCTGTATAAACATGCCTTGATCTAAATGAGTCTGGCTCAGACAGTAGCAAACAAAGTGTGAAAATACAATGGTGGTAGTAAAGCTTTAAAACAATTATTCTCAATCTAATCAGCCGCTACTATAAGAGCTGTATTCATTAGTGTTTGTAACCCCAATACAGCGATAAATCTTCCAAGCTACTGTCATGACACAATATCTTCCTTTATGTTTAAAGTGGGCGTGCCTTTATTCACAGACTGTGTGCTCTGATTGGAAAGTTGTTTTTTTGCAGCGAACAATGCGAAGGTGAAATCAAAGTGGTTTTTGTCCCTCTGCCCTTCTGCAAGCTGCTTTGTGCCTGCAGAGAAGCTGGCTGGCTGCCTTTAATTTCCGTGCTTTCCTATTTATGTGCATGGAGAGTGAAAGCTCCAAGATTGCTCATTTTGCCCCCCAGGAAACTGTTGGAGGATACTGGATGGATGTTTTTTGGAGGTAGGGGTGGACAGAGAATGCTTCAGAGATTTTTCTGGGCAGTTGGTACAAATGTACATCATAACTTGAAAATAACATTGCTGTTTGTTTAAAAACAGCATGGTGGCTAGCTAAAAGGCTGTCTAAAGCAGAACACTGTGCATAACTCATCTCCTGGACCCTCTAGCCCACTTTAGCATACTAGATTCAGCTAAAAACCCCCTTCTACGTGCCGAAATCAACCGCTGCAGGGGCTGGCAGGGTTTAAGTAGTTTGTTTCATGGGCTTTTCAAAAGGGTAGCTAGTGCTCGCAACCACCCTGCTGTTCCCATACTATGGAGGAGGAGGAGGATACTGCCAAGATGGGGGAGGGATGTTCCCATATGGAAAAAGTTGAGAACCAGTGGCTTAGTGGTAATATTGCTGCTTACAAGGGCAAAAAAGCAGAATTTTCCAGAGCGCTCGGTGCACTCACTACCAAATTCACAGTCCATTTTAGTCTATTTCACAGTCATAGGATTTTAAAAATTTCACGGTGTCAGAAGTGTAGCTGCTGGTCAGGTGCCCAGCTCTGAAGGCAGTGCCACTCCCAACAGCAGCACAGAAGTGACAGCATCATAATATGGCATTGCCACAGTTACTTCTGTGCTGCTGATGGTGGCAGCTCTGCCTTCAAAGCTGGGCTCTTGGCCAGCAGCCTCTGCTCTTCAGCCGCCCAACACTGTGAAATCTGGTCCCCCATCTACAATAGCTAGATTTCATGGGGGAGATCAGATTTCATGATCCATGACGTGTTGAATTTGATAGGGCCCTAACTATCAGTGAGGAGTCAGACCAATTGTCTCCTACCCCTCACAATGCCCGTTTGGTAGTAAAAGTGACTAAATTGTGACTTGCAATGGGCTTTTAGTTCTCTGGTTGAAGTTACAGTACCTGCAAAAGTTGGAGTTCTAGAAGAGACCACAGTCCTTGAGGTTCTCTTTGATGATGACATCCGTAACTGCGTCAAACACAAATTTAACGTTCTGTGTGTCTGTGGCACAGGTCATATGACTGTAGATTTCTTTCACATCTTTTCGCATGTTGAGATCAAGGAACTGATTCTTGATGTAATTTCCTGCATCTTCAAATGTATTGGGACCTATTTGGGGGAAGGAAATAACTCTAAGTGCTGCTGATTAGGAAGACTGTCCTAATTAGAAACTCCTCAAAGCTCATGGATCTGTGGCCAGCAGAGGAAATGTGATCCTTTGTCATGTTTTGAGAGAATTAAATGCACGTTAAAGAACAGGACTGGAGTGACAGCCCTGGGCAATGACGTGCTTTCCACACAAAAGGTGAATAGCGAGCAGACCTTTTTATTGGGGTGGGTCAGCCTTGTATCAGAACCTCTTTGTTCCTACCAAATCACCCAAAGGTGGTAATGCTTAATACAGATCCTCTCCTTTTCCCAGCTGCAGAGACCTAGTTTGATCCTAATGACTTTTCCCAAGAGAATAATTTTTCTATCCATTTGTGCCACTCATTTTTTCCCACTAATTACTCAGGTTTGATTTTTTTTTTAAACTTGGGTGAGGATGATTTGTGCCTTAACACTACCATAAATGAGGGAGGGAAGTAAAGTTTTTAGACCAACTCACCGTCGTAATCTGGGAAGCAAATGCTGAGGTGGACCTTCTTGATCTTTTCCTCAAAGAGGTCCTTCTTGTTGAGGAACAGAATAATGGAGGTGGCAGCAAAGAACTTGTGGTTGCATATACTGTTGAACAGATGCAGGGACTCGTGCATGCGGTTCTGAAGATAGACAAAAAGACCACATCACTTGTAAAGAAATTTCAGAGGTGGGCTGTGTTGTAAAGACCCTACTCTTTCTGGTTTCAGAAAGTAGGGGCGGGCAGGTCCTTGCTTGGTCAAACACGTACTGAAAGTTCTCCCCCCACTCAAGTTTCTGTGGCTTAACATGTGCAAGTCCCGATTCCTACTCAAGCTTGTTCCTCACACAGGCTGAGGCTCTACAACAGCCATTGCCTGAGCTGCTGCTAATTGTACTTGCTTTTTGATCTCCTGTTCTTTTGCTGTAACAAGCACAAGTATTGCCAAAGAGAAAGTTGTGGGTGGTTTCTATGGGAGAATATTTATCAAAATGGCCAATGATAGGAAAGTCTTGAACTGCTTGGTTAGAGATGTTGGAGGATTCTTTTTGCCTTGAGAATCCTCACGTTCCTGCTACTCAAAGCCCGGTAGCCCTACTTCTTTCTATTGCCGCACCGTAGGCAGCTGGCTGTTTTTATGGGTTCTCACAACAGCTACTGGGGAGTCCAGAATGAAGGACTTCTGTCACTCTGCACCCTCAGTGTAAATCTCTCCTAATGTCAGAAAGCTAATGCCAGATTCCTAATTGCTGCAAGGCAGGCTCTGTGTGTGGGGAAGAATCAGATGTGAGAAGTCACTGTCTAAACAGCTGAGACCCCATTACTAAAATGATGGCCAGTTCTTGGAGTGCTGTGGGAGATGGCAGTGAGTACATGCTCTGTTTCTAATGAGCTATCGCCTATGGGTCTTCCTGCAGTAACCACAAAAGGAGTTGCAGATGCTTTAGGATAGGCCGGCCCTTCAGAAATCATCCTCTCTGATCACTACAGTGCTCTTCACAAAGCAAGATCGTTCTCTTATCCTCTGAGTTTGCAAGTTAGCTGTGCTAGGAAGATCTTCCTTGAGAGAACTAGTACACACTGGCCCAAATATCTGCTATGGCACTATCATAAGCCACTTCCAACTCTACCCCCTGGTAGTATGAGCACCCCTCCAACATTAATGGATCTCAACACCCCCCAGAGGCAGAGAAGTCCTATCCCCACTCTATAGAGGAAATTGAGCAATAGGGTAGATTAGGTGACTTGCCGAAGGTCACACAAGGAACTTTGAGGTGAGAATTGAACCCAGGTTTCCCATGCCCTAGCCACTAGGCCTTTCTTCCTCCTTCTCTTCTTGCTCCCAAGGGCTTGAACGTGCAGTCTCTCTCATGCCCCTTGCTTGTCTAGAAGGGTACCAGAGTAGAGACTTTTTTCAGCATCTTGTGAAATAGTCTAAAATGCTGCCCCCTGGTTTGTCCCTTCTGAGTCAAACCTCAGAGAAGAGGGAGGAGTTCAGTCTCCCCCCATCCATGGTCTCTTGTCTGCTAAAAAGAGAACTCTCCACAAGCTGTAGACCATGTTCTCTGATTTGCAAATCTCCTCCAAAGCAGTTTGTTTTAATAACCTGCAGGGCCAGGGAGCCCTTCTGCATGAATCCATCCTGAGGGAGGAAGAGAAGCAGGTGTCCTGTGTGAAGGATAACCATCTGCATGCAGGAGGGCTACTGTGTGTTAACGAGCTGGCTTCCCTCAGAGGGATGCTCATAGCAGGGGGCAAGAGTACCAGAGGCATCTTGTTACTGATTTCTGCCTTGTCATCACCAGCTTTCTCTGCTCTTCACCCTCTGTGTGTTGTCTGAAGGAGAGGCTGAGAGCCCCTATGGAGCCAGTGCCCGGCTTGACTAGTGGCATCCGAAACATTCCCCACAGGCTGTGCTGCTCTGATTTTTTTTCTCTTGATGCTGTTTTTATGTGAAATGGGGGCTCTGGAGAGACTCTTGGTCAAGGAAGCTGGAGGCATGTAAGGGGAGCTACTGTGAAAGTCCACCAGCCCTCAGTTTGGCCTGCGGGAACCAAATGACTGGCACTGCAGGAACAAGCCTGGATCCTAGAATTAGCTCTCCTCTTGTCTTCTCTTCAAGGAAGTCCCAGAGCAAGATGACCTGGATGGATGCTCTGTGGGATCCCAGCAGTCAGAGATGGATAAAACCCTCTCCCTGCCGGGGGGCATCAAATCACCAGTGTCTGATGGAGCTGGAGTATCAGACCCTGGGGCGAAGGAACTAGACTGCAACTGAGGAGATGTGGGGCAGAGCACAGAACAGAACCCACACGCCCTATCTGTGTGAACATGGGCAGGTCTCAGTCTCCCTGGTTCTTCTCCCCCTTGCACAGGTTGGGGTCTGATAATCCGTTATTTCCGCCATGCTGTTTGTCTGTTCGGATGGTCAATGCTTTGGGTCAGGGGCTGTCTCTACTGTTGGTCCATGCAGCGTGTAGCACCGTGGGGACCCTGGTCTTGGTTGGGGCTGCTAGGAGTTACTGAAATACAAATCATCCTAAGAGTGGTGGTGGTCTGATTTAGGAAGGCTCTCTCTGTTCTTGTTTCATCTGTTACAAACCAAAAACCAGAATATGCTCATCAGTCCTCTTTGGGCCCTGTTTGAGTGACAAATCTCAGGCATTGTTCCACAGTGATGTGTCGATAGATGACATTTGGAACAAATTGATAAACTAAACAGTAATAAGTTACCAGGATCAGAGGGGATTCACCTACGAGTTCACCCATGGGATTCACCCAGGAGCTCAAATATGAAGCTACAGAGCTACTAACCGAGGTATCAGAGTAGCAGCCATGTTAGTCTGTGTTCTCAAAAAGAAAGGAGGACTTGTGGCACCTTTAGAGAATAACAAATTTATTTGAGCATAAGCTTTCGTGAGCTACAGCTCACTTCATCGGATGCATTCAGTGGAAAAACTAAATGCATCCAATGAAGTGAGCTGTAGCTCACGAAAGCTTATGCTCAAATAAATTTTAGTCTCTAAGGTGCCACAAGTACTCCTTTTTCTTTTAAGTGAGGTACGTAACCTGTGGCTTAAATCATCCTCTGTACCAGATGACTGGAGGATAGCTAACGTTACACCTATTTTTAAAAAGGTTCCAGAGGCAATCCTGGCAATTACAGGCTGATAAAACTAACTTCAGTACTGAGCGAAGTGGTAGAAACTACAGTCGAGCAGAATTATCAAACACGGCTGAACACGATTTGTTGGGGAATAGTCATCACAGTTTTCTGTAAAGGGAAATCATGCCTCACCAATCTCTTAGAATTCTTTGAGGGAGTCAACAAGCATGTGGATAAAGGTGATCCAGAGGATATAGTGTACTTGGATTTTCAGAAAGCCTTTGACAAGGTCCCTGACCAAAGGCTCTTAAGCAAACTTAAGTAGTCGTGAGCTAACAGGGCAGGTCCTCATAGAGCAGTAACTGGTTAAGACAGGAAATAAAGGGTAGGAACTGCTTGGCAACAAACTCATAGATTCAATGGCCAGGAGGGACCGTTGTGATCGTCTAGTCTGACATCCTGTAGTGCACAGACCAGAGCTCTGCCCCACATCGTTCCTAGAGCGGAGCTGTTAGACAAACAGCCCACTGGCAATTTACAAATGGTCAGTGATGGAGAATTCACCATGACCTTTGGTCAGTTGTGCCAATGGTTAATTACTTGCACTATAAAAATTGTATGCCTTAGTTCCAGCCTGAATTTGTCAAGCTTCAACTTCCAGCCACTGGCTCATGGTAGGCCATTCACTGCTAGAGTGAAGAGCCCGTTATTAAATATTTGTTCCCCAAATCGGTATTTATAGACTGTGATCAAGTCACGCCTTTACCTTCTCTTTGTTAGGCTAAATAGAGCTCCTTGAGTCTGTCATAAGGCACATTTTCTAACCCTTCAATCATTCTTGTGACTCTTCTCTGACCCCTCTCCAATTTATCAACATCCTCTTTGAATTGTGAACTCCAGAACTGGACACAAGGTTCCAGCACCGGGCACTCCAGTGTCAACTACAGAGGGAAAATCATCTCTCTGCTCCTACTCAAGAGTCCCCTGTTGATGCCTTCCAGGATGGCATTAGCCCTTCTGGCCACAGCATTGCACTGGGAGTCAAGTGCAGCTGATTGGGGTTTATGGTGGACAAATCTTTTTCCATCTCTGCTTCCCAGGGTAATGAGGGTGCCCCTTGGAGATAGGCTCCAGCTGCAGTTGGGAGCCAGGTTCAGAGTGGTGGGGTGGATCGGGCCTATCTGTGGCTGCCTTCCCCTGCATTGCTACACAAAGTGAGCAAGCAGTGGGTGAATGGACAATGATTTTTCCATCCATCAGTTATGTAACTGCACATATAAGCAGCAGAATTATGAATAGCTTTCCATGGAAAAACTGCCAACTGTTCTAAGGGATTTCTTCAGCTATGGGTGCACCTGTTTAGCTGCAGCTTGCTGCATGGCTAATTCTGCAAGCCATCGCTGACTCTCTGATGCACTTACATTCATTACAGGTGCATCACTTCCTGTGGATTTGTTTCACTCATAAACCTCAGTTCCTCCCTACGCTGTCATCTGACCTTCAGCAACCAGGGCAACCACTAACTGAGGGGAACCCTAGCCTCGTGAAGTCAATGGGAGCTTTGTCATTGACGTTAGCGGGGCCAGGATTTCACCTGTTCTGTCCCCACACAGGATGTGGTAATTCTCCCAGAGTTTCTCAAAGCTGCAGTCTTGGCCATGCTATTTGGCTGTTGTGCTTTTTTTTCTAGTTCCTACACAGATTTTAAAAACAAAAGAGGTCATCTAGTCTGACCTGCACAGCACGTCCAGAGAACCCCACCCAGGGATTCCTGCACCCAGCCCATAGCTTGTGGTTGAGCTATCACAGAACTTTTAGGAAGAGGCACCCAATTTTGATTTAAAGACTCAGGCTAGATTCACAAAAGAATTTAGATTCTCAAACCCCCACTCACCTGTTGCTTAACCCTGCATGTGCCTAAATTCCTCAGCTTCCACTGGTGGACATGTGCAAAGCCGCTAATCCCTGAGAGCATTGAGCTGCCTGCCCGATCCTCAAGCGAGGTGTTACCCCACCTGTCTCGCTTGCTGTGCCCAATCTCATGGACATGCTCGGCGCACGCTAACCCACAGAACACCTGTATTCAATTGCTCAGTGGTTCGAGCACTCACCTGGAAGACCTAGGTTTGAATCCCCCTGCTTCATTCAGAGCAGGAACATGAATTTGAAGTCTCCCCGAACCTCAGCTAAGTGGCCCTGACTGTCAGGCGCTGGCGTACTCTAGGGGCGAAGTGTTTTCCGTTTCTTTCTGGCGAAAGCATGTTCTTTAATTGTGGAATAGTGAAATAGTCGACTGATTGCCAGGGAGAGAGAGACTGGTAAGCCCAGGGGTTATTGCACCCAACTCCTGGGAGACCCAGGGGTCCCATGCCCTGCTCCAAGGACAATTTAAAGTGTTTCAGACAAAAGGAGAACAGCTTCAGCAGAGAGGTCGGAGAGGAGACCTGCCCTGGAACACGCCTCAGGCACATAGCTGGGAGATGGATGACAAGGGTCCAAGTTCCTGCTCCGGATTAAGTGGGATTCAAAGCTGGATCTCCCACAGGCCAGGTGAGAGTTCTGCCTATTGAGATGGCATCCCAACCCCATGGAGTTAGGTCACTGAGGCAATGCCAAGCCCCTGCTCGTCTACTGGCCAGCTTAGGTGGCTCCCTGCTCAGGTTGCTGGGTTTGTGATCCCATTCTTACTCAGCTCTCCCGATGAATCGTATAGGGAGCCTGGGGCCCATGACCCAGGGGCTGAGGATTCCATTGAGCAGCTGTTAAGCACTGCAGCGCTTAGTCCTCTAAGCCCCCCATGCCAACACTGTCCAGGTAGGTTGTTCTAACGGTTAAACATCCTGGCTGCTAAAAATGTGCACCTTCTGTCTAGTCTGCATGTGTCTAAGCCGTTGGGATCTGTTTGCCTTTGTCTGCTAGATTAAAGATCCTCTGCCATTGGAAACCTCCTTGCTCAGGAGCTTCCAGGCTGGGATCAAGTCACCTCTAACCTTCTCTTGGGCAAACTAAACAGAACTGAGCGTCTTTAGGTTTCTTGCTATGAAGCAGGTTTCCATGCTTGTGACTCCACGTCTGAGCCCTTCCCAATTTCTCCTCTGAACTTTCCACGTTCGCTTCCTAGGTTTACAGGTTCTGAAACCGATGTGGCAATTGCTCTGCAGCAGGGAGATAGGGCTGAGGATAAAAATGCCAAGCCGGCCGTCCAGGGCCCTCTGCTTGCTTTACAGATGTTCCATTGAATCCAGCCCCATGCTAACCCTGAGAGGTAGGTGCTATGATCGCCTCTGTCAGTGAGGGGAAGCTGCAGAACAATTGAGTGGTTTTTTTTCCCGAGGGGCCAAGCACCCGCCACACCTATTGAAATCAGCGAGGAGTGCGGGTACTTCTGAAAATCCAGGCGTCAGAGATCTGCCCAAGGTCACACAGGGAACAGAGCTGGGAACAGTATCCAGCTCTCATACCTCGTGCTTTAACCATAAGCCCATCTTCCTTCTATTGATTTCTCATGCCCTCTTAAAGGCAAGCCATTAGGCAGGCCTCACTGAAAATATCCTTTGCCTTAACCAGCTACGGATGGTCACTGTGCTACTTGAATTAGTTTTAGTTGCCAGCTGTACTGGCTGGAAGACAGGCATTTATTTTCAGACATGAGTTAATCTGATGTCAGGCAAGTGCTATTTTGCTTCCTGGATTTGGCGTCCAGGAAAGCAGCACAGGTGGTAAACACGTGAGCTGACATTCAAGGCTCTTCACAGCTCTGTTGCTTGCCAACACCACCCTGTATTCCAGGCAATACATGCACTTCATACCAAGCAAGTGTCTGTGCTGGGGAGATGCTATTTTTCTTAAAACCTGGGCGTGGCTCTCAGATGTCACCCAGCTGAGCTGGGAGTTTTGTCCGTTTCCTGGTGCTCTGAAAACGGGGAGAGCAGCTGCCCAGCTGGACTCTGGTGACAGAGGACATGGTCTCAGTGCCATCAGCAGCTAGGGATTGAGAGAACATACCCTTCAATCATCCTCTACCAGACACCATGTCATAGGCGCTGAGGGCACCACAGAAGATAATGCAGGTCACGCCTTCGAAGCAGTGGATCCACTGTCTTGAGCTCATGACACGCTGTCCTCCCCACGTACAAACATCCTGGTGGAGGGTAATAAGTTCTGCTGTTGTTAATAGCCCCTTCCCAACCAGAGCACCGAACACACAGGCAGTCCCAGCACCCACAGCAGAAACCCACCCCTGCCCGGTTGGGATGTGGCAGCTGTTTATATGAGTTGCAGAGGGCCAGATCCTTAGGCGCTGTCAACTGACGGTGCAATGGTGCTCTGCAATTTACACCAGCCAAGAAATGTAGCCGTTGAGGATGGGATGTAGGAAGACTCTCCAGCCCATGGAATAAATAGCATGTATCCCAGCTGGAATTTGGCCAGGATACCTGGGTCAGTGATGCCACCAAATGGGGGAGAGGGTACCACGTGCATATATGCTCACCTGAAGTTAAGGTCTTTGCGGCGAACTTGGTCATCTATGATCCCCGTAGTCTTCACTCGAGATCGTAGTACATCCTGTTCATTGGGGAGTAATCGGGGCTGTGATCCGATCCCGCTGGTTCAGGTAGCTAGGCAGGAATGCCAGAGAGCTGTTGGGAGCAGCCCTAAGGGATAGGGAATATAGCCATCGTGCTGGGGAAGGAGGTCTGGGGTAAGGTGTTATCAGTGAGCTAGCAATCATAGGAGAGGACAGTGGGAAGGCCAGCAATTCCGCTAGCCTGAGGGAGAGGAGAGGTCTTTCTAGCCCAATGTAGAGCAAGAAAATCTCAGTTCATGACTAACCAGGGTCAAAAAGTGCATATCCCTTCTTACCTGCATTGCAGCAGCACCTAGGAGCGTGGACCATGATCCCCTTGTGCCAGGTGCTGAACACACAGGGGTCTGCTATATCCAAAAGAACGGACCATCTACTAAGACAAGGGGACACTGATGGAGCAGACAGACAGGTGGACCCTGCTGTGGGAGGTGATGGAGCAGCTCCGTTAATGCTGTGGTCTGGAAAGCCCATAACCTTAAGTTCCAGCAGCCACAGTTGCTCCTCCATCCTGCTGTTGAATGGGGACGGTGCAGCTGCCACAGCCTACGAGGGAGCTGTGTGCAGGCGGGGGTTTATGGGTCAGAGAGATGGCCTCACATTTGGATCACGGCGTGAAAAATGGACGTGTGTTCCCTGCAGTATTCCCTGTAATGTGCTCAGACCTCTGCTCTGCAGCCGTTGTGCCAGGCTGTGGCTCTGTGCCCTTGAGAACTAACCTGAAGGGACAAGTTGCAATGGTGTTGACACCAGCGTGTGTCTAGTAACCACTGTCTTCAGTGGATTTACGCTACTGTGAGCAGAAGCAGCATTTGGCCCTGAGCTACTGAAAGCCAAGCCTGAAATACCTCATTGGCCTTAGATAGTGCAGCCTGTATAGTACATGAGACAGATTATGTCAGGCATCTGACCACCACCCTGGCATGTGGGCATCAATTAAGGGTACAGGAACTAGGCTGAATTCGGCATCGCTTGGTTGGCTGGGTTTAACAGGGCTTTTTGCGCAGAGTCAAGTAATGGTGGTGACGCAGGCAGGCAGCCCCCGCAACAGCAGTGATAGTTGCATGTCAGTGGTGTTTAGGGGCTTTGTCTGACACAGCAGCACTATCCAGTCCATGGGGATAATCCCTTGTGTTCTCTATCTTACCTGGAGCATTCTGGGCTAAGTGGGAGCACAGAGGACCTTGCTTGTTACATAGGGAATTATGAGAGTGCATGCAACTCGATGCTTCAAAGCCATTCTGGTCTGTTTTGCTTGTCTTTTAAACGCCCTTTAAGGGGCATGTACCCTTTCTTTGATGACAGGCTCTCTTGGACTCAGTGCTAAAAACTTCCACCGGCTTCAAAGGGAGCAGATTGGCCCCTTCAACCTGGAAGTTCTCCTTCCCTTCCCCTTGGCTGCTGGTGAAAAGCCGAGTCCAAGTTGCTTTATGTGGCAGTAAAGGGTGGTGGTACCTGCTCCATAAAGACATCAGTCCCTTCAGCACCAGGCAAAGGGGACGATTCAAGGTACTAAACTCCAACGATGGATGAGCCCTCTGTGTCCCAGTAAGTGCATGCCCAGCCCTGGAGGGTTCTCACTGTCTGGCAGGTGCTTTTCCTAATGACTGGGTCATAGGGACAGACTTACTAGGAAGCGGAGTCATTGAGCTGGTACTCAAGCTGCTCTGTCAAAACAGGCCTGGACTCCCGCATCTTTCCACAGCTTTTTTATACAGTCTACTAGCTCCGGGGGCATGGTGCCCTCCTCGATGGAATCTGCCAAGTTGCACAGCTGCCGCCCATCATCCTGTAAGAGACAGAGGCGGTGAGCAGGATGGGGCCAGAGATGGGCATGAATGGCAGACCTGCTTTGGGCCCATCTGAACAGGGTCATGTTTTGTGGGATTTTAATTGGATTTTGAATTTAAATTCTACCCCCACCTAACCCTGCTGATTTTCAAGAACAGCTTCCCCAGAGAATGTGGGGAAACATGTCCAGAATCCTATCTGGTCAGGTCAGGAGTGGGGAACTCAAGCTGCTCCCAGAATGCTTTCCTTAACCAGTAGATGGCAACACACATAGCAGTGTGGAGCTGAAACAACGGAAAACCAAACTCCTCATTCCTCTGCGAATAAGAAAGGAGCAGAACCCTCATCTCTAGACTCTCCTTCCCCACAGCTCCTCTCTCCTACACTTGGATGTCTTGCCCTGCCCTTCCCTTCCGATCTACATCACGAGGAAAAGGAACCAGACGACTGCCCCTTGCCCACCGAGTGGCTTCTAGCTTGCACTAGCAGGAGTGAATGAGAGACACAGGCTCTGTCTACACCACAGCCTCCCAATCCTGGTAGATAGACTTGAGCAAGCATGCTGAAAATAGCACTGTGGATGTTGCAGTTTGGGCTCGGGTTAGCCCCCTGACCTTAGACCCAGGGAGTCAGGTGGGCTTGGACTTAACAGCTGGCCTGAGTGTCCACACTGCTATTCACACACTAGCTCCAGCGAACACCAGTGAACCTCCCCCTTCCCCCCCCCCCCCCCAGGGGCTCAGAAGGAACAACCTTCCTCTCAGCAGCAGCTTCTCCCAGGACTCCTGCATATCACTGGGAATTGCAGGCACTCGAACAGACGAACACAGGGGGACCACCCACCCACCCCTCCGCCGGCCCCTGGACAGGGGCCAATCAGATGTTCCAGTGGTGGCAGGGCAGTGTACTGACCCCTCTCCCTGGTTCGGCGTAATCTATCCCCAGCGTGGACATGGCTCGGATGATAGCCAGGATTGACTGCAGCACGTTGCCATAGATGATGGACTTGAATTCCAGGCACTCTTCTTCCGTGTAACCATCTTGGTGGATAATCCTGTGTGGGGAGGGGAATAAAACATAGCTGTTAGCAGAGATCACAGCCTTGCTTCCCCTGGCAGTCCTCTCCCTGCAGCACAGATATTGGCACCTTGCCCTCTAGCCCAAAGGAGAGGCAGTGCAGGGACTGAAATGTGCCAGCTTGGCCCCTGCTTACTCCTAGGCTGGAATGCCTGCTGTTTCCCGGGCATAGCTGACTTTCCCCTTGGTGCTGGCTGGGGTGGGGTGCGGAGCGGAGAAACCACACCACTGCACACTGGAGGGGGAGCCTCAGTGGCATCTGCTAGCAGTATCTGACAATGCGTCGCCCCATGCAGGGGAGAAAGGGCGTCCCTTACACCCCTACCGCCCCTGTGCTGGCATGCAGCCCAGCTCACAGTTGGGCCGGTTGTGATCTACCCAGGTGCCTTGCAGCCAAGCCAGATACAACGAGTGAACTCCCTCCATGGGCTGGCTCCATGAAGACCAGAGTATCTGCTTTGAAAGGCAAGCGGCCTGAGACCCATGGCATGGATTAGCTCGCTGGCTCCTGGACTGACCACGCATGGCTCTGCCTGTGACAGAACCTCAGATTCATAGGGGAAGGTCAGATCGCATGGGACCTTCTGCAACTGGACTCTGCTGATGCATAGAGCTCACTTGCTCCCTGTGTAACTCTGTGTTCCCTGCCCCTCCCCCCCCAACCTCCTGGGGCTTACGTCAGTGACACAGCATTGCAAGGAGCAACGCACAAAGGGGGTGTGATGCCTGGGGACTTGCAGCCTGCTGTTTGGTATGGCTGGCCATGAACTTGCCACCAGTACCCCACATGCCAACAGTTCACATGGGATGTTCCCATACTTCATCCACTCCCTGGGACGTTCCACAGGGTACGGTGCTGAGATGCTAGATCTGCTGTCTGTCTCTGCCGATATCCTTGTCTTGAGGTGTGTGGGAGGAATGAAACTTCCCCCCCCCCCACCCATCACTTGTAACTGAGATGGCACATGAAGAGACGCCAGCTGCCTGATCAGTTTGTGCCTTGAAGCAGAAGCCCTGGGCACCTTTTCCTGCTAGCCAGCGTAACTGCAGATGCTATTTTTGAGTTGTTTAATCCCTTTTTATTAATCTTGCTAAGCTATTGCCAGATGGCAGGCAGCCTGGCCCAGCAGCAGTGTAGGGGTTAATCACACTATATTCATGCCCAGCTTAGGCTCCTACAAGGAAACCACCTTGGGCTGTGTTCTGGGCAGCTGACCTGCAGCCCTACCATGGTACTCACTTCATCTGTTTGACGATTGTGCTCTTGCCTGACTCCCCGGCACCTGGAAAAGAGCCGGAGGAAAAGTTTGAGTGCCAGCATTCAGAAAGAGAGAGACACGTGCGCCTTCAAGGGGACAGCAGCTCTGGAGCACTCGGATCCTTGGGCACTGGGACTAGCATAAGGCCCTGGATCTGCAGCACTCAGAATGCAGCATCTATCCTGCTCTTCACTCCTGTCCCCCCTACGCCTTTCTCTGAGGCTGGCCCCTCAGACTGTGTAGCACGGAAGGATTTCTCCAGTGCAGGGTTATTTAGTGGCATATTAATGTGGATCAAACAGTTCAGTTGATCTGGCCCCTGGGCTCCTAAGAGCTCATCAAGAGCCCAGCCCAGGGAAAGGCCTTGTTTTGAGGGAGTGGTCAAACTGGGTGTCTAGGAACCAGGGATTGAACCTGCTTTTGCAGAACCAGCTGGACTCTCCCCTTCAGCACCCCCCGTCCCCCCGAGGTGCTCAGCTCCCCTCTCTGTGCGCTGATGGTGCCCGCCCTGAGCGGGATGAGCTGGGCTCTGGGAAGGGGAGGCACACGTGGGACAGCTGCACTTCCTGCACTGCCGCTGTTCCCTAGCATTGAGCCAGTCCTTGGAAGACTCCGTGCCAGCCAGCTGCAAGTCACGAAGGCCTCACTGTGTGGAAGTTGGGCCAGGTGCTTCTAGCCCAAACCTGTCTCCCTGCCCAGGGTTCAAACCATCTTGTGCCCCGTAGGGTAGGGGATGAGGAAAGAGCTGGGCAGGTGGGGTCTAGAGATGAGAAGGCTGAGGGGGAACATAACATATGTAAAGGTGGTTACAGAGGGGCCGGCGCTCCAGTGCTCTCTATGGCCACCGAGGGCAGGACAAGTAGCAATCCGCTTACTTGGCAGCCAGGGGGGCTGAGGTTGGATTTTTTAGGAATAACTTTCTACCTGCAAGGCGAGTTCAGTGCTGGAATAGGTGGGCTCAGGAGGCCGGGGGGCTTGAAAATAGCCATGGGGGTGGGCCTGCCTCAGCATAGGAGGATCCTGTTGAGGTCCCTTCATGCCCTGTAGTTCGATAGGGGTATCTAGCCTCCACCACTTGGCTGCCCTAACTCTCCTGTCCCAGCTCTCGCCTGACTGTCTGGTATTCAGATCCTTCACTACTCTCACACCTCCAGGATACATCTGCCAGAGCAATACCCTGCAGCTTCCATCGTCCTTCCACACCCCCTTGCCTAAGTCTGCAACCCCCCCCTCCATCTACCTAACCCCCCCTGCAGACTATCTGGTGCATTATCACTGAGCCTCTCTGCTCTGGCTCCTGTCCCACCCACTCCTCTCAGTACTGGGCCTTTCTGGTCTGGTGAATCAGGGGAACCTTCCAGCCACCAGGCCCTGCTGCCTGCAGGGATGGATGAACAGCTTTCTCAGGCCTAGGGAGACCCCCCTGTGCCTTGCTCGTGCCCCGTTTTTATTCCTCAGAGGCTCCCCACGGGCTTGACTCATTTCTCTGGCCCAGGAAGGCTAGAGATCCCTCCCTCCAGCAGTGCTCAAAGGCTAGCCGCTGGGAGGAGGCACTCGAGCCATGCCCCCGGCTGCTGTCGTCGGCACAAAGGACCTGTCATTGCTACGGGGTCAGGGGACCTAGTTACTCCATAAGCTCCCCAGCAGTAGAACCCTACACAGCAAGCCGGGCCCGTGTGTCTGTCATGCTGGGACCATTATACTGTGCCCCAGCACGGTAGAAAGGACCATGTCGGGCGGCCTGGACTCAGCCTGGAGCTGGGATTCCCTGCACATAACGGCCTCAGCCCTTGGGCACACCCAGCCCAGCCCCGGACTTTGCTTTTCTTAACCTCCCCCTCCTCTCTCCTGCCTCCATTCTCATCGCCTGCCCTTCGATTCTTGTCTGCAAGCACCGGGCATCGCCTCATCTTATCGCTTTAAGCAGCTTATTCCAAACCAGGAAGCTGCTTAGAATTAGGGCCTAATCACGCTGATCCCAGCCTCCCTGCTGTCACCTGGATGAACCTTGCAGTGCTGCGCAGAGTCAGGCGCAGGCTTCCAACCCCTGCAGTGTGAGCGGCAAGGCAGCTGTGTTGTAACGTAGAACTCCAGGGAGCATTCGCCCCAGGAGCTGCGAAGGGCAGCTCTGGGCTGAGACGGCCCTGCTGGCCTTTCTTTGCTCCTAGGAGCCGGGTGGGAGGCTGGGTTTCCAACAGGGGCTTCTAGCCTCAATCTCTATTCTCTGCTCAGGTTCCATGTTTCCTAAACCCCCACCAGTCACCCTCTGGAGCAAGGGTTTATTCTGCTGCCTTCACGTGGGTGCGGTTCTGACGCAGACTTGGAGTTCTCTCCAGGCATGGGGGGTGAGCATAGGAATCACAGAGGGTGGCTTAGAGCACCCTGAGCTGCAGACCAGGACTGAGCCCCAGTGATGAGTTCCTGGGTGGAATAGTGCAACCTGGTGGCCCCCCAGAGCATTGTGTGCATCTAGTCTGAGCTGCTGCCACACCCAGGCCAGAGACCTCAGCCAGACATTGCTGCATTGATCCCATCTCTTCAATGTGAGCAGGAGCCTTTCTTTCAGGAGGAGATGTCTGATCTTGAGTAGAAGAGGGTGGTGGTGAATTACCCTTGCTGATTGTGACACTAAGCGGAGATTGGTTGGAGGAGCCTGTCACTGGGGGGTTTCCCCCGCCCATGACTATCCAGTGGCCTAACCTTCACCCTCACACCTGCTCCCTACCTTCTGCATCTCCCGTGTCCCCTCCCTGGGACCTATCCATCCCTCGCGCCTCCCCCATAGCAGCCTTGAAGAAGACACTTGGGCCCCTGCTGCGACCAAGCAGGGCCCCTCTTAGCTGACTTTATGTGCCCACGTGTAAGATTTGGGTGCCCCAGACTTCGCCATGTGCCAGAGTGAGCAGCAGCTTCACCTGGGCAGCACAGGCCCAAAGGAAGCTGTGCTCTGAGCTGGAGCCAGGGGAACGGAGAGGGGACACTGTAGGAGAACGAGAGCAGGCTGAAGAATCCTGCTCCATCACGGCTTTAGAAAAACTAAACTGTGTGTGCCCTCGGCATCTTCTAGCAGGCTCCCTAGCCTCAGCAGGGCTGGGCTGGCAGTGAGACCTGCCCCAGTATTCTGCTGTTTGCAGTACTCAGCTCATGGTCTAGGGCCTGTAAAAGGGCTGAGAGAGGCACCCAGTCCAGCAGTGGAATCACCCCATTCGCTCCAGCTTGCAGCTCGGAGATCAGCAGGATTGTGAAGCCTCTGGCTGGTGACTCAGTAATGCACACTCAGAGCACAGGCCCTTCTGTCACTGGGATATTAGGCTAAACTGAGGCTTTTAGTAGTCAGGTAAAATCAGTGTGTTCAGAAATAAAGTCCAGCCCTTTCTATTCACTCTGCTTATGGAGCACTGAGGGTTTTCTACCATCAAGCAAGTAACAGATCCAATTACCAATCTCTGCCTTTCTCTAGACCAGAGCTCTCAAAGCACTTCATCAGTGTTTAATGAGCTGCGGGTTTGATCCTGCAATGCCTTGCTCACCAGAGTAGCCTTGCTGCCAAATCCAGCCTTTACACCTCACACACAGTATGAGTGGGGGTAGGGATAATACTGCCATCCTGTTTTACAGATGGAGAATCTGTGGTCAAACAGAAAAGGAGTACTTGTGGCACCTTAGAGACTAACAAATTTATTTGAGCATAAGCTTTCGTGAGCTACAGCTCACTTCATCAGATGCATCCGATGAAGTGAGCTGTAGCTCACGAAAGCTTATGCTCTAATAAATTTGTTAGTCTCTAAGGTGCCACAAGTACTCCTTTTCTTTTTGTGAATACAGACTAACACAGCTGCTACTCTGTGGTCAAACAGTGAGGCTGCAGCAGAGCTGGGGCTAGAACCCGGGTGTCCTGATCCTCTGTCCTATGCTTCAGCCACTAAACTCTCATGTGAAGTGAAACATTACATCTGTGTCTTCGCTTGTCATTTTTGACCAGAACAATGACTCTCTGATCAATTCCCTTTTCACACATGGCCCTTGGTGAGTCACCAAATCAATCCAAAGCCCCCCCACCCCCCTGATGCTGAAAGACCCAGGTATGTAGTTACCAAGTGGTGACACCAGCCACAGCCATTCCTATTTCCACTCCTCCCACCCCTTCTGGAATGTTAGAAATAGATTTTAATCCCTACTGAGGTGTTGCCCCCTTCACCCAGGCTTCTCTCAAGAGGGTGTTTGTGGGCTCTTGTCACATCTGATTGGCTGAGGAATCTCCGTGTCCCAGCTAATCGCTTCAGTTAGGAAGTTATCAAGCTAACGAGAGCCCATCTGGTGCTACTTAGGAATGGATCCTCCTCTCAGTTGGAAAAAAATGAGAAAAACAACAACAAAAAGCCCAGTGTGGCCATATCTCTGAACCCACCATGGACTGAAACAGCCAGACCAAGCCCTCCTGCCTTGATCCTGGGCTGTGTTTCATGCTCCCGCTCCTCTTCCTTCTGTCTCCCTTCCCTTGGCCACCAGCAGATACTGCCATTTTCTAATCCCTTCACATAAAATGATTGTCCTCAGGCCCAGCAACAATAACCCCAGTTTCTCCTTTCTTGCCCCACCTCCCCTAGCTTGGCATCACAACGTCTCATCTGGGGGTTGCCTTTTTCCCAGGCTCCGCTTAACCAACAAAGAACTGAAGACTGGGTTGGCACAGGTTAACCATCCCCCTCCTACCCTACATTGATCCCGAATCACCAGAATCCCCTGTTGGGCCATTCTCTGCAGACTGCACATTTATTAGAGCTGGTCTCCATGCATGTGAGTGGTACAGAACCACTTCTCTGCCCGCTCATTTCTGGATCCACCCCTAAGAGCTGAGGGTGCCCCAGGCAAGCTGCAGTGTTGCCCAGCTCCCATGCTTACCTAACAGGAGCAGCTTGACTGTCTTCGCCTCCTTGTCTCCATCTTCCTGGAGTTTCTTCTCCAGCTCCTTGGACCTTTTGGCCAGTTCTTTATCTTCAGCGCTCGCTCCACTCCCCATCTCGGCGTCTTCCTCCTCTAACTCCTCGAGCTCCTCTGTCTCTTCCAGCTCTTCAGCCTGGGTCGCTCACCCTTTACGGGGTGGGGAGAGAGAGAGAGAGAAAAAATATATCTCTTTGCCCAACCCCGCACAGCACCAGAGAAGGGCCGCACGCCACAGCCTGACTCTGGAGTTCCACGCCGGACTGCTGCTGGCCAGAAACTGCTACGAAGGCAGCCTGGGAGCCCTTCACCTTGCCCCTCTCCCTTAATTCCCCATGGATGACCCACTTTCTGTCCTGTGGATTGGGGACTTTTTATCTCACCATGTGACCTGGGAAATCCAATTAAATGAGCCCAAGATGGCAAAGATTAATGCCTGGGAACAGAGAACACTGGACGAGGCTGCGGGTGGGGCAGAGAGGTTCATTATGTAAGGGGGGAAGGGAGAGTGACCCCCATCCTGCAAGCACACAAGGGAAGGAATCCCGCTGCTGCAGGGGCCCTGTGGTGTGTGACTTGGGGGGGCCCCAGGCCAGCCGCATAGAGCTGGGGAGCTCTAGATGAAAAATGTCAGCCAGGGCCTGCTGGGTAAACCAGCCTTCTCCTTGCTGTTGCTCCAGATCTGAAAGAGGCTGTTTAGCAGCAGAGGGGAACAGCCAGCACCCTAGCAGAGTAGCACGGTGATGGGTGCATTAGAAATTCATCGATCGTTGGCTAGCTAGTAGTTTGCACACTACATAGCTTCTGTCAGCTGAGCTCCTTGCCCACCCCAGGAGCTCCTGGCTCCCCTCCATTCCCCCCACAGGTTCTTTGGGTGCCACTCTCCCAGCCCCCTCTATTTCAGGGACTCCTCCCACCCCTCCCCCATGCCAGCAACTCTGTGTCCCCCTCCTTCCCCTTTCCTCCCACGTCCTCCATTCCCTACTTTCCCACCATAGCAGGGACTCTGTGCCCCATTCCCTTTTCAACATATGACAGTAGCTCTGTGTGCCCCACCTTCCCCAGACCAGGGTCCTCCATTTCCCATCCCCAGCCAAGGGCTCTGTGTGCAGTCCCATGCCCCTTCAGTCCCCCAAGTCTTATTTCTATCTAGGAGATAAATAATTCAAGAGGTCACATGTTAAAGTCTCTTGGGAGGATGGGTAGAGCTGAGCTGGCTAGCAGGGGTTGTGCTGGAAGGTGGCAACACCAACTGGTTCTTTGATCTATAGATGATGGCAGAAGTGGTTGAAATTGCTGGGTCTGCTAACCAGATGAAAGGGTTCCAGGTGTTCCCCATTTTTCCCCTTCTGGTTGTTGAGTTTTTACCAAAAGCCACACTGTTCTGCCCATGAAATTCCATTCCCTGAAATTTTGGAATTGGTCGGATGCAGCATTCAAATGTTATCACGTTAGAAACATACTAACAGCCAGACAAACACCAAGAGCTTCTCTACACAGGTTGGTTCCCCCCCCCATCCTACTCACACATTAACTATTGTTTTGGATTAAAATGGCCAGTGTCCGTCTGACACAATATGTCTTTCTTTTCTTTTTCTTTTTAATTATCTGGCCACTTTTTGCAAATTGGCTAATCCATTTTGCAAGTGGATTGAGTCCATTTTGAGATGAGTTAGTCCAGCACAGGTCTGTGTGGACATTTCTGTATTTCAAATGAACAGTTCTGCCTCTGGCAGTCCTCCCACTACTATCCCACACTGCACTGTTTTGCATCTGGATTGGCCTGTTTTTTTTACCTGCGTACCTTCTACTACTCTGGCATTGACTGGATGTCCCCTCCCAGTTTAAACACTGGCATGCCATCACCTGTGCGCTGTCTGTGCACACACATCCAGAGTCATGTATCCCTCTCAGTGGTGCAGCAGCCATGCCACATGCAACCCCAGGGAGCCGTGCAGAGATCATGGATTTCCTTGTGAGCTGGGGAGATGGCCTAGTCCTGCCTTAGCAGCTACCATCAGACTACCCAGATATACAAGTCTGTATCGAATCCAGTGACGGACAGGGGTCACTCCCAGGACAAGTTTTAGTGCCACTCCACAGGCAAGGACAACCAGGCCTCTGGAATGGTCCCAGCCCCTGCCCCTCCTATCACAAGCTGGACCCGATTTTCAAGCGGAGGCATCCTGTTGTTCTGTGGACAGCACTGGAGGCCCCAAGAGGCCATGTAGTGAGGTAGGGTGGCCTCCCACGGAGCCAGAGAGGGAGGAGCTGCTCTCTGCGACCTGGTGGGCGGAGCCAGGCCAGGCCGGAAGCTAAGGGGCGGGACAGCAAGTATAAAAGGTGAGCATGGGGCCCCTAGCTCAGTTGAGCCTGAGCCAGGGAAGGAGATGAATGTCCCAAGCCTGCTGCAGACCCCAAGCCCAGCTCCCCAGCTGAGGAGCACCCTGACCCCAGAGGAAGCTGAGAGTGGCGAGGAGCGCACGGGAATGCCGGCAGCCCAATACCCCACTGAGACGGAGGACCCCATGCCTATGGAACCCCTCTCCCAGACTCCGGTAGGAAGTAGCCCAGGGAAACCAGACGTTGGTCCAGTTTTGCTGTCAGAACCTGAGTCAGTGTGTTGCCGTGGGATCCCCACTGACCCTCTGCCACTGTTGGGCCCAGTGCTGGGACCCAGTGGAGTAGGGTGGGCCTGGGTCTCCCTACCCCCTGCTGCCAACCCAACCCCTGAAGTCGCAGCCTCCCCACCTTAGGTCAAAAGACCTGCATTTGTCTGCCATATGCCTGAGCCAGGATGTTGCTCTTCCCTGCCTCGGGGCCTAAACCCAGAGACTGTTTGGTGCTCCACCTTGCCTGAGGGTCAGAATCATCCCAACTGCTTTGCTACCCTGCTCTGCCTTGCCAAAGCAGCCTCTGGCCCTGGCACTTGACCTGCTAATCCCCTGAGAGTGGTTGGTGCCCCAGGGAGTAGTGAGGCGGAGTGGCCTCCCACTGAGCCAGAGGGGGAGAAACGACCACGAACCCACTACAGGCCAGGATCCCAACCAGGACCCTGATGTGGAAGAGGTTTCCCTAGAGAGCCAGGATCTCTTCCCCATGCAAAAGCCTGAGGCAGCTCCTGAGGAAGAGGCAGCTCCTGAAACCCAGATGGGCACCCAGCCTGCCAGTGCTGGGGTGGGGAGCTCTGCCAGGCTGTATTGTGGCCTATATGTTCACAGGGCTATGTTGTGGCCTACATGTTCATATGTATCCATACAGCTGTATGCGGGGAGATATGATGGGCTGTATAGATGCCCACATGGATGAGGAAGGCTGCAGAGAGTCTCCATGTGTGGCAGGTCTATCTATCCTGTGTGGTAGGGAGGAGACTTTTAAAAGGGAAGAAACTGCAGCCAGCTGGGGAGGGGGAACAGGGTTAGATCAGCTGAGCTGAATGGCTGGATTGACCCCTGAAGCCGCGGGGGGTGGGGAACAACCATCCGGGATATTTCCACCCCCAGCCCTAGGGCGAGTCCAGCGAACTCCCGGGGCAGTGACCCAGCCAGAAGGACTCCTAGAAAAGCGCTATGCTGACAGCCCCGGAGTAAGACAGCACTGCTGGGCTCTTCCTCTTTGACTTGGCTCAGGGAAGAAGTTATTCTTGGGGGTGCTGGATCATTTATCTTCCTTTTGATTCCCCCATTGGAAAAGACATAAGAAGGCCTGCAAAAGATGGGGTTCCCCTTGCAAGGACTAAGGAGCTGGGGCCTAGATGTAAGCCACACAGTGTAGATAACTGGGTGTGGTCAGGGACTCCCACCATCAGGGAGAAAAGCCTTGGGGGGCTCATTTACAAGTGGTTGAGAATGTGGGTGTTCAGTCGGCCCTGCTGAGAAAGGCAGGAGTACAGAGGCTCTGAAGCTGCAAAGGTCCTTACAGGAACCTCCTGGGTGTAGATCTAGCACGGCTGTTAAAACAGGTTATAGACAATCAGCAGCAATTCACCGCACAGCACCAGCAATACCTGGTGCAGCCGCTGATAAACAAATTAGCCACACTCCAACAAGAGCAACAACGGAACAAATGCTGCCAGTGCTCCAGCCCCCGGGCCGAGGGGGTGTTGGCCGAGATGGGCACTGACAATGCCAGAGGGTTTCTCACCGCTTTTGAGCGGGTGGCATCCACCACAGGGTGGGTGGTGGAGCACTGGGCCATGCTAGTGGTGCCCCATGTGTCGGAACTGGCTCAAACCACCTACTGGAAACTTTACTTGGTAGCAGCCCAAGACTATGTGAGGGCAGTTCTGGGAGGAGGCGTAACTTCCAGGTGCATGCCCATGAACCATAGCCCAGAAGTTAAAAGATCATTGCTGGCGGTAGCTGAAGCCGGAATCCCATATGGGGGTACGGGTGGTGGAGTTTGTGCTTGTAGAACAATTCACCCAGACTTTTCCTACAGGAGGATGGGCCTGGCTGTTAACGCATAGGCATGAGACCTTGAAGGATGCCGTGAACTTTATGGAGCGCTATCTAGCTCAGTGGTGCCCAAACTTTTCCTGTTGCCCCCCCCCCCCGGCTTTACCAGGAATGGCCTGAGGGCAGAAAGGGAATGAGGGCAGAGCTGGGCTGCGGGGTGGAGAGGGAATGAGAGCTGGGCTGGGGGTGGAGTGGAGCTGCGGCTGGGGGCAGAGCTGGGCTGGGAGGTGGAGAGAGAATGAGGCAGAACTGCTCTGGGGTTGGAGCAGAGTGGGGCTGGGGTCAGAACGAGGCTGGGTGACTCTCCCTCACTGCCCCCTGGGGTTGGCAGATCCCCTTTGACTCCGGGATCCAGGGAAAAGACCATGTTTGCCATGCGCTTTGGACTGTGCCAATGATTTTCCAACAATGCCGTTTGGGGGGCAGGGGCGACCTTTCAAAGATGAATGGGTCACGTACTCCTTCCATATGAGCAGTATTCTGTGGCTTATTTGGTGGAGAGAGTCACATATAGCCCAGTTTGGGACAGCTGTCTCTACCATGTTTCCGCAGTACTACAGTTGATCACCAAAGCCATCCTGACTGCCGACCTGGCTAAGTGTCAGCTGGTCGGGGAGCAGGCGACAGGTCACCCGACTCCTGAAGCCACAAGGGGATGTCCATCTACGAGATCTCCACCCCCAGTCCTATGGGGAATGCAGTGAACTCCTGGGGCAGTGATCCAGCCAGAAGGACTCCTAGAACAGCGTCACACAGACAGCCCCGGAGTAAGATGGCACTGCTGGGCTCTTCCATGTGACTTGGCCCTGGAAAGAAGTTATTCTTGGGGTGCTGGAACGTTTATTTTCCTTTTGATTCCGCCAGTGGAAGAGACCCAAGAGGAGCTGCAAAGGGCAGGGTTCCTCTTGCAAGGACTAAGAAACAGGCGCCTGAACATAAGACAGATAGATAACTGGGCGTGGCCAGGGACTCCCACCACTGGGGAGAAAAATTAGGGGAGCTCTCTTACAGGGATTAAACAACTTTTTTGTTCCAGGACCCAGTGGCTGTGACTGTTCTGGGCAGTTGTGAGCTAGGTGCCTGAACCTGCTCAGATTTTATCGTCCTCTCCTTCCCCTGCTCATAATGGCATGATCCATAGTGGAGAATTTAAGCGCTGAAGTGTTTGTTTCTCTGAAATGTAAATCTCAATTGGCCAAGCCAGCACTCCTTCCCTGTTGGCCCCACCCCCACATACTCAATGGCACTGGTAGACTGTGACCTACGCAGTGTTTATTTCTCTGAAATATCAAAAACTTCCCTCTCCCACCTGTGCAGCCGCTGCTCCCCACCCCTGGCTGACATGCCACTGGGGCTAAAATCTAATGCATTGTAATGCAGGCTTGTTTATTGAAATGGCAAATGTGGAAAGAGAAATAAAACAGCCCTTTGCTTCCGACTTTGAGCGATGCTCTGAGTTTTCTGCAACCGTAGTGTTTGATGAAGTGTATATCCCAAAGTGAGAGCTCAAAATTCATAGAGCTGACAGGGCACTGGGCTAGCTCAGATTCACTGCATTGTTAACCCCTTGGGTTCAGAATAATTCCTGCAGAAGTCTGTTTGTTTGTTTTGCAGTGCGTTTTGTGCTGGTCTGTAGCTGTTAGAGACTCTAAAGCAAAGTGCTTTTTGGCGCACACATTACCAGGCAACATGCCCTTCTCAGGGCTGCCTGCATAAGTAGCAACTTATGCAGGGGACCATTCTAGTGACTAGCACCGCTGCATATCGCGCTGGCCTGCCTAGTGCCTTCTCTGTCTCTTGGTAGCACACCTCAGGGTAATGTCCTCCAAGGTAGGGACAGGCTTCAAAAATGTAATTAGTAACCTGCTGCCCAGCTGATCTAGCAGAGAAAGGTCTAACCCAGGGATCTCAAACTCAAATCACCACAAGGGCCACATGAGGATTGGTACATTGGTCTGAGGGCTGCATCACGGACACCTTTTCATACAAAGATACAAAAGCCCCTCCCTCTGCCCCTGGCCCCACCCCATTCCAACCCCTTCCTCAAAATCTCTGCCCCCTCCCTGCCCCTACTCCACCCCCTTCCCCAAATCCCCACCCTGGCCCTGCCTCTCCTCCACCTCCTCCCCTGAGCATGCCACATCCCCACTCTTCCCCCATCCGGGAAAGTCCTAAGTGCTGCCAAACAGCTGTTTGGTGGCGGGAAGCACTGGGAGGTCGGCAGAGGAGCAGGGACGAGGTGCTCTTGCGGAGGTGAGGGGAGCTATGGCGGGCCGCAGGATAGAACTCTGCGGGCCGCATGCAGCCTGCGGGCCAAGTGTTTGCAACCCCTGGTCTAACTTGACCAAGGGCTGGAAGTTGAGGCTAAACAAATTCAGATCAGAAATAAGGCATACATTTTTAACAGGGAGGGTAATTGGAACAACTGACCAATCCAACCACAGTGGATTCTCAATCACTGACCATTTTAAATCAAGATGGGATGTCTTCTAATAGATCGGCTCTAGGAATTCTTTTGGGGCAGTTCTTTGGCCTGTGTTCTACAGGGGTCAGGCTGGATGATCAGTGGTGCCTTCTGGCCTTGGAATCTATGAATCAGTGAATCAGAGATGCACATGAAGTTACTAACCTGTCCCCTGCTGCCACCACTTAGCCTTACTATCCAACCCCAACCCCACAGTCTACCAGCAACCCAGGATTGATATGGGGTCCTATCTGACAGCAAGGAGAGGTGGCAAACATCTTACCATCTCCAAACTCACCCCAGGCTGGGAGAGACAACAGGAGTGGTATTCCAAAACTGAAAAGACAGCAACATTTTCTCATTGTTGCCATGGAGACTGGAATTAGTATAATAACTCTTGTTCCGCTTCGCAGCTCCCACACCTGGCCCCCCTCCATGCCCCCCGAACACTGGAGCGTTTAACCTCTAACTGCCCAACAAATCTTCAGGGCAGCAAAAGGAAGAAGAGAGATGAGATGTTTGGGGATCTTGTGTCTGCATCTCAGAAGAGGGTTTTAAGAAGGCACAGATGTAGAGAGAAGATCTCCTTGTAGATAAGGACAGAGACTTGACAAGGGACAGCCATGAGAGAGACAGGGACATGCAGGAACAGATCCTGGAACTGACACAGAAGCAGATGGTCCTGCTGGAGAACATTTTGGTGCATAGTTCACAATCTCAACCTAGCCATGTCCTGGAGCCCACACCAGCAATGCATGCTGGGAACAGCAGTACACTTCTCCAAGTTCCAACTAGAGCAGTTCCTTCCCCATGACAAGGAAAACGGTGGATCCTGGTTTCTTCCCTTGACATTCTGCACCGCAAGATAAGAACAACAGTCACACTCTGCACCTATAGATGTTGGTGCCCTGAACAGTACAAATGTGTGCACTCAACAAATTAGAAATGTGTGCCAGGTGTGCACTGCTATGTACCTTGCACTTTGAACTGTCTCATGTTTTATGTTTCACTGGTTTTATGGTTGCACTGTTCTGCCCAATAGAGATTTTTATTATTTGCACTGTTTGAAGTTCACAGAAGTTTCTTATTGACACAGGTTCAGTCCATGTGTATAAAACTACACCTATGGCACAGGCATAAAATCGATGCACAAAGCCTAATAAAAGCCCGACAAATGTCCATTTCGTAAAGTCATTATGCCCAGCCTGACAGAGTGCGTAATCAACGTTCATGTCACCATTTCACCCTGGACCCTGATGCTTTTCTGTAATTGGCAGAGGCTACCTCTCCAGCTGTTCCTAACATCTCTGCCCCTCCACCTCTCCACCATTGGTGAAGCTCCACACTGGGCTTCGCACAGAGATTGTGCCAGACACAGCAACCAGCCAGCCCACCAGGCAGATACTGCTCAGTCACCTCCATCTCTTGCCAGCAGACTCCTCTGTCTCCCTTTCAGCTTGCCAAACACACACACCATTGTCATTCCGCAGCTGCTCCGGAGAAAGTTAGACAGCTCTTTTCTCCTGTCCAAGTGCACGGGAAAAGGGGTTGTCAGCCAGGGAAGTAGAGGGTCAGTTTGGTCTCCCCGAATGACAGGGGAATCAGAACCATTGATGTCCAGAGTGGTCCTGGGAGCAAAGTTCTCTTTCTCATTACAGGAAACAGGTTAAAGGCACCATGGCCCTTTCCAGACCACCCCATGTTAATATTGGCAAACCTGCCATGGTGATCAGCCAAGGCCTTGGAGCACCTTGGAGAAATCCCCCTTTCTGTTGATGAACTCTGAGACCTTGTGTGGGGCTCAAAGAACGGGCACAGGTGGGTCCCATCTATGGCACCAATACAATTTTGGAACCCCACCTGTGCAAATCCATTTATAACCTCCTGTGCATTGCCAAGCTGTCTGACCCAGGCATCAGCATGCTCTTTCAGCAGCACACACCGCAGTGTGCCCAACCATGAGAAGAACCCTGATGGTTGATCTACTCACCCCAAATTGGTGAGCTACTGACCATGGATGGCAAGCTTCCAAATGGCGATGGCCACACACTTTTTAACACCACGATGAGCTCTTGTGTTGGTTTGCCATCAGTGCAACTCCAGCTTGAGCTTCTGCACAGATCTCTAGGAAAGTAGCCTTTGCCATCCTGAAATTCTGCTGCCGTTGTGCGTCATCCCAGATTTTCAGCACTGTCTCATCCCACAGTCAGAGCTAGTTGGCCAAGCCCAGAAACAGCAGTTCCCTGAGTGAAGCTGCTCCAGGAAAAGTTCAGGCACAAATAGCTGCTTGACTTCATCCTCCTCTTCCTCCCCTTCCCAAACTGGCTCAGCAGCACAGTGGCATTTCCCAAAGCCAAACCATCTGGTTCTGCACCTGCAAATACAAGTGCAATAGCTGCAGTATATTAACAACTGCAGGGATCACCATGTCCAGCACAGTCCCCTCCAGGCTGGTTGACAGCAGTTTGAAAATGGTGCTGGCTCACAAAAGACAAGTGAATCATTGGGACAGGAGGGGAATCCTGGGACTTTACTTGTTTGACCCCCAAGTCCCAGAAACCCACTGGAAGCCACTGGAAATCCCAAAATGCACTGTGAGGAAAAATCCCAGAATTCATAGACCCCGGGAACAGGACAATGTATGGTGGGATACCTGCCCAGAATGCTGTGCGCTTATTCTGAAAAAACTCAGTGCTATGTGGGCACACTGATTCCAAGGGAAGTAGATTAAAACTGGCCATGTGAACCCAGTTATTTTGGATTAGTTACTCTGTGAACATTTATACACAAACATATGTTCTGCAAAAGCCACCCTGCAGACAACAGCTTGTGAACTGTGGGTACTCCTTGCTTTATTCGGCCAATAAACTCCCTCTGCTTTTCGGACTGCATGCAATGGGGCAGCCTGGAACTAGGCTAACCAGATAGCAAGTATGAAATTGGTATGGGAATGGGGGTAATAGGCACCTATCTAAGCAAAAGTCCCAAATATCGGGACATCTAGTCACCCTACCTGGAACTCGCCTACTAATCAACCTGCCCCATCCAAAAGGGAGCCGATGGGAGCTCCCCCCATCCAACTAGCTATTTTTGAATGAATTAGGACAATGCATATCCATGTGAAAGATGCTTGCTGTGGGCCCTTGGCACCTGCAGAGCTTTTACCCAGCATCGGAGAGAAGTGCTCCATTTCCAGGAGCCACTCCACAGGTGCAGGGCTTAGCGTGGATGTAGTTTCCAGTGCGAGCGCCCTGTTCTCTGCTTGACCTCAAACCTGGCCTCTCAACTTCTGTTGTGCAAGATGAAGCCTGATGGCTTTTGTGATTTCTGACCCGTGCCTGCTGCGGGGTGCAGGCAGGGAAGGGAGGAAGCCAAGTTTGGGCCCATGCCAGCTGGGGTCTGCAGGGCTCAGGTGTCAGGCTGTAATGCCATGGAGTGTTCTGCTCTGCAGGAATGGGGAGACATGCCAAGGGTTCATAGATCTGGTTTCTCTAGCATAGTGCTGGCCACATGGTTCCTGTCCTCCCAACAGAGTGGGGTGGGAGTGAGGGGAAAAAAAGGAACTGAATCTCCTTTTGTTTTCTTCCTTGTGGCACTGGCTGCTCTGAAGGACGAGGCAGGTAATGAGTGCTCTTAATCCCTCGATGCCAGGAGAAGGATTTACCGCTGGTTAATCAGGCTCCTCTATCCTGCCACTTAAGCTCTTTAAAGGGTTAGCTTTGCTAACCAAATCCTCCTCCTCTCCCCGCAGCAGCCAAGTCCCTCCCCTCCTGCATCTTGGTGGGCCTGTCTCTAAAAGGATCAGGAGATCTCTGCTCCCAGTCTTTGGGTGATGCCTGCTGGGTGGGTGCCAGTAAAGCTCACAGCAAACTCCCCTCCCTCACCCGCACAATGTTACAATATCTTTCTTATCCTCTCTCCTGAGCCACTTGCTCTCTGCACATTTCTCCTGCTGATTAATCTGTTGAGTTCCCAGCTGCTCCCCTCTGGTGCATTCCCAATCTATTGCCTGGCCCCTGCTCCCCACTGAAGTTGGTATTTCTCCTAGCGAGCTGGTCTGACACCTTGGCCAATGCCCCAATGTCGCTACTCAAGCTTAGAAACCCTGGGGCTCCCTCTAGAGGCTAGCACAGGACACTCTGACAGATCCTTTCCCTCGTCACTCCAAACTGTGTGTGCCAGATGGTAGATCCGTCGGGTGCTACTGGGAGAAGTGAACAAAAGGAGAGAGGATGCCATGAGAAGAATTTAAATTTATGTCCCATCCTGGCCATTTCGTGCTCCATCATTTGCTACTGGTTCCTAGGGTTGGATGACAGTCACCATCCTGGCTGGCACCAGGGACTGCCAGAGCTGAAAGCCTGAAGCTATATCAGATCCACATCCCCAGGGATTCAGACACAGGGGGGACCCATAACACACTGACCAGTGGATTGTGCTTGCTTTCTCCAGGCCTAGTGACAGGGCAGCCTCAATCACGGATCTCTGCCTATGGAGCCAGCTTCTATCTCTAGTATTTATCTGGCCCCCGTGCTATTCTGGCATCACTGGGACCATCCAGTCTGACTTCCTTTGTAACACAGGCCAGAGACCTGCTCCCAAATAGAGCCCACATTTAAGAAAAACATCTCATCCTGAGTTAAAAATTGTCATTGGTGGAGAAAGCACCACAACCCCTAGGAGGCAGGGCAGGGCTATTATCCTATTGAACAGACTGGACCTGAGGCCCAGAGGGAGCAAGGGACTTGCCCAAGGTCACACAGGGCATCTGTGGCAGAGCAGAGAATTGTCCTTTGGTCTCTTACGCTAATGCCCTAACCACTGGCCCATCTTACCTAGTCTGCCCCTCGTGCTCTGCCAAAGCACAAGCAGGGGATTCCAAGGAATAGTTTGAGGCTTGTTTTATTTTCAGTCAGACCTTTCTTGAGTTGCACTGACTAGAATCACAATGTGGGAGTGCATTTCCTGTGTGTAATGTACATGCTTTGCTTGGCCAAAAAAGTAATTAAGGCCAAGATATTCACAAGTGACTAGTGATGCTGAGTGTCTCAAATTTTTAGTGCCCAGTTTAAGATGCCTTAAAAGGGCTCAGCCAAATACCTAGCCTCTGCAAATTACATCACTTCAAGGGGGTCTCACGGTGGGTGCCAGATATTGCTTCTGGAAACCTGGGCCTAAATAAAGTCAATCTGTATTGGCACAGCAGGATTTCCCTTTTGCATTCCAGCCCATTCATATTGAAACTGTCAGCTAGAGTACTTTCGACCCAAAGTTTAGGTTTTTTTTTTAGAGCTAGTTGGGACTTTTCTGCCAAAGTTATTTTCCAATGGAAAATGCAGTTTCCACAAAGTCAACATTTCTATGAGAAAAATTCTCAATTTTGCCAAAAAAATTCCATATTTTTTTGGTAGGGGAAATTTAAATGGAAATATTTCATTTTGGGTTGGTTGAACTTAAATCAGAATATTTTGTTTTATTGCACTGACCAACAATTTTGTTTCATATCAGTTGAATAAAACATTAAACTTCACTTTCCTATCACTGTAATGCTTTATGGGATTTGTAGTTCAGCCCTCAAGTCTCTCCTATAGGCTGAGCTCCCTAGAGGACTACATCTCCCATAATGCATTATGATCTTCCCTCGGACGAAACTCTGTGTGGTGCATCAGGGGAGTTGTATTCCAGCCAGGGAGCCTGACCTATAGGGGAAAATGAGAGCATCTGGCTCCCAAACTGTAACTCCCATGAGACAATGTGCTACAATGGGAAAATGCAATTTAATGTTGAAATGACATGAAATGAAGTGTTTCGGGTCATTTCAACAAGCCCAAAGGAAACATTTTGATTTTTGAAATGTCAGAATGTTTCATTACAATTGAAAATGTCAAAACAAATTTTTTTATTGTATTTTTTTTTCCTGTCCAGAGAAAAATTTCAACTTTTTTGGTCCCAATTTGGAATGAAAACAAATGTTGAGCTGTTGGAATTTCCCGAGGCATGGCAATGCTCAATTTTGCTTACCTCTAGTTGTGTTTAAAAGAGCAGAAGAGGGGTAATGATTGGAAACCGAACAGAAATGTTCTGTTTTTCCATGGGTTTTAGTAAAACGAGCTTCCCCAGAAGTGTTGGCAGAATTGTCAGCACCTGTGATGTTTTCCTGGGGCTCACCGTACATTTTTCTTTTCCTTTGCGTACTTTTCCCCTTATCCAGAATACTAATAATGTGTTGTTCTTACCTAATGCTTTTCAGGAGTATATCTCAAAGCACTTTACTAAGGAGGTTGGTATCATTATCCCTATTTTGCAGATGGGGAAACTGAGGCACAGAGCAAGGAAGCAACTCATCCAAGATCACCCAGCAGGCCAGTGGCAAAGCTGGGAATAGAACCTAGGTCTTCTGCATGCCATGCTGCCTCCCCACCAGCTGCTAGTACTTTCACGGGGATTGAAGGCAGGCAGGCTCTTAACTAACACTAGCCACACACTGTGGCCGCCGAGGACGGAGCAGGGAGAGCCGAGCCGGCACCGAAGAATCAAAGACCCTTCGGTGGTGCTCCTCCTGCCGCGCACCCCCAGGGATGGTCTTGCGCGCCACCGAGGCCACTGATCTAGATCATTGTTGCAACCACTGTTATATATTTGCAGCAAATATTGTACAAAGGTTGTTGAGTGAGATGTCTATGAAAAGGTTACGATTTGCCCATTATGATTATGCTATCTGTATGCATGTATTGTGTTTGTATGTGCAGTTATAGGTATTGGCTCTATACCTGGATTTCAAATGTTTGCTCCTGGTAATGCCCAGCACATCTTGGAGGGACTATTCAAATTGAGTGCTCATCAAGAAACAGCTAGTTGACAATGGACCATGGGAAACACCCATCTACACTGAGTGATGTCTGGTGTGTGGGTAATGGCTTCCTGCAATGACTGAGGTGAAATGCGTGAACATGGGACTTGCCCAGGTGACTCCAAACGCCATCTTGTTGCTGTGATTTTCCACAGTAAGAACAATGGGATGCCCTCCACATGGCAAAAGCTATAAAAGGCCCTGGAAATACCTCCATTGGGTCTTCAATCCTGCGTCTTACCTCTGGAGGAGCTTTGCTACAAACTGAAGCTCTAAACAAAGGACTAATGACCCATCCAAACTGTGGATGTACTCCCGAGACTTGACTTTAGTCAGCAATTTATTCCATCACTGCTACAAGCCTGAACCAAGAACTTTGCCATTACTCTATGTAATTGATTAACCAATTTTAACTCTCACCTTTCTTTCTTTCTTTCTTTCTTTCTTTCTTTCTTTCTTTCTTTCTTTCTTTCTTTCTTTCTTTCTTTCTTTCTTTCTTTCTTTCTTTCTTTCTTATAACCAAACCTTTAGATTTTAGATACTAGGATTGGCATCAGTGTGATTTTTGGCTAAGATCTAAGCTATATATTGACCTGGGTGTGTGGCTGGTCCTTTGGGATCAGAAGAACCAGTGAGACTGGTTGTAAAGAACCACTTATCTCTGAATCCAGTGATTTAAGAACTGGAATGCTTGAGGAAATTGCCTTTGTTTTCTTGTTAGCCAGTGTGGTGAAACAGAAGTTTACTTTTGTAGCTGGTTTGGTATTGTGATGGGTTGGGTCACAGAGATCCCCTGGGACTGCCACCTGATGTGCCTAGACTATCTCTGAGCCTGTTTTCCCTGCCAGCTGGGACTTCAGTGCCCTGCCTGGTTGAGCCAGCCACACTGGCCTGCTGCAAACACAGAACCAGGTCTGAACCATGTCCCCCAAAGCTGCAGACTTAACTGAAAACAGCTTAAGAAGTGCTCATGTCTCCAGCACCCAGACACCTAACTCCCAGTGGGATCCAAACCCCATATAAATCTGTTTTACTCTGTATAAACAGGGTAAACTCATAAATTGTTCACCCTCTATAACACTGATAGAGAGAGATGCACAGCTGTTTGCTCCCCCAGGAATTAATTACTTACTCTGGGTTAATTTATAAGCAAAAGTTATTTTATTAAATATAAAAAGTAGGATTTAAGTGGTTCCAAGTAATAATAGACAGAACAAAGTTACCAAGCAAAATAAAACAAAACTGGCAAATCTAAGCCTAATACATTAAGAAACTGGTTATAGATAAAATCTCATCCTCAGAGATATTTCAATAAGCTTCTTTCACAGACTGGACTCCCTCCTAGTCTGGGCCCAACCTTTCCCCTGGTACAGGCCTTGTTCCAGCTCAGGTGGTAACTAGGGGATTTCTCATGACTCCAGCCCTCTTTGGTCTGTTCCACCCCCTTTTATAGCTTTGGCACATGGCAGGAATCTTTTGTCTCTCTGAGTCCCCACCCCTCCTAAATGGAAAAGCACCAGGTTTAAGATGGATTCCAGTACCAGGTGACATGGTCACATGTCCTATGAGACCCCAAGCCTTCATTCTTCCCGGTCTGACTCACAGGAAGACTTGCAAGTAAACAGAGCCATCCACAGTCAATTGTCCTGGCTGATGGGAGCCATCAAGATTCCAAACCACCGTTAATGGCCCACACTTTGCATAATTACAATAGGACCTCAGAGTTATATTTCATATTTCTCATTTCAGATACAAGAATGATGCATTTATACAAATAGAAAGACCCCCTCAGTAGATTATAAGCTTTGTTATGATATCTTACAAGAAACCTTTTGCATGAAGCATATTCCAGTTACATTATATTCACATTCATAAGCATATTTTCATAAAATTGTATGGTGTGCAACATCACAGGTATATCTTATAAAAGAATAACCACCAGTTTTGGGTTGTGTTTGCCCTATTTCTCAGCAGTTCATCCTGAATTTGGCATCCTCAGTTGTGACCCACTAAGGCATGGTTACACCCCCTTGTCCACATGCTTGTTGATGCCCTCAAAGAATTCTAGTAGATGGGTGAGGCATGATTTCCCTTTACAAAAATGATGTTGACTTTTTCCAACAAATCATGTTCATCCACGTGTCTGATAAATCTGTTCTTTAGTAGAGTTTCAACCAATTTCCCCAGTACTGAAGTCAGGCTTAGTGCCCTGTAATTGCCAGGATCACCTCTGCAGCCTTTTTAAAAAATTGTTATCACACTAGCTATCCTCCAGCCATCTAGTACAGAAGCTGATTTCAATGATAGGTTACAGACCACCGTTAGTAGTTCTGCAATTTCACATTTAAGTTCCTTCAGAACTCTTGGGTGAATCCCATCTGGTCCTGGTGACTTATTACTGTTAATGTGTTCCAATACCTCCTCTAATACAGCTCAATTTGGGACAGTTCCTCAGATTTGTTACCTATAAAGAATGGCTCAGGTCTGGAAAGCTCCCTCACATCCTCTGCCATGAAGACTGGTGCAAAGAATTCATTTAGTTTCTCTGTAACGGCCTTATCGTCTTTGAATGCTCCTTTAGCATCTCAATTGTTCAGTGGCCCCACGAGTTGTTTAGCAGGGTTCCACCTTCTGATGTACTTAAAAAAAAATTGCTGTTACTTTTTGAGTCTTTGGCTAACTTGTTCTTTGAATTCTTTTTTGGCCTTTGTGACAGGGTGTGAATACCCCCATAGGCGCCGACTTCCCCTCTTCCCTGTGGGTGCTTGACCCCCCCCAGCCCCTGCCCACCCCTTCACCACCCTTGCCCCCCAATTCCACTCCATTCCCCCAAGTCTCTGCCACTACCCTGCCTCTTTATTGCCTCCTCCCCCTCCCTCCTGGAAAGTCCTAAGCGCTGCCAAACAGCTGTTAGACAGCGGGTGAGAAGCGTTGGGAGGGGGAGGAGCTGGGAAGCTTGGCTGCCCACAGGTGCGGAGCACCCATTAATTTTTTCCCATGGGTGCTCCAGCCCCGCAGCACCCATGGAGTTGGGACCTATGCATACCCCACACTAGGCGAGAAAGGGCTATTCCCACACTATGGGCGGAGGAAGTCCCACCCCTCAGACCCTGCTGGGCATGCTCCAACTACTGTACTAGTATAAAGGAGAGCAGCTCAGCTCAGTCTGGGCTGATTGCTATATTCACCTCTTGGACCAGATCCTGTGCTCCACTTAGGACTAAATCAAGAGTTGCCTCTCATCTCGTGGGTTCCAGGACTCACTGCTCCAAGAAGCAGTCATCTAACTCTGCTTTATCTGGTTGTCTCTGCATCCCGTCCTGAGGTGACATGTACCTAGTCAATATAGGGATAGTTGAAATCCCCCCATTATTATTGATTTTTTTTTTAATTTTTATTTTTATAGGCTCTCTAATCTCCCTGAGCATTTCACTATGACCATCCTGGTCAGGTGGTCGGTAATATATCCCTACCGCTATATTCTTATTAATCGAGCATGGAATTACTATCCATGAATATGAATAGGTCAGAATATGAACAAGAGGCCCAATAAAGAAAATAACAGAACGCCACTAGCCATCACCTTCATCCCCCAAATAAAACCTCTCCAATGCATCATCAAGGATCTACAACCTATCCTGAAGGACGACCCATCATTCTCACAGATCTTGGGAGACAGGCCAGTCCTTGCTTACAGACAGCCCCCCAGCCTGAAGCAAATACTCACTAGCAACCACACACCACACAATAGAACCACTAACCCAGGAACCTATCCTTGCAACAAAGCCAACTGTGTCCACATATCTATTCAGGGGACACAATCATAGGGCCTAATCACATCAGCCACACTCTCAGAGGCTCTTTCACCTGCGCATCTACCAATGTGATATATGCCATCATGTGCCAGCAATGCCCCTTTGCCATGTACATTGGTCAAACTGGACAGTGTCTATGTAAAAGAATAAATGGACACAAATCAGATGTCAACAATTATAACATTCAAAAACCAGTCGGAGCACACTTCAATCTCTCCGGTCACTCGATTACAGACCTGAGAGTGGCTATCCTTCAACAAAAGAACTTCAAAAACAGACTCCAATGAGAGATTGCTGAATTGGAATTAATTTGCAAACTGGATACAATTAACTTTAGGCTTGACTAGAGACTGGGAGTGGATGGGTCATCACACAAAGTAAAACTATTTCCCCATAATCACTGGTTTCAGAGTAGCAGCCGTGTTAGTCTGTATTCGCAAAAAGAAAAGGAGTACTTGTGGCACCTTAGAGACTAACAAATTTATTAGAGCATAAGCTTGTAGCTCACGAAAGCTTATGCTCTAATAAATTTGTTAGTCTCTAAGGTGCCACAAGTACTCCTTTTCTTTTTATTTCCCCATGTTATTTCTCCACCTCACTGTTCCTCAGACATTCTTGTTAACTGCTGGAATGGCCCAAACTTGATTATCACCACAAAAGGTTTTCCTCCTTCCCCCTCCCCCTCCCCCCCCCCCCCCCCCCGCTGGTAATAGCTCATCTTAAGGGATCACTCTCCTTACAGTGTGTATGATAAAACCCATTGTTTCATGTTCTCTGTGTGTGTATATAGATCTCCCCACTGTATTTTCCACTGAATGCATCCGATGAAGTGAGCTGTAGCTCACGAAAGCTTATGCTCAAATAAATTTGTTAGTCTCTAAACTGCCACAAGTACTCCTTTTTCTTTTTGCGAATACAGACTAAAATGGCTGCTACTCTGAAACCTATAGGCAGTATTTCTCAAACTGGAGGTCCTGATCCAAAAGGGGGTTGGCAAGGCTATTGTAGGGGGTTGTGATATTGCACCCAGGTCTGATGGCAGTGCTGCCACTAGCAGCATCGCTGAAGTAAGGGTGGCAAAACCATACTATGCCACCTTTACTTCTGTGCTGCTGCTGGCAGCAGCGCTGCCTTCACAGCTGGGTGCCCAGCCAGTAGCCGCCACTCTCCAGGCACCCAGCTCTGAAGGCAGCGCAGAAATAAGGGTGGCAATACTGCAATGTCCCTACAATAGCCTTCTGACTCCCTTTTGGGTCGGGACTCCCAGTTTGAGAAATGCTGACTTGCGTATGTCCATGTCTTTGTGTAATCTGTGTGTGTTTAATTTTGTTAGTGGCATCACAGTGCCTTAAGAAATCAATTGGGGCCAAGATTTTCACCAGCGACGAGCAATTCTGAGTGTTTCCATTTTTCATGGTCTCCCAAGTCCCAGGCAGGTGTCCTAAACCCTGGGCCTTCCTTCCTCTCTGAGGTCATTTACCCTGCCTTCACGTCGATCCAAGCACAATGCATCCCCTGCTGAAGTCAGTGGAAGTGGGTAGCGCTTGCAGGATTGGGCCCTAAATTAAAATTCGACTTAAGGGCAGATTGTAAATAGCATTCAGTATCTCAGCCATTTTGGATCATTATTAATTTTTAGTCTCCCTCCTCATTTACCTACAATATTTCTTCCCCTCCTGCCACAAGTATAAAAGCCCTTCTTATTCCCCTTAACTTCCCTGGCAGCATTAGCATTTTCCTAATGCTGATGGTGCTTCATCATTTGCTAATGTCCTTAACTGCCCCTTAAAAGCCTCAGCTGACTCTATTTTCTTGGCTGATTGTCTTCCATCTATTCAATTTCTAGCATGTTTTATTGAATATCCCATCGCTGATCAGTCCCTGGCAATGCCATGCTGGCTGCTTCTGGTTCCTTGACTCCTTTTGCAGAGGGCTCATAGTCTGTTGCATCTTCATCCAGCAGATAAAATCCTAAAAAGTGTAGCGCACCCTCAGCTCCCTATGGGGTGATGGGGCATGACAAGGGATTTGGGGATTATATCAGCTTCCTTCTGTAAGCAGGGTCTGAATGAACTCTCTCCTGACAGCTAGAATGGAGGGGGAGAGACTTCAGGAGCAAACTATATATTTACACAAACACTCCTACTCTGCTGAGCTATCCAGCAGATAGAGCGGTGTTGTTCAAAGTGATCAACTTTGGCTGGTGTTGGGGTACAAATCACTGTAGTAGTCTATGCCCCATTGGAGGTCAGACTAGATGATCATAATGGTCCCTTCTGACCTTAGTATCTATGAATCTATGAATCTATGAATCACCACATCTTTGCCACGCTCCAGGAGTTTGGGATGCCAGAGAACTTCCTCCGTGTGATCCGAGAGGTGTACGAGGGATGCAGCACAACCATTCGCTCGGTCAAAGGGTTGACCACCGAGATCCCAATCCGGAGCAGAGTTAAGCAGGGCTGTCCCCTCAGCCCCATCATCTTTAACCTCGCCATGGAGCCGTTGCTGCGAGTGATCTCCAACGACACAGATGGCTTCAACCTCCACGGCGAGAGGGTGAGCGTCCTGGCTTACGTGGATGACCTGGTCCTGACCGCAGACGACCCAGAGAACCTCCAACGTATGCTAGATGCCACAAGTCGAGCTGCCGATTGGATAGGGCTCCAATTCAATGCAAAGAAGTGCGCATCTCTCCACATCGATGGCAGCAAAAGGGACTCGGTGCAGGCAACAGGGTTCCAGATCCAGGGCGAACCCATCATCCCCCTGGCAGAGGGGCAGGCGTACCGGCATCTTAGCATGCTGACGGGTTTCCGTGTCTGACAGACACCCGAGGACACCATCCAGGAGATCTTACAGGATGCTGCCAAGATCGACGCCTCCCTGCTAGCACCGTGGCAGAAGATAAATGCCCTGAATACCTTCCTGATCCCCCGCATCTCTTTCGTCCTAAGGGGATCCGCCGTGGCGAAGGTACCCCTCAACAAGGCAGACAAGATCGTCCTGAAGCTGGTGAAGAAGTGGCTGTTCCTTCCCCAGAGAGCCAGCAACGAGCTGGTCTATATCGCCCACAGGCATGGCGGTGCCAATTTCCCCCGCATGGGTGACCTGTGTGACATCGCGGTGATCACCCATGCCTTCCGCCTGCTGACGTGTCCTGACGCCATGGTAAGGAACATCACAGCAAACACCCTCCATGACGCAACAAAGAAGCGGATTGGCAGATCCCCCTCCAACCAAGACACCGCCAGATTCCTGAGCGGTTCTCTGGATGGCGAATTTGGACGGGACGGTGGTGACATCGGTTCACTGTGGTCTCACGCTCTCAATGCCACGCGTTGCCTGGGGAAGCACATCGGCTGCCGCTGGGAGTGGTGCGAGGAGCGCCAGGATCTGGGAGTCCTGGTGCCGCAGATCAGGTCCGACGACAACACCATCATCACCCCAAGTGCCAGGGGCATGCTGGAGAGGACCCTGAAGGCGGCCGTCCACTCGTACATGGAAACCCTGAAGTGTAAACCAGACCAGGGTAAAGTCTTCGAACTTACCAGCAAGTGGGACGCCAGCAACCACTTCCTCGCCAGGGGCAGCTTCACCCGTTTCACCGACTGGCGGTTCATCCACCGCGCCTGGCTCAACTGCGTCCCGCTCAACGGAGCCGTCTGCCACGGGAACTGAGACAAGCGTTGCAGGAAGTGCGGCTACTCCAACGAGACCCTGCCCCACGTCCTGTACAGCTGCAAGCCCCACTCCAGAGCCTGGCAGCTGCACCACAACGCCATCCAGAACCGCCTGGTGAAAGCCATCACACTGCGCCTGGGGGAGGTCGCCGTGAACTCCACCATCCCCGGGACAGACAGCCAGTTGCGACCTGACGTGGTAGTCACCGACGAGGACCAGAAAAAGATCATCCTCATCGCCATCACGGTCTCCTTCAAGAACAGGACCCCGGCCTTCCGCGAATCCTGAGCTCCTAAGCTGGAAAAAATATGCCCCCCTGGCCGACACCCTGAGAACGAAGGGCTACGAGGTGCAGATGGATGCCCCGATTGTCGGAGCCCTGGGCGCTTGGGACCCCTGCAATGAGCGTGTGCTGCGGACCTGCGGGATCGGTCGACGGTACACACGGCTCATGCGGTGCACACAATCCGATGGTCCAGAGACATCTGCATCAAACACATCACTGGCCACCGACAGTACCAGGAGGTGTGAGCCGGTACAACATCATGCATCAACCATGGGAAAGGGACTGAGAGACTTTTTTTTTTCATTGGACCATATGAACTGGAACCATAAACTCACTGAACATTAAATCCCACAAAATGAGGGTAGATCCATCCTCATCATCGTATCCACTCATTATACTCCACACCTGAACATAGCCATTAGATGGACAACATACCCCCATATCTCAATGTCTGTACTTTGACCCGTTAAACTTTTACCCCCAATCGGGGAGACTGCAGATTATGTATTCCTTATGCCACCTGCTCCTAAACTGAATTTCTCACCCTTGATAATCTGTATCTTATTCCCTGATGATCAGAAACTTCTATGCCTAAACTCTGTACCGTTTTCTTTTTACTTCAACATTATCTTAATAAAATTATTAAATCAGAATGCCAGGGTCATGAAATGTTATCAATGTTGTTGTCTTTATTGTATAAATAAAGTGGAGCAGAACTGTGCTTAACTAGTCCCAAAGAAGGGGGTAGCCCTCGGCTGAAAAGATCTCATTAAGCCAGGGGCTCGAATGCCAGTGACATGTTAAAGAGGGGTGGGGAACAAGAGTCCCAGCCAGAAGGTGTGGATTCTCCATAAGGATCCCTGGTCTGGTTTAACCTGTTCCTCCCCATTGTTCAGATAGAACTAAATAGGCTTCATTAGGAGCCTTTGTTATTTTAAGTGCTGGAGTGAGAGCTGAAATCACTTGTGGTGGGGCAGTGTTTCCGCTGAGCCTGCTAAAAGCTGCCAAGCACTAAGATTGGTCTGCAGACGTCACAGCAGAGAGGCAGTTGACAGCTAAGGTAACTGACAGTCGACCTGCGGGAGCGGCAAGCAGTCAGCTGGGGGGGATGGTAAGCAGGCAGCCAGCAGAGAGAACTGCAGCTGGCGGGGTGGCCAGCAGAGAGGAACCATGGCTGGTGGGGCAGCCAGCCAGAGCAAAAGCTCAGATGGTGGAGCAAGCAAGGTGTTTTCTTCCTTGGGTGGGAGGTGAACTCACACAGCTGGACCTCTGAGCCCTGGGTCATCGCTGACCCAGGGCAACCACTGTGAGTGGGGTCTGGTGAGGGAGCAGAGAGGGGCACAGAAAAGAAACGTTTAGTTGTAGAACTCAAGAACATGAGGTGGAAGGCTCTGCCCCACGCACTCTGGGGTGGGCATCGTGCTCAGTTTTATGATTATGAATCCTGCTTGTAGCATTTTCCCTAATTAATGTCGGGTGACTTCCCTCTTTTCATTAAAGTTTCTTTTCTACACTCAGACTCTGGGCTTGTGAGTGGGGAAGTATGGCCTCTTAAAGGCGCCTGAAGATGGAGTATAATTTTCCCAGGTTACTGGGTGGGGCTCGAGCCAGTTCTGTGTTGTGGTGTTGTTGTTTGAAAAAGAACCCTAGATACTGAATCCGGCCCTGGTTGCTACCGGCTCCCCCTGGCAGAAGGGTTACACTTCCACACTGGTGGATGTCAGTGACTCCTTCCCTGAGGATACCCATGTAGATACCCTGGCTCTTAGCATGAAACTGGTAGACTTCCCCTTCTGACCCTGGAGGGTAGCGAGAGGCAGGTGTAGCTCCACTCAGGTCTCTGCCTGCTCAGTATCAATCTGATTTTCAGTTGCAGTTGATCGAGGAATCTATAAGCCTCAACTCTGAAGGAGCCTGGGCCAGGATGGACTCCTGCCCCCAGGCTGCTGTGCCGTCATACCCTAATGTGGCCCAGCTGGTGGCGAAGGCATGGGAGACCCTCATGCACCTGACCTGGTCTCAAAAGCCTTTGAAAGAAAGTACATCTTCCCCTACGATGCCACAGCTCCATCTCCCACTGAAGAGCTTCTTTAAGACACAGGGTAAGTCATTTCCCTCCTTCTCCCTGTGCAGTCTGACTGCTGGAGTTCTCAGTTCCCGAAAGTTTTCTTTCCTGAAATCAAACCCCCCTCCTGCAGCTGCCTTAGGTGAGCCTGTTCTGTACGGTGACAAATTCAGGTACCTCACAGTCACAGGTACCCACCTGCCTTATTCTTCCCACTCAGGCATACTAACGGGGTGAAGTAGAGCTGAGGTGGCTGGCTTAGGGTCTCCACTCTGTGTCCTAAAGTTTGTCTTATATGTAACTTAGAAGCCACTTTGATTATGCATGTTTGGCAAGTTTCCTACCCAGCAGACAGCTAGGTAATTAACCCCTTGTGACTGTAGTACAGTAGCTAGTGCTGGCCTAGGAATACTTTGCTGCTATTTCCCCCCATCCTGGGGCTCTGGGGCAGAAGCCCATTATACTTGCTCCTTTATTCCTTGTATTAGTCCAGGGTATTTCGTTGTCATGCTCTCCATTTCTGAATAGCATCTTGTTGCCACTGCTGCTTTTGATCTACAGCATCACTTCTCCGCCTTTCCATCGTACACCACCGGATGAGAACATGGAACCACAGAACTGTAGGGTTAGAAGGGACATCAAGGGATCATCTAGTCCATCCCCCAGCACTTGACCAGACGTCAGGAATGCCTGAAATGTCTATATTGTAACGCTTGTCGAGCTCTTTGCAGGTTTCCCATGCTACTTGCGTTGTCCTTTGACAGCCTCCTTTCTGGACTAGGAGCTGCAACTTCTATCCTGATCTTAAGCTTTTATTGTGTCCTCTGTTGGAATACGTGGCTGAGGAAAGAAGGAACCCGTTGGATGTTGGTGGAATGATAGAGCAGAGAAACTCGGTCCCAGACAGCATGGCCTTTCCCTCAAGGCATAGGGACTGGCCTGCTCTGCCTTCTTGTTACAATGCGATCAGAAAGGAATCTGAAAATCTGGAGCCCATCTTCCTCTCCCCGTGTCCCAGCCTCCCAAGCAACCACTTCCATGGGTCATGATTAAGGCTGAGAGTTTGTCACGGGAAATCACTGATTCCATGACTTCTGTAAGCAGCTGGTGCAGCTGGCTCCAGGGCTGCCCGAGCAGCTCAGGGCAGCCCCTGGGCCAGTCACACCAGCTGCTGCTGGAGCAGTCTCAGGCAACTGCCCCCCCAGCACAGCGAAGCAGCAGGAGGAGTTTGGGTGGGGGGTCAGGGCTGAGGGTTGGGGTGCAGGAGGGGACGAGCGCTCTGGGCAGCGCTTATCTTGGGGGCCTCCCTAGAAGCAGCGACATGTCCCTCCCTCAGCTCCTACCTCCGCGCCCAGCCTCACCCGCAGGCACCACCCACACCGCTCCCATTGGCCGTGGTTCCTGGCCAATGGGAGCTGCAGAGCTGGCAGCATGTGGAGCTAGGAGCTTAGAAGGGACATGTCACTGCTTCAGAGAAGCTGGGTAGGGAGTCTGCCAGACCCACCAACTCCCCCCCGCCTTCCCCCAGCACCAGTGGGGGTCCCAGGCTGCACCTCCCTGAGCACTCATTTCGCCCCTGGAGCACTCGTGGTGCCCCCTGGGCCAGTCCTCCCCAGCACCTGCGACCTCCCCCCACGCACCCGCAGCACTTCCCGGGCTGCTCCCCAGCACTCACGGCCCCTCCACAAGCATCTGCGGCACTACCAAGATTTAGTCGGGGTATATAGTAAAGTCATGAACAGGTCACAGGCTGTGAATTTTTGTTTACTGCCTGTGACCTGTCCATGACTTTTACTAAAAATATGTGACTAAAACGGACCCTTAGCTATGATCCAAAACACCCTGATGCCAAGGGGCTTTGGGTTATGGCCCACAGCTCTTTCCCTCAGCTCCCCTGCAAGGGAAGATGAGCTGAAGTGAGCCCCTCATTTCACCAGTGACTGGGCATTGCCCCTGTCCCTGAGGGGTGGTGTCACAAGAATACTGGCATGGTGGTGCCAAAAGCTATGTCTGCATCAAATTGTAACCTCCATTTTGCGTTGCAACCACCATCTTGGACTGTGACTTTCATTTCCTAGTGTAACCTCCATGTTGGATTAGAACCTCCAAGTAGCATTAGGCGCTTGACACCTGGTTGAATGACTATGGCTGAAAAGCCATCAAGGAGCACTGTAAGGCCATCTGCTTTGATTGTCTCTCAAGTACCAGCCCATTGCCAGGAAAATGAACTCTCTTCACAGAAGCCTGACTGGGGGAAGGAGCTAGAATTTCCCAGTGGGGAAAAGGAAGAGTGCGCTAAGACAATGAAGAGTCCTTGTGACACCTAAGAGACTAACAAATTTATTGGGGCATAAGCTTTCGTGGGCTAGAACCCACTTCATCAGATGCATCTCTAAGGTGCCACAAGGACCTCCTTGCTGTTTTTGCTGATACAGACTAACATGGCTACCACTCTGGAGAAGTGTGCTAAGAGGGGCCTTGCTGAGTCAGGGAGCTGTCGGCTGCCATGTGCCAGAAGACCAGGTTGGAGGAAGCAGGAGGGACTTTGCCTAGACCGAGATACTGACCAGACTTCACAAGTGAGAAGAGTGTGTGTGTGTGTGTATGTGTGAGTATGTACGGTTTGTTATTTGGCAAAGATCTGTAACTCTCAAGTGGTTTCCTAAGAGTAAAAGTGACTGTGGTTTAAAAAATTCCTTTACTAATCCCTGTGTTCTTGATTGTCTGCCAGGTTGTCTCTGAAGGGGTTCATCAAGAAGCTCAGAGAGCTCACAGCCAGGTGGATTCTGACGGAGCATGGGGGCTTGGGAAGGCTGAGTCGTGGGTTGTGGGGGTTTAAGGCAGTTGGGCTGCAGAGCCCCATGTCCAAAGATAAGGAGGAAGAAACAGGAGCCGCACTTGAGAATGTGTCTTAGAGACCTAGGCTAGGAACCATGACCCAGCTCTACCCCGACCTGGGGGCCTTAAAAGCGCTAAGATCCAGCAGTTGATCTGCTCACAAAAGGCTGGTATCCACCCACAGACAGGGCCTGGCCAGCTTGTGGCAGTTTGTTCTCTCTTTTGCTGTGTGTTAAACAGGAAACAAAGACCCTGTTGTGAAGGTCTCTAGAAGGGACAATGCAATGAGCAGCCAAAGATTCCCAAGCACCCTGGGAAGCATGCAAGTCTCTAAACACTTCTAATAAACCTGCTGCTAATGGAATCCATAATGGAGCAGTGCCAGTAGATGCAACCAATTAAAATACCAAACCCTTCACACCCATTCAAGCTGAGCTAAGGTCGCAGGGGACATGTGCCCTTCTGGGACTGGCCTGGGGCAACCCACACCTCCTCCAGCATGGGATGGCAAGAGGAGGGACTGGCTCGGTGGGGCTCAGTTGGGAGTCCCTGGGGAGACGCATTGAGGTTGGCTAGCAGATGAGGAGGGACTGCATCACAATAGGGGATAGCTGTGAGTGCTGTGGGTCTGCACTGAGACCCTAGGAGAGGAAGCTTCCCCGCACATACAGCATCAGCATCTCCCACTCTCATCCGAGGAGCTGCCGCCTTGCACATCCCAAGGATTTGCCACCATAGGCAAACACTCCTCCTGGCTTCGCTCTCCCTCTGGGTATTTGCTGCCATGGGTAATGGGCAGTTCAGCCCATGCGGTAGAGATGACCCCATCGCTCTGGCAGCAGGGGCTGCGGCCAGTCATAGGCTCCCCCTTGCTTTCCCTGGCTGTTAACCCTTTAATATCTGCCTATCACACTTACTCTATGAGACCCTTCCCACCTCCCTGGCCCTATCGCCACAGAAGGTCCCATTGCCAGTGGGAACAGACTCACGCTGCCTACCCACCTCACACAGCTGTTGGGTCCCCCTGCACGGCAGACTCTGTGCCAGTTCATCCCCACCCTTAGCCTGACCTCTTGGTGCCAGCTGCTCACCCATGGGCTCCCTTCGCAAAAGAGGGGTTGGGAACCGGTCCCAAGTGCCCAGCAGGGGCATGGCAGGCTGAGTGGCTGCTCAAAAGGCCATGGGAATGTGCCTTTTTCTCAGTGAAAATCTGGCTGGAAACTGACTAGTTTTCGAACGGTTCAAGTCAGGATGCGGCAGGGGAGGATGGGTGGCGGTTCTGCACGGAGTCCCTGGGGAGATGCCTCGAGGTTGGCTGGCAGGTGCTTGGAACTCTGGATGCCTGGAGCCCTGATCCCCAGCCTCGGTGGGGATCTGACTGGGAGAAAATAGGCAGGGAAAGGCACCTCGCCCCACTTCCAGATCCTGCCTAAGGAGAGGGGCATTAACTCTTTCTTCTGCTTTCCCCAGTAGCTGCAGACCAGCCCTGCCAAGCTAAGTCCTGACCCATCTTGTCATCCTCCTTCACCAGCTGGATCCCACAATGGCCACAGCAGGCTGTGACCGGCCTGCTATGTGTGTGCAGGGCCCATCTGGAGAGGAGCAGAATGGCTGAGCCCAGGGCTTGATGCAGCATTGCTGCCCCCTCCCCGCTGGCAGTCACAGGTGCTCTATGGGGACTGCATGCAGTAGTGACCTTCTTTCCCAGAGAGGGAGGCGATGGTGCAGCATGTTCCACCTCCGCCCTGCCCTGAGCTCCCTGCCGCTCTTTGATGTGTATGCCATGTTCGCTCAGCTGGCCACTTTGCATGGCTTATTTATAGCCCCAAGCTTTGCAGCTACCTGAAAATGATCATCTTTAATGATCCCCTTAAAAAGAGAAGGAGTACTTGTGGCACTTTAGAGACTATCAAATTTATTTGAGCATAAGCTTTCATGAGCTACAGCTCACTTCATCGGATGCATTCAATGGAAAATACAGTGGGGAGATTTATATACATAGAGAACATGAAATGATGTTACCATACACACTGTAAGGAGAGTGATCATTTAAGGTGAGCTATTACCAGCAGGAGAACGGGGGGGGGGGGGGGGGGTTGGGAGAGGAGGGAAATTTTGTAGTGATAATCAAGGAGGGCCATTTCCAGCAGTTGACAAGAACATCTGAGGAACGGGGGAGGTGGGGGGGAAAACATGTGGAAATAGTTTTACTTTGTGTAATGACCCATCCACTCCCAGTCTCTATTCAAGCCTAAGTTAATTGTATCCAGTTTGCAAATTAATTCCAATTCAGCAGTCTCTCGTTGGAGTCTGTTTTTGAAGCTTTTTTGTTGAAGAATGGCCATTCTTAGGTCTGTAATCGAGTGACCAGAGAGATTGAAGTTTTGGTTTTTGAACCAGTTCTGACTGGTTTTTGAATGTTATAATTCTTGACGTCTGATTTGTGTCCATTTATTCTTTAAGTAGAGACTGTCCAGTTTGACCAACGTACATGGCAGAGGGGCATTGCTGGCACATGATGGCATATATCACATTGGTAGATGCGCAGGTGAATGAGCCTCTGAAATTGTAGCTGATGTGATTAGGCCCTATGATGGTGTCCCCTGAATAGATATGTGGACAGAGTTGGCTGTTGCAAGAATAGGTTCCTGGGTTAGTGGTTCTGTTGTGTGGTTGCTGGTGAGTATTTGCTTCAGATTGGGGGGCTGTCTGTAAGCAAGGACTGGCCTGTCTCCCAAGATCTGTGAGAGTGATGGGTCGTCCTTCAGGATAGGTTGTAGATCCTTGATGATGCGTTGGAGAGGTTTAGATGGGGGCTGAAGGTGATGGCTAGTGGCGTTCTGTTATTTTCTTTGTTGGGCCTGTCCTGTAGTAGGTGACTTCTGGGTACTCTTCTGGCTCTGTCAATCTGTTTCTTCACTTCAGCAGGTGGGTATTGTAGTTGTAAGAATGCATGATAGAGATCTGGTAGGTGTTTGTCTCTGTCTGAGGGATTGGAGCAAATGTGGTTGATCCCCTTGTAGGTTTCCCGTAGAAACACTCCAAGGTGGGTGCATGGCAGGAAGGAGCCAGCAGGCTGAGTGTGTGGAATTCCCTTTGCTTGGAGGCTTTCTAAAAATAGCCCCTTTGCTAGCCCACGGATTAGGGTGATTTTGCAGAGCAATCGCCTGGGAAAGGTCCCTAAGCCCTGGGCTGAAATCCACCCGCTGGTATGACAGCTGCTCTGCATCTAGGGGCTTTTCAGGAGGCTCCAGCTAAAGCCCTGGAGAAGAGACACAGGGGTGTGAGGGGGAGGCAAAAGGTGCAAGAGGGGGGTGAGGCAAGAGCAGAAGTGGGCCAAGTGAATGAGGTTTAAAGAAGAGCCATGGGGGAGGTTTAAAGAAGTGTCTCAAGGGGAACTGGTGGGGCTGGCTCAGGGGGACGTGGCTGCTTTGGTTGCTAGGTTGGTAATTCAAATGCAGCCTGGGGCAGTCATGCCTGAAAGACATTGCCTTCTGGTGGCCTCAGTGAAATGCATTAGTGTGTCTGAGCCTGTCTCCTGGCAGGCAGGCCCACCCCTCCATTGTTGCGTCCAGCCCCTTGGCTGGCAGGCTCAGACTTCAGAGACTGAACCCTCCCTGCCCCCTTTCGCAGTATGAGCCCTGCTGGGCAGGTGAGGTGCGCTGCTGGGGGGGGGCCTTGTCTGTGGAAACCGGCCTCCCTCAGCTCAGGAGTTATATAAGCTGCTGGCCAATCCCCCTCACTCAGCCTTTTTGCAATTAACAGGCAGCCCTGGGGAGCTGCTGAGAAGCCAGGGGAGGAGGAGAGAAAGTGAGGGGTTGAGCTGTGGGGGAGGGAGAGAGAGAGAAATGAAGGGGGATGGCGCAGGCTGATCCCCCACCCACAACCCATGGTTGGTACAGACACCAAGGGGCAGCCTCATTCAGCCTGAAGGATCCTTTCCTTAGGGCACTTGGCTAAAGTGGCTCAGTTGTAGGCTGGAGCACAGCCCCCGTCCTGGTGTGGGAGCTAAGTGCTGCCTTCACCTCTGGGCTGGCCTGCTCTGGACTAATGGCCCCAGCAGCCTGCTCCCTGCATGATGGGAGCCTGCTTGCCCAGGGACCTTTCTGTTGGATGGCTTTGCCCTCAGCCGGCACTGGTAGCTAAGAAAGGACCTCCTGCTGTGCACAAGCACTCTCACATGCTCACAGCCTTGCACAAGTGTGTGTGTGTGCGCACACACACACACATGCCCCTTGTGCAACACAGGCCATGTGCTATGCTTGCAGTGGGGCTGGGCTAGTATGAGCGAGGGGCAGAATTTAACTCCGGCACTTCCCACTATCCCTCCACTTCCAATGCTGAGATGTGGACCCCAGGCCCCAAAGGGGGAGAGAGTGTGAGGAGCTGAGGGGTGAATGGGGCAGAGTGAACTAGAGACCTAAAATGAGGGACAGTGAAAGCTAAGGGGACAAGCAGAGACATGAATCACTGACCCTTGCTTAACTCTTCACTGTAACGCTCTTCCCCTTTGCTTACAGACCCCTTCACTCTGGCTTCAGCCTAGGGATTTGTTTTTCTGTTTCCACAACAGACCCTTATTATTAGCACATATTTAACTGACCTAGAATCTTTCCTATGCACATCCGTCCCTCCCTCTCCTGGGTGCTGCTTACTGCTGAGCGTTTGAAACATTTCCTTTGCCGGATAGCATCCCTATGAGGTAGAGGCACACAGATAGAATCAGGATTTGAAGGGCCTGAGAGAGCATCTAGTCCAGGCCCCTGTGCTGAGGCAGAGCCAAGTAAACCCAGAGGGTCCCTGGGAGGTGTGTCCTTCCTGTTCTTAAAAACTTCCAGTGATGGGGATTCCACAGCTTCTCTTGAGAGCCTGCTCCAGCACTTATTTCCCCTGAGAGTGAGACAGTTTTCCCTAATATCTAACCTCAATCTCCCTGGCTGCAGATAAAGTCCATTACTATTTGTCCTGTCTTCAGTGGACAAAGAATAATTGATTACCAGCCTCTTTATAACAGCCCTTAGTATTTGAAGACTGTTATCAGGTCCCCCCTCCCATCTTCTTTTCTCAAGACTACATGGACCCAGATTTTTACCTTTCCTCATATGCCAGGTTTCTAAACCTTTTACTATTTTGATTGCTCGCCTCTGGACTTTCCAGTTTATCCATGTTTCTCACCTGTGGCTCCCAGAACTGGACATAGGACTCCAGCTGAGGTCTCACTGGAGCGGGACAATTACCTGTTGTCTTAAGTATGACATTCCTGTTCATACACCCCAGAATATTTACCTTTTCCACAACTGCATCACATTCAGGTTGTGATCCACTATAACCCCCGGACCCTCGTGATATAGATAGCCCTACCAATCCATCTAGAAGATTTAATCTACTTTTGTAATCCACCTCCTGGTGGCACGTCAGGTTTTAATAACAGCAAGGAGTCTGGTAGCACCTTGTTGTTTTGTGAATACAGACTAACACTGCTGCCCCCTGATACCTGACAGTTTTTTAATGGTGTACTAAAACACCATACAGCTCTCTAGGATGAGAGGAAAGCAAATCCTGTATGGAAATATTTTAGAGTAGTGGGCTGAGACTCAGGTGACCTGAGCTCTGTGGTTCTCTTTCTGGCTCGCCTCAAAGTCACGCAGCAGGTCAATGGCAAAGTTGGTCCATCTTTCTGTGCCTCTGTTTCCCCATCTCTAATAAGGAACATAATTACCCAGTTTTGTTGCTTTGTGACATTTACCTGTTGTATTCTAGATCAGTGCTGGATTCATTTTTACATAATGCCACAGGCATGTGCAGCTCCTTGAAAACAGGGTTAGCATTGCAGTGGGATTGATGGCTTTGTGCTTAGGATGGTGCCTGGGGACTCTGCAGACCCAGGGTCAATTCCTTGGTCTGCACACATCCCCCCAGGACCCTTACCCTAAGACCGTGATTTGGTCATGGTCTATGCTCCAGCAGCACAGCTGTGCTGCGGCAGTGTTGCTGCTTCCCACCAGGGCCGTCCTAGCCATTTTGGTGCCCTACACAGCCCCTCCCCGAGGGGCTGGCCCCAGGGCTCCCTCGGGGGGAACCACCCCCCAGCACTCATCGGCAGTGTGGCTGGGAGCCAGCAGAGTGGAGCGGACTAGGGCCGGGTCACTCCACTTCCCGCTGCCCCAGTGAGTGCGGGGTTGGGCCCAATCCCTGTTGCAGTCCTCAGAGGAAGGGGTTGTAGTGGGGGCGAGGGCTGGGGCAGAGTAGGAGTGGGAAGAGGCAGGGTTGGGGCAGAGCAGGGGCGGGGCCATAGGGAAGACCAGAGTAGGGGCTGGAGCAGCACGCAGCTGCACAGGGCACCAGGAAATTTGGCGCCCCACATTTCTGGTGCCACTATGCAGCTGTGTACTTTGGCGTATGGGTAAGGACAGCCCTGCTCCCCACATCAATGGAAGTGGTTTTCCTGTTGATGTAGGTAATCCACTGTGACCCAGCAACTGCTTGATGGAATAGGGGGATGCATAAGATTGTACAGGGATCCCCATGGCCAGATATCTGCCTAATAGTTCATCAAAGGTGGCATGAGAGCCAGTAGTCCAGGGCATCAAGATGAAATGGTCTGTGTGGAGAAGAGTTAAGGTGTGGTGTCTGTACTGAACACTATTTGTTAAGGTCCTGGTGTTAAGGCAGGTCACCAGGAGGTGATGTAGCTCGGAGACATGCCTGTTCAGGCAGGAGGTAACTGATACCTAACCCTGTCCAGCCATGTGTGCATCGTCTGCCTCGCACCAATGGCTGTTTGCACACTGAGCCCAGTGGCCAAGTGAGAGATTGCAAAATCGACAAGAGAGGAAATCTACAGGTAGAACCAAACAGCAGGGGATGTGTCTGCTCATGAATGAAGCTGAAGGATTGTTATGGTACAGCTCGGAGTGCAAAGAGACATTGAATTCTTCACCTAGGAGGCAAACTACCGGCGTGCCTGTCTCCTGAAAGAAGCCTTTAAAGCAACTGGCTGTAAAGTGCTGGGAAGGATTTTTGGTGAGCAATATATTATTAGACAGGAGCGCATCTTGTTAATTAACACCCATTCTAGAGCATAGACTTATGAGTTTATTTTATCTGTAACCATTTGTTTCCAATGCTACTACTGTGACTCTCTGAGCTTTGTTAAATAAACTTACACTTGATTTCACTATAAACAAATCCAAGCACTGTGTGTTTCAGCAGGGTGGTGACCTGCGGTGGACCTGGTGCATTGGGGTGTTCTCTGTCTTTGGAAAACAGCAGATCAGTGAATTCTGCGAGCATTGGGATGGGAAGCTCCCAGGTAGACACTCGGAGGACTTGAGGGCTGGTGTGTACCTGTTGCTAATCTGCGGAGTGACAGTAGAACCCTGCGTGGCCTAGAAGGCTGGCTTGTGTTGGCCGTAGCCTGGGGACTTGACTCCAGGCAGGCACAGACATGGCTTCCTCAGACTAAGGGCAGGTGGTGGCGAGGTACCTCACAGCTTTGAGTATCCCAGGGAGGCTTCAACATCCACCTCTCCAAGAGGCAGCAGCTAGATTAAGAGAAAAAATCTTCCATTGACCTAGTGTCTACAGCAGATGTTAGGTCGACCTAACTATGTCTCACAAGGCATGACATTTTTTACAGCTCTGAGCAACACAGCTAGGGTGACCCAAGTTTTAGGTGTAGATCAGGCCTTAGCTTCTCTGTGCCTCAGTTCCCCCTCTGTGAACTGCCTGGCTGCACAGGAGAAATCCATGAAAGGTGTGAGGGGCTCAGAGGCTATAGTGATGGGGGCCAGATAAATTTCTGTGACCCCTAGGAAATAGTTATCCAGGATAGAATTTATTAGGACAAGAGCCCAGGAATCTTTCATCACATGTGTGGTGGACAGAGCCTTGGCTCTGCGTCTCAGCTGAAAGACGGCCCCGCCAGCAGCACGGCGCCTGTGAGCGCTTTCCTGGAGCACTGATTCAGTGGGGAATTTGCAGCTATACAGGTGTCCCTATTACCTTGCTATGAAGCATGTGACTTGGACTCTTTTATAACAGGCCCAACGGCAAGATGGCACCCAGCCCCCCAGGAGAGAATTGCGTGGTGGTAGGTTAGAGCGAAGGAGAACCCCTGCCGGTTCAGAGATCAGGTGACACGGGGCTGCCCCTGGAGCCCATTTCATGCATGGCTCTAATCTCCTGAGCAAAGTCCTCAGTGCATGAGCTGCAATTCTGGGCAGACCTGGCAGCTGCTGGGAGATGCTGCCAGGCAATCAGCTTGACACCTGGAGCTGCTGGCAGCTGGGACCAGCCCTCTGCACCCCAGAGAACACACGGGGATGGAACCCCCTGTTAAACCAATGCAGGGTTATTCCCTCCAATTGCTTAAATGCCCCGTGGCAGGCTGGGGACCAACTTGGTAGATCAGAGCAGGTGCTTGGCTCAGCGGGTGGTTTGGGCTCTTTTAGTTTCTCCCCACCTGCCAGCTCCCCCTTGCTCTTCTCTGACCACCCTGCTGTTTGTCAATATCCTCTAGTTGATGTGGAGCCTGCAGCTGAACCTGTGATCCCGAGCAGAGTCGCCCCCTGGGACTGCCTCCTCCTTGCTCTAGGCTGGAGGTTTCTGTGGGTGCAGCCAAGGGATCAGCACTATAACCCATCATGGCGGGGAGGGGGCAGGTCACAGTATCCTCTGTGCAGGGGAGGGATGGATCATGGCAGCCCCACTGAGGGGAGTTGGATCACTCAGGAGGCCAGGCTGTCTGACCAGTTGTGGAGGTGGATGGTGCTGCTCTGGTGCCTTTCCCTTTGGGGGTGGGTACTGGTGATCAGCTAGCTAGTCCTGGCCATGCTCTAGCACAGGTTCCCACCTTGATCCCACCCCCAGGGACCCTAGCCAGCCTCCAGAAGAAGATCCTGGAATTTTTCTGGCCAGGAGTGTACTGGGTTTCTCTCTGTGGGTATCCTGAGCCTCCCCCTGGGCCTATATTCACAGTCAGGTGCATCTGTTCAGCTGTCCAGCCCTGCAGAGACTCCTTTATGATGCTCATAGTCCGGCATGGAGGGTACTCCAATACGACTGGCAGCTCTTTTATCTCCACCCGACAGGTCTTCCCTGACACCTATCTGAGCTGCTGTTTCTCTGCCGGGAACTGGAAGCTACTCTCAGTGACCACCGAGGGGGAAGGTCTCCTACCAGAAACCCTACACAGCCCACGCCTTTGTGAGCAATGGGTGGTGTCCCCCTGGGTGCCCTGGAGGCTGGTCCTGGCTGGTGCCACCAGAATCAAAGACCTCCTGGACTACGGTGGGACTGAGTAGAGCCCGTGGTGCTCGGCCAGCATACCCATTTTGTGTGCTGGGAGGTGAGGGCAGCCTTGTCATAGATATTAAGGTCAGAAGGGACCATCATGATCATCTAGTCTGACTTCCTGCACAGCGCAGGCCACAGAATTTCACCCACCCACTCCTGCGATAAACCTCTCACCTATGTCTGAGCTATTGAAGTCCTTAAATCATGGTTTAAAGACTTCAAGGTGCAGAGAATCCTTCACCAAGTGACCCGGGCCCCATGCTACAGAGGAAGGCAAAAAAACCCCAGGGCCTCTTCCAATCTGCCCTGGAGGAAAATTCTTTCCCAACCCCAAATATGGCAATCAGCTGAACCCTGAGCATATGGGCAAGATTCACCAGCCAGATACCCAGGAAAGAATTCTCTGTAGTAACTCAGATCCCACCCCATCTAACATCCCATCACAGGCCATTGGGCCTATATACCATGAATATTTAAAGATCAATTAATTGCCAAAATCATGTTATCCCATCATACCATCTCCTCCATAAACTTACCGAGTTTAATCTTAAAGCCAGATAGGTCTTTTGCCCCCACTGCTTCCCTTGGAAGGCTATTCCAGAACTTCACTCCTCTGATGGTTAGAAACCTTCCTCTAATTTTAACTCTAAACTTCCCAATGGTCAGTTTATATCCATTTGTTCTTGTGTCCACATTGGTACTGAGCTTAAATAATTCCTCTCCCTCTCCAGTATTTATCCCTCTGATATATTTATAGAGAGCAATCATATCTCCCCTCAACCTTCTTTTGGTTAGGCTAAACAAGCCAAGCTCTTTGTCTCCCTTCATAAGACAGGTTTTCCATTCCTCAGATCATCCTAGTAGCCCTTCTCTCTACCTGTTCAAGTTTGAATTCATCCTTCTTAAATATGGGAGACAAGTACTGCACGCAGTATTCCAGGTGAGGTCTCACCAGTGCCTTGTATAATGGTACTAACACCTCCTTATCTCTACTGGAAATACCTCGCCTGATGCATCCTAAGACCGCATTAGCTTTTTTCACGGCCATATCACATTGGCGGTTCATAGTCATCCTGTGATCAACCAAAACTCCGAGGTCCTTCTCCTCCTCTGTTACTTCTAATTGATGCATCCCCATCTTATAACTAAAATTCTTGTTATTAATCCCTAAATGCATGACCTTATACTTCTCACTATTAAATTTCATCCTATTACTATTACTCCAGTTTACAAGGTCATCCAGATCCTCCTGTATGATATCCTGGTCCTTCTCTGCATTGGCAATACCTCCCAGCTTTGTATCATCCGCAAACTTTATTAGCACACTCCCACTTTTTGTGCTGAGGTCAGTAATAAAAAGATTAAATAAGATTGGTCCCAAAACCAATCCCTGAGGAACTCCACTGGTAACCTCCCTCCAACCTGACAGTTCGCCTTTCAGAATGACCCGCTGTAGTCTCCCTTTTAACCAATTCCTTATCCACCTTTCAATTTTCATATTGATCCCCATCTTTTCCAATTTAACTAATAATTCCCTATGTGGCACAGTATCAAACGCCTTACTGAAATCTAGGTAAATTAGATCCACTGCGTTTCCTTTGTCTAAAAATCTGTTTCTTTCTCAAAGAAGGAGATCAGGTTGGTTTGGCATGATCTACCTTTGTAAAACCATGTTGTATTTTGTCCCATTTAACTACTTTCCTCCTTCAAATTTTTTCCAAGACCTTGCATACTACAGATGTCAAACTAACAGGCCTGTAGTTACTCGGATCCCTTTTTTCCCTTTCTTAAAAATAGGAACTATGTTAGCAATTCTCCAGTCATACGGTACAACAGATTAATTAAAAATTCTTGCTAATGGGCTTGCAATTTCATGTGCCAATTCCTTTAATATTCTTGGATGAAGATTATCTGGACCCCCTGATTTAGTCCCATTAGTAGTTCGAGTTTCACTTCTACCTCAAAAAAAAAGGAGTACTTGTGGCACCTTAGAGACTAACAAATGCATCCGATGAAGTGAGCTGTAGCTCACGAAAGCTTATGCTCAAATAAATTTGTTAGTCTCTAAGGTGCCACAAGTACTCCTTTCCTTTTTGCGAATACAGACTAACACGGCTGCTACTCTGAAACTTCTACTTCAGATATGGTAGTATCTACCTCCATATCCTCCTTCCCATTTGTCATGCTACCATTAACCCTAAGATCCTCTTTAGCCTTATTAAAGACTGAGGCAAAGTATTTGTTTAGATATTGGGCCATGCCTAGATTATCCTTAACCTCCACTCCATCCTCAGTGTTTAGCGGCCCCACTTCTTCTTTCTTAGTTTTCTTCTTATTTATATGGCTATAGAACCTTTTACTGTTGGTTTTAATTCCCTTTGCAAGGTCCAACTCTACATGGCTTTTGGCCTTTCTCACTTTATCCCTACATGTTCTGACCTCAATAAGGTAGCTTTCCTTGCTGATCCCCTCCCATCTTCCACTCTCTGTAGGCTTTCTGCTTTTTCTTAATCACCTCTCTGAGATGCTTGCTCATCCAGCTTGGTCTGCAACTCCTGCCTATGAATTTTTTCCCCTTTCTTGGGATGCAGGCTTCCAATAGCTTCTGCAGCTGTGACTTGAAGTAATCCCAGGCCTCCTCTGCCTTTAGATACATAAATTCTTCAGTTCAATCCACTTCCCTAACTAATTTCCTTAATTTTTGAAAGTCAGCCCTTTTGGAAAAAAAAAAAAAACCCTAGTCACAGATTTATTTTTGTTTATCCGTCCGTTCAGTTTGAACTGAATTAGCTCATGATCACTTGAACCAAGATTGTCCCCTACAACCATTCTTCTATGAGGTCCTCGCTACTCACCAAAATTAAATCTAAAATGGCATCCCCTCTAGTCGGTTCAGCAACTACTTGATGAAGGAATCCATCAGCTATCACATCTAGGAAAATCTGAGCCCTATTATTATTACTAGCACTCATCCTCCAGTCTATATCTGGGAAGTTAAAGTCTCCCATGATCATGCAGTTTCCATTAGTATTTACTTAATTAAAAACATTAAAGAGGGCTCTATCCATATCCAAATTAGATCCCGGCGGTCTATAGCACACCCCAAGCACTATCCCAGGGGAGGCTCTAGTAGTTTTCTTCCCCAATATGATTTTTGTCCAGACGGACTCTGTCTTATCTATTGCATCGCTTCTTATTTCTTTACGTTCTACCTCATCATGGATATACAATGCTACTCCACCACCTTTGCCTTTATTTCTGTCTTTCCTAAACAGCACATACCCTTCAATACCCGTACTCCAGTCATGACTACTATTCCACCATGTTTCTGTTATCCCTATAATATCTGATTTCACTTCCTGCACCAGTAGCTCTAGTTCCTCTATTTTGTTACCTAGGCTCCTCGCATTGGTGTACAAACATCTTAATTTTTGCTGTTTGGCCTCGCTCACATACTTTACCTGGTTAGGCACAGTCATTCTACAGCCAGTATGACCAATTAGACTGGTATCCACACTGCCCTTCCTCCTTATGTCCATTCTCCTACCCACAGCTGTACCCTTTCTTACTTTGTTTTCTTCCCTTTCAATGCTAAAATCTGGCATGGAGATTACCTGGACATCTCCCAACCATCTCCCCCAGATTCCTAGTTTAAAGTTCTCTTTATCAGTTGTGCTAGCCTCCATCCTAGAAGTCTATTTCCTTCCCTATTCAGATGACGAGAACTCCATCTCCATCCCAAGAGAACTGTCCTCTGTCCATGAATGCCTCCCAGTGGCCATACATCCCAAAGCCCTCCTTATAGCACCACTGCCTGAGCCATCTGTTGATGGTCATAATCTTATCACACCTTTGTTGCCCTTCTCTGGGAACAGGCAGAATCCCCTGCTTCACTCACTGTTCTCAAGCGTGTCCTGCAGGAGGGTGCTCCCCACCCACCCCTAGCCCACTTGAGCTCCTCATCAGACCCCTGCCCTGTGTGACACACAGGTCCATTGATTGTTCACTACTCTGTGTCAGCAACTCTGTCAGGCCTGACATACTCACTACACCTAACACACTGTTGCCATGATATATACCCAAAAGGTGGCATATCATATGTCATTGAAAAACTCATATCTCACTGATCACTAATATTCTTGCCTGATGTCTGTAAGAGGGGTGTACAAAGGGTTATGGATATGTGCTAGGATTATGTTCTTAAAACATGTTTGGCAAGCAATGCATGAGCTCAGGCTGCCTTAGACAAAATAATGTGTACTTGCTTGTCTAACCAGCCTGGGCTCAGGCAGAGACAATGAAGGTACATTTACATATAAGGTAAACAAAGCTATCAAGCAGGGGTGGAGCCAACACAGCATCTACACCCCAGAAGGAGCAAGAAACTGTATCTGGGGATATATTTCAGAATAATCCATTTCAAAGGTTTACTGGGCTCTAAAGACAGGGGGTCTGACCCTCAAATGATACATATTGAATCAACAGATTGTATGCAACGTTACTGTGTGATAGAAGTGTATGGAGTGAGATCTTTTAGGAAAGCCTGTAATACACTAGTCTGCATTAACACTATAGCAGGAATTATGGATACTCATCGATATTACACTTTAAAGTTGGTGACCAGACATAGGGTTTTCTCCCAGATAGGAGGGAAGGCAGCTACCTGTCTCCAGTGTAAATTAAGCCTTATGGAATCAAAACAATGGAAGTCCCATTTACATATGAATCAGCAGGGGGATGGGAAGCCTACAGGAACGGAAGAACAGCAGGAGGTCCTCCTGCTTCTTCGAACAGGGTCAATGAGCTTTGGGAGGTGGAAGCAGAAATAGAGAGCCATTCAGGTATCCATCTCTTGGGGGATTCCAGAGGCCGGAGCTCTTGAGATCACAGAACGTCTGAGCCTTCAACCAAGGGGAAGGATTGTAACGTGCTGAAATTAAGTTTTACTCTTAGAAGCCTATTTTTACTTTTGTTTGCTTGTGAACCCTTCTGTCTTTATTTCCTACACTTGGTATCACATAATCCTATATCCTGCTGTTAAATAAACTTGTTTTACTTTTACTATAAACCAGTTCAGGCTGTGATTGAAATCAGAGTGTTTGTCAAGCCCCAGTTAAATTATAATTGTCTCTTTACAGGAGCAGTGAACTGAATAACTCCTGGGAGTGCTACAGGTGAGGGCTGCTACTCTACTTGCTGCTACATTGATGACATCTTCATCATCTGGACCCATGGAAAAGAAGCTCTTGAGGAATTCCACCATGATTTCAACAATTTCCATCCCACCATCAACCTCAGCCTGGACCAGTCCACACAAGAGATCCACTTCCTGGAAAACTACGGTGCTAATAAGCGATGGTCACATAACCACCACCCTATATCGGAAACCTACTGACTGCTATTCCTACCTACATGCCTCTAGCTTTCATCCAGATCATACTACTCGATCCATTGTCTACAGCCAAGCGCTACGATATAACCGCATTTGCTCCAACCCCTCAGACAGAGACAAACACCTACAAGATCTCTATCATGCATTCCTACAACTACAATACCCACCTGCTGAAGTGAAGAAACAGATTGACAGAGCCAGAAGAGTAACCAGAAGTCACCTACTACAGGACAGGCCCAACAAAGAAAACAACAGAACGCCACTAGCCATCACCTTCAGCCCCCAACTAAAACCTCTCCAACGCATCATCAAGGATCTACAACCTATCCTGAAGGACGAGCCATCACTCTCACAGATCTTGGGAGACAGACCAGTCCTTGCTTACAGACAGCCCCCCAATCTGAAGCAAATACTCACCAGCAACCACACACCACACAACAGAACCACTAACCCAGGAACCTATCCTTGCAACAAAGCCCGTTGCCAACTCTGTCCACATATCTATTCAGGGGATACCATCATAGGGCCTAATCACATCAGCCACACTATCAGAGGCTCGTTCACCTGCGCATCTACCAATGTGATATATGCCATCATGTGCCAGCAATGCCCCTCTGCCATGTACATTGGCCAAACTGGACAGTCTCTACGTAAAAGAATGAATGGACATAAATCAGACGTCAAGAATTATAACATTCAAAAACCAGTTGGAGAACACTTCAATCTCTCTGGTCACTCGATCACAGATCTTAGAGTGGCTATACTTCAACAAAAAAGCTTCAAAAACAGACTCCAAGGAGAGACTGCTGAATTGGAATTAATTTGCAAACTGGATACAATTAACTTAGGCTTGAATAGAGACTGGGAATGGATGAGTCATTACACAAAGTAAAACTATTTCCCCCTGGTATTTCTCCCTCCCACCCCACCCCCCACTGTTCCTCTGATATTCTTGTTAACTGCTGGAATTAGCCTACCTTGCTTGTCACCATGAAAGGTTTTCCTCCTTTCCCCCCCCTGCTGCTGGTGATGGCTTATCTTAAGTGATCACTCTCCTTACAGTGTGTATGATAAACCCATTGTTTCATGTTCTCTGTGTGTGTGTATATAAATCTCTCCTCTGTTTTTTCCACCAAATGCATCTGATGAAGTGAGCTGTAGCTCACGAAAGCTTATGCTCTAATAAATTTGTTAGTCTCTAAGGTGCCACCGGTACTCCTTTTCTTTAGGTGAGGGCTGGACACTGTAGGGAGATGTCTCTGGGGAACTCAAGAGCTGGGGGTCACTGTCTCTTACCTGGCAGGCAAGGCTTGGACTGGCAGAGCCCTGAAGAGTTTGATGGCTAGGCAGCCTGCTGGGGCATCAGGAGTTAGAGACACAATATCCTTTATTGGCCCAACTTCTGCTGGTGGGAGAGACAAGCCTTTGAGCTACACAGAGCTCTTGTTCCGATCAGGAAGTTGGCACACAGCAGAACTCCCACTTGCTGAGGCTGAGAGGGGTAACACTGTAACTCCAAGCCCGTGAACCCTAGCAGACTGTTACATTGGCAGATGGCTTTGGGAAATTCGGGACTAGGAGGATGTTGGGGTCACTAAAATGATTAGGGGTTTGGAACAGGTCCCAGAGGAGGTTAGATTAAAGAGGCTAGGACTTTTCAGCTTGGAAAAGAGGAGACTAAGGGGGGATATGATAGAGGTCTATAAAATCATGAGTGGTGTGGAGAAAGTGAATAAGGAAAAGATGTTTACTTGTTCCCATTATATAAGAACTAGGGGCCACCAAATGAAATTAATGGGCAGCAGGTTTAAAACAAATAAAAGGAAGTTCTTCTTCACACAGCGCACAGTCATCCTGTGGAACTCCTTGCCTGAGGAGGTTGTGAAGGCTAGGACTATAACAGGGGTTAAAAGAGAACTGGATAAATTCATGGAGGTTAAGTCCATTAATGGCTATTAGCCAGGATGGGTAAGGAATGGTGTCCCTAGCCTCTGTTTGTCAGAGGGTGGAGATGGATGGCAGGAGAGAGATCACTTGATCTTTACCTGTTAAGTTCACTCCCTCTGGGGCACCTGGCATTGGCCACTGTCGGCAGACAGGGTACTGGGCTGGATGGACCTTTGGTCAGACCCACTATGGCCATTCTTATGTTCTTAAGTTCACTCTGCCAGGAGTCACCAAGGCAGGTGGGAGCCAGAGTGTGATCTACATGCCTGTAGGCTGGCTGTTGGTGTCAGAGCTGTGAGCCATGGCAGAGTAGCATTTAAGGCATCCAGACTTCCAGGGCAGGTGGTGACACAACCCCTTACTGGTCTGAGTTGAATTCCAAAGCATCACACCCCGCAAGCTTCTGCAGTTGCCCCTGACACACTCCCTGAGTTGACTGAATGCCATCCAGTTAGTCTGTCTCCAAAGTGCACCCAGAGAAAATCCTTACATGCTCATGCTTCATACTATCCACTTCCTTTCCCGTGTCTCACCCTGACACCAAGTGGCAGGAGGAGCTGCCATCTGCAGAGGGTGGAAGCTCTAGTGTGACAGTCTAAGCTCCATCCTAATTCCACAGCCCATTGGGGGGTATTAGCTGGTGGCTCCTCCATGGAGCCATGAGCATGGGCATATGTCTGGCATGGTTCACAGAATCCCCTGACACCCGTCCCTTCTGCAGCAGGAGAGAGACCCTGGTTCAAATCTATGCAGAGTGTGCCATACTGCAGCCCCTCTTCTGGTTGCTCCAGGACCTCACTGAGAATCTGGCTGCACTTTTTCCCGCCCTGCCTCATCTATGCACACCCCATCCATGGCCCCACAAAGTTGCAAGACCACCTCGTCTACCTCCTCCTGGTGCTGGCTAAGATGGCCACCCATCACTTCAGGAGGAGGAAGCTGGATGGGGGGGTGATCTGGGCCTGTTTCCAGGCCCTTGTCCAGTCATGCCTCTTCTGGGTGGCATCCACTGACACCTTTGAGTAGTGGTTGGTGCTCTCGGGTAGATAAGGGGTGGGGCGGCCCCAGCCAATGAGATGTAAGAACGAAGAGATGTGAAGTGAGAGCCCTGCTGTGATATAGTCTGAACCTTGTTTGATTGAGCAATTGTGAAAGTGTACTTGTGTTTTAAGACTTGGTGTAAGTAGCAACTAATAAAGGACATAGTTATACTAAGACTGCGGAGGATGGTGTGTGTGTGCGTGTGTGTGTGTAAGATGTTCCTCACCTGGGATGCCATTTAGTCTAGGGCCGCCCTGGTCACTCTAGTCATATTGATGCTGATGAAGTCACATCCATTTACCCTAGCCGAGGATCTGGCTCCAGGTCTGGGAGCTGGGCTGGAGTAAGTCCATGAAGGGTTTTAAACAACAGGGGCCCAAAATTACTGCCTGGTGAAACTCTACTGAAGTCAGTGATGTCACCCCTGAGGCAAGAATGGCAACTCTGAATAGGGTCCTGCAATGATGTGGGGAAGGGTCATTTGGGGAGGCCAAGAATTACTCATGGGGTGGGGGGGTGCTGAAAATTGCAAGAGCTGCTATTAATGTCTGTAGTGTAATGAGCTCACTGGTGTGTCCCTGCAGTTCTCTGCTGGATGGCTTCAGAACTGCTCAGCTGGGGGTCATAAGCTCTATACTGCTAACAGCTAATGGAGATTCTCCTTTAGCTCCCCCACTTAGCATTAGAGCTAAAGTTCCAGGCACAGACAGAGCTACAGCTGAAGGCGTGGGAGGGGGTCCTGTCTGCAGTAAACTGGCCTCGGGCTGTAGACCAGAGCCTCCCCTGGCAGGACTCCAGGGCAGGCAGAGCGCCCTGGCTGGGACCGCCTGGCTCCATTCCTGGGTTTACCACAGAGCCCGCTTTCTTCTCCCCACGTCGTGGGGCTCATCCGCTGCTTCCCAGCCAGCCTGACCCCCCGGCCCCCCGGGAGCGACAGGGCAGGATCAGCATGACCTCAGGTAGGGCGAGGGGTGCAGGGGCTGGGGGCTTCTGTACCCGTGTCCACCTGCTTGACTCCTCTCCGCTCTGGGCTCCCTGAAGCTGCCCTTGGTGGCCCCCTTCCCCCTCTCTCCGTCGAGCCTCCCTCCCCCCACCCGGCCCGCTGCTGTTCGCCCCCTCCCACGCGGGGCACAGGTTGCAGAGCCTAGCAGCGGCTTTGCAGCCGGGGGGGGAGGGCTGCGGTCGGCCCCCCCCCGGCAGAAGATCCGGTGCTCGGCTCCTGTTGCGCAAAGGCAGATTGTTTGGTTCCTCTTTGTCTTTCCGGCTCGCTTGTGTGCTGATAACCGGCAGGGGGGCTGGTCTCCAGCTCCCCCCGGCAAGAATTAAGGCGCTAACATCCTGGGCCGGGGGCAGTGCTGGTCCCACTGACTCAGCTGGGCCTTGGTCTGGATCCAGCTCAGCCCAGGTGGTGTTTACTGCCCACGCACCCTGCAGGGTCATTCCAGGCCGCCGAAGGGGGGCCGAGCTCTCACCCAGGGCAGGGGGGCTGCCCAATACCCGGGGGTTTCTGGGTCACCTTTCCTGCTCCTCGATCACACCTTGCTGGGAATAATCTGCAATTCTCCTGCGGCGGCTGGGAAATGGCCCTTCTAATAGCAGGGGCTCTTTGCTCCAGCCAAAGGCCGTGGCCTGACTCCACCCCTGCTCGGGGTTCGGCACAAGGGGTGGTGAAGATTTCCTCTTCTGAAATGTGGAAATAGAAACATTTCCCCCTGGGGCACCAAGGTTCATAGTGCAGCTGAGCCTAGCCCAGCTGCTGGCAATTCCCCCAGCCAAAGGTGACGCAACCAGCTGTGGTGAAATCTCCAAGCCGCAGGCTGGAGCCAGAAACAGCATCTAGACAGAGCGCCAGATTCTTCCTTTTATTGTTTCTGTTAGGGCCGCGTGATGCTTTTTGGGGTGACCTGAGGTGTCTGGGGCAAATCACTCCCCTCTGCTTACAGGGGGCGAGGGCTTTGTCTGTGCCCACCAGGGGAAAATCTCCCAGTTCTGCTGGCTACTGGTTCCGCAAGCAGTGGGCTCTGGGCGCACTGAGCCCCCCTCTGTCCGGGGGCTAGCAATTAACGTATCCCACTGTTACTCAAGAGTCTGGTTCCTTTGCCTTCTGGACACGCGCAAGGCACACCCATCCGCTGCTCCCTGGATGCAGGGCGCCTGGTTCCCCAGCCTCCCCTCAGCTCTGTGCTCTCCTTAGCTCACAGCACTGAGATGTGGCTATTCTAGAACCAAACAGGTTTATTTAACAGAGCTTGAGTTAAAGATTCAAATAAAAGGACACACGAAGTTAAAGGAAAAGGTAACATGCAGTCTACAGCCCACATGTATTAACAACTAACAAGTCCCTTTCCTGTAATAAGGTATTCCTCAACCAAAGCTGAGTGCTTGTTCGGTTCACAAACCTGAGATCCACCTTTCATAAGACGCTCCGGCTGGCAGAGTGTCTCCTCCATAATGGATAACTACCGGGGCTCTTCATCTCCAGCACAGTTACAGACTGTCTCTTCCCCCACAGGTCCCCTGTTCAGAGATATTTCTTGGGAGTCTTTTGTCTCTGTAAATCTTCAAGCTTGCACCTGGTCCAGACAGTAAACACAGGGCTGGCTCCCCTGATGTCCATTGTTCTCAGTGTTGATTGAGTGAGACCTGCCTCACCTCAGGTGACAAGTTTCATTTCAACAGGCCTGAAACCCAGCACCCTGCAGGTCACATGCTCTAAAACTCTCCCATACAAATATCCTGCAATACACCAGAAATCAGCTAGTGCTCAGCACCCAACCCCCTTCTGTGAAATAGCGAGCTGGAAAAATACGCCCCCCTGGCCGACACCCTGAGAGCGAAGGGCTACGAGGTGCAGATGGATGCCCTGATTGTTGGAGCCCTGGGCGCTTGGGACCCCTGCAATGAGCGTGTGCTGTGGACCTGCGGGATCGGTCGACGGTACGCATGGCTCATGCGGTGCCTCATGATCTCGGACACAATCCAATGGTCCAGGGACATCTACATCGAACACATCACCGGCCACCGACAATACCAGGAGGTATGAGCCAGTAAGACATCGTGCATCAACTATGGGAAAGGGACTGAGAGACTTTTTCCATTGGACCATATGAACTAGAACATAAACTCACTGAACATTAAATCCCACCAGATGAGGGTAGATCCATCCTCATCATCGTATCCGCTCATTATTCTCCACAATGAACATAGCCATTATATGGACAACATACCCCCATATCTCAATGTCTGTATTTTGACCCGTTAAACTTTTACCCTGAATCGGGGAGATTGCAGATTATGTATTCCTTATGCCACCTGCTCCTAAACTGAATTTCGCACCCTTGATAATCTGTACCTTATTCCCTGGTAACCAGAAACTTCTATGCCTAAACTCTGTATTGTTTTCTTTTTACTTCAACATTATCTTAATAAAATTATTATATCTGCCTGGGCATGTCTGTGCCACAGGTGGTGCCAGGTGCAGCATACACAGCAACAGACAGTCCTTGCCCCAAAGAGCCAACAGTCTAAATACTTTTAAGGAACACACCCTCCCTTGCCCCTGTCCACACCCACCCACCCCCTGGAGCCAGTGGGGCCGCAGCTCCAGGAAGGGAGGAGGGATTCGGTAAGGGGGCTGCAGCTGGGGGTGGGTCTAGGGCTGGAGTGGGGCTGTGGCTGGGGGCCGGTAGCTGGGCCTTTGGTCAGGTGCAGCTCCACTCCTGGCCTTGCCCCCAGCCTCAGCCCCAGAATGGAGCTGCAGCCAGCGGTGAGGCTGGGGGTTGGTGCAGGACCGTCAACGGAGCCTCATTGGGGCTGGGGACAGGGCCAGGAGCAGCGCTGGGAGCTGGGGACGCAGCTGGAGCGGGACTGGAGCACAGCTGGGGGTGGAGAAAGGTTGGGTGGCACTCCCCCCTACCCTTGTGGGGGCTGGCCTGGGTCCCACTGCGCTCCCCCAGACATTCCTCTGCACCCCCTTAGGGGAGAGTGCCACACACTTGGGGGACCTCTGGTCTAAATAGATATGACAGGGAAAGGGGGGGGGGACTGAGGCAGAAACTGGTGAAATGTTGCCCATGGTCACCAGTGGCAGAGCCAGCAATAGAACCCCTAGTCCAGTGCTCTCTCCACTAGGCCATGCTGCCTTTTGCAGAGTATTTTTACTGATGATGGCCCAGGTGGGGAGGACCTGTCCCAGCTGTTCTGTTTCTATTCCACAGTGGATCCCTTTTTCATGACTCTTGTTCTAGCACTGCTTGGAGCAGAATGTGTGGGACAGGGCTGACGCCCTCTGAAAATACCCTTTGGGGAAAGCAGAACGTAAAGCGGTGTAAATCTTTGCCTGTCCTGCAGATCAGGCTGGGAGTGTGACTCAGTGGTTAGCGCAGGGGGTGGAGGTGGCAGGACGACTGGGTTCCGATTCCGGCTCTGATGCCGATGCACTGCTGCGTGTGACCACTCTGCGTCCCCAGGGAACGGAGTCTATCAGGGTGGGTTGGAAAGGACAATGGCTGTGGGGCACACCAGGATCCTCAGAGGAAACATACTGTTCTGTGGGGAGACCCCTGACAGGGGGGCCTGGATTGCTCCTCTCCTGCTCCAATCCTTGCCTCAATGCAGAGGTGAGAGGGTAGATCTGCCTGCAAGTGCCACTGTGGGCAAAGATACACCCCTGAGGCATGTGTTTGTGGAGCTGGGCAGGCACCAGGGTGGGGTGGGGTGCCAGGAGCCCCCCATATTCCACAACTGCCCATTGCAGAGTTCTTTCTCCTCTCCTCTGAAGCTGCTGGCCCTGGCCTCTGGCGAAGCCCAGAGACGGGGCTACAGGGACCCCCGGGCTCAGCGGCCCTGGGAACAGCTGGGATCAGACAGGCCGGGGGGGGGAGCTGCGGGGGGGGGCCGCGAGGGGTGCTGCCGATGGAAACCACGTATTTGGTGTCTGTTTCTTCTACTTCAGCACCCCCAGTTCCGGCAGCTCTGCCCCCCCCCGCTGCCATCCGTGCATTGCTCCCCCCCACGCACCGCCCCCGGGCGCAAGGGCTGGAGCCGCGCGGCATCAACCCCCAGCCGGGGCGGGGCTCCGGGGCGCCGCGGCAGGAAGAGGCTCCGGCCGCCGCCGGCTCCGCAGCCCCGGCCCCCGCGGAAGCGACATGTCGGCGGGCGCCGCGGCCCCCCGGGGCAGGCCCCGCTTCCAGACGCGGGGCAGCCTGCAGGCCCCCCCCGCCGCAGGTGAGCGTGGGCGTCGGGCTGGGGGCGCCGCTGCGGGGAGCCGCGGTGGCAAAGGCAAGGGACGGGCCGGGCCGCGGGGAGGAAAAGGGGACCCCCCCCCCCGTGGCGCCTGAGCGTGGGGCCGGGAGCTGGGCAGGTGCGTGTGTGGACGTGTGGCCCCGCCTGGCTGTGGGCAGCAGTGCGGGGCCATGGTTAGAGCAGGGGGTGGGGGCCGGGGTGCCCCGCCTGGCTGTGGGCAGCAGTGCGGGGCCATGGTTAGAGCAGGGGGAGGGGGCCGGGGTGCCCCGCCTGGCTGTGGGCAGCAGTGCGGGGCCATGGTTAGAGCAGGGGGTGGGGGCCGGGGTGCCCCGCCTGGCTGTGGGCAGCAGTGCGGTGTCATGGTTAGAGCAGGGGGAGGGGGCCGGGGTGCCCAGCTTGGCTGTGGGCAGCAGTGCGGTGTCATGGTTAGAGCAGGGGGTGGGGGCCGGGGTGCCCCGCCTGGCTGTGGGCAGCAGTGTGGGGCCATGGTTAGAGCAGGGGGAGGGGGCCGGGGTGCCCCGCCTGGCTGTGGGCAGCAGTGTGGGGCCATGGTTAGAGCAGGGGGAGGGGGCCGGGGTGCCCCGCCTGGCTGTGGGCAGCAGTGCGGTGTCATGGTTAGAGCAGGGGGTGGGGGCCGGGGTACCCCGCCTGGCTGTGGGCAGCAGTGCGGGGCCATGGTTAGAGCAGGGGGTGGGGGCCGGGGTGCCCCGCCTGGCTGTGGGCAGCAGTGCGGGGCCATGGTTAGAGCAGGGGGAGGGGGCCGGGGTGCCCCGCCTGGCTGTGGGCAGCAGTGCGGGGCCATGGTTAGAGCAGGGGGTGGGGGCCGGGGTGCCCCGCCTGGCTGTGGGCAGCAGTGCGGGGCCATGGTTAGAGCAGGGGGTGGGGGCCGGGGTGCCCCGCCTGGCTGTGGGCAGCAGTGCGGGGCCATGGTTAGAGCAGGGGGAGGGGGCCGGGGGGCCCGCCTGGCTGTGGGCAGCAGTGCGGGGCCATGGTTAGAGCAGGGGGTGGGGGCCGGGGTGCCCCGCCTGGCTGTGGGCAGCAGTGCGGGGCCATGGTTAGAGCAGGGGGTGGGGGCCGGGGTGCCCCGCCTGGCTGTGGGCAGCAGTGCGGGGCCATGGTTAGAGCAGGGGGAGGGGGCCGGGGTGCCCCGCCTGGCTGTGGGCAGCAGTGCGGGGCCATGGTTAGAGCAGGGGGAGGGGGCCGGGGTGCCCCGCCTGGCTGTGGGCAGCAGTGCGGGGCCATGGTTAGAGCAGGGGGAGGGGGCCGGGGTGCCCCGCCTGGCTGTGGGCAGCAGTGCGGGGCCATGGTTAGAGCAGGGGGAGGGGGCCGGGGTGCCCCGCCTGGCTGTGGGCAGCAGTGCGGGGCCATGGTTAGAGCAGGGGGTGGGGGCCGGGGTGCCCCGCCTGGCTGTGGGCAGCAGTGCGGGGCCATGGTTAGAGCAGGGGGAGGGGGCCGGGGTGCCCCGCCTGGCTGTGGGCAGCAGTGCGGGGCCATGGTTAGAGCAGGGGGAGGGGGCCGGGGTGCCCCGCCTGGCTGTGGGCAGCAGTGCGGGGCCATGGTTAGAGCAGGGGGAGGGGGCCGGGGTGCCCCGCCTGGCTGTGGGCAGCAGTGCGGGGCCATGGTTAGAGCAGGGGGTGGGGGCCGGGGTGCCCCGCCTGGCTGTGGGCAGCAGTGCGGGGCCATGGTTAGAGCAGGGGGAGGGGGCCGGGGTGCCCCGCCTGGCTGTGGGCAGCAGTGCGGGGCCATGGTTAGAGCAGGGGGTGGGGGCCGGGGTGCCCCGCCTGGCTGTGGGCAGCAGAGCGGGGCCATGGTTAGAGCAGGGGGAGGGGGCCGGGGTGCCCCGCCTGGCTGTGGGCAGCAGTGCGGGGCCATGGTTAGAGCAGGGGGAGGGGGCCGGGGTGCCCCGCCTGGCTGTGGGCAGCAGTGTGGGGCCATGGTTAGAGCAGGGGGAGGGGGCCGGGGTGCCCCGCCTGGCTGTGGGCAGCAGTGCGGGGCCATGGTTAGAGCAGGGGGTGGGGGCCGGGGTGCCCCGCCTGGCTGTGGGCAGCAGTGCGGGGCCATGGTTAGAGCAGGGGGAGGGGGCCGGGGTGCCCCGCCTGGCTGTGGGCAGCAGTGCGGGGCCATGGTTAGAGCAGGGGGTGGGGGCCGGGGTGCCCCGCCTGGCTGTGGGCAGGAGTGCCGTGTCATGGTTAGAGCAGGGGGTGGGGCCCAGGGTGCCTGGGTTCTTTCCGTTCCTAACTTTGAGCCACCCCCTATGAATTAGTGGCTGTTTTCCCATTTGTGAAATGGGGATGATGATCCTTGCCTGCCTTAAGCGAGTGCTTTGACATCCTGGGCTGAAAGCTGCCGTGGAAGAGCCAAGTGTTATGTCCTTGTGATCCCTGGCTGGCGTCTGTGGGTGTGTGGGGCATGGATCTGTGGGCACAGAATACATGGACCAAACCAAAATTTGGGGTCATCTCTGAGGCCTGGCACACAGCCACCACTACCTTTGGGGGCCCACACAACATTCTCCCTCCACTGTATTCCAGGTCCCCCAGTCTACAAAGGCAGGTTGCTTCAGAGATGCCAAGCCTTGGGCACACCTGGCTTGCGGGGGCCTGGGCAGCATCCTCTGATGTTGGGGGACCTGGTCACTGACTTTGATGTCACCCTGGGTTCTGTTCTCTGGCCACAGGATACTAGTGATGCCTGTTATAGTCAGTGGGGGCTGCTTGTATCTTGCGGTGTGAGAATCATGCCACTTAAGCACAGACTTCAAAACCTGATCCCTAGGTGGGCTATGAATGTTGGGTGGGTCCCTGACACCTTTGCGAGTGCTGTGCACCCGGCATGTCAGGTGTGAGTGCAAGTGCCCCACAGCAAATGCCATACTAGGTTAGATGGAATCCAGCTTAATACTGAATCTGGCCATTGTGCCATCTAGTTCACTGTCCTATATCAGTCTTGGGCACCGTAGTATCCGAGTGCCTAAGCAGCTGGTATCCTGATGTGTCAGAGGCAGGCGGGGAGGGAAAAGCCCATAATGCACCTAGCTAATCTGCATGTGGGTGTTGTGTTGTGCACTCATGGTGCTGTGTTGCATGGACACGTTATTCTTATTCATTTATTTATCATCTGAGAGACTAACAAATTTATTTGAGCATAAGCTTTCGAGAGCTACAGCTCACTTCATCGGATGCTTTCGGTAGAAAATACAGTGGGGAGATTTATATACACACACAGAGACCATGAAACAATGGGTTTATCATACACACTGTAAGGAGATGCATCCGATGAAGTGAGCTGTAGCTCACGAAAGCTTATGCTCTAATAAATTTGTTAGTCTCTAAGGTGCCACAAGTACTCCTTCACTGTAAGGAGAGTGATCACTTAAGATGAGCTATTACCAGCAGGAAGGGGGCGGGGGGAAGGGAGAAAACCTTTTGTGGTGATAATCAAGGTGGGCCATTTCCAGCAGTTAACAAGAATGTCTGAGGAACAGTGGGGGGTGGGGTGGGGGGAGAAATAACATGGGGAAATAGTTTTACTTTGTGTAATGACTCATCCGTTCCCAGTCTCTATTCAAGCCTAAGTTAATTGTATCCAGTTTGCAAATTAATTCCAATTCAGCAGTCTCTCATTGGAGTCTGTTTTCAGAGTTTTTTTGTTGAAGGATAGCCACCCTCAGGTCTGTAATCGTGTGACCGGAGAGATTGAAGTGTTCTCTGACTGGTTTTTGAATGTTATAATTGTTGACATCTGATTTGTGTCCATTTATTCTTTTAGGTAGAGACTGTCCAGTTTGACCAATGTACATGGCAGAGGGGCATTGCTGGCACATGATGGCATATATCACATTGGTAGATGTGCAGGTGAATGAGTGTGGCTGATGTGATTAGGCCCTATGATGGTGTTCCCTGAATAGATATGTGGACAGAGTTGGCTGTTGCAAGAATAGGTTCCTGGGTTAGTGGTTAGTACCCATCGCAGTGCCGCTGATTTGAAGGTATACATTGTCCCCAAATGTGAATCAGAAACAACTCTGACATCATAATAAAAAAGGCTGACAAAGGAGGTGCTGTCGTCATCATGAATAGGTCAGAATATGAACAAGAGGCTACTAGGCAGCTCTCCAACACCACTTTCTACAAGCCATTACCCTCTGATCCCACTGAGGGTTACCAAAAGAAACTACAGCGTTTGCTCAAGAAACTCCCTGAAAAAGCACAAGAACAAATTCACACAGACACACCCCTGAAACCCCGACCTGGGGTATTCTATCTTCTACCCAAGATCCATAAACCTGGAAATCCTGGACGCCCCATCATCTCAGGCATTGGCACCCTGACAGCAGGATTGTCTGGCTAGGTAGACTCCCTCCTCAGGCCCTACGCTACCAGAACTCCCAGCTATCTTCGAGACACCACTGACTTCCTGAGGAAACTACAGTCCATCGGTGATCTTCCTAAAAACACCATCCTAGCCACTATGGATGTAGAAGCCCTCTACACCAACACTCCACACAAAGATGGACTACAAGCCATCAGGAACAGTATCCCTGATAATGTCAAGGCTAACCTGGTGGCTGAACTTTGTGACTTTCTCCTCGCCCATAATTATTTCACATTTGGGGACAATGTATACCTTCAAATCAGCGGCACTGCAATGGGTACCGGTATGGCCCCACAGTATGCCAACATTTTTATGGCTGACTTAGAACAATGCTTCCTCAGCTCTCGTCCCCAATGCCCCTACTCTACTTGCGCTACATTGATGTAGATGTAGATGATGTACATCTGGACCCATAGAAAAGAAGCTCTTGAGGAATTCCACCATGATTTCAACAATTTCCATCCCACTGTCAACCTCAGCCTGGACCAGTCCACACAAGAGATCCACTTCCTGGACACTATGGTGCTAATAAGCGATGGTCACATAAACACCACCCTATATCGGAAACCTACTGACCGCTATTCCTACCTACATGCCTCTAGCTTTCATCCAGATCATACCACTCGATCCATTGTCTACAGCCAAGCTCTACGATATAACCGCATTTGCTCCAACCCCTCAGACAGAGACAAACACCTACAAGATCTCTATCGTGCATTCTTACAACTACAATACCCACCTGCTGAAGTGAAGAAACAGATTGACAGAGCCAGAAGAGTACCCAGAAGTCACCTACTACAGGACAGGCCCAACAAAGAAAATAACAGAACGCCACTAGCCATCACCTTCAGCCCCCATCTAAAACCTCTCCAACGCATCATCAAGGATCTACAACCTATCCTGAAGGACGACCCATCACTCTCACAGATTTTGGGAAACAGGCCAGTCCTTGCTTACAGACAGCCCCCCATCCTGAAGCAAATACTCACCAGCAACCACACAACAGAACTACTAACCCAGGAACCTATCCTTGCAACAAAGCCCGTTGCCAACTCTGTCCACATATCTATTCAGGGGACACCATCATAGGGCCTAATCACATCAGCCACACTATCAGAGGCTCGTTCACCTGCGCATCTACCAATGTGATATATGCCATCATGTGCCAGCAATGCCCCTCTGCCATGTACATTGGCCAAACTGGACAGTCTCTACGTAAAAGAATGAATGGACACAAATCAGACATCAACAATTATAACATTTCAAAAACCAGTCGGAGAACACTTCAATCTCTCCGGTCACTCGATTACAGACCTGAGAGTGGCTATCCTTCAACAAAAAAACTTTGAAAACAGACTCCAAGGAGAGACTGCTGAATTGGAATTAATTTGCAAACTGGATACAATTAACTTAGGCTTGAATAGAGACTGGGAGTGGATGGGTCATTAATAAAGTAAAGCTATTTCCCCACGTTATTTCTCTCCCCACCCCACCCCGTACTGTTCCTCAGACGTTCTTGTTAACTGCTGGAAATGGCCCACCTTGATTATCACCACAAAAGGTTTTCCTCCCTCCCCCCACCATTCCTGCTGGTAATAGCTCATCTTAAGTGATCACTCTCCTTACAGTGTGTATGATAAACCCATTGTTTCATGTTCTCTGTGTGTGTATATCAATGCATCCGATGAAGTGAGCTGTAGCTCATGAAAGCTTATGCTCAAATAAATTTGTTAGTCTGTAAGGTGCCACAAGTACTCCTGTTCTTCTTCTTTTTTTTTTTTTTTTTGCGAATACAGAGTAACAGGGCTGCTACTCTGAAACCTATTTATCATCTGTTACCATACAGCCCAGCTGACACTGATCAGCATGCTATGTATTTGGGGGAGTGTGTATTCATATGACTGTGTCAGATGGACACCCTGATGCTAAACTGTGTGTGTATGTGCTGATTGCCCTGAACACATGGGGATAGAGATGTGTGTAATTCTGCATGTGGATCAATACCTTGTTTTTCTTGCCTGTAATTATAATTCCTGAAATGGGTAGCAACCTCCTTAGTAACATGCCTGGCAGGCCCCAGCCCGACAGCGCTTGGTGAGGCACGTCACTGCATTCCCCGCTGTGCGCTCCTTCACATGGGGAAGTCAAGTTACAGAACCTGCATGGCTCCCACAAGGCAGAGCCGCCTGGGCCAAGGAAGTGGAGAGGCTGACTAGAGGAGGTCAAGGCAGACAGGATTTCAGCAGAGGAAGAGTCACTGGTTGTATCATCCCTCTAGGGTGTGAGGAAGGTGGTGAAATCAGCATATCTCTGATGCAGCTGGTTCCGGGACTCAGAGCTGGTATGGACAGGGCACTGCTGTGAGGAAGCTCGTGCTGCTGAGAACCTACTGCCAAGGACACACTTTGCCTCATGCAGACAGCTGAGGTGGTTTCTGCGAGTCCCCTGGGCTGTGGGAGGCATCCTGCAGACAGGCAGCTGACTCGGGCTTGTGGGGCTGTAGATGTTCAGGTGGGCTGGAGTCCGGGCTCTAGGACCCTGTGAAGTGGTCCTGTGTCTACACTACAGTTAAACAGCCTGTTAGTCTGAGCCCTGCGAGTCAAGAGTCAGCTGGCACAGGCCAGCTGCGGGTGTCTAATTGCAGTGTAGACACACCCTTAGAGGGGATTCCAGCTTGGCTACACCTCGGTGTGAAGCTGAGACCTGCAGCCCAGGGATGCTGGGCTTGGGCAGAAGTCACATGAGCTCCAGGGTAACTGAGGAGATGGGGTGATGGCTGATGGCTCACCCAGGTCTTTGGGGCACCTATTTGATATTTGCTGGCAGGTTCCTGGAGAGTCAGTGCCTAGGTGCTATCTGTTCCCGTGCATTGTGTGGATCCGTGGCCCCTGCTCCCCGAGGATGCAGCAGCAGAGCTGTGTCACCTGCTGCCTAAACTCTGCCCCTATGCCTACCCCAGCCTGGGGAAGTGTGGGTTTGAGCCGGGCCAAGGAATCTGCTGGTTTCTGCTGAGCAGATGGTGGGCTTGAGCCCCACATTTCTGGTTGTTCTTAATCACAGGTTTCTCGGTGCCAATTCACCCTTCAGAACCCTAAATCTGACCCTCCCCCAGCTCCAAGTTGAGCCTCTCCTTCTCCTGCTTCCTCCCTGTGCTCCCCTGAGATCCCTTCCCTGCCACTCTCCTGCCATAAAAAGAAAAGGAGTACTTGTGGCACCTTAGAGACTAACAAATTTAAGCATAAGCTTTCGTGAGCTACAGCTCACTTCATCGGATGCATTTGGTGGAAAAAACAGAGGGTAGATTTATATACACACAGAGAACATGAAACAGTGGGTTTTATCATACACACTGTAAGGAGAAAAGGAGTACTTGTGGCACCTTAGAGACTAACAAATTTATTAGAGCATAAGCTTTCGTGAGCTAGTGATCACTTAAGATGAGCCATCACCAGCAGCAGGGGGGGGGAAGGAGGAAAACCTTTCATGGTGACAAGCAAGGTAGGCTAATTCCAGCAGTTAACAAGCATATCTGAGGAACAGTGGGGGGTGGGGTGGGGGGGGAGACATCCTCTCCTGCCATAGTACAGTCTCTGGCAAGCATTGCTCCTTGCCAGATTCCCTCCACCTCCCCTCCCTTCACTGTCATTGCTGCTTCGCAGCATGAGATCTGAAGCGGGGTGGGTGAGAGGGGGTGATATGCAGCAGGGAGTGCATGAGGGGGGCCAGGAGCTGCACTGCTACCTACTGGTCAGAGATGCCAGCTTTTGCCCTAGGACAATGACTGCCCTTCGAGGTGTCCAATGCCTTAGGCCTTAGTTGGGGATTGGCCCTGCTTTGAGCAGGGGGTTGGACTAGATGACCTCCTGAGGTCCCTTCCAACCCTGAGATTCTAGGATTCTAGGGCATTTTATGAAGGGTTAAGGCCATTGGTTACTGACACACCCTGGATTAGTAGAGAATTCTTTGCTGCATTCTCAGTGAGCAAACCCCGCTAATGGTAATTATTCCAGGAACTGTTAATCAGATGCTGCCAGCGCTCTAGCAAGCGTGGGCTCCCGAGAGCAGGAGCATGCTAATATCACAGCTATCTGCTCGCCAGCTTGGGTTAAAGGTGCTGATGGGAAGCCCCCACAAGAAGACGTCCTGGGGTTTCTGGGACTTGGACCCTGTAGTCATAAGAACGCTTAGCACTTATCCACTTCTCACCCGCAGCTCTCAAAGCACTATGCAAATAGTAGGCAAGTAGTACTGTCCCCTTGTTTACCTGGTAGGGAAACTGAGGCACGGGGAAGCGATTCATCCTAGGACACACGGGTAGTTTGGAGCAGTGCCAGGAGTTGAACCCAGGGACCTGATTCTCTGTCGCTCTAAAGCTCATGCAGACACTGGGTGTAGAACATTACTGTTCTGATTCACACTTATGTTGCACTGATGTAAATGATGGCACAAGGGAAGTGGGAATAATTGGGTGGATGGTCTTGTGACTACTAGTGGATAGGGTGTGGTCTAGTCGAATCCTGTGATACCTGAATGCTGCAGAGATGCTTTAAAGTGTCGCATAAACCCCTCACAGGCACTTCAGGCTATCCCAGATCAGCCTGTGGGGGAATCCCACACCCTACACACACGGTGCAAGGGGACCGTACTGAAAGGCCTGTGGTGAACTTGCTCTGGTACAATAAGCCTGTTGACTTGATTGGCCTATTGCTACATTTCTGTGTTAGAAGATTTTTCTCCCTGGCAGGAGGACATGTTAGTAGCTACTTAGGCAGTGCAACCCCATTGTTAGTAACAAGGAACTGGAATCCAGGACTCCTGGCTCTGTCATTGGCTTGCGGTGTGACTGGGTGAGTCACTCATCTTTGCCTCAGTTTCTCCATGTGTTCAGTAACTTGCCTACCTCCCAGTGATGATATCATCGAGGAAGAAAACAATTGGAAAACGAAAAAAAAGAGTTTATGCCAATGCTACTTGCAAGGCTGCCAAAGGGAGACGGAACATTAAGACCTGGGGTCAGGTCCTGGTTTGTTTGTAAAGTGGGCAGTGAAAGTTTAATAATCACACTTTAGTTCCGCTTGCAGCCATTTACGTGGCCAGTGATTTTCCACTGACTCTAGGGCTGGAAAAGACCCCTCAGGCTTCCCTGCTCCAGGATAGTCTCCTATGGCCTAGCCACCCAGTGGGATGGAATAGGAAGGGGAGGGGTAATTAGCTGTGTAGGATTTGGACTGTTACAAATCAAAGGTGTTAGGGGCAATGGCTGACAGCACCTGGAAGGGGACTAGATTTTAGTTCTTTTAGGATTGGGGGGATTGTTGGATATTCTCCCCCCTGGCTGTGACAGCTAAAATGGTTCACAGCTGCCCACCCCCAGCCCTTATCTGAGGCAAGGCAGGATTCAGTCTCTGGGATCAGTTTTCAAACATTGGCATCTAAATGGAAATCTCCATCCCACCCTTCAATGTTCCCACCTTGCACAGTCAAAAATTATGGGAATTCCAGCCTAGCCTCTCTTCCTTCTGTGCCCCACCTTCTGATGGAGAGATCTCTGGGGGCCCTTCCACCACATGACACCCCACCCCCCTTACTCCAGCCTGTAGCTTCAGGATCTAGCAGCCTGGCTGAAACTTGATCTGTGCATGGCTATGAGACATCTCCAAAGCTAAGGCCTCTGCAAGGACCCGGAGACTTTCCTTCTGGAACAGGGGAGGCCAGACGCTCCATGTGGTTATATGCAAACCCTCTTCCCTTTGATGGCTGATACCAGCTGGGGTGGCCCGAGCACAGGATTGGGAGTTGGGAATGCCCCTGGCTCTGCCACTGACTCACTGGGATGTTGAGTAAGTTGAGCAAGTCACGTCCCTCCTCTGGGGCCTCAGTTTCCCCATCTGTACCATGGGGATGGCTTCACTGGCTCTTCTTTGGAAAGGGCTGTGAGACCCTGTAGACAGGCAAAATATACATAGAGCCTTCCTGGCTGTTGCTAGCACAGCATCAGCTGTAGCAGGATAGGAGGCAGGAAGGGGATAATTCTGACTGTCTGCACAGCCCTCCCTGAGCCGGAGTGCTGCAGAGCAGCATTTGAGGAACCTGACCTTGTGCAAGGGGCTGCAGCAGGAGGTTGCAGCCAGGTTGCATAACGGGGCTCCTTCCTCACGCTCTTTGCAGGGGTGGATTTGTGTATGCTGCAAGTAGCTGCTCCTGAGCTGGGAACCCTGCCAGCTGGGCCCAGAGGCCAGCGAAAGAATCTGCTGAAAGAGGAAGAGGGGAATAGCCCAGGGGCACTGGGTTGGGGAGGGAGAGTGGGCATCTCCCATCGGGGGAACCCTCCTGGAAAGGAGGGCTTGGAGAGTGCCCCAAGGTGACTCTCATAAGGAGACAGGCTTGGCTTGAGGACGCTAAAATCTCTCCTCTGTTTTTTCCACCAAATGCATCCGATGAAGTGAGCTGTAGCTCACGAAAGCTTATGCTCTAATAAATTTGTTAGTCTCTAAGGTGCCACAAGTACTCCTTTTTCTTTTTGCAAATACAGACTAACACGGCTGCTACTCTGAAAAAAGGATCAGAATGGGAGCAGAGTTTCAGCCTATATAGGCTGGAGTGAGAGAGCTGGCAACCGAGGGCTCCAGGTGCAGCAGAGAGGCGTAGGATTTGTGGTGCGCCCCTTTGCTGGTGGTGCACTGCAGCCCCATGGCTAGGCTCCAGTCAGGCTGCTTCTCAGTGCCAGCCTGTTCCATCTCCGGGGACAGAAGCTGTTGTCGTTAATCCCTGCATGGAGATAAACCAGCCATCTGGGAGCGGAGCTGAGGCCACAATTGCAGCAATGTGGTCCCAGCCAGGGCTCCAAACGCCGGTGCTGGGTCCGGAGGGCCTCAGGAGCTGGGAGCCCAACTGGAATCACTGGAAAGGGGCCCGATTGTCACAAAAGCTGAACACCTGCAACTCAGGTGCTCACTCCCTGGAACACCTGGGTCCTTTATGGTGTCCTGGGCCCTTTATTGGGCACCCCAAATGCATCGGGGGAGCTGTGTTAGCAGTGGCTGCCACCTGCTTCCAGCTACCAGGGTCGCCCCAGACCTGTGTTTTGTTCTGTGAAGCCATGGCTGGAGCTGGGGCGTGGCTGCCAGGGTCCAGGGTGGGGAGAGGGATCTCCAGTCTGTGACTTATTTCTTGCATCCCAGTGCCGATGGCCAGACTTGTTTGCCAGGATGTGAGGCAATAATCTCGCCTCATAGGTGCTGAGCCTGGGGCAGTCCCAACTGGTGCTTCCTCAGGGCTGCCCATTCTCTCTGACATGTGTACCTCAGTTTTCCCATGTGTTCAATGACTTGCCTACCTCCCAGTGAGGGCTGCAATGAATGAATGTTTATGAAGCCGTGTGAGAGCCTTGCAGTAGATAAGAGAAGGGCAGTGCATTATTTTAATAGCATCTTTTTGCACAAAATGATGATGTGATTTTGATCATGTCATTGCCTGGGGTGCTTGCTGCAGCCGCACCTGATCGGCCCCCCTGGGGGCTGTCCCCCGTGAGCCGTGCTCAGGTAGGAGGCGATGGGATGCTCTGTTGGGAAGCATTGGCACCTCCTGACTTGAGGGCAGTATCTTGGCATGGCTGCCCCGCCTCCCTCACCACGGGGCTGTTGCTCTCCCAGCCCTGGCTGCCTCCCCTCCCTGCTGTTTTGAGGGACAAATCTAAAGGCAGGGCCCGAGGCCAAGCGCAGCCTGATCTAGGGTGTTCAGAGCCCACTCCGGGTGCAGAGAGCAAAGGGATGAAACTGTCCTGATATTTCCTTACCCTAGATATTGGGTGGATCATGCGATCCCTGCCCCCTGCTTGGACCAAAAAATGCTAAATTAGAGCCAAATGCTGAGCACCTGAGACTCCCATCAGTTGAAGTCCAGGTGCTCAGCATCCCCTGCCCCCGGAGCTGAGCCTCCATTCTTCCCTGGCTGTAACAGATTGGGGGAGGTGTCCAGCCGGGTTTAGGAGCTGTTGCCAGATGTTGGGGGCAGGCAGTGGTGGAGTGTTGTGTCATCGGGGCACCCCTGAGGCCTCCCTCTCGCCATCCGGAAGCGAAGATGCCGCCCTAGGCTGGAGCCTAGCCCGGCTGCTGGTGAGCAGGGAGCTATGTAATAAAAGGTCTGTCGCTAGCTCTTCTGTAGCTTTCCATCTCGGGGACAGAGCGAAGTGCGGGCTGGGCACGTCCATTCCCTCCGCAGGGAGGGAGGAAGCAGCTGCTCCTTCTAGGTCAGTGTGAGTGTTTCATTGGTAGGTGGCTGCAGCACCAAGAGCCAGCCCTAGTAGCCAGCCTCACCCAGCAGTAGCCCCCACCCCCTTCAGCTACTGGGCCTCAGCCCTACAGGGAGAGCATTAAACCATACAACCAGAGTGAGACTTAATCTCCTCTCCTAGCCCTAGCCCTGCCCTTGGCTTGTCCACTGCCTCCCTCAGTAACTCCAAGCCCCCGGGGGCTAGGGGAAGCAGTGAGGTCAGACTTTGCCTGGTTCTGACTTGGGAGGAAATGGTGAGAGTGGGGTCGGGGCTGGGAGCCAGGACTCCTTGGTTCTGTTCCCAGCTCTGGGCAGGGAGGAGGGTCTAATGGTCAGAGCAGGGAGGATGGGAGTCAGGACTCCTGGGTTCGATTCCAGCCCCAGGAGGGAAGTGGAGTCTAGTGGTTAGAGTGGGGCAGGCTGGGAACCAGGACTCCTGGGAGAGGAGTGGGGTCTAGTGCATCAGAGCAAAGGGGCTGGGAGTCGGGACTCCTGGCTCTTTGCTCTGGCTACAGGATAGGGTTTGGGGGTCAGGTCGTTCTGTGAGTTGCATGCCCACCACTGGAAGAGGGATGCTCGGGCCGGCATGTGAGCCTGCGCTGGGGCACATGTTCTTGTGCCCCAGGCCAGGCCTGGCCCAGCCCTCCCAGCTGGGTAGCCTGGGCCAAGCTGGGACACAGAGCTGCACAGGCTGAGCCAGATGCTCCAGTGCTGGGTGCTGCCAGGCTGGAGATGGATGGGCTGAGCTGGCGCTGTGGCTCAGGGCAGCAACCTTGGCGCTGGCAGGAGGGCTCCTTGGGTATTGATGCTGCCTCGTAGGTGAGCCGGGCCACGCGTGCTGGCTCTGTTCCCAGTTCGCAACCCAGTGCTTCCGCCGCCTTGGGAGACAATGTCTCAGGGCTTTGTCTGCCTATTGTACGGGGCTGAAATATTTCTGGTCTCGCCCCCCGGCGCGTGGCTACGTTTGGTACAGCCCAAGCCGGCTTCAGAGCTGGAATCCTGTGGGATTGCAGCTGCACGGAGGAGGCTGTGAAACCCCGGCTGCAGCCGTGGCCGGAGCCGTGTCCAGCCCATCACCCCTTGTCTTCGGAAGGCTCCCCCCGGGGTCCGCGATTGCTGCAGCCGCGCTGGATCGGCCCCCCCGGGGGCTGTCCCCCGTGAGCCGTGCTCAGGTAGGAGGCAATGGGATGCTCTGTTGGGAAGCAGTGGCTCAGAGAGGCCCTGATGTCGCAGCTCTGAGTTGTGTCTGAGCAGAGGAGCCTGCAGGTTTTGGGGGGTACCAGGTGTGAGGAGGGATGGGAGATGAAGCCCTGCTGGGGCACTGTGCTGTGGATGCTGGGGAGGAAGCCCTTCTAGCAGAGCCAGCAATATTGGCAAAGGGGCGCGGGTGGGGGGCCGAAATCTAGGAATATGGTATTTGCAGGGGCAGCAAGTCCCATGGTGGGGGAGAGGCTCTGTTCAGTGTCATTGCATAGGTGGTACCAGGTTCTGGAGCTGGACAATTATTTTTGGAGGGTGGTGGGGGCAGCCCATCCTTCCCAAGGGGTGGGGGTGGAGCAACAGCCGACAGACCCAGCTGCATTGGCTGCTGGAAGCCAGGAGCTTCTTGTGTGGAGTAGGTCTGTGCTGGGGGTGGCCTGCGCCCCGCAGCCGTGAGGGCTGAAGGACCCTGGGGGCGCTCAGCGAAGGCAGCTTCTCTCGCCACCCCACCCCTGCCAAGATGGAGGCTGGGAGAGGGGAGCGTGGGTGGGGAGATGCAGCTGCATAGGGCAGGACTGGCTGGGGGAGCAGTGCAGGAGTATTCAGGTGTGTTTGGAGCAGGGGTGGGGGGGAAGGAGTTTGGTCTGCTGACACAGCTGAGGCTCTGCTGCTACACTGCAGGGCCTCCCAGGCGAGGCGGCTGCACTAGGATTTGGGATCCCCAAAGACTGATGGTGGTGGTTTGAAGGAGTCCAGTGGATCTGCAGACCCTTGCCTGGAGGCTCTCTGCAGCCCCTACCTGGCCCAGTGGCACACTCATTAGCTAACAACACAGTTGCTCTCGCTGGGCTTCCCAAGTGGGCGCTCGCAACCCAGTGCAGGCACTGTCCACGTGTCATTGCCCTGGGGGGCAGAGCCAGGGGTTGCCAGGAGTCAGGAGAGCCTGGCCCTCGTTGGCTTGGATTAGCCAAGCCCTGTCCTTGGGGCTGGCCCCACTGTGGCTGCTCAGCACCAACTGGTTCACCGAATGAATTGATGGCGTGCGCTGTGCATGGAGACCATTAGGAGACACATGAAGCCATTGACAGCTGGAAAAGGAGCTTTTCCTTTCAGCCACTGCCAGGGCTTGGCCATGGGGCCTGAAAGGAGAACTCCAGTGGGGTCCTTTGCAAACACCGCTCACCCATCCCGGCCAGCATTCAGCTAAAGCCCAGGGAGCACTCAGGGTTGGAGGTCTGATTTAACCCTTTCAGCAGCCCAAAATGGGCATCTCCAGGGCTGCCCCATGCACAAATACACCCCCATTGAGCAATAATCTGTCTATGAAGCAGAGTCCAGACGCAAAGGGGTTAATGGGTCTAAGGGCTCAGCCTTTTGGCATGAGAGAGCCTAGTTTCCTGATGAGCCCTGACTTATATCCAGAACGGTGATCTCAGAAGCTGAGTAACTTCAAAGGGATTAAACCGGTCCTCCTCTCGCCACCCAGACCTGCTAAATCAGTGCAGTGGTTTCAAAACCCACTGGATAGTTAAGAGGGGTAGGAAGTGTCCCTGGCTTAGGAGCGAGACGCACTGAGCCAGTAGCCAAGGGGGACGCTGGCTACTGCATGCTAGTAGCAGCACCTTCTGTCTCCAAGGACCCCACAGCACTTGACACACAGTATAAACGAGAATTGTGCCCCCCACGCCACTGCAGTGCAGCCACCTGTTGGGTGGCTCACAGCAGCTGTTTCACAGTGCAGGGCAATGTGTCACAGCCGCTGAGGACAGGAAATGAAGAAGAGTTGAAACTGAGAAGGGGGGAAGGACAATGGAGCTCCAGGCAACCAGGGTTTCAGCTTCATTTCTTATTTGAAAGATGTTGCCCTTGGGACACAGCACCCCCTGCTCTAGGTGTGGATTCCTCTGTTTGCAGGGGAGGGATAGCTCAGTGGTTTGAGCATTGGCCTGCTAAACCCAGGGTTGTGAGTTCAATCCTTGAGGGGGCCACTTAGGGATCTGGGCCAAAAATTGGGGATTGGTCCTGCTTTGAGCAGGGGGTTGGACTAGATGACCTCCTGAGATTCCTTCCAATCCTGATATTCTGTGATTCTATGACAGGGGTGGGGCGGGGAGGGAATCTCTTCCCAGTGGCAGCATCTCTCCTTGCACACTTCTGCATATTGTGCTGACTTTTTTTCTTAACTCCCTCCCATCCATCTTCTCTGTTTAGCAGTTAAACATCCTTTCAGTCGCTCCCCAGCAGCAATGCAGATCAAATTAATCCGCGCCTCAGCAGCGAGTAGGAGTTTCCCCAGAGAGCTTGGAGGAGAAACCAACTTCTGTAGAATTTAAGCTTTCATTTATAGTGTGTGTATGTATAGTGTGTTCTAGCTATGGAACGAATCCCCCTTGAGTGGAACGTGGATGCACGGACAGAGGCCGACAGTTCCAGCTTCTCTGCCCCTGCTCAGAACTTTGCCTACCAGCCGCAGAGTGAAATTAACAAGATGTTGGTCAGTTCCATGGCTGCCCTTCAGAGTCCTATGCAGGGGGAGAATCAGGGCCATTTTGTGCTGCTGTTTGGGGAAGCTCTGAGCAGAGGCAGGTAGGTACTGGAGTGGATCAGCTGAGGGCTGGGTAGAGTAGAACAGTAGCTGTCTCCCATTTCCCCTGCTCCCCCCACCTACACCTCACTGGCCACAGGGAGAATAACAGAACTGCCTCAGCAGTCAGGAGGGTCTCAGGGGAGGGTGGAAAAGAAGTAATACACTTCTCTCCCTGACAGAGGCCAGGCTGTGTCTGCCCCTCTAGTGAGAGACTGGAAAGAAAGAGGAGGCTCCATGAGGGGAACCTGGGACAGTCTCTCCAGCAGGGCTCGGGACAGTTTCAGGCGATGGGGTTCCCATTCCTTTCCTTGGGGAGACTGTGCTGTTTTTCCCACTCTGTTGTGTGATGGTCCTTCGGCCTTTTGCAGGTGGGCATGTGATTCCAAGTGGCAGCAGTGGTGTGAGGAAGCCAGCACCTGGCTGCTGCTGCACTAGTATTATCCCTTCCTTCTCCCTGTGCTGCATGCCTGACATTTGGCACCTTCATGTTCAAGGAATTTAGAGTTTGATCCATGAGATCAGCCCCTTAGCCGATGGAGCTCGGCATCCACTGCCTAGCAGCAGTGCACCTGGCTAATTAACACAGTGCGGTAGATTAGGTGTAGGGGGATGGGTGGGAAAACCTTCCTGTCTGGAACTGTTTATAGCTTTCCTCTGCACTTCCCTCTCTGCGTGTGGAGTGGGAGCTAGAGGTGGCTGCACTATCTCAGCCCAGGACACAGGGAGGTGACTCCTGTTCCCATGAAATCCCAAGGCCTGAGAGTTTTAGCCAGTTCACCCATTAAAACAGACCCTCAGGTTTGTCTGTGGTTCGGTGCCTGCTTTCCCCTGGTGTGGGAGCTGACTGCAGGGTTTATATTCATTCGGATGGGCTGAGAAAGGAGAGAGTTCTCTCCCTGGGCCTGTCCTGGGTAGCAGAACAGAGACCAGGTTGTTCTTGTTACACTCTCATTCTCTCCAGAGACCCTTGCAGTGAGCTCAGTGCCAGCTCAACAGCCCTGGAGCCTGAAGGTCCAAAACAGACAGCACAGGGCAAGCTTTGTCCTCCACGACATCTAAACTGTGACCTGGTGGGACCAGCTGTAGGGAAGAGAGGAGACTTCGCTCTCAGTGCACTGCTCAGTTCCTGGCCTCTCTGGGAGACGTTAGATGATCTGGTGGGTTTGGCAGTGGTCTGGTCCTAGGCTCTATTCCTGCCTCTGCCACGGAGTCCCTGTGTGACCTTGGGCCTAACGGGAACTCAGTACACCGGGCATCTGCTGGGCTCTGGAATCACTGGCCTGTATTGAGCACTGGAGAAGCAGCCTTTGCTCGGGCTCACCATCTGTGAGACAGGAGCGATGCTGAACTAGCTCAAGGCGGCTGTGAGGTTAAATAGATGCTGGGATCCTGGTGCTGAGTGCTGTTGCGGCCTGTCAGTGACCGTTGTCAGGTGGGGGCCGGTTAGTGCTGGTTAATTGCTGTGGGCGTCTGTTCTCCCCAGGGGTTGGGCTAAGACCCACCACCCATTTCATGCTGGCCACTGACCCAGCTATTAGAAGGTAACTTTGTCCCATTCCTGCCAGGCTGGACTGGATTTGGAGCAGCAGCCCAGCAGCGAGAGCCTCCTTCTCCTATTACCCCTCTGCCTTTAGGTTTTTATATAGCCTCTATTACCATGGTGGCTGAACTGCCAGTCCTCTGAGCTATCCAGTGCCCTGGAACCATCCTGCTGTTTGTTGCTGAGGGAAAGGAACAGCTTTAGGAAAAACAGCGGCTCCTCTGACAATGGGACCAGGGACAGCATGTGCTGAGATATTTCTGGGTGCTTTGTTGCTCACTCACACACCTCGGCCTGGATGCTTTAGATGTCTGAATTGCTGCCTCATGAGGGAGGTCAGAGTGAGGGACTAGGAATCAGGCCTCCTGGGTTCTCCTTTGCTGCCATGATCTGGAGCAAGTCACTCTGTGCCTCAGTTTCCCGAGCTGTAAAATGAGGATCACACTTCCCTCTCTCTCTCTCTTTCTTGCCCGCTGAGTGGCTGTGAAGTGCACTGAGGCCTGAAAAAGCTAAGGAAGTGAAGGGTAGTACCATTGTTATTGACCCAGATGCCTCCTCCCCTCCCCCATCCACTCCAGCAAAGAAACAAAACCAAACCCTGAAATAAAGAAATAAAATCCCATCCTTACCCCAGCAGAGCTGTTACCCCAAAATAAGGAGGCATGCCAGAGACTCCGTGACATCTGCTAGGGGCTTCGCTGGTGCTGTTGATTTGATGTGGAAGGTGCCCAGATGCCACGATGATGGGTAGGGAATACTACTTTACACCGATAGATTGCAGTGACAGCAGGCAAAGGATCTAAGGGAGCCTGGCAGTGTTGTAGCACTATCGGTTATCTATTATTACAGTAGCACTTAGGAGCCGTGGCTGGGACCCCGCTGTGCCAGGTGCTTTACAGACACAGAGACCCTCCTCGCTGATCTCCACTGTGCTAACTCCAGGGTTGGTGCTTTCCCCCCCCCCCCCCCATTGTTAAGTGTATTTTTCCTCCACCCCACCTCACCCTTTTTTTTTTTTTTTTTTTTTTTTAAACTCTGGCCAAAGTCTTCCCCTTTGTGTGGCTGGCGTCTGCCCACACTCTCCCTTCCCTGGCTGACTGGTCTGAACTGTGTTTCCACAGAGATCCATGGTGGGCTGGGGCCTCGAGCGCTGCAGTCTGCCCACTCCCTGCCAGGGACTCTGCACTGCCTGAAGCACTTCCCTGTCGACCTGCGCACCTCCATGGATGGCAAGTACAAGGAAATCGCTGAGGTAGCTGTCAGTCCTTCCTGTTCATCTCCTGCAACCCCTCATCTATTTACCCATCCCATCCCATGCATACTTACCCATTCATCTACCCTCTGTCACCCACCCCATCCCATCCCATTCTCCAGGCCTTCCCACCCTGTTCTCCAGGTCCAGCCATCCATTCCATCCTATTCTACAGGCCTATCTCTCTATCCATCCCTATACACCTCCATTCATCATCTTTTTGTGTTCCTTCTCTTCCCTTCCATCCCACTGGCTCCCATTTGCAGTCCCCTTAAAGAAAAGCCAGGGAGGGGTCCCCAAATCAGTGGAATGAGCAGGAGCCCACTTTCCATCAGCCTCTGTCTCCCAGGGTCTCAGTGCATTGAGTTTGCCAGGGCTCAGCCTGGTGGATCAGGTTTTCAGAAGTATGGGTGACTCCTCAGCAGCCACGAGCTGTTGGGACATTTCTGCCCGTCTCCTGTCAGGGCTGTTTGGTACGAGCCCCTCGGGCACATCAGGGAGCCCTCTCGCCCCATGCTGGCTCGGCCCAAACAGTCGCCTTGACCCCAGTGGCTTCTGGGAAATGGTGGCGGAGCGCGAGACGGCGCGCCTCCTGAGCGGAGCCAGTGCAGGCAGACGTCAGCTGGCTGGTTAGAAGGAGAATCAGACCTGGGGCTCTCTGGGGGATATTTGCAAACTGCGGGGCTGCTGGCCTCTGTGGCTGCTCCTGTGACTGAGGGGCTCTGGTGCCAGTGCCTGCAGGGAAGAGAGCAGTAAGGAAGCAGGGGAAGGCAGCAGTTCCGGCCCTGCAGGCTCCTGGCTGGCCAGCCTGAGGATTGCTCCAGCTTGGACGCTACACTGGTCTTTGATGTGTCCTTGGAGACCTTGCGCTTTAACGGAAATGATGGGCCTGTGTGCCTGGGCTCAGGGAAGAGCCTCTCTAGCGCTCCAGCCAATATCTCCCCGTCTCCTTTCTGGATGAGGCCCCATATGTCTCGGAGAGCCCAGCACCTCCCCGCCCGAAAGCATTTCTGGGGCACCAGGGAAATAGATTCAGATACTAAGGTCAGAAGGGACCATTCTGATCATCTAGTCTGACCTCCTGCACAACACAGGCCACAGAATCTCACCCACCCACTCCTGTAACAAACCCCTAACTTACGTCTGAGCTATTGATGTCCTCAAATCGTGGTTTAAAGACTTCAAGGAGCAGAGAATCCTCCCTCAAGTGACCTGTGCCCCATGCTACAGAGGAAGGCGAAAAACCTCCAGGGCCTCTTCCAATCTGCCCTGGAGGAAAATTCCTTCCCGACCCCAAACATGGCGATCAGCTAAACCCTGAGCATATGGGCAAGATTCACCAGCCAGATACTACAGAAAATTCTTTCCTGGGTAACTCAGATCCCATCCATCTAATGTCCCTGCAGAGCAGGCCCCACTCAGCCTGGAGCTGCTTTTCTCTCCGCTCAGGGCACCTCTCTCAGTGGGGAGAAGTGTCCCTATGCGAGCACTCTCGTGGCATTGATCGCTGACCATGTTCCCTCGCATGGCCAGGTCCCAATGCTGGGCCAAGAATCCGCTGAGGCACGTCCGTGGGGATCAGTAACACCCTGACCCCCGGGGGCAGATTTATCATCATCCAGTTGAGAGGGATCAAAGATCCTGTGAGGAGCCTGGATCCTGAAGGCAACTGGGCTGGTTAGGCAGCACATGGGGGAAGAGGAGGGGAATGCTGAGAGGCCCTACCCCAGCACTGTCCCCTCCGTATTGAGCCTCCCAGGCAAACCACACCAACTCCTCTCCACTTTGAACAAGCGTCCTGAGCAGGTTTAGTGCCAGCCTGTGACCCCCGCTGGATTGGCAGCTCTGGGCTCTGAAGGGACAGCAGCAGTTAGTGGCTTCCTCCTTGCTTCCCCACTCCAGAGAGGCCACTTTTTGGGGTGGAGGGCCCTGCATGGGCCATGCTACCTGTGGCCCTTCCTCCAACAGATGGACATTCATTCACCGGCACCTGCACTGAGGCTACCAGTCAGTGCTGGCCTTCCCTGGCTTTGAGCTACTCTCCTGTGGCTGGTTCCCATTGCCCTGAGCCAGGCAATCTCTGCTTGCTCATTTATTTCCTTTTCCACCCCTTTTGTGGACTCACCTCTCACGCCTTGGGGCATGACTTCCCTGCTGCTGGGAAATCTGGTTTCCCCTGGGAAGCCTCCGGCATCTTCCCTGCGCCAGCTGAGGATGGGAGGAATTCGTCACACTGCTGCACGCCAGTGATCGACCACGATGCACCGGGCGGGGATGATTTGAAGGCTGCACTGGCAGCTCCCTTCATGGCTTGTCCTGTGCTGCTTTGCCCCCAGGAGCTGTTCTCCCGCTCGCTGGTGGAGAGCGACATGCGCAGCGCCCCCTACGAGTTTCCCGAGGACAGCCCCATTGAGCAGTTGGAGGAGAGGCGCCAGCGGCTGGAGCGGCAGATCAGCCAGGACGTGAAGTAAGGCAATTCCCCCTCTTTGTCCCCGTCTTTCTAGGTCCTGACCCCATTAGGCCCCGCTTGGGGCAGAGCAGAGGGAGTATCATGGAATTAATGGGCTAACCGGCTCCACCAGGGAGCTGGGACTAGACAAAGTGGGAAGGTCCTTCCAGGGCCAGCTGTGAGCTGTGCTGGTCAGAGGCCTGAGAAACTCACTGCACCCCAGCCAGGAGCCCTCACACACGCCCAGGTCCCTCAGGATTGTTCTTAGACTCGCCTGCTTGGTCTTCAGGCCAGGTCTGCTGCCATGGAGGCCAGCAGGGCAGCGGATGGGCAGCCCAGGAGCAGGGTGAGCCTCTGGCTGGAGCGGGTGCTTGTGCAGGGCTGGCAGTGCCAGGCTGCCCCATCCTGCCTGGAGTTTGTGCAGCCGGAAGCATCCTGGGGTTCCTTGGGGGTCCCTGCTGGGGAGTTAGCAGAACATGCTGCCCTCACCCCGTCAATCAGGCAGAGCAGGCTCTGTCTCTCCCACCTCGCTCAGGCCTCAGGATTGCCAGCGCCCCAAAGAACAGAGCTGGGTCAAGTTTGGGGAGGAGGGGCTGGGCTCTAGGTTTGCTATGGCTCTCCTGGGTCCCCTAGCCCTGGTCCTTCTCTGGTCCTCCAGGCACCTCGGGCTCTCTTGGGTCTCTTCACTCTGAGGTTCCCTTCCCCATCCCAGTGAGTTTCACTTGGTTGCATCTGTGGTGCCTGGTGTTGGTTTCTGCATTAACGCTCGTGTTTTCTTTCTTCCTCTCTCCTCAATGTCTGTCTCCGTCCGCCCCTGCCCCTGGCTCTGCCTCTGCTTCCCGTTTGTCCTCAGACTAGAACCCGACATTTTACTCAGAGCCAAACAGGACTTCCTGAAAATTGACAGTGCTGCTGACTTACAGTGAGTGTCTGGCTTTTCCCCTCTGCCAGTGACTTGGGGTGAGCTGGGAGCGCCCTAGGGCTGGGGCTCCACCCGATTCCAGCCCGGCTGGGGAGCAGCATTCTCTAGGGGACCCACCAGGATGGTGTGGGATATGACAAATGAGCTCTGGGCGCTCTGGTCCCTCCTGCAGTAACTGCTTAGCTGGTGCCAAAGGGGCCAACTTGGGGACTTTCCTGCACCCCCTCCCATTCCTGAGTGATGGTGTGTTCTGGGGGCTCTGCAGGTAGCTCGGCGTGGGTGGGGGAATGGAAGGGGCTATGCATATCCTTCTGGGGAGCTGCTAAACAGGGCTCTCTCTCTAGGTTGGGGAATAAGGGGCCCAGCTAGGAGAGAGGAGGTGTGAGCTGGCTTCCCCTTCTGGAGGAGAAGAGGGAAGAGCGGGGTATCCCCTCTGGGCAGTAGCCAAGCAGGGCGCTTCCTCTAGGGTGGGGACGAAGGGGCCCAGCTAGGGGAGAAGAGGTGTGAGCTGGCTTCCCCTTCTGGAGGAGAAGAGGGAAGAGTGGGGTGTCACCTCTGGGCAGTGGCTAAGGAGGGCACTCTCTCTAGGGTGGGGAAGGCAGGCAGACCTGGCATCCCTGTGATGGAAACTGGTGATTCCATAGCTCTAGCAGCAGCCGGGCCCGCTGGTGCAGTGGGATGGGTTTTGCTCCTGTGCCCTTTGGGGAAGGTGCCCGCCTCATGAAGGCCAGGCTGGAGAGCTGGTGCTGGCTGGATCGCTCGTCCCGCCGGGCACTCGCCCTCACTCTGAGCTCCCTTCCCACCTGCTTTTGCTTCCAGATGCTGCGGATGCTGCCAATGCTGCCTCTTGTCTCTGTTGCGGTTTGTTTATGTCCCCCTCGTTGCTCTTGTGTTCCTGGACTGAGCTGCCCGGGGCAGGGGGCTCAGTCCAGAGCCAGGTTTCCAGGAACCCAACCTCCAGCAGCCAAGCTGAGTCCTGATGCCCGGTGAATGCGACCCTCTTGAGTGCCATCTTCGCTACAGGCTGCTGCCCAGGAGATGGCACCCATCTGGGGATTGGCTTCTCTCTTCAGCTGAGTGCCACCCCCTGGCGCACAGAGCGGCTGAGCTGTGAATCGGGTTACCGGCGCACCATTGCTGCTGTGTGGCTGCTGAGATCCCAGGGGAGCTCCCCCTGCCCTGCGCTTACTCCCAGCTGTCCCCACGTTGCACGTCCCCATGTGCCGTGTGTCTGTCTCTGGATAGCTCCACAGGCCTGTGTGGAAGTGATGGGGAGCAGTGGCGTGGCCAGGGCCAGACACCCACCGTTGCCCCCTGACCCATCTTTTCCCCCCTCCCTCCCCCAGGCTCTACAAGGAGCAGAACGAGGACCTGGTGGATCATCTCCCCAAGGAGCGGGATGTGCTGCTGGAGCGGGAGTTCCAGAGGGTCACCATCTCCGGGGAAGAGACATGTGGGGTGAGTTTGCCTGGCACAAGCAGCTGCCTGGGGGGAGTGGGAACTAAGGGTTACTTGGGTTACCCTTCCTCTCTCTCAAAGACCCCAGGAGCCAGCCACTCCCCTCTGACTTGGGGCTGGATCAGAGCCAGTGCCCCCTAGAGGGGAAAGGCTCCTTGTCACAGGCATTGGCTGGCTAATGGGGCTTGGGGTGGGATTGGAACTGGTACCCTGTGTTGCATTCTCTGGTCTCCCTGAGCCTGCTAGTCCCTCCCCCCTCTCTGAGGTATATCTGTGCTGCAGGCGAAGGTCTGACCATACCTGTGATCTAACGCAGGTAACAATAACAGTGAAGATCCGAAAGCACAGACCCTGACACGGGCCAGCAACCCAAGTACATCCCCCAAGTCTCTGGTGGGCTTGTATGGGCGGCTAGCCCACACCACCACGTCCTCGCTGCACTGTTCGCTCTAATCCAGCAGGCACAGGCAGTGCTGGTATGCCAGCCCATGCCGCAGTGACACCTTCACTTGTGGTATGGACGTGTCCTGAGACACCTCTGCCCGTGTTACCGGGCACCTCGCTGCATCTGGTCTCGAGGACTGGGCCACAGCATCTGTCCCCAAATCCCCTCGTCTTGGGTGATGGGCAGCACACCTGCCCCTGAGTACCCAAGCCAGGGGCTGGCCTTCCCCTCTCCAGAACCATCAGGTTCCAGTGAGATCCTCGTGGGAGCCTCTTGAACCCCACTCAGGGGCCACCAATCCCCAGCTGGAGTAAATTGACACAGTCCCATTGGAATCCACGGAGTGATGCTAGTTTACATCAGTTGAGGATGTGACCCATTCTTCTCTCTCCCTGTCTCCTTACCCACTGGATCAAGGTGACATCTAAAAGTAGTTCCCAGCACAGTTCTCCTTGCTGAAATAGCAATGGGGACCCATCGTCCGAGCGTCTTCCCTTCCACGGCATATCACTGGGCAGCAATGTGATTTGGCTAAGGAATTCTGACCTGTACAGTGCCAGCTGCTTTCGTCACATGGCTGGGAGAATCCATTGCTCCTTTATTAGCCCGTTAGTATTGCGGAAAGGGACCTGGCTCCCACTGTAATGGCTTTTACCAAACCTGCTCTAGATTGGATGTGTTCCTGTATTTAAAAAGTCAGGGGTTATTTGTGCAGGCAGGACAGAGAACCTGCCTACGACCCCTGAGGATCAGAGAGCAAACCTGACTATCTAGGGAGGGAAATGCAAAGAGAAATCTGATTGCAAATGTAAGTAAGCAGGTGACGCTTGAATCCTCTATAAAGTATTTTTAGGAGCAAGAGAAAGTTTTAAAATACAAGGGGCCAGCTTCTCTGCTGGCGGAAATTGTTGTCGCTCCACTGACTGACCACCAGCTCAGGATCTGGCCCATGATTTCCATCTGGACAATGTCTCTAGAAACCCAGCCCACTGTGAGCCTGTTCTAACACCCACTGGAGTCAGGAGGGCCCAGATCCGCAGAGGCATTTAGGGTAACTCCCTGATGGGAATCAGATGCCTAAATATCTTTGAGGATCTGGACCCGGGAGCCTTTAATTTCCGTGAGTTTTGGATTCGATCCTGTGCGTGTGCGTGCACAGGCATGTGTGCACGCTAGTAATTCTGCTCCCGTGGTGTGAGCAGTGATGGGAACTCTCATGTCATCAGGAGCTCACCATGCCGTGCAACCCTGTTGTCTTAGGGTGCGTTTACATGGCAAGCAACAGCCCATGTCAGCGAGTCAGAGCCCTGGTTGGCAGGGTTCGCTGGGCTCACGCTATGGCCCTAAAGCAGCTGTGTAGAGATTTTGGCTCTGAAGCTTAGGGAGGAGGGTGGGTTTCAGAGCCTGAGTGCCAGCCCAAATGTCTACACAGCTAGTTTTAGCACTGTAGCGTGAGCCCCGTGGACTCGAGCCTGTAAACCTGAGCTCTGAGACTTGGCGCTTACTGTGTAGATGGACCCTAAGAGACTTTGCAGTGGTACGCTCCAGGAAGTGAAATGGTTAGTGGACCTATTGCCTTGGCCTTTCTCTAGCCGTTTTTCCTCTCCTCCCCTGCGAGGCTAAACGTACTGATGCTGGTAAAGCACGTTATGATGCATGAGTAGAAAAGAGCAATGTACTACGATATGTGCAGCCAGTACAATCCCTCTGCTACACAGCATCCTCCAGTGCTGCATGGTTCCTGTTTCTCTTCCTGATCCTCTAATTCCTTATCTCCCATCACCTTTGGCTTGTTGGCTGTGGGCTTGATCTGCCTCTGAACGTACCAGGCAGAAAACATGGTCAGCGAGCTGAAAAGGACAGCAGATAGGAAGTTAGAGCATCCGGGGAGAGTCTGCAAAGCCCCAGGGGACAGAACATCTCCTAGCACATCTATAACGTATATAGCCTCTGCGTGGGAGGTCGCACGGCACCCGGCAGCGTGTCTATAACATGTATGCTCCCTGCGTGGGAGATCACCCACCTGCCCGGCAGCATGTCTGTAATGTGTACGTTCCCTGCATGGGAGATCGCCCGGCGCCCGGCAGCGTGTCCGTAACGTGTACGCTCCCTGCGTGGGAGATCGCCCGGCAGCATGTCTGTAACGTGCACGCTCCCTGCGTAGGAGATCGCCCAGCAGCGTGTCTATAACGTGTATGCTCCCTGGGTGGGAGATCACTCATTTGCACACACATCCACGATGGGGATGTTAAACTGCCAAGGCAGCGTCGCCGTTGCAGCCTCAGCCACGTGCCTTCCTGCTCATTCACAAGATTCCTGGTGCTTGTCCAGATGGTCCTCAGCCATCGGTAGATGTGGTGGTAGCGTTTCCCTCTGCGTGGGTGTGTTACACGCTCCAGAGGATGTAGCTCACGTGCAGCAGAGACGGAGTGGGCGTGTGTGCCCAGGAGGCTGCACTGACACGAGGAGTGGAGAGGCTTCTTGGGGGAGAGGAGAGCCCCCCCTGCATGTGTGTCTCCCATTTACTGCTGGCCTAGAGCTGGGACGGATGTCTCCTGGGCCAGGCAGGCTTTGGTCTTACGCCTCCAGCAGGCTTCCCTGCTATAGGAGAGGGGTAGATGGTGATTGGAGCTGGGATGTGGGGACACACCCTCTCTTCTCTCTGTCCCCAAATCCCCCCTCTGGGAGATCCTTAGCCCCCTCCCCTCTCCTTGGCTGAGGCCCATAGCAGAGAGTTCATCTTCAGGCCATAGCCCCCTGTACATCCTCCTGGGCTGGCTCGGCACCAGCATCCAAGGAAGGGACCCAGGCAGGGTGAGGCACCGTATCCCAGCACGGCTCCTACAATAGGGAGAGTGATGGCTTCTATCTAGGGTGGCCGAGGAAAACCCTAAGATAGGATATGAAGAGGTGACCAGCTGGGTCTGGTAGCTCTTAAATCCTTGACAAGGACGTGTGTGTGTGTGTGTGTGTGTGTGTGTGTGTGTGTGAGAGAGAGAGAGAGAGAGCAGTGAAATTAAAAGGTAACATTTAAAAAGGATGAAACTCTTACTATGTTAAAACTATTATTATTTTAAATCCACCGTGTATTATTATCCTGCGGAACTTGCAGCTGCAGGATATTATTGAAGAAATCCTGCTTCCAGATCCCAAACCTGCTGATCATTTTTTAACCCTTTACATGTGAGCAAGATTTTCCCTCCTCCCCATGGGCCCTATTCTAACCCCTTAAAGCACTGGCATTCACATCTTCCAGCATGCCCCATAGGATGGATCCTCCCAGACCTCAGTGTGGAGAATGTAGCATGTTCATCCATGGAAACCTGCCCAGGCTGGTTCCAAGCCGTGGGCCTGACCCCTGGTTAGAGCCCGTGTCTCTTGTTCACCCTCCAGGTGCCCTTCACAGACTTGCTGGATGCAGCCAAGAGCGTGGTGAAGGCACTGTTCATCCGGGAGAAGTACATGGGGCTCTCCCTGCAGAGCTTCTGCAAGACCACCGCCCGCTTCCTGGAGGAGCTCTCTGGGAAACCGCTGGAGACCCGGGTCTACGAGGAGATCCCGGAGACCCCCGTGGCTGCAGGTGAGGCCAGGGCTGCGGGGGGCAGGGGAGCAACGAGCGGCAGGGTAAACCCCGAGGTGCCCCAGGGTGGGAGCGTGATGGATGGCTGGGAGAGGGTGGGCCGGTGGGGAACTGAGCAGGGCTCTGTGGATCAGTTCCCATGAGGGAGGTCCACTGGTCTGCAGAATGGACTCCTGGGGGATGGGGGGAAGGGAAGAAGCCTCATCCCTTGGAGCAATCCTGCCCAGGAATGGGGGGGTTGAGCTAGCTGGGCTTTCCCAGCCTTAAGTTCTGCACCCCTTCCCAGCCAACATCTCTCAGCTCACTGGGCGACCCACCCCTTCCCCACCTGCTGGCACTTGCATCCTTGTCATGCTCCCCCTGCCCCTGTTAATTCAAAGTGGGGGGGGTCAGATGGGAAGGCCCTGAGGGAGGAGGGTCCCTGGTGGGGGGAAGGGACAAAAGTCTGGATTGCAAGATGGAGGGAGTCCTGGGGGGGAGGGGGCGGCACTGAGCAGGCGAGAGACGTATCTGGACTAGGGAGCCCTGCTCTCAGGCTCCCCCCGCCTTTGCCGAAGATTCCGGTGCCTTGCCCTGGGGTGCCACGAGGGACCTGGTCCCAGGCTAGCGCTAGGGGCTGTCCAGACCCCAACCCAGTATGAACGCTCCCTGCGCTGCTGCTCCTCCTCTTTGCAGATGCTCCTGTGCACCCCCCATTCACAGCCCAGCACCCCTACGAGACCTGCTTCCCCGAGGCCATGCCGCCTGACCTGGGCTTCGGCCTCGGGATGGTCGGCAGCGTGATCCATGTCTACACCAAGCGGGATGTCATGGACAGGTGAGGGAGGGGGAAGCGCAGGTGGGAGGGCGTCCGGGGCCAGGTGTAACCCGGGTGCCCGGCACGGTGAGAAGCAAGAGCTGGCGGGTCTGAAAGGAGCCAGGTCTGTGCTGGAGAGGCAGCCTCTCTGGGGCACGTGGAATGGAGCCCTGCCCGTGGGGCCCAATCCCGCCCCACACAGGCTCTCCTGGGCACCACATTGCATGGCACATGCAACGCCCCTTTCGTGTCTGGATACCAGGTGCCTGCCTGGGGCCAGCAGGGTGGCCTTCCCTTGCCATTCCTTTGGGGTTTCTTCCTCTCATTCGCCCCACTTCTGCAAGCCTGGCTGGCTGGCTTTCTTCAGATCACACACAGAACCAGGGACAGAGCCCAATCCCTGGTCCCAGCCTGGGCTCTAAGCACTGAGCTGCACTGCCTCTCCCGGGAGGAATATTATTATTCATGGGAGGTTTTTTATGACATTGCATCGAAAGATCCCAGGGGGCCCTATGAACTGTCACTTCACTTAGCATCTATAGGTAGCCACCTCTGGGGTGGGTGTAGCCACTGCTTAACAGCCTCTGGCAATGCTACCCAATGGGAGCTGGGAGGGAAGGTGACAAATAACACTGCCACTTGAAATGGCTTGAGGGTTTGGGGCAGCAGTTGGAAACAATCCGTGTGAATGAGGCCAGGGTACTGGATTAACTCCTCTGCCCTTGGGAAAGATCTGAATGGCAGGGCAGTGCCCTAGCCACAGGGCTATGGGGTACTTTGGGTGGGGCTTTCTCTGCCTCTCCTCTGGAGCTTGGCCACCTTGTAAATAGTTCCTGGAGCAGGGACTTGACCTTGGGTCTCCCACATGCCAGCTGGGTTCCCTGCCCTGGCTGTTCCCTTTCCCTGTCCCCATGACTGTGCTTGACATGTCAGTGTGACCGGCCCTGTGCTATCTCCTCCCGCAGGAGCACGGAGCTGGACCTGCCGTACCCCGACCTGCAGGAGTTCATCGCCGACATGAACGTCTTGTTGGCGCTGATCATCAATGGCCCCATGTAAGCAGAGCAGCTTCCTTTCCTGCCCGCTCCCCTAGGGCTGCATGGCTTAGGCAACTGCTCCAACCCATGAGGCTACCTGGCCCCTGTGTTAGGCTGGCTGTTGCACCGTTACAGCTACAGAGCTGGACTGAGGGCCGCCTCGTGTGTGAACGGGACCAGTCCAGCCTCAGGCTGCAGGTGGTACAGGATGCCCCCTCTTCAGACTCCAGCCCGAGAGTTGCAGTTGTTAACACCAAGGCCACAGAGTGGCAGAGCCAGGGATCGAACCCAGGGCCCACTAGGCAACCACTGCCCTGCAGTGAAGGGGGTTTAGGCCCAGGGGCTTGTGAACAGAGACCCCAGATCCGTCACCTGTTCCCTTGTCTAGAAAATCCTTCTGCTACCGGCGGCTGCAGTACCTGAGCTCCAAGTTCCAGATGCACGTCCTGCTCAACGAGATGAAGGAGCTGGCGGCTCAGAAGAAGGTTCCCCACCGGGACTTCTACAACATCCGCAAGGTACCATCAGGGCCGGAACCCACCCCGGCCTCATCTGCCCTGAGACATCATCCCATGTAGCCAAGCAAATTCCTCGCTGGACTGACCGCCCTTGGGAGGGAGGTCCTCTGTCCCCCGGGCTGGGGCAGCAGCACTGCCAGGATGCAGGGACCGCCTGCATCAGCCTCCATGAGTGCCAGTCCTCTCTGCTGCGCAGGGGCCATGAGCACCTCCCCACTGGGACTGAGACCCACCGGGCAGAGACAGCTTTCCGGTCCTGCTGACCTTGGCTTGGCTTCCAACCTAGGGGTCAAGGGCTCCTGCTCCCGGCCCATGCTGATGGGAGGCCTCAGTCACGTGTCCCTCCCCACACGCAGGTGGACACGCACATCCACGCCTCGTCCTGTATGAACCAGAAGCACCTGCTGCGCTTCATCAAGCGCACCATGAAGAAGCACCTGGACGAGATCGTGCACGTGGAGAAGGGCAAGGAGCAGACCCTGAAGGAGGTCTTCGAGACCATGAACCTCACGGCCTACGACCTCAGCGTGGACACGCTAGATGTCCATGCGGTATGTTGCCCTTGGGATGTCCTGCAGCTGAGGCAAGGGGCTGCTTCAGCCCTGTGGCCTTTGCTGAGCTGAATAATGGATCCTCTGTGAGACCTGGGCAGCCGGGGCCCCTTGGGGGGAGAAGGCACTGGAGGCAGGGGATGCTTGCCCCTGCCATGGGACAGGCACTAAGAGGATGGGTCTCTGCAGACTTGCTCTGGTGGGAGCCAAGGAGGGGGAGTGGGGTCACTGGGCTCCTCACATGGCTGCCTGTGCACTGATTTGTCCCTCTGCCCGACGGCAGGACCGTAACACCTTCCACCGCTTTGACAAGTTCAACACCAAGTACAACCCCATCGGGGAGTCCATCCTGCGTGAGATCTTCATCAAGACGGACAATCAGGTCTCGGGGAAGTACTTCGCTCATATCATCAAGGTGAGAGCTGCCTCTGGGCCTGTGCTCCCAGGAAGGTCATCGCCCTGGGCCCTGGCACCTCTGCCACCCGCTGCGGAGACCAGCCTCGCTCGCCTGCCAGCCCCCCTGAGCGGGCAGCCTGGGAAGGAAGCCAAAGGCTGATTCTGTCATGGGCGCAGAGTCACCAAGGGCTAGTGCAGCCTGGCAATGGTGCCTCCTTCCCTGGCACCGGCTCATTGTTCAAATCTGTATCTTGCTTGATCCCACTGGTGAACGGCGAGTGGATTTAGTGTCCGGGATGCTCATTCTTGTTGATGAGTTTGCAAGGCCGGGTGTCAGTAAACAGCAGCGTAGAGATGGGGGGGCACATGGTGGAAACGGAGCTAAAAGACTGTTTGAGGGAGCAGGGGTGGGAGATCCAGAGAAGAGAACCTCTTGGGGGTGAAAATGTGTGTGCACACGGAAGGTGGGGGGCATATAGGATGCGCCCGATGTGGGGCTGGCTGTCTCCCCTAGTGAGGCCTGTTTGTGTGTGGGGGGTGGAGAGAAGCTCATGTTTTATGAGCTGCATGTGGGGGGGTCTTACATCACTGAAGCATGCACACGCATGCCTTTGATTCAGGAGGCAAAATGCACAGACATCCACGTTGCAAGTTGAGGCTCACACTTGCATCACTGTTTTGCAAGCTGAGGCATGCATGTCTCTCCCCATGTCGCACGTGCGTGTCTCTCCTTGTGTCTCACGAGCCGAGGCATGTGTTTCCTAGCCAGCCTGCTGGCTGGTAGGGCCCTTTCCACGGCGAATGTGCTTGTTACCCTCTCCGCAGGAGGTGATGTCCGACCTGGAGGAGAGCAAGTATCAGAACGCGGAGCTGCGGCTCTCCATCTACGGCAGGTCGCGGGACGAGTGGGACAAGCTGGCCAAGTGGGCCGTGAGCCACAAGGTGCACTCCAACAACGTGCGCTGGCTGGTGCAGGTGCCACGCCTCTTGTGAGTAGTCAGTCTGTGGGGACAGGGTAGCAGGGCTGGTCACATGGGCTTTGTGCCAGGGACTGACCCTTCCAGCCAAGGATGACAAGAGTGATTCTTTGTATTCCAGTAGCCCTGCTCTGGGGCCTGGGCTTGGCTAAAGCTGGACAGTCCAGGAGCTCCCCGGTGGGGCAGTGTCCTGACCCAGGTGGTAAGGGATCCAGCTGGAGGGGGAGCCATCCTGATCTCCGTGCCCAGACAGGCATCAGGCTCATTGGGAAGCCTGATTCCAGGGCCTAGGTGAACCCAGCTAAGGGAGGGATGGGACTGGGGGAGACAGCAGGATGAGGGAGCCTGGAAGGGAGGGAACTGACAGCTGAGTCTCTGCAGGGAGCAGAGGAATCCGGCTCCAGCATCTAGAGGAATCCTACGCCCACCAGCCCAGGGATAGCAGGGCTAGTGGCCTCATGCCCTGCCCTGTGTAAATCAGGACTAGCACCATTGAAGTCGGGGGCATTAGCCTGGTGTAAGCAAGAGCAGGATCCGGCCCCAGGGAGCAAGCTGGCCGTGGTGGGGAGGCATCCCGGTCTGAGCCTGCCCTTGGCGGGGCCCCTCTCTGTCTCTCTCAGCGACGTGTACCGCACCAAGAAGCAGCTGGCCAACTTCCAGGAGATGCTGGAGAATATTTTCCTGCCCCTCTTCGAAGCCACCATCCATCCTGCCAGCCACCCAGAGCTACATCTCTTCCTGGAGCATGTGCGTGCTGGCCAGAGGGCTTGGGGACTGGGTTGGACTGGGCTGGGGGCAGCAGGGCGGGCAGGGACTGCCCAGCACAGGCCCCTGTGTGTGGCACAGTTGAGTGCTTCTGTGGGGTGACAGGAGCCTTCTGGGGGAGGGTAACATGCCAGATCTGGGATCCATCAGACTCCTGCTTCTGTGGTGCCCTGCCCCTGACCTGGGCACATCAGTCCCTCTTCTGCCAGCTGGGGTGTGGGGTCTGTAGTCACCCGGGAGGGGGCAGCAGTGCCTCCAGCAGGGGGTACCCTGGGAAGGTCCTCCTGCCCCGAGCCGTGCGCTCCTCCTCCAGCTTCTCACGCTCCACTCCTCACGGCAGGTGGACGGCTTTGACAGTGTGGATGATGAATCCAAGCCGGAGCATCGCATCTTCAACCAGGACAGCCCCCTGCCCGGGACCTGGGCTGAGGAAGACAATCCGCCCTACTCGTACTACCTGTACTACATGTACGCCAACATGACAGTGCTGAACCACCTGCGCAGGTAGGAGCCCCCCCCCCCCGTCCATCCCTCGTGAGCCCCCCAAGTGGGGGAAGAGTCATCTGTGAAGGTACAGGGAGCCCTCTCTCCCTGCCTGGCCCATCCCCACGGCACTGGGAGTGGGGGCTCCTGGCAGTTCTGGGCAGGTTGCATGGACCCGTAGAGGACATTACTAATCCAGCTGTTCGTGTCCTGTCAGGAGGCTGTCTGTTACACTCCCTGTGGCTATGGAGCGCCCCTTTGTGGCTGGGGCATTTCACAGCAGGTATCGGACAATGTCTAGAGTGCAGAGTCTGTCTGGGGATTCCCTATCCAGGAGAGCCCGTTCCTGGGGGTTGTATTTGGGTAGTGGTGGTTCCCAGCATCCCCTACCCCATGGCTCCCTGGGTCATGTGCTGTGGGTCCGTGCCCACGACAGCAGTGGCCGGTCGCTGACCTGCCTTTGGCAACCTCTCTGCAGGAAGAGGGGCTTCCACACCTTTGTACTGCGCCCTCACTGCGGGGAGGCGGGCCCGATCCACCACCTGGTGTCAGCCTTCATGCTGTCGGAGAACATCTCGCACGGGCTGCTTCTCCGCAAGGTAAGAACCCAGAGACCCACGCAGTTGGCTCTCGTCGGGTACCGGCGATCCTGACACACCAGTGGAGCACGGGATGGGCGGGCAGGGGGCTGTGATGTTACCGGTACAGATGGCTGCAGCTCCATCATGGCAGGTCTTGGGGAAGGCCCTTGGCTGGTGGGGAGCCTGGATACCATGGTGATGGGCACATTAAGAGAACTTAGCTAGGTTAGGGTGCTACAAATGCCAAGACAGAGGGACAGCTGCTGCCTGATCCTGCTGACTATGCCACTGTGACAGGTTGGGTCACAGAAACCCATTTGGGATTGCCACCTGATGTACCTAGACTACCTCTGAGCCAGTTTTTCCCTGGCAGCTTGGGACTTCAGTGCCCTGCCTGGTTGTGCCAGACACGCTAGTCTGCTGCAAACACAGACCCAGGTCTGAACCACGTCTCCCAAAAGCTGCAGGCTTAACTGAAAACAGCTTACGAAGTGCTCCTGTCTCTAGCACCCAAATGCCCAGTTCCCGATGGGATCCAAACCCCAAATAAATTCATTATACTCTGTTTAAAGCATATACTTGGTAAACTTATAAATTGTTTGCCCTCTATAACACTAATAGAAAGATATGTACAACTGTTTGCTCCCCCAGGAATTAATTGCTTGCTCTGAGTTAATTAATAAGTAAAAAGTGATTTTATTAAATACAGAAAATAGGATTTAAGGGGTTCCACGTAGTAACAGACAGAACAAAGTGAATTACCAAGGAAAATAAAACAAAAATGTGCAAGTCTAACCCTAAAACAATAGGAAACTAAATGCAGGTAAATCTCACCCTCAGAGATGTTCCAATAAGCTTCTTTGACAGGCTTAGACTCCTTCCTAGTCTGGGTCCAGCAATCACTTACACCCCTATAGTTACTGTCCTTTGTTCCAGTTTCTTTCAGGCATCTCTTTGGGGTGCAGAGGCTCTCTTTTGAGCCAGCTGAAGACAAAATGGAGGGGATTTCAGGGGCTTATATAGTCTTTCTCTTGTGGGTTGTAACCCCTTTGTTCTCTTGTGTAAAATCCCCTCCACAAGATGGAGTTTTGCAGTCACCTGGGCAAGTCCCATGGCTATGAATGATTCAGCTTTTTGCAGGCCAACGCCATTGTTTACATGTTAGTTTGACCGTTCCCAGGAAAGCTTAGATGTGGATTAGCGTCTTCCAAGGTCCATTGTTAGCTAAGCACTCCCAATTACTTGAATAACCCCTTCTCACTATGTTGACCAAATCTGCCTTATGTGCTTCCTACAGCAAACGCTTTAAATACAAGCATAGAGCCAACACTCATAACTTCAGATATAAACATGATCCATGCATACAAATAGGATGAATACGTTCAGTAGAGCGTAACCTTTGCAGAGATATGTCACATGGCATGTCTAGCCTAAAGCATATTCCAGTTCTGTCATATATACACTCATAAGCATACGTCTCGAAAGACTTATGGGGTGCAACATCACATCAGCGGGAGAGCTAACGGGCTCACCAAGACGCCGTGGGGGTCTGATCCTGGGCTCCGAGATGGGGTGAGGGAAAGTTGGGCTCTGAGGGGAGCTGCTCTGCCCTGTTAACCACGCTGTCCCCGGCTCGTCCTGGCCAGGCACCTGTGCTGCAGTACCTCTACTACCTAGCCCAGATCGGCATCGCCATGTCCCCGCTCAGCAACAACAGTCTCTTCCTGAGCTACCACCGCAACCCACTGCCTGAGTATCTGTCCCGCGGCCTGATGGTCTCACTCTCCACTGATGACCCCCTGCAGTTCCACTTCACCAAGGTGAGCGAGTTGCGGCGCCCGGGGCCGAGACCCCAGCTGCCCCAGGCAGTTCTGCAAAGCACTATCTGGGGGCCCTGTGTCACTCTCAGGAAGGCGCCAGCAGCCGGGGGGGGGGGGGGGGGGCTGGGAGGAGAGCAGCAGCAGGTGCTGACCTTTGGGGAAAGATGGAAAGAGCTGGATGTGTCTAGCTTGGCCCAGGGTGGTAGCTGGGGCCATGAGATGAGCCTTGGTGCGCATGCAGGCTGTGACCCAAGGCTTGGGAGGGGTTGCAGGTGGCACAAGGATGCATCGCTAGGGTGAAAAAGGTGGGAAGGGAATGGGCTGGGGCCCCTGTTCTGTGTCAGGAGCCAGAGGGTTCTGTGTGGGGTGCCTGGAGCAGAGGTGGCGCTGGTGTCTGGTGTCTGGACCCCGCAGCTCTATGCCAGCTCTGGCCTGGGCGTACGCTAACCCCGCAGACAGGGCCGTGCACTGTGGGAGGTCGGGGTGTTTAAAGCAGGGCATAGGTTTTGTTGCAACTGCTGGAGGGGAAGCTGGAGGTCCTCAGCGATGTTGCTTTAAGCTGGCAGAGATGGTGAAATTGCAGCTTTCTGTGGCAGGGCTGAGGGACTCCTGCAGGCGCTGCGGTGAGAGCAGAGACTGGGCTGTTCCCCTGAGGCTGGGGGAAAGGTGGGGGGCTGACCCTGGTCAGGCTGGAGGGGGCCTGGCTGCAAGCAGCCCCCTGTACTGTGATGCAGGAGACGCTGCTCCCAGGGCTTGCTTTGATCTGCTGCTCCCGGGCCCCCCACTTGTTCCTAGATTTCTGTCTGCCCTGGCTTTGGCAGCAAGTCCAGCTCCAGCCAGCTGGGGGACTGTGCCCTGCCCCCAAGCCGGGATTCCTCTGGCTCCAGTGCCAATCCCCTGCGGGTGAAACGCCAGGGAAGCTGGGACTATCGGTGCCCTTTCCCCTCCATTGTGGGCCCATTCAGGGCCAGCCCCCTCTCCCCCAGTCTCCTGGCCACTGGGCTCGGTTGTGCAGGCCGCCCGGTACATGCAAACAGGAGATGCAAGCGCCATGGCCCCGGGGAGAGGAGTGAGGGGTGGAGGTGGTTGCAGAATTCTCCCCACCTGGAACCAGCTGTGCTCACCAATGGCGCCTTTGGGCACGAGGAGCCCTCCTGCTGCCCCCTCATGGGAAGCGTCTGCACTGCGGCTTCCCCTTCCCCTGGCAGGGCAGGGTGGAGGCTCACGGGGAGGGCAGTGTGGAGGAAGCATGCTGTGGTGCTGCCCACACTGGTGGTTCGCTGCAGCGATCAGCAGCCCACCCCACACTCCTGCCCAGCTGCAGGCAGGGATGGGGTGAGAGGATGCTCCGGGGAGCTGGCTGCTGGGGGGGCAGCCTGGGCCAGTCTGATGCGGCCGTGCCGTTGCAGGAGCCCCTGATGGAGGAGTACAGCATCGCCACGCAGGTGTGGAAGCTCAGCTCCTGTGACATGTGTGAACTCGCTCGCAACAGTGTGCTGATGAGCGGCTTCTCCCACAAGGTAAAGCCAGGGTCCCCCGCCCTGTGGCACAGCCCCCTTGTGCTCCGAGAACCCAGCACGCGCTTAAAGCCTGGGCTCCTCAAGAGTGTACAGGCCACGCTGTGGAACCTCGGCAGGTTCCTGCCCCCCGCCTGGCGTTGGGGGGCGCTGTGCTCTGTACCCTACACCCCCCGCCTGGCGTTGGGGGGCGCTGTGCTCTGTACCCTACACCCCCCGCCTGCGTTGGGGGGCGCTGTTCTCTGTACCCTACACCTCCCACCTGGCGTTAGGGGGCGCTGTGCTCTGTACCCTAAACCCCCCTTCTCCAGCCCCCCAACCTGGCCTGGCGTTGGGGGACGCTGTGCTCTGTACCCTACACCCCCCCTCTCCAGCCTCCCCCCCACCTGGTATTGGGGGGCGCTGTGCTCTGTACCCCACCCACACCCCATCTCCCAGCCTGGCAATAGGAGCTCTGCACCCCGTACCCTACCCACGCCCCATCTCCCAGCACTGCTGCAGAAGGGACTGTGGTGCTGGAGGGGGGGGCGGGTCCTGTCAAGTGGCACACGCTGCTTCTGCCAGAGTCAGTGCTGCAGCACGGTGCCAGGGGCTCAGTGCTTCCAAAGCTTCATTGCCTTTCAGGCGAGACGCAAACCAGAGGCTGGGACCTTTCGTGCCTGTTACTGAGCCCCTGGCACATCGTCTGGAGGGTGGGGGTTTGGCCAGATTCCAGCTCTAGCTATTTCATGCCTGCTCCATGAATCACCCTATGCATCTTGGATACGGGGTTCTTGTTTGCTCTCCAGCCGTGACTGTTACATAGCATTGCTGCACTCTGTTATACGACTGCTGCTCCCCACCCCAGAGGTGGCTGCATTTCAGCAGTGGGTAAAGGCACCCCTCCCAGCCAGCATGTGATCCATCAGGCTGAAAGTCTCATCATGAGACCTCCTGAGCATCTGTCTCTGCCCTTTTTCCCAGGTGAAGAGCTACTGGCTGGGACCCAATTACCTGAAGGAAGGGTCCGAGGGGAATGACATCAGACGCACCAATGTGCCGGACATCCGGGTGAGCTACCGCTTTGAGACGCTGTGCCAGGAGCTGACGCTTATCACGCAGGCCGTGCAGACGGCGGAGCTGGAGACCATCCAGGAAGAGGACTCCCTGACCATGAGCTCAAGCCTGGGCACGCAGTGAAGGACGCTGGTCTGCGTGCTCCCCCCAGGGGGCTGGCCTGGTGCATGAGAACCCCCTGCTGCCTTTCATAGCATCTGCACTCCTGGCCCTGGGGATCCTGTCCGTTCTCTGTCATTGGGTTCGCTGCATTCCCCTTTGCTTGGTGTTTCCCCGAGGAAGGGGCTCATTCTCTTTCCTGAGCGGCTGCCCTTGGGAATGGGCTGGGGCCTTTTTAGTTTATTGCTTTGGGTTGTTAGTTTTCTTTAGTTCTACCTTTTTTTTTTTTTTACTCCTGCTGGACTCTAGCGCTCTAGCGTGAGGGTCTGCAGGGCTGTTTGGGGGCACTAGTGCAGAGGGAGCTGGGTGGCAGGCCAGGAGCGTGGATACTGGCACCATGGAGAGAGGAGACACGAGGGGGTTGGCGTGTAACCGCACAAGCCCCGGTTAGAGGCTTGGAGGTGCTAGTGAGCCTGCAGCAGGCAATTGTGGTGTGAGCGTGCTGGCGTGAAAGCTCTGGTACGTGTCGAGGGGCTGGCGCCCCTCTTGCTTGGTGGGGCTGCACGTAGGTGGGGGCTGCTGGAGCATGGTGCTCTGGGCAGGTGCTATGCCCAGCGTGGCTTGTGTTATGTCTGGGAAAGGTGTTGCCTTGAGATTGTCAGTCCGGTGAGTTCTGTGTCTGGAGCTGTAGCCACGAGGGCAGGTGGCCGAGAGCTGGGCTTGCCCAGTACTCCAGTCTGCCGCAGCCATGCCCTCTGCCCCACGCGGCTGTGCTCTATGGGCCACGGTGCCGGGGGCTGGCTGGGCCATGGACTTCTCAAAGAAAGGAGGATCCACCCTCCAGATTCCTCAAACTGTGACGCCCGAGTCCTCCGACACAGGAGAGCGGCTTGCACCTGTGCCCGCCCTGCGGTCCTGCCTTGGGTTGGCATGGGGGGAAGGCCAGGGGTCGGGGCAGAGGTATTTTTAACTCCCTATGCATCTGGTGTCAGTCTGAGCCTTTCTCTGTCAGCGGCAAGGGAGGGCCCTGGGCATCTTTATTAGCCCTCTAGCTCCTGGGAACCGCCCAGTCAGGGCAGTCACAGCCAGCCTAGTCTCTCGGGGGAGTTCCTGTGGGAGACCCCGGGAGCTCCCGGGCAGCAGTAGGGAGCAAGGCCCCAGTTGTCTGTGCCTGGTGCCCAACTTCGTCTGGGTGCGTCGGGCTGCAGAACCATCCTCCCGCACACGCTGCTTCACAGCCGTTCGCAGCCGTCCCAGTCCCCTGCTGAGCCACCATGACCCCACCCGCTCTGCTCCCGTGCATCAGGGGCCGGCCATGGGCTTGCAGAGCGCTCTGGTGGCCGAGTCCCCGTGGCATTACCCAGAGGGGCCCTAGATCTGACGGGCCCCTCCCCCCCACCTCTGTTCTAGGCTTCTGGACTACCGAGAAGGGACATTGCCAGTGTCCAGGGGTTGGGGAAGGAACCATCTCTGGCCCCCCATGGAATGGATCCAGACCACGTGCTCCCCGCCCCTGTGACTGCTGTGAGGAAGGGAGGCCCTGCCTGCTCTGCTGGGGTGCAATGCAGAGCTCAGCCCACAGGGAAGTTTTTATAGGTGACCCCTTCACTGGGGAGGGACTGGCTGTACGTGGCAGGGGCCCATCTGCCCACCCTGCCCTAGGAACAGGCCCCTGGACTCTGTGCCCTTGTCTCTCCCCCCTGCATTTGGGCCCCGTGTAGCCAGTACAGTTAGGCAGCCCTGGCACCACACCCATCTCGCTGCCATGGTGAGAGATCAGGGGGTCGCACATGGGTGGGAGGTTCCCTGCCCCCACTGGCTCCTGGGAGCAGTCCCTCATGCTGGGGCAAAGCTCAGCTCCCTCCTCCCTTAACTCTGGTCACAGTCACTGTCGGGGCCCGTATGTGCAGGGCGCTGTGCTCCGTCCTTCCCCGTCCCCTTGCTCCTCCCCACACGCCCACCCAGCCCAGGGGACGGTCCTCACCCAGCTCCCTCCAGGGCTCTTCGGTCAGCTGGACCTGTTCCCCCAGAGCCCTGGCCACAGCAGGCTGCTCCCGCTCTGACCCTCCAGGGACTGTCAGACAATTCCAGCAGCCGCACCCTGGCCACTGGCCTAGCTGATGGCACCCTGGGCAGAGCGAATGTGTTGGGGGGCCCAGGCCCTGTCCCAGAGCATTCACTGTGGGGCTGGTCCACGGGGGGCAGGAGCTCTTCATCCATGGGTTAGTCCTGGCCCTATGCCCCTTACCTGGGCTCCTGGTGCCGGAAGCTCTGAGGAGCCGTCGTTGCACTGCAGGCTCTGGCTGGGACTGGCGCACAGAGCAGTGCGGATCAGAGCTACAAGCAGGGTCCAAAGCAGAGGGACTCTGCAGATCCTGGCTAAGGAGTGGGGACTATCCGCCTAGTGGCCGGGTTTATCAGTAGGGGATTATCCCCCATACTCGCCCCCCGCTTCACTGGGACCTGTCACGCTTCTCTGCGCTGCCTAAGCCGAGAAAGTTTTGATTTCTGTGTACCCTAGAGCTGGATTTTACCCTCCCACTCACTCTCTCATGTTGCTGTGTCATTCGATTAAACAGCCGGCACGCAGTCGTTGTTCTCCATTGTCATGTCAAAAAAGAGCATGATCAATAAATACAAACTATTTAAGTAAACTCCCGGGGTGTGTGTGACTCCCTGAGCGGGGTGGGGACATGGGACCTGTCTTCAGACCACGATTCCACTGCTCATCGCTGCGCCAATTTCTACGTGCCAATGGCTGCAGGAGCCGTGAATCACTAATAATGCTCAGGCCTCGCTGTGGCTCTGGCTCCCAATTGCCTTCCAAACCTGAGCTTAAACCCTGGTGCCTGTGGGATGGGTTATTACCCCTCATCTTACAGATCAGGAAACAGGCACAGCCCGAGCCAGTGGCACAGCAAGGATTGAAGCCAGGCGCGCAGCACACGCTGCTCTCAGTCAGCTCGTGCTATGCGTGGTCCTTGGAGAGCTCAGAGCAGCAAAGGGGGAGGGTAGGTACTAAAGATGAAAGCACCAGGCTCCTGCCTCTTTCTAATGTGCAGGACACAGTGAGTTAGTGGATTTTGACCCTTGGGAATAGTTCACACCGTGCTAGGGAAGCCCCATCCCTGGCCCCGGCCCAGAGCCTGCATCCCCAGCCCAGAGCCTGCACTCCCTCTCGCACCCCAACCCCCTGCCTGAACCCTGAGCCCCCCAACCCAGAGCCCCCTCCTGCACCCCAAACCCCCATCTCTGGCCCCAGCCCAGAGCCTGCACCCCCAGCCCAGAGCCTTTACCCCCTATTGTACCCCAACCCTGAGTCTTCCCAAACCCAAAGCCCCCTCCTGCACCCCAGAGCCCTGACCCCCCTTCCCAGCCCAGAGGCCCCTTCCACACCCTGAAGCCCTCATTCCTTTCCCCACCCCACAGCCCTCAACTTGGCAGCCCTGAGCCCCTCCCACACCCCAAACCTCTCATCCCCAGTTCCACTGGGTCACGGGCATCAACAATTTTCTTCAACTGGGTTGCCAGCAAAAAACTTTGAAAATCACTGCCCAAAAATACCCAGTTTGCACGGGGTGAGTGGCTGAAGCCGAGAGAGTGATGCTGAGCGCAAGGAGCAGAGAGTCGAGTCTCAGAGGAGATATTCCAAAAGGCTCTGTTAGTTTGAATGAGCGTTGTGTGTTTACGTGCCTACATTGCCTTAGTCTCAGCTAACGAGATGTAGTCAGTTATTAAAAGTTTCCCAGGCTGAGTTGCATATGCTCAGCACCTGTGCAAATTAGGCATGGTGGGGGGGAGGGTCTTGATTTGGGCATAAGAAAAGGGCCATCCAATCCAAAATGGCCTCCCCCCCACTTTTCCCAGTTCTAACGAGCCACAGATTCTAGGCTGCAGTGTTGTTGTAGCCATGTTGGGCACAGGATTGATTCCAGGGCTAGAAGAGACCATTCCTGTCACCCCCCTCCCCGACCTCCTGCAGATCACAGGCCAGAAAATCCCACCCACTGACTCCTGCATCCAGCCTGTATCTCGGGGGTTACTGCTACCCCATGTTCCAAACAGCCAGTTTTGCAATCCCACAGGCAGTCCCTGGCAAGCTGGGGTGTGAATCGGCTGCGTGCTAAGTGTCCACATAGGCCCTCCTGAGGTGCACCAACAGTTCACTTTGATCTAGTCCTGTTTCAAAGTGGGGTAGCTCAAAGCATGCTAAGGAACTGTTTGTGTGGGGGCAGGCTCATGTGGGAGAGATTCACGCCCCAGCTTGCCATGCACTAAGCAAGCTCTTTGAGCCGACCCTTTCAGTGCTAATCTAGTGCAATGGTAGAAGTGGCCCCACAGCTGGTGATGATGCCAGGTGCAGAGAGCGCCTCCTCCCCAGCTGTTTCCTTTTTAAGAAAGGAAAAAAAAGAGATCCGGGTAACTACAGGCCAGTTAGTTTGACATCTGTAGTATGCAAGGTCCTGGAAAAAATTTTGAAGGAGAACTTAGTTAAGGACATTGAAGTCAATGGTAAATGGGACAAAATACAACATGGTTTTACAAAAGGTAGATCGTGCCAAACCAACCTGATCTCCTTCTTTGAGAAAGTAACAGATTTTTTAGATAAAGGAAACGCAGTGGATCTAATTTACCAAGATTTCAGTAAGGCTGTGCCACATGGGGAATTTGATATTTGATACTGTGCCACATGGGGAATTATTAGTTAAATTGGAAAAGATGGGGATCAATATGAACATCAAAAGGTGGATAAGGAATTGGTTAAAGGGGAGACTGCAACTGGTCCTACTGAAAGGCGAACTGTCAGGTTGGAGGGAGGTTACCAGTGGAGTTCCTCAGGGATCGGTTTTGGGACCAATCTTATTTAATCTTCTTATTACTGACCTTGGCACAAAAAGTGGGAGTGTGCTAATAAAGTTTGCAGATGATACAAAGCTGGGAGGTATTGCCAATTCGGAGAAGGATCGGGATATTATACAGGAGGATCTGGATGACCTTGTAAACTGGAGTAATAGTAGTAGGATGAAATTTAATAGTGAGAAGTGTAAGGTTATGCATTTAGGGATTAATAACACAAATTTTAGTTATAAGCTGGGGACGCATCAATTAGAAGTAACGGAAGAGGAGAAGGACCTTGGAGTATTGGTTGATCATAGGATGACTATGAGCTGCCAATGTGATATGGCTGTGAAAAAAGCTAATGTGGTTTTGGGATGCATCAGGAGAGGCATTTCCAGTAGGGATAAGGAGGTTTTAGTACCATTATACAAGGCACTAGTGAGACTTCACCTAGAATACTGTGTGCAGTTCTGGTCTCCCATGTTTAAAAAGGATGAATTCAAACTGGAGCAGGTACAGAGAAGGGCTACTAGGATGATCCGAGGAATGGAAAACTTGTCTTATGAAAGGAGACTTAAGGAGCTGGGCTTGTTTAGCCTAACTAAAAGAAGGTTGAGGGGAGATATGATTGCTCTCTATAAATATATCAAAGGGATAAATACTGGAGAGGGAGAGGAATTATTTTTTAAGCTCAGTACCAATGTGGACAAAGAACAAATGGATATAAACTGGTCATTGGGAAGTTTAGACTTGAAATTAGATGAAGGTTTCTAACCATCAGAGGAGTGAAGTTTTGGAATAGCCTTCCAAGGGAAGCAGTGGGGGCAAAAGATCTATCTGGCTTTAAGATTAAACTTGATAAGTTTATGGAGGAGATGGTATAATGGGATAATGGGATTTTGGTAAGTAATTGATCTTTAAATATTCAGGGTAAATAGGCCTAATCCCCTGAGATGGGATATTAGATGGATGGGATCTGAGTTACCCAGGAAAGAATTTTCTGTAGTATCTGTCTGGTGAATGTTGCCCATATGCTCAGGGTTTAGCTGATCACCATATTTGCAGTTGGGAAGGAATTTTCCTCCAGGGCAGATTGGAGAGGCCCTGGAGGTTTTTCGCCTTCCTCTGTAGCATGGGGCATGGTTGAATTGAGGGAGGCTTCTCTGCTCCTTGAAGTCTTTTTAAACCATGATTTAAGGACTTCAATAGCTCAGACATAGGTGAGGTTTTTCATAGGAGTGGGTGGGTGAGATTCTGTGGCCTGAGTTGTGCAGGAGGTTGGACTAGATGATCAGAATGGTCCCTTCTGATCTTAGTATCTATGAAACACCTGGCCACCAGCAAAGGCTTTGCAGGGCTTAGTTGGAGTCTGCTCCCCAGGGTCCTGACCTGCTTAGGGCCGTATGCTGGACTGGGAACAACTGTATGCTGGAGCCAGAGCCGGTTACACTCTCTGCTAGGGTTATGCTCCCCTCTGAAGATTCCCACGTGGGACAGAGGCTCTAGCACTGTCTGGGGAACCAGACCGTTAGGGGGAAGGTCACAAGCAGTACGACAGCCAGTGTGAGTCCAAGAGAGACGAATGTGAGTGAGAACACGGGAAATCATGGTGGGACTTGGGCTGAGCACTGCAGCACCTAACGTTAGGTGCCTGGCCGCCCAGTGGAGTCACAGCCCCTGCCCAGGTGCCTAGGTTCCCTGTACAATGTGTGGGGAGAGCCAGGCATTGGGGGGGGCAAAGCCCTTTCTGGATCCAGCCCCTAAGTGCCACAGCAAGGGCCTACACCCAAGATTTAGATCCTCAAAACCACAGTGTGAGGGGACCTGCTGGCTCTGCAGCAACCCTGCTGGCTCCGATAAGTGGGGTGCTGGGGCCATGCCAGTGCTCATGGCAGATCCCAAGATCCCCCATTCGAAGGGTGTGATCATTTCTGCCCTGACATGGATGAGACCTCGTGTCCTGGTGTTAGGGGGCGCTGTGCTTCATATCTGATGCATCTCCCAGCCTCCTGCCCAGTGGTAGGGGTGCTGTGCTCTGCACCCTGTACCCCCCATCTCTCAGCCCTGCCTTCTCAGCGTTGGGGGATGCTGTGCTCTGTGCCCTGCACATCCCCAGCCCCAGCTCCAGCCCCCCAGCCCGGTGTTAGGGGTGCTGCACTCTGTACCCTGTACCCCCCATCTCCCAGCCTCCTGCCTGACGTTAAGGGTGCTGTGCTCAGTACCCTAAATATTCCCCTAGTCCTCCTGCCTGTTGTTAGGGGGTGCTGCAGTCTGTGCCCTACATATTCACTCATCTCTCAGCCCCCCTGCCTGGCGTTAGGGGACGCTGTGCTCTGTACCCTACACATCCCCAGCCCCAGCCCCGCCTACCTGGCATTAGGGGATGCTGCACTCTGTACCCTGTACCCCCCCATCTCCCAGCCTCCTGTCCAGCATTAGGGGCACTGTGCTCTGTACCCTACATATCCCCAGCCCCCGCCCCCAGCCTGGTGTTAGGCAGTTTCTAGTGTCTGTGAACTTACTGGATGTTCCAGAGTCTATCAGCACATGCTGTGGTTGTAGACGGGGCCCGACGCTGGAACCTGACCTGAAGGTGGGATTGGCTACTGTCCTGGCAGTTAGGACACAGGCAGGTAGTAGAGGGGCTCTGCGCGGGGACCCGATTCTGCCTTTCTGTCCCACCACATCCCCTCTAATGAGGCTGAACCCGCCCATCTCCCCAGACTCAGCATAGCACAGGACGTGGGGGGCACCTGCTGGCAAAGTGGCCTCAATCCCCACTGTACAGGCAGGGTTCCTTCAGCCGGCGATAGCCCTTCTCTCGAGCCCCAAGAACCTGTGTGTCATGGCTGCCTGCAGGAGTTCAGGGCCAGCAACTTCCTGGGGGGAGGGAACAGGGCCTGGCTAGTGTGAAGTTATTGACGTAAACTGTGACCGTATAGATCATTGTTGCAACCACTGTTCTATATTTGCAGCAAATATTGTACAAAGGAGGTCCAATAAGGTGTCTATGGTGTCTATGGACTTTGCTGGTTATGATGATGCTATATGTATGTGTGTATCACTTTTGTAGTTGAAGTTGGTCAGCTTCTTGAGAGAGGACTATTCTCAGTAAGTGCCCAATCAAGAAACACTTAACTGACAATGGACTTTGGGAGATGCCAATCCACATCTGAGCTTTCCTGGGAACGTTCAAGCTAACTTGTAAACAGCGGCATCAGCCTGTAAAGAGCTGAGTCATGCATGGACATATGACTTGCCCATGTGACTCCAAACTCCATCTTGCTGTGACTTTGCACAGGAGGACCAAGGGGGTTCCACCCACAAAAGAAAGAATATAAAAGACCATGGAAACCTCTCCATTTTGTCTTCAATCCTGCTTCTGACTTTTGGAGGAACCTTGCTGCAAACTGAAGCTCTGAACAAAGGACTGAATGACCCATCCCAGCTGTGGATGTTCTCCAGAGACTTGATTTGAACCTGCAGTTTATTCCATCACTGCTGCAAGCCTGAACCAAGAACTTTGCCATCACTGTATGTAATTGATTCCATTTAACCAATTCTAGCTCTCATCTATTTTTCTTTCTTTTTATGAATAACCCTTTAGATTTTAGATTCTAAAGGATTGGCAACAGCATGATTTGTGGGTAAGATCTGATTTGTATATTGACCTGTGTCTGGGGCTTGGCCCTTTGGGATCGGGAGAACCATTTTTCTTTTACTGGGATATTGGTTTTCATAACCAGCCATCCCCATTACGAGTGGCACTGGTGGTGATACTGGGAAACTGGAGTGTCTAGGGAATTGCTTGTATGACTTATGGTTAGCCAGTGGGGTGAAACCAAAGTCCTCTCTGTCTGGCTGGTTTGGTTTGGTGGAGAAACCCCAGCCTTGGGCTGTGACTGCTCTGCTCTAAGCAATTTGTCCTGAATTGATACTCTCAGAAGTGTTCCACCAAAGGCCGCATTGTTACAGCTAGGCAGGGGCTCAAACCGTGAGTGTCAGTTTGGATCCCCAGCTAGCTGTAGGGGTGCAACATGGAGGCGGAGGGATCAACTCCAGCCAGTTTGTCATAAACCTTGTCCCTGAGGCCTTAGTAGAAATGGCAGCACGCAGGTGCGAAGGACTTGAGAGGGAGGTGGCAGACATGCCCTTTTGATGCCCATGCCTGAGCACATGGGGAGAGCAGGGACGCAGGCACTGCTCCATAGTACTGTTGGCAAATGTCTGTGACTCGTGTGTCCTGGGTGCACATGCTCCAAAAGAGGAATGTGTACAGGCACAGCCCAGCCTGAAGAATGCCAGCTCCTGGGTAAGAGAAGTCACTGTTTATTTTACAAGAGCTGGAAACTGACATTGGATAAGTCAGGAACTCCTGATTGGCACTTTTGTCCTTCCAGGAGACCGACCCACCTAGCACAGAGAACGGGGGAACACAAAGGCTGAGCTGAAGCTAGATTCATGCTCTCCAGGATGCTGGGGCACCCTCATGCTCTAGCTGAAGATGGCTTGGGGGTTCCCAGCATTGCCCTCCTGCTGTTTCTCTCTGGGAGCCCTCGCCCTTCAGCCTGGCCTGTCTGTTCTCAGGAGGCTGCGTGCTGCCAGGTACACATCCCCAGCATGGAGTCCCTGGTTTAATGCCAGGGGACGGCGACTGGGAAGGAAATATATCGCCATGCCAAGACTGGGAACAGGCTGGTGATAAGGCCCTGGGGTGCCTGGCATGTCAGTACCCAGCAGGAGCCAGGAGCCAAGTGCCCCATGGAGCCATCTGTCAAGCGCTGAGTCCCTCCTGTGCTGGGCACCAGCCAATCCACAAGCCAGGAACTGGCCCCGTGACACCCAGAGCAGGTATATCAGTCTCCCAGCAGCTCAATCTACTCAACATGACTCCAGAGCCAGGAACTTGCTCCTGCCTGACACTGGCAACAGTCTTAGCCTGCTCCTAGTCCTGCTCCAGCCCTGGTCTCACTCCAGCCTCGCTCCACCCACGCCCTGGCCTTCTATGTCCAGCTCCAACCACTAGGCATGACCACCTCCATGACCTGTGCTGACATCATCACTTCCAGAGGGAATGGCACGGAGGTTTCCGAGGGAACAGGCATTCTTGGGTTGCCAGGAGCCATTGTTCTAGTTACCAGGCCAGTCCGATGCCAGGCCTGTCCCCCTGAGCTCTGGAGAGGGCTGGGGCTGCATTAGGACATCTGCCATGCAGCTGCTGGAGAGTCAGCAGGAGATATTGGGTGAGGAATGGACCCCCCCAGGGCAGGGGCCATTCAGGAGACCCAGCGTCGGGGGAATCAGGCCTGGGATTCTCTGCAGCAGTTGCTGCCACCCAGGCCTTGGAGAGATGAGCCACAAAACCCCCACAAACCGTGGCCCCTGGCACACAGCTCTGTAGCATGGGGACCCCGTACGTGTGAGGTGCAATCCATCAGGGCCTTGGGCCAGCCCCACCCAATCGCCCTCTCCCACTGCCCCACATGAACATGCTGGGCTTCCCCCTTCGTGTGGCCCAGCAGGCCGGCAGGGGCTTTGGCCAACCCAGCTTCCCCATCAAGTGCCCTGGCAGGACGAGGCAGGATTCTGGTGCTAGCCCTTGTGCGCTGTCGCTGAGAGTCTCCAGGGCCACATTGTACAGACACAGAACACAAAAACAATTCTCGCCCAGGAGCTTGCGGTCTCAGCAGTGCACACTGCTGGATCAGTGACTGAGTGGCAGGGGGACCGATCTGCAGCTGGCGTGGGAGTGAGGTGAGCTCGGCCCATTGCCACTCAGAGCTCCTAGAGCTACGTGCTCGCCCATGGGTCTGCAATCCCCTGCAGCACATTTGCTGCTGCATAGAATCATGGAATATCAGGGTTGGAAGGGAGCTCAGGAGGTCATCTAGTCCAACCCGCTGCTCAAAGCAGGACCAATCCCCAACTAAATCAGCCCAGCCAGGGCTTTGTCAAGCCTGACCTTAAAAACTTCAAAGGAAGGAGATTCCACCACTAGGTAACCCAGTCCAGTGCTTCACCACCCTCTGAGTGAAAAAGTTTTTCCTAATATCCAACCTAAACCTCCCACACTGCAACTTCAGATAATTACTCCTCGTTCTATCATCTGCTATCACTGAGAACAGTCTAGATCCATCCTCTTTGGAACCCCCTTTCAGGTCATTGAAAGCAGCGATCAAATCCCCCCTCATTCTTCTCTTCTGCAGACTAAATAATCCCAGTTCCCTCTGCCTCTCCTCATAAGTCTTGTGCTCCAGCCCCCTAATCATTTTCATTGTCCGCCACTGGACTGTCTCCAATTTGTCCACATCCCTTCTGTAGTGGGGGGACCAAAACTGGACGCAATGCTCCAGGTTTGGCCTCACCAGTGCTGAATAGAGGGGAATAATCACTTCCCTCGACCTGCTGGCAATGCTCCTCTAATAGGGCCCAATATGCAATTGGCCTTCTTGGCGACAAGGGCACACTGCTGACTCATATCCAGCTTCTCGTCCAATGTAATCCCCAGGTCCTTTTCTGCAGAACTGCTGCCTAGCCAGCTGGTCCCTAGTCTGTAGCGGTGCATGGGATTCTTCCTTCCTAAATGCAGAACTCTGTACTTGTCCTTGTTGAACCTCATCAGATTTCTTTTGGCCCAATCCTCTAATTTGTCTAGGTCACTCTGGACCCTATCCCTACCCTCCATCTTATCTATCTCTCCCCGCAGCTTAGTGTCCTCTAAAAATTTGCTGAGGGTGCAATTCATCCCATCATCTAGATCATTAATAAAGATGTTGAACAAAACAGGCCCCAGGACCTATCCCTGAGGCACTCCCGTGGATACCAGCTGCCAACTAGACATCAAGCTGTTGATCACTACCTGTTGAGCCTGATCATCTAGCCAGCTTTCTATCCACCTTATAGTCCATTCTTCCAATCCATACTTCTTTAACTTGCTGGCAAGAATACTGTGGGAGACCGTATCAAAAGCTTTGCTAAAGTCAAAATATATCACATCCATCACTTTTCCCATATCCACAGAGCCAGTTATCTCATCATAGAAGGCAATCAGGTTGGTCAGGCATGACTTGCCCTTGATGAATCCATGTTGACTGTTCCTGATTACCTTTCTCTCCTCCAAGTGCTTCAAAATGGATTCCATGAGGACCTGCTCCATGATTTTGCCAGGGATTGAAGTGAGGCTGACCAGTCTGTAGTTTCCCGGGTTCTCTTTTTTCCCTTTTTAAAATATGGGCACTATATTTGCCTTTTTCCAATCATAGAATAGAATATCAGGGTTGGAAGGGACCTCAGGAGGTATCTAGTCCAACCGCCCTGCTCAGTTGTCCGGGACCTCCTACGATGACCACCAATTTTCAAAGACAATGGCCAATGGCTCTGCAATCACATCAGCCAACTCCCTCAGCACCCTCAGAGGCATTAGATCCGGCCTCATGGACTTGTGCATGTCCAGCTTTTCTAAATAGTCCTTAACCTGTTCTTTCACCACTGAGGGCTGCTCACCTACTCTCCATGCTGTGTTGCCCAGTGTAGCAGTCTGGGAGCTGCCCTTGTCTGTGAAGACCGAGGCAGAAAAAGCATTGAGTACATCAGCTTTTTCCACATCATAGAATATCAGGGTTGGAAGGGACCTCAGGTGGTCATCTAGTCCAACCCCCTGCTCAAAGCAGGACCAATCCCCAACTAAATCATCCCAGCCAGGGCTTTGTCAAGCCTGACCTTAAAAACCTCAAAGGAAGGAGATTCCACCACCTCCCTAGGTAATGCATTCCAGTGCTTCACCACCCTCTGAGTGAAAAAGTTTTTCCTAATATCCAACCTAAACCTCCCACACTGCAACTTCAGATAATTACTCCTCGTTCTATCATCTGCTATCACTGAGAACAGTCTAGATCCATCCTCTTTGGAACCCCCTTTCAGGTCATTGAAAGCAGCGATCAAATCCCCCCTCATTCTTCTCTTCCGCAGACTAAACAATCCCAGTTCCCTCAGCCTCTCCTCATAAGTCATGTGCTCCAGTCCCCAATCATTTTTTGTTGCCCTCCGCTGGATGCTTTCCAATTTTTTCACATCCTTCTTGTAGAGTGGGGCCCAAAACTGGACACGGTACTCTAGATGAGGCCTCACCAATGTTGAATAGAGGGGAATGATCACGTCCCTTGATCTGCAGGCAATACCCCTACTTATACATCCCAAAATGCCATTAGCCTTCTTGGCAACAAGGGCACGCTGTTGACTCATATCCAGCTTCTCGTCCACTGTAACCCCTAGATCATTTTCTGCAGAACTGCTGCCTTGCCACTCGGTCCCTAGTCTCTAGCGGTGCATGGGATTCTTCCGTCCTAAGTGCAGGACTCTGCACTTGTCCTTGTTCAACCGCATCAGATTTCTTTTGGCCCAATCCTCTAAGTTTGTCTAGGTCCCTCTGTATCCTGTCCCTACCCTCTAGCGTATCTATCTCTCCTCCCAGTTTAGTGTCATCTGTCAACTTGCTGAGGGTGCAATCCACGCCATCCTCCAGATAATTAATGAAGATATTGAACAAAAGCGGCCCGAGGACCGACCCTTGGGGCATTCCACTTGATACTAGCTGCCAACTAGACATGGAGCCATTGATCACTACCCGTTGAGACCGACAATCTAGCCAGCTTTCTATTCACCTTATAGTCCATTCATGCAGCTCATACTTTTTTAACTTGCTGGCAAGAATACTGTGGGAGACCGTATCAAAAGCTTTGCTAAAGTCAAGGAATAACATGTCTACTGCTTTCCCCTCATCCACAGAGCCAGTTATCTCTTCATAAACATTAGGGATGTAAAAGTTTAACCGGTTGACTGATAAGCTTGATGCTTTTCGGTTTCAGTTCCGCTGTCACCCCGAACACCCGAGGTCCCAGCTGCCGCCCCGTGGGGCTGGCACAGGGATGCCAGTGGCAGCGGGGATCCCTGGGCGCGGGGCCAGCAGCTGGGATCCCCCCAAGTTCTCCAGTAAAATTTTTAAAATTCTATCAGTTAATCAGTTACATAGGTAGGATTTTTACATGCTATTTACATCCCCAGTGAACATCCGTTAAAAATTGTATGTTTGTTATAAAATTTAAAAGCTGTTCCCATTAAACAAGATTTTTAAATTAGGAAAACTGAGCATAGCAGTTTTCTGGAAGAATTTGTAATATAGAAGTTATTTTGGTATTCTCAGTCCCTGCATAATAGAGATGACTGAACTAATCCATACACGAACACAGCGCTGTTCTTAGTATGCCAAGGAAAGTTACCAAAAAGTTGTGGAAATACGCCTTCTGAAGAAAAATGTTTTGTACAAAATCATGTGTCACGAGGTTGCCTCCCCCATTCAGTAAGGGTCCCTTGCAAATACAGGCTTGTCTGATTAAAAAAAAAAACACACACTCTACCAGCAAACACACGAGCCCTAATTTCAGCCCATCCAGTGAGGAATTTGCTTCTCCTGGAAGTGAATAAACTGCCTTTACATCTGTGGGCTATAAGGGGCTGGCACCTCTCTGCACCTTCAGATACACTATTGCTGTCCACTGCTGAGGCCATAAGCCCCCTGGGCGAGAACATTTTTTGTGTTCTAAGTCTGTACAATGTCTAGCACCGCGGGGCCCTGATCTGGGACTGAGCCCTCTGGGAACTACAGAAATACAAAGAATAACAGCAGGGCTGAAGGATTTACAGGCTCCATCTGAGGAGGGCTGGTTGGGTTGAGCCAGCAGGGAGTCCCCAGTAACACAGAGCTGTGATAGTGATGGAAGATCTTCATCTTCCCTACCTAGCACAGTTCACAGCTTATCACTGACCAGTTGCAAGGATCTTGGCGGGCCCTGGTATGGTTGTAGCAGCAGACTCAATGTTTGGGAAAAGCGAGATCTGTGCAATAGGCAATGTAGTTCTATCTGGGCACCAGCCACCTCCTGTGCCCCAGAGAACTCTCACAGCTCACACTGAACCAGGGACGAAGGGGGCAGGAGGTTGGAAGAGAAGGATGTTTTCCACCAGTCGAAGGGGATGCTCAGTGCAGGGTGGGCTGTTAAGCCTAGGATTGCAGGGAGCCAGCCAGAGCATGAGATGCCCCCTGATGTTGCAGCCCCATCTGCTGGCTCCTTTGCAGGGAGGCCACGCATGTTGCAGCACAGGGCATTTAGGGGGGTGTTTGATGATGGGAGCCCAGGGCCTGCCGAGGTTACACCAGGTGGCTCTGGCTGGTTGTCGATGGCAGGAGAGGGAGTCAGAACAGGCAGGCCCTGGGTCCTCGTATCCCACACAGACTGGGCAGCTCTTCCCTCTCCCGCAGAGGGGAGCAGACCGATTCACTGCCAGTCCCTCTGCCCCCTCCACCAATGGCCCGGAGAGCAGGTACACCACTCATAGTCTGACACCATCCCTCCTTCCAGGTGTGGCACTCCCCAAATCCCCACGCTGAGCCTGCATGCTGGGCGGGGAAGAGGGGTGGCCTCTGGGAACCAGGGCTCTGACTGCATCTTTGCTGGGCTGGGCAGCAAAGAGGTGGGGAAGCCAAGGATCGCTGTGCCAGACCCTGTGGTGCATCGGGGCTGCTACCCTGCTGGGGTGGGAGCAGGGGCAAGGGTTTCTGCTACGATATCTGTCACCCAGTTTGCAGCTTGGCAGCCTCAGGTATTACCACCGCTCTGTCTTTGATCAGATTCACCATCACCTGCTAACACCTCCTGCTTTATGGGGCCAGACTTGGAGGAGAAAGAGGCCCTGGACTACATCGACGCCTTTCTCAAGGGCAATGAACAGGTACCAAGAGCCCTCCTCTGATCTGTCAGCTAGTGCCCTGTCCACATGCACCATCCGCCCTTCTCTGGATGATGCATGGATTCTAAGGCCAGATGCGACCACTGTGACCTCCTGTATAACACAGGCCAGAGACCTGCCCCCAAATAATTCCTGTTTAAACTAGAGCATCTTAAAAACATCCCATCGTGAGTTACAAAAGGTCACCCATCATGCCCCTTGCTTAGTTGTTCCAATGGTCTATTACTTTCTCTGTTGAAAATGTACATTTCCAGTTTGAATTTGTCTAGCTTCAATTTCCAGCCCCTTGTGGATTTGGCCAGTCCCCTGTGTGATGGGTTGACCCCCTTCGGGGAGCCACCTGATGTACTGGATACCACTGAGCCTGCCTGTTCTGCCAGCCTGGGCCCTCTTTTATCTTGTCTTGCTCGGCTAGGCTCACAAGCCTCTTCCAGCCATACACTCAGGCAGGGCCACGCCCAACTGCAGAAAGACACAGACACTGAGATCAGCTCTGGGAAGACTCAGCTTAAGGGGCTTGTTCCAGTACTCTGGTGCCCACCTCCTTTGGAGTACAGACCCAAAGATTTTATGAAATTTGCTCCCTCCCTCGATGTGGAGAGAGGTATGAACAACTCTTTGCCCCTCCCCCCCAGTTAGTTACTGATTGCACAAACTGGGTTATGATATAAACAAGAAATAAGTTTATTAACTACAAAAGGTACATTTTAAGTGGTTATAAGAGACAGAAAACAGAACAAAGCAGATCACCTTAGTAAATAAACGAAACATGCAAACTAAGCTTTACACACTAGATAGATAGGATATATATTAGTGAATTCTCACCCTGGGTGATAAACAGGTTGGCAGATTCTTAAGGCACAAGCTGCCTTGGCTTTCCAGCTTGGATTTCCCAGGTTTTCTTACACGGGCTAGCAATCTCTCTCTAGCCTGGGACCATCACTTCTCATAGTTCAATCTTTGTCCCTCAGGTGTTTCCAGGTATCTTATTGCAGGGAGCGTGAGGTCCCCCCCACGATGTCATTGTTCCCCTTTTATCTCCTCTTCCCACCTGCTGGAAAACTCTTTTGCTATGACCTGGGTCCAACAAGTGCCATTGTGCAGCGTTATCTCGGGGAGGTTTCTATTGCACACAGTTCCTGGGGTAACCTTGGTGCTTGTGCATTTCCTCAATCAGCCATTGTTTGGCTTGTTGATTGTTCTGCCTGAAAGGCTGTTTTGAACCTCACATCGTGTTTCAGTAACACATACACAGCTGAACTTTATAACATCACATACAATGATAGCATCTACAATCCAATGGGACATTAATGTCTAGTAGATAAAGACTTTGAGAATGATTCCTTACAAGACATACTTTATACAAAGCATATCCTAATTACATGACAGTGACAAATATTGGGGTGTCAAGGTGTCACACCCAGATGTTCCTCCCACTCTGTCAAGCCCCAGTAAGACTGGGTATTTGGCTGCTTAGTCCCCATGTTGCAGTTCCTCTTTGGACACCTCCCCTGTGAGATCTGCTCCCTCTCTAGTCCGGTTTCACACAGAGCTGCCCTGCCCTCCCCAGATAGCCACTCTTGATGCTAGATAAATTGCCTTCTGGCATTCGGCATATTAAAGCCTGAGCAGCGCTAGCAGGGAAGCTTTCTGACATCTCTCACACTGGCAGCTCCTTTCCACGCTAACCTTCCCACATGTGTCTAATCTCTGCGGGGTGTAGGAAGAGGCCAAGAAGCTGAGGTTTTTGGATTGCGTCAGCACCCTCAGCAGAGCCGTCAGCGCTAGGAGCCCAGAGAGAAACCTTGATGCTTTTATCAGCAAAGCTCTGCTTGTGGAGAAGATAAAGGTGAGTAAAACGCACACTGGGGCTGTGTTAGGAAAGGGTTTAGTGATTGGCCTGGAGATCTCTGCAGATTTGTCTAACTTCAGAGAAGAGCCAACCATTGGATCGTGTTAGACATTTGTCTGTTAGACTGAAGAGCCCATTATCAAGTATTTGCTCCCCATGTAGGTACTTACAGACTATCATCAAGTCACCCTGTAACCTTCTCTTTAAGCTGAATTGATTGAGCTCCTTGTGTCTCTCACTATAAGGCATGTTTCCCAGTCCTTCAGTCACTCTTGTGGCTCTTCTCTGACCCCCTCCAATTTATAAACATTCTCCTTGAATTGTGGGCACCAGACCTGGACACAGGATCCCAGCAGTGATCGCACCAGTGCAAAATACAGAGGGAAAATGACCTCTCTAACAACTGGAGATTGCCCTGTTTGTACATCCCAGGATGGCATTAGCCCTTTTGGCCACAGCATGGCAGTGGGCGCTCATGTGCAGCTGATTACCATGACTGCCAAGTCTTTTCCAGAGTCACCACTTCCCAGGTTAGAGCCCCCCATGCTGTGAGTGTGGCCTGCATTCTTTATTCCTAAATATATAACTGTATTGAAACGTAGATTGTTCCCTTGCACCCAGTTTCCCAAGTCACCAGGTCACTCTGTATACACCAGGCTCCCTGCACAGAGCCCCAACCCTCCACAGTCAGTGCCCACTAGGGAACTAGCAACAAATCTGCTCCGTAGATTTGGAAAGTCTTTGCTCTCCGGCGCTGCAGAAAGCTTTCCAGAGCTTACCTTCGTTCCCTGAACGTGGGACAGCATGGGCTGGTGGGTGGTCCAGTGGGCTGGGGCTCAGTACCTCTGGGTTCTACTCCCAGTTCTGCAGTGAGACCTGGGCAATCACTTCCCCCCTCTGCCTCAGTTTCCCTCCCATGCCTTGTCTTGTTTAATTACTCGTGAGTTCTCTGGGGCAGGGGACTGGCTCTCACTGTGTGTGTGCAGCACCTGGCACAAGGGGGACTGATCTCAGGTGGAGTCCTCTGGGGTGCTAATGCCGATGGAGCCTTGCAATGCCTGACGCGTGTGGCTGGGCGTGATGCTGGGGCCCTGCACTGCACTCCCCGGCTGGAGCCCTGCACACCATCAAGCCCGCAGTAGGACATCCGGGCGGCCGAGCCCATGTGTTACAGGCCCTGCGCTTTGCTCCCCAGTTGGAGGCCTTGCAGGAGCTCGGAACCCGGCTGGCATTTCCCCACATTGTCTCCCCAGGAGCCGATTGATCTTGAATCCGTCAATTCCCTGACCGGCATGGTGCGTCAGCAAGCAATGCTTGCCATCATGGAGCTGAGGTACCCGGCCTGCCTGCCCAGCCCCAGCCAGTGCTGCGTGCAGCCAGACGTGCCAGTCTCTTGGCATGGCCAGTTCTACAGGGCATTCCCCCCCTCTGCTCCTCCCCCATCTTCTGATTCCCTGGGCACAGGGCACCGGTGCATGTGCGCTGGCACCAATGGGTTGGGGGTGGAGGATCCTTCAGTGCCTGACAACTTTTCCAAGTGGTCTTGTGAAGATGTGGGGGAGGGAGCAAGGGAGGCAGGACTGGTCCCCTCTGGCCAGGGCTGGATTAAACTTTGTGGGCCTGGTGCCAAACATATTTGTGAACCCCCATGGGGGAAATGGAGCATGGTGAAGGGGGGTCAGTCCCCAGAGCGAGGGGCTGGCCAGGGGCCTGGAATGGGCAGCCCTGCTCCGCCCATCCCAGTCCGAGGGCACTATTTATAAACCGGCAGTTGCCAGACGCATAGTGGCCCGCCCGGCCCTGTGCTGCCAGTGTGCCCCTTCCCCTGGGGGGTGGGTCCATGCCGCACCACACAGCCGCCTCTACCCCACACTGGAACAGCCCTCCGATTCCCTGTGGCCAGAGCCCCCCCCTGGCCTCACTATGCCGAGCGCTCTCACCAGACCCTGCCACAAATGCATAGCACCCTGCACACCACCACCCCTGCCCAGCACCCCCCTGCCCACAGCCCCAACACAACTGCCAAGCACCCCACACAGAACCCCCATTCCCTAGTACCCCAATACACAGAAATCTTCATAGCCCCCTCACAGCCCAGCACCACATCCCTCCAGACACCATCTCCCCCACGCCCTGCCTCCCAGCCGCACTCACCGGCCCTGCTGGAGGTGACTGTCTGCCAGCTTGAATCACTCTGGTCCCTCGGGAGTAGTGCAATCACCAGGCCAGGGCCTGCCCCAGCTGGGGCTCGCTCAGGACCCACTTACCTGGAGGGCCCAGCCAAGCTCCCCACAGTGTCCCTGCCCCAACTGGCCGAGTTTGGCCAGGCTTCTGCACCAGTCCCAGGTGGCTCAGCTCTGGGGAGCCAGGTGGGCCCCACAGGTGGTGGAGCAGAGACTGCCCGGAACTGAGGTCCACTGGGGTCTGGCCAGGGGGCAAGAGAAGCTGGCGGGTGGGATCGAAGTGAGAGGAGCCCTCAGCAGGCAGGGCCTAGAGCAGCAAGTGGTGGTGGGGTGGAGGAGCCAGCGGTTTTGGGGCACAGGGCAAGCAGAGCAGGCTGGGGCCCCTTCTTAGCATGGGCCCGGCTCCATGGTGCCATTGTGAACCCGCACTGCGTCTGGGACCCCTCAGGCGCAATTGGCTCTGGGGAGGAGAGGGGCAGTTGGGTGCTGCTGGAGCAGAGCGACCGGAGTCGCCGCCAGCTATGCCAGCTGCATGATACGGGCAGCTCAGCGACTCCCGGTAGCTGAGAGGCTGGGCAGGCTGAGCCCTGGCACGTGGCACTGCCTGTGCCATGGGGGGGCCTCTCTCTCAGTTGCCGCTGGTGCCTTGCTCTGAGTTTCCCAAAAGCCTGCCCATCAGGACCCTGGAGGGTGGCAGATGCTGCGGGCTGGAGCGGGGCTCTTGCTGTTTGGCTTCGATAGGTTCCCCAGGAATAGGAGGGGGAGGAGGAGCAGTTGCTGGGAGCGGCTCACCCCACTGGACATGGGCTTTCTGAGAGCGGGGGCAGGTGACAGCATTGGCTACGATCCCATCTCTGCAGGGGCGGAAGAGGGTGATTTGTGTCAGCAGTGTGGCGTAGCTATTCCTCACTGGCTGCCACCCGCCACAAGGGCCGACGGCTCTGTCCTGCAGGAGGCACCCTCATTGCATGTGCTGGGGCCATGCTCATGGCAGTGGGTGTGCGAAGGGGTTAATGCCGTCTGACGGTCCCCCACCTTCCTGCCCCCACTGTGCCCTGTCCAGCGGGCTGAGGCCTAGAGACCCCAACCGCAGCAATCACACTGGGATCCCTGGGCTTGGGCCCGGGAGCACTATCCATGGGCCCCACCAACATGGCCAGGAGCCTAGAGCTAGATTTCCCCCAACGTTCTAGTTCTGGGCCACAGGGAAGTAATTCCTGTGGGTGGTTTGTGGTCCAAAAGGAGAGGAAATTAGTCCTTGGCAGAGACTCCGTCTCGCCTCGAGCCTGGGAAGAGGGAAACATAGAAGTGTCAGGGCTGGAAGGGATACTCACAAGAGGTCAGCTACGCCACCCCCTGCCTGCGAGGCAGGGGCCAAGCATTCCTCCTCGACCGTCCCCGACTGTTTGTCCAAAAACCAAAATACAGAAATGATTGAATCCTGGCTTTTCGTGTGCAAAATTGTTTCCCTCCCCTAGGCCCAGAACTGGGGACTTCAGGAAACCCAGGTTCAGTTCCTGGCTCTGCCAGACTCCCTGGGTGACCATGAGCGAGTCATGTAGCCTCTCTGTGCCTGAAGTTCCATGTCTGTACAAGTGGGGATAGAAATCCTTCCTTTGTGTGTCTAGCCTGTAAGCTCGTGGGGCAGGTACTGTCTCTTACTGTGCCTGGAAAGCCCCCAGCACAAGCCCTGATTGCAGATAGGCCCTCGAGTGCTAGTCTAACCCTATAACAATAATACACTTGATTTGTTTGGGCTGCAACGTGTTTGTGCAGAGAGTTTCCACAGATGATACCTGCTAATAAATACCATCCCCTGAGATCTGGGGTACAAGGAAGCAGCTGCTTATGTTGCAGGTAGCCGGCCACCGCTGCCCATGATCCTAGCTTGCCGTGCAAAGGATTTGAGGCTCTAACATGTCATTTGGAGGCAGGGGTGCTGGACAACTTTTTATAGTGGAGTGCGCACCCCCCCCTTGCTTTCTGTCCACACCCCCCGCCACCCTAAGCTGGGGTCAGGAACATGGCCATGGCTACAAGGTGGGGGCGGGAAGTGGACAAGGCAAGGGGGCCGAGGCTGGGGGCCACACGCGTGGGGTGTTGGCCCAGGGCCAGCAGCTGAGACCCTGTGTGTGGGGTTCAGGAGCAGAGCCCTGTGTACAACCTGGGAGTGCTGCAGCACCGCCCCCCCCCGCACCCCTAGTTTCCCATTCCTATGTCTGGAGGAGAGGCAGATGTACTTTTGGAATGGCATTGTTGGGGCAATGGAAGGTGTTTCGTAAAGCAGCTCCTTGTTTCACGCAGCTTGGGGAAACTCCAGCATCTGCTGCCAACATCCGGGTATGGCTACATGAGGCAGACAGGGACTTCATTGCCAAGGGCCATCACCATCCTGAACCTCATCCTCACCGGCCTGGACAGGCAGAGCACCAGCCCCGCGGTTGTGCCAAGTGGCTGAGAACTCCTGCGTTCTTTTGTGATGTAAACATGATGGGCCGCGGGAGACCCTTCAGGCATGGCCGTGTGAATGGGGGGCTGGGGCAGGGCTAGCGGGGCCTGTGCTATGGTCCTAGCCAGAAAAAGTATTGGTCAGAAATGATGTGAGCCCATTCCTGCCTTCCTCTGCTATCCCAACTCCCCATCAGGGGCGTATGGCATAAGGGATGGGAGCCCTGGTGTCCTGCAGGCCTGCTGACAAGGATGCAGGGCAGCCTGGAAGATGAGGCTCCTCTTGGGGAAAGACAAAACCTGCTCAGGGTTTAGCGTGATCACCATATTTGGGGGTTGGGAGGAATTTTCCTCCGATCAGATTGGCAGAGGCCCACAGGGAGGTTTTCCATCTTCCTCTGTAGCGTGGGGTACGGGTCACTTGCTGGAGGAGTTCTCTGCACCTTGAAGTCTTTAAACATGAGTTGAGGACTTCAATAGCTCAGACATAGGTAAGGGGTTTATTATAGGAGTGGGTGGGTGAGATTCTGTGGCCTGCATTGTGCAGGGGGTCGGATTAGACAATCATAATGGGTCCCTTCTGACCTGGAGTCTGTGACTGTGAGCCTGCATGCAGCGAGGGGGCCTCTGCATCACAGGGTGCTGCAATGCTCTTGCTGGCTTCTAGGGTGACAAGTGATGGTACCCTGGTGAAAATCCTGCCCCTCCCCTTCCTGGCCAGGAATCTCACAGCTGGCCTGTCAGCTCCATAAGGAAACGGCTCCGTTTGTAGGTTCTGCAGCTACCACCCTTTCCTCTCCCCTTCGTTCTCAGGGCAGGGCAGCATCAAAGGAGGGGCTAGTTCTCCCCAGGCCTTTTGTAACCACAAACTAGCCCCCGCCAGCGTGTTCACCAGACTGATGTTCAATCCCCCACTGGACGGCGAGACCCAGCAAAGCCTGTGGGAGAAAGGGAGCCATCCATTACTGCCTTCCAGCTCCACTTCCAGGGTGGAAACAGTTTTTGGCCATTCTGAGCTGAGGCAAGCCTACCAGAAAACCAGAGAGGCAAATGGCCGCTCCGGGTCAGAGCCCCAAACATGCCGCTTCTATGATGAGCTGCATGCCATTTTAGGGGTTTCAAGCACCACTACCCAAGCCGTGTTGTTTGACTCCTTCAATGGAGATTGAGGCAAGACGGAATCAGGTTTTGAGGACGATGCAGATGATGATGATGATGATGATGAAGTTGTAGATAGCTCACAGCAACAAGTGGAGAAACCGTTTCCTGACGGCCAGGAAACTGTTTCTCACCCTGGACCTGGAGACAAGTACCCCCTGAAACCACCCAAGGCTGCCTCCCGGACCCGCAGGTGGAGAAGGACCTCTGGTGAGTGTACCTTTTTAAATAGTAACATAAGCCATGTAAACAGCAAGCATGTTTAATGATTAATTTGCCCGGGCATTCGTGGCTCTCCTGGATGTACTCCCAAAGCCTTTGCAAAAGGTTTCGTGGCGGAGGGCAGCCTTATTCCGTCCACCATGGTGGGACACTTCACCCCGGCCAGGCCAGTAGCACGTACTCGGGACTCATTGTAGACAAAGCATTGCAGTGTATGGTTGCTGACATTCAAACAACATCCGTTCTTTATCGCTCTGTGTTATCCTCAGGAGAGTGATATCATTCATGTTCACCTGATTGAAATCTGGGTGCTTTTCTTAAGGGGACATTCAGAGGTGCCCGTTCCTGCTGGGCTGTTTGCCTGTGGCTGAACAGAAATGTTCCCCGCTGTTAGCCTCGGGGAGGAGAGAGGGGCTAGCCACGTGGTGGGGGAGGCAAAATGCGACCCTTGTAACAAAAGCACATGTGCTATGTATGTAATATTAACAGCAATGTTTACCGTGAAAGGAGTGTACCCATTGTTCTATAAAATGTGTCTTTAAATACCACTGTCCCTTTTTTTTTTTTCTCCACCAGCTTGCATTGTTTCAAGGAACTTCTCCTTCCCAGTGACTAGTGAAGATTAGAAGGCAAAAAAAAAAATGCACTCCTGTATGAAATGTTCTCTGAGCTCATGCTGTCCTTCCCCACTGACAGAGTGCAGATTAATGCGTGGAGGCAGACAATGTCAGGAGTGCAGGAAAAGCACACAAATGACTGGGAGGAGAGGTGGTGGGGCTGAAGAGAGGGCTGAAGCTGACAGGTGGCGGCAGCGTGATGAGAGGAGGCAGGATTCAATTCTGAGCTGCTGCAGGATCAAACTAATATGCTCCAGCGTATGGTTGAGCTGCGGGAAAGGCAGCTGAAGCACAGACCGCCACTACAGCCCCTGTGTAACCAACGCCCTCCTCCCCAAGTTCCATAGCCTCCCCACCCAGACGCCCAAGAATGCAGTGGGGGGGGCCTCCAGCCACCCAGTCCCTCCACCCCCAGAGGATTGCCCAAGCAACAGAAGGCTGGCATTCAATAAGTTTTAAACTTTTAAAGTGCTGTGTGGCTTTGTCCTTCCCTCCTCCACCACCCCTCCCAGGCTACCTTAGCAGTTACCCCCATTTGTGTGATGAATTAATAAAGAATGCATGAATGCGAAGCAACAATGACTTTATTGCCTCTGCAAGTGGTGATCGAAGGGGTGGGGAGGGTGGTTAGCTTACAGGGAAGTAGAGTGAACCAAGGGGCGAGGGGTTTCATCAAGGAGAAACAAACAGAACTTTCACACGTAGCCTGGCCAGTCATGAAACTGTTTTCAAAGCTTCTCTGATACGCACCGCACCCTCCTGTGCTCTTCTAACTGCCCTGGTGTCTGGCTGCGCATAACCAGCGGCCAGGCGATTGCCTCAACCCTCCCACTCCGCCATAAACTTCTCCCCCTTACATTCACAGATATTATGGAGCGCACAGCAAGCAGTAATACAGCGGAATATTGGTTTCGCTGATGTCTAACCGAGTCAGTAAACTGCGCCAGCGCGCTTTTGAACGTCCAAATGCACATTCTGCCATCATTCTGCACTTGCTCAGCCTGTAGTTGAACAGCTCCTGACTACTCTCCAGGCGCCTATGTATGGCTTCATGAGCCATGGCATTAAGGGGTAGGCTGGATCCCCAAGGAGAACTATAGGCATTTCAACATCCCCAACGGTTATTTTCTGGTCTGGGAAGAAAGTCCCTTCCTGCAGCTTTTGAAACAGACCAGAGTTCCTGAAGATGTGAGCGTCATGTACCTTCTCAGCCATCCCATGTTGATGTTGGTGAAATGTCCCTTGTGAGCCACCAGTGCTTGCAGCACTATTGAAAAGTACCCCTGCAGTTTATGTACTTGCTGCTTTGGTGCTCTGTGCCAAGATAGGGATATGGGTTCCGTCTATGGTCCCACCACAGTTAGGGAATCCCACTGCAGCAAAGCCATCCACTATGACCTGCACATTTCCCAGGGTCACTACCCTTGATATCAGCAGATCTTTGATTGTTGTTGGCTACTTGCGTCACAGCAGCCCCCACAATAGATTTTGTCCACTCCAAACTGAATTCCCAACTGACCAGTAGTTTGTCTGGCGTTGCAAGCTTCTACAGGGCTATTGCCACTCACCTCTCAGCTGTGAAGGCTGCTCTCATCTTGGTATTCATGCGCTTCAGGGCAGGGGAAAGCAAGTCACAAAGTTCCATGAAAGTGTCCTTTTGCAGCCACTGGGAATCGGTCCCAGACCTGCAACACTATGCGGTCCCCACCAGTCTGTGCTTGTTTCCCAAGCCCAGAATCGGTGTTCCACTGCATGAACCTGCCCCATTAGCACCATGATGCCCACATTGCCAGGGCCTGTGCTTTGAGGGAAGTCTGTGTCCATGTCCTCATCACTCTTGTCACCGCGTTGCCATTGCCTACTCGCTTTGCCAGGTTCTGGTGCTGCATATACTGCTGGATAATGTGCGTGGTGTTTAATGTACACCTAATTCCAAAGTGATCTGAGTGGGATCCAGGTTTGCCATGGTATGACGTCTGCACAGAAAAAGGTGCGGAACGATTGTCTGCTGTTGCTCTGACGGAGGGAGGAGTGACTGACAACATGGCTGACTGGGAATTAAAATCAACAAAGGGGTGGCTTTACATCAAGGAGAAACAAAAACAACTGTCACACAGAATGGCCCCCTCAAGGATTGAACTCAAAACTCTGGGTTTAGCAGGCTAATGCTCAACCCATTAAGCTATCCCTCCCTCTAGTATTTCAGGCAGACTTCATGGAGGGAGGGGGGGAAGCAAATGATACAAAACAAATCTGGTCTATTTCTTGTTTTGATCCACTCCAATTTATCTTTTACAACTTTGGCTGGCAGCAGACAGTGCAGAAGGACTGCTAGCCATTCCACATCTCCTGCCTGCTCACCATAAGATGTACAATAGCACTGCCTACAGGACTAAAGAGAATGACCTGGTCGAGTCACTCCTAATTTAGTCCTTGCACCCATATCTGCCCAGGCGCTCCTGACCGGCCTTACGAGGTGGCCAGGAGCACTTCAGACATGATGAGGATGGTTTTCAGGCCTATACACCATCTGTTGCCACAAGGCAATGGGTTGCTGCTTCTGTGTAGCAATGCAGTACCGTGTCTGCCAGCACCCAGGAGATGTAGGGTGACAGTGATCTGAGTGGGCTCCATGCTTGCTGTGGTATGGTGTCGGCACAGGTAACTTGGGGAAAAAAGGCGTGATAAACAATTGTCTGCCGTTGCTTTCGGAGGGAGGGAGGGCCTGATGACATGTACCCAGAACCACCCACGACAACGTTTTTTTTCCCCATCAGGCATTGGGGAGCTCAACCCAGAATTCCAATGGGTGGTGGAGTCTGCGGGAACTGTGGGATAGCTACCCACAGTGCAACACTCCGGAAGTCGATGCTAGCCTCGGTACTGTGGAAGCACTCCGCGACTTCATGCACTTAATGCAACTTAGAGCCTTTTGTGTGGGACCCCCACAATCGAATATATAAAACGATTTCTAAAAAAAACGACTTCTATAAATTCGACCTAATTTCGTAGTGTAGACATACCTGTGAAGAGTTACAAGGGGATTTCACAAAACTGGGGGTAAGCTGGGCAACAAATGGGAGATGAAATGAAATGTTGCTAAATACAAAAATAATACATATTGGATATCATAATCCAATTTTACATACAAAATGATGGGAAACTAAATTAACTGTTACCACTCAAGAAAGATTTGGAGTCATCATGGATACTTCTCTGAAAACATCCAGTCAATGTGCAGTGGCAGTCAAAAAAGCGAACAGAACGTAAGCACTATTAAGAAAGGGATAGATTAATAAGACAGAAAATATCATAATGTTACTATATAAATCCATGGTATGCATGTGATGTTGCAACCCCATAAATGCTTTATAGAAATATGTTTATACGTGTAAATATGACATAACTGTTTATGCTAGATATGCCATGTAACATATCGCTGCAAAGGTTATGTTTCTACTGAATGTATTCATCCTATTCGTACGCATGGATCATTTTATATCTGAAGTATGAGCATTGGCTCTATGCTTGTATTTAAAGCGTTTGCTGTAGGAAGCACATAAGAACTTTGGGAGATGCCAATTCACATCTGAGCTGTCCTGGGAACGTTCAAACAAACATGTGAACAATGGCGTCAGCCTGCGAAAAGCTGAATCATTCACAGATATGGGACTTGCCTAGGTGGGCTAGAGACTCCATCTTGTGGTTGTGATTTTGCACAGGACATCTGAGACTGTCCTGGGAATGTTCAAACTAACCTTGGCATATGGGCATCCATTCAGCAGTGAATGAAGGCCCCAAGTTCCAGCCTCTCTTCTCCTCTGTGCTTTTGCATGCGCAGGCTGGGATGTTCTGGTAGGTGTCCCGAGCATAGGTACCCAACTTCTCCTGGCGCCGATGGGTGCTCCGACCCCCCCAGCCCTGCCCCGACTCCACCCCTGCCCCGCTCCTACCCACCCCCATTCCACCCCCTTCCCCAAAGGCCCTGCCCCAACTCCGCCTCCTCCCTGCCCCATTGGACTCTTTCCCCAAATCCCTGCCTTGGCCCCCGCCTCTTCCACACCTCCTCCCCCTGAGCATGCCACATTCATGCTCCTCCCCCCTCCCTCCCACAGCTTGTTATGCCACAAAACAGCTGTTTCGTGGCGGCAAGCGCTGGGAGAGAAGCAGGAAAGGTGCACTCGGGAGGAGGCAGAGGCAGAGAAGAGGCAGAGGTGAGCTGGGGCATAGTGGAGACTTGGCTGCCGCTGGGTGCAGAACACCCACCAATTTTTCTCCATGGGTGCTCCAGACCCAGAGCACCCCCAGAGTCAGCGCCTATGGCTCCCGAGCAGGGCTGTGAGCCTGTAACGGGGCCCCAGTTGCATGCAGGAGCAAAGGGCGAGAGGGTATGTAGCAGCAGCAGCAGGGGTGGGGAGGAATGCAGAAGCTCCAGAAGCAGAAGGGTGCAGGCAGCACTAAGGCTGCCCTCAGGAGAGAGGGAGTCTCACCTCCTGCCATGAGAACTCCCTGGAGGGGTGTGCCACAGCCAGGCAAAGCTTTTGTGCTTCACAGAGCTGAGGTGAGGAGCCCTGGACAGCAGCTGGTCCCTCCTACTCTTTCCAGGAGCATCTGCCCCTGCTGCAGCTGCCTGCTTCCCCCCGTCAAGGCAGGTCTGCACCCATTCCAACCCTAGCCATTCTGACACTGGGGCTCCCGGTGGCTGACAGTGACAGCAATCGGGGTTGAACCATGAGCTTTCTGTGTCACCAGTTCTCCCCTTTCTTTGTGATACGCTTCAGATTTGATGTTAAAGCTGCAGTGCCTGGGGCCAAGCAAGCTCGGAAAAAGGCAGCTCTTACTTTGAGAAAACATTCCTTGTCCTGCTGGTTGCGGAGGAAGCTTGAGAACGAGAATATAGCCCGGAGCCACCCAGCAGCTCCAACCCCTGGCAGCAGAGAGGGCACCACGATGGGCGGGGTGATCACACTTCAGGGGTTTAAGCCAGTCCCACAATCTGACTGGAACAGGGACGTGAACCTGAACCAACCGGCTAAACGCTACAAGGAGGGCATCTGTGGCTGTGGGACTCTGGCCCTTAGCGTGTTTGGTCTGACTGGAAATGGGTCTGGTAACTCACTCGCGTATTCTGCAGGCATCGGTACCATTCCCAAACTGCTTGGGTCTCTCTGACTTCTCCGAAGTGCCAGTGAACCAGAAAATCCATCACGGCCCAGGTCTAGCAGCAATCAGCTCCCATTGGTGCCATCCCTGCACATCTGCAGCCAGGCCGGGGCCCAAGCCAGATACGGCAGTGTCCATGGTCACACCCTGTGCTCTCTGCCAGAACCTGCACCCAGCTCACCAGCAGCAGCAGGGCCAAGCCCTCCTGGAGGGCTCCGAAGCAGCCCATGAAGGCCAGCAGCAAGAGGGCCACATCCATAGTGCAGGCTGAGGCAGGGTCCCAGCGCTAAGGAGGGGCTTGGAGGTGACGATGGTCTGCAGCCACCCAGATCCCCATGCCCAGGAGGCAGACGCACCCCCCACTTGCAAAACACAGGGGAATCAATGGCTGCCGCGCCCTCCAGCTGCAGCGCCCGGGGTGAGGCTGTGTGCGCCCAGCTGATGTAATTTCCCCTTCACTCCCCGGCTGCTTTCAACTACCTGAAAGGGGGTTTCAAAGAGGATGGCTCTAGACTGTTCTCAATGGTAGCAGATGACAGAACGGGAGTAATGGTCTCAAGTTGCAATGGGGGAGGTTTAGATTGGATATTAGGAAAAACTTTTTCACTAAGAGGGTGGTGAAACACTGGAATGCGTTACCTAGGGAGGTGGTAGAATCTCCTTCCTTAGAGGTTTTTAAGGTCAGAGCTTGACAAAGCCCTAGCTGGGATGATTTAACTGGGTCTTGGTCCTGCTTTGAGCAGGGGGTTGGACTAGATGACCTTCTGGGGTCCCTTCCAACCCTGATATTCTATGATTCTATGATTCTATGGGACTGAGAACTGTGCTCGTCCCTGGCATGGGGATGGGAGTCATCACGGGTCCAACGTGGGGTGGGAGCATCCATAGTGCCAACTTCTTATGGCACCAGTGGGAGCTTGCCCCGGCACTGCCCCCATTCCAACCCCTTCCCCAAAGTCCCGCCCCAACTCCGCCCCCTCCCAGCCGCATTGGACCCCTCCCCAAATCCCCCGCCACGGCCCAGCCTTCTCCCCCTCCCTCCCAGCGCTTGCCACGCAAATCAGCTGTTTCACAGTGGCAAGCTCTGGGGGGGGGGGAAGCGGGCACGTGGCGCACTCAGGGGAGGAGGCAGAGCAGAGGCAGAGGTGAGCTGAGATGGGGGCGGGGTGGGGAGCTGAACCAATTTTTCCCAGTGGGTGCTCCAGCGCCGGAGCACCCACAGAGTCGGCACCTATGGGGGCATCCCAGAAACAGCTAACTTCATGCCAAGGGCACTTCACCCCCCCCCCCCCAAGGCTCTGCATGTGGGAGGGACCTGGAGGGAGGAGCTGGAACTGACCCCAGTTTGACCATAGCTGGGTATGGCTACAGTAGAGCCACCACCCTTGCAGGAGTTTGGGGGTCATTAGATCCCTGTAACCAGGGGCCCCCAGCCCAGCCATTCCTACTCTCAGTCCCCAAGGCCCAGATCCCCCTTCCCCAGCTGCCTGGCCCTGCCAGAAGTGACCTGAGGAGGGCTGGGCTGGGGCTGAACATCCCCCCAGTCCCTGCTGGGGCAGGGCCCCTGTGCCTACCCGTTACCCCAGACAGGGTGGAGCTGAGGGATAGCACTAACGCCAGCGCTGGAGCAAGTTTCCTCCCCCTGGGCTGCGCTCAGAGGGCCAAGGCAGAGGTGCTGAGACCTGCTCTGCCACAGGCTCTCCCAGCCCTGCCCGGCACCTGGGGGGGGTCGTGCTGTGCAGGGACAGCAGTGCCACAAGCTGGCAGCTGCCCTCAGCCTGAGCCTGCCCTGGGGCAGGGCCTAGCACAGCTGCAGGCAGAGCACACTTCCCCCGAGGACATAAGGGCATCCTGGGCCCAGACATGGCATCATGTAGTGCCCCTTGTTGTCACAGGCCAGAGAAGAGGGATTGCCGAGCAAGCTGAGCCCTGTGGGAGGGAACACTACCCCTGGGTGGGCTGATGGGCTCTGGAGAGACGTCCAGGCCCACCTCAGCCAGAAGAGCAGCAACCTCCATGTGGCACATTGAGAGCAGGTCAGTGCTGGGCAGTGGGGTGGGCTCCTAGGTTCCCAGGAGAGCTCTGAGCCCCCTGCACCCAAGGGGGAAAGTTGCCCCCTCTGGCATTCGTGTCAAGGTTTGGACTCCCACACACACCCATGGTGTGATGTTCTGCCAGTGCTGGGAGGGTCCCATCCCTGCTTATTCCCAGAGCCTGGTACCTCCCCGCAGGGAGACAGAGCCCATAAGTCTTCCACCCACTGCTCCGCCAGTCACTGCCACCTTGGCTTGGAGGCTCCTCCAGCAGGCCCAAGAGCTGCCAACTTCACGGGCAGAAGAGCAGGCATAGGCAAGGCAGCTCTGGGTTCAGCTGTCCTGGAGGATGGGAGTGCATGTGCCAGTGCTGCAAGGAACTAGGGAACAACTAGTCTGGTGGCTTCTCCAGTGGCAGCGTGAGAGCTGGCACTGCATGGTTCAGGCAGGTCATGCCCATAGTGCGGGCACTGGGACCCTTCTCACCCTGGCTCTGGAGTGCAGTGTAAAGGCATGTGACAAATGAATCAAGGGCCACCAGCCCGTGCCAGCACCTGTCCGGCCACACACACTTATGAGGCACCACGCACTGAACAAACGAACATCAGTACTTCAATGGCAGCCCGGCTTGCCTATCAGGGAGTACAGCCCGAACAACAGGGTGCCTGGGCACAGAAATGTGGGAATCGGAGCCGTGCAATGACTGGAGAGCCCTGCAGAGAGAGGTACAGGAAGGGATCAGCTGTGGCCAACCACTCCTGGTAAGGGGCTGATTCCCCACTCTGGCACTTTGAGTTGCAGAAGGTGGGGGACCACAAGGACTCTAAAAATTATACTGGCCACTCCAGGCTTGAAGTATTCCCAAGGTTACAAACTTTTCTCGACCTGTGGATTGGTAGATGCTGCCAACCACCCAAGTGCAGAACCACCTTTGAGAGCCCAGGAAAGTGTCACTTGGGACTTCCTTCCTTGTGGGGTACCCCAAGCCCCTATTCAAAACCAACCCCCCCCCCCAATCCAGGGAAGAGCTGAGAAAGAAAAAAGAAAAAAAGGAAGTCAGGTGTTGCTACCAGATAATTAAACAACGGCACAAACCTCTTAAGACACAAAAGTCCAATTCTGTTCTTAAAGTAAATTTTATTAATAAAAAAGAAAGAAGAATGAAATACATCTGGGGACTCAGGCTATTGCTAGATTTAAAGAGCAAACTACAAGGATTAAGCACCAGAATAGCTTTCTTGAGGTCCAGCTAAAGGTTACAAGCAAAACAAAAGCACCTGGGGTTAGCACAGAGGATTCCACAAGCCATAAAGGGATAAACCTAATTGCGTCTTTCTAGACATTTCCCGATCTACTGACATACTGGGGTTTTAAATGACTAGTTCTAGGTATGATACTGATGATATTTTCATACCTGGCCCAAGCTTCTTACAGCATAGCTGCTACCCTGCCATCGCCCAGGAGAACAGCCACAGACAGACAAAAGGGAAGTCTTCTCTCAATTTTAAAAAGTTCTAGCCTTCCCATTGGCTCTTTTGGCCAGGTGCCCACTTACTTCCTTTTACCTATGCATAGCAGTGAGACTTTTTAACCCTTTATAGGTAGAGCAATTAGGAACAGCTAGTAAGAGAGATTTTATAGCTACTAGCTGGCTGGGTATCCGTAAAAGGGCGCTACCCCTCCCCTTTCATTATCACGCCCCCCAAATCACACAGAATCAAAGTCTTGAAGAACTAAGTCTTCTCCACCGAAGAAGTTTTTTGTGTTAATCTTTTTGACTGTGTGAACCCACTTCAGTTGCAGCATTGGTCAGTCTGCAGGTGGAACCTCTGTCCCCAAATATATGGGTGGAGCTTCTCCAGAGCATACACCAGGGGTGGCCAACCCTGAGCCTGAGAAGGAGCCAGAATTTACCAATGTACATTGCCAAGAGCCACAGTAATACGTCAGCAGCTCCCCATTCGCTTTCAACCCCCTGCTCCCAGTGCTTCCCACCCACCAGCCAGCCCCGCCAATCAGCGCCTCCCTTCCTCCCCTCAATGTTTCATGGCATGCAGGAGTAGCTCTGGGGGAGGAGTGAGGGCACAGCAGCTCAGGGGAGGGGGTAGGAAGGGGTGGAGTTGGGCAGGCCTGTGGCAGAGCCGGGGGTTGAGCAGTGAGCACCCCCCCGGCACATTGGAAAGTTGGTGCCTGTAGCTCCAGCCCTCCCGGAGTCGGTGCCTATACAGGGAGCCGCATATTAACTTCTGAAGCGCCGCATGTGGCTCCGGAGCCACAGGTTGGCCACCCCTGCTCTAAATTTCTGTCAGACTATTTCCAAATAGCTCTCAGATTTCTGTTCTTGCAAGTTCTCTGCCACTTCATAGATGATCCACAAGATGGCAACCAGTGTATAACAAATTTCTTTGCTCCTCTTTTTATGTTTGGCTTCTGTTCATGTTCTCTGTGGGTGTATATAAATCTCTCCTCTGTTTTTTTCCAACCAAAGTGCATCCCGATGAAGTGAGCTGTAGCTCACGAAAGCTTATGCTCTAATAAATTTGTTAGTCTCTAAGGTGCCACAAGTACTCCTTTTCTTTTTCCAGGGGGGTATTTCTGCCTTACCCAGACTATTCATTGGAATCCCTTCCCATTTTACATAGTTTTTGTTGACTATTTCAAAGCTCTACCCTGCTGAGGGAAATGCAGGAGATCTCATTCTCCCCGGGGCCCGGGAAGGAAGGGGAGAGCAGAGCAATTCATATGCTATAAGGGACCACGTTGACAATCCTGGCCTGACCCACCCCCCCACCCCGCCCCCCAGGTCCAGAACCTCTTCCAAAAGCTGGATTAAAGCACGTCTTTTAGAAACATACCTAAGCTCCTTGCAAAGATTCCAAGGGATGGTGAGTGCACCGCCTCCCAGGAAAGATATCCAATGTTTATTCACCCTCATTTCAAGGGTGAATTGGTCTAACTTCAGCCTTGTTCTGAATTTGCCAGCAAAGGCTAAAGCCCCCCACTCTCAGATCTCTTTCCCACAAGGCAAGGACCTAGACACAGAGACCATGTCACATCTCAGTCATCTCTTCGACACACTGAACAAGCTGAGCTTACATCGTAAGACCTGTTTTCCAGATCTTGCATCATTTTTGTAGCCCTCCTCTGATGTGTCTCCAGCATTTCCACATCCTTCTTGGAAGGTGGCCCCAGGAGTGGACACAGTGTTCTAGTAATGGTATTCCCAATGCCATATATCTTCCCATCTTCCATTTGATAGTCCCCATTTTATACAGCCAAGGATTAGCCCTTTTGCCACAGCATTACACTGAGAGCTCAGGTAGAGGCAAATATCTCTGATGACCCCTAAGTCCTTCTTTGAGTCACTGCTTCCCAAGACAGAGGCTCCCCTCCTGTAGGTATAGCATCAATTCTCCGTTCCCCAAGTATTATCTTGCATTTGCTGTGTGTGACGGAGCGGATCAGCCCCACACTGGTACAGAGGGGGTTAATCCTTCCCTCCTAGCAGAAGCAGCCCAGGGCATAGTCCACCTGGAAGTGAGGTATAAAAGCCTGCAGAGCTGCTCAGTCAGGGTGGGACTGCTGGAGGCTTGATGCTCTCTTCAGCAGAAGAATGGTCGGCACCCCAGGATGCAGAGACCAGTCACTCTGCAGAGGATGCTGCAGATATGGTTGAATCTGAGGAAGGGGTAGGAAGTGACCCAGGGAGTCCTTAAAGGGGAATGGTGCTAAGACTGTTCAGGCTGGCATGTTTTTGGGAGGATCCCCATCGGACTAGTGCTGAGAACACACCACTAACAGGGTCCTGGAGAGGCCTGTAACTCCCCTTTCCTCTACGATTGCTGAGGGGGCAGAATCATGTCTTACAGCTTCTTACAGTTTGGCCCTTTAAGTCAGGGGTAAATAAATGAACCAGTTTCCTCTGGAAGTGCCCTGAATGCTTATCCGTAGATGAGAAGATCTCCTAATACATTGTTTCTTAAATTTTGGCAACCTGAGGACCCCCATTTTGATTTTAAAATTTCATGGACACCCAAGCTGGCTTCTAATTTTCCCCGGGGGTGTTCAAGGCCTGCTCAGCCCCAGGCCCCAACCCCCACTCCACCCCTTTCCCCAACGCCCTGCCCCTCCTCTTCCCTGCCTCTTTCCACCCCCTCCCCTGAGTGTTCCCTGTCCCCACTCCGCCCCCTCCCTCCCTCCCTTCCTCCCAGCTGTTCCACAGCATGCAGGAGGCACTGGGAAAGATGGGGAGGAGTTGATCAGCGGGGCCAGCAGCCAGTACCCTCACAGACCCCCAGGGGTCTGTGGACCCCAGTTTGAGAACCGCTGTCCTGATAGATAAGAGCTAGGTACTATTATTGGTGCTTATTCTACCTGGAAGCTAGTCTCCCACAATGACACAATTTCTCATAGTATTTTCTCTCTGTATTATTATTATTACAGAGATTGCCCAGCTGCTGGAATCCACATATTTGTGAGATCTCAGCTTTCATTCAAAGAAAGGTTCTAGATCTCATGATTGTAGAGAAAATCTTGAAAACATTTTTCTTAAATCTCATGATTTTGGGAGCCGGACTAACGCTTTTTGAATGCTGGGAGTTGACAACATTGGTTTAGGGTGCCTGATTTTAGGTTTGAAAATGCTGTCTGAAGAGTTTACTGAGGTTGGATTGTGCCCTGTGTTTGTGGAGTGGGGATTGGAAAAGCCCCTTGAGTTTCTCCTGGGGCTGGAGGGAGGAATGTAGGGAATTCAGAATGCTAGTGCTGCTGACTCTGGCAAATAATGCGATGTTGGTCCATGCTGCAGCCCGCTCTCACAATGACACTAAAAGCTCCAGCCATCATATTATTTTGTGGAAGCAAAACCAGCCTGAGACACTCCCCCAGACAGTTTCCTATAGCCAGATAGAATGTGCACTAAACTGCCAGCCCAGAGACCGAATCCCAGCTTTTGCATTGGTTTCTGCTAAGGGCATTGCTAATGAGCTACAGAGCCCATCACCTGTAGGTTACCAGTTTGGAACCTGCCCACCTCAGCAGGGATTAAAAATTGTGGTTGGTTTGCTGCTCAATGGAGAAGGTGAGCTGGTAACAGATGATGATAGGAAAGCAGAGCTGCTCAATGCCCACTTTGCTTCAGTCTTCGGAAGTCATCCACACTATTCTTTGTGAGAAGTTCCCATAGACAATAAAGGGGAAAGGATGCAGATCGGATAAGTAAGAACGTCAGAGATCTCTGACCAATCTGATGCATTCAAATCAGTGGGGCCGGCTACTGTTCGCCCAAGGGTACTGAAGGAATTAGCTAAAGAAAGCTCAGAGCCACTGGCAATAATTACAAACTCATGGATGACAGGAAGATCCCAGAAGACTGGAGAAGAGCTAATCTTTAAAAAAGGAGGAGCTGGGGAACTATAAACCAGTCAGCCTGACCTCAATACCTGGGAATTTACTAGAACAATGTATAAAATATTCAGTTTGCAATATCTGGAGGACGAAGGGGTGATCACTAGCAGCCAGCCTGGGTTTTACCAAGAACAAATCATGCCAAACCAGTTTAATTTCCTTTTTTGACATGGTAACTGGTTTGGCGGATAGGGAAATGCGGTGGACATAATATACCTGGACTTCAGCGAGGCTTCTGACACAGTCCTACATGACATTCTGAGAGGTAAGCTAGAGAAATGTGGGCTGGGCAGAATTATCATTAAGTGGATGCAAAGTGGTTAACAACTGCAAACAAAGACAGGTTTCAGAGTAGCAGCCGTGTTAGTCTGTATTCGCAAAAAGAAAAGGAGTACTTGTGGCACCTTAGAGACTAACAAATGTATTAGAGCATAAGCTTCGTGAGCTACAGCTCACTTCATCGGATGCATTTGCGCTGTAGCTCACGAAAGCTTATGCTCTAATAAATTTGTTAGTCTCTAAGGTGCCACAAGTACTCCTTTTCTTTTTGCAAACAAAGAGTAACTATTAATGGAATGATGTCATAGTGGAGGGAGGTTCAAGTGGGTTCCACAGGATCTTTCTGGGTCTGGTGTTTAACATCTTTTTATTAATGACTTGGGTGTGGCAAACTTGCAGATGACACAAAGCTGGGGGGGGTTGCCAACAGTTCGGAGGACAGAGCTAAAATTCAGAGGGAATGCGATAAATTGGAGAACGAGGCTATACACAGCAAAATTAAATTCAGCAAAGACAATTGTGAGGTGCTATACTATGGGAAGAAAAACCAAACGCACGGCTACAAAATGGAGTATAACCACCCAGCTTGGCGGCAGCACTGCTGAGAAGGATGAGTCAGCAATGAGATGCTATTGCAAGAAAAAAAGCAAATGCAATTTTAGGTTGCATTAACAGAAGCACAGCGTGCAAGTCATGGGAGGCGACAGTGCTGCTCTACTCAGCGCTGGTTTGGCCTCAGTATGGTGTATGGTGTCCAGTTTTGGTCACCGATGTCTAGAAAGGATGTAGAGAAGCTGAAAAGGATCCAGAGGCGAGTGTGACGAAGTGGGACTGTTCTTAATGTTTCCTCTGAATACTGTAGGGGTGCCTCAGTTTCCCCTATGCACGCTAATGGTTTTCAGATACTTGATACAGATAGAAAAGGAGTACTTGTGGCACCTTAGAGACTAACAAATTTATTAGAGCATAAGCTTTCGTGAGCTACAGCTCACTTCATCGGATGCATCCACGAAAGCTTATGCTCTAATAAATTTGTTAGTCTCTAAGGTGCCACAAGTCCTCCTTTTCTTTTTGCGAATACAGACTAACACGGCTGCTACTCTGAAACCTGTGTTGATACAGATAGAGTGCAAATAAGCGATGGTCACATAAACACCAACCTATACCGCAAACCTACTGACCACTATACTTACCTACATGTCCCCATATCTACTCGAGTGACACCGTCAGAGGACCCAACCACACCACCCACAAGAGCAGAGGCTCATTCACCTGCACGTCTACTAATGTGATGTGTGCCAGCAATGCCCCCCCGCCATGTACCTTGGCCACACCAGACAGTCCCTACGTAAAAGAATAAATGGGCACAAAGCGGCCAGCAGGAACGGTAACATACAAGAGCCAGCGGGAGAACACTTCCACCTCCCCGGACATTCCACAACAGGCTTGGAAATAGCCATACTTGAACCAACACCTTCGGAAACAGACTTCAAAGAAAACCAGCGGAACTAAAATTCATTGGCAAATCCAAGGCCATGAGGCTGGGCTGGAACAGGGCCTGGGAGCGGCTGGCTCGCTGCAGAGCAGCTTTGCCTCTCCTGGACTTGGCACCCCCCCCTTGGGAGCGGGCCACGCGCCCCCGGAAGCGGCCCTGCCAGCTCCGGCTCGCGGCGCGGGAGGGGCCCCGCCCGGCCCGTACAGCGCGCGCCTCGGGAACTCGCGCCTGCGGCGGCGCAGCCCCCACGCGCGAACGCCCTTACGGTGCCACCGACTCCTCGTTGCTGCCGCGGCGGCGGCCGAAGGCGGCGCCCGGGCCCGCCACAGAGCGGGCGCCGGGGAGCTGCTGGCTCGGGCCCAGAGGCGGCAGCGCAGCGTAGAGACCCCTCAGGGAGCGCCGGGGAAGCCCCTTCGCCGCAGGGCTGCCCGGGGGGTTGGGCACAACAAGTCCCGCCTGGGAGGCCGAGCTCCCCTCGCGGGGCCGCCGCGCCCCCGGCCTAGGCGGGAGTCCCGGGGCCCAGCGCTCCCCCGCCCCCCGTCCCGCCCCCAGGAGAGCCGAAGGCGGCAGCCGGGCTGAGGGAATCGGCCCCCAGCGCCGCGAGAGGAGGGGCGGGGCTAGAGAGCAGCTCCCAGCACAGCGCAGGCGCCCGTCGGCTGGACGTTGCGGCAAGCAGGCGGCACCAACGGCCCGGTGACTCCTGCAGCCAATCGCACTAACCCAGGGGAGACCTGCGACCAATCAGGAGGAAGCCCCTGCCTTGACCGCTGCAGCCTTACGCCCACTCGTAGCGGAAGTGCTGGTGCCCCGAGTCACGTGGCGTGTAGGCTGAGCCGTGCTTCTTGCGGCGGAAGTGGCGTAACGCCGAGGGCTCCTTCCGGTGTTGCCGCCGCCGCCGCCGCCCGGGATGTAGGAGCCGGTGAGTGCGGGCGCTGGGGGGAGGGGCGCGGACCGGGCCGACGCGTCTCACGGTCCCGCTGCGGCTGTTGGCCCGGGGGCCGCCTCTCCGCGGTGCTGGAGGCCTCCTCGGGCCGCGCGTGACCTGCCCCCGCCGGGGTGACCCCTCGCCCCGCTTCCCCGAGCAGGGCCCGGCGAGCGGCGAGCGGCGGCTGGGTGCCCGGGTGCCCGGGGGTAGCGGCCCCTCGAGCCGGGGACGTGCTTATTGCTGCGGCCTGAGCGCGGAAGCAGGACAGTCCGAGGAGGCGCCGGGCGCTGGTGGGGGAGACCCGCTTGCGAGCCGCACGGGGGCCCGCGGGCCCGGCCACGTCAGCGGTGCTCCGGCTGCGCTGCTTCTGGGCTCGGCCCCCCGCTGCCCCGCGGGGACCCGCCGGGGCTGCTTCCGGTGTTGGGGGTCCGGGCTTGGGAACAGTCCGTGGAGCAACCAGAGGGTCTAAAGACTTCTTACATTCGAGCCGCATGTTTTTATTTCACTTACTGAAAGGCATCCGTGGCAGAGACACGGTGGGGGAAGTAATGTCTTTTATTGGGCCGACTTCTGCTGGTTGAGACACCAGCTTTTAAGCCACTTAGACCTACAAAACTTGTCTCGCTCGCTAACAGACCTTGGTCCAATAGAAGATATTACCTCAGTCACCTTGTCTCTCCAGTGTCCTGGGACTGACACAGTTACACTGCGTGGAAGGCATCTGTGTCCTGCAATGAAATGACAAAGAGAACATGCTGAGAAATGCAAAGCCAGCGCCCCTAAAGATGTGAGGCATCCCCCATCCAAATGGAGCCAATTTCCAGCAACCCAAAGAATGGGGATGGCCCCATGTCAGACCCTGAAAATAAAGGGAATGGCTTAAAAAGCATAAGAATGGCCATATTGGGTCAGACCAATGATCCAAACCAGTTACTGATACGTGAAAGGACCTTCCCTCTTATCCCACGACAGCTGACTTTGCTTAAGGGCCTGTGGTGAGGAACCTTGTCGAAGGTTTTCTGAAAGCCCAAGTGCACGACATCCACCTCGTATTGACTGGATACATGTCACCTCAGGACAGGTTGCAGAAGAAGTTTCTTAACACCTTAAATGACTGCTCCTTGGAGCAGCTAGTCCTGAAACCCATAAGAAGAGAAGCAATTCTTGGTTTAGTTCTAAGTGGAGCATAGGATCTGGTCCAAGAGATGAATATAGCTGTACCACTTTGTAATAGTGACCCTAATATAATTAAATTTAACATCCCTGTGGTGTGAAAAACACCACAGAAACACAACACTGTAGCATTTAATTTAAAAAAGGAGGACTTCACAAAAATGAGGAAGTTGAGTTAAACAGAAAATAAAAGGTACAGTAGAATCATAAAAAGAAAAGGAGTACTTGTGGCACCTCAGAGACTAACATTTTTTGAGAGTGTGTGGCACAAGCTGTCAGCATAGTCTGTGTGGTATGTAGATTGTAATGGATTTTTTACCTTCAGTCCTTTCGGTATGATGTCCATCTGTTTGCATTTGGAGAGGAAGATGATGTCTGTCTGTATCTGTACGAGTTTTTTCAAGAAGTTGACAGATTTCCACTCTATACGGCTAAATTCAGTGCCTTGCATAATGACAGGTTTCATAGTAGCAGCCGTGTTAGTCTGTATTCGCAAAAAGAAAAGGAGTGTACTTTTCTTTTTGCGAATACAGACTAACACGTCTGCTACTATGAAACCAGTAGAATCATAGAATATCAGGGTTGGAAGGGACCTCAGGAGGTCATCTAGTCCAGCCCCCTGCTCAAAGCAGGACCAATCCCCAATTTTTGTCCCAGATCCCTAAATAGGATTGAACTCACAATCCTGGTTTTAGCAGGCCAATGCCCAAACCACTGAGCTATCCCTCTCCCCCCCCCCCCCAGTGCCAAAAGTGACATCCCTGCAAGCTATATGGAAGCTTTTTAAAGACACTGTAATAGAGGCTCAACTTAAATGTGTACCCCAAATTTAAAAACCTAGTAAGAGAACCAAAAACATGCCACTGTGACTAAACAACAAAGTAAAAGAAGCAGAGAGAGGCAAAAAGGCATCCTTTAAAAAGAGGAAGCTAAATCCTAGTGAGAAAAATATAAGGAGCATATACTTTATATACATATAAAGGAGCACATACTTCTGGTAAATAAAATATAAAAATATAAATAGAAAGGTCAAAAAAGAATTTGAAGAACAGCTAGCTAAGGGCTTAAAAAGTAGTAGCAATTTTTTTTTAAGTACATCAGAAACAGGAAGTTTGCTAAACAACAAGTGAGGCTACTGGAAGATAAAGGAGCACTCGATGAGAAGGCCATTGCGGAGAAACTACATGAATGCTTTGCAACCTGAGCCATTCTTTTTAGGTGACAAATCTGAGGAACTGTCCCAGATTAAGATGTTATTAGAGGAGGTTTTGGAACCAATTGATAAACTAAACAGTAGTAAGTCACCAGGACCAGATGGGATTCAGTCTAGAGTTCTGAAGGAACTCAAATGTGAAATTGCAGAACTATTAACTGTAGTTTGTAACCTATCATTTAAATCAGCTATCCTCCAGTCATTTGATATAGAAGCTAATGTGACCCCAATTTTTATTAAGGGCTCCAGAGGTGATCCTGGCAATTATGGGTCAGTAAGCCTGACTTCAGTACTGGGCAAACTGGTTGAAACTATAGTAAAGAGCAGAATTGTCAGACACATAGATGAACATGATTTGTGGAGGAAGAGTCAACATGTTTTTTGTAAATGGTGAGGCATGATTTCCCTTCTACCAGAATTCTTTGAGGGGGTCAACAAGCATGTGGACAAGGGGGATCCAGTGGATACAGTGTACTTAGATTTTCAAAAAGCCTTTGACAAGGTCCCTCACCAAAGGCTCTTAAGCAAAGTAAGCTCTCATGGGATAAGAGGGAAGGTCCTCTCATGAATGGGTAACTGGTTAAAAGATAGGAAACAAAGGGGAAGAATAAATAGTCAGTTTTCAGAATGGAGAGGGGTAAATAGTAATGTCCCCCAGGGATCTGTTCTGGGATCAGTCCTATTCAACATATTCATAAATGATCTGGAAAAAGGGGTAAACAGGGAGGAGCAAAATTTGCTGCTGATACAAAACTACTCAAGATAGTTAAGTCCCAAGCAGACTGCACATCTCTACAAAAGGGTCTCACAAAACTGGGTAACTGGGCAACAAAATGGCAGATGAAATTCAATGCTGATGAATGCAAAGTAATGCATGTTGGAAAACATCATCCCAACTATACATATAAAATGATGGGGTCTAAATTAGCTGTTACCACTCAAAAGAAAGAGATCTTGGAGTCATTGTGGATAGTTCTCTGAAAACATCCACTCAATGTGCATCAACAGTCAAAAAAGCAAATGGAATGTTGGGAATCATTAAGAAAGGGATGGATAAGATAGAAAATATCATATCGCCTCTATATAAATCCATTGTATGCCTACATCTTAAATATTGCATGCAGATGTGGTTACCCATCTCAAAAAAGGTGTATTGGAAAAGGTTCAGAAAAGGGCAACAAATATTATTAGGTTTCAGAGTAGCAGCCGTGTTAGTCTGTATTCGCAAAAAGAAAAGGAGTACTTGTGGCACCTTAGAGACTAACAAATTTATTTGAGCATAAGCTTTCGTGAGCTACGGTCCGATGAAGTGAGCTGTACTCCTTTTCTTTTTGCAAAAATTATTAGGGGTATGGAACAGCTTCCATATGAGAAGAGGTTAATAAGACTGGGACTTTTCAGCTTGGAAAAGAAACAACTAGGGGAATATGATAGAAGTATATAAAATCATGACTTTTGTGTAGAGAATAAATAAGCAAGTGTTATTTACTACTTCTCATTACACAAGAACTAGGGGTCGCCCAATGAAATTAATAGGCAGCAGGTTTAAAACACACAGAAGGAACTATTTTTTTCACACCACACACAGTCAACCTGTGTGAACTTCTTGCCAGAAGATCTTGTGAAGGCCAAGACTATAACAGGGTTCAAAAAAGAACTAGATAAATTCATGGAGGATACGTCTATCAATGGCTATCAGCCAGGATGAGCAGGGATGGAGTCCCTAACTTCTGTTAGTCAGAAGCTGGAAATGGGTAACGGGATGGATCACTTGATGATTCTGCTCTGTTCATTCCCTGTGGGGCACCTGGTGTTGGCCACTGTCAGAAGACAGGATACTGGGCTAGATGGACCTTTGGTCTGACCCAGTATGGCCGTTCTTATGGTTCACTGTCTCACCTTTGTCCATATGATTGTTGAATCCCTCAAAGAATTCTAAGAGATTGGTGAGGCATGATTTCCCTTTACAAAAGCCATGTTGATTTTTCCTCAACAAATAGTGTTCCTCTATGTGCCTGGTAAATCTGTTCTTTCCTATAGTTTCAACCAATTTGCCTGGTATTGAAATAAGACTTACCAGCCTGTAATTGCCGGGATCACCTCTGGAGCCTTTTTCAAATATTGGCATCACTTTAGCTATCCTCTAGTCATCTGGTAAAGTAACTGATTTAAGTGATAGATTACACACCAGTTAGTAGGTCTGAAATTTCCTATTTGTTTTTCTTCAGAACTCTAGAATGAATACCGTCTGCTCCTGGTGATGTATTACTGTTTAACATATCTGTTTGTTCCCAAACCTCTTCTAATGACACCTCCATCTGGGAAAGCAGTCATCGAAAGGCCAGCTGAAATGCATGGCGATTGCAGCCAGGGCTGAGCATCTTATTGAACACATGCTGAACAGAGGATTGAACCTACCAGCCAGATAGTGCTGCAAGAAATGGGAGTGTGGTGGGAGGGGTCTTGGGGCTATACCCATGTGAGAATCCTAGCTCCATTGGCATCTCCATGTGTCTTCTATACTAGTCAGAAGCTGATATGAATCTGATAGGTTTGAAGCTCTGGCCCCTTCAGCTACTGTTTTGGAGTTAGCTTCACTCCTCTATTCCCCCGCCCATCACCATCTCTTTTGGGGATCTTTCTCCCTGACCATTAACTCCAGTGCTCCCTGCTGCTGCTAATAACTTTCCTAAGGGTATGTCTACGCTACGAAATTAGGTCGAATTTATAGAAGTCAGTTTTTAGAAATCATTTTTATATAGTCGACTGTGTGTGGCCCCATACAAAATGCTCTAAGTGTGTTAACTCGGCGGGGTGCTTCCACAGTACCGAGGCTAGCCTCAGCTTCTGGAGCGTTGCACTGTGGATAGCTATCCCACAGTCTCCGCCGCCTGTTGGAATTCTGGGTTGAGATCCCAATGCCTAATGGAGCAAAACATGGTCGCGGGTGGTTCTGGGTACATGTCGTCAGGCCCCTCCCTCCCTCCGTGAAAGCAACAGCAGACAATCATTTTGCGCCTTTTTTCCTGCGTTACCTCTGCAGACGCCATACCACGGCAAGCATGGAGCCTGTTCAGCTCACCGTCACCGTACGTCTCCTGGGTGCTGGCAGACACGGTACTGCATTGCTACACAGCAGCAGCAACCCATTGCCTTGTGGCAGCAAACTGTGCAATAGGCCTGATAACCATCATCATCTGTCCGAGTTGCTCCTGGCCACCTCGGTAAGGCCGGTCAGGAGCGCCTGGGCAGACATGGGCACAGGTACTGAAATAGGAGTGACTCGACCAGGTCATTCTCTTTAGTCCTGCCGGCAGCCCTATTGCACCATCTTCTGCCGGGCAGCCAGGAGATGTGAATGGTTAGCAGTCCTGTTGCACTGTCTGCTGCCAGCCAAAGATGTAAAAGATAGATGGAGTGTATCAAAACAAGAAATAGACCAGATTTGTTTTGTATTCATTTGCTCCTCCCTCCCTCCATGAAATCAACGGCTGACAGTCATTTCGGTGAGGTCTGTCAGGGGCACCTTGAAAGGTTTAATGGAGATTCAGTCCTGCCTGAAATACCGGAGGACGGATAGCTTAGTGGGTTGAGTATTGGGTTGAGCATTGGCATGCTAAACCCAGGGTTTTGAGTTCAATCCTTGAGGGGACCATTCTATGTGACAGTTATTTTTGTTTCTCCTTGATGTAAAGCCACCCACTTGGTTGATTTGAATTCCCTGTAAGCCATGTCGTCAGTCACCCCTCCCTCCATCAGAGCAACGGCAGATAATCATTCCACACCTTTTTTCTGTGCAGACGCCATACCACGGCAAGCATGGAGCCCGCTCAGATCACTTTGGCAATTAGGAGCACATTAAACACTATGCGCATTATCCAGTAGTATATGCAGCACCAGAACCTGGCAAAGCGAAACCGGGTGAGTAGGCGACGTCAGCATGGTAACGAGAGTGATGAGGACATGGACACAGACTTCTCTCAAAGCACGGGCCCTGGCAATGTGGGCATCCTGGTGCTAATGGGGCAGGTTCATGGAGTGGAACACCGATTCTGGGCCTGGGAAACAAGCACAGACTGATGGGACCGTATAGTGTTGCAGGTCTGGGATGATTTCCAGTGGCTGTGAAACAGCTACCGGTCAGTCAGGAATCAATTTGGAGTGGGCAAATCTACTGTGGGAGCTTCTGTGATGCAAGTAGCCAACGCAATCAAAGATCTGCTGATATCAAGGGTAGTGGCCCTGGGAAATGTGCAGGTCATAGTGATGGCTTTGCTGCAATGGGATTCCCTAACTGTTTTGGGGCCATAGACGGAACCCATATCCCTATCTTGGCACCGGAGCACCAAGCAGGTGAGTACATAAACCGCAAGGGGTACTTTTCAATGGTGCTGCAAGCACTGGTGGATCACAAGGGACATTTCACCAACATCAACATGGGATGGCGGGGAAAGAAACATGATGCTTGCATCTTCAGGAGCTCTGGTCTGTTTCAAAAGCTGCAGGAAGGGACTTTCTTCCCAGACCAGAAAATAACCGTTGGGGATGTTGAAATGCCTGTAGTTCCCCTTGGGGACCCAGCCTACCTCTTAATGCCATGGCTCATGAAGCCATACACAGGCAGCCTGGTCAGTAGTCAGGAGCTGTTCAACTATACGCTGAGCAAGTGTAGAATGGTGGTAGAATGTGCATTTGGATGTTTAAAAGCGCGCTGGCACAGTTTCCTGACTCTGTTATACCTCAGTGAAACCAATATTCCCATTAAGAAAAGGAGTACTTGTGGCACCTTAGAGACTAACAAATTTATTAGAGCATAAGCTTTCATGAGCTACAGCTCACTTCATCGGATGCCGAAAGCTTATGCTCTAATAAATTTGTTAGTCTCTAAGGTGCCACAAGTTCTCCTTTTCTTTTTGTGAATACAGACTAACACGGCTGCTACTCTGAAACCAATATTACCATTGTTATTACTGCTTGATGTGCGCTCCACAATATCTGTGAGAGTAAGGGGAGACCTTTATGATGGGGTGGGAGGTTGAGGCAAATTGCCTGGCCGCTGGTTATGTGCAGCCAGACACCAGGGTGGTTAGAAGAGCACAGGAGGGTGTGGTGCGCATCAGAGAAGCTTTGAAAACCTGTTTCATGACTGGCCAGGCTAGGGTGTGAAAGTTCTGTTTGTTTCTCCTTGATGAACCTCCCCCCCCCCCTTGGTTCACTCTACTTCCCTGTAAGCTAACCACCCTCCCCACTCCTTCGATCACCGCTTGCAGAGGCAATAAAGTCATTGTTCACATTCACGCTTTCTTTATTAATTCATCACACAAATAAGGGGATAACTGCCAAGGTAGTCCGGGAGGGATGGTGGAGGAGGGAAGCACCAGGTGGGGTGGTGGAGGAGGGAAGGACAAGGCCACACAGCACTTTAAAAGTTTAAAACTTATTGAATGCCAGCCTTCTGTTACTTGGGCAATCCTCTGGGGTGGAGTGACTGGGTGGCTGGAGGCCCCCCCACCGCATTCTTGGGCGTCTGGGTGAGGAGGCTATGGAACTTGGGGAGGAGGGCGGTTGGTTACACAGGGGCTGTAGCGGTGGTCTGTGCTCCAGCTGCCTTTCCTGCAGCTCAACCATACGCTGGAGGATATTAGTTTGATCCTCCAGCATCCTCAGCATTGAATCCTGCCTCCTCTCATCAAGCTGCCGCCACCTATCATGTTCAGCCCGCCATTTACTCTCTTCAGCCCGGCACCTCTCCTCCCGGTCATTTTGTGCTTTCCTGCACACATTCGTCTGTGCTCTGTCTGTGTGGGAGGACAGCATGAAGTCAGAGAACATTTCATTGCGAGTGTGTTTTTTTTTTCGCCTTCTAATCTTCGCTAGCCTCTGGGAAGGAGAAGATCCTGTGATCCTTGAAACAGATGCAGCTGGTGGAGAGAAAAAAAGGGACAGCGGTATTTAAGAAATTTTATAGAACAATGGGTGCGCTCTTTCATGGTAAACCTTGCTGTTAACACTACATACATAGCACATGCGCTTTCGTTACAAGGTCGCATTTTGCCTCCCCCCACCGCGTGGCTAACCGCTCCCCGTGGCTAACAGCGGGAACGTTTCTGTTCAGCCACAGGCAAACAGCCCAGCAGGAACGGGCACCTCTGAATGTCCCCTTAAGAAAAGCACCCTATTTCAACCAGGTGAGCATGAATGATATCACTCTCCTGACGATAACAGAGAGAGATATAGAACGGATGTTATTTGAACGCCAGCAAACATACACTGTAATGCTTTGTTCTGCAATGATTCCAGACTACGTGCTGCTGGCCTGGCATGGTAAAGTGTCCTACCATGGTGGACGGAATAAGGCTGCCCTTCCCAAAATCTTTTGCAAAGGCTTTGGGAGTACATCCAGGAGAGCTTTATGGAGATGTCCCTGGAGGATTTCCGCTCCATCCCCAGACAGGTTAACTGACTTTTCCAGTAGCTGTACTGGCCGTGAATGCCAGGGCAAATTAATCATTAAACATGCTTGCTTTAAACCATGTATACTATTTAAAAGGTACGCTGACCAGAGGTCCCTTCTTCACCTGGCAGGTCCGGAGGCAGCCTTGGATGGGTTCCGGGGGGGTACTGGCTCCAGGTCCAGGGTGAGAAACAGTTCCTGGCTGTTGGGAAAACTGGTTTCTCTGCTTGCTTGCTGTGAGCTGTCTACAACCTCATCATCATCATCATCTTCCTCATTTCCCCAAACCTGCTTCCGTGTTGCCTCCCTCTCCATTGAAGCCGTCAAAGTACAGGGTTGGGGCAGTGGTGGCTGAACCCCCTAAAATGGCACGTAGCTCATCATAAAAGCGGCATGTTTGGGGCTCTGACCCGGAGCAGCCATTTGCCTCTCTGTTTTTCTGGTAGGCTTGCCTCAGCTCCTTAAGTTTCACGCGGCACTGCTTTGGGTCCCTGTTATGGCCTCTGTCCTTCATGCCGTGGGAGATTTTGACAAATGTTTTGGCATTTCGAAAACTGGAACAGAGTTCTGATATCACGGATTCCTCTCCCCATACAGTGATCAGATCCCATACCTCCAGTTCGATCCATGCTGGAGCTCTCTTGCAATTCTGGGATTCCATTGTGGTCACCTCTGCAGATGAGCTCTGCACTCACCTGCAGCTTGCCACGCTGGCCAAACAGGAAATGAAATTCAAATGTTCGCAGGCCTTTTCCTGTCTACCTGGCCAGTGCATCTGAGTTGAGAGTGCTGTCCAGAGTGGTCACAATGGAGCACTCTGGAATAGACGGTATTGGCCTCCGGGAGCTAATTGCGTCCACATTCAACTCAGCAAGACTGATTTCAGCGCTAATCCCCTTTTTGGGGGTGGAGTAAATCGGTTTTAAGAGCCCTTTAAGTCAAAAAAAGGGCTTTGTCATGTGGATGGATGCAGGCTTAAATCGATTTAATGCTGCTAAATTCAACCTCAACTCCTAGTGTAGACCAGGGCTTAGTAGCAGCAGTATACTGAAATTCACCCAACTCTTGACATTTCATTGCTGTGGGCAGAGCTCTGACTAGTAGCATTGATTAGTCTTGTCACTTTCACTCTGCCGCTGCTTGTCAAGTGAAGGGTACCAGAGAGGTGCTAGAGCCGTCTGTGTGCAGGCTCAGGAGTGCAATGCCACATCCTTACATTCTTTGTATTTAGAAAGATGTTTTATTTTCCCCCCTCACAACCATAAAGACTAAAAACTTATTTTGCAAATTCTATAGGATTGATAGTTAAGCCCTTGCACTCACACGGAAGTGTTCCCACTCCTCACTGGGGAGGAGGCGGCAAGAGCATCTTTCAAGGCCTGAATGTACCTGATGGGGACCCTGACCCTGCAAGCGTGAATCCTGCAAACAAGGATGCTCAATGGAGTTCTGGCAAGTCCCATTAAGTCTGCCTTTGCGTGGTCTTGGCCCCTGACTCCTAAGGAGTGAGAACGGACCCAGTCCAGCAGCTAACTGTGTTGTACAGGGAAAGAAGAGCTCATTCAGGTACTCCAGGGTGTAGGAATAGCAGAGTTGGTTATTTTTTCTTAATTTACTCTTTTCTCCACTTACATTATTGGGCAGTGTCAGCTGTTTGTGCATAAGGAGGCAAGATATTAGAGTTCGAATGGCCTCCCAGACTTTGCTGAGAGAGCATTTCTGTAATACTCATTGCTGTATTTATGCGTAGTCTGGTGGTCTCCTTTGGACTCATAACTCTAACCCGAGGCACCAAGGCCCTTCAGAGAGTTGCCCAAATCTCAGATCTGTGTATTGGTTGGGGATAGAGCAGAGCTGGCTGGCTTCTTGTGCTTGAAACAGTTCCTAATGGTTTGACTCTTTGCTTGGACATTAGAAAAGCCATGTGTATTCATAGAAACCAGGGTATTCCAGGGTCCAGGAGAGGATTGTGCCCAAAGCAAAGAAAAGGTTTCTGGAGAGAAGAACAAACAGTCTTTGTGTGCTCACTCTGCCCAACTGATGGGCTGCAAAACTGTCAGGGATGCCTATAGGCCCAAGCACAAAACATACTTGCTCAATTCCTGTCATGATGGAAAACTTAACATCTTGTTCACCCATAAAGAGATGCCTTGTCCTGGCTGAGTAGAATTAATGCATAAGCCAGCTCTGCACATGACAGCCTATGGACTCAGATCCCTGGACTGGTGTCTCCTTTTGTTTTGGGCTCTGATTCATTGGCTGTTTTGTGCTGAATAAGATCTGGAACCTTTTGTGAAACATGCGACTATCATGCAGCTGGGTTAGGATACTGGGGCTTGTGCATTGCATTCAAGGGTGCTAAAAGAGTTGGCGGATGTGACTGGCTCTTATCTTTGAAAACTCATGGCGATCGAGGGAGGTCCCGGACGACTGGAAAAAAGGCTAATGTAATGCCCTTCTTTTAAAAAAAAGGAAGGAGGATCCGGGGGACTACAGGCCAGTCAGCCTCACCTCAGTCCCTGGAAAAATCATGGAGCAGATCCTCAAGGAATCAATTCTGAAACACTTAGAGGAGAGGAAAGTGATCAGGAACAGTCAGCATGAATTCACCAAGGGCAAGTCATGCCTGACTAATCTAATTGACTTCCATGACGAGATAATTGGCTCTGTGAATGAGGGGAAAGCAGTGGACATGTTTTCCTTGACTTGAACAAAGCTTTTGATATAGTCTCCCACAGTATTCTTGCTAGCACGTTAAAGAAGTATGGGCTGGATGAATGGACTATGTGATGATCTAGCCAGCTTTCTATCCGTTTTAATCAACGGGTAGTCACTATCAATGGCTCCATGTCTAGTTGGCAGGCAGTATCAAATGGAGTGCCCCAGGGGTCGGTCCTGGGGCCAGTTTTGTTCCATATCTTCATTAATGATCTGGAGGATGGTGTGGATTGCACCCTCAGCAAGTTTGCAGATGACAGTAAACTGGGAGGTGTGGTAGATACGCTGGAGGGTAGGGTTAGGATACAGAGGGCCCTAGACAAATTAGAGGATTGGGCCAAAAGAAATCTGATGAGGTTCAACAAGGACACGTGCACAATCCTGCACTTAGGATGGAAGAATCCCATGCACCGCTACAGACTAGGCACCGAGTGGCTAGGCAGCAGTTCTTCAGAAAAGGACCTAGGCGTTGCAGTGGACAAGAAGTTGGATATGAGTCAACAGTGTGCCCTTGTTGCCAAGAAAGCTAATGGCATTTTGGGCTGTATAAGTAGGAGCATTTCCATCAGATCGAGGGACGTGATCGTTCCCCTCTATTTGGCATTGGTGAGGCCTCATCTGGAGTACTCTGTCCGGATTTGGGCCCCACAGCACAAGAAGAATATGGAAAATTGGAAAGCGTCCATCGGAGGGCAACAAAAATGATCAGTGGGCTGGAGCACAAGACTTATGAGGAGAGGGTGAAGGAACTGGGATTGTTTAGTCTGCAGAAGAGAGGAGTGACAGGGGATTTGATCGCTGCTTTCAACTATCTGAAAGGGGGTTCCAAAGAATCATAGAATATTGTCCCTGATCTGAACTGCTCAGAACGTAAGACCTGCCCCCATGGACTTCAGCGAGTGCAGGACCAACACTAAGGCCATGACTACACATACAGAGCACTCCCATCGGCATAAAAGAACCACCTCTGCAAGTGACAGAAGCTCTCCTGTCAACGTAGTGCTGTGCACACTGGCACTTATGTCAGTGCAACTTATGTTGCTCAGGTGGGTGGAAAATTCACAGCCCTGAGCGATGTAAGTTTTGCCGACCTTCGCAGTATCGTAGACATAGCCTAAGATAACTAAGATGGATTTCTAACAGAGGGATGCTTTGCATAAGCTACAGGTGGTGGCATGATATTTGTAGGCTTCCTGAAGATGTATTTTTCCCTGGGTTTGGAAGAGAGGGCGAATGCTTGTCACCCTGGGGTAAGAAAGTAGCATGGGGGTCAGATGCCAACGGTGTGATCAGGGTGGCTCTCATGAGTGAGGGCTGAACAGCATAGATAGCTGTCAGGCCAGCATCCCCTGTGTCTACATCCTGAGCTACACCAGCGTGAGCCCCTGAGCAATCCTGCTTCTTGGTCTTCTCCTGAGTGGAAACGGGCAGCCATGCCAAACCATGCTGGTTTTGTCATGGGACGTGATCTTGGCTAGTAAATAGAATGAGGCTGAAATCCTCATCCCTTCTGTCCACACAATGTTACTTAGCACTTCTCTAGTCATGTTCACAGGCAAAGCGCTATACAAACACTGCTACTCAAACGTATCATGAATTGGGCATATTAGTATCACCTGTGTCCTGTGGAGGGGGAAACTAAGGTTCCAAGAGACTGAGACTTGGTGGAAGCCAGCAAGGGAGCCTGTGGCAGAGCTGGGATCCTGGTGGCTCTGGTCTCCTGCGTTAACTGCTAGACCATGGGGTTTGGTCCACCTCTCTGGAGAGAGTCTCTCCGCATGGCTTATAATGATAAACATATTTTCTTAAGCAGTGTTTGGTGAACATTTCCCTTCTCACCTAACATCTCTGCCTTCTGATTTTCCATTGCCCATTTAAAGGGCACCCCCAAGTCCTCTCCTCTCTTCAGACTGTGGGGTTCCACTTGGATGGTTTGTGGCAGATTCCCGTGAAAACTCTGCTTTTGCCTAATCCTGTGTTTAGAAATTCCAGTCCAGCGTGGCAGTATCCCGCAAACCAAAGTTGCTGCCCTGGTAGGCCCACCCTCTCATGACACTGTTGATACAGCACAGAAGGTTGTGGCTGCCATCTTGGGTTTGCTTCCTCTGGGAGCTGAGATTCCCTGAGCTTCTTTTAAAGCTTGGCTTTCTGCTACCAAGGCAGACTGGAATGGAGACAAAAGGGCCTGAAGCCAGGGAGAAGGGATTCCAAATTGGGGGTGATGGGTTGCTGCCCCCCAGGGTGCCATCTCATGTACTGGGGTACCACTGAGCCCACTGGTTACACTAGTCTCGATTCCTTTACACTGCACTGCTGAGCCAGGCCATCAAGCCTCCTCCAGCACACACACATAGATAGGGCCACACCCAGCTGCAGAAAGACATGGACACTGAGATCAGCTCTGTGTGGGAAGACTCAATTCAGGAATTGCCCAGCACTCACGTGCATGCCCCCTCTGGAGTGTAAGCCCAGAATTGTATTGTCTTGCGCTGCACAGAAATCTGTACAGTGTAAACTCAGGAAATCTGCCCCCTTCCTCAGTGTGGAGGAAGATATGCACAGCTTTTTGCCCCCCTAGTTATGAATTCCACAAACTGGTTTCAGAATAAACAAAAGTAAGCTTATTTACTACACAAGATAGATTTTAAGTAATTATAAGGGATAGCAAACAGATCAAAGCAGACTACCTTAGTAAATAAACAAAAATGCAAACTGATTTTAACGCACTAGATAGGTAGGATATAAATGAGCAAATTCTCACCCTGAGCGATAAACAGGCTGGCAGATTCTTAAGGCACAAGTTGCCTTGGCTTTCATACACAGGCTAAAGATCCTTCTAGCCTGGGACCATCACTTCCCACAGTTCAGTCCTTGCCCCTCAGGTGTTTCCAGATGTGTTGTTGCAGGGAGAGTGTGGTACCCTCATGATGTCACTATCCTGCTTTTATATCTTCTTCCCACTTGCTGGAAAGCTCTTTTACTGTGACCTGGGTCAAATATTGTGTAGTACTCTCTGAGAGTTTTCTGTTGTACACAGTTCCTGGGGTAATCCTTGTGCTTGTGTGCATTTCCTCAATAAACCATTAGCCGTTGTTTGGCTTTTTTACTCTTGTACCTGAAAAACTGCTTGTGGGTATTTTCAACCTCACAATGTGTTTCAGTAACACATACTTAGCCAAACTTCATAACTTCACATATGACGATAACACATACAATCCAACAAGATGTTAATGTCTAGCAGATCAAGGCTTTTAGAATGATACTTCACAAGTCATACTTCGTACAAAACCTATCCTAATTACGTGACAGTGGTGAATATTGGGGTGTCAGGGTGTCACAGTGGGGTTGGGATTTTCCAGTTCTCATGAACTCTGAATGGGCCCATGCCCAGAGTACAGCTGCACCTTGCATGTACCAGGGCTGCTGCTGTGGGCACTGAGCTGAGGCTCTTGTAGGTGCTCTCATCGGTGTTGGCCAAGACAATAAGTTGCAAAGCGTTGGGTCACTTGGTGTGGCGGATTTGGGTTGGAATGGAAGGAGGCAGGCCTGCAATGTCACTTGTCTTGTTTTTATTCTTAGTGTGAATGTTTAAGGACACAGAAGCTCAAGACCTTTTGTGTGTTGACCAGATGTCGTCCCGCAAAGGATCAGCAACCAGCCAAGGAAATGGACTTTCCAACAGCAGCCGAGAAGGAGACGATTTGGAGCTGGCAGAACTGGGGCCACTGCTAGAGGAGAAGGGAGACCAGGGAGCTGCCAGTTCAGCCAGTGTAAGCCACAATTGAACAGAGTGCTCCCAGGCAGGGCAGTTGCTGGGATCTGCAAACCAAACCCATTCGGTGCCATTTCTTCCTATAAATTGCTTCCAGTCAGTCCTGTTGAATGTACCTTGTACACCCCAGAGTTAGACAGATATACTCCTAGTTATTTAGGCTCTCAACGCTGTCCTTGCAGATTAACCCAGAAATCTGCCTGTCATCCCATTAGCAGCATGATACACGGAAGAGTGGGGCTTTGGGCTCCCTACAATAGACCCTGACCCTTGTCATCCTTTTACACCAGTACACAGTGGGGGTGGAAATGGACTGAATCTGAATGAGCGGCAAAGAGTCCTGTGGCACCTTAGAGACTAACAGACATATTGGAGCGTAAGCTTTCGTGGGTGAATACCCACTTTGCCAGATCTGGCGAAGTGGGTATTAACCCACGAAAGCTTACGCTCCAATACGTCAGTTAGCCTATAAGGTGCCACAGGACTCTTTGCTGCTTCATCTTTACTCTATAAGGTGCCGCAGGACTCTTTGCCACTTTTACAGATCCAGACTAACACGGCTACCCCTCTGATATTTGAATCTGAATGGTGAGGTTTTTCACCCATTCTGTGGTGTTCAGAGTGATGATGTGTCAGAAAATCTGTCCTGGAAATCTTATTCCATTACATAGAAAGTAATCTGATGTAAGCAAACAACCCCTCTCACCCCAGCATGCTCCTGTTTTCGGGGGCGGAGGGAGTAGGGTGAACTGGGCTCAGCCAGTCTTCAACAAACAAATAGCGTCAGCCAAGGAACTCCCTCTGCACACCTGCTGACAGTACTGCCTACAGGTGCACTACAGGAGTTCTAAGGAGCATTCTTATTGGCTCACCTGCTTTTGTGGCCCTTACGCTTAGGGGTCATCTTCTGATACCTATTAGTAATAGATAGAGGCATGCAGCGAAAAGGGGCGGCTTCTGTCCTTTAATGCTTCTGCTTCAGCTGGTTCCTGGCCTATTTCCTGAGCTTACTTCCCTGGCCAGAGCAGAGTGGCCATTTCAGGCTGCACCCTGGACTGTAAAGAAGGAAAATCCTCCACTCTAATCCTTGTTCTAAGCGAGACTGAATCTGGGATTAGCCCTTCTGTGTGCAGTTTGACAGTACCATGATGCATAAGCAATGGTAACTGTGGAGGCTTCCATCTCTTCCCCTCTCAGAAGGGCTGTAGCACCTGTACATTCTAAGGGTTCACACCCCTCTTGGTGGGAATATACTTGCTGTTTTCTAAGTTTCCCCACATCTTGATGGTCCAGTCTCTCTGGTGGGTTGTGGCTTGTGACAAATTACAGCATCTCTCCCTTTAGACCAAGGAGCAGCCATGCACAGCACCGGAGGAAGAAGAGGAGGAGGAGGAGGTGGTTCGTGTGCTGACTCTACCTCTGCAGGCTCATCACGCTATGGAAAAGATGGAGGAATTTGTGTATAAGGTATTGTCAGTTTGTGACAATCCTGAATGCTGGCCAATGGAGGCCAGCTGCCAAGGCTCTGGTCCACTGACCTCTTCTGTGACTGAGTCTGAGGCATTGTGCTGGGTCTGCATTGGGGTTAATCTTCCTTGTTAGGAGGATACCATGAATGTGGATGACTAAATCCAGTGCACTGGGGTTCCCCCTAGAATGGGCAGGGGGCCTGAGCCAAGAGCTTAACAAATTTTCAACTGCAAGGCCAAGAATGTGGGAAGTGAACAGCAGGACCTGTGAAATGCTGTTTCTCCTTCCTGCCCTTGCTGTCGGTGCTCCTGAGAAGCCCCCTACACCCAGCACTGACCCCAGGTGCAGTTTAGAGAATGCCAAGGACCTGACAGGTGGAATAATCTGGGTGTATCTAGTGCATGTGGCAGTGAGGGCCATCAGTGTCTGGCAGGGGCAAGTGTGGTGCATACCCCTGTCCTAACCTAGCTCGGCAGGGCACCTCGGACCCGTCCTGGGGTCTGAAGCACTGGCTGCTACCTGTCCAGTATTGCTGTCGTGTGTGCCTTGGGGACTAAGCAGAAGCTCCTGCACTCACTCTCACATCTGTGGAGCCCTGGGAGAGAAGGGCTAGTGCCGAGATCGCTGGGGTTGGGATGAAAATGTGGTCCCAGGGCGCTCCTGTATGAACCCCATTGGGGTTTTTGTCACAATGTCCCGTAAGAGCTGTCATGTCGCTGGCCGTGGCTCAGCTGACAGTGTTGCCTGTTAAGGTGATGAAGGGCCAAATTCTGAGGGTGCTGGTCTCCAGCAGTCCCAGGGTATCAAGTGTGGGGAAGGCCCCGCACTCTGCAGGATTTGGCCCTATGTGTGCATCCTGGGGGTGTTTGCAAAGCATTTAATTTTGCAGCAACAGAACTTGCTCTTGAGTTACTATGTCCTCTGAGGAGAGAAGGCTGGCCCAGTTCAGTACTTACCTCACAGAAGAGACTGGCTGGTTCTGTGTGGTTTTCAGCTTGACTTTCACAGTGATGGGCACCATGGAAACAACAGCTAGCAGTCCCAGGGGATAGGAGTAGCTCTGAAGCGGCTGCCATGCCTGGCCGGGGGCTGCCAGTCAGAGTAATTGGCTGCGGGGATTGGTGTGTTGCAGGTGTGGGAAGGGCGCTGGAGGGTGATTCCCTACGATGTGCTCCCGGACTGGCTGAAGGATAACGATTACCTCCTGCATGGACACAGACCCCCTATGCCATCCTTCAGAGCCTGCTTCAAGAGCATCTTCCGAATACACACCGAAACAGGCAACATCTGGACTCACTTACTAGGTGACTGAGGGGGAGCTCTAGCCTTGGGGCTGATGCGTATAGCTGTGGCACCATAAGCATGCCCTGCCCGGGACAGAGACCTCACAAGGCAAGGGTCCGGCCTCAGAGGGCTCATAGGCTGACTATAGTGCATGCCTTTTACCAGGGAAAAGTTTCACTCAGCATCATCTGTCACATAAACAGTCAGGGGAGGGAGATGTCCTGTTCTCCCCCCATCCTCCTTCTCTCTCTTTAGTGGGCAGGAAGAAGGGGAGAATTTCTCCCCAGCGAGGGGATGGAGGGAGTTTGGTATGGGCCTGTCATTGCTGCATCCTCAATCAGAGGGGCAGAGGCATCCCCTGGGAGTTATTTTGTCTTCCCCAAAGGGCTGGATACACTGCCAGGGCAGCAAACCTGTCTGTTTGGGAGCTCGGGACTCTCTTGGGGCCCCAGTGCTGCCTCCAAATCATTCCACTGGCCAGGGCCTGGGTCACTCTTGGGTTCCCATGGCTTGTTGTGCAAGATCCTCCGCTGGGCTGGGGTGGTAGCCATCTGAGCCCTGTGTGGGACTTGTGTAGATCCTTGAAGGACCTGCCGCCATACTAGTGGGAGTCCTGCGCTGGACTCTAGTAGCCATGGTCTCACCATGTGCACTGAGGGAGCGTGGAACTGGCAGAGCGATAACCCATCAGACTCCTAGGAGATGGACACAGGGATTCCATGGGGCACTGGTGAGGATTAACCCCTGTGAACAGACATGTCTGTGTACAGAGTCTGACCAGAACTGGGACTGGCTGGGCTCGGGGAAGGTGGGCGCTGCTTACATTGAGAATGGTGAAGAATGTCTGTCTCCCCCAATGGGAGAATGGGAGCTGTTTGGTACTGAGCCATCCATGCTCCCTAGAGCCTCCCTCCTGCATCTCACTCTGTGCCGTGTGAGCAGTCAAGTGCCCCATTCAGATGTACTTCTCCGTCACTAGGGAGCGCCTTTGCCTCACCTGGCACAGAACACACCCTGCCAGGGTCAAGGCTTGTCCCGTCAGGGTGTGCAGCCAGCTTCCTCTTTGTCTGGCCAGGGATCCCGGCTTGGCGTCAGTGCTAAGCACCAGACAAGTAGCTGGATTCATTTTAAGGATTATGTTGCTGTCATTGCAGCCAGGGTGCACTTGACCTTTGGGTGAGGGCTGTGTGTGGGGAGAACAGGCCACTCCCTTACCCCAGCGTCACAAGGCACAGAGGGATCTGACCCCCTAAGCCAACTGAGACTGTCCATGCTCTCCTAGAACCCGTTATGGTGGGCACCAGCTTATTGTCTGGCAGCTGGCACAACAGCGATCTGTCAGTTCTCAGCTGTGCTCATCCGGTGTCCTCGGAGCTGGACTGGCTCGAGGAGGAGGTGCCATCAAGTAAATGTAACCGCCAGGCAGGTGATAGCTCCCGGAAAGGTCCTGGCCAGCACAACTGCCATTGACCGCCTCATAGTGTCCCTGTCAGTGCTGCTGGGCAGCATGGCTCAGCCTCCATTTCAGCAAAGTGAGGGGAGCGCACAGCGAGTGATGTCTGTGTAACAGGTTCGGTCACCTCCTTGGGACTGCCACCTGATGTGCCGAGACTGCCTCTGAGCCTGTTTTCCCTGCCAGCTTGGGACTTCAGTGCCCTGTCTTGTTGGAGCCAGACACACTAGCCTGCTGCAAACGCAGATCCAGGTCAGAACCATGTTCCCCAAAAGCTGCAGACTTAACTGAAAACAGATTAAGAAGTTCTCCTGTCTCTAGCACCCAGATTCCCAATGGGATCCAAACCCCAAATAAATCTCTCTTACTCTGTTTAAAGCTTATACAGGGTAAACTCCTAAATTTTCCACCCTCTATAACACTGATAGAGATGCACAGCTGTTTGCTCCCCCAGGTATTAGTCGCTAACTCTGGGTTCAGTAATAAGCAAAAAGTGATTTTATTAAGTATAAAAGTAGGATTTAAGTGGTTCCAAGTAATAACAGACAGAACAAAGTAAGTTACCAAGCAAAATAAAACAAAAACATGCAAGTCTAAGTCTAATACTTTAAGAAACCGATTACAGATAAATCTCACCCTCAGAGATATTTTCATAAGTTTCTTTCACAGACTGGATTCCTTTCTAGTCTTGGCCCAATCCTTTTCCCGGTACAGTCCTTATTCTGGCTCAGGGGGTAGCTAGGGGATTTCTCATGACTGCAGCTTCCTTAGTTCTGTTCCACCCCCTTATATAGCTTTGGCACAAGGTGGGAATCTTTTGGCTCTCTGGGTCCCCACCCCTCCTTCTAAATGGAAAAGCCCCAGGTTTTAGATGGGTTCCATTACCAGGTGACATGGTTCCATGTCCTGTGAGGCCCCAAGCCTTCATTCTTCCTGGCCTGATTCACAGGAAGGCTAGCAAGTAAACAGAGCCATTTACAACCAATTGTCCTAATGGAGACATCAAGATTCCAAACCACCATTAATGGCCCACACTTTGCATAATTGCAATAGGACCTCAGTTTTATTTCATATTTTCAGATACAAGAATGATACAAGAAAAGGAGTACTTGTGACACCTTAGAGACTAACACAAATTTATTTGAGCATAAGCTTTTGTGAGCTACATCTCACTTCATCGGATGCATTCAGTGGAAAATACAGTGGGGAGATTTATATACACAGAGAACATGAAACAATGGGTGTTAACATACATGCTGTAAGGAGAGTGATCACTTAAGATGAGCTATTACGGGGGGGGGGGGGGGGGCGGGGAGAAAACTTTTTGTAGTGATAATCAAGGTGGGCCATTTCCAGCAATTGACAAGAACGTCTGAGGAACAGTGGAGGGTTGGGGGGGGGGGAGAATAACATGGGGAAATAATTTACTTTGTGTAATGACCCATCCTCTCCCAGTCTTTATTCAAGCCTAAGTTAATTGTATCCAGTTTGCAATTAATTTCCATTCAGCAGTTTCTCATTGGAGTCTTTTTTTGACATTCTTTTGTTGAAGAATAGCCACTCTTGGATCTGTAATTGAGTGACCAAAGAGTTGAAGTGTTCTCCAACTGGTTTTGAATGTTATAATTCTTGATGTATGATTTCTGTCCATTTATTTTTTTACATAGAGACTGTCCAGTTTGACCAATGTACATGGCAAAGGGGCATTGCTGGCACATGATGGCATATATCACATTGGTAGATGCGCAGGTGAATGAGCCTCTGATAGTGTGGCTGATGTGATTAGGCCCTATGATGGTGTCCCCTGAGTAGATATGTGGACAGAGTTGGCAATGGGCTTTGTTGCAAGGATAGGTTTCTGGATTAGTGGTTCTGTTGTGTGGTGTGTGGTTGCTGGTGAGTATTTGCTTCAGACTGGGGGGCTCTCTGTAAGCAAGGACTGGCCTGTCTCCCAAGATCTGTGAGAGTGATGGATCATCCTTCAGAACAGGTTGTAGATCCTTGATGATGCGTTGGAGAGGTTTTAGTTGGGGGCTGAAGGTGATGGCTAGTGGCGTTCTGTTATTTTCTTTGTTGGGCCTGTCCTGTAGTAGGTGACTTCTGGGTACTCTTCTGGCTCTGTCAATCTGTTTCTTCACTTCAGCAGGTGGGTATTGTAGTTGTAAGAATGCTTGATAAAGATCTTGTAGGTGTTCGTCTCTGTCTGAGGGGTTGGAGCAAATGCGGTTGTATCATAGAGCTTGGCTGTAGACAATGGATTGTGTGGTATGATCTGGGTGAAAGCTGGAGACATGTAGGTAGGAATAGCAGTCAGTAGGTTTCTGGTATGGGTGGTCTTTATAAAAAGAAAAGGAGGACTTGTGGCACCTTAGAGACTAACAAATTTATTTGAGCATAAGCTTTCGTGAGCTACAGCTCACTTCATCGGATCAACTGTAGCTCACGAAAGGTTATGCTCAAATAAATTTGTTAGTCTCTAAGGTGCCACAAGTACTCCTTTTCTTTTTGCGAATACAGACTAACACGGCTGCTACTCTGAAACCTGTCAAGAATTATACATTTATATAAATAGGATGACCACACTCAGTAGTTTATAAGCTTTGTAATGATACCTTACAAGAGACCTTTTGCATGAAGCATATTCCAGTTACATTATAGTCACATTCATTAGCATATTTTCATAAAATCATATGGAGTACAACGTCACAGTCTGCTCTCCCAGATGGACAGTATGAGGGTCAGAGCCTTTCCAGGGGACCCCAGGCAGAGGCAGTTCTTGCTCGTGGCCTTTGGGTGAAGGTGCAGCTCAGTGTACCCAGGATTGCTAATGATGGTCAGATTCGCAGTTCCTCCAGCAGGGAGGGAAGTATGTCACAGATGCAGGGAACTAGCTTACAACAGCAACATTCCTGGTAGGGCAACCAGCGCTGAGGGCCAGGTGCAGACTGAAGCCATGTTAAAGCAATTCCAAGTCAGACCACTCACCTGGCCAGGCTAACACATCACATGTCATCCACCTTATAGCTCTGCAGGCAGTGGTCCCTCTTGGCTCCAGATGTTTGAGGCAAAAATGAGCTCTTCCATCAAGTCCCAGAGGTAGTAGGCATGTGCCTTCCAAGTTGGCCGAGCCTTGCTGCCCATGAGGACTGGATCATTTGTGCTTTTATCTCCAAGTGGGGGGCCCCATCCTCCAGTACAGGTCTTGGGAGCCATTTGGCAGTGCTACAGAATGCTCTTCAAGGCCTTCCAGAAGGTCCAGGCAGGGAAAGGCTGCATGTGTGAGCCCGTCCTGTCGGGAGCAGCTGGGATAATGTGTCCTCAGCGTGGTCTGGAACTGATGTTCTGGACTGGTGTCAGTATCAATGGCCAGCCTGGCAGTTGAATGTCAGCACAAATGGGGCATGCAGGCCCCAGGCCTCAAGACATAGTGTTGCTAAGGCCTCTGGGGGAAGGAGCCCTCAAGGACTCTTCTCATTGCCCCTCCCCCAGGAGGAGAACTGATGGTGTGGCAGGGCGCTGCCACACACATCTCTCTAGAGGCTCCTGGGTCTTTGGAGAATAAGTAAGGCAGCTTGGCCCTTCCCCACTTCTATCCCCCCAAACAGGTTTGGCCCCTCCAAGGCAGCAGAGTGGAGTGCATGTTGCACTGGGCACAGCAATACCCTGCTGCAGGCCCTGCCAGGGAGATCCAGACTAGCCCCCATGTGCCGAGTTCCTCAGTTAACAGGACTGATGCTGTATGACCCTCCTGTGCTGCTCTCTCCTGGGCAGGCAGGGGTTACAAAGACCCTGAGTGTTGATTTTCCCCAGGTCTGCTGTGAAATGCTGGCCTCACTTCCATTGCACAGGTGCTCCCTTGGGCGGCTGTTGGAAGTGGCTCCTGCTGGCTGACTGACTCTTCGGTGTGGTTGCTGCAGGGTTTGTGTTGTTCCTCTTCTTGGGGATTCTGACCATGCTCAGGCCCAACATGTACTTCATGGCCCCCCTTCAGGAGAAGGTGGTGTTCGGGAGTTCTTCCTCGGCGCGGTGCTGTGCCTCAGCTTTTCCTGGCTTTTCCACACCGTCTACTGCCACTCGGAGAAGGTCTCCCGGACGTTTCAAAGTGAGTTGGCTGCAGCAAAACAACCACAAAGCTGTGTTCAGCAGAAGCTGCTGCTAACTCCTAGTTGTGTCCTAGCAGCAGGCTGACCTAGAGGAGAGCTAGCCTAGCCTTAGCCTTCCAGGCACTGAACAATACCATGTTGTGAGGCTTTTGGAGCAGACCTTGCTCAGGCCAGTCTGCTAAAGGGATTTACCTACCAGGTGCTGCTTTACAGAGCACTAAGATCCGGGGAGGGAGCGGGTGTTCTTTAGAGCAGGCTTTGTTGTGGTGCCCTTAGCCAAAATGCCCTAATGTGTCAGGGGATGTTATACAGCTGCTGCTCTTCACCCCAGCACTGGCTGCATTTCAGTGGGGAAGTGATTCCCATACATATCACTTGCAAGCACTTGGGGATGAAAGAAGCTGTCAGCATTCCTGTGCAAACAAGGGCTAAGAGCTACTGCTTCCCACTGAGGCTGTGCCAGTGCTTGTCCTGTCCATGCTGTCACTAACCAGTCAGAAAACTGCACAGACGCACCTAATTCTGCTCATGCCCGTACTGCCTAGACAGACCCACCCTCCTACACCTCTGCTCCACAAACTCACTTGGAATGCAAACAGAAGCGCCCACAATGCATTGCTGCAGTTCTTCCCAGTCACACTCCCCCCTGCTAGGCCTACAGATGTAGGCAGGGTGGCAGTCTGGAGGGCTACAGCTGGAGAACCAGAAAGTTGGGCTCCCAGAACGGGAGCTGAGGGTGTAGACTTACCAGAATGAGGGGAGTGCACTTCCAAACTGACCCTGGGTTTCTCTCTGTGGCTGTGTTCTAGATTGGATTACTCAGGAATAGCACTGCTGATTATGGGAGCTTTGTGCCCTGGCTCTATTACTCGTTCTAACTGCTCACCGCAGCCTCGGCTCATCTACCTCTCCATTGTCTGTGTCCTGGGCATCTCTGCAATCATTGTCGCTCAGTGGGACCGGTTTGCAACCCCCAAGCACAGACAGACCCGAGCAGGTAGGAACACCACAAGCTGCTCTGCTGGCATTTGTGGCTGTTGAATCTGTAGCATGCTGGTGTGTAGGTGGGGCCACTCCTGCTGGGTGTGAGCATGGAAAGCCCCAAAGCCTGAAGGAAGGGTTTGCGGCTAAGACACTTAACAGGGACTCAGGAGATCTGGTTCATTTCCCACCTCTGGGTAGGTCACGTCATTCCTCAGTCTCTAAACTGGAGATAGAGACTGCTGCCTCCCAGGGGACTGGAGTGGCTAACTTCAATGCATGAGCCATTTGGGGACCCATAGAAAAGCGACCAATCAGTGTGGGCACAAACCAGTTTCCCCAGAAGGATTCACTCGACCGGTTCTCTGGCAATGGAAACTCCCATCTTTGTGCATGTCTTTAGCTTCCTGCTGTACCTTTCTTGCTTTGCAATACAGCAACGTGCCAGGAGAGAACCCGTGTTGGGCTTCAAGTGCTGATCTGGGTAGACTGGAAATACAAGCACAAGCCTGGTGCCATTGATGTTAAGGCCACAGCTCTTAGTGTCCTCAATGGAAACAGGATCATGCCCTTTATTTGTAGGCCACTGAGTGCCTGGGTGAGTTGTCACTTCATTGCACTCCCCCACTTATGGTGTGATTCTGGGGTCAGCCGGTGTGGGGCAGTGGAGCCCCCTAGGAACAGGTCAGCAACTGATGGACACATCTGCTCTTGATTTGGGGTGTGCTGAGCTAAGCCTCCACCACCCAGCCCTGGTGAGAAGAGCAGGAGAAGGGCCTGAAGCGTTCCAGGGGACATAGTTGTGTCTGTCCAGCCTTGGTCCTGAACTGCTGTTACAGAGTTTACGGGCAACGTACATTTCCCTTCCACAAGCAGATGCAGGGCTCTGCCGCCTGGCAGTGATCACTAGTGTTGCATGTTAACTAGTACGGAAGGCACAGATCATTTTCACTTAGATGTAGCTTAAATGAATGTTCCTGCCCCAGCCAGAGTCCTGGCTGCTTCCCCCAGGGCTTTGCTGCGAATCGCAGGGTCATGCCATTCTCAGTGCCCCCTGAACTGGGAGGCTCGGGCTGACTTGAAACAGAGGCTGCAGGAGCACAGGGTTCTTGTGATCCTTGTTCAGGATTGTGCCACGGCGGGAGGCTTGTCAGTCTGGGTAGCACTGAGGCCTGGAGGTGAATGGAAGTCTAGTGCAGGGGGTCTCGACCTTTTTCTTACTGAGGCCTCCCTGACATGCTATTAAAGACTCCATGGCCCTCCTGTACCACCACAACTGGTTTTCTGCATATAAAAGCCAGGGCCTGTGTAAGGGGGGTGGCAAGCAAGACAACTGCCTGGGGCCCTACGCAAAGCTATGTTGCTCAGGTGTCGACTCCAGCCCTGGGTGGCGGGGCTCAGGGTCCTGGGCTTTAGACCGCTAACAGTGAGGCTTCACTTTCTGACCTGGGCCCCAGCAAGTCTTAACGCTGGTCCTACTTGAGGGACCCCCTGAAAACCTGCTCATGGCCCCACAGAGGGCCTCGGATCCCTGGTTGAGAACCACTGGTTTAGTGAGCCCAGGGTTTTCTCTCTGCTGGGGCTGGGGGCCCCTTGACCGTCTGAGAGCTGGTACCCTCCAAGGGGAGCAGGAGCTGCGGAATTGTTGCCAGAGGTTGTGACTTTGTCCAGGGAGCCCTTCCCAGAGCAGCATTCACCAGGGAATCTGCTTTTATCTCTGCAGCAGAGAGCTCCCTTCTCTGGACACTCAGCTTTAGAAATGAGCTCCCTCCTGCATGTTCACGGGGGGGGGGGGGGGGCAGCACACCTGCACTGTGCCACTTGCCATGTGGGCTCTGGGCTGAGCGGGGCTGCAGTGGTTAGTGCTGCCTGCATCTTGGCTGAGCTGCTGTAGCTGTACAGATCGTAGTGTCCTGGTGTGCTGCCAATGGCCCCAGATGCTTGGTGGAACAGCTCATGTGCTCTGTTGTATGTGCCACAGTCTGCTTCCCTGCATTTCACATGGTGTCCCTACTGGGACCTCTCCCAGGCAGTACCAAGATCACAGCCCCAGAGAACAGGAGGGAGTCACATGCGGAAGCCCACTCTGTATAAAATACAAACCCTGTCATTGCTGGCGTGTTCTGAAGATGAGTAGAAATGCACCAGGGCCAGTCAATGCAGGGTTAACCCAACCCAACCCATCCAATCCAGCCTGGGCGTCTCTCTGGCTACACCAGTGTATGTATTGAGGGGAACATTTTAACACAACACAGAAATAGAGACTGCACAGTCAAGGCCAGTCCCCGTCCCAGAGAGCCTGAACGCCTTCACTGCTCGACTCCTGTGCAGTTATATTTGATGCATTGACCTAGATTTTGCTGTTTAATTTCCCTGTTTTTGAAAAGGAAACAAGCCGCAGGACAGTCAGTGCTTTTAAGTGCAAGCTGCTGGACTGGCACAGATTGGCCTGGGCCACAAAGGGGTGTGTATCTGGAGTTAGCTTGAAACCCTGCTCAGTGCTAATGTAGACACCTTGAAGATCATCTGAGCTGGCAGTGTTGTAACCAAGACCCTCCTTCCCCTCCTGCCAGAGGTTTTGAGCAGGCTTCCACCTACCATGCAGTGTTTGCTGGATGTTTCTATTTACATGACCACAGTTAACAATTCTGCCATTTAAACTGACCTGCTGCTTGTTCTGAATCCCAAACTGGGGGATCTCAGCTCAGCTGCTGTGGCAAGGGCTCTGCTGTAGCCTCAGGAAGACATCACTGCATCGTTCCATTTGCAAATTTTTCTTCGCAATCCAACATCTAAAAATCTTTTTAATGGGTCGATTTCTGCAGCAAAGTGTGGATGCTGCAGTCAAGCCAGTTCCTGTGTGCCTAATTCTAAATGCTGCAGGACCCAGAGAGCTCAGGAGACAATCAGTCTGCAGAGAAGGCTATGGACACTGGGGAGCATGTGCCAGTGTTGGTTCTGAGCTGAACGTAGGGTGGTTCTCCCTGTGCAGAACAGAGCCCAGCTCTTAAATGTTTACACTTGTCTGGGGGACTTTTTGCAAACGACTAAAGGACCAAGTCCTTGGGGAGCACGAATAACCCTAACAGCTCCGCGCTGGGCAGTTCAGCCATTTCTGAATTGCCTATGCCAAAAAGCCCCTTGTGTTTTCCAGACTGGACTTCCATGGAGTGGACAAAAAGCAGCCACCAGGCCTCGGCTGAAACTTTACCCCAAAAGTACATTTCCATGTAGCTTGGAGAGAATAAGGGAAAGAGCAGTGCTTTGAGAGCCAGCTGTACTGAAATCCAGCCTGCCCCACAGGCCATGCAGGGCAGAGCTAGAACAAGCCCAGAAGGTTCTGAATGAAACCACCTGCATCTGGTGGGGTGGTTCTGCCTGTGTTCTGTCCGGTGGGGGAATGACTGGTTCAGTAGATTGCTAGTGTGATGCATGGTCTCTTGGTCTCCCGCTCCAAACAGTTTCCATCTGACCGGCACATGAAGGAGTCTGGTCTCAGTCCGCTCTTACTGTCCCATCATCGATGGCCCATGCAGGCCTCTCTGGAAGGCTAAACAAGAAGGCCACGGCACCTATGTCTGTGGAGTCAGCCTATTTGCATTGGTACCATTGCTCTGCAACCCTTCTCCCTCCACAGGCAGGCTTTGGAGGGCAGCTTGGAAGGATGTGGGAGCTATCCATCCCAGACCAACCACGCTTCCCAGCACTGAACTCTTGGCCTGGAGGAGACCTGCATTCTGCTATCGTGGGAGCTGCGGATCAGCCTCCAGCTCAGGTGCCTTGGCTGTATTTTGAATGAAGGCTGAGGGCTCTCTCTCTTTTCTCCCCAGGGGTATTTTTGGGGCTGGGGCTGAGTGGTGTTGTGCCTACCATGCACTTCACCATTGCTGAGGGGTTTGTGAAAGCCACCACCGTCGGCCAGATGGGATGGTTCTTCCTCATGGCTGTGATGTACATAACAGGAGCAGGACTGTACGCTGCCCGCATCCCAGAGCGCTTCTTTCCTGGCAAGTTTGACATCTGGGTGAGTACAGCCTTTGCTGTGGGCGTGGGAAGAGCCTGCCTTCTCCTTGAGGGGTAGACTAGCCCAAGCACCGCAAGGCAGACGGTGAAGAGCTGAAGGGGATGCAGGGGAAGGGCAGAGACAATGAGTAGGCTCTTTCAGCAGAGCAGGGTGCAGGAAACTCCAGGGTGAGTTTGTCTAAGTCTAGGGTCCAGCTGGACCAGTAAGCAAGGATTCTTTGGAGCCCATGTTCAGGGTCCCCGAAAGGAGGAAGAGGTGGTGGCTGTGTCATTAGGAAAGCACTGGCCTCTCCTGGAGGCTGGCTGGAAGAGGCTCTGTCTGGAAGTCTGTGTAGACATGCTGTCATTGCCAAGTGGCAGGCCTGTCCTGTGATCCTTTTCTCTACTGAGAAAGCCGGGAGAAGTGGTAATAGATGCAATCCAGAGTGCAGCCTGGGGCTGGACCCATAGCTTCTGGGTTAGACTCCTCTGGGACAGCTCTGGGATGTGGTGCTCTGCTGGTAATGAAGGGCAGATTGTGAAGAGAGCAAGAGGGGCAAAAGAGAAGGCAGGGGTAGCCTGTGGTTCCAGGACGCAGCATGCAATGCAGCCGTGCTGCTCGGATCAGGTTGGAGCAGTGCATGTGGGGATTTGTAGTCGCCTTGGGCCAGTAGCAAGTGCTGTACTGACCCTAAAGCTCTCCAGTCCCTGAATCTGTGGCCTCCCATTGGCCTCTTCAAAATGGACCCCTTGCATCCCTTGCTTATTGACTTTTGAGGCTGAAGTAGTGTTCCTTTTCCAGGGGCAAACAGTGATTTCCCATTGCCCCAGCCTTTCCAGGGGAACCCAAACTGAGCTTGGTGAGCCAGACAGCTTCAGCGGTGGAGCCAGAATTGCCTGCCTAGGTAGTCAACGGGCTCGGCAGCCCAAACCACGTAGGTCCCTCTTTCAGAATTGCAGGTCATTCATAGATATCTGTTGATATCTTGGCCCCAGTATGTATTTCAAACTGAAAGTTCGAAGGCTGGTGGGTTCCTTCCTGCAGCTCTTAGCTGCTGCCGGGGGCTAATTTCAGAGGGACTTGACCCTGCCATCCAGCCCAGCTCCCCTCCAAGTAGCCTGGCTTGTGGTTCTACACATACATATGCTTTGTCCCAGGCAGTTTTAGTTCCAGTCGGGTGAGAGAAATGGCCCGTTTCAATAGAATCTCCCTTTATCCCGTGCATTGAGGTTTTTCCCCCTGGCGTTGAATGTAAATGACCAGATAAGCAATGGGTTGAACCAACAGGTCATGACTAGAAGCACTGAAAGGACCCTTGACTTGTCTGCCTGGTTTGTGATGCTGCAATCTACATAGAGCTCTGACAGTTCAATCTAGGACAGGACTCGCCTTTTTGTGGTTGTTGGCTTCTTGCTGGTCTAACTTTTAAGGGCTTGATCTCCTCTTCCCCACAGTTCCAGTCGCATCAGATCTTCCACGTGCTGGTGGTGGCTGCAGCCTTTGTCCACTTCTATGGAGTCTCAAACTTGCAAGAATTTCGCTATGGACTTGAAGGGGGATGCACGGATGACTCCCTACTCTGAGAACGCTTAATGACTCTAGTACGAGCTTCCTAAGTGCTTTTTTTAAACTACTTCAGACTCTCAACTCTTTGGGGTTTTTGTTTTGTTATTTGAAGAGGACGTTCTCCATCAAAATCCATAATGACCAAATTTTCCATGCCTCTGAGTGATTTGCTGGGCATTGCCAGTGGTGTCCAATAGGAAGAAGCACGTTCACCTATTAGCCCTTCATGGGGAGTAAAAACCCTCCTCCCCCGCACGGTGTTCTAATCACATTAGGATTTTCTGTCTAGTGCAGAAAGCCAAGGCTGCAGATTGCCTGCTCCCCAGCACAGCAGGGTGGCCCCATTTTTAGCCCAATTCTGGAGAGACAGGAAACTTGTGTATTAGTCCACGGTCTGGGCCTCCTCCATATCTGTAGGAGTAACCCTCCACCTTCCTGAGGACTGGCCCTAGAGCCTGCAGTGCTAATGAACGGGGCTGTTCACAGGTTCATGTAACTTACCTTTTAACTATCTTTTTCTTGACACAGTAATGTAAATGGAATAAGAGACTATTTAATATTTAATACTAAGCTTTAATGAGAGACTTGGTTCCACTTCAGTGTGTCTGCCACAAGTGTTTGTGGTAACACAGGAGGGTCAGGACAGTATTTTAGGGGGATGTAGAGCTGCTGTAGCTGACTGAAATAAAAAGGTCAATAGTTCTTGTCATGCTGGGAGCCTCCGTGTCCTGGTTTGTCAGGTGTCAGCACCGGGCACTGCTGACGGGTGAGAATGGAAAGGTGGCTCCTGCCAAGGCTGGTGTGGAGCCTTCTGCTAAGCCAGGGGGAGTCTGCTGCTGGGCTGTGGGTCCGGATCAAGCCACGAGCACAGTGCGAGAGACTGCAAATCTTGCAAAATGGCGATAAGGGGGAACTTCAACTAACCTGCTCAAATAGCATAGCAGGTTCAAATTCCTCAACACATTCAACAATTGCTTCTTGCAGCAGGAGAGACTGACTTGTCAGTAGTGTGCAGGGATTGGATCAGGAAGTAATAGCAGCTTAGCCTCTAAATAGACGGGTGGCCCAGCCTATTACCCAGTTCAGCATTATAGGTTCGGAGCTGCTAACCTTTAGAAAGGAAAATTCCACCACAGTGAGACAGCTTATCGCAAAGGCCCTGAACTCAAAAATAAAGGAAGTAAAATTCTTCATGTGCCATAGATGCTACATAAGGAAACCATATGACCGTCTCTGAAGATGTGTGTACCCCTGAACAAAGGGAAGCAGCAGGGCAAGAAGTAAACTATCTGGCTAAAGGTCAAGGGGCTTGAGGTTATCTGAGCCAAAAGCTCCTTTGCAATATGAAAATCTATCCCCAGTGAAGCCAATAAAAAGGAGCATAAACAACACCTGGCAAGGTGAATGGAATGAACAGAGCTAAGCTAGAATTCAGAAAGCTAACTCGAAACATCCCTTCATTGCAGATGAGAAGCAGGAAGGGCTAGATCCACAAAGCTATGTGGGGCAAGTCTATGCTACATCAGCGCAGCTGCAGCGCATCTGGGGAAGACCTGCTGTGCCCAGGGGAAAGCGCTTCCCTTGGCGAGAAGCGGAAACTATGTGGGCGGGAGAGCAGCTTCTGGGGACAGCGTGACACTTGTCACTCGGGGAGCATGCGTGGCTTTTACACACCCCTGAGTGATATAAGGCATATCGACTTGGGCAGAGTAGCATCTCAGAGCAAGTCTACACTGTCCACTCAAACCAACCGCTGAGCTGCTGCCAGGGCCTTAATGCTACCTCCAGCTAATGAGCTGCCCGGAGCCCTGGCAGCATTCTCAGACTAGGGCTTCTCACCCCAGTCCCACAGCTATTCTCTGAGCATGCCCGGACAGGAATGTGGCTGTGCATACGGACCCTGGCAGGGGGAGAAAATGGGGAACCCTGAGCATAGAAGGGCAGAGCTCTTGACTTGGGGAGAGAGTGTATGGAACCCTGGTATGAAAGAGAGGAAGGAGGTGGCCACACACGGAGCCCAAAGCATGATGGGAGGAGTTGCAGGGAGTCCCTGAAGTAGAGGGGCATGGGAGGGAGAGAAATGGAGGGGTGGCAGGAGCCCCTGGGGTGGGTGAAGAACTCAACCTGCAGAAGTTAGGAAGTGTGTGACCCTTAATGATGATCTGGAAAAGGTGAGGTGGCAAAATTTACACCTAGATCCACAAAGAGACACAAGTGCTTAATTGTTTGTTTAAGCCGCATTGGTGGTTCTCAAAACCACCCCTGAGCTACCATCTAACCCCCTAGGTGCTTAAGTTCCACAGGTGGGCCTGGCCTAACCCACCTGAGCACTGGTGCCCCCTCACACTGAAACTACAGCCCTGCCAGCCTCAAAGCAGGAATCTCACATGCATTCACCTGCCCATCTCGGCAGCAGAGCCTGATCCTGCAGGTGTTCTGGAAGCATGCCTAAGACCTGGTGGTTATCTGTCACAAAGGATGGCCCGGGGGGGGTTTGTCCCAGTTCAGCGCTCACGTGGGCTGTGGGAGACCCAAGTTAAATCTGCCAGAGTTGGAGCAGCAGCTTGAAGCAGCTCTCCCCAAGCCTGGGTGAGTCCCTTCTCCGCCAGGCTCTTGGTTATAACATGGTGGTTTTGTGTCAGAAAGGTCTGGGTCATAGGTGTAGCTTGGGCGGGGCACTGCAAGCCTTGGGCAGGTGTGAGATTTGCCTTCCCTCATGCGGCTTGTTGGCCCCTCCAAACATAGAAGTCAGACTACCCTTATGCTCTGGGTGTTGTCTGGTAGGGCAAGGGCTGGCCTGGCTTAGGTATTCAACTCCAGGTGAGGGTTCATAGGTAAGAATCCCGAGTGCAGGAAGCTGCCTCCTGCCTCTCTGTCAATGAGAGTTAGGCACCCAAATACCTCTGCATTTCACTCCTGGCTGGCTCAGGTGGCACCCTACTTGGCTGGCTGGCCTCTGAGGACCATTCCTTAGGTGCCCAATTCTCTGCATGGTGAGGGTTCCACTCTGCAGCAGGGCATTGGGATTTAGGTGCTGCAATGCCTATATGAATTTAGCATTCAGTTCTGTAGGAAGTTCTTCACTCAGCGCACAGTCAACCTGTGGAAATCCTTGCCTGAGGAGGTTGTGAAGGCTGGGATTATAACAGGGTTTAAAAGAGAACTGGATAAATTCATGGAGGTTAAGTCTATTAACAGCTATTAGCCAGGATGGGTAAGGAATGGTGTCCCTAGCCTCTGTTTGTCAGACGGTGGAGATGGATGGCAGGAGAGAGATCACTAGATCATTACCTGTTCAGTTCACTCCCTCTAGGGCACCTGGCATTGGCCACTGTTGGTAGTCAGGATACTGGGCTGGATGGACCTTTGGTCTGACCCAGTCTGGCCATTCTTATGTTTAACCAAATGAAGGCTATGGGGTGACTGGATCACAGTCTGTAGGTACCTTCTTGGAGAACCAAAATGTGATAATGAGCTTCTGTTGGAGCAGACAAAAGTAGAGTGAGATCCACTGGCTGGAACTGAAGCCAAACTTAGTGAGACTTGAAAGAAGGTGCAAATGTTTAACAGTGAGGGAATTAACTATTAACAACTCCCCAACCGTCATGGTGGATTGTCCATCACTGGCAATTTTAAATCAAGATTGGCTGTTTTTGTAAAAGATCTGTTCCAGTTCAAACAGCAATGAAGTCACAACAGTCCCGTGGCCTGTGTTATACAGGAGGTCAGCCCAGCTAGGTCCTCTGGCCTTGGAAGCTATGAACACACTTCATCGTGTCCAAAGTTAACTGTCACTTGAGGAAAGAGACTGGCTCATCCTAGTGCACACCACACCGCACACACCATCTCAGTGTGCAGCTGTGGGCAAACAAAGCAAACAAAATATTAGGTGGTAAAAGGAACGGGATGGAGAGTAACACAGAGAATATCATTATTAGTAGCAACTGCTCAAGTGGTGCAGTAATGAGGGGGAAGGTCAGCAATATAAAGTGAAAGAAAAGGGAAATGTAAAAGAAAAGTGTGCAAAGGGCTTAGGGAGACATCACACAGGAGTCAGCTGCATGGAGTCTGGAAAGGCCTGATAGGCCAGCACAAGATAAGCCGCCATCCAGAAGGTATGTGGCATTGCCCACTGCATTGCAGCTACAAAGGGCTGTTCCTGAGACCCCAGGTGTGGTCATTCACCTCTGAACTGGGGAACAATGCTGCTTTGTTGTTGTCATGCACTCTAAGAGAGCCCGTGGGAGACACGAACGGCAAACAGCAAGCCAAATCTAGACAATCCAGATCCCAGTTATGGTGGTACTGAATGGTACTCGGTTCTTCACTCTCCATTTGTCAACTCAGTATTATAATGCCATTATATACTGTGTGCAGTACTAGGCCCCGGCTCAGAACGGATATTGAAGCAGCAGAGAGAGTTCAGAGAAAGGCAAGGAGAATGAAGGGGTACTTAGAAAAACTCTCCTCCAAAGAGAAGTTGAAAAGACAGGGATTATTACAGTAGAAAGGCAACAAATAGAAGCAGACATGCTAAAAATATACAAACTAATGCATGGCTAGAGAAGGGAGAATGGGAGCTTCTGTTCTCCTTGTCTCATACCACAAGGAAAAGGGACATTCAATGCAATTAAAAGGATGCAAATTCAAAACTGATAAAAGGAAATACTTTTTTTACTGTAATTAAACTGCAGAACTCACAGCTACAGGAAGTTACTGTTTAGCAATACTCCAAGGGAGCATGGGCATATATGTAGCTAACGACAAGTGTTAGAATAGTTTGCTTTAAAAATAAAGTTTTCGCTGGGCTAAAACATTATGCTTCAGGCCTTGGTCTGATTGGATTACACAGAGACTTTCATGGGAGGGAGGCGGGATGTGGCAGAATATACGTTGTTGGCTACAGCGGGTTTCCTACACCTTCCTCTAAAGTAGCTGGTTCTGGCCTTGGGCAGCAATAGGCCACTGGGCTAGGTGGTCCTTGGGGCTGATCCATCTGGCCAATCCTGCATACCTAAGTCATCCCTCTTCATGGCATGAGAGCAAGTGTTGTTTACCTTAGCCCCAAGAGGTGGGCTGGGGGCATTATAGCCCCAGTCCAGCCCCAGCCAGACCATGGGGCAGCCTGGGCTTGCTTGAGTCACAGCCTCTCCCAGTGCTGCTCTGCACATGGGGCACCAACCTTGAGGCTGGTGCAGCATGACCCCCTACCCCCCAGTGTTGCGGGCAGGGCCATGGTCCATCTGGCTGCTCCACCCTGTGTCACCCCATTGAGTTCCACAGAGGGGATGCAGGGTTGCGCAATGCCTTGTTTAGCCACACCAGCGAGTTCAAGTGCTGTCATGAGACAAGGCTCCTACCCTGAAGCAATAGTACCGTACATAAGTGACTCCCAGAGCGGGGTGTGTGTGTGTGTGTCTCCCTGCCCCTCCCATCCTTTCCCCTGCAGGGCCAGCTCCAGGCACCAGTGTTCAAAGCAGGTGCATGGGGCAGCAGTCAGGAAGGGGCAGCAGCTTCTCTTTTGTTGTCCACAGCGGCAGCAAAAACTGTAGAGCTGGCCCTGTTCCCCTGTCCCTGAACTACTCCCTCTGCAGCCCCTGGGCTGCCCTCCCTGCTGTGCAGAGGGTGGTGGTCTGCCAGCCCACAGTCCTCACAACCCTCTCCCCGCCCTTTGCAGGTGATGGAGCCATGGTTCACCCATGCTGCTGCTGTACTCTGTCCCTTCTCCTCCGGAGACACTTTTCTGGGGCCTCCTGCCCTGATCTATAAGGCCCCGCAAGTTGCTTTGCTCCCCAAAGCTGTGGGCCAGGCCTATCCTCTGTCGGCCCAAGCTACAGGGTCACCTGGCACCCACCCCAATTTGCATGGGTATTTTAGACCAGCATCCTCTGCTAGAGGCAGGGCTCAGGCTATGGGCACAACCACCCCACCCTGCTGCACCTTGGCATGGTCTAACCCCGCCCTAGCCGATGGGCCAGCTAGCTTCTTTGCTGGAGGCAAGGAAGGCGCTTTGCCACTAGGGCCCTAGCTTTCAGTGAACCCTGATCCCCTCCCCATACTGCTCTCGGCCCTATGGCTGTGTCTATTCTGGCAGCTTTTGGCACTCTGCCACCACTGCATGCTGTAGTGTAGAGTGGGCACTTGGCTGGCCCTACTCGTAAGTAGGCTGGAGGAGCAGCTCAGCTTGGTTTGTGCTATAGTTACCAGAAGCAGGCACTTGCTTGTGAAGTGTCAGCAAATTTGTCTAGTCTACCTCCCCTGCTTCTCCCCACTTAAAGCTAGCACTCTTTCTGCACGTCTAGCTTTCCTGTGCTTCCACTGCTACTCTCCAGTCCTGGTAGCATGATGCCCAAGTGGGTGTGGCCTGCTGACTTCCCACTGGGCACGTGGCAGGGGTGTATTGGCACCTCCATTTTCTGCAGCGAAGGCTGTGCCATGTATGTGTCCCCAGAGCATGGCCTCGCCTCTGCTCAACAATAGGGCTGCCCTGTCCATCTGTCCACAGGGCCTTCATGTTAGTGTGGCAGTGGGGCAATTGAGTCCTACTGGCAGAAATGGGACCACTCTGGGTGTTTACTTCAGCAGGGTGAGATGGGCTGGGTGTGGGGAGGGATTCTCTGCATGGAGAGGGGGCCTCCAGAGCGACTGATGTACGCAACAGGGAAAAGCAAATATCTAAGAATGCATGGTGTGGTGGAGACAGCTCAGCAGGTTACTGTGTTCCTGACCTTTGTCCCCTCATCAGCAAATTCCCAACCTGCTCTGCCCAGCAGGTGCTCCAAGAGCAATTCATTAGGGTGGGATAGGAGGCCACTGCCACACCTGCTCCTAGCATTGCCACAGCCTGTGTAGAGGCCAGAAGATTCCTTGGGGGTGAAGCACTACCTGTCTGTGCATGTCTCAACAATACTGTTTCTTCTGTCATGGCCCAGGAGCAGAGTCATTCATAGTGCTGGGAGATGCAGTCCCCTTCAGAAAGTTCCTTTTTACCATCAAAAGTGGAGACCACCCCAAATTACCACTGAAACCACCATCCCTGCTTCACAAATCTTCAGAAATGACTGCATTTTTTGTGTACTCAACGCAAGACCCCCTGGCCCTTGGTTATAACAACGAGGAACTACTGTGGGGTCATCCTCTTGAAAGCCAGCACCAAGGTGTCTCAGACTTGCCCCCCCACCGACTTTCAGCTGTGTGACACTCTCCAGGTGCTGCTGCTGGAGGGCCCGTAACCGTTCACAGATGAAGAACCTTTAGCCTTGATCCATTGGGGTTGCTCAAGGACATAAGGTAGAGCCAGGGTGTGCGTATAGATCACACACACATATACCCAACCACAGGGCAGAACGGAAGTTGTAGGGATGTCTGAGCTGGGCATTTCCCTGCCTTAATATATTTAGTCTTAAATTTAACCTTAAATTGGAAATCTCCCTTTATAATTCTTGTTTCTGGGATAATTACACATCCCAAACATACTTAAATGTGCAGGATTGGATAACTTGCACCCAAGAGTTTGAGAAGACTGGCCAAGAAGTTCTCTGAACCACCACCGTTGATTTTTAATAAATCTTGGAACACTAGGGAAGTTCCAGAGGACTGAAAAAAATAACCAATCTCATGCCAATATTTTAAAGTGGTAAATGTGACAATCCAGATAATTACAGGTTAGCCTGACATCAATCCTGAATGAAATCACGGAAAGTATCATACAGAATGCCTTCAGGAAAGCGGTAAACGATGGCAGCATAATTGATGCCAAGCACGATGGTTTTATGCAAAATGGGACTTGTCAAAACCACCCCAATGTTGTTTTTGATGAATTTACGAATTTTTGTCTCAGTTACATTTATCTACCAATGTATGCAGTCTTCTGTAAGGCATTTGACTTAGTACTGCATGACATGTCAATTAAAAATCAGACTATTCAAATCAATTTAGTGCATATTAAACATTTTAAATTCCGACTGATACCTTGCAAAAAGTAAATGTTAGTAGGGAATCAATCATTGGGTGAGGCTTTTAAAGGGGATTAGTTGTTGGTCCAACATTATTCCATATCTTTATCAATGGTCTGGAACAAAATATAAAATTATTATTGGTATATGTTTGCTGGCATCACAAAAATTGGTGGAGGGGTAAATGATGATACAGGTCAGTTCTACAGAGCAATCCGAATCACTTATGCTGGATTCTTCTAGAAAAGATGTTTTAATGCATGATTTTGCATTTGGCTGTATTTAGGAACAAAGAATATAGGACACATGTACAGGTTGGGGTAGCTTTAAGTGATTCTTAAAAGGACTTATAGGTCACTGTGAACAATAAACTGACCATGAGCTCCTTTGCTGTGGCTAAGGCTAGGTCTACACTGCAATCACAGGGTGACTGCTTTAAAGCTAGTTGGGGTCTGTCGAGCTAGCTCAGGTCCTGCAGCAGTGAAGCTGTGGCTACACGTGCTTCAGCATGGGCTCAACAAGCCTGCCTGGGAGCCTGGCTTGTAGCGAAGGATGACCTGCTGCAGTCTCATTGCTCTGGGACCTGAGCTGAAGGTCAATAAATTCATGCTGGAAATAAGGAGCATATTTTTAACAGTGAGGATAGTTAAACATTGCAAGAAATTATTAGAAGATGTAGTGGATTTCCCATCACTTGAAGTCTTTCATCAGGAATGGGCAACTACCAGCAGCTTTTATTTGGGTCAGCGCAGCCCAGTTTGGGGCAGGCAATTTGGTGGCACTAGAGCCAGGAAGGGAGGCGGCCAGGGCATGGGGGGCGGAGGGACCCACCTGTGAGCAAATTCCACAGCCTCACATGATGCGTAAGAGCCAAGGGACCAGGAGCTCAGTCTCCAATCCCCGCATCACACTCCTCCAGGAGCAGGTCTCATTTTTCCCACATCACACACCATGGCTTCTCAAATGGGTTGTAGTGGTCAACTACGGTCTTAAAGTTACCCTTCTCTATTTTAAATCAAGACTGAATCTTTCTAAATGATACACTCACTCACCAGAAATTATAGGCCTGAGGCAGAGAGAACAGGGTGAAATTCTCTAGCCTTTGTATGCAGCAGGCCAGACTAAAAGATCGCCGTGGTCCCTTCTAGCCTTAAAATCCTGAATTCCTGTAAGGCTTTTTAAAAACATTTATATATACTCTGCCTTAACTCCACTCAACAGTTTAGGATTGAGTTTCTTATTTTAATTATTAAATTGTTCATAGGTGGAATAGTAACCAAGAGACCCAAAGAGAATTCAACCATGGCATATAATTTCAGATTAGAAACATCAACCTTAAATCAGTTTTATAAAATGTTAACTTTTAGAGCCCAAGTCATCTGGTAGCTTTGTCTCACTCACACAGCACAGCTCACTCCACTTTCCTCCTCTCCCTGTTGAGTAGCTCTAGTCTAATGGATTTTCTGTTTGGTTGGGTTTATTTATGAAGTGTTTAGGATGAAAGATTATTTTTGGTCTTTCATAGCTGGGAGTTTCTCCTTCAGCAGAGGCGGGTACATAAAATCTTCAGAGAACTCCTTAAGAACTGCCTTCTAACAATAGGACTGAGGTCACAAGCTGCCCTTTGCAAAGGTGGCCATTACCCATCATTGTTCCCAATGGGAATGAAGCCATGCTGCCTCAGAAAGGATGGTGATACTCCACCACCTACGGTCAGGAGGCAGTGAGGAGCAGGTACATGAGGCGTTAACCATCTTTGCTATGGCCTCAGTCAGCAAAAAACTTCTCAGTACTTTGGGATAAGTTCTCAGTCCACCTTTAGTTTGTGTCTTGCTTTATCAAAAATAAATGTGTTTTGCACAACTGATAATCACAAAGCTCAGTTAAAGAGGAAGGAGATTTTAAAATGCAGAATATATCTTACACTCTACATACTTGGTATTTGCACTAACAATATTTATTATAAACTATTTTTTTTCCATTTCGTACATGAGCATCTTTAGATACAATGTAATTATCTGACAGTCTTTTTTCTATTTAAGCAAGCATGATCACTTACTAGTACCAATCCACAAAGAAGATATGGCTGACTAAACGCACTGTGCTTATTTGAGTATAGCATTTGTTCCAATCCCTTTAAATGACTCGACTCATTTCAAGGCTTAGGCTCACAAACAGGCAAGAAAGATTTAAAATATGCATTATGGACATTATGAATTTACATTTTCTTGCTCAAATGAGCTATAAGCTACAGCTGAACCTCACTAATTCCCACTAATGACAGAAAGAGACCCAGTGTGCAAGCTACTACATTTCAAACATTAGTAACTACAGTTCCTTAAACCAAGGATACTGCATCTCAAAACTGAGTCTCTCATTCCCCCCGCAACACACAGATGTAGTTCATTTTTATTATTTATTATGCTACTGCATATACTAGTATGGTAAAATAGTTTTGTAAAAACAATGAAGTTCTTGAGGTCTCATACTGTAACACACTACCATCACATCTTTGAGCAGTGGAATAAGGCAAACATTTTTGTGCATTTTAAAAGCATGCAAATCACTGAAGTTCTGCTTTAATTAATTCCCGGCCCATGTTCAAAAACAAGAAAAATATCTTCTTTCCAAATGCACCTGAGGAAATCAGTAACTTTTTATTAATGCAAATGACACTCTTTCATCAATACAGAACTTTCCTTTGGAAGTATTTTGAGCATTACACACCAGTCCGTAAAAAGAAAAGGAGGACTTGTGGCACCTCAGAGACTAAAATTTATTAGAGCATAAGCTTTTGTGAGCTTCAGCATCCGATGAAGTGAGCTGTAGCTCACAAAAGCTTATGCTCTAATAAGTTTGTTAGCCTTTAAGGTGCCACAAGTCCTCCTTTTCTTTTTACACCAGTAACACTAAGAGTAAGGTCAGGAATCAAAGGAGAGTAGCCCTGTAGGAAAGACAATTCTGGAACAGGCACCTTTTATAAGCAAGATATTTTACTTACAATTGGGATTTAATTTGTGTGGAGAGAAATACTTTATGCAGTACAAAGGAGTGTTACAAAAATGTATCCTTCTTCATTAGCTCAACACAAAATATCCTCCCCAAAATTCACCTCAGGAGTGTTGATTGGAACTCATGTAGATGAATGCATTTTCTTAAAATAAACTGAAATGCTCAATAATGTTACCTGGATCTGATACTGAGTGTGGAGAGAGAGTTTAAGCTCTATTGTTAATGGTTAAATAATGGTCAACACCTAAGGCTAAGATTTTTTCAGGGATATTTTTAGTGAAAGTCACAGATAGGTCATGGGCAATAATGAAAAATTCACGGAAGCCCATGACCTGTCCCTGACTTTCACTAAAAATATCCGTGACAATCCTGGGAGCCTGGGCATCTGCAGGTTGGCTGGGAGCTCCAGGGTCCCCTTCCACTGGTGGCTCCGAGTGGCCGGGGTTTCCATCAGTCGCCCGGAGTGGCCAGAAGCTCTGGGGGTTCCCCCTGCCGCTGCAGCAGTGGGGACTGGTAGGGGTCCCCTGTGCCACCTGCTGCGGCCGGGAGCTGCAGGGGATCTCGTGGCCAGGAGCAGCATGGGGCTCCTGCAGCTCCCTGCCTCCACGGGCGGCAGGGGACCCTGCAGCTCCCGGCCAGCACTAGCTAAAGTCATGGACTAAATCGCAGCCTTGTTAATACCACACTTCAGAGAAGTCTCCAAGGAAGTTCATTTCATTCCCTATCCAAAGTAGTACAGCATTCTGTTTGGTCCTCATCTTAAGCATTAACATGTTATGTCAGACATATCAACTTCACAACAATGGAATCCTATGATGAATAAATATATTTATGATCTTCTAAAAGTTCTCTTGTGCATCTTTACAATGAAAAAGTGCTAAGTGTCCTCTTGCCATAGTTTACACAAAGAGGTCTACCATACATTTCCAATGTAAGGTTTTAAAACATACTGTATCTTGGTTTTCCAGCATTTTATAAATGACAGCTCACATGTACAATATGAAACAGTAGAACAATGTAATCATTGATATTGCCTATAATCTCCAAATGGGGAGGGCTGCAACTGGGAGGGATCATCTGAAAATTGAGGGCCTGTTAAAGGGAAGAAAATAATTAATAAAGGCAAAAGAAAGATTAGTAGGACAGTGATTTATGACAAAGTATTATGATACACTTTCAAAGTACTATCTGTTTACATAAATCCTTTCTGAATTAGCAGGACCAAGAATAAAGAAAGCTTTCCTCGTACAGGTTTCAGAGTAGCAGCCGTGTTAGTCTGTATTCGCAAAAAGAAAAGGAGTACTTGTGGCACCTTAGAGACTAACAAATTTATTAGAGCATAAGCTTTCGTGAACTACAGCTCACTTCATCGGATGCATTTGGTGGAAAAAACAGAGGAGAGATTTATATACACACACAGAGAACATGAAACAATGGGTTTATCATACACACTGTAAGGAGAGTGATCACTTAAGATGAGCCATCACCAGCAGGGGGGGGGAAGGAGGAAAACCTTTCATGGTGACAAGCAAGGTAGGCTAATTCCAGCAGTTAACAAGAATATCAGAGGAACAGTGGGGGGTGGGGTGGGGGGGGAGAAATAACATGGGGAAATAGTTTTACTTTGTGTAATGACCCATCCACTCCCAGTCTCTATTCAAGCCTAAGTTAATTGTATCCAGTTTGCAAATTAATTCCAATTCAGCAGTCTCTCCTTGGAGTCTGTTTTTGAAGCTTTTTGTTGAAGTATAGCCACTCTTAGGTCTGTGATCGAGTGACCAGAGAGATTGAAGTGTTCTCCAACTGGTTTTTGAATGTTATAATTCTTGACGTCTGATTTGTGTCCATTCATTCTTTTACATAGAGACTGTCCAGTTTGACCAATGTACATGGCAGAGGGGCATTGCTGGCACATGATGGTATATATCACATTGATAGATGCGCAGGTGAACGAGCCTCTGATAGTGTGGCTGATGTGATTAGGCCCTATGATGGTGTCCCCTGAGTAGATATGTGGACAGAGTTGGCAATGGGCTTTGTTGCAAGGATAGGTTCCTGGGTTAGTGGTTCTGTTGTGTGGTGTGTGGTTGCTGGTGAGTATTTGCTTCAGGTTGGGGGGCTGTCTGTAAGCAAGGACTGGCCTGTCTCCCAAGATCTGTGAGAGTGATGGGTCGTCCTTCAGGATAGGTTGTAGATCCTTGATGATGCGTTGGAGAGGTTTTAGTTGGGGGCTGAAGGTGATGGCTAGTGGCGTTCTGTTAAACTCGCACAGATACAGACAGACATCATCTTCCTCTCCAAATGCAAACAGATGGACATCATACCGAAAGGACTGAAGGTAAAAAATCCATTACAATCTACATACCACACAGACTATGCTGACAGCTTGTGCCGCACACTCTCAAACAAACTGCGGAACCACCTGATCAACATCCTCTACAGCAAACAGGGAAAGATTAAGAATGAGCTCTCAAAACTGGATACTCTCATAAAGAGCCAACCTTCCACACAAACTTCCTCGTGGCTGGACTTTACAAAAACTAGACAAGCCATTTACAAAACACACTTTGCTTCTCTACAAAAGAAAAAGGACACTAAGCTATCTAAACTACTATATGCCACAAGGGGCCACAACAATGGTTCCCATAACCCACCCAGCAATATTGTTAATCTATCCAACTATACTCTTAGCCCAGCAGAAGAATCTGTCCTATCTCGGGGCCTCTCCTTTTGCCCCTCCACCCCCACGAACATGATACAGTTCTGTGGTGACCTAGAATCGTATTTTCGACATCTCCGACTCAAGGAATATTTCCAACACACCTCTGACCAACATATTAACCCACAGAGACCTTCCTGCCAACACTACAAAAAGAAGGATTCTGGGTGGACTCCTCCTGAAGGTCGAAACAGCAGCCTGAAGCAAATACTCACCAGCAACCACACACCACACAACAGAACCACTAATCCAGAAACCTATCCTTGCAACAAAGCCCGTTGCCAACTCCATCCACATATCTACTCAGGGGACACCATCATAGGGCCTAATCACATCAGCCACACTAATCAGAGGCTCGTTCACCTGCGCATCTACCCATGTGATATATGCCATCATGTGCCAGCAATGCCCCTCTGCCATGTACATTGGTCAAACTGGACAGTCTCTACGTAAAAGAATAAATGGACACAAATCAGACGTCAACAATTATAACATTCAAAAACCAGTCGGAGAACACTTCAATCTCTCCGGTCACACGATTACAGACCTGAGGGTGGCTATCCTTCAGCGAAAAACCTTCAAAAACAGACTCCAACGAGAGACTGCTGAATTGGAATTAATTTGCAAACTGGATACAATTAACTTAGGCTTGAATAGAGACTGGGAATGGATGAGTCATTACACAAAGTAAAACTATGTCCCCATGTTATTTCTCCCCCCCACCCCACCCCCCACTGTTCCTCAGATATTCTTGTTAACTGCTGGAAATAGCATACCTTGCTAGTCACCATGAAAGGGTTTCCTCCTCCACCCCCACCTCCCGCTGCTGGTGATGGCTTATCTTAAGTGATCACTCTCCTTACAGTGTGTATGATAAACCCATTGTTTCATGTTCTCTGTGTGTGTATATCAATCTCTCCTCTGTATTTTCCACCAAATGCATCCGATGAAGTGAGCTGTAGCTCACGAAAGCTTATGCTCTAATAAATTTGTTAGTCTCTAAGGTGCCACAAGTCCTCCTTTTCTTTTTCCTCATACACAATCTCTTTCATTCAATGAAATCAGAGAGTTTTACCCACTAAAATAAAGCCTCACTCGTGCAAGGCCAATTATGTGTTTTCAGCCCCATTTTACAGACAGGGGACATGCAGCATGGAGAGATGAAAGGAAAGATTTTCAGAATTACCTGCATAATTTAGGATCCTAAATCCCAATGACTTTCAATGGGATTTAGGCACTTTGCCCAGTATCAGTTAGCCAGTGGAGCTGAATGAATACTACTATAGACCCCTGACTTCTAGGGCTTCTGACCACTATATGCACATGTATTTATTATTTAGGCACATGCAGCATAAGACAGGTAAACAGATAATACTCCTTCACTAATAACTTGCACATGATTTACAAAACAATTCTGGATCAAAGAGGAAAATTTATGATAATTTGGAGACACTAATAAGAATGCCACTGAACAGAAGCTGAAATACCAGCTGAAATGTCAGCAGGAATTGGTGTCTTACTTAATGTAATATACCTGAAGGCCCATGTAAGTCACGACTTCATAGACTGCATGGAAATCATGAAATTAGCTTCTCCACACTGAGGCTGCAGCTGCTCATTGCGGGTCAGCAGACCTTGCCCCATCCTGGAGGAGTATGCAGAGGTGGTGGGCCAGTCCTATCCCAAGGAACAAGGGGGGCAGCCTCACCACGTCGTGCAGCTGGTTCAGCCCAGCCCAGGGCAGGGCAGGGATCGTGGCCCAGCTTTCTTTGTGCCCAGATTCAGCCCAGGACCCTGCAGCTGACAGAGGGGGTGGCACTGATAATGCAGTAATTAAGAGCTCCAGCCTGGCCCACCCCACTGGTCCCCAGCAGCCCAGGGAAAACTGTGTGCAGGAGCCATCCACCAACTGTAGCCAGTGTCAGTGCCACTTGGAACACAAGCAGATGTGTGAGGGCAGCCAGGAGAATTGGGGTGCAGGGATGGATCCCAGTCTCATTCCTTACCAGCTGGTGCTATAGTGTCTCCCCTGGGCCCGGTTGCTGTGGGGCAGGCTGAGGCTCCTAAATCGCCATGTTTCCAGTGATGCTTCCTCCAACAGAAAGCAGGAGATTGGCCTGGTCCAGAGCTGAGCGCAGGACAAGCTGGACCCAACTCCTACCCCAGGCTGGGCTGAACAGCACCATACGGTGAGACACCCGCACCCTCAACCTGCTTTCCCCACTCCCCAGAACAGGACAAGCCTGCTAACTCCCATGAGCAGCCGTAGCCTCAGCGGGGAGGTGGAAGCAGGGATGCTCACTTCTGCCTCCCGGCTACCAGAAAAGTAATTTGGCTGCCATGAATACCCCATGAAATACAAACATTTCTCCATGATGCTGCCATGATTTAAAAAAAAAAAAAAAAAATCTGTGATTTTCTCAGGGATTTATCTATACAACACTGTCTGTGCTCCCCCCATAACAACAAGCTGGAGCAATTGTGTTTTATTTTTAGGTTGGCCTGTTACTTAGATCCAGGCTACACTGCATTGCAACAGTGTTTTTGTTCCCAGGCTGCGAAAGGTACCTATGACTTTGTTACAACAAACACAGGTATGTCCACACATCTTTTTTCACAACAGCTATCACACTTTCGCCTGTTTATCTCAGTGCATTCTGGGAAAAAAATCTAGGCAGCTATCCTAGACTGTCTCATTAGAAGACAGAGTGCTCACAGGACATGCACAGAGTGGTACCAGCAATACAGAGACCAGTGCACTCTAGGATGTCCTACTGCACAGAGAACTGGGAAGGAGGAAGACTGGCAAACCTAACTAAATACTACACAGGCACAGATGGGAAGGTTCTGTCTACACTGCAAAACTTTACAACCTTGTTGTAGAAACACAACCATGCATCATCGTCGTAACTTCCAGGGATACCAGCCAGGTATTAAACAGATCCAGGCCACGTTTACAGTCAGCTATGTAAATAACTGGTTACAAAACTCAGTTAATCAGAGTCTCAGATTGCGTTTTATTTTAAAGAGATTGCAACTATAATAGTGAGAGACTAAGAAAACTTTACAGAGAGAAGATTTCAAGGTTAATAGTCCTTTCCCCAATACTTTTAGCATCGTAATTGTCTATGAGTATTATCCCCATTCTACAGATGAGACAACTGAGGCAGACCGGTTAGAATCATAGACTTTAAGGTCAGAAGGGACCATTATCATTGTATGGTCTGACCTTCTGCACAACGCAGGCCACAGAATCTCACCCACCCACTCCTGTAACAAACGCCTAACCTATGTCTGAGCTATTGAAGTCCTCAAATCATGGTTTAAAGACTTCAAGGTGCAGAGAATCCTCCAGCAAGTGACCTATGCCCCACCGTGCAGAAGGCGGCAAAAAAAAAACCCAGGGCCTCTGCCAATCTGCCCTGGAAGAAAATTCCTTCCCGACCCCAAATATGGCAATGAGCTAAACTCTGAGCATATGGGCAAGACTCACCAGCCAGACACCCAGGAAAGAATTCTCTGTAGTAATTCAGATCTCACTCCATCTAACATCCCATCACAGGCCATTGGGCATATCTACCATTAATAGTTGAAAATCAATTAATTGCCAAAATTAGGCTATCCCATCGTATCATCCCTTCAATAAACTTATCAAGCTTAGTCTTGAAGCCAGATATGTCTTTTGCCCCCACTTCTTTCCTTGGAAGGCTGTTCCAGAACTTCACTCCTCTAATGGTTAGAAACCTTTCATCTAATTTCAAGTCTAAACTTCCTGATGTCCGGTTTATATCTATTTTATATCCATATATCCATCAGGTTAACTGATTTGACCCAGTAAGTCGGAGGAAGAAATGAGAACAGACTTCTAGTCCAGCTGCTATAAACACTACACTGTCCTCCTTCTGAAAATTATTCAAATACAAGAACACAGGCCAAATATATCTAGGAATGGTATATTCCTAATGATGAGGTGGCAGAGACCCAGCGTAAAGTAGGTGGTCTTGAATATCGTGCAAATGTCGGAATATAATCAGGGAAAGTGGTTCTCCACAGTTACCGAAACAAGAGATTTGGGGTCCTCACATTACATTCCCAAATTTTAACTTAAAATGGTTGTTTCTAGCTCCCTTCCAGTAGAAAAGAACCTTTAGAACATGAACTGTTGTCTATGTTAGTCTGCAACCAAACGGGAAAAGCTGCCCAAATTAATCTCATTTGTGTTTTGATACTACATGTTAATTATCGGGGACAATGATCCTTCATATTCTTGGAAACACATCTTATTAACTAAACACCACCTACACTTTGTACCAGCATAGATGTGCTATTTGGGCCTGAGGCAGCAAAAATGGATGGGGACACCTGCCACATGCTGCTGCAATTTACTCTTTGAATTAATTCCTGATTCCTTCTCCTCCCTTTGGAGTCCCAGAACTGATCTACATCCTTCCTAGAGTCCAACACTACAACTGTGCCTTCAAACCCTCAATGCCGACCATGTCCTGACATAAAGTTAGCTCCCTCCCGAGCTTGGATGGATACTTCTCTACTCCCCACCCCTCATATAGCATTTAGATGCTACTGTGCTGTCCTGCTTGCGTTACTAGTTCCACTGGTCTGCTGGAGCGTGGCAAGTTGGCTTTCTGCCACATAGCAATTCCTCCCAGAAACTGGCAGAGAGGGGACTCCCTGCAATACAAGCAGACTACAGGCAGCAAGGTCAGCACAATAGTAAGGACTAAAACCACTTTCCCAATTTGTGCCCTCAAGAATGAATGCAGATTTGCCAAAAAGTTTTACTACAAGGCCTGCACAACTATTGAACTGTTATTCTCACCCATGAACATGTGGCAGGGGTTTAGGTATGCCATATAACCAAATACAGGGATTGTTCTGCAGCTTCACCACATCACATTACTGTCTACAACATTAATCTGCATTTCTTGTACATTCAGGGACCTGATGAAACTGACCAATGGCATCATAGAAGAGACTATTATCTGGAGGGCAAAAGCCATTCTCATGGACATTTGTGACAAAATATACTTATGTACTGAAATCTGTTCTGCTGACCTGCCTATGTGTGAATTAATGTGGAAGACAAGAAGGGGACAAAAAGGTACAAATGTGATAAGGTTGGAGGAAGGGGTGTAACAGACAAATTCACTCCTACAGTACCTATTACATATTTTTTTTTAAATCTGCATAACTGAACTATACATTGGGAAGACAAATATAGAATGAAGAAATACAGAATCCTAAAAAGAAAAGGAGTACTTGTGGCACCTTAGAGACTAACAAATTTATTAGAGCATAAGCTTTCGTGAGCTACAGCTCACTTCATCGGATGCATTACAATGCATTGTAATGCATCCGATGAAGTGAGCTGTAGCTCACGAAAGCTTATGCTCTAATAAATTTGTTAGTCTCTAAGGTGCCACAAGTACTCCTTTTCTTTTTGCGAATACAGACTAACACGGCTGCTACTCAGAATCCTAAAGACATCCTAGAAAATGAACCTGGTATATCAATACTTGAAAAAGGAATCTGGCCATTTCATTTCCCACAAACTGTTATATTTGAGGGTTAGTATTCTGAAAAAGCATTATAAACATTTTGAGGTACTGTAATCTGAAGTGTAGAACACATACCATTTGGAAATTGTGTGGAGGCAAATCTTGTTAATAGGATACCAGCTCCTTCAATTAAAGCTAGAAGTATTCCTCCCATAGCAGCTGACCCAACCATGGCAACTGGTCCATCTAAAAATGTCGGAATACAAAACAGATTACTTTGCCAATCCTTCACAAAACAGGGTTTTGAAATGTATACATCACTTTTAATACAATTACCACCACTCCAGTGATCAGACTGTGAAGTAGACTTGTCAGCCATTAACATTACAAATAAAGAGATAATTACCACACATACCTGTCCCTGATTAAACAAGATAGTACTGGTACTGTTTAAGAGTACAGTCATTTTACTTTGCCTTTCTCTAGCACCTTCCATCCACAGACTTCAAAATACTTCACAGTGCCCTAGTGAGCTAGGTGCTGTTTATTATTTGCATTGCAGTAGTGCCTAAAGGCCCTAGACATGGACCTGGACTCTATTGTGCAAGGTGCTGTAGTGGTGTTATCTCATTTTACAAAGTGAGAAATTAAGGCAAAGAAGATATTTTGCCCAAGGTTTCACAGATAATCAGTGGCAAATCTTGACTCCTAGTTCTGAGCTTTAATCACTACACAATGCTTCCTCATAGTATTGGCATAGGCCAATCAAAAAACTCAAGCACATGCTTAAGTCCATTCCTTTTCACAAAAGTGTCTAGTCTCCAGATTCTGTGCTGCAGTTAATAGATGGGAGTCCAGACTGTCATTCGTAGACATATTTAACTCAACTATTATCTAGATTAAAGATCATTTTTACCATTAAGAAATATTAGACTATTTAGAATATTGGTATTTATAAAAACAAATGTACTTACTATACGTAAAATAATACTATCCATGCTTAATTTGTCATCCACAAAATTAGATCTTCAATGTCCATTAAGACCCACAAAAAACCCTTTCAACTATACAGCGTTGTCAACATTAATACACTCAACAAAACATTGTTGAGAAGGTCTAACTGCTCTACTTTCAATTTTCACACATGGAAGAATTCAGGAGAGCATTAAGAACATGTTTAGGTCTCATGAACTTTTGAGAATACTTCCTGAATTGGGCCTAAATGGTGTATTGGAACTTTAAAAGTAAACTCTAATCCACCATGTTAAAAGATCTTTAAATAATTGTTTTGAATGTAATATGCCACTATTGATAAAACAGTCAAGACAATTACAACATACTATATTCTTAAAAATAGAAAACAAAAAGGGTTAATATTGCTTTTTAAGTATACGGGATTCCAAAGTTTCATAAAAGATAAATTAAGTTCTTTTTGATTATCACTAGAATGTCTAGTGGCACCTTAAAGACTAACAGATTTATTTGAGCATAAGCTTTCGTGGGTAAAAACCTCACTTCTTCAGATGCATGGAGATGCACTTCTCCATGCATCTGAAGAAGTGAGGTTTTTATCCATGAAAGCTTATGCTCAAATAAATCTTTTAGTCTTTAAGGTGCCACGGGACTTCTTGTTGTTTTTGTGAATACAGACTAACACATCTACCCCCCGATACTGGACGCTAAAATCTCTGACGGACACAAAAATTTGTTATTTATAGTTTCAAATATAAGGGCTTTTCAATACCCATTGTCCCCATAGTGCAATTCCTTACTTCTTGAGGCTAATATGGCTCCAGTTAAGGCACCACTTGTGATTGAGTTCCATGGATCTTCTTTACCCCTCATTTTCACCATACTACAGTCAATCATGGAAAAGAGACCACCCCAGACTGCAAAGCTGCCTGTTTGGAAAAAAAACATTTTTTAAAATCACAGTAACCAGAAGTTATACTCCAGCCACATTATAAAGTTTTGTGTTGCGATATTTTAGGAAGCTTACTTTTGATCCTTAAAATATACCTAAACTCTCAAAAACTAGATTAAAACATTACATAAACAAATTAAGGAAATATCCTTACTCACCCAATAAGGTGGGCAATAATATTTACTGTTTTGCACTAGACAACAAAATGCTTCCCAAATATCAGTGATTGTAAAGGAGTTTCCATCCTACAAATGCTGGCTTAATGATCAGAGGATCTTTAGTATTTAACTATAAATTTAACAGTTTAAAAGTTTTTCTTCTTCTGCCAATGGAACCATCATAGAATTAGAGAAGTGTAGGACTGGAAGGGATCCCGAGAGGTCTTCTAGTCCAATCCCCTGCACTCAAGGCATGGGTAAGTATTATCTATACCAGTGATCATCAACCGGTCAATTCTAGAGGATCTCCCAGTTGATCTCATAGATACTAAGGTCAGAAGGGACCATTCTGATCATCTAGTCCGACCTCCTCCACAACGCAGGCCACAGAATCTCACCCACCCACTCCTACGAAAAACCTCACCTATGTCTGAGCTACTGAAGTCCTCAAATCGTGGTTTAAAGACTTCAAGGAGCAGAGAATCCTCAAGCAAGTGACCCCTACCCCATGCTACAGAGGAAGGAGAAAAACCTCCAGGGCCTCTTCCAATCTGCCCTGGAGGAAAATTCCTTCCTGACCCCAAATATGGCAATCAGCTAAACCCTGAGCATATGGACAAGATTCACCAGCCAGATACTACAGAAAATTGTTTCCTGGGTAACTCAGATCCCATCCATCTAATATCCCATCTCAGGGGATTCAGCCTATTTACCCTGAATATTTAAAGATCAATTACTTACCAAAATCCCATTATACCATCTCCTCCATAAACTTATTGAGTAGAATCTTAAAGCCAGATAGATCTTTTGCCCCCACAGCTTCCCTTGAAAGGCTATTCCAAAACTTCACTCCTCTGATGGTTAGAAACCTTCGTCTAATTTCAAGTCTAAACTTCCTGGTGGCCAGTTTAGACCCATTTGTTCTTGTGTCCACATTGGTGCTGAGCTGAAATAATTCCTCTCCCTCTCCTGTATTTATCCCTCTGATATATTTATAGAGAGCAATCATATCTCCCCTCAACCTTCTTTTAGTTAGGCTAAACAAGCCAAGCTCCTTAAGTCTCCTTTCTTAAGGCAAGATTTCCATCTCGATGTCTGGCAGTGCAGCATGGCTGCTGCTAAGGCAAACTCCCTGCCTATCCCGGCCCCACGCCACTCCCAGAAGCGACCAGTGCTGCCCTGCAGCCCCGGGGGGGAGGGCAGGGGGAGACAGATGTCTCCCTCTGCATACTGTGCCTGCCTGCAATCACAACCCCAAAGCTCCCATTGGCCGGGAGAGCTGTGGGGGTCGGTGCTTGCAGAGAGGGGCATCATGCAGAGCCACGTGCCCCTTCCATCCCAGGGGCACACTGGCCTCTTCCAGGAACAGTGTGGGGCCAGGGTAGGCAGGGAGCCTGCCTTAGCCTTGCTGTGCCCGCTGCCAACTGGGAGCCACCAGAGTTAAGTGGTGCCCGCAGGAGGCCACACCCCAAATCCCATCCCTGAGACAGCACCCCATATCCCTTTCTGCACCCTCACACTCTGCCCAAGCCCCCTCCTGCACCCCAACTCCCTCCCAGAGCTTGTACCCCTCACTCCCTCCTGCACACCAACCCTCTGCCCCAGGCTCAGCCCAGAGCCCCCTCCCATACAACGAACACCTCGACCCCAGTCCAGAGCCTGCACCCTCTCCCAAACTCCAACCCCAACCCCCTGCCCCATGACAGTGAATGAGGGTGGGGGACAGCGAGCAAGTGAGCAAGCAAGCAAGCAATGGGGGGGCCTCAGGGAAGGGGCAGGGTGGATCCTGGGTTGCCCTTAGATTCAAAAAGTGATCTTGGGCGTAAAAAGGTTGGAGACCACTAACTTAGACCATCCTTGACAGGTATTAGTCTAGCCTGCTCTTAAAAATCTCCAATGACAGAGATTCCACAACCTTCCTAGACAATTTATTCCAGTGCTGACAGTTAGGAAGTTTTTCCTAATGTCTAACTTAAACCACCCTTGCTGCTTCTTGTCCTATCCTCAGAGGTTAAAGAGAACAAATTTTTCTCCCTCCTCCTTGTAACTAACTTTTATGTACTTGAAAACTGTTATGCCCCACGGCCCCCCCCTCCTCCCCTGTCTTCTCTTCTCCAGATTAAACAAATCCAATTTTTTCAATCTTCCCTCAAAGGTCATATTTTCTAGATCTTTAATCATTTTTGTTGCTGTTGTCTGGACTTTCTCTAATTTGTCCACATCATTCCTGAAATGTGGCACCCAGAACTGGACACAATACTCCAGTTGAGGCCTCATCAGCGCAGAGTACAGCAGAAGAATTACTTTTCATGTCTTGCTTACAGCACTCCTGCTAATATATAAAAATCATAAATCATAAACAAATGCTGTAGGACAGTTTAGTATCTTATTTCAATACTGTTTTTGTCATTTAAAAAAAACTTAACAAAAATCTAGTTCATAGATGGTAAGATGCACTTCTCACCAATCTTGCAATCCTCTTTATTTTAAAGTGCTTTCATGCTTGTAAAAGCATAACGCCAGAAAATAAAAACTCATTTTAAGAGGGGCACGATGAACAGCAGCAATACTAATAAACAGCTTCATGAGCTCCATGTTAGATGCCCAGGCTCCCTATACAATGCATGTGGAGAGGTAGGCACCTAAGAAGTGGATTTACAAAAGCCAACGAATGGAGTGGGGAGCCACCTAAACTAGCCAATAGGAAATCGGAGAAATGTAAAGCTAGAAGGGACCTTGAGAGGTTATCTAGTCCGGCCTCCCAAGCTGAGGCAGGACCAAGTAAATTTAGATCATCCCTGACAGGGGTTTGCCTAATCTGTTCTTCAAAACTTCCCTTGGAAGCCTGGTCCAGTGTTTAGCTAGCCTTGTCGTTAGAAAGTTTTTCCCTAATATTTAACCTAATTCTCCCTTGCTTCAGATTAACATCATTACTTCTTGTCCTACCTCCAGAGGCCATGGAGAAGTGATCACTGTCTTCTTTATAATAGCCCTTAACATATGTGAAGACTTACCAGGTTCTTCTTGGGTCTTCTTTTCTCAAGAACAAACATTCCCAATTTTTTTTTTTAACCTTTCCTCACAGGTCCAGTTTTCTAAATCTTTTATCATGTTTGTTGCTTTCTTCTGGATTCTCTTCAACTTATCCATATCTTTTGTAAAATGTGGCAGTGAGAACTGGCACACAGTATTCCAGCTGAGGTCTCGCCAGTGCTAAATATAGCAGGACAATTATCTCCTGTGTCTTACATACAACACTCTTGTTAACAACACACCAGAATAACAAATTGGGTTTTTTTTTGTTTTTTTTTTGCTGATACAGACTAACACAGCTAACTGAAACTTCACAACTGCATCTCAATGTTGACTCATATTCAATTTATGGTTTCAGAGTAGCAGCCGTGTTAGTCTGTATTCGCAAAAAGAAAAAGAGTACTTGTGGCACCTTAGAGACTAACAAATTTATTTGAGCATAAGCTTTCATGAGCTACAGCTCACTTCATCGGATGCATTCAGTGGAAAATACAGTGGGGAGATTTATGTACACAGAGAACATGAAACAATGGGTGTTACCAAACACACTGAAAGGAGAGTGATCACTTAAGATGAGCTATTACCAGCAAGAGAGCAGCGGGGGGGGGGCGGGGGGCGGAGAGAACGGCCCACTTTGATTATCACTACAAAAAGTCCCCCACCCCCACCCCCGCTTTCCCCAACTAAATCATCCCACCCAGGGCTTTGTCAAGCCTGACCTTAAAAACCTCTAAGGAAGAAGATTCCACCACCTCCTTAGGTAACGCATTCCAGTGCTTCACCACCCTCCTAGTGAAAGTTTTTCCTCATATCCAACCTAAACCTCCCCCACTGCAACTTCAGACCATTACTCCTTGTTCTGTCATCTGCTACCACTGAGAACAGGCTAGATCCATCCTCTTTGGAACCCCCTTTCAGGTAGTTGAAAGCAGCGATCAAATCCCCCCTTATTCTTTTCTTCTGCAGACTAAACAATCCCAGTTCCTTCAGACTCTCCTCACAAGTCATGTGCTCCAGTCCCCTAATCATTTTTGTTGCCCTCCACTGGACGCTTTCCAAATTTTCCACATTCTTCTTGTAGTGTGGGGCCCAAAACTGGACACAGTACTCCAGATAAGGCCTCACCAATGCCGAATAGAGGGGAACGATCACATCCTTCGATCTGCTGGCAATGGCCCTACTTATACAGCCCAAAATGCCATTTGCCTTCTTGGCAACAAGGGCACACTGCTGACTCGTATCCAGCTTCTCGTCCACTGTAACCCTTACGTCCTTTTCTGCAGAACTGCTGCCTAGTCGCTCGGGCCCTATTCTGTAGCAGTGCATGGGATTATTCCGTCCTAAGTGCAGGACTCTGAACTTCATCAGATTTCTTTTTGGCCCAATCCTCTAATTTGCCTAGGTCCCTCTGTATCCTATCCCTACCCTCCACCGTATCTACCACTCCTCCCAGTTTAGTGCCATCTACAAAATTGTGAGGGTGCAATCCACGCCATCCTCCAGATCATTAATGAAGATATTGAACAAAACCAGCCCGAGGACTAACCCTTGGGGCACTCAATTTGATACCGCCTGCCAACTAGACATGGAACCATTGATCACTACCCGATGAGCCCAACGATCTAGCCAGCTTTCTATCCACCTGATAGTCCATTCATCCAGCCCATACTTCTTTAACTTGCTGGAAGACCATATCTAAAGCTTTGCTAAAGTCACGGAATAACACGTCCACTGCTTTCCCCTCATCCACAGAGCCAGTTATCCCGTCATAGAAGGCAATTAGGATAGTCAGGCATGACTTGCCCTTGGTGAATCCATGCTGACGGTTCCTGATCACTTTCCTCTCCTCTAAGTGCTTCAGAATTGATTCCTTGAGGACCTGTTCCATGATTTTTCCTGGGACTGAGGTGAGGCTGACTAGCCTGTAGTTCTCTGGATCCTCCTCCTTCCCTTTTTTAAAGATGGGCACTACATTAGCCTTTTTCCAGTCATCCGGGATCTCCCCCAATTGCCATGAGTTTTCAAAGATAATGTCCAGTGGCTCTGCAATCACATCAGCCAACTCCTTTAGCACCCTCAGATGTAGCACATCCGGCCCCATGGACTTGTGCTCATCCAGCTTTTCTAAAGAGTCGTGACCCACTTCTTTTTCCACAGGGGGCTCATCACCTCCTCCCCATACTGTGCTGCCCAGTGCAGTAGTCTGTGAGCTGACCTTGTTCGTGAAGACACTGGCAAAAAAAGCATTGAGTACTTCAGCTTTTTCCACATTCTCTGTCACTAGATTGCCTCCCCATTCAGTAAGGGGCCCACACTTTCTTTGACCATCTTCTTGTTGATAACATACCTGAAGAAACCCTTCTTGTTACTCTGAACATCCCTTGCTAGTTGCAACTCCAAGTATGATTTAGCCTTCCTGATTTCGCTCCTGCATGCCTGAGCAATATTTTTATAGTCCTCCCTGGTCATTTGTCCAATCTTCCACTTCTTGTAAGCTTCTTTTTTGTGTTTAAGATCAGCAAGGATGTCACTATTAAGCCAAGCTGAGGCAGTCAAAGTCTGCTTTTCTGAAGTCCAGGGTCCATATTCTGCTACTCTCCCATCTGTACCTGTCTTTATTGACTTTCACGTTGCTGATTTCAGACCAGTTCTCCAATTTGTCAAGGTAATTTTGAATTCTCATCATGTTCTCCAAAGTGCTAGCAACTTCTCCCAGCTTGGTGTCATACATACATTTTATAAGCATCCTCTCCATTCCATTTCCAAGTCAGTAATGAATGGCAAGGAAGGGTGTGGCATAAGCCTTGTCCTTTAAAGGGACTTAGGCGCCTAACTTCAGGCCAGAGGGAGAGATTCACAGCCATGAACCCTCTCCTGGAGTTAGGCACCAAAGGTAGGTCAGTCCTTTCTAGCAAAAAGCAGGAGGAGGAAGAGGAGGTGGCAGCAGCTATCACCTCATTCCCTATAGTTCTGTGGTCAGTGCATACACACAAGTTGCAGGAGACCCAGGTTCAAATTCCCAGAGAGGAGCAGGATCTTGAAGTTCAGTCTCTCCCTTCCCAAGTGAGTGCCCTAATCACTGGCTGTGGGGTATCCTGGTTTAGGTTTTGCTCTCTGGTTCCTGTTAAAGCTGGTCAACTTTGTATGAAATAATTAAATATTCATTGGAATAGGGACTTCAACCTAACTCTCACATATCCCAGAGGAGTTTCCTAATCACTGGGCTCTAGAGTCACTCTCACTTTCTCTCTGGCCCAATCCACTAGACCAGTGGTCTCCAAACTTTTTGAATCGCGCACCCCCAGGGCCAGCTCTAGGGAAGCAAAGAGAGAGAGAGAGCTGCCACCGGCGTGCCGTCGAAGACGGAGCGGGGAGAGCCGAGCTGCCGCTGGCACTCCTCCTGCCGCGCACCCCCAGGGATGGTCTTGAGCACCCCCTAGGGTGTGCACACCCCACTTTGGAGACCACTGCACTAAACATGCTTTAAGGTGGCCTTTGAGCACTCCTACTGGATTGGGCCCCACAGGCAGGGTAAGTGGGCAAACACCTAATTTGGAAATCTCACCGGGGCTTAGGTGTGAACTAGGTGTCAGGTGAATGTGCACATTACCAGCAGAAATGTAGGCACCTGAAGGGTTAGATGGCAACTGAGTGCGAGTACTGAGGGTCTAAATTTTGACTTAAGTGCCTCAAGTGGCAGTTAGGTGCTTTTGTAGATCTAATCCAGGAGCAGGCAAACTTTTTGGCCTCAGGGCCACATCGGTTTCCAAAATTGTATGGAGGGCCGGTTAGGGGAGGCTGTCTCTCCCCAAACAGCCAGGCATGGCCCAGCCCCTGCCTCCTATCCGAACCTCCCCGCTTCTCGCCCCCCGACGGCTTCCCCGGGTCTCCTACCCCATCCATCACCCTCTTTTCCCTGTCCCCTGACCACCCCCGAACCTCCCATCCCTGACTGCCCCTGCATCCAACACCCGCTCTCATTCCTGACTTGCCCCCTGGGACTCCTGCCCATCCAACCACCTCTTCTCACTGTCCCCTGACCACCCCTGGATCCCCCACCCCTGTCTGCCCCCTGCCGCCCCATCCAACCCCCCTCTCCTTCCTGACTGTCCCCCCAGGACCCCTGCTCCATCCAACCCGACCCCTATCCACACCCTCGCCCCCTGACCACCACCCCCAACTCCCCTGCCCTCTATCCAACCCCTCCTGCCCCCTTACCGCACTGCCTGGAGCACCAGTGGCTGGCAGTGCTACAGCCACGCAGCCCAGAGCACCGGGTCAGGCCACAGCTCTGCAACTGTGCTGCCAGGCCACCCAGAGCGTTGTGCCAGCAGCGCAGTGTGCTGAGGCTGCAGGGGTCAGGGAACAGCAGGGGCGGGGCCGGGGCGAGCCTCCTGGGCCAGGAGCTCAGGGGTCAGACAGGAGGGTCCCGCGGGCCATAGTTTGCCCACCTCTGATCTAAGTCCTTAGAGGTGAAAAGTTCTGAATCCCATCCAAATCCCCTGAAGTTCCCTTGAAGTTCTCTTTTAAAATTGGAAAAAGGCTTAAGAATACAGGCTTAAGTGTACAGACTGCAATTACCTCCCAATAGCGGTGCTCTGGTTTTAATAGCTGTCAAACTTCCCCGCAGCCGGTGGTTTACACCCTAAAATAAACCAAAGACAACAATCAGAATGAAACAAAACTAAACATATTTAAGTTTTACAGCTAATTAAATTGCACCCTTTCAGACCCAGTTATAGTTATTACTAAGCATCTGGAAGTTCTTTCATTATAAATCTGTTTTTGTCAGGAATTTATAAAAACAGCCATTTCATACTGTATTATACATAAACTCAAAGTGGAATTGTTTTTAATCCATATAGTTATCAATGCTTTCTGATATTTTTATTTTCAGTTAATATTTAGTATGTAATTATAACACCTGTAAACTACACAAATCAGTTATTTATAATTTTCTGTGATGATGTAAAGTCTAATTGCTGGACCACTTATATTTTCTTTAGGTTTTTTTTTTTTTTTTAAACCAAGACACTAAGGGCTTGGCTACACTTGTGAGTTAGAGCACATTAAAGTGGCCCCAGGTGCCATAGCTCACTCCCCATCCACACTGGCCAGGCACGTAGAGTGCTCTGACTCCACGGCTAGAGCGCTCCTGGTACTCCACCTCGGCAAGAAGATTAACGTTTGTTGTTTAGTGGCTGAAACGCCCGGGGCATCAGTGTGAACGAGGTGTTGCATTACTGCTCTGTGATCAGCCTCCAGAAACGTCCCATAATCCCCTTAAGTCACGTGGCCACTCTTCTCATTGTTTTGAGCTTGCCTAGGAATGCGGATATGCCCTCTGAAAGCTCCATTTCTGACAGCTAACACCAAGACAAAGCAAGCCGTTCCTGTGGAATGCTGTGCGAGAGAGAAAGAGAGGCGGGGAGGAGGGGCGCCTGCTGCTATCTGAACTTACATGAAAGCATGCTGACATGCTTTCAGCCCCCCAAAAACCCACTCTCTCTCCCTCCCACACACACCACACTCCCTGTCATACTCAACCTTCCCCCCCATTTGAAAAGCAAGTTGCAGTCAATTGCATGCTGAGATAGCTGCCCATAATGCACCGCTCCCAATGCTGCTGCAAGTGCAGCAAATGTGGCCACGCCAGTGCGCTTGAAGCTGTCAGTGTGGACAGACTGCAGCGCTTTCCCTACTGCACTCTACAAAGGCTGGTTTAACTCAAAGCACTCTACATCTGCAAGTGTAGCCATTCCCTAAGTAACGTTTTTACCACATGAAAAACAAACATTACACGATAGTATTTTACATTTATATATAGTAGAACCTCAGAGGTACCAACTGATCATTTAACTACACTCCTCATTTGGAATTGGAAGTACCCAATCAGGCAGCAGCAGAGACAAGACCAAAAAAAAAGGAAATAGTGTTAAATGTACGCTACAAAAAATAAAAATAAATGGAAAGCAGTATTTTTCTTCTGCATAGTAAAGTTTCAAAGCTGTATTAAGTCAATGTTCAGTAACTTTTGAAAGAACCATAATGTCTTGTTCAGTGTTACAACCATTTCAGAGTTACGAACAATCTCCATTCCCAAGGTGTTCATAACTCTGAGGTTCTACTGTCATTCCTATGACTCCTTTTCTCCTGAATCATCCCAAATTGCTTCAAAGTATATAGGCAGAAAACCAATGAAATTCAGAGTGGAAGCATGTCAACAGATAATTGCCGCACAACATAATGCACACAAGTGAACAGAGAGGAAATTTCATCCACGTATGCTAGGGAAACCAACTTTTAGGGGAGACTGCCATGGGAAGGTTAAAGGAAAACTGTTATTACACTTCTGTCTGAAAATATATTATCTATTACTGTTAGAAGTAACTCCCAAGATTGCTATACTAGAAAGATTAGTGAAAATATTTCATTTTTCAGTTTTACTTCGTACATTTTTACAGCAATTTTTCTATAGATAGTTTTACTATTTCTCCTACAGAATTTGTTTCTCCTATATAATCAGTTTTCCTCATTTCTGTGTCTTTCACACAGCAACAATACAGATAAAAATATTTTTAAAACATGAAAATATGGTTTTATCCCCTAATTTAATAGAACTGAAAATGTGTAGCAAATGAAACGTTAAACTCTTAAAAAAAAAAATCTAGAGGGATTTTTTAGATGATGGTGTCACTTTCGCATTCACCCAGAACAGAGAGGAATTCAACTTTTAAGATTAATAACCTTTCCAGAATGGAGAGAGGTAAATAATGGTGTCCTCGAGGGATCTGTACTGGCACCAGTACTGTCCAATATCTTTATAAATAATCTGGAAAATGGGGGAAACAGTGAGGTGGCAAAATTTGCAGATGACATAAAATTACTCAGGATAGTTAAGTCCAAGGCAGACTGTAAAGAGCTACCAAGAGAGCTCACAAAACTGAGCGACCGGGCAACAAAATGGCAGATGAAATTCAGTGTTGATAAATGCAAAGTAATGCACATTGGAAAACATAATCCCAACTATACATACAAAATGATGGGGCTAAGTTAGCTGTTACCATTCAAGAAAGATCTTGGAGTCATTCCGAATACAACAGAGACATCCTTGCTGATCTTAAACACAAAAAAGAAGTTTACAAGAAGTGGAAGATTGGACAAATGACAAGGGTAGAGTATACAAATATTGCTCGGGCATTCAGGAGTGAAATCAGGAAGGCCAAATCACACTTGGAGTTGCAACTAGCAAGGGATGTTCAGAGTAACAAGAAGGGTTTCTTCAGGTATGTTATCAACAAGAAGATGGTCAAAGAAAGTGTGGGCCCCTTACTGAATGGGGAGGCAACCTAGTGACAGAGAATGTGGAAAAAGCTGAAGTACTCAATGCTTTTTTTGCCTCTGCCTTCACGAACAAGGTCAGCTCACAGACTACTGCACTGGGCAGCACAGTATGGGGAGGAGGTGACGAGCCCCCTGTGGAAAAAGAAGTGGGTCACGACTCTTTAGAAAAGCTGGATGAGCACAAGTCCATGGGGCCGGATGTGCTACATCTGAGGGTGCTAAAGGAGTTGGCTGATGTGATTGTAGAGCCACTGGACATTATCTTTGAAAACTCATGGCGATTGGGGGAGATCCCGGACGACTGGAAAAAGGCTAATGTAGTGCCCATCTTTAAAAAAGGGAAGGAGGAGGATCCAGAGAACTACAGGCTAGTCAGCCTCACCTCAGTCCCAGGAAAAATCATGGAACAGGTCCTCAAGGAATCAATTCTGAAGCACTTAGAGGAGAGGAAAGTGATCAGGAACCGTCAGCATGGATTCACCAAGGGCAAATCGTGCCTGACTAACCTAATTGCCTTCTATGACGAGATAACTGGCTCTGTATATGAGGAGAAAGCAGTGGACATGTTATTCCTTCCTTTAGCAAAGATTTTGATATGGTCTCCCACAGTATTCTTGCCAGCAAGTTAAAGTAGTATGGGCTGGATGAATGGACTATCAGGTGGATAGAAAGCTGGCTAGATAATTGGGCTCAACAGGTAGTGATCAATGGCTCCATGTCTAGTTGGCAGGTAGTATCAAGTGGAATGTCCCAAGGGTTAGTCCTCGGGCCGGTTTTGTTCAATATCTTCATTAATGATCTGGAGGATGGCGTGGATTGCACCTTCAGCAAGTTTGCAGATGACACTAAACTGGGAGGAATGGTAGATACGGTGGAGGGTAGGGATAGGATACAGAGGGCCCTAGACAAATTAGAAAACTGGACCAAAACAAATCTGATGGGCTTCAACAAGGACCAGTTCAGAGTCCTGCACTTGGACGGAATAATCCCATGCACTGCTACAGAATAGGGCCCGAGCGACTAGGCAGCAGTTCTGCAGAAAAGGACGTAGGGGTTATAGTGGACGAGAAGCTGGATACGAGTCAACAGTGTGCCCTTGTTGCCAGGAAGACTAACAGCATTTTGGGCTGTATAAGTAGGAGCATTGCCAGCAGATTGAGGGATGTGATCATTCCCCTCTATTCGGCATTGGTGAGGCCTCATCTGGAGTACTTTGTCTAGTTTTGGGCCCCACACTACAAGAAGGATGTGGAAAATTTGGAAAGAGTCCAGTGAATGGTGACAAAAAACAATCAGGGGGCTGGAGCACATGACTTATGAGGAGTGGCTGAAGGAACTGGGATTATTTACTTTGCAGAAGAGATGAGTGAGGGGGGATTTGATCGCTGCTTTCAACTATCTGAAAGGGAGTTCCAAAGAGGATGGATCTAGCTTGTTCTCAGTGGTAGCAGATGACAGAACAAGGAGTAATGGTCTCAAGTTGCAGTGGGGGAGGTTTAGGTTGGATATTAGGAAAAACTTTTTCACTAGGCGGGTGGTGAAGCACTGGAATGGGTTACCTAGGGAGGTGGTGGAATCTCCTTCCTTAGAGGTTTTTAAGACCAGGCTTGATAAAGCCCTGGCTGGGATGATTTAGATGGGGTTGGTCCTGCTTTGAGCAGGGGGTTGGACTAGATGACCTCCTGAGGTCCTTTCCAACCCTGATATTCTATGATTCTATGAATACTTCTCTGAAAACATTCCCTCAATGTGCAGGGCAGTCAAAAAAGCAAACAGAATGTTGGGAACCACTAGGAAAGATGTAGATAATAATTAAGTAAAAATCATAGTGTCTCTTTATAAATTAATGGTATGCCCACATCTTGAACACTGCATTCAGTTCTTGTCACCCCATCTCAAAAGAGATATATTAAAAATGGAAAAGGTACAGAGAAGAGCAACAAAAATCATTAGGGGCATGGAACAACTTCCATATGAGAAGAGATTAAAAAGACAGATTTTTCAGCTTGGAAAAAGAGATGATTAAAAGGGGAGATATGATAGAGGTCTATAAAATCATGACCAGCGTGGAGAAAGCAAATAAGGAAATGTTATTTACTCCTCCTCATAACACAAGAACTAGGAGTCACCAAATGAAATTAACAGACAACAGGTTTAAAACCAACAAAAGGAAATACTTCTTCACACACAACGCACAGACAACCTGTGGGACTCATTGCCAGGGGATGTTGTGAAGGCCAAAACTACGTCAGGATCCAAAAAACAAACAAACACTCTAGAGAAGTTCCTGGCTATTACCCAGGATGGTCAGAGATGCAACATCATGCTCTGGGTGCCCTTAGCTTCTGTTTGCCAGAAATTGGAGTGGACAACTGGGGATGGATCACTCGATGATTGCCTGTTCTATTTATTCCCTCTGAAACAAATGCTGTTGGCCACTGTTGGAAGACAGGATACTGGGCTAGATGGACCATGGTCTGACCCACTATGGCTGTTTTTATGTTAACCTTAACAGAACTCTATGGGTTAGATTCACAAAGGGAATTAGGCACCTAACCAAGATTTAGGGGCAACTGGTACTCATAAAACCCCAACTAAGCTGCTGCCAAACCCTGTAGATGCCTAAACTCACTTGGGGGTCAAAGTTTTTGCAGGTGTCTAAGTTTCTGTGTCGGGCATGCAAACTACTGCCTCACTCTAGGCATCTGGATGCCTATGGTCCAGTGCAATTCACAAACCAGGGGAAGGTAAGTGCTCCTCCGCCTAACTTGCGTCTGTGTCCTGATCTAGTAGGTGTGCCCACTGTATGCCAAACTCCACACAAAATAGTTGGGAGGATTGAGGAGAGCTGGTGCGAAGGGGAAGGAGGAGCTACCTTGTAATTTTTGGTCTAGTACTCACCCTGGATGTGGGAGATCCTCGATTCAAGTCCCCCCATCACTCAATGAGAAGGGGTTTAAACAGACATTGGCCACCTCTTAGGTGAGTGTCCTAACCCAGTGTTCCCAAACATTTTGGGTCTTTTTTTTGCAACCCACCATTACATATACGCATCCTCACTCTGGCACTGCAACCCTAATCCTGGCCAAGTGTGGAGAGGTGGCTTTGGGCCAGGAGAGCAAGCCTGCCCTGAGTTCACCCCACAGCGACGCCTTCTGTTCCACTGGGCTCAGTCCAGCTCCCTGCTCTCGGCCTTGCGACCTGGTGCTGGGCGACAGAGCATCACTTAGTTTGGCTGATGAAGGAGGGGCATCTGGGCCAAATCTGAGTAGCACTGCAACCCCAGGCCTGGGAAAGGACAGGAGCCACTGCTGCAAGGGGAGTGAGGGGTGGGCTTGTTCTTCATATACTTCTCCTGACGTGTGTGTGTGTATGTGTATGTCTGCCAAGGCCCAGTGACACGTTAATCTGGCCCTGGATATGGCAATCCATCTAGAACCTTCCCAGGACCCACTGTTTGGGAAACACTGGCCTAGCAGACTGGCTTTCGTGAATCCCATTCTTAGGTGCTTATCTCCCTCCACTCACTGTATAGAAATCATAAGCACCTAACCCAGGCTTTGTGAATCCCAGTGATTTTCTAGGCACTCTTATAGGAAGATGTCTCTTAAAGAGATTTCCCTGGGTCTGCCACCAGCTGTATGAGTCACAGGAAACATGCAGAAGGCAGTGAGCTGGTGTGGAGGCACAAGGCTTCTACACAGATGGACCTGGAATCCATGTGGATCGTGGGCAACTGACCAGGTTTATTCTCCTGGCCTGCAACCTGTTCTGCGCTGCCTCTCAATACGATGACTGGGAACAAGTCTCCATGAAGAGAACTTCATGGAGATTTCCTCCTCTTAGGTCACTCCCACACGTTTATTGTTGGAAGGAAAGGGAAGCAAAGCTACTGTTTATCTACAAGAAATTATTTTACTCACCATTGGGGAATTTCTGAACCCTTTGATAGCCTGGAAGATGCCACCACCTATGGCTCCCATTGTGAAGGCACCACCACAGTCATCTACTATCCGCCAGGGGCTAAAAAGGGGAAAAAAAAACAAATTAGCATGCTGAAATCCATGCTAAAGAACATGAAAACTACCATAAAGTTAATGTATAATTGAGAAAGCATGTACCCATGCTCTCCCAAAATACTTACAAAGCTCTAAGAGTTTCTGGCAATTCACGTATAAAGTTAATGCCATGTTATTTGAAAACGAGAGTGAAACAAGACTGCCAACTGCAATATCTGTCACATCTGGTTTACTGACCTTCCAGCAAGACCAACACCACATTTACATACAGAAGAACCCCATTTACCCAATCTAACTGGGACCAGGGCCAGATTGGATAATAAAAAATTCAGATAATTAAGAGAATGGGAAAAGAGCCTTCTATCTGTTATTTAAAGATGCGGAGTTACTTTTAAATGAGCGGATCCCTCTTCAAAAAGCATTAAAAAAAACCTTACCCCCCTTCTTATCTACTTAACTGAAAATACCATCCCCTAGTTCTTGTACAGCAAGGGAATCGGGCCACCCACCCTGCCCGGGGCCGACAGTCTGAGCCCCGCCACCTGGTTTGGTTAATACCGAGAGCCAGAAAACAGAGGCACGGATAAATGGGGTTCTACTGTACTTAGTGGCACAGAAATCATACCAAAACAAGCCAATGATTTATCTATAGCTTGACAACCTGCCTCCCTATGGTGGTGAACGTCTTCTAATGCAAAGGAAGATTTAACCTCTTTCTCCAATCATGCAACTAGCCAAATTTCCCCTCCCCTTCGCTCCCTTATAATGGAACTCTCCCACCGTCCCTTGTGAAACTGATTTAAAATCTTCTTTTATGCATCATGCTTCCTTGAAGCACTTTACAACAGACATTTAGAAATTGCCACACTGGATCAGGCTCAAGGTCTGTCTAGTCCAGTGTCCTGTCTCTAGCAGTAGCCACCACCAGAAGCTTCAGAGGAAGGTGCAAGAACCTGCATCAGGACAACGTGAGACAATCTGTCCCCACATTATGTCTCACCCTGATCGCTAACAGTTAGAGAATGGCTTAAGACCTAAAAGATGAGACTTACTAACCCTTCAAAGCTATTAATTATAACAATTCTATATAGTCTCATAATCCATATACACATCCAATCCCTCTTTGAATACTTCTGATTTTTTTTACATTCAATGACTTCCAATGGCAGTGAGATCCAGTTTAAATTTGCCACCTTTCAGTTCCATTGAATGTCACTTTGTTTTTCTGTTATGAACCAGAGAAAACAGAAGCTCCCAAATGTACTTTCTGTAGACCATTATTTTATATATTTCTATCATATCCCTTCAGAAATTAAACAAACAATCTTTTCAATCTCACTTAAGAGCTTTTCAAGGTGCCTAGTCATTCTCGCTGTCCTTCTCTGGACCTCCTCTACACCTCCGCAATGTCCTTTAAGAGACAGAGTGACGGATACCACACAGTATATTCTAAATGAAGGCAAGCCATTGATTTCTATACTGGCATTATATTCTCTGTGTAATTCTCCATTCCATTTTCATTTTAACATTGTGTTTGCTTTTTTTCCCACTGCAGCTGCATATTCAGAAGGCAAGAGCACTGAGCTGTTCATAGTGGTGCCCCCGTCTCTTTCCTGAATTGATAAATTAATTTAGAACCCTGTCACTTTATGACCAGTTCAAGTTTTTTCTTCAATCTGCCATCCTGTTGCCCGTTCAGCAAGCTTGATTAGATCATAGACTCAGAGGGTTAGAAGGGACCGCAAAGGTAATCTAATCTAACCTCCTGCCAAGATGCAGGAATTGCTGTTTAAGCCATCCAAGACAGTTGGCTCTCTAGCCTCCAATGCATCCGATGAAGTGAGCTGTAGCTCACGAAAGCTTATGCTCAAATAAATTTGTTAGTCTCTAAGGTGCCACAAGTACTCCTTTTCTTTTTGCGAATACAGACTAACATGGCTGTACTCTGTAGCCTCCTTTTGAAAACCTCCAGTGAAGAAGCTTCCACAAGCTCCCTAGACATCTGTTCCATTGTCTTACAGTTAGGAAATTTTTCCCGAGATTTAATCTAATCTGCTGTGCTGTAGTTTGACCTCATCGCCTCTTGTCCTGCCTTCTGTGGCAAGAGAGAACAACTTTTCTCCACCTTTTTTATGGCAGCCTTTCAAGTATTTGAAGACCACTATCATATCCTCCTTTAATCTCTTTGCCAGTTGAAACATACCCAGTTCCTTCAGGCTTTGCACATATGACTTGCATTCCATCCCTTTGATAATCTTTGTTGCTCACCTCTGGATCTTTTCATAAGGATATAAGAACAGCTAAACTGGGTCAGACCAAAGGTCCATAAAGCCGAGCATCTCATCCCCCAACAGTGGCCAACGCTAGGCGCCCCAGAGGGAATGAACAGAACAGGCAACCATCAAGTGATCCATTCCCTGCCGCCCATTCTCAGCTTCTGGCAAACTGAGGCAAGGGACACCATCCCTGCCCATTCTGGGTAATAGCCATTCAATCCTCCATGAATATATCTAGTTCTTTTTTTAACCCTGTTATAGTCTTGGCCTTCACAACCTCCTCTGGCAAGGAGTTCCACAGGTTTATGGTGTGTTATGTAAAGAAATACTTTAAAATCTGTTTTAAATCTGCTGCCTAGTAATGTCATCAGGTCACCCCTGGTTCTTGTGTTACGCGAAGGGGTAAATAACACTTCCTTATTTACTTTCTCCAGCCCAGTCATGATTTTATAGCCCTCTATCATATCCCCCCTTAGCCATCTCTTTTCCAAGCAGTACAGTCCCAGTATTTTTAATCTCTCCTCGTACAGAAGCTGTTCCAGACCCCTAATCATTTTTGTTGCCCTTCTCTGAATCTTTTTCAATTCCAATATTCTTTTTTTTGAATGGGGTGACCACATCTTCACGAAGTATTCAAAATGTAGACATACCATGGATTTATATAGAGGCAACATGATATTTTCAGTCTTATTATTTATCCCTTTCTTAATGATTCCCAACATTCTGTTTGCTTTTTTGACTGCCGCTGCACACTGAGTGGATGTTTTCAGAGAACTCTCCACAATGATGCCAAGATCTCTTTCTTGAATTATAACAGCTAATTTAGACCCCATAATTTTGCATGTATAGTTGGGATTATGTTTTCTAATGTGCATTTTTTTGCATTTATCCACATTAAATTTCATCTGCCATTTTGTTGCCCAGCTTGTAAGATCCCTTTGCAGCTCTTCGCAGTCTGCTTTGGACTTACCTATCTTGAGTAATATTGTATCACCTGCAAATTTTGTCACCTCACTGTTTACCCATTTTTCCAAGTCATTTATGAATATGTTGAATAGTACTGGTCCCAGTATAGCTCACTGGGGGACATGACTATTTACCTCTCTCCACTCTGAAAACTGACCATTTATTCCTACCCTTTGTTTCCTTTCTTTTAACCAGTTACCCATCCATGAGTGGACCTGCCCTCTTATCCCATGACAGCTTACTTTGCTTAAGAGCCTTTGGTGAGGGACCTTGTCAAAGGCTTTCTGCATCCGATGAAGTGAGCTGTAGCTCACGAAAGCTTATGCTCTAATAAATTTGTTAGTCTCTAAGGTGCCACAAGTACTCCTTTTCTTTTTGCGAATACAGACTAACATGGCTGCTACTCTAGAACCTGAAAATCTAAGTACACTATATCTACCCTACCAAATTCATGGTTCATTTTGGTAAATTTCACGGTCATGGGATTTTTAAAATAGTGAATTAGAGGATTGGGCCAAAAGAAATCTGATGAGATTCAACTAGAACAAGTGAAAAGTTCTGCACTTAGGAAGGAAGAATCCCACGTATTGCTACAAAATAGGGACTGAGTGGCTAGGCAGCAGTTCCGCAGAAAAGGACCTAGGGGTTATGGTGGACGAGAAGCTGGATATGAGTCAACAGTGTGCCCTTGTTGCCAAGAGGGCTAACAGCATTTTGGTTTGTATAAATAGGAGCACTGCCAGCCAATCAAGGGATATGATCATTCCCCTCTATTCGGCATTGGTGAGGCCTCATCTGGAGTACTGTTTCCAGTTTTGGGCCCCACACTACAAGAAGGATGTGGAAAAATTGGAAAGAGTCCAGCGAATGGTGACAAAAATAATCAGGGGACTGGAACACATGACTTATGAGGAGAGGCTGAGGGAACTGGGATTATTTAGTCTGCAGAAGAGAACAGTGAGGGGTGATTTGATAGCTGCTTTCAATTACCTGAAAGGGGGTTCCAAAGAGGATGGATATAGGCTGTTCTTAGTGATACCAGATGACAGAACAAGGAGTAATGGTCTTAAGTTGCAGTGGGGAGGTTTAGGTTGGATATTGGGAAAAACTTTTTCACGAGGAGGGTAGTGAAGGACTGGAATGGGTTACCTAGGGAGGTGGTGGAATCTCCTTCCTGAGCGGTTTTTAAAGTCAGGCTTGACAAAGCCCTGGCCAGGATGATTTAGTTGGGGATTAGGTCCTGCTTTGAGCAGGGGGCTGTTCTAGATGACCTTCTGAGGTCCTTTCCAAGCCTGATATTCTATGATTTCAGCTCTTTAAATCTGAAATTTCATGGTGTTGTATTTGTAGGAATCCTGACCCAAAAAGGAGTTGTGGGGTGGTCACTAGGTTCTTGTAGGTACTGCTACCCTTACTTCTGCACTGTTGCTGGTGGCAGCGCTGCCTTGAGAGCTGGGCAGTTGGAGAGTGGCAGCTGCTGGCTGAGAGCCCAGCTTTGAAAGCAGAGCTGCTGCTAGAAGCAGCACAGAAGTAAGGATGGCATGGTATGGTATTGCTACCCTTACATCTGCACTACTGGTGGTGGGGCTCCCCTTCCAAGCTGGACTCCCGGCCAACAGCCGCCACTTTCTGACCACCCAGCTCTGAAGACAGGGCAGAAGTAAGGGTGGAAATACTGTGACCCACCTGCAACTCCCTTTTGGGTCAGGACTCTCAATTTGAGAGATGCTGGTTTCCTGTGAAATCTGTATAGTATAGGGTAAATGCACATAAAAGACCAGATTTTACAGTCCATGACGTGTTTTTCATGGCCACGAATTTGGTAGGGCCCTAACTATATCCACTGGATCCCCCTAGTCCACATCCTTGCTGACCCCCTCAAAGAATTCTAGCAGATTGGTGAGGCATGATTTCCCTTTACAGAAACCCTGTTGACACTTCCCCAACAAATTATGTTAATCTATGTGTCTGACAATTCTATTCTTTACTATAGTTTCAATCAATCAGTTTGCCCAGTAATGAAGCTTAGTGGCCTGTAATTGCCAGGATCACCTCTGGAGCCCTTCTTAAAAATCGGCATCACATTAGCTATCCTCCTGTCATTTGGTACAGAATCTGATTTAAATGATAGGTTACAAACCACAGTTAGTAGTTCTGCAATCTCACATTTGTGTTCCTTCAGAACTCTTGGGTGAATACTATCTGGTCCTGGTCACTTATTACTGTTAATCAATTTGTTCCAATACCTCCTCTAATACACCTCAATTTGGGACAGTTCCTCAGATTTGTTACCTAAAAAGAATGGCTCAGATTTAGGAATCTTCCTTACATCCTCAGCCATGAAGACCGACGCAAAGAACTCATTTAGTTTCATTTCAATGGCCTTATCATCCTTAAGTGCTCCTTTAGCATCTTGATTGTCCAGTGAACCCACTAGTTGTTTAGCAGGGTTCCAGCTTCTGATGTACTGTATATACTCGTTCATAAGCTGAATATTTTTGGTAAAAAATGACCCATCAAAGAGCGGGGGTCACCTTATAAACAGCTTATATACACCAAAATTTGATGATTTAAACTCTATGGAATCACTGAATTGAATATTTAATACTTTGTCATTTTGTTTACCTGGCACGTCTGCAGGCCACTTCCCACAGCTCCCATTGGCTGGGAATGGCAAACCGTGGACACAGAGCTGAGGGGCTCCGTGCCTGCTGACGCTCCAGGTAAACAAAACGACCAGGCCTACTAGCGGCTTACCCTAACGGGCCAGGAGCCAAAGTTTGCCAACCCCTGAGATATTGGGTCAGCTTATGAAAGTGTCAAAGTTTTTACTATTTTTACCTAACCATCTTGGGGGGGGGGGAGCGGCTTATAAACAAACGGGCTAATGAACGAGTATATACAGTACTTTTAAAAAAATTGCTATTACTTTTTGAGTCTTTGGCTAGCCGTTCTTAGTTCTTTTTTGGCCTTCCTAATTATATTTTTACACTTCACTTGGCAGACCATGCTCCTTTCTATTTTCCTCACTAGGATTTAACTTCTACTTTTTAAAGGCCTTTTTGCCTCTCACTGCTTCTTTTACGTGGCTAAACAACAAAGTGGCATTTTTTTGGTTCTCTTACTCTGTTTTTTAATATAGGATATGCATTTAAGTTGAGCCTCTATTATGGTGTCTTTAAAAAGTTTCCATGCAGCTTGGAGAGATTTCACTTTTGGCACTGTATCTTTTAATTTCTGAAAAAACAACACTGAGTACTTGTGGCACCTTAGAGACTAACAAATTTATTTGGGCATAAGCTTTCATGGGCTAAAACCCACTTCATCAGATGCATGGAGTGGAAAATATAGTAGAAAGATATATATACAGAGTACATGAAGAGATCGGGGTTGCCTTACCAATTCTAAAGAGACAATTCAGTTAAAGTGGGCTATTATCAGCAGGAGGAAAAATTCACTTTTGTAGTGGTAATCAGGGTGGACCATTTCAAACAGTTGACAAGAACACGTGAACAACAGTAGGGGGGAAAATTAACATGGGGAAATAGTTTTTAGTTTGTGTAATGACCCATCCACTCCCAGTCTTTATTCAGGCCTAATCTGATGGTGTCCAGTTTGCAAATTAATTCCAGTTCTGCAGTTTCTCGTTGGGGTCTGTTTTTGAAGAAAACGAGAAACTGGACAAGCTCCACTTAGGACTAAATCAAGAATTGCCTCTCCTCTTGTAAAAAGAAAAGGAGTACTTGTGGCACCTTAGAGACTAACAAATTTATTTGAACATAAACTTTCGTGAGCTACATTCAGTGGACACGAATGCATCCGATGAAGTGAGCTGTAGCTAACGAAAGCTTATGCTCAAATAAATTCATTAGTCTCTAAGGTGCCACAAGTACTCCTTTTCTTTTTGTGAATACAGACTAACACGGCTGCTTCTCTGAAACTCTCCTCTTGTGGGTTCCAAGACTAGCTGCTCCAAGAAGCAGTCATTTAAAGGTGTCAAGAAACTTTATCTCTGCATCCCGTCCTGAGATAACATGTACCCAGTCAATATGGTGATAGTAGAAATCCCCCATTATTATTAATAGTTTTTTAAATTATGATAGCCTCTCTAATCTCCCTGAGTATTTTGCAGTCACTATCACCATCCTGATCAGGAGGTCAGTAGTATATCCTTACTGCTATATTCTTATTATTCGAGCATGGAATTGGTATCCATAGAGATTCTATGGCACAGTTTGGTTCATTTAAGATTTTTAAATCATTTAATTCCACACTTTCTTTCACATATAGTGCTACTCCATCAGCACAACCTGTTCTGCCCTTCCAATATATTTTGTACCCTGGTATTACTGTGTCCCATTGATTATCCTAATTTCACCAAGTTTCTGCAATGCCTATTATATCTATATCCTCACTTAATATTAAGCACTCTAGTTCACAAATCTTATTATTTAGACTTCTAGCATTTGTATATAAGCACCTTAAAAAATTGTCACTTTTCAGCTGTCTGCCATTACATAATGTAATTGAATGGGACTCTTTCATTTGACTGTTTCTCATCAAATCCTACCTGTGTTTTATCACATTCCATCCTCTCCTCCTTACTAGGACACAGAGAATCTCCATTAATAGCTTCTCCCTTAAGGGATGTGTCTGTCCAAATCATGTGCTCCTCGCTCCTCTGCCCCTGTCGGCTTTCCCCCAGCCCCTAATTTAAAAACTACTCTACAACCTTTTTAATTTGAAGAGCAAGCAATCTGGTTTCATTTTGGTTTAGGTGGAGCCCATCCTTCCCATATAGGTTCCCCCTTTCCTAAAAGGTGCCCCAGTTCCTAATAAATCTAAACGCCTCCTCCCTACACCATCATTTCACCCATGCATTGAGACCCTGCAGTTCTGCCTGTCTAGCTGCCCTGCACATGGAACTGGAAGCACTTCAGAGAATGTTACCATTGAGGTCCTGTACTTCAATCTCCAGGACTTCTCCCCTATGTCATTGGTACGAACACCGGCTCCTCTCCAGCACTACACATAAGCCTATCTAGATGTCTCAAGAGATCCACAACCTTCACAGCAGGCAGGCAAGTCACCATGCAGTTCTCCCAGTCATCACAAACGCAGCTATGTTTCTAATGACTGAATCCCCCTATCACCTGTCTCTTCCTAATAACTGGAGTTCCTTCCCCCAGAGAGGTATCCTCAGTGCAAGAGGATACCATGACATTATCTGGAAGGAGGGCCCCAACTACAGGATCATTTCCCTCTGCTCCAGTTGAATGTTCTCCTTCCCTGAGACTGTCGTCCCCCTCAACAGCACAGAGGCTGTCAGACCAGGGGTGGGACCATTCTACAGTGTCCTGGAAAGTCTTATCTATGTACCTTTCTGTCTCCCTTAGCTCCTCCAGCGCAGCCACTCTGGTCTCCAAAGGGCCAAGAACTCCTTGCACCGAATGCACACATCCAGTTTTTCTACATCCTTTCTACACATTGGTTGAGCAAAATTGGACACAGTACTCCAGCTGAGGCCTAACCAGCACCAAGTAGAGCAGTACTATCACCTGTTAAAGCAATTAAAATTGCATTTGCTTTTTTTGCAATAGCATCCCATTGTTGACTCATGTGAGGTAGTGATTAGCGTTAATGCCAAGCCAGTTTTCCCAGTATTTATGCATTTGGTTTTTCTTCCTTAAGTGTAGCACCTTACATTTGTCTTTGTTGAATTTCATTTGATTGTCTATAGCAGTGGTTCTCAACCAGGGGTACATGTATCCCTGGAGGTACTCAAAAAGAAAAGGAGTACTTGTGGCACCTTAGAGACTAACAAATTTATTAGTCTCTAAAGGTGCCACAAGTACTCCTTTTCTTTTTGCGAATACAGACTAACACGGCTGCTACTCTGAAACCTGTGATTATGGAGGTACTCAGAGGTCTTGCAGGGGGTTCTCAACTCATCTACATCACTGTTTCTCAATGTAGGGGTTGCAGCCCCCAGGGGGGGTCACGGGACAGGCTGCAAGTGCAGGGCTGGCAGTACGCGGCAGCAAGCAGGGCAATTGCTCAGGGTCCCATGCTACAGTGGGCCCCACGTGGTGGGACTCAGGCTTGAAACAAGGCTCACAAGTGAAAAAACAAGCTCAAGCATCGCCCTGAAATGCAAGTACAATATTTATATTCCAATCTATTTATTTTCTAATTATATGGTAAAAATGAGAAAGTCAGCAATATTTCAGTAATAGAGTGTGCTGTGACACACCTGTATTTTTATGTCTGATTTTGTAAGCAAGTATTTTTTAAGTGAGGTGAAACCTGGCAGTATGCAAGACAAATCAGACTTCTTAAAGGAGGACAGTAGCCTGGAAAGGTTGAGAACCACTGATCTATAGCCCAGTTCTCCAATTTATCCCTCTGAATTTTGGCTCTATCCTCCAAAGTATTGGCAACACCACCCCCACCTTTGTGTCATCTGAAAACCTGATCAGCACGCTCTGGATTCCTACCTCTGACTCATTAATACCAATGTCACCACCCCCGGACCCAGAACAGAGCCGGCCTGAACCTCACTTGAGGCCTCCCTCCACTCCCACATCACTCTATTCATGGGGCCGCTCTGCTGGCAACAGCTTAACCGGCGCCGTAGGCACTGAAGGGCGGTGCTCCGGAGCCACCATTCCCCCAGCTTACTCCTCGGAGCGTCACGCGGGTCACGCCCAAGCAGCCCCGGCTGTCTCTGGACCGGACTCCCTGAAACCATGCTGCGAAGTTAGCTAATGCTGAGGCTGCCCCATTGACCTCTGTAAGAACCGCAGAGCCGCAACGTTTCCCGTTGTTCCCCAGCCTCCCCCTCCCGCCTCCCGCGACACCGCAGGGGCTTCTCCGACGCCCTCCCTGCTCCGCCCGGCCGGGGGAGCGGCCCTGCGCCCGCGGTCAGCGGCCCGGGAGAGGCGCGCGCAACAGGCAGGGCGCTCACCAAGGCTCGCGCGCGTACTCCTCCATCTGGGGTCGGGTCGGCCTGGCCGGCACACTCAGCCGCGAGGCCCGAGCCGGCGACCGAAGGAGTCAGGTGACTGACCGAAAAACGTTCCACGTTCGCGCGTGACCCTGAGGCAATGCGATTGGCTCCAGCCCTGGCGAGCTGGCCAATGGGGTTCCTGGAGGGCGGGGCGGGCGCGCTGTCATGCGGATTGGGCGGGAGCCGTCCTTTGACTCCAAACCGCCGGATCCCCGCGGAGGCTGCCAGAGCCTGTAGGGGGCAGCCGCGATGATCGGCCCGGGTGGGGCGTTGCCCTGCTGCCCCTCCCCCCGCACACATACACCGTGTGGGCCCAGGCTGGTGGGTTCCCTGTGGTGCCCCCCCCCCACCGTGTGGGCCCAGGCTGGTGGGTGCCCTGTGGTGCCCCTCCCCCCCCACCGTGTGGGCCCAGGCTGCTGGGTTCCCTGTGGTGCCCCTCCCCCCCCACTGTGTGGGCCCAGGCTGGTGGGTTCCCTGTGGTGCCCCTCCCCCCCCACTGTGTGAGCCCAGGCTGGTGGGTTCCCTGTGGTGCCCCTCCCCCCCCACTGTGTGAGCCCAGGCTGGTGGGTTCCCTGTGGTGCCCCTCCCCCCCACTGTGTGAGCCCAGGCTGGTGGGTTCCCTGTGGTGCCCCCCCACTGTGTGGGCCCAGGCTGGTGGGTTCCCTGTGGTGCCCCTCCCCCCCCACTGTGTGGGCCCAGGCTGGTGGGTTCCCTGTGGTGCCCCTCCCCCCCACACTGTGTGGGCCCAGGCTGGTGGGTTCCCTGTGGTGCCCCTCCCCCCACACTGTGTGGGCCCAGGCTGGTGGGTTCCCTGTGGTGCCCCTCCCCCCCACACTGTGTGGGCCCAGGCTGGTGGGTTCCCTGTGGTGCCCCTCCCCCCCACACTGTGTGGGCCCGGCTGGTGGGTTCCCTGTGGTGCCCCTCCCCCCCACACTGTGTGGGCCCAGGCTGGTGGGTTCCCTGTGGTGCCCCTCCCCCCCCACTGTGTGAGCCCAGGCTGGTGGGTTCCCTGTGGTGCCCCTCCCCCCCTCACTGTGTGGGCCCAGGCTGGTGGGTTCCCTGTGGTGCCCCTCCCCCCCTCACTGTGTGGGCCCAGGCTGGTGGGTTCCCTGTGGTGCCCCTCCCCCCCTCACCGTGTGGGCCCAAGCTGGTGGGTTCCCTGTGGTGCCCCTCCCCCCCTCACCGTGTGGGCCCAGGCTGGTGGGTGCCCTGTGGTGCCCCCCTCACCGTGTGGGCCCAGGCTGGTGGGTTCCCTGTGGTGCCCCTCCCCCCCACACTGTGTGGGCCCAGGCTGGTGGGTTCCCTGTGGTGCCCCCCCACTGTGTGGGCCCAGGCTGGTGGGTTCCCTGTGGTGCCCCTCCCCCCCCACTGTGTGGGCCCAGGCTGGTGGGTTCCCTGTGGTGCCCCTCCCCCCCCACTGTGTGGGCCCAGGCTGGTGGGTTCCCTGTGGTGCCCCCCACACTGTGTGGGCCCAGGCTGGTGGGTTCCCTGTGGTGCCCCTCCCCCCCACACTGTGTGGGCCCAGGCTGGTGGGTTCCCTGTGGTGCCCCTCCCCCCCACACTGTGTGGGCCCAGGCTGGTGGGTTCCCTGTGGTGCCCCTCCCCCCCCCACTGTGTGGGCCCAGGCTGGTGGGTTCCCTGTGGTGCCCCTCCCCCCCACACTGTGTGGGCCCAGGCTGGTGGGTTCCCTGTGGTGCCCCCCCCCCCACACTGTGTGGGCCCAGGCTGGTGGGTTCCCTGTGGTGCCCCTCCCCCCCACACTGTGTGGGCCCAGGCTGGTGGGTTCCCTGTGGTGCCCCTCCCCCCCACACTGTGTGGGCCCAGGCTGGTGGGTTCCCTGTGGTGCCCCTCCCCCCCACACTGTGTGGGCCCAGGCTGGTGGGTTCCCTGTGGTGCCCCTCCCCCCCACACTGTGTGGGCCCAGGCTGGTGGGTTCCCTGTGGTGCCCCTCCCCCCCACACCGTGTGGGCCCAGGCTGGTGGGTTCCCTGTGGTGCCCCTCCCCCCCACTGTGTGGGCCCAGGCTGGTGGGTTCCCTGTGGTGCCCCCCCCCCACTGTGTGGGCCCAGGCTGGTGGGTTCCCTGTGGTGCCCCCCCCCACTGTGTGGGCCCAGGCTGGTGGGTTCCCTGTGGTGCCCCTCCCCCCCTCACTGTGTGGGCCCAGGCTGGTGGGTTCCCTGTGGTGCCCCTCCCCCCCCCGTGTGGGCCCAGGCTGGTGGGTTCCCTGTGGTGCCCCTCCCCCCCTCACCGTGTGGGCCCAGGCTGGTGGGTTCCCTGTGGTGCCCCCCTCACCGTGTGGGCCCAGGCTGGTGGGTTCCCTGTGGTGCCCCTCCCCCCCACACTGTGTGGGCCCAGGCTGGTGGGTTCCCTGTGGTGCCCCCCCACTGTGTGGGCCCAGGCTGGTGGGTTCCCTGTGGTGCCCCTCCCCCCCCACTGTGTGGGCCCAGGCTGGTGGGTTCCCTGTGGTGCCCCTCCCCCCCCACTGTGTGGGCCCAGGCTGGTGGGTTCCCTGTGGTGCCCCCCCACACTGTGTGGGCCCAGGCTGGTGGGTTCCCTGTGGTGCCCCTCCCCCCCACACTGTGTGGGCCCAGGCTGGTGGGTTCCCTGTGGTGCCCCTCCCCCCCACACTGTGTGGGCCCAGGCTGGTGGGTTCCCTGTGGTGCCCCTCCCCCCCACACTGTGTGGGCCCAGGCTGGTGGGTTCCCTGTGGTGCCCCTCCCCCCCACACTGTGTGGGCCCAGGCTGGTGGGTTCCCTGTGGTGCCCCTCCCCCCCACACTGTGTGGGCCCAGGCTGGTGGGTTCCCTGTGGTGCCCCTCCCCCCCACACTGTGGGCCCAGGCTGGTGGGTTCCCTGTGGTGCCCCTCCCCCCCACACTGTGTGGGCCCAGGCTGGTGGGTTCCCTGTGGTGCCCCTCCCCCCCACACTGTGTGGGCCCAGGCTGGTGGGTTCCCTGTGGTGCCCCTCCCCCCCACACTGTGTGGGCCCAGGCTGGTGGGTTCCCTGTGGTGCCCCTCCCCCCCACTGTGTGGGCCCAGGCTGGTGGGTTCCCTGTGGTGCCCCCCCCCCCACTGTGTGGGCCCAGGCTGGTGGGTTCCCTGTGGTGCCCCCCCCCACTGTGTGGGCCCAGGCTGGTGGGTTCCCTGTGGTGCCCCCCCCACACTGTGTGGGCCCAGGCTGGTGGGTTCCCTGTGGTGCCCCCCCCACACTGTGTGGGCCCAGGCTGGTGGGTTCCCTGTGGTGCCCCCCCACACTGTGTGGGCCCAGGCTGGTGGGTTCTCTGTGGTGCCCCTCCCCCCCTCACTGTGTGAGCCCAGGCTGGTGGGTGCTCTGTGATGCCCCCACACACACACTGTGTGGGCCCAGGGTGGTGGATTACCTCTGGTGCGCCCCCCCCCCCAGCTGAATCACAGAGCAGGAGGTGGCTGTGATTGCTCCCCTAGAGGCAGAAACGTATGCTACTAATGGAGTTTTGTTGAAAACATAGGAGCTGACTGAGTTTAGCAGGGGTTCTATGGATCACAGAGGACCCAAAACTGGGACTGAGGTACCTAAGTACTTTTGTGGCTCCCACCCCTTATCCCGGCAGCTTCCCCTAAAGAAGCAGCCAAAGAGTACTCAGACCTTCCTCCTATTGTAGTTGGGGCAACAGAGAGTGATTCTGGCCCAGCACCATCAGAAGCAGCATTAGTCAGTGTGCTTTGTGTGCCTGGGGAATCAGATAACTCAGTGGTTTTCAACCTTTTTTCATTTGTGCACCCCTAAAACATTTCACATGGTGGTGCACATCCCTTTGGAAATCTTAGACATAGTTTATGGACCCTCAAGGAGCCATAGACTAAAGGGTGAAAACTGCTGTTCTGTGGTAATGACAATCTTTGGCGGACCCCTTAGATATAGTTTTCAGACTTCCAGAACACAAATTGAAAACCACTGAGGGAATAGATCCCCCCTGAGAACTGAATTTTCAGTGCAAGCAAAGCAATCAACTGCTAAAGGAAATCATTGACTGAGACAATGGGGGAAAAGCCCTCTTTTTCTTCTTTATATTGCTGTTTACAGAGGTGTTAAAAGACGTTCTTGTAAAGATTTATTCTTATAACTGAATGCAGCAAGTTCATATTTGTCTTCATTTAGAAGAGGATAGTAGCTTTATTTCAAATGTATTGTGCTGCAATAATGAAGGCCAGAAGATGGTGCTGTGGTTACATTTAGGCAGGACCCTTGGGCAAAAAAGAGGGGAAGGGTAGAGTGTGTGAGGGGAAAATCATGTTCAGTTCAAAGCTGCAGCCTGGCTGTGTAGCCTCTACTTTTGTTAAAGCGTGGAACATCTTTCCAACATAGAGTTCATTTCTTGTATTAATACATGTGGGTACACATGCCTAATGCCAGTCACTTGGGAGCTATGGGAATGCCATGGGTTCTCAGACAGCTGTTACCCTTTTCTCTAATAAATGATGGACTGACTGGGGCAAATTAAATGCTAAGGGAACAAGCAAATCCATAAACCTCAGCCTTTGGGGAGAGTTCTCAGGATGGCTTCCAACATCTCAGGTGCAACTGGTTTTGGTTGTCACTACCCAAGTGCCATAGCTGCATTGACTATAGCCATGAAAGTGTAAGGGGACTGTTGGCCCTTTACTAAAACTCAGTGGTGTTTTTTTGGCTGCTAGCTCCCAGTACCAAAAGAAAGGGGAAGGGTCAATGGGAAATCAGGACCCTGAGATTGACAGTCCCCAGGAACAATGGAGGGAGGCCAATGCTCCAGTGATTAACAGGGCGGGCAGGCCAATGAGGGAGTCAGGAGCCTAGGATCCCATCTTCCAGGTGCACTGGAGCTGCCTCAAGCAGTGCAGGGCTGAGCTGAGCTGAGAGCAGAGCTGCAACAACAAAAGCAGCCCAGGGAACAGATCTGTGCTGGGAGGAGAACTACAGAAACCAGAGCTAGAGGGGCCAGAAAAAGCAGCCTAGAGAGCTGGAGGCAAAGCAGCAGTGCTGAGGCACTGCCACCTCCTGCTCTGTGATTCAGCTGAGAGTGGGGGGGCACTAGAGGTAATCCACCACCCTGGGCCCACACAGTGTGTGTGGGGGGGCATCACAGAGAACCCACCACCCTGGGCCCACACAGTGTGGGGGGGGCATCACAGAGAACCCACCAGCCTGGGATCAGGCAGTGGAGGGCGGGGCACCACAGAAAACCCACCAACCTGGGCTCAGATGGGGGAGAGGGGCACCACAGAGAACTATCATACCCATCTTGAGTCTTCATCTCTGACAACTCGATGCTGTCTCTGAACTTAATTCTCTTGGTGAAATTCATAATATCCATAAATGGGCAAATCCTTACACTTCTAAACTTTCCCTGTACCTGCATGCCTAGTTTCCTCTAGATTAGTCCTTTCCTGATGTTCACAGTGCCTCACATTCTAGTATGAACTGTGAATTTCATTAATGTGCTATTTTATTTCTTCTAAATCATTAGTTAAAATGTTAAATAACACCAAACATAATACTAATCATTATGGTACCCACAAGATACTACCCTTCAACTTGGCCTTTGCTTTCTTCCTGGCCTACTGATCTGTAGGAAAAAGTGGGACAAATTGTGACTTTCTCAGCCTCTGATGAATTTTAGGAATGCAGAGGGGTACCACACCAATACCAGTTTCTAGAGCCATTCTGCATGTGGTGAAGAGCATCCAAGTGAATGTCTCCAGGGGCCCGAAGGCTTGCACACACAGTAACAACTGCTAAACTAAAAGGATGCAGCATGCCTTCCCCAAGTGCTAGTATCAGACTGCCAGATGATGTGGAAGAGGTTGAGGCCAGAGTCCCACTTCTGATATCCCAGGGCATGCATCCTTTGGGATATTTTACATTGCTAGTGGCACTCTGGCTGTCCTGCATATTGTGCTCCGGGGTACAAGGGGTAAAATCCTGGCTCTATTAAAGTCAGTGGCAAAACTACCATTGACTTTAAAGGGCCAGGATTTCACATAGAATCATAGAATATCAGGGTTGGAAGGGACCCCAGAAGGTCATCTAGTCCAACCCCCTGCTCAAAGCAGGACCAAGTCCCAGTTAAATCATCCTAGCCAGGGCTTTGTCAAGCCTGACCTTAAAAACCTCTAAGGAAGGAGAACACCATCCCATGGTCAAAGAATCCAAAGCCTTCTCTCCACTGACTTCCTGAGGAAACTACAGTCCATCGGTGATCTTCCTAAAAACACCATCCTAGCCACTATGGATGTAGAAGCCCTCTACACCGACATTCCACACAAAGATGGACTACAAGCCATCAGGAACAGTATCCCTGATAATGTCACAGCAAACCTGGTGGCTGAACTTTGTGACTTTGTCCTCACTCACAACTATTTCACATCTGGGGACAATGTATACCTTCAAGTCAGCGGCACTGTATGGGTACCCGCATGGCCCCACAGTATGCCAGCATTTTTATGGTTGACTTAGAACAACACTTCCTCAACTCTCGTCCCCTAATGCCCCTATTCTGCTTGCGCTACACTGATGACATCTTCATCATCTGGACACATAGAAAAGAAGCCCTTGAGGAATTCCACCATGATTTCAACAATTTCCATCCCACCATCAACTTCAGCCTGGACCAGTCCACACAAGAGATCCACTTCCTGGACACTATAGTACTAATAAGCGATGGTCACATAAACACCATCCTATACCAGAAACCTACCGACCACTATACTTACCTACATGCCTCCAACTTTCATCCAGACCACATCACATGATCCATTGTCTACAGCCAAACTCTAAGATACAACCTCATTTGCTCCAATCCCTCAGACAGAAACAAACATCTACAGGATCTCTATCAAGTGTTCTTAAAACTACAATACTCACCTGCTGAAATGAAGAAACAGATTGACACAGCCAGAAGAATACCCAGAAATCACCTACTACAGGACAGGCCCAACAAAGAGAATAACAGAACACCACTTGCCGTCACCTTCAGCGCCCAACTAAAACCTTTCCAGTGCATCATCAAGGATCTACAACCGATCCTGAAAGACGATCCCTCACTCTCACAGACCTTGGGAGACAGGCCAGTCGTCACTTACAGATAGCTCCTCAACCTGAAGCAAATACTCACCAGCAACCACACACCAAAAACACTAATCCAGGAACCTATCCTTGCAACAAACTCCGTTGCCTACTCTGTCCACATATCTATTCAAGGGACACCATCATAGGACCTAATCACATCAGCCACACCATCAGGGGCTTGTTCACCTGCACATCTACCAATGTGATATACGCCATCATGTGCAAGCAATGCCCCTCTGCTGCGTACATTGGCCAAACCGGTCAATTTCTACGCAAAAGAATAAATGGACACAAATCAGACGTCAAAAATTATAACATTCAAAAACCAGTCAGAGAATACTTCAACCTCCCTGGATACTCAATTACAGACCTAAAAGTGTCAATTCTTCAACAAAAAAGCTTCAAAAACAAACTCCAACAAGAAACTGCAGAACTGGAATTAATTTCCAAACTGGACACCATCAAATTAGGCTTCAATAAAGACTGGGAGTGGATGGGTCATTACACAAACTAAAAACTATTTCCCCATGCTAATTTTCCCCCGTACTGTTACTCACACCTTCTTGTCAACTGTTTGAAATGGTCCACCCTGATTACCACTACAAAAGTGATTTTTTTCCTCCTGCTGATAATAGCCCACTTTAACTGAATTGTCTCTTTAGAATTGGTAAGGCAACCCCGATCTCTTCATGTACTCTGTATTTATATCTTTCTACTATATTTTCCACTCCATGCATCTGATGAAGTGGGTTTTAGCCCATGAAAGCTTATGCCCAAATACATTTGTTAGTCTCTAAGGTGCCACAAGTACTCCTTGTTCTTTTTGCTGATACAGACTAACATGGCTGCCACTCTGAAACAAGTCCCATTCTGTGTCAGGTCTCTAAGTCATGTTTAGTGTTCATTGTAGCTATCCTACCTAAGTATTTGAAGTGCTCAACACACTCCGATGCCTCCTCAAATGGTAACAAGTCTGGAAGTTTCATCCCAGGGAAATTGTGTAGACTGGTTTGATCTGGTTCAAGAGGCCTGGCAAATAAAGAACAGCAAACTGTATGAAGAGGCAGCCTTGATCTGGGAGTCAAAAATGAACATGAGACTGGGAGAGAGCCCTTGAGCAAACATGAAATACTTTGGGGACACCAGGTAAACTAGGCTGTGTATAAACTGTTTATTTTTTAAGAGATGTTTTCTCTATAATGGTTTTGTTCTGAATAAATAGTACTTTGCTTTCTGAAGTCTGGCTGGTCACTGGTTAACCCTGTCACTGCCCCTGAGAGAACTGGACTGCAGTGCTGCTGAAGGGCTGAGAGAATCCTGGTTGATTGCAGGTCTAGAGGAAGAATGTTGTGGGTCTCTGCCCTGAGAAAGGAGATAGCTAGAGACCTAAGACCTAAGTGGGGGGTCATCAATGGGGGCACAAAGAGGTCAGAAGTGCAGTTATCTTGAGAACAAATATTCTAATACACCAAGCACTCACTGTGACATACTATAGGGAAGACAGGCCATTTAGAGCTATGCTAATACCTCCATAAAAGGAAAATATGATTAAGAGCCAAGATGATGTGAAGATAAAACTGTCGATTACAAACCTCTGACAGCTCCCTGAACGTATAGTCATCTAGATCTGCTTGCTGCAGATCTGATCATGTACCATTTCCAGAGGAAGATACCCATTTTCCCACTTTGTCCTCCTCAGCTTCTCAGTTCTTTCAAAACAGGATGGGTTTCCCTTGCTTTGACACCTTCTCTTTGACACCTGCTGTTGCTCACCCAATACACATACCAATCAGGCAATAGTCATCTTCAATTTTAAAAACCTGTAGCCAGAAATAGCCAATGTACTCCTGGGGTTTTTTGGAAGGAGAAAATTGTATGGGTTTCCAAATGAAAGAATGTAGATTTGCTTTAAAAGGACGGGAGACTGTAAGAGATTTCAGGGAACTGTAAATATATACAGGGAACATTTTGTGAAAATGAAAACTTTTTAAAATCCTGTGCAGGCATATAATGGTCTCCCGCATACTATTATCAAATTCAGCAGAAAGCTGGGAATTGACAGAATGTGAGTTCCAGCTACACATTTCACCCCTGTGATGGGGAAGCAAACTGTATATTACAAGTAGCTTTAATGCCTTTGCTGTCAGATCTTGAAGCTGCATATGGACACATCCTAAAGATCTGCAGCTTTGGTTCTTTCCTCCCTGGTTTCAAAGCCCCAGCCTAGCAGCTTGTGTGTTTTTGCATATTTTCTCACTGCGTTGTCCCATTGCCTTTAAAAGGCTAAACGTTCAGTACTAAATTTGGTCATGCAGCTCTTCCAGATTCCCTGGAATGTCCTCAGGTTTCAAACTCCTCTGATAGAAAGAAAGCCCACCTCCTGCCTTTCCTGATTGGTTTTTCTGAACCAGGCTGTATAGCTGTTAAATGTAATTGGCCAGCTATTTTACCAACCCCTGTCCTCCCTTTATAACCAATTTATCCTAGATTGCAGTAAGTTAGAGCTGCTTAGATTTAACACTTCAGCACCTGAACGGTGGGGAGGGGAGGAAGTAGCTTCTGGTCTTCTATTATTTAACTAATTTTCCTCCACTCTTTGGCTTTGCATATCATCACAGCTGTGTTTCACCTACAAACTGCCAAGATGTCCAGGGTAGCAAAATACAGAAGGCAAGTCAGTGAAGATCCAGATATTGATAGCTTATTGTCTACTTTGTCTCCAGAGGAAATGGAAGAGCTAGAAAAGGAGTTGGATGTGGCTGATCCGGATGGAAACATCCCTCTGGGGCTCAGGCAGAGAAACCAAACTGACAAGCACTCAACTGGCTTATACAACCGAGAAGCAATGCTCAACTACTGTGAAAAGGAGACCAAGAAACTTATTCAGAGGGAACTGTCAGTGGACGTAAGTCACATCTGCCAGTATTTGAGTTGTAAACAGGGACGTTTGGAGAGAACTCCATCAGGCTAGCTTAAGGGACAGAATGGAAACTAACATTTAGGAACAATTGGCATGTAGGAAAGTGAGCAGGCAAGTTCCATGGCTGGGTGCTGAGAAATCTAAATGGCATCCCTTTCTATTCAGGGGATGGGCAGATGCATTGGGAAGGGGTCAGGGAAATTCTTGAAATCCCAACATTATTCAGAAGTACAGAAGCCCTTGCTACTGCCTGAAATTTTTTTCTGTTTGACTCTGGTAATCCACTAACTAATGTAAGGCTAACATCCTTTGGCAAGGCTTTTATGGGAGGCAGCTTTTCCAACTGAACACTCTTCAAGACTTCAGTGCATTAAAAGAATCCACAGTTGTGTGTTCTCCACATTTGTTCTCTTTGGTTTTGGAGAATTCCACTACCCCAATCTTTTCAGTTCATCATATATATACATATTTGAAAGATTTCTTGGAATAGCAGAAAAAATGGGTGGTGGATTTGTTGTCCTATGAAAATCTGTGTCAGAAGTAGGTGTTGTAGTGCACTAAGCCAGCGGGTCTCAAACTTTTGTACTGGTGACCCCTTTCACATAGCAAGCCTCTGAGTGCGACCTCCCTTAGAAATTAATAACACTTTTTGATATATTTAACACTGTTATAAATGCTGGAGGCAAAGCAGAGTTTGGGGTGGAGGCTGACAGCTCACGACCCCCCATGTAATAACCTCCCGACCCCCAGTTTGAGAACCCTGCACTAAGCCATTTGGTTTGTGATTTTTATTGTCAACGTAATTCAACTGAAGTTCACTCTTTTGTTAGAGTTGGATTTATTTATGCTTCTTTTCTATTCATTTCTCTTTTTCTCTACCTGGAAAGTCTCATCAGTTTCTCAGGTACTGTGAATTTCTCTCTTTCAATGGCTTGCTCTCAGTTTGGCTTGTGGTTTCTTTGTCATGTGCCTCCCATTCAAGGCTTCTTATATGTAGCTTTGATGGAAGCCAGTTCCATTTTTCTGCAACATTTATTACCCTATGGAGTAGGAATACACAGCATTTGCTTCAGCCTTGGGAGGGTGGGGAAATGTTGGCTCGTATTTGCCATTTTCTGCAAGGTTGTTTTTTTTTTTTTGCTATGGCAAACTGGAGCCGCACCCAAAAGGGCGAATGATAGGTCCTTCTACTTGACTTCCATGTCCTGGGCCTGACTGTAGGTGCTGTAAAAGGACAGGACTGAGGGAAAAAAACAGTGTGAGCATAGTAAAGGCTTATGTGAAATACCCATTTTAACAGTCTGTATTGGCTCTAATTTCTTACCTGTTCCAGTTTATCCAGGGACACCTTGAATCTGCCAGCTCACAGCTGAGTAATCAAGCCCTAAACTAGACTGTAAACTCTTTGAGCCAGGGATTGTCTTATGTATTTGTACAGCATTTGTTGTAATAGAGCCTCAATTCTGGCTGGGGCCTCGGGGTATTGCCAGAATATTGCAGATTTAGAAGGAACAAACAAGATATTTGCTATCTAAATGAAGAGTTCAATATTTCTCTCTCTCCCCACTCCTCATGGTTTGAATACTGCTGGGGGATTTGGTCTCACTCTGATGTGGCCTGGCAGTTTTTCTCTAGCAGGGCACTCACTGACTTCCACAATGATCTATATAGGACATTCCGTGTAAGTTGATGGACTTCTGCCCACTCCCAGAGACTGTACTTAACAACTCACTGTCTAGATACTATGGCTGTAAAGTACAGTTCACCTTAGTACCACAGGTCCAAATTTATTCTCTCACTTGCTGACTGGCATGCAGTGGGAGATGTGCCCTTTGCAATGTAAACCAGGCAGAATGAAGAATTCCTGTTACGATAAAACAAATAGTTGTGTAAAGAATGGAATCTTGAGTAGGAGTAGGGAGGTCATATTACTCTTGTGTTTGGGGCTGGAGCAACTACTACTGGAATCCTGTGTCCAGTTCTGGTGCCCACAATTCAAGAAGGATGTTGATAAACTGGAGAGGGTTTGGATAAGAATCGTGAGAATGATTAAAGGATTAGAACCCTGCCTTACTGTAAGAGAGGCAAGGAGTTCAATCTCAATAACAAAAGAAAAGGATGACTTGATCACAGTCCATATGGTCTAGATCAACAAAGGTCCTCGAGTGCCTAAGTCCAACTTAAGCACTGCTGACATTGTGTGTGCACCTCATGCTAGTGGTCAGGGCACTCAGCTAGGCTGGGGGAGACCCAGGTTCACATCTCTGTTCTGCCTGATTTGGAGAAGGGACTTGAACCTGGGTCTATAATAGGATGGCTTTTTGGTGTGTTGTTTTTGCATACATTTCACTACTGCCCAGCTTAGGCAGCTTGTTGACTTCCGAGATCCCTTTCTTGGATGTCTAACGCTCTCCACACATTGTATAGGGAGCCTGGACACCTAATGCAGGGCTAAGGATTCTGTGAGGTGGCCAGGCATCTTGGAGTTACACATTACAGTGCCTAAGTCCCTTTTTGGATCGAGCACTAGGTACCTACATGGGGAACAGCAATTTCATGACAGCGGGCTCTTCAGTCTAGCAGACACCGGTCTAACAAGATCCAGTGGCTGGAAGGTGAAGCTAGACATTCAGTCTAGAAATAAGGTGCAAATTTTTTACAGTGAGAGTACTTAACCATTGGAACAATTTACCCATGGCTGTGGTGGGTTCTCCATCACTCGCAATTTAAAAATTAAGATGATGTTTTTCTAAAAGATCTGCTCTAGTTTAAATAGAGGACTTAATTCAGTCCATTGGCCTGTGTTATGCAGAAGGTCAGACTAGATGATTACTGGCTGGCTTTATGGTCTATGAATCTACAAAATGATGTTAGGAAGAGCTTGTGACAGTCAGCATTTTGCAATGGCATGCAGACAACCCAAGTTCACAGTGAGCATTCAAGAGCTGTCATTTGGAAAGCCTAAATAATCAGGATGCATGAGATGTGCTGGTTCTCAATAGATTGTAAGAAGGCTTCTGCTACTTCTTGCATTTGGCATCTATGGTGATGGCACATAGTTTTTATTCACAGGCAACACTAACCCTGAGCTGGAGTTAGATGAGAAAGTATCTGTAATAAAAAGGAAGAGAAAGGAAAACGTGATTTTCGAAAACTAGAAAGCTAGGAATGTTGTCATTAAGGCTAAACTTTAAATAAGTTGTAAAATATGCAGATTCACCCCGAGGGGGGGGTGTTGTGGGGGAAGGACTTTAGGGTGGAGTAGGTGAGGGGAAGGACTGTGGGAGTGACTCACTTTTCAAAGTAGACGTGCACAGTAAGAAGAGATTTGAAGGAGAACAGCAAGGTTAGTTGCTCTGTGGCTGGAAGAATGGGGCTGTGGTCCTGGTGTCTTGAGGGTGCTGCTTTCTCTCTAAGTTGACCCGCAGTAACTTTAGGCTGTGGAAGACAAAGCATATTGGCTGTTGGTCAAAACTCTTTGATAAAATTGGCCCTGTTAGATTGCATTGCAGTAATTGGATATTGTGGAGCTAACTTACTTCTTCTATTTCCACCCCGGAGGGAAAGAAAAAAAATATCCCTCAACTCCTTCCCCCCTCTTGGCATTGTTAGGAACTGGAGATTAGCACTTGTAAAATACCAAGTCCCAGCTCTAGCAGTTCAGCGCCTTCTGCTCTTTTGTGGGCCACACAGATTGGGAGAGAGCTCATATGACCACAGTGGCTATCACCAAAAGCAGGCCACTTTTGTTACTCTCTAGAATGTAGGAGGCATGTACAGAATTACTATTATTTTGTTAGACAGCTTTAGCATACTGGACACAGTTGGAGCTTTCTGATTTGCTCTCTGTGTTATCAGTTAATACCATGGCAATAATGCCCAGTGACTACACAAATCACTTTCCCGGTGTATAGATTTTATATCACGATTATCTTTGGGTGTACATTTGGAGCTACTATTGCATCTTGTGGAGGGGGTGAAGTCACTTAGCTTTCAGCTTTGTGCTTTACAAGCCCTCATGTATTCTCCGTGCACACCCTGGTCTCATGCTCCTGATTAAGTAACTCAAGCAAAAATGTTACAAGCAGAAAACAGAATTGAAAGCGTGGGTGAGGAAGGGACGGGGCGAGGACCAACAAGGGAAGGGCATAAAGTTTCTTTTGACTGTAATGACTGTAGAAACATCTTAAAGATTTTACTATCTATTGGGTCTGAGTTTCCAGTAACTGGAAATGAGACCAGTTTTTTTTCTTCCTTAAACTATAGAAAGTGCCTGAATCCAGGGGATTTTCTTTCTAGGTCCACGTTAGAACATCATACTGCATGACATTATTTCTAAGCAGCTAATTTTGCAAGGCAGCATGGGTGTTCACAGGTCCAATGGCAGGCAATACAGAGCCCTCACGACTTCCCCAGGGCATGCCTGGTTTTGTTTAACATTCCAGTGCCTTTAACAAGGATTACAGGAGGAAGGCTATACACGCTAACCCAGGCAGTGGCGAGAATTTTGTTGATATCTTAAATATGCACCTTTTAAAGAGATACTGACCAGACTGCTAAGCTAAAATGATACTTACCAATGGGAGTGTGGATTGTAGAAACATTGCAATTTTCCTGCCACCCCCACCACCATTCTTCTTAGTAGCAGAGTATTAATATTTATGAGAACTCTTTGAAGCACTTGGAGACCATTCTAGCTCTGCTGTAGCCCTTGTTTGGGAAGAACTGATCACTTTTCCTGGATCTGGCAAAATATACAGGAGCAAACTGTGGTATTGTAGAGAGAGGGTTTCAGCCCTGCTAACCCTTGAAGTATCTCTTGAACTGATTTTTGTTTTCGGAGGACTAGCTCCAGACATCCCAAATGCCTGCTGAATCTTGGAGGAGTGAGGTGAAAAGGGCAAACTTGGGTAACCATGAAGATGTTTATAAACAACCCAAAATAGAAGTGAGCTTCTCTGCACTGGGGAGCCAAGTCCACATCTTGGTTATGCATTAATGAACCTTTGTTTCCTGTTGCTAGTGAGTGAAAATATCTCCCAGTTCAGTCATTAGCCTTAGGAAGGTGTCTCTCTTTAGAAGCACTTAACAGAACCTCAGACCTGCACGAGATCCATGTATCAGGGGGCTTATGTGAAACTAGGCATTGAGGTGAAATTTAGGTCAGGGATCTACAAAAAGATTTTCAATATCAGAGGGCTCTTTAATCTAGCAGACAAAGGCATCACAAGATCCAATGGCTAGAAGCTGAAGCAGGCTAGAGATGTGGTGCACATTTTTAATGGTGAGGGTAATTAACCATTAGCACAGTGTACCTAAGGAGACGTGATGGATTCTCCATTGCTGAAAGTCTTTAACCAGGATTAGATGGCTCTTTCTAAAAAATAAGCTCTAATTCAATCACAAACTATAGGCTCAATGCAGGAATCACTGAGTGAAATTCACTGGCATATATATGGGGGGGGGTTGTTCTTGTGGGGATATTGTTGCTGAGCACCAGGAATTGTGCTTTGGGTTTCCTTGACTCTCTCTCTCTCTAGTTTTGGGGCTTGAGGAACTGAATAAAGAGTTATCCTGCTGGGTTCTGTCTAGAGTGATTTCTGCTAACTATTTGCCAGACCTCTCCCCTTAGTTTATGTTCTGCACACACATTATCTCTGGGGACCCGCCCCAGAGCATCCCATAGTCCATTAGTCAGGGCTCTAAAGTTCAAAGCCCTGTTCCACAGAGTAGGGAATTGAGCATGTGTCTCCCTGGTCCTGGTAAGTGTGTGAACCAGTAGGCTAAAAGCTGTTGTTACTTCTCCCTCTTCTCCAGTCTGTTTGGGGAAGTTGAGGCATGCTCTGAGCATGCCTTCTGAATTGGGCCCCCAGGCAAGAGGAGGGGGGATAACTAGTTTGAAGATCCCACTGGAGCTTGGGCAGGCAGTAGGCGCACATCCTCACTGGCAGAAACATCGGCCCTAGGGTCTCCAGGCATCCGTTTTTTTAGAACGCCCAGTCGAAAAGGGACCCTGTTCCCCATTCCTGGCCAATGGGAGCTGCAGGGAGTGGTGTCTGAGATCAGGGGCAGCACGCAGAGCCTCTTGGCCATCCCTAGGCCTAGGAGCCAGAGGGACATGCCGGCTGCTTCCCAGGAGCTACGTGAAGTGAGTGGTGCCTGGAGCCTGCACCTCTCACCCCCTTCCATGCCCCAACCCCCTGCCCCAGCCCTGAGCCCCCTCCCACACTCCAAAACCCTTGGCCCAGCTCGGAGCCCCCTCCTGCACCCCAAACCCCTCACCCCAAGCCCCACCCCAGAGCCCACACCCCCAGCCAGAGCCTTCACCCCCTCTCACACCCCAACCCCTTGCCCCAGCTCAGAACTCCCTCCCACACCCAAACTCCCTCCCAGAGCCCGCACCCTGCCCCAGTACCTGAGCCACCTCCCACACCCAAGCTCCCTCCTGGAGCCCACACCCCTTCCCACACTCCAAATGCCTCGGCCCCAGCCCAGAGCCCTCTCCTGCACCCCAAACTCCTCATCCCTGGACCCACCCCAGAGGCCACACCCCCAATTGGAGCCCTCACCCCCTCCTGCACCCCAGCCCCCTGCCTCAGCCTGGAGCCCCCTCCAGCACCCTGAACCCCTCATTTCTGGCCCCACCCCAGTGCCCACACCCCCTCCTGCACCCCAACCCCCTGCCCAGCCCAGCCCGGTGAAAATGTATGAGTGAGTGTGGGGGAGAGTGAGCAACAGAGGGAAGGGGGATGGAGTGGGCGGGGACTCAGAGAAGGGGCGGAGCAGGGCAAGGATGTTTGGTTTTATGCAATCAGAAAGTTGGCAATCCTAATCGGCACCTTCAAGGCTAGGTGGCAGCTGAGCAGGGATTTTGAGAATCTCGGTTATGTCTAAATGTTGGACTTAGGCCTAAGTGTCAGGTAGGTAAGTCGCATTGTGGATCTCTCTCTAGGAGTATATCTACCCCTTCTCTTGCTATTTGCCTTTACAGCAGAAACCCATGGGCCTTGGTGTTTCCTCCACCCTCCATGGCAGTGGATTGATGTCTCTTTGTTTTGCCTCTCTGCCCCTTTTTCGCTTGGTGGAAATTTTAGTTTCTCCTTTAGAGTCCCCATCCATCCACAGCCTCACTCACAACAACAAGCCTGTGCTTTTCACACCAGCCTGGGCAGAGACTGCATCTTCTCCTATACGTGAAAAGTGCGAGCACATTGGGGCACTATCCTAGTACCAAAAATAAATACTGTTTTATGGGGGTTCTCTTCTCCCAAACCGCACCGTTAGAGACTTCTGATTAGCAACCTGCTTTCCAGTCACAGAGCCTGTAAAAGCTGTCCCAAACATAAGCCAGAAGGAGTAGAGTTTTCCCTGAGTAAGCACTTTGGGATTTGGCCCTGGGATAGCAGGGACTTCTGAAAGCCAGGAGTGAAGCTCATTGTGGGACCAGGAATGGAATAGCAGTGGGTATTGCCAGTCAGGGTATTGGTAAATTTGCAAATGTGCAGAGCAGCTGCTGACTGTCCCTAGGGCAATGGATCTCTGTACTTCTGAGCAGTAGATAGCCTCACAAAACTTAAAAGAATGAACCCTCCCCAAATGAGAATTTGAGCTATCTCTGTTGAGTTTTCCAACACCTCTGTTATTACCAATCTTCAGGAATGGTCCTCACATACACTAATGTTCAGAGTGGACGGACTCCCATTTCAGAGCAATTAAACCTTCGAGAGCCTCCTATTGCTCACATATCCCATGCCCTACAGGAGGTTTTGTCTGAACCAATATGCTTGAGGATTTCCCTATGCTTTGGAGCAATATAGTTTATCTTTTGTTAAAAAACATTGCTACTGGGCAGAACTTTGTTCTTCCATGCCATGTTTTGAAATTAACAACTATTGAAAAGGGATCTCAGAAGTAGTTTACACACTCCAAATGTACTGCATTTGAAGAGTCTAGCTTTCAGAGGATGGTTGGAGAATGTAGAGCAATGGAAACATTGGGTGTTAGCCCTAACTGGTGTAATAAACTGGCTGAAAATCTCCTTTCATTTTGACTGGATTGCCCCAAGGAACCAATTCTAAGAGAAGCACCAATATAAGAAAACAATATTCAGTTGGAGAGCAGCAGTCTATAGCCCCAATAACATACACTTGAGTTCCCGATAAAGTCTCCCAAAGGTTCCTACTACTCTCTCTGAATTGTTACTTGGGCTGGTGCAGTACTTCATGCTGTGCAATTCTGAATACAGGATTTATGCTTGTGTCATCTTTGGGAGACGATGCCACCAAAAGCTAAATCTACAAAACTTTAACTCTGTGTAGAAGCTGCGGAGAGCCGAGAGATTTTCTTAAATTTCATGGACATACTCCTGAGCTTGCTATTTTTTTCTGACACTGTTTAGAAAAAACATGTTCCAGACTTGGGTAGCCGGGACAGGTTTGAGGGAAATCATAAAAGAAGAAAACAAATGGTTGTATAATTTTCTAAACATGTTAAGGATTTTGTGACTAACACTGATGCATTTAAATTCTGCTACTTTGTTTACCAGCCATTTCTGTAGACTTGCCAGGCACGTTCCTTCATCAACTCTGGAGACCATCTTTCTCTTTCTCCCCTCCCCCCAACACACACTTCTTCTTCCATACACCTTGCTCTGGGCATTGTCATGGTCTCATGTAACCTCACTGTCTGGTGTTCATTTAGCCTGGTCTGCAAAGCAAGCAATAGGCTGTAGCAATGACCATGGGGGTGTGTGAGGTTACCCTCCCCAGCTGCATGTGGATCACCCCCTTTCTGTGAAATTGGGGAAGGAGAACAGATGCTGCTATGGACATACATCCCCCCAACTAACACACAGAGAGTGCACTGAAAAGTGAATGCACACTGACAGGACACTAATGTGTGTCTGTTCTGGATAGGGGCTATTCCAGCAGACAGCAGCTGGAGATGGAACAGGCAGTGACCACTCACAATCCCAGGTTGCCTGTATGTCTCTTTCTTACAACAATTTTTACAAAACACCAAAATAAAGCCTTTGGAAAAACATTTTCTAACAATCCGGAATAGAACAACTAATCCCCTTTCTTTCTCTATTAACTTTAATTGTAGGGAATTAAATCCACTCCAGCTTCTGGAATATGGAATAGGCAGGGTATCATAACCTACAATCAGTTCTTTAAAAAGAGGGGAAAGACACTTGAGACTTCGTAGACATGATATCTAGCTGTCTGCAGTACCTGTTTGTGTCTTCAGATCCTTTAGAAAATACAGATACTTTGCACTATATGGCTATAGTAGTAGAAAAGTTTTTTTTTTTGAGGGGCTCATTTCATCTTTGTTCACCTAACTTCCTGATTATCAAACAGAAAATAATATGTTTTATTATATTAAATTGCTCATAAATGGAGTTCATCAGCAGCAAAAATGTGCTGCTGATCAGTTTTATACTCGCCCTGCAACTACAGAGAAGAGCACACGTGGGTTCTGTTCTCAGCCATTCTATAGCTGGTTGCAGAACAGACACACATCCCGTACTCTGTCATGAATCATAGAAGATTAGGGTTGGAATAGACCTCAGGCAGTCATCTAGTCCAACCCCCTGCTCAAAGCAGAACCAACATCAACTAAATCATCCCAGCCAGGGTAACCCATTCCAGTGCTTCACCATCCTCCTAGTGAAATAGTGTTTCCTAATATCCAATCTAGACGCCCCCCACAACCCACTGCAACTTGAGACCATTTCTTCTTCTTCTGTCATCTGTCACCACTGAGAACAGCCGAGCTCCATCCTCTTTGGAACCCCCCCCTTTCAGGCAGTTGAAGGCTACTATCAAATCCCCCCTCACTCTTCTCTTCTGCAGATTAAACAAGCCCAATTCCCTCAGCCTCTCCTCGTAAGTCATGTGCCCCAACCCCCTGATAGTTTTCATTACCCTCTGCTGGACTCTCTCCAATTTGTCCACATCCTTTTTGTAGTGGGAGGCCCAAAACTGGGTACAGTACTCCAGATGTGGCCTCACCAGTGCCGAATAGAGGGGAATAATCACTTCCCTCAATCTGCTGGCAGTGTTCCTACTAATACAGCCCAATATGCCATTAGCCTTCTTGGTAACAAGGGCACACTGCTGACTTGAATCCAGTTTCTCATCCACTTTAATCGCCAGAAGAACTGCTGCTTAGCCAGTTGGTCCCCAGCCTGTAGCAGTGCATGGGATGCTTCCAGCCTAAGTGCAGGACTCTGCCCTTGTCCTTGTTGAACATCATCAGATTTCTTTTGGTCCAATCCTCCAATTTGTCTAGGTCACTCTGGACCCTATCCCTGCCCTCCAGTTTATCTCCCCCTCCCCCAGTTTAGTGTCATCCATGAACTTGCTGAGGGTGCAATCCATCCCATAATCCAGATCATTAATGAAAATGTTGAGCAAAACTGGCCCCAGGACCAACCCCTGGGGCACTTCATTTGATACCAGCTGCTGACTAGATATCGAGCCATTGATCACTACCCATTGGGCCTGACAATCTAGCCAGCTTTCTATCCACCTTATCGTCCATTCATCCAATCCATACCTTTTTAACTTGCTGTGGGAGACAGCATCAAAAGCTTTGTTAAAGCTTTACTTGTGATCTTTCCTTTTTCTTTTCTCCCCCACCCCTTTTTTTTAGTTTAAAATGAAAATTATTGTAGACAAAGTAAAGGTTTGCTCTTTGTGTTTGGAAACATAACAAGCATTGTGATGAGGACTATAAGCTCCTAGACTGCTAAGGAACAGCACAATAGTCTGGTTAAAAAGGGAAAGGGCGAACTATGGAAATAGGAAAAGTTTGTAGTTTAATGAAAAGCAAGAATAATTAGGATGATATGCACACAGATATGAACTGCACTTTCATGTAAATACTGTGTAAGACAATGGCATAAAAATATTTTGTTTCTAATGCTATTAGGAAAAGGGACATTTGCAAGGTTTGTGTTTTCCAAAGGAACTGGGTGAGTTGCAGTATAAAGTTTGGCCAGAGGTTCTTAGGATGTTCCAAAAACAAACTTCCTAGCTGAAAAATGTTAGTTCCATCTAAGGGCACAAATGGAGGAAGAAAATGATTCTGAATTTCTAACCAAACTATAAAAGCATCTTCATTCCATATTTACGTATAGGACAGCTATATAGGACTGCAGTGAAATACATGAAGACACTGTATTGTTTAATTTATATGGACTGAGTTGCCACTGATGAGGGAATTGTGTTCATTTTCTATTTATGGTTAGCTGGTAAGTTGACTTATAGAGCAGAAAGGGAATTCAGACGCTTTATGTATTGTTTTTCCCCTCAGCATTATTACGTCATTCATACATTAAAATGGCCTCTCTGACTCAACTCCCTATGGGGCAGTCACACTGAACCAGCTGTGTCACTCAATCTTCCCCATGTCTCAGTGGGCACCATGGCACTTCGGCGCATGCATCCTCTCACAATGTATTTCATAGGAGATGACATTTTCAGGGCAATTATATCTTCCCCCATAGTAACATGTGCAGTGTGGGGATAGAAGCATCAAATGAAGAGGGTTCTTTTCAAATATTTCCAAATCAATTGTGTATTGATGGTGGCAAAACATCATCATGGTGAAATATCACATGATGAAACTACATGATCCCTTCTCAGTTTCCTCACTACCTTTTCCAAAAGCTTAGTGGCAAATAGGGATAAATAACACCCACGGAATTCCTAGGAAATAGCTAAATTGAAGAAATAAGGCAATGAAGGGGACCCTCAATATACCACCTCCTGCTGAGAGAACCAAGATCAGGTCACATCTGATTAGGACTTTCATACTTGTGGAAGAGCCATGTTTCCATCTGACTCATTATCAGGCCAGATTGAGCAGCGACCAGAACTGGGACCAAATATTTCACTTGTACTCATCTGTTCTGAATGTGCTGTAAAGTGCGAGGAATTAGGTGAGTACGGTTTGCATAGCAATGGGCCCGCCGAAGAGGAAACGTAAACAGAACAGTTATTGGCCAGCATGATCAGGCTGAATTGGTAGGTGCCAAGACACTTGGAACAAGTCAGAGCCCAGCAGTTTTAGAAGCTTTAATCTCCATAGGCCACCTCTCCAGATGAAGATAACTGCAGTTTGTTCCATTTGATGCAAAAGTCTCACCTCTTGGCCCACAGACCATGTGGCCCTTCATTTGGATAACCCTGCTTTATTTAAGTATCATGTTCTGGGTAAAAGTTTCAGAAGTCCCCAAAATCCAGGGCCTCAAAGGTATTTAGGTGCGTAACTGGGGGAGGAGAAAAATAGGCTTTTCTTATAACCTCTATCCCAAGTCATTCTGTGCATCTAGGTCTCAGGCAAAAGTGTTTACGGGCCAGGTTTCCAAAGGTATTTAGGCACCCAAAAATGCAGATAGGTGCCCAGTTGGATTTCAGAAGTGCCTGACTCCGTAGGAGCCTACGCAGTGCTGACAGTCCCACTAGATGGGCATCTTCATTTTTAGGCACCTCAATATCTTTAAAAATCTGATCCTAAGGCAGTTTTGAAAATAGTACTGTCTATCCCTACTGAACCTCCCATGCCTCCTCATTCCAAGGTGGTATTCCTGCTAATCCTCACCTTCTGGGCCAATGTGTCTTTCATTTGCCCTTGGCACCGGAAACAGGGGCTGGCACAGGTGGCTCTGCCAGTGCCTATTCATGACTATCCTTCTTGCAAAAAAAATCCAACTGCAAATAGCCTCCTGAATTTAGTTTGTTTCCTAATTCAGAGATTTCAAGGCCAGAAGGGACCATTGTGATCATCTAGTCCAGAGGTGGGCAAACTATGGCCTGCAGGCAACATCCAGCCCGCGGGACTGTCCTGCCCAGCCCTTGAGCTCCTGGCCGGGGAGGCTAGCCCCTGGCCCCTCTCCGGGTGTCCTCCTTCCTCCGCCACCTCAACTCGCTGTGCCGCCAGCACTCTGGGCGGTGAGGCTGCGAGCTCCTGCCGGGCAGCACAGCAGTGTGGCTGGCTCCGGCCGGGCAGCGTGGCTGCCAGACATGCTGCTCTGAGCAGCATGGTAAGGGGGTGGGGAGTGGGGGGTTGGATAAGGGGCAGGGGGTCCCAGGGGGCAGTCAGGAGACAGGGAGCAGGGGGCAGTTGGATAGAGCGGAGGTTCGGTGGGGCAGTCAGGGGATGGGGAACAGAGGGGTTGGATAGGTGTGGGAGTCCCGGGAGGCCTGTCAGGGAGTGGGAGTGTGGATAGGGGTCGGGGCAGTCAGGGGACAGGGAGCAGGGGGGGTTGGATTGCGAGTGGGGTCCCGGGGGGTGGTTAGGGGCAGGGGGTCTCAGGAGGGGGTGGGCAGGGGACAAGGAGCAGGGGGGAGTTGCATGGATTGGGAGTTCTGAGGGGGGCAGTCAGGGGGCAGGAAGTGGGAGGGGGTGGATGGGGGCGGATAGGGGTCAGGGGCCAGGCTGTTTGGGGAGGCACAGCCTTCCCTACCCGGCCCTCCATACAGTTTTGGAATCCCGATGTGACCCTCAGGCCAAAAAGTTTTCCCATCCCTGATCTAGTCTGACCCCCTGTCTAACACAGACCAAAGAACTGCCCCACAATAATTCCTAGAGCAGATCTGTTACACAAACATCCAATCTTTATTTTAAAAAATTGTCATTGATGGAGAATCCACCACAACCCTTAGTTAGAGTAACCACTGCAACAATTTACCATTAAAAAATTATGCCTTATTTCCAGTCTGAATTTGTCTAGATTCAGCTTCATAGAATCATAGAATATTAGGGTTGGAAGAGACCTCAGGAGGTCATCTAGTCCAACCCCCTCCTCAAAGCAGGACCAATCCCCAACTAAATCATCCCAGCCAGGGCGTTGTCAAGCCGGGCTTTAAAAACCTCTAAGGATGGAGATTCCACCACCTCCCTAGGTAACCCATTCCAGTGCTTCACCACCCTCCTAGTGAAATAGTGTTTCCTAATATCCAACCTAGACCTCCCCCATTGGCTTTCAGCCATTGGATCATGTTAGACTTCCTCTACTAGATTGAAGAGCCCATTATTATATTTGTTCCCCATGTAGGTACTTATAAACTCTAATCAAGTCAGTCCTTAACCTTCCCTTTGTTAAGCTAAGTAGATTAAGCTTCTTGAGTCTGTCACTATAAGGCAGGTTTTCTAAACCTTTCATCATTCTTGTGGCTCTTCTCTGAACTCTCTGCAATTTTCCAACATCCTTCTTGAATTGTGGACACCAGAACTGGACACAGGATTCTAGCAGCGGTCACAGCAGTGCCATTTTTAATTTAATTTTGTTTTTATTTAATTACTTACGCAGTTCCATTTCCACAGCATCGAAACACCCCACATTCAATTTAAATTCAACACATATGAGTTGGCCAAATGACAGACTTGTAATGATACATCACCCAGGCATGCTGCGATGGTAAATTCTTAGTACAGAATTGGAGCTGGCAGCAACACAGTGCCTCAGAGGCTGGCAAACCTGAGCTCCAATGGTCAGAAAGATCAGATTCTGCAGGGGAAAGCTCTGCACTGGAACCCCACCTGGATGATTCATTTCTAGGCTCTGGGAAGGGACATACTCATTGCCTGCACCACCTAGTGGTCGGGGGATGTGGGGTAGGTTATCTTCCTCCAAGGCATCCTCCTTTCTTGCTACTGCCCGCCTTGTGTCACTCTTTGCTTCCAGTGGCTCAGCCCTCCAACCAGGTCTTGTGTTCAAATCCACCCCTTTTGTGGTATATATAAGAGTCCAATAACAGGGAAGTCTTTGGGATAACCAGGAGATTCAGGGCTTCCCCCTTGGACTAGGGTCTTACGGTCCAAACCCTTGTATCTTCAGGGTCTTCCTCCAACTAGGGTTCCCGCATCAGGGACAGATCTTCTGTAGTTGTCCCTTCCTAGGGGTTGACAGTAGAGCCTGGCCCACCCTCTCCACCAGGCTCTGATCCAGGTCCCAGTGGCAGATAGCTAAGTCCTGCACCCTGGAGTGTTCTGCAGCTGCCTCCTGAATCATACCCTCCTAATCCCCTCTCCTCCCACCAGGTAAAGACAAGAACTAAACACCACGCTAGAGTCTCTGGCCTTCAGAGAAGCACAGGCCCCTTCTTTGTGGGCTCAGTCAGGTCGCTACAGCCAGGTCTCAGGCAGCAAGGGCTCCTGGGGTGCAGGTCAGCTCAGCTCCCCTGTTGGCCAGTAATTGAGCCACTCTGCCCCCCCGGACACTCCTTTTCCAGCCTGTGTCGGGATGGTGGAGTGGGGGCACCTGGGCCCAGAATAGCTCTTTAGCCCCTTCCTTTCCAGTGTGGGGTTTGTACACCCCATCTCAGGAACCAACAGCAACCATGTCCTGTATTCATAACAGCCACAATGGGACAAACAAACAGGGATAAAAGCAGATTCACAGATTCTTGGACCCCAGACCAGCTAGAGCTTCATGGATCCTAAACAAGAGCTTGAGTGAATGTGAAAGCAGTGCAGACTGCAGGTATTGTACACCTGTAACAGCGCACCCTACTGGAGGGCCATTGCATTCTGCACTAGCTGAGGAGATGTATTTACAATATTTTTTAATGGGAAATAAGTGAAGTGAAGTGGTAACATTAGCAGGTGACACAAAGTCACTTGTGTCTGGTTAGTCACTACAAGGGAAGACTGTGTGGAACCTCAGAGGGACAGAACAAAGCTACCTGAATGGAAGCCATGATGGCAGATCAAATTCAGAGTTGACGTGTAAGATAATGCATGTTGGAAGAAATAATCTATAGTACTGAGACTCCCTAGTGGGCTCTATATTAATTATAACCACTCAGGAATTGGTGTGGGCACCATTGTAGACAGCTCAATGAGGACCTCCGCTAAGCAGTCAGCAGTCAGAAAAGCAAGCAAATATTAGGGTGTATAAAGAACAGGGTAGAAAATAATTTTGAAAATGTGATAATGTCATTCTATAAATGAGTGATATACCCTTGGTTGGAATACTGGGGCCAGTTCTGGTCACCACATCCCAAAAAAGATACAGCAGAAATAGAAGGGCAATGTGAATGATCAGAGGCTAGGAAAGACTTTCGTAAGGGGAGAGATTGAAAAGATTGAGACTATTTGGTTTAGAGAGAAAAGACACACAAGAGGAGACATGATGAAGGTGTATAAAATAATGAACGATTTGGGAAGGTTGATATGGTGTTTCTATTTACACTCTCCTAATACAAGTGTAAAGTCAACAAATTTAAAATTGATTTAAAAGTTTTAATTAAAGAATGCATATGTAACCTGTGGAACTCATTGCCTCAAGATATCAATGTGTTCAAGAGTTGAGCTGGTTTCTGAAAAGAAATAGACATTTTAAATATGGATAATAAGAACATCCACAACACATTAGATAGGACAAAACACATAAGGTATATAAACCTTCATGCATCATGGCATAAGCCAAACACTAACTGGTGTGAGTTAGGAAACATTTCCCCTAAAGGCAAGTTAGTCCATAATTGTGATTATTGGATTTTTGCACTTTCTTCTAAAGCACATGGTACCAGACACTATTGGAGACAGGATACTGAACTGCATGGAATCTTGGTTCGATCTGCTTGGGAATTCTCACATTCCTTCAAACCCTTTTGGTGCTCTTTGGAGGAGCCCAAGATAAAGGTCATTGCAGAAAATGAGCTGGGAGGTGACAGCAGTGTGAGTCATGGGGGTGTGCCTCCCATTCTTGATCTGTATCAAAGGCCTTGCAGGGGGCTACAGCTTGGGAAAGTTCATTTCAGCAGTAGCAATGCTGGGAGGAGGGGCTCAAAAAGGAAACAGGCAGAAGGGAGACTGCAGACTTTTAAAAATGGGGTTTATTAGAGAAACAAAACTATCCATGTGCAACGCATCCAGCAGCCTAATTGGATCTCTGGGCACTCGTTTCACAATACCCACAAGAAGATGGAGCTATTTTTGTAAAATGTCATTTTTGACAAAATAACTGAATCTTAAAGTCTGTTCATTGCATTCAGTTCAGCAAGCAAGGCCAGTTTAGGCCTAGACTTAGGGCCAGAAAAAGGTCAGTCTCTGGAGAACAGTGTTCCAGTTCTGTAGGAGCATGTTTCAGGACCATTGGCCTGGGGAGCGGAGAAAGGCAGTGGACTCTCTCGGCCTGACCAGAGGGGAAGTGGAATAAGTTTGTGCCCCTTGTTAACATAAATTAAAGGAATGGCTAAGGAACAGAAAAGAAACTGTTCATGCGTTAGGTACGTGCAGGATTGGTGGGAGGCCAGGCAGGGTCTGTAACAACAGCAATGGCATCCCTGCTTGACATTGGAAGCCAATGTCAATTTGCCAGTGCCAGAGTCACACTGTGTCTTGCCAAAAAATGCAAATATGCCAAAATGTAAGTCATCAGCAGTCTGGGAATCACCTTATTAGGGAAACTCTAGAGACAGGATGTCTGGTTGGCAAGGCAGTACCCCAAGGCATTGGGAGGGACTTCAGCATATGTGGGAAATGGACTTAGCTAACCAAAGGGAGGGAAGATCCCCACTGGAGAACGGATGTGGTCGGACGAGCTCAGGTAGAGAAGTGCCAGACTTCCTTGCGGGTGGGGAGAATGTATCTCATAGGACCTGGCTACCTTAGGAGCAGATTGGGATCCTTTGCTCACAATGAGTTGAACTTTACTCTGCTAGTAACCACACTGATTGAAATGTGACTGTTTTCAGACTAAAGTGCTACTCGATATTAGCAAGGGCAACCTCGTCTGGCTTTTAGAGCCCTCTGTCTCCAGGAACTGCTGCAATAGCTGTCCCAGAAGCGCATTTTCAGGGGCAAGCGAGCCCCACTTTAGGTCTTGCTCTCTCTGGTGGCCACTGGGAGTCGGAGTTTAGTAACCTTCAGAATATGTCCAAGGACACATCTTTTTGCCAGGAATTTAGTTGACTGTGGCCCATGCCTGGGTTATTTATGCTTGGCTGGGGAGCACAAGGAAGGGAGCTGTCCTCTCAGTTGTGGACAGTTTGGGTTAATTAATCTCTCCCATTTGCCCAGATGTTATGATAACAGGTGTATGAAAATTCAAATAACCTGCCTTTACTTGTTGGCAGCTTCCCTCATGTCTCTGTGGGAAGGAGAAGGCTCTGGCAGAGATGCTCCCACTCGCCATCAGCCTTCCTGGGCCTGCGTCTTCCCTTGGTCACGGCTACTCACTTCCGTACAGCTGGCTCCTGCTCCTCCCCTTCATCTTTGTCTTCGTCCTCTTCCATTGACTCCTCCCCTTTGTCAACTGCTCTCCATCTCCACCTCAGCCAGGGTTGGTGGGGCTGCTCCGCACTCTTGGTTCTCGCTGAGCACTCTTGTCCCACTCTGTTTTCCTTTACTCTGGGTCCTATCTAACATGAGGCTGTTATGTAGATCTTGAGACCTTCTGATGCTCCTCAGGCCTTCTGAGTAGCATTTGTAGAACATGCAGAAGCATCTTGGGCAAGCAGCTGGGCTGGTTGCTTGCAGGGCAGTAATTATGATTAAATCTCTTCATTAGAGTGACTGACACCAGCTTCCCGCACATAGTGGTCTGCTCTGGAGAGTCCCATCTCACTCACACTTTCTTGCTAGCTGCCTCTTTAACTCCCCAGACCCTCTCCAGGCCCTTGTGAGACCCCTAATGCACTGCCCATCGCTGTCTTGCAAATCCAAGATGGCGGTCAGGACCTGACAAAGCTTTGCCATTCGCTCTGTGGGTTCCCCACTTTTCCTCCATAGAGCTCAGAGACAGTGAGCAGCAGGGAACGTTCTGTCAGCTGTAGAAGGTTTTTAACAATAGAATGGGGGGAGGAGAAGAGGGACAAATGTTTGTCTCAGGTAGGGTGACCAGATGAAATGGACAAAATATCTGGACACGTCGGGGAAGCAAAAAAAAAAAAAAATTCGGCCGGAGCGGCCAAAGCTGCAATATCGGAACAAATGGCGGCACAAAGAATTAAATATCGGGACAGTCCCGATTTTATTGGGTCGTCTGGTCACCCTAGTCTCAGGTTTTACCCAGGCTGCCCTATGTTCTCTGTGCTATTCAGGTTTGCTTGCAAGGCACAAACTCCTCTCTGGAGATTATCTGCCAAGGACAAGATAAAACTCCTGCCTGCCAGTGGCCATGCAGAAAACAGTGCCCTTAATAATAGCTGGGTGAGTCAGGGAAGGGGCTGTCTGTGAAATCAATGAGAGCTAGGCACCTAAATATGTTTTAGGATCTGGACCTAACTCCTGCTCCTTGGTTGATGAGAGGTCGAGGAAAAGGAAGTCTCTTTCATTGAGGTCCAGTTTACACACACAAACTACACTGATTTGAATAAATCAGTTTCTAAATTGATTTAGTTAAAGTTGTGCAACTGTCTTGTGTGGATGCTCTTAACCCACCTGAAGAGTGGCAAATATCAATTTAGGGTAATTCAGTAACAAATAGAAGAAGGGTTTCAGAGTAGCAGCCGTGTTAGTCTGTATTCGCAAAAAGAAAAGGAGTACTTGTGGCACCTTAGAGACTAACAAATTTATTAGAGCATAAGCTTTCGTGAGCTACATGGGTATCAGCCATTCCTAACCCAATTTAAGAGCATCCACTCAAAGGGGTTGCGCCGATTTAATTAACTTAATTTAGAAATCAATGTTGTTAAATCATTGCAATTTCTGTGTGTGGACAAGGCTTGGATGTACAGAAAATTGCCTCCCAGTTTCTCTGTGGACTAGATGGTATGTGGTCCTCCACTGCCTTCCATGAGAGCAGATTTCCCCAAGTGACACATGGATTTGGATCTGTCTATTTTAGGGTTTAGTGAAGCTCCCATCACTGAAAGACATTAGCAAGGAGTTTCTGGAGCCCTGGATCACTCAGGAGTTGATGGTCCATAATTTCCAATGCTCGGTGCTCTGATGGTGAAAAATGATGCTGTCTGGGAGGTACCATCACACAGAGTCCTAAGCAAACAACACAGTTGTCTCTAAAGACCCTGGATCAGCTCTGATTTCACAGCTTGTTCTCATTCTGCCACTCAGCCATGCCACAGCCTGATGAGAAGATATTACTCATCTTGCACATATCTGAATCAATCTAGTAATCAGGTTGGAATGTTTTTGGAAGACCCCAAATTGTTTATCATAGGATCTTTTGGGTTTCAGGATCTTTTGGGTTTCACCATCTTTAAAGACAGGATACTTACGCACTGTAAGATGAATTAACTAGATTTTAGGAGGATTTAGCACTGGTGAAAGGTGCAGACTTTGACATTCCTGGACAGTGTCTAGAGTGATGTGCAGCCAATATTTGAACAAGGGGCTCCCACAAACAATTTCCCCATAACTGATAAACCCCATGTCCCACGGTGTATGTGTTTTACAGAGAAGGAAGGAAAGTCTAAGAAATCTTTTCATTTGTTTACCCATTTAAACCAAACCCCAGTCCGAACCAAGGAGGGAAGCAGCTCCCCTTAACAAACACATTCATGTTTAGCTGCCAATTCCTGGCAATGTTTACATTTTATCCCTGAGAACCAGGAAAGCTCAGCAGAGTGCATGGAGAATGGGGCAGAGTAGTGCCAGCTAGGGGCAGTTTGGAGGGGCTCTGCAGACACATTCCAAGGACATGGTTTGAAAAGACTGGTTCTTTGGTGTAATCTGGTCTATTTCAAAGGCAAAACATTCTCTTCAGATGTACTTTTACCAAGCCTGTCGATCTGTACTCTCTGCCAGGGATGACGTAACAGAGAGGCAGGGAAATCACCCCTGCCTTCCCGTCCGTTATATTGCAGGATTTTAAGAGAGTCCCCTCCAACACTTCACAGGTGGCAGCATGTAACTATTCCTCACATCACCTGCACCAATAAATCTGCCTCTGCCTTGAAGAGACCACTTCTAGGCACAGAGGGGAATTTCTGTCTCCATGATCCAGTCACTCTTTGCTTCCTGTACTGAGATGGCTAAGTAGGGTGCCATTTGCTGAAGGCTGTGTGATGTGAGCATCCAGGTTATCATCCACATCATTACTGGTATTCTTTCACTAGCCATTCTCCATCCCTAGCAATTTGTAAATTGAGATGACCCCTTTTTCTCTAGGAATTTTTGTGGGGCAGGTCTCTGGGCTGTTACACACGATCTCAGAGTAGATGTCACAATGGCCCCATCTTACCTTGGAACCTAGGAAGCTATGACAATGTCACAGCACTTTTGTGAAACTTTGGTATTCAGCCCAGACCAGTAAGGGGCTGCTATGGCTCATAGCCCTGACACCACCAGCTGACAGACAAGCAAGCAGCCACACCATGGCTTTCACCGCCCAGTTACCTTTTGCAGTGACCCCAACACCTTTCCAGTTCTGCATTTCCCGAGAGTCAGCTGCAGATGTGACAATCTGCTGGGGGTCCCAGAACTGTGAGTGACAGCACTACCCCTCTCAACCTCAGCAAAGGTGAGTGTTACTGCTGCTTAGCTGTGTGACAGCTCCCTGACATCCCAGCCTGTCTGCCTGGCCAGCAAATTCTTCAGGGCTCTGCCAGTCCAAGCTTTGCCTGGCAGGTAACAGACAGCAATCCCCAGCTCCCGAGTTCCCCAGGGTCAGCTCCCTGCAGTGTCCAGCCCTCACCTGTAGCACTCCCAGGAGTTATTCAGTTCGTTGCTCCAGTAAAGAGACAATACACTGCACCACATTAAGTGAACTGGGGTTTGACAAACATTCTGATTTCAATCGTAGCCTGAACTGGCTTATAGTAAAAGTAAAACAAGTTTATTTAACAAAAAGATTAAATGATACCAAGAGTAAGGAATAAAGTTAGAAAGGGCAACAATCAAAAGTAAAAATAAGCTTCTAAGTCTAAAATGTAATTTCAGCAACTTAGTCTTTGCCTAAGCAGCTTTCTCACCTAAAGTCAGTTCCTAGCATCTTCGACCCCCTTAACTGAAGGTTCCCCAACATTCTGTGATTTTGGTATCTCTGGCCCCTGGAACCCTCCTAGTGATGGATACCTGAATGGCTTCTCCCAAAGCTCATTGACCCTGTTCCAAGAGGCAGGAGGACCTCCCGCTGTTCTTCCCTTCCTGCGGGCTTCCCATCCCCCTACTGATTCAGATATAAATAGGGTTTCCATTGTGTTCGTTCCATGATGCTTAATTGACACTGGAGATAGGTCGATAGCTATCTTCCCTCCTGTCTGTTTCTCCTTGCATTTGGTCACAGACTGTAACACATGATATCCATTGAGTATCCATAATTCCTTCTATAGTCTTAAAACAGACATTTCACAATGATAATAATCCCCAGTGTGTCTCAGGCCTTTCAGAAAAGACCTCACTCAGTACACTTTTATCATACAGACATATTGTATACAATCAGCTGTTTCACTTGCTTATCACTTAAGGGTCAGATCCCTTGCCTTCATAGTCCAGTAAACCTTTAAATGGATTCTTTGAAAAGTCAGCCCAGACCAAACTTCTCTCTCCTGCTGGGGTTTGGATGCCATGGTGTCTTCCCAAAGCTCATTGACCCTGTTTCAAGAGGCAGGAAGGCTCCCTGGGGGGGTGCAGTCTCCATCCCCCATTGAGATTATTAAGTATTCCTCTTTCCCCACTCACTCTCCTGATGGCTATGTTCACCTTGCATGTAAAGGTGCCTTCTTTGTCTTTGATCACACCCTGTACACATTTAGGCAGGTTGAAACACGTTCCTGTGTCTGCAACAGGCCTGGTTTAGGCGTTGCTTGCCAAATGCATTTTAAGAACATAATTCTAGCCCATATTTATAACTCTTTGTTCTCCCTCCGATATGTGCACCAAGCAATGGTTTTTGGGACTAGTGTGATACCAGTTGTATGTGATATTGTATGTGACACCTTTTAGATACAGATCATGACAACCGTCTGTTAGGTGTGGTGAGTGTGCTAGACAAGAGTTGCTGACACACAGTAGTGAACCACCAGTGGACCTCTGGGTTGCAACCTTCCTATATAACATCTGCATTTTAACCTAGTTCTACACAAAGGGCCTGTCTACACTACAGCCCTAAATCGACCTATGTTAGGTCAACTTACAGCCAATGCAGTAATGACTGCAATGGCTGATGTTCACACTACCCTCCTTCTGTCGGCGGTGCACGTGCTCACTAAGAGTGCTTCCACCAACTGCTGGCTCTCAGCTCCACGCAGCTCCCCGCCGGAGCCCAGGTCCCTCCCTGGGCTCTCAGCTCCTTGCTCCCAGCTAAGAGCAGAGGGGCAGCCACTTAGGCTTCTCCCTTAGGATAGGGAGTCTCCAGGCAGCAGTCAGGGTGGGAGTGGGGAGCTGGGGGCAGCCAGACTCTTGCTACCTGGCTTTCTTGTCAATTTCACAGTTCTAGCATGGAGACGTGAAATTGACAAGACAGCCATAAGCCTATGTAAATAATGCAGTGTCTACACAGACAATGTGTCACTCTAACTACACCGACATAAGCCTCTCGTGGAGGTGGAGTTATGTCGCTGTAGTAGGGCATTTACATTGGCGGGACAGGACTGTGGTGTGTATGCTGAGATAATTAGGTCAACAAAAGCTGTTTTACATTGACCTAACTGTGTAGTGCAGAGCAGGCCTAATACCCAGATCCTCAAAGATATACTGCCATTAATTTCAGTGAGTGTTAGGCACCAAAATAGCTTTTGAGAATTCTACTAGCTGACCCACCCCAGGACTCAGGAAGGAGCAATGTGGTCTTTAGCCCTTAGTTCTTTTCTTAAAAACATTAACACAATTTGCTGCACTTCACCTTCACGCCAAACTTCTGCTAAATGCCACAGCCCAACAGGTGAATCTCCAGAGTCAAATGATGTCTGTTTAATAACCCCTGCAAATGTCTGTCTCTGACAAACAAACTTTGCAGTAGAAGACTGGCAGTTTGTACTGGGGAGGAACCACTAGCTTGTAATGCTCAGATTCCAGACAAGTTCTCAGTCTCCTTTTCCTTTTAAGGAAACATCTGAGTGGGTTTGGGAGTGCAATCACCAGCAAGCAATAGCAATACTCATTTTAGTCTATTTAGAGGAAACTAGCAGTCATTTCAGTTCATCAAAACACCAGTGATTAATCAGCCAAGCACCCGGCTGTTTTTGTTAAGACTTCTTTTTAAAAGTCTGACAGTCGGTATGAAAACACTACCCTAATTAGGGCGACCAGATGTCCCAATTTTATAGGGACAGTCCCGATTTTGGGGGCTTTTTCTTATATAGGCACCTATTACCCCCCACCCCATCCCGATTTTTTACACTTGCTATCTGTTCACCCTAACCCTAATAATTGCACTCCAGGATGACTAGGGAAACACACTCAGATGGGAGATTTGCACTGTCATTCATTTTTAGACCTATTAGAAGTAAATGTGTCAGAGCACTATGGAAAAGCCTAAACAGATGTGGTGTGAACAGGGCAGCAGAGATGGAGCAGATTAGCAGGGTGCAACAGAGAGCAGGATGCAACCTCCATATATTGTGTGGAGAACTGTACCTTTAAGAGGCTCTGGCATTCTGTGCAGACACTCATGTTCCGCAAAGCTGATTGTTGAGAACTTAGTGACTGAATGAAGCAGAGTATGTCAGACTCCTTGGCTTGGCATGAGCACTGACCACCTTGTGTAGCAACAGGGAGGGCTGCAAGGCAAGGGACGAAGGGCCTTGTGGCTAAGGCAGTGGCCTAGGCTGCAGTGGCCAGGCGGGGTCATTATGATAAACTAGTCCGATGGCCGGAGAATCCCCCAGTGATCTCTGCTGTGTCAAGTCCCTCACTTCTGGATGAGCTAGTTCAGTGGTTTTCAACCTTTTTTCATTTGTGGACCCCTAAAACATTTGGAGTGGAGATGCAGACCTCTTTGGAAATCTCAGACATAATCTGTGGACCCCTGGGGTCTGCGGAGCACAGGTTGAAAACCACGGAGCTAGAGGATAGATGGATAGATTTTAGAAGACGATATATCAGCCCTGATATAAAATTGTAAATGAGAGAGAATCCAGCACAGCCCTTGGGAGTTATTCCAATGGGTAATTACACTCACTGTTAAAAACTTGCACCTTATTTCTAATTTGAATTTGTCTAGCCTCAGCTTACCTTGTTACACTGTTGTCTGCTAGACTGAAGATCCCTAGACTTTCAGAAATCTTTTCTCCACTAGGTACCGGATGGTCTGTGAGCAAGTCATCCCTTAACCTTGTTAAATTAAATAGATCGAGTTTGTTCTCTCACTGTAAGGTCTGTTTTCTAGACCTGGAATAATTTTTGGAGCTAAATGGCTTTTTTAAAAATTTGGGCACAAGGACTAGACACAGCATTTAGAAAAAAGAAAAGCAGTACTTGTGGCACCTTAGAGACTAACAAATTTATTAGAGCATAAGCTTTCGTGAGCTACAGCTCACTTCATCGGATGCATTTAGAAAGGATCATTTCGAAAGGATCTTGCTAGTGCAGTATTCGTAGTGGTAACACCACCTCTAGTGCAGTATTCAATAGTGATAACACCACCTCGACTTCTGCTTGGATTGTAGTTGCTTCCTTAGCCATCTCACTGCAGTGGGGCCAGGAGCTCCCACTCTGATGCTGTGGCCACAGGGGTAATGAGGAATCTCAAGTAGGGTTAGAGGGTTGATTTCCCCTCTGTATTTGGCACTGGTGCCACCACTGCTGGAATCCTGTGTCCTGTTCTGCTGCCCACAATTCAAGGAAGCTGTTGATAAATTGGAGAGGGGCCATGAGAATCATTAAAGAATTAGAAAACCTGCCTTCGAGTGATGGTGCAGGTCTACATTCAAAACACTGCATTGGAAAGCTGCACTGCTGTAGTGCATAAGTAAAGAAGCTCCTATGCTGACAGGAGAACTTCTCCATCAGAGTAGTTACTCCACCCTCCCAAGAGGAGGCAGCTGTGTGGATGGGAGAAGCTCTCCTGCCGACATAGCGCTGTCTACGTGGGGGGTGAGGTCGGTGTAACTATGTTGCACAGGGGTGGATTTTTCACACCCTGGAGTGATGTGGTTATACCAGTATAGGTCAGTAGTGTAGGCCTGGCCAGAGATTCAAGGATCTATTTAGCTTAACATAAAGAAGGTTAAGGGGTAACTGTAGCCACATCTCCTATTAGCATTCCTGCGAGCTGTGTATTTAGACCGCTATGTTTCCCTCCCAGAATGACTGACGGATATTTTAGCCACATCAAAGACCTCAGTGTTCGCTGAATGCCAGACTGCCATTACCAGTTTCCAGAGAGAACGTTTTTTGCATTGGGCTCTTCTTGCTTTAGCCTGCCACGTTGGCCTATGAAACCTGTAGGGTTGCCTCCTTCTTCCCCTGTTCCCCAGCTCCCCTCAAGCAAGTCTAATTACCCTCCCCCCTTGGGCGGCTGTGCTTGGCTTTGGACATTAGGGAAGAACAGTCCATTCAGAGAGCTCCGGAAGAAATGATGTGAAAATCATTTTCAGAGCCATTACTCCAATGATCTCAGCTTTGCAAGGACAGAGACTTCAGAGCCAGTTTATGCCTCTTGAAAATTGTGTTGCTCTCCCCAGGATGAATTCCTGAGGCTCTGTCATTGCCTGAGCAAAGAAATTCAAGATGGTGCTTACTGGAGTCTTTGTGAAGATGAAACTTGTAGCAAACCCACAGACCCGACCCTGCAGTGGGCCCAGGAGTTAAACATGCCCACTGGTATCTGGAGAGATGGGAATGTGATGAAGAACAATGGTAATTAGGTGCTGGAAGCGATAGGAACTGTTGCTTCTACTGTACGTTTGCTAAGCCTGGACCTGCCCCATATCCTATTTTGCTCTAGGCTCTTCAGATTTGGGGGAGACCTATCTCCTACTCTTTCTTTGTGCCGCTGCTAGTGCAGGACATGTTCCATCTCCTTCTCTCCCACATCTTCCTTCACAGCCTCCCTTTCTCCAGGGAGTCCTCATTATTTGCTGCTTAGCCATATGGTGCCAGGCATCCTTGGGTCCCAGGTGTGTCCAGACCATTGCAGTAAGATGCCCTGATTTGAACCTGAAGGAATTGGAGGGGCTCAAGAGTCTCCAATGTGCCAAGCTGCACTGGCTGAGCTGAGAAAGAAAGAGCTTTCTGAGCAGCTGGCATGTGGAGTGAGCGGCTGGCACTTGCGTAAAGAGCTGTAAAGATCAGGGGAGACGGGATTCCTTCTACTTGAGGCAGGAGAGCGACTGGAACTCCCAGAATGCCAGCTATTTCCAGTGCCCATCTTCTTGGGTCACAGCAGAGTGTGGACGGCACACGTTCTTCCTGCCCCCCCATGTCCACGAATACTATTATTATTGATTCATATTTCGGTAGTGCCAAGGGCCCCTAGGAGGTGTGGGACCCATTGTGCAGGGCACAGACAAACTGGGACACTCCCTGCCCCAAGACACTCACAAGACAAGACAGGTGAACACAAAGAGACAGACAACCAATGTGCAAATGGCTAACTGTCCAACCTGCATCCGATCCAGTGAGCCGTAGCTCACGAAAGCTTATGCTCAAATAAATTTGTTAGTCTCTAAGGTGCCACAAGTACTCCTTTTCTTTTTGCGAATACAGACTAACACGGTTGCTACTCTGAAACCTGTCCAACCTGACCCATGAGATCAGAGTATCCTTGGTCATGTAATATTACAGACTGGGTCATAAAAGTATCTCCCAGCATCATGCCCCATGTGGTGGTATGGCTGTGTAGGGGCTCAGTGGGGGCAGGGACGGGTGGTATGGCTGTGTAGGGGCTTGGTGGGGGTGGGGCTGGGTGATTTGGCTGTGTAGGGGCTCAGTGGAGATGGGGCCAGGTGGTATGGTTGTGTAAGGAATCAGTGGGGGTGGGGCCAGGTGGTATGGCTGTGTAGGGGCTCAGTGGGGACAGGGATGGGTGGCATGATGGCTTTCTAGGGGCTCAGTGGGGGTGGGGTCGGGTGGCATGATGGCTGTGTAGGGGCTCAGTGGGGGTGGGGCTGGTGGCGGTTGTATAGGGGCTCAGTGGGAGGTGGGGCCAGTTTGTATGGCTGTATAGGGGCTCAGTAGGGCTGGGGCTGGGTGGTATGGCTGTGTAGGGGCTCAGTGGGGGTGGGGCCAGGGGGCATGATGACTGTGTAGGGGGTCAGAGGTGGCTTAACCCCACCAGCGAGAGTCCCACACCAAAGTGCAATGAGTGAGGGAGTTTCCACCCACTCAAATACTGTTGTAATAAGAACATGGTGCTGTCCTGGCTATGGCTTCCCTGGGATGACAGTATCTCTGAGACTGCACTGAGCTTGCGCTAATGCTCCCAGCGAGAGGAAGTCCCTGTGCTTGCGTGCCTGCCATCTACATGTGTGATGAGCCTGAGGCTTATTCCCCCTTATGGAACAGGACACAGGAGCACCTCCTGAGCTGTGCAGCTGGGCATAGGCCAGGGCGCTGAGTGATGTCCTAGTGTACTCGCAATAATGGGGACATGGGGTGGTAGCTAAAGCCAAGGAGGAAGGGTCTCCGCCAAGAGGGAGGGGCTGGAGGGGTTCATGGAGGGGTAGCTCATTACTGGGCGGCTGGAGGGGGTGAATGTGGTTGCTGGGCTCTGAAGAAGGGAAGGTGTTTCTCTGGCAAAGGGTGGTGTTGGAGATGGGCCACTGTTGATAGAGCAGGAGAAGGGGGTTCCTGAAGCAAAAGAGAAGCATTTACTGACGATGGGACTGGTACCAATGGGAGCAAAGGGATCATATTACCATGCAAATGCCCCTTACTGGGGAGTTGGGACAGGATCGGTGTACGATGGCTGCAGGAGAACTCAAGAGCCTACTGCTGAGATCCCTGATTTGGAGACAAGAATGAGCCTCATTTGCTTCTGCTTGAAGCAAAGAAAGTGTCTGGCAGCAACCAACACAGATTAGCCATATTTGTTACAGAGCTGGAGATGTTGCCACCTAGATCTCAGAAAGGGGCTCTCGCCTTGGTGAGAGGGGAAATGCCACCACCCAAGGTGAACTCAAGCTGCCTGCTCCCAGCAGCTGCATCCAGAATGAGAAGAAGGAGGAGCTGGACTGTGGGCTGGTGAGGCCCCAAAGCTGCCTCCCCGAGCAGCAAAGCATCTCCTCTCCCGGGTGGGTGGCTGCAGTGGCTAGTTTGCATTCCAGGTTGGAGCACATGGAATTGGCAGGAGGAGCAGCTGCAGGGCTGTTGCTCAGTCTGGTGTATGCCCTTCTGCTGCTTGCTTAGATCTGAGATGGGCAGCCAAGAAGTCTCGAAACGAAATAAACAGAACTCCCATCCCAAATGGCATCTGTTTATGCTACAAGTACAAACAGACTCCAAGGGCAGCTCCACATGCACTTAGAGCCAGGCCAGATTGTTCCACAGAAAAATGTCTGTCTTTTTGGAATTCATTTAACCCCATGTTTGCGAACTGCACATTGCAAAGCAGGGAAACAGTTGGGATGGAACTGGTCCTGAGCCAGAGCCGAAGATCTCTGTGGGCAGGGGCCTTCAGAGCTGGGGGTTGGCCCATAATACAGAAGGGGAACAGCATTGACTGCAAATTTCCACAGAGGTCAATCGTCTTTGGACTTGGCTTTTGTGCTGGCCCATTTCCAGGTTCTGGGCTTTGGTTGCAGTTCGGTGCCAGCAGCTCAGGAATTCCCTGCAGCTGAGACCACTGTTAGCAGATTCCTACATCAGAGCAAGACAGAGCCCTGTTTCTTCTCCTTTCCCCTACACCTCAAAAGGCCCATGGTGATGGTGCTGCTTCTGCCAACTCCTCCATGCCACTCTGTTCAGAAACAAGTCTGTGGTGTTGCCAAGTCCTCTGGGGCATGCTTTCCTGCCCTCCTGCAGCGCTGAGCCCTGCTGGCCAGAGCAGCAGGGGGACCCAGGTTAATTAATATAGTTAAAGTTCTGAGCAAGGGTGGGGGAGTGGGGCCGCTCCCTGTTAGCTATAGTGCAAGGCAATGTTCCTCTTTGCTTGTCTTCAGACAGAAAACCTTTCCCACTTCCCCAGTAGGCTCAACCCACTCTGTTCCCTTCTGAACTCTTAGGGGAGGCAGAAACTCTCCTAGGATCAATGAGTGACACACAGATCTGATCCCACCCCTCATAAGCTACGTAGTGCACAAAGACAAAACCATATTAACTGCAGAGGATCCTAAGGAGCAGTCCCTCTGCACTTCACGAACCACAGAAGAGTACAATGGGGGTTAAACTAACTGCCTCAGACCTAGAATTCACAGGAGGATTTTAATTCACCCAACAAACAAACAACCCAAGCCACCCCTCCAAATGTGGTCTCCAAGTGACAGATGCTGGGATGCTGTGCAAGCACCAAGCGGTCTGGTCATGGGGTTCCATGCAGCTGTGGAACAGCTGCCCTGTATGTTTGCTTTGAGTGGACTGGCTGTGTTGTGTCTCTGTGAGGCACATAAAGAATAGGAGACAAATCCCAAGCCACAAGAAAGCAAACACATCAGGAGAAGTTATTTGAGTCAAATGGAGATCCTCCAGGATGTGGAAATCTAACCCTCACAAAGCCAATGAAAAGGAGCCTAAACAACAGCAGGATATTTGTACAAGGAAATAGGGAGACTAAGATGGGTTTTGAAGAGCACAAAAATATAAATACAAACTACAAGAAATTCTTTAAGTGTGTCAGAAGCAGGAAGCCTGCAAAAATACCAGTGTGTCTGCTGAATCACCAGAGTTTAAAAAGACTAGGAACAACTAAGGACGATAAGGACATTGGTGAGAAGCAGCATGATTTCTTTGCATCAGTCTTCCCCATGGACGAAGTTCAGGAGATTCCTTACTACAAACACACTCTTTCCTGGTAATTAAGATGAGGTACTATCAGAGAATGAGGTGTCAGAAGAAGACAGGCTCAGAAAAAATAGATACATTCAAAAGCAGTATGGCATCCTCATGTTACAGCTTTACTTGAGCTACCCAGCTGGACATGTCCCAAACAGCTGCAGGGAGCCTCCCACTTAATCCGATGTTCCTTTAGCTTGCTGGGGCTGGACACTATTAGGCCCTGCTCTAGGCATGCACTCCAGCATGGAAGCTTGGAGGGTAACTTGTGTTGTACTGAGATTTAGAAACATTTATAAAAGGTTCTAAAGGCAATCTGAGAAATTACAGACCAATAAGCCTTACATCTGTACCTGGTAAATTGGTTGAAATTATGATCAAACATAGAATAATAAAATTGTAAGATTGTGCTACATATAAGATCTAAACAGCACTGCATCCTTTCTGCTAAGGAAAGTCATGTTTTGCTAATCTATTAGAAAACTTTGAAATGGTCAGTAAAGTAGTGGATAAAGGAGAACTGGTTGACAATTTAAACTTTCAAAGGCCTTTGACAAGGTCCTACACAAAAGGCAACTAAAGAAGCTAGCTAGTCATGCAATGAAAGACGAAGTATTGTCATGGATCAAAACAAAGAATAGAACTAACTGACCAATTTTCATTCTGACAAAAAGTAAACAGTGAGGGCCTGACGTTCTGTACTAGGCCCTGTCTTGTTCAATAGATTTATTAACCAGCTGGAAAGGGGCATGAGCAGTGAGGCAGCAAAATCTGAAGATGACACAGAATTCTTTAAGTTAATCAGGATCACAGAGAACTGTGAGGAACTTCAAAGAGACCGAACAAGCTTGGGGAATGAAAAACACAATGGCAAATGAATTTCAGTGTCCATAAAAGCAAAGTAATGCCCATCGTGGCGGAAAATGTGAAATACTCAGGCACCTTACAGGCTGCTATTCTAACTGTATCATGTCAGGAATAGGACCTGGATGTCATTGCAGAAGTTGAGACTTTGCAGTCAATGAGACTTTGGCTCAACGTCCATCTGTCATCAAAGAAGCAAACACAATGTTCATAATGTCATTATAGAAATCAAAGTTGCTGCCTCATCTGGATACTGTGTGCAGCACTGATTTCTCCATCTCCAACAGGATATTGCAGAAGCAGAGGTCATCCAGAGAAGGGCAGCAAGAATGATCAAGGGCCTGGAAAAATTCTCCTATGAAGAAAGATTTAAAAGTTTGCGATTGTTTCATAAGAAAGGCGATGGGGATAGGAAAAAATAATTAGCCAAGAGAAGGGAGATGGAGAGCTTCTTTTGTCCTTTCTCATAACAGAAGAATAAGGGGATACAATTAAAATGAAAGATGGGAAATTCAAAACTGATAACAGGAAATATATTTTCACACCATGTGAATATTAGACTGTGGAACGCACTGCCACATGAATTAGTAAAGATCAAGAATTTATAGATTCATAGGTTCCAAGCCAGAAGGGACCATTGTGATAATCTAGTCTAATTTCTTGTATAATACAGGCCATAGAACTTCCACAAAATAGTTCCTAGAACAGATATTTTAGAAAAATATCCAATCTTGATTTAAAAATTGCCAGTGATGGAGAATCCACCACAACATTTAGTAAATTGCTCTATTGGTTAATTACTTTCAGTGTTAAAAATGTATGTCCTATTTCCCATCTGAATGTGTCTAGCTTCAACTTCCAGCCATGGAATCATATAGCTTTCTCTGCTAGACCGAAGAGCCCATTGCTAAATATTTGTTGCCCATGTAGCTACTTATAGACTGAAATCAAGTCACATCTTAACCTTCTTTTTGTTAAGTTAAATAGACTGAGCTCCTTTTCTAATCTTTTAATAATTCCTGTGGCTCTTCAGTTTATCAACATTCTTCTTGAATTATGGACACCTGAACTGGACACAGTATTCCAGCAGCAGTTAGCAAACACAGAGGTAAAATAATCTCTCTACTCCTACTGGAAATTCCCCTGTTTGGGCATTAGCCCTTTTGGCCACAGCATTGCACTGGGAGCTCATGTTCAGATGGATTATCCACCGGGATCCCCAAATCTTTTTCAGAATCACTGCTTCCTGGGATAGAATCCCCCACCCTGTAAGCATGGCCTAAGTTCTTTGTTCCTAGATGGATACATTTGCATTTAGCCTTATTAAAATGCAGTTTGCTTGCACGCAGTTTACCAAGTGATCCAAGATCACTATGAATCAGTGACCTGCCCTGTCCATTATTCACCACTCCTCCAATTTTTGTGTCATCTGCAAACTTTAGCAGTGATGATTTTATGTTTTCTTCCAGGTCATTGATAAAAATGTTAAAAAGGGCTAAGAACCAATCCCTGTAGGATCCCACTGGAAACACACTTGCTCAATAATGATTCCCCGTTTACTGTTACATTTTGAGATCATCTTTAGCCAGATTTTAATCCATTTAATGTGTGCCAGGTTAATTTGATATCATTCTAGTTTTGTAATCAAAATCTGGTACGGTTCCAAATCAAACACCTTACAGAAGTGTAAGTTAATTACATCAACACTAAATTACATCAGCACTATTATTATCAACCAAACTTGTCATCTCCTCAAAAAAAAATAGTTTGGCAGGATCTATTTCTATAAATCCATGTTGTTTGGCATTAATTATATTAGTCAGTTAGTACCCTCTGGCATTTGGGGCAGCGACGAAGCTCTTCCACTCCTGTCTGTTTCTGGCAAGTCTTTCAATGGTTCCCCAGCTGTGCCCCAGGATTTTTAGCTCAGCTTCCACAGCTCTTCACCAGGTTGTTTTCAAGCGGCCTCATTTTCGCTTGCCTTCAGGTGTCCATCTTATTGCCACTCTGGTGATGGAATCAGTTTCCAATAGAACACATGGCCAATCCATCTCCAGCACCTCCTGGCAATAATGGTGCTCATATCTTCTTGGCTGCACTGTGTTAATAGAACTTGGTTTGAGATTGTTCTGGGCCAAAATATAGGGAGGATTTTTCTGAGGCAGGTTGTGTGGAATGAAGACAGTTTGGACTTGTCATACTTTCTCATTCCCCAGCATTCTGTACTATATAGTATAAACGCAGCTCTGATAAATCTTGAGTTTGGTTTTGGTGTTGTATTTTGATGATTTCCAGACTGTATTTAAGCTTCTGAAGATGTTCCTGCTTTACTGATTCTGTACCGGATGTCCTGGCTTGTTCCGCCATCCTGGCTGATGGTGCTGCCCAAGTATGTGACTGTTTCTACATTGGTGAGAATGTGGTCCTCTATCCATACTGGTGATGGTGAGGCAATATTAAGGGTCACGATATCTGTCTTCTTATGGTTGATTTTCAGTCCAATTTGCTGGCTGAATGTATTGAGTCAGGTTGTTTTTTCTTGCATATGGAGTTGGGTATGTGTTAGGAGACCGAGATGATCTGAGAATTCCAGGTCTTCAAGGAATGAGAAGGGTGTCCATCTGATGCCTCTTGGCATGTCTTCTGTTGTACACCACATTACCCAGTCAATGGCAATGTTGAAGAGGATTGCAGACATGACACACCCCTGACGTACTCCTGTTTTGACTTCAAAACAGCTCACTGTGCTCAACACTGCATGTAAAGTTGGAATAGAAGCTTTTGATTATGTTGATTATATGGAGGGGGATTTCATATGCCTGCAGAATACGCCATAGGCTGGTCCTCTGAATGCTATCAAAAGTCTTCTTAAAGTCTATGAATTTTATGTAGAGTTGCCATTGCCATTCTGAGCATTATTATATTATGTTTTGTAGAGTGAAGATCTGGTATGTCCATCCACGCCCTTTCCAAAAACCGGCTTGCTCTTTTCTGAGAATGCTATCAACTGCCTCTGATATACACGGGACTATGAACTTACACAATACCTTGTGTACACAATACCTTGCTTGGCACAGGTAAAAGTGTGATACCATGCCAGTTATTACAATCACTGAGAGCATCTTTCTATGGTATCTTCACTATAACCCCATTGTTCCACTCATCTGGCACTTTTTCCCTTTCCCAGACTGATGGGAATAGAGGGGCCAGGATAGATTCTGCTAACTCAGGATTTACATTGAACAATTCTGCATTCAAGTGTCCTTGTCCCTATCAGGAGCTTTCACATTTTTTAAGGATTTGGTGGTGTGGATTATCTCTTCCTTAATTCTAGTGTCTGTGTTGATATCAAGATCTTCTTCTGCCTTCCAGATGTTTGCTTCCTCTTTAGGTGGCTCCCTGTTCAGCAATTCCTTGAAGTGCTCTGTCCAGCATATTCCTTGTTCTTTTTCTGTTGTCAGTGAGTGGCCTTGTTTGTCCCTGATGAGTGTGTTTCTTGGTGTCTGCCATTTGGACTGATAAGTCCGGTCTTTTTTTTAGACAGTTCCTTGTTCACCACAAGTAGCTTCATCCTGGGCTTGTGTTGCCAGATTATCAATATAATGTTGTTTGTCCGCTCTCACAAGCGGACCTTGACCTCTCGGTGTGCCTTCCTATACTGCTTGTGGTATTTGTCCTTTAGCTTCTGGGATTTTTGTGTCTAAAACTTTTTTCTTCAGAACTCATCTGGTTTCTATGGCATTCCATATGCTGGGTGTAATCCACTCCTTCCTTCTCTTCTGCTTGTAGCCTAGACAGGCTTCTCTGCTCTGTTTACTGATTTTTATTACTTTGCCCCACTTCTTGTTGATCCCCTCATCTGTGTTCCCCTCCTCTTCATCGTCTGCAAGTGCCTGAAACCTGTTCTTTAACTGCAGAATGAAGGTTTTCTGTATTTCAGGGACCTTTTACTTGTTAACGTGATAATGTTTATGTCCCTTGTTTGGTGGACCCACACTTCTCAGTTTTAGCTTGATGGAGGCTGTCACAAGGTGGTGATCACTGCCAACTCTGCTCCCCTTCTCACTTTCACATCTGTCAGTGAGCGTCACCATTTGCCATTAATCATCAAATGGTCAATCTGGTTCTTATCTCTGCCATTTTGAGAACACCATGTCATCTTGTGAATTTCATGATATTGAAATAGGGTTCCACCGATGACTCAGTCGATCATATTGCAGAGATCAACAAGTCTCTCTCTGTTTTCATTCACGCTGCCACACCCATGTCTTCCCATTGCTCTGGCATTGTTTGTGTTGTCCTTACCAACCTTGGCATTCAGGTCTTCCATGATGATAGTTGGGTTGTTGCGTGGTACTCTCTCTAACTCCACCTGTAGTCTAAGGTAGAATTTGTCCTTTGCTTCTTCATCACTGTCATTTGTTGGTATCAAGCGGAGCACCCCAACAGTCAGTCCTGGGGCCGGTTTTGTTCAATATCTTCATTTATGATCTGGAGGATGGCGTGGACTGCACTCTCAGCAAGTTTGCAGATGACACTAAACTGGGAGGAGAGGTAGATACGCTGGAGGGTAGGGATAGGATACAGAGGGCCCTAGACAAATTAGAGGATTGGGCCAAAAGAAATCTGATGAGGTTCAACAAGGACAAGTGCAGAGTCCTGCACTTAAGACGGAAGAATCCCATCACCGCTACAGACTAGGGACCAAATGGCTAGGCAGCAGTTCTGCAGAAAAGGACCTAGGGGTGACAGTGGAGGAGAAGCTGGATATGAGTCAACAGTGTGCCCTTGTTGCCAAGAAGGCCAATGGCATTTTGGGCTGTATAAGTAGGGGCATTGCCAGCAGATCGAGGGACGTGATCATTCCCCTCTATTCAACATTGGTGAGGCCTCATCTGGAGTACTGTGTCCAGGTTTGGGCCCCACACTACAAGAAGGATGTGGAAAAATTGGAAAGCGTCCAGCAGAGGGCAACAAAAATGATTAGGGGGCTGGAGCACATGACTTATGAGGAGAGGCTGAGGGAACTGGGATTGTTTAGTCTGCAGAAGAGAAGAATGAGGGGGGATTTGATCGCTGCTTTCAACTACCTGAAAGGGGGTTCCAAAGAGGATGGATCTAGATTGTTCTCAGTGGTAGCAGATGACAGAATAAGGAGTAATGGTCTCAAGTTGCAGTGGGGGAGGTTTAGGTTGGATATTAAGAAAAACGTTTTCACTAGGAGGGTGGTGAAGTACTGGAATGCGTGACCTAGGGAGGTGGTGGAATCTCCTTCCTTAGAGGTTTTTAAGGCCTGGCTTGACAAAGCCCTGGCTGGGATGATTTAGTTGGGGATTGGCCCTGCTTTTAGCAGGGGGTTGGACTAGATGACCTCCTGAGGTCCCTTCCAATCCTGATATTCTGTGAGTCTATGATTCTATGATCCAGCCTCAGGCCTCCATCCAGTTACCCATGTCAAATATGATGAAAATTTCTGTAAATCTTATTTCATCGTATAAAAGAAAAGGTTTTGCCAATCCCAAAGGATCTGACACATTACCTCCCAGGTTAATGAATGTTTCAGACCTTACCCAAGTACGCGCTACAGCCAATTCTTATTAACTAAAATCTAAAGGTTTATTTATAAAAAGAAAGAAAGAAAGATGAGAGTTAAAATTGGTTAAATGGAATCAATTACATACAGTAATGGCAAAGTTCTTGGCTCAGGTTTGTAGCAGTGATGGAATAAATTGCTGACTAAAGTCAAGTCTTGGGAGTACATCCACAGTTTGGATGGGTCATTAGTCCTTTGTTCAGAGCTTCAGTTTGTAGCAAAGCTCCTCCAGAGGCAAGACGCAGGATTGAAGACCCAATGGAGATGTTTCCAGGGCCTTTTATAGCTTTTGCCCTGTGGAGGGCATCCCATTGTTCTTACTGTGGAAAATTACAGCAGCAACATGGCGTTTGGAGTCACCTGGGCAAGTCCCATGTCCAGGCACGTCGCCTAGTCACAGCAGGACATTCCGCTCAGTGCAGAGGGCGTCTGCCAGGCTCCATTGTCATTCAATGTTCTCTCGATGGGCCACTCCATTTGGCAGGTTTCAGAGTAGCAGCCATGTTAGTCTGTATTCTCAAAAAGAAAAGGAGGACTTGTGGCACCTTAGAGACTAACAAATTTATTTGAGCATAAGCTTTCGTGAGCTACAGACCATGCATCCGATGAAGTGAGCTGTAGCTCATGAAAGCTTATGCTCAAATAAATTTGTTAGTTTCTAAGGTGCCACAAGTCCTCCTTTTCTTTTCACTCCATTTGAATAGTCCTCCAGGATGTGCTGTCTAATTACTTTGTGGGTGTTCCCCCAGGAACAAACATTTGAAATCCAGGTATAGAGCCAATACTTATAACTTCACATACAAAAATGATACATGCATACAGATAGAATAATCATAAAGAGCAAATCATAACCTTTTCATAGACACCTCGCTCGACAGCCTTTGTACAATATTTGCTGCAAATATATAACAGTGGTTGCAACAATGATCTATATGGTTATATTTTAATCAGATAATGTCATAGAGTTGTATCTAATAGTTTGTTGTTTCTTCCTCTAATTTTCTTTCTCATTAGGAAGGGATGCCAGCAGAGAGGAAGAAAGACCCCAGGAATCTGGAAGGAAAGGGCAAGGAAGCTCGTTCCCAAGACCTTGTCAGGAAACGAGACTTTGATCTGGGAAAAGAACGTAACAAAGGAGAATGTGCTCAGAGAACAAGTTACAAAGAGAAGGAAGAACTAGAGAGTAAATGCAATGAGAAACCCAAAGGAGAAAAGGTCCCCAAGGACAAAGACAAGGCCATGGACAAAAAACTCATAGGAAAGGACAGAAAGGAAGAAGAGAAGAGTGCAGCACCAAAGAAAGATCTAGGAAAGGACAGAAAGGAAGAAGAGAAGACTGCAGCACCAAAGAAAGAGCTAGGAAAGCACAGAAAGGAAGAAGAGAAGAGTGCAGCACCAAAGAAAGAGCTAGGAAAGGACAGAAAGGAAGAAGAGAAGAGTGCAGCACCAAAGAAAGAGCTAGGAAGGAATAGAAAAGGAGAAGAAAAGAGAGAAAAGGAGAGTAAAGAAGAAGAAAGTTGTTCATCTTTAAAGAAATACTCAAAGGTTGATGGTAAGGAGAAATCACTTACAGACTCCAGAGGAGTCACTGAGGAAAAGGCTCCTCTGTCACCAGAGACAGGGCCTAAACAGATCCCAGAAAACAGCCCCTCAAAACCTGTGGATAGCCCCCCAAGCCAGACCAAGGAAGAGGAAGAAGCAGCTTCCAGTATCTTTGATGAGCCCTTAGAAAGAGTGAAGAATAATGACCCAGAGATGACGGAAGTCAATGTCAATAACTCCGACTGCATCACCAGTGAAATCCTGGTGCGCTTTACAGAGGCCTTGGAATTTAACACCGTGGTCAAAGTGTTTTCACTGGCCAATACCCATGCTGATGACCATGTCGCATTTGCCATCGCCATTATGTTGAAGTCAAACAAGACACTAACCAGCATCAATCTGGACTCTAACCACATCACAGGTAAAGGGATCCTGGCCATCTTCCGTGCGCTGCTGCAGAACAACACCCTGACAGAGCTGCGTTTCCATAATCAAAGACACATCTGCGGGGGGAAAACAGAGATGGAGATAGCCAAGCTGCTAAAGGAGAACACCACCCTCCTGAAGCTGGGCTATCATTTTGAACTGGCAGGTCCCCGCATGACAGTCACAAACCTGCTGAGTAGGAACATGGACAAGCAGAGGCAGAAACGCCTGCAGGAGCAGAAGCAGGTTCAGGAACGTAGTGAGAAGAAGGATCTACTAGAGGTTCCAAAGGCAGGCGGCTTGCTAAAGGGGTCCCCCAAGCCTTCACCACAGTCATCCCCAAAATCTTCCCCATGGTCTTCCCCTAAAAGTTCTCCTAAGAAGGGTGGACCTCCGGCTGCACCTCCCCCACCCCCACCTCCACTAGCCCCACCCCTGATCAATGAAAATATAAGGAATTCTCTCTCTCCAGCCACCCAGAGGAAGATGGTGGAGAAGGCACTTCCTGCTCAGGAGAAGAACTCAAGGGACCAGCTGTTGGCGGCCATTCGATCCAGCAATGTCAAACAGCTAAAGAAGGCAAGTGAGGGGCTGAGGAGCTGGGATCTCCACAGAACATTACCAGGTTCATTGGGTGACCCAAGATTTCAGGTCTAGCTTTAGATTCCTTCCCCCCACCCCCACCCCAGCGTTTGAGTCCAAGCACATTTGGACACCACGTTCATGTCACCCAAGTACTGAATAAGGGAGGCTTAACCTGCTTTGGAGAGTCTCCATGTGCCAGCCAATCGGAACCAGCCTCTGGGACGGAATTCTGGCACATTAGTCAGTTCCCGAGATCCTCTTGCCGTTTGCCTCATCAAAGCCCAGTAACCCCAAAGCAACTGGCTGAAGGCTCGAGAGCAGTTTTGCTATATTCTTTCCAGCATCCAAATTCTGGTCCCGCCCCATTTAAGTCAACGGCCAGTTGCTGGGGGACTTGGCTTCAGATGAGCTCAAGAGCCTGAAACCTCCAGTGAGTCACCGGCCGAGAGTGGATGAGCCCAGATTCCCCAGGCCCATGGGCACTGAGTCTCTGGGGCATCTCCACACTATGAACTTGAGGATTTTCTCCAGCTTCTCCCTCAATAACCCAGCCACAGATAACTGGGCATGTGCTCAGTGTAGTACCCAGAGGCATGTGCCATGGGACCCAGCTGAGGCCTCCCAGGTGTTAGTGGGGTGAACATCTGTCTTTTTCGCCATCTCAGCCCAGTGCTGTTGTCTGAGCTCAGATGGTACACCACAGGCTCTGGCTGGCTCAATGTGAGGACAGAGATCTCCTGTTAGTGTCAAGTGTAAAGGCTGGTGACTCAGGTGAATGGTCATGGGATGCTCTGTCTCACAGTAAAGGCTTGGGGAATTGCAGGCCCCACCTGAGTTGCCCATATTGCAACTGGTTTTCTGGCATCAGTGAGAGGCACAGACTGAACGGCCCATGGAGACTGAATTCCCCTCGACCCTCTCGAGCTGGGACAGGGAAAAGAGCCCTGAGCTGCTGCTGCTGCCTGCCCACTGGAGAGAGAGTCACTCCTCATGGCTACTTATGCAACACCTGGCTCACGCTCAATTCATTTAAAAATAAACAAGCCCAACCTGTTCCAGTAACCCCCTGGTTCCAGTCCTGTGCCGAAGGGTAACCGACCCTTTTATCTTGGCAGGTGGAGGTCCCAAAATTATTGCAATAGGATATGGAAGCTGGATCTCCCGCATGGATGAGACCTGTGGCAGAAAATAGGACGTTTGCCTTTCTCATGACTGTTTACATGACCAGTCCTTGGGGACTCTGCAGTGTCCACCTGCCTGCCCCAGAGCTGGAGGAGCAGTGTTCTCTGTGGGGTCCAACTAAGGGGGGCAGCCCTGAGAAGGGCCCTGGGGTCATTGGATGCAGTGTGTGCGGCAGACCTGGTATTCATTTTTACATTCTTTAAAATCTTAAAGCTCTTTCTTTTAGCCAGCACCAGCATGCGACGTGCCAGTGCAAGATGGGAGCAGGGTTGCAGGAATGGGGGGAGGGTGTTTGTTCCTATTTCTGCTGACAGAGTTTGGAGCATGAGGTAGTTACCAAGTGCAGCAGATGCAGGATGGATGTCCCTGAATGTCTGGGTCCACATCTCCAGAATTGCGTGGCTCTGCCACTACAGAACAGCACGCAGACAGTGACCTGCATCCCAAAGAGCCTTGCTTTGCTCTCGGCTTGGAGTCTGTTGGGGAGAACTGGCAGCGGGACATTGTCTGGAGTGACACAGAGCCAAACTCAGGAGAATGCTTGGGGCAGAAATGAATTGCCACCTCTCTGCAGGTTCAGGATCTCCAGTGCCCTGAAAAGGAAAAGGGAGCGTACGGTGTACAGGGAGAGATGCTGACTGCCACAGACAGTATTAGCTGAATGTGTTGGGGGGCTGGGGAGATGCACCTGATGCTGATATTTTGTGCAAAGAAATAACTGAAGTTTGCAGAGGGCTGGCCCAGGGATGTCACCTCCTCCCAGGATCGTCAGGGCTCAGTGCAGCCACTGTCTAGTGCCATGCTTTACATGACTGATCCTGCTGTCACTGTGCTTCTGCCCTTAGTGCTGGACACCACAGGATGTGGCTTCAGGACTGGCAAGCAGAAAGCAGGGTTTTGCTGAGAGAACACTGTTTCTGGTTTTCAGACCCAGCTGTCCACGAGGGAAACACTGGGCAGGATTTGCTTGGCCTGCAGGCTATAGCCCAGCAAACCCAGATCCCTCACGTTGCATGTGACATGTGTGTGCTCTAGCTCAGCTTGTCGATGGCCGTGGGGCTGTGTGCATGCCCCAAACCCCTGTCCCTCAGCCCACTGCAGTGGAGGGCAGGGTCAGAGGTGGCGCTAGCACATGTACCTCAGTGGCAGCCCAGCCCGGCTGGTGCACGCTCTGCTTTTCTCAGGGGCACAGGACAATGGATTGTCTCGCTATTGGCTTCACAGGCGGTAACTTTCCGAGGGGGCTTGGAACTCCCAGGATATTTGCGCGGCTTTAGCACAGGAATGGCCGCAGCTGCAGTGCTGCTTTCCAAGGGCCTCTACCCCCCGGAAGAGATAGCTCAGGGTTAATGCTCAGAGTTGCCTGTTGTGCACCTCAGCGTGGAATGAATAGGTGTGTGGGGATGAGGGCCCTGTGTGCCGGTGGAGGGGGTGTCTGTCAGTGCAGCAGGGGAGGGTGGGTCTGTGCTGGTGGAGCAGAAGCAGGGGAGTCTGCGCCACTAGAGTGAGGGGGGACGTCTTCTCCAGTGGCTCGAGGGGGGGGTCTGTGCCAGATGGGGGGGTTGCACCTGAGGAGCGGGGGGGTCTGTGCCAGAGGAGGGGGGGTTGCACATGAGGAGCGGGGGGAGGGTCTGTGTCAGAGGACCAGAGGGGGGTTTGCACCTGAGGAGCAGGGGAGGGTCTGTGTCAGAGGAGTGGGGGAGGGTCTGTGCCAGAGGAACGGGGGGTGGGGGGGTTGCACCTGAGGAGCGGGGGAGGGTCTGTGTCAGTGGAGCAGGGGGATCTAGGGAATCACACCCTGGGGTCTGCTCTTGTGGAAGGTGTTTAGCTGGAGCTTTATGCCCCACGCCCGCCTATCTGCGCCCGTTCTCTGGGCTCATCGCTTTGTGTGCCTTTAAATCCTCTTTGGCCACGTACTGTGTCATTTTCACAGTACACCAGGTACTCTAAGTCACCATTGTCAGGGAGAGGAGCGCCCTGAGAACTGTTCTCTGGGGAGGGGGCAGTTCCCCAAAGCCCAGGGTAGGGCCCCAGGGGAGTGCTGTCCCAGGCTAGGCTGTTCTCAGAGTCCCGCCGGACGGCCAGCGATGAGAAAGCAGGGACTGTTGACGTGCTGCTGGCCCGTGGCCCTCCTGACCCTGGATGCGATGAACTGAGGGGCAATAACACATCAGCATGAGGGGAACCTCCCACTGCTCCATGTCACAAGGTAGCACCTGACTCCACAGGCACCGGCTGCTTCCTTGCCTAGGGGGTGCTCAAACCCTGCTCTGCACTAGGCCCCGCCCCCACTCCACCCCTTCCCCTGCCCCATTTCTTCCCACCCATTTCTTCCCCCTCTCCCCGCTCCTCCCACTCCCCTGCGGCTCCTGCATGCCGCGGAACAGCTGATTGCAGCGGGCGGGAGGCACTGGGAGGGAGGGGAAGGAGTTGATCGGTGGGGCAGCAGGAGGGCATGAGGTGCTGGGAGGGGGAGGAGCTGGCTGCTGGTGGGTGCTAAGCACCCACTAATTTTTCCCCATGGGTGCTCCAGCCCTGAAGCACCCATGGAGTCAGCGCCTATGCCTGACTCACCTGCTGGTGCCTGTAGCTGCACCCAAGTCCAGGAGCCAGGAGTCCAGGAATCTGAGGTCCTGCAAGTCCCAGTTTCTAAAAGGGGGCAGCCCGCGCGGCCAGCCCAAGGCACAGCCCTGCCAATGTGTTGATCAATATGCAGGTGTGCTCAGATGGGGCCCCGTCTGCCTTGCTGTGCTTGGTCGCCTGGGACTGGGCCTTGCAGCCGCTTGGTACAGCCAGTGTGAGCACAGTGGGCTCAAGGCTTGGTGGGGGCCCAGATGCTGCATGGTGCAGTGGGCAAGCCGGGCAGGGCACATGGAAGCAGAATGCCAGCCCTAGGCCACAGGCCCTGATTGTTATGGAGGGGCTCTGTTCTCACTTCTCCCTGCTGAGGGCTGGTGTCGTCATTCTGCCATCGGACGGTGGGAACAATCTGCAGCGAGCTCAGGCTCTCACACACTGCACAGGTAGGCTGCCAAGCGTGACTTGCTCTAAGCTGGTGAGGAGTGAATGGCCTGCCAGGCTGGCCAATGAGAAATGAAACCACCCTGCTTTCAGGTCTGACCAACACCCCAAGTTCTCATGTGAGTGTCAGACACACGACACCTGCCTCCTTCAGGGTCGCATGTGGCAGCTGCCCTCTTGGCTGACACCAGCGATCAACCAGGGATCTCCATAGCTGAGGGCCTGAGCTAGACTTTGCACTGGGAGTTGCAACAGACTCCCAGCCTCTGGAGACCGGGCACAGCTGGGGACGCCTGACACACCCTGACAAGTGGTTTACACCGAAGCTTGCTAGGCGGCTGGATGGGCCTGACCCTAGCTTGGCCAAACAAGGTGCTGTGGAGCAGCACAATAAGCTCCCATCCCCCCCAGAGGATAAGCATGTTGACACTGCATCCATCTGAGACCCCACATCAGGTCTGGGGACCTCAAAAGGCGCCAATCCCTGATCTCCCTGTGGCCCGACAGAGCAAGACCCAGTCACTGAGCTGGCCCAACACCCACTGATGCTCATGAGTAACCCACTCAAAAGACCTGCCAGCAGCATCTTGAAGATGTCAGGGACAATGTTGCGTGCTCTGCTACTGCACAGAGTACAAGTTACCTGCCCACCCCACACTCTGAGCTGTCTTGTCCCAGTGGCATAGGTAGTGTGTGCTAACGAATGGAGCGTAGACCTCAGAGCCAGGAACAGCTCAGTTCTAACCCACCACTGATGCTGACTCCCTGTAGCCCTAGCAAAGTCACGTAGCCTCACTGCTTCAGTGTCTCTCAGTATAACAAGGGACTAATGCCCATCTCAGGGGGGTGGGGGAGAGTTTCATTAGTGTCTGCAAAGGGCTTTTTAAGTGCTGGAGATGCTGATTTATAAACAGAAGCCAAGTCACGTTCCCCTGGAACTACCCAGTGGAGGCGCCATCCTGCCAGGCAGGAAGGGAAGGACATTGTGGAGAATACACTGAAAGTGTGAAGCTACAAGCAAACACCGCAGCCATTCTCAGCTCTGTCCTCTGTGACGGTAAAACATGTTTGCACCATGTACAACATCACCCACCGTGTCACTAATAAAGCTCACCAAACGCTGCTTGTGATCAGTATGGATGGCTCTGGGGTTGGGAGGAAACAGCCCACTTGGGGCTTACTGCAGAGTTTACCAAAGCAGGGAAGCGCTACATCCACAGGACGCCTGCCCTTGGCTGCAGGTGAAGATGGGCCCAGGCTGTGGGTGTGCCAGTGGCCACCAGGGAGAATTTGCACAGGAGAAAACTTGCATCTGTGCACACCACTGATTTGGGACACATTGTTCCTTGTGTAAACCGGCGTTTAAATGGGTGCTCCCCTCCCCACAGGAATTCTGCTGCTCAGGCTGGTTGTTGGCAGGAAACTCCTTCTCCTGATGGGGGATGCTGGGGATTCCCGGCACATTTAGATAATTGCTCAGCTGCTGGGAAACTCCAGAGCTGCTGGGCAAACCTTAACCAGTGCAAAGTAAAGGGCCGTGATTGGAGGCTCCTTGCTTGCCCAGTGCAAACTGGGGGTAGGGCTGCCAACTTTCTAGTCACAAAAACCAAACACCCTAACTCCACCCCTGCCCTGAGGCCCCACCCCCTGCTCACTACATTCCCCCTCCCTTGGTGGCTTGCTCTCCCCTCACTCACTTTCATTGGGCTGAGGCAAGGGGTTGAGATATGGGAGGTGGTGAGGGCTCTAACTGGAGGGTGCAGGCTCCAGGATGGGGCCAGAAATGAGGGACTCAGGGTGCAGGATGGGGCTCCGGGCTGGGGGAGGAAGTTGGGGTGTGGGAGGGGGTCAGAGCTCCGGCTGGGAGTGTGGGCTCTGGGGTGGGGCTAGGGATGAGGGGTTTAGGGTGCAGGAGGGGGCTTCAGGTTGGGGGGTGGGGCCAAGGGATTTGGAGTGTGGGAGGGGGCAGCGGTTGTGGCAGGAGGTTGGGGTGCAGGAGGGGGTGAGGGCTCTGGGGTGGGACTGGGAATGAAGGGTTTGGGGTGCAGGAGGGTGCTCCAGGTTTGGAGGTTGGGGCTCAGGGTTGGTGCATGGGCTTATCTCAGGCGGCTCCCAGTCAGTGGGACTAAGGCAGGCTGCCTGCCTCTCCTGGCAGCAGATCCGGGTCCTAGGTCGGGGGGAGCAGGAGGCTCTACACGCCGCTCTCGCCTGCAGGCACCGCCCCCCAAGGTCCCATTGGCCAGTTCCCAGTGCTTGGGGCAGGGGCTACAGCATGCGGAGCTCCATGGCCCCCCATCTAGGACCCGGGCCTGCTGGCAGCTTCTGGGGCGCCGCATAGTGCAGTACCAGGAGAGGTAGGGACCAGCCTGCCTTAGCCCCGCAGCACTGCCAACTGGTCTTTTAACAGCTCAGTCGGCGGTGCTGACCGGAGCCGCCAGGGTCCCCTTTCGACCGAGTGTTCTGGTTGACAACTGGACACCTCATCACCCTAGGGGCACACACGCCACTGACCAGTGGAGAGTCTCCGGTGAAACCCAGAAGCAATGAGTTTTCATTCATGGATAATTAAAGCAAAGAAGCTAACCGTGAGGTTCTGCAGGGATTTTAAACCATGAAGTCTTTAAACCACGATTTGAGGACTTCAATAGCTCAGACATAGGTGAGAAGTTTGTCGCAGGAGTGGGTGGGTGAGATTCTGTGGCCTGAGTTGTGCAGGAGGTCGGACTAGATGATCAGAATGGTCCCTTCTGACCTTAATATCTATGAATCTATGGTCCTCCAGACACTTGATGAATGGCAGGGCCAGGCATGGAGGCTGGGTCAAGGCTTCATAAACTGCAAACTGATTTTTCCCTGGTAACCTAAATCCAGCAGATGAGCCCAGGTCTCCAGAGCCGAGCAGCCAATGGAGGACCAACCCACAGAGTCTCATGGCAGGAGCAGCCTTTCTACAGTGTCCAGGAGAAGCAGAGATTTGGTGCTGAACGTCCTGCAGCAGGGGTGGAGGGCGAAGGTGGGTCGATGACCATCAGGAGGGGAAGCACTATCGCAGCACGGGGCTCTGGCTCTGGAGCTCAGAGACCTCCCAAGGCCATAGTGTCAACCGGGCGCAAAGCCACCGCTGCAGCTTAGCTCCCCTTCCACACAACCCACAGACACCCAGCACACCCGCTTCCTGCACACCCACTCCCAGCACACCTGCTCAGAGTGCACACCCAGCACACCCACTTCCTGCACACCCGCTCAGAGCGCACACCCACTCCCAGTACACTCGCTCAGAGCACAGCCACACCCAGCACACCCACTTCCCACATATCCATACCCAGCACACCCACACCCAGCACTCCCAGCAGACCCACTTCCCACACACCCACACCCAGCACACCCACACCCACTCAGAGTGCACACCCACACCCAGCACACTCACACCCAGCACACCCGCTCAGAGCTTCCTGTACACCCACTCCCAGCACACCTGCTTCCTGCACACCCACACCCAGCTCACCTGCTCAGAGCTCACACCCACACCCACCATACCCACTTCCTGCACACCCACTCCCAGCACACCCACACCCAGCACACCCATTCAGAACCCACACCCACTCCCAGCACACCTGCTCCCAGCACACCCGCTTCCCATACACCCACTTAGAGGGCATCCACACCCACACCCAGCACACCCGCTTCCCGCACACCCACACCCAGCACACCCACACCCAGCACACTCGCTTCCCACACACCTGCTTCCCGCACACTTGCTCAGAGCTCACATCCACTCCCAGCACACCCACTCAGAGCACACACCCACTCCCAGCACACCCACTTCTCGAACACCCACTTCCTGCACACCCACACCCAGCACACCCACACCCAGCACAGCCGTTCAGAACCCACACCCACTCCCAGCACATCTGCTCCCAGCACACCCGCTTCCCATATACCCACTTAGAGGGCACCCACACCCACACCCAGCATACCCAGTCCCAACACACCCACAGCAACACAGCACATCCATTCACAGCACATTCACACTCAGCGTACACACACACACCCTCAGGTGAAAGAACCCTACAGGGAAACAAGCACTTACCCAACACTGTCCTCTGGGTCCTTTCCAAGCAAGAACAGAGTCACTGCAGAGCTACTCCTCTGCCCCACTGGGACAGCCCGTCCCTGGCAATGGGACCAAAGGCTGAGCCCAAAACATCAGCATGGGCATGTCAGCCCCACCCTGTGCTGGGAGGAGGCCGCTGACTGCCAGGCCCCCACCTGACAGGTTAGTCCCAGAATGGCTTGCCCTAGCCAATGAGCCCTTAAACGGCTGGCAGGGGGTGGGGTGGACCCTTCCTTGTCGGCCTTTTGTATTTTCCAGCACTCACAGTGAGGCTGTTGCTACCCATTCAGGCCCTGGGCTTAGCTCACATATACGAGAGGAGTTTTCAGAGGGGATCATGGAAAAGGCCCCATTTAACAAAATGCCGGTGGGAACCGTAGTTCTTTAGCCATTAGCCGGGTGGCAGGAACGCCACATAAGAGTTTGCCATGTGGACACCCCGGTACACACAGACACATGCCTGAGTGTACACATGCACACAGAAACACATATGTTCAGCCCCCACCTATACCCAGACACTCCCATGCATGTGTGTGCAAACATATAGCCAGCCAGCTCACTGGGCAAGGTTGGCTCAGGGCAGTACCAGGCCAAAGTGGCCCCTCCCTGGCCAGGCTTTGCTGCTCATTCAGCTGAGCCCTGCAGCAGATGGCTGGGTCAGGCTCACACCCCCACATTAGCTGCAGATGCTGCTGGCTGCCGAGTCTGGTTCCAAAGCTGGCTTCTTGGGACCCAGCAAAATGTCTATATTTGGGCATTATGCACAGAGCTGCCCAAACGGAGTCTCATTCCTCTGTTCTTCCTAACTGTGGGCAGGCAGCCAGCTCCAGGCCAGCAAGGGCGCTGGGATTTGCTTGCTGCACCCCCAAGGAAAGAAAACAAGGCCCATCTCCCTCCTGCTGCCCCCAACAAAGTCACAGCATGCCAAGGGGTTGGGGAGGTCCTGGCCATCATGGGGTGGGGGGTGAGGGGGTCCTGAGTCCCAAGGGATGGAGGGCCTGGCTATCAGAGTCTCCCGCGAAGGAGAAGGTCTGGTCATCACAGCTCCTGGGCGGAGGGGAGCCTGGCCATCGCAGCTCCTGGCAGGGGAGGCAGGGTTCTGGCCGTCACAGACCCGCGGGGGAGAAGGTCCGGCCATCACATGTTCCTGGGGGGAGGGGACTCTGGCCATCACAGACTCCTGGGGGTGGAGGGAGGGCCTGGACATCGCAGACTCCTGGAGCGGGGAGGGGAGGGAGCTGGCCATCAGGGTGTCAGGGGGAGGCCCGTCACCTGAGCCTTGTGGCACATAAGTCTAACAGCCTAGAAGGGCAATGGTGGCACATGGCCAGGGCCAGATTAACCCCTCCCTAGGCAAGTATACATTTCTGGGCCTTTCTACTGGCCCACTAAGACAGGCTCCCAGGCATAGCACAAGAGCAAAGCCCCTACCCCAGAGACACTGACACCCCAAAAGCTGCACTGCGCTCAGGGGCGCTGATAAGCTTAGCTGGGCACATGCCCAGCACTGTACCTCCAGCTGGTTAAGGGCATGGGGTTTGCTCCATTGGCATCTGTTTCCATGACAGCAGCATCTTTCTCAATAGTTTTCTTACATATCACCAAGTGACCACCTCTTTCCTCTCTTCCACAAGGTGGTATCCTGTCAAGGGGTTGTCTAGGAACACATTTGAGAGCCATACAGCAGCTAAACCTTCTCAAATCATCTCTACAGTGTGTTGGCTGGTCCTTTGTCACACACCAGGGCCGTCTATGCTACGAGGCAAGGTCTTTGGATGGGGTGTGACATTACGACCCGTATTCTTCATAGAAATATGCTTATGATATGAATATGGCATACATAAGATGTATTTTATGCAAGATGGGCATGTGAGGTATCATTGGAAAGGTTCTGATTTACTGAATATGATTAGCCAATTTGTATGCATGTGTCATTTCTGAATCTGAAGTTAGGAATATTGACCATGTAACAATTACAACTGTGTTTTCACCTGGGAAATACCCACCAGACAGTATACAAACAGCCTGTCACCTGGTACCGGACATGATCTTGGACTTCTAGTGTTTTTCCATTAAGAGGGGGTGGATGGGTCAAACTGGGAAACAAAGGATTCCCGCCATATGCAAATTCTATTTAAGGCTGGGAAGTGAATTAATCTTGGTTTGTTCTTCATTGAATCCCCACCCAAGATGACTGCTTGAGACATCGAAGAAACAAAGACAAAAGGGAAGGGAGGGGGAAGTTCTGAACCCAGGCTGGGAATGGTGTCTGGCCCGTGACGGATATACCTGGAGTTTTAAACTGCAAGCAAGAGCTGTCTGTACACAGAGAAATTCTGCAATCTGCTTAAAACAACTTTTAGGGTTAGAAATTACTATTTCTAGCCAGTTTCTTTTGTGCATTGAACTTAGTTTGCGTGTTTGTTTTATTTGCTCAGTAATCTGCTTTGTTCTGTTTGCTATCCCTTATAATCACTCAAAAATCTACCTTCTATAGTTAATAAACTTGTTTTTTGTTTATTCCAAAACCAGTTTGTATAATTTGTAACTGGTGGGGGGGAGCGGAGAGATGCAAAAAGCTGTGCATATCTTCTTCCACATTGAGGAAGGTGGCGGATTTCATGAGCTTATGCTGTATAGAGTTCTGTGCAACGCAAGACAATATAATTTTGGGTTTACACTCTACAGAGTGTGTGCACCTGAGTGCTGGGCAATTCCCTAACTGAAAGCCTTCCCATGCAGCACTGATTTCAGTATCAGTGTCATTCTGCAGCTGGGTGTGTCCCTACTTGTATGTGTGTGTGCAGCAGGATAAGGTGAGGGAGCCCAGGCTGGTGGAACGGGCGGGCTCAGTGGAACCCCAGGACATCAGGTGCATCCCGGAGACGGGTGGGAATCCGTCACAAGGGAATAATACATGGGAAGGAGAGATTAAAAAGACTGGGACTTTTCAGCTTGGAAAAGAGTCGACAAAGGGGGGATCGGATAGCGGTCTATAGAATCGTGGAGACAGTGAACAGGGAAGTGGGCGCCCGTGGGCGGCCTGTGTGGATCCCGGTTCTTGTCGGGGTGAAAGACAGGAGAGGCCATGCTGGCTGCCAGCACACGCGGTGGGGCTGGTGGGGCTCTGCCCCCAGTGGGATCGCTGCTGTGCCCATGTGTGTCTCCCCACTGTTTGTCATCGGGGTAGCAGTCTGGGGGCGCCAGGGCTACTTCCAGCTGTTTTAGTGCCTGCTGTGCTGCCCTCTGAACCATGGTGCCTTGAATGAGAGGTGGGGAGAGGGAGGGTTTGGGGTCAGGGACAGGAGAGCAAGCGACAAAAGGAGACAGGCATCGCCTCTTGTGTGGCTATCGACATCACCTGTGACTGTATAGATCATTGTTGCAACCACTGTTCTATATTTGCAGCAAATATTGTACAAAGGTTGTTGTGTGAGGTGTCTATGACAAAGTCATGGTTGGCTGGTTATGATTATGCTGTCTGTATACATGTATCACTTTTGTATTTAAAGTTATAATTATTGGCTCTATACAGTCTGTATTTCAAACTTGTGCTATGCTTCTGGGTGATACCCCGGACAATGTGGCGCCAGCAGTGCCTAGCCTGCTTGATGGCCCATTGAGGACCATCAGCTACACAGCTGACCCATTGAGAGAAGGCAGATACACCTTGTGACTCAGCAAGGCATGCAGGGACATGCCTATGGACAGAACTCTAATGTTTTTCCATGCCATAGGCTGGGTAGCTTGTGTTTGGAACAAAGGAAGCACAAGCCCCATGGCAAAAGGACTATAAAAAGCAGCAGCAGCATCTCCATTTTGTCTTCATTCCTGCTTCTTACTTCTGGAGGAACCTTGCTACAAACTGAAGCTCTGAACAAAGGATGTTCAGAACAGAGACTTGATTTGAGCCTTCAGTTTATTTCATCACTGCTACAAGCCTGAACCAAGAACTCTGCCATTACTGTATGTAATTGATTCCATTGAACCAATTCTCACTCTCATCTATATTTCTTTCTTTTTATGAATAAGCCTTTAGATATAAATTCTAAAGGATTGGCAACAGCCATGATTTGTGGAAAAGATCTGACTTGTATATTGACCTGGTTCTGGGGCTTGGTACTTTGGGATCGGGAGAACCATTTTTCTTTTACTGGGGTACCGATTTTCATAACCATTCACACCAATAATGAGTGGCACTGATGGTGATACTGGGAAACTGGAGTGTCTAAGGAAATTGCTTGTATGATTTCTGGTTAGCCAGTGGGGTGAGACTGAAGTCCCCTTGTTTGATGTGCCTTAGAGGTGAAAAACCACCAGCCTGGGGTTGTGACTGCACTGCTCTAGGCAATTTGTCCTGAATTGATACTCTCAGCTGTGTCATAGAATCATAGAATATTAGGACTGGAAGAGACCTCAGGAGGTCATCTAATCCAACCCCCTCCTCAAAGCAGGACCATTCCCCAACTAAATCATCCCAGCCAGGGCTTTGTCAAGCTGGGTCTTAAAAACCTCTAAGGATGGAGATTCCACCACCTCCCTAGGTAACCCATTCCAGTGCTTCACCACCCTCCTAGTAGACTGACCAGATAGCAAGTGTGAAAAATCGGGACAGAGGATGGGGGGTAAGAGGAGCCCATATTAAAAAAAAGCCACAAATATAGGGATTATCCCTATAAAATCAGGACATCTGGTCACCTTACCTCCTAGTGAAATAGTGTTTCCTAATATCCAACCTAGACCTCCCCCACTACAACTTGAGACCATTACTCCTCGTTCTGTCATCTGCCAGCACTGAGAACAGCCTAGCTCCATCCTCTTTGGAACCCTCCTTCAGGTAGCTGAAGGCTGCTATCAAATCCCCCCTCACTCTTCTCTTCTGCAGACTAAATAACCCTAGTTCCCTCAGCCTCTCCTCATAAGTCATGTGTGCCAGCCTCCTAAACATTTTTGTTGCCCTCCGCTGGACTCTCTCCAATTTGTCCACTTCCTTTCTGTAGTGGGAGGCCCAAAACTGGATGCAATACTCTAGGTGTGGACTCACCAGTGCCAAATAGAGAGGAATAATCACTTCCCTCAATCTGCTGGCAATGCTCCTACTTATACAGCCCAATATGCCATTGGCCTTCTTGGCAACAAAGGCACACTGCTGCCTCATATCCAGCTTTTCATACACTGTAATCCCAAGGTCCTTTTCTGCCGAACTTCTGCTTAGCCAGTCGGTCCCCAGCCTGTAGCGGTGCATGGGATTCTTCCAGCCTAAGTGCAGGACTCTGCACTTGTCCATGTTGAACCTCATCAGATTTCTTTTGGCCCAATCCTCCAATTTGTATAGATCACTCTGGACCCTATCCCTACCCTCCAGCGTATCTACCACTCCCCCCAGCTTAGTGTCATCTGCGAACTTCCTGAGGGTGTAATTCATCCCATCATCCAGATCATTAATAAAGATGTTGAACAAAACTGGCCACAGGACCTCTGTGGCACTCCACCTGATACCGGCTGCCAACTAGACATTAAGCCTTTGATCACTACCTGTTGAGCCCGACAATCTAGCCAGCTTTCTATCCACCTTATAGTCCAGTCATTCAATCCATACTTCTTTAACTTGCTGGCAAGAATACTGTGGGAGACAGTATCAAAAGCATTACTAAAGTCAAGATATATCACATCCACTACTTTCCCCATTGCCACAGAGCCAGTTATCTCATCATAGAAGGCAATCAGGTTGGTCAGGTATGACTTGTCCTTGGTGAATCCATGTTGACTGTTCCTGAGCACCTTCCTCTCCTCCAAGTGCTTCAAAATGATTCCTTGAGGACCTGCTTCATGATTTTTCCAGGGACTGAAGTGAGGCTGACCAGTCTGTAGTTTCCCGGCTTCTCTTTCTTCCCTTTTTTAAATATGGGCACTATATTTGCCTTTTTCCAATTGTCCAACCTCCCTTAGAATCATAGAATCATAGAATATCAGGGTTGGAAGGGACCCCAGAAGGTCATCTAGTCCAACCCCCTGCTCAAAGCAGGACCAAGTCCCAGTTAAATCATCCCAGCTAGGGCTTTGTCAAGCCTGACCTTAAAAACCTCTAAGGAAGGAGATTCTACCACCTCCCTAGGTAACGCATTCCAGTGTTTCACCACCCTCTTAGTGAAAAAGTTTTTCCTAATATCCAATCTAAACCTCCCCCATTGCAACTTGAGACCATTACTCCTCGTTCTGTCATCTGCTACCATTGAGAACAGTCTAGAGCCATCCTCTTTGAAACCCCCTTTCAGGTAGTTGAAAGCAGCTATCAAATCCCCCCTCATTCTTCTCTTCTGCAGACTAAACAATCCCAGCTCCCTCAGCCTCTCCTCATAAGTCATGTGCTCTAGACCCCTAATCATTTTCGTTGCCCTTCGTTGTACTCTTTCCAATTTATCCACATCCTTCCTGTAGTGTGGGGCCCAAAACTGGACACAGTACTCCAGATGAGGCCTCACCAGTGTCGAATAGAGGGGAACGATCACGTCCCTCGATCTGCTCGCTATGCCCCTACTTATACAACCCAAAATGCCATTGGCCTTCTTGGCAACAAGGGCACACTGCTGACTCATATCCAGCTTCTCGTCCACTGTCACCCCTAGGTCCTTTTCCGCAGAACTGCTGCCGAGCCATTCGGTCCCTAGTCTGTAGCGGTGCATTGGATTCTTCCATCCTAAGTGCAGGACCCTGCATTTATCCTTATTGAACCTCATTAGATTTCTTTTGGCCCAATCCTCCAATTTGTCTAGGTCCTTCTGTATCCTATCCCTCCCCTCCAGCGTATCTACCACTCCTCCCAGTTTAGTATCATCCGCAAATTTGCTGAGAGTGCAATCCACACCATCCTCCAGATCATTTATGAAGATATTGAACAAAACGGGCCCCAGGACCGACCCCTGGGGCACTCCACTTGACACCGGCTGCCAACTAGACATGGAGCCATTGATCACTACCCGTTGAGCCCGACAATCTAGCCAGCTTTCTACCCACCTTATAGTGCATTCATCCAGCCCATACTTCCTTAACTTGCTGACAAGAATGCTGTGGGAGACCGTGTCAAAAGCTTTGCTAAAGTCAAGAAACAATACATCCACTGCTTTCCCTTCATCCACAGAACCAGTAATCTCATCATAAAAGGCGATTAGATTAGTCAGGCATGACCTTCCCTTGGTGAATCCATGCTGACTGTTCCTGATCACTTTCCTCTCCTCTAAGTGCTTCAGGATTGATTCTTTGAGGACCTGCTCCATGATTTTTCCAGGGACTGAGGTGAGGCTGACCGGCCTGTAGTTCCCAGGATCCTCCTTCTTCCCTTTTTTAAAGATGGGCACTACATTAGCCTTTTTCCAGTCATCCGGGACTTCCCCCGTTCGCCACGAGTTTTCAAAGATAATGGCCAAGGGCTCTGCAATCACAGCCGCCAATTCCTTCAGCACTCTCGGATGCAATTCGTCCGGCCCCATGGACTTGTGCACGTCCAGCTTTTCTAAATAGTCCCTAACCACCTCTATCTCTACAGAGGGCTGGCCATCTCTTCCCCATTTTGTGTTGCCCAGCACAGCAGTCTGGGAGCTGACCTTGTTAGTGATCTTTGATCACCATGAATTTTCAATGATAATGGCCAATGGCTCTGCAATCACATCAGCCACTCCCTTGGCACCCTTGGATGCATTAGATCTGGACCCATGGACTTGTGCATGTCCAGCTTTTCTAAAACGTCCTTAACTTGCTCTTTCATCACTGAGGGCTTCACCTCCTCCCTATATTGTGCTGCCCAGTGCGGCAGTCTGGGAGCTGACCTTGTCTATGAAGACCGAGGCAACAAAGACATTGAGTACTTCAGCTTTTTCCACAGCATCTGTCACTCCAGTAGTGCCTTGGCCTTCCTGATTACACCCATGCATGCTCTAGCAATATTTTTATACTCCTCCCTAATCATCTGTCCAAATTTCCACTTCTTGTAAGCTTCCTTTTTGAGTTTAAACTCACCAAAGATTTCACTGTTAAGTCACCTGCCATATTTGCTATTCTTTCTGCACATGAGGATGGTTTGCTCCTGTGCCCTCAGTAAGGTTTCTTTAAAATACAGCTGTCCCACCAAAGACAGCATCATTACACCTGTGCATCTCCCAGACCATAGGACGCAGCTGCCAGAGCGGGGGGCTAGCAGAACCAGGACCCCTCCCTCTGGGACACAATTTGCAGTGTGTGACTGCCCCCCTCCTCCAGTAAATCTCCAGGGGGTTCCTGGGTGGGGCAGGAATGCAAAGGCATCAGCCACAGTCAGGGTGTATGTGAAGATCTGAAGTTAAGAGGAGCTTAGCTAACACATCTGTAAATGCCCCTTCTCTGTCAATGGAGTGGGGGCTGGGATTGGGGTTTCCTTTGCTACCTGGGCCCATTGACTGGAAGGGTAGGTCTGCACTGCAGGGACTCTGCAGAGAGTGGGGCTGTTCTGGAATGGTTCGCGTTACTGGGGATCAGATGACAATTTGGCCAGGTCATTAGCTCAGCTCCTAGCAACAAACCTGTACCATGAGGGCATGTTCTGCATGCCCTGCCACTGGGAAGAAGTGTTGCTGCCTCCAGGTATAGGCTTTGCTGGTGGGAGGGGGAAACATAGGGATGGAAAGGCACCATTGAATATAACCAGGTAAATGAGCTCACTCCATACACCCGGGCAGTCTGCACCATCCCCTCTTAGGGTCTCTCTGTGACAGCTCGACCAACAGCTCTTAGCTAACTTCTATAGCAGAAACCCTCCATGTCTCACCCTGGGAGTGGAGGTGCAGGGCCACATGGGAGAAGCAGGGTTGCTGAGGGGGAACAGGGACCCATGGAGATGAGGGAGGGGGTTCAGGGACACATGGGGAAGGGGGGTGGTTGAGTGGGGCCATAGAGACATGGGGGATGGAGAAGGGGTGCAGGGACACATGGGAGAGTGCAGGGACACGTGACGGGTGTCTGAGTGCGGGTGTAAGGACACATGGGGATGGGGGCAAATGTGCCTGACTGAATGGGAGGGGCTAGGAGTCAATCAGGATCTGCATGGGGGAGACTCCTTAAAAATTCTTCCCTGCTCCCCCAAAACACCCGTTCCATCTTTCTCCCACCCACAATCCTCCAAGTTCATTACCAGGCTCCATCCCTCTTCCTCAGCTCCTCTGTTACCCCTGACTCCCACAAGTCTTTCCACTGCTTCTGATGGGGGAGGAGGGAAATATGGTTCTGTATTGTAGTTTAAATGTATTACTCAACGTTCTGTATTTATATGCCTGGTAAGGATTCTATTTGACAAAAGAAAAAATTTCCTGAATCTTTTTCATTGTCTGTATTGTTACAGACGTACTTACTAACAGGTATTTTGAAATAAATTACCAAAATAATTGAAATAGGTGTGATTATATTGTCTATTCTGACAAATAAAATATGAAGATTTTTGCAGAATTTAAAAATATTGTGTGCAGAATTTTTTTTTTGGCACAGAATTCCCCCTGGAGTAGTTTTGTGGCAGGCTGTCACTCAGGTGCATTGTTCATGGCATAGCAATGGGGAGGAATGAGACACTCCTGGGGGGGGGGGAGAGAAACCCTCGCCCGAGCAGCTAGGCTGTGCTGAGGCCTCCCTTCCCCAATATGAATTCTTACTACTCACCAGCCGGGACAAGGCCTGCTGCCTAGATTGGGCAATAGCTCATGCTCTAGTCTGGTTATAGAGCATGATTCAGTGCCTGTCTGCACTGCAGCTTAGAGCTATGCTGTAGCCAGGTCGCAGCCAGCGAGGTTCTCTCTCTTACACCCCCACCCCCCTGCTGATAGCTCAATGGGTAGTGATCAATGGCTCCATGTCTAGTTGGCAGCCAGTATCAAGTGGAGTGCCCCAAGGGTCGGTCCTCGGGCCACTTTTGTTCAATAACTTCATAAATGATCTGGAGGATGGTGTGGATTGCACCCTCAGCAAGTTTGCAGATGACACTAAACTGGGAGGAGCAGTAGATACGCTGGAGGTAGGGATAGGATACAGAGGGCCCTAGACAAATTGGAGGATTGGGCCAAAAGAAATCTGATGAGGTTCAACAAGGACAAGTGCAGAGTCCTGCACTTAGGCTGGAAGAATTCCATGCACTGCTACAGACAAGGGACCGAATGGCTAGGCAGCAGTTCTGCAGAAAAGGACCTAGGGGTTACAGTGGATGAGAAGCTAGATATGAGTCAACGGTGTGTCGTTGTTGCAAAGGAGGCCAATGGCATTTTGGAATGTATAAGTAGGGGCATTGCCAGCAGATCGAGGGACGTGATCGTTCCCCTCTATTCGACATTGGTGAGCCTCATCTGGAGTACTGTGTTCAGTTTTGGGCCCCACATTACAAGAAGGATGTGGAAAAATTGGAAAGAGTCCAGCAGAGGGCAACAAAAATGATTAGGGGACTGGAACACATGACTTAGAGGAGAGGCTGAGGGAACTGGGATTGCAGAAAAGAAGAGTGAGGGGGGATTTGATAGCTGCTTTTAACTACTTGAAAGGGGTTTACAAAGAGGATGGATCTAGACTGTTCTCAGTGGTAGCAGATAACAGAACAAGGAGTAAGGGTCTCAAGTTGCAGTGGGGGAGGTTTAGGTTGGATGTTAGGAAAAGCTATTTCACTAGGAAGATGGTGAAGCACTGGAATGCGTTACCTAGGGAGGTGGTGGAATCTCCTTCCTTAGAGGTTTTTAAGGTCAGGCTTGACAAATCCCTGGCTGGGATTATTTAGTTGGGGATTGGTCCTGCTTTGAGCAGGGGGTTGGACTGGATGACCTCCTGAGGTCCCTTCCAACCCTGATATTCTATGATTCTATTATTTCAGTGCTTCTTGGACTCTGAGGGGCAAGGTTTCTAGGCATAAGCAAGGGATTCCCAGCTGCTTAGACTGAACATATAGAGCTTGCTTATTATAGAAGCTTTTATTACCTTTTGAAATTTAAGATTGTAACTCATTTTTATATCTAGGTTTACCTGCTTTAACCTTGTAAATAACTCTCATTTCCTTTTCCTATTTAATAAATCATTAGCTAGTTTATTATAGGATTGGCCACAAGCCTTGTCTTTGGTGTGACATTTAAGGTGCAATTGACCTGGGTTAAGTGACAGGTCCTTCAGAACTGGGAGTAACCTGATTAGTGCTGTGATCATTAGTGTAAGGCACCACATAACACAAACGCAGCTCACCTGGGTAGCAGGACAGATCGCAGTGTCTGTAATTCTATAGTCAGGCTGTTACAACTCGTGAGGAGTTGGCACTTAATAATTGGTTGGTGAAATCTAAGTATAGAGCTCACAGCCAGTTTGGGGTTTGGTTGTTACCAGTCTACCCGTGCTCTTGAGCCCCTGCAGGACAGTTTGACAGTGTACACTAAACAGTGCAACAGATACTTTTTCTGTGCCAGGAGTTTTAACTTCATCCAGCGTTAGTTCAGCTGTGCTGGGCCATTACACAGGCTTAGAATCATAGAAGATTAGAGTTGGAAGAGACCTCAGGAGGTCATCTAGTCCAATCCCCTGCTCAAAGCAGGCCCAACCCCAACTAAATCATCCCAGCCAGGGTCTTGTCAAGCTGGGCCTTAAAAACCTCAAAGGAAGGAGATTCCACCACCTCCCTAGGTTACCCATTCCAGTATTTCATAATCCTCCTAGTGAAATAGTGTTTCCTAATATCCAACCTAGACCTCCCCCACTGCAACTTGAGACCATTGCTCCTTGTTCTGTCATCTGCCACCACTGAGAACAGCCGAGCTCCATCCTCTTTGGAACCCCCCTTCAGGTAGTTGAAGGCTGCTATCAAATCCCCCCTCACTCTTCTCTTCTGTAAACTAAATAACCCCCTGTTCCCTCAGCCTCTCCTTGTAAGTCTTGTGCCCCAGCCCCTGATCATTTTCATTGCCCTCCACTGGATTCTCTCCAATTTATCCACATCCCTTCTGTAGTGGGAGGACCAAAATTGGACGCAGTACTCCAGATGTGGCCTCACCAGTGCCAAGTAAAGGGGAATAATCACTTCCCTCGATCTGATGGCAATGCTCCTACTAATGCAGCTCAATATGCCATTAGCCTTCTTGGCAACAAGGGCACATTGCTGACTCATATCCAGCTTCTCGTCCACTTTAATCCCCAGCAAAACTGCTGCTTAGCCATTCGGTCCCTAGTCTGTAGCGGTGCATGGGATTCTTCTAGCCTAAGTGCAGGACTCTGCACTTGTCCTTGTTGAACCTCGTCAGATTTCTTTTGGCCCAATCCTCCAATTTGTCTAGGTCACTCTGGACCCTATCCCTGCTCTCCAGCATATCTACCACTCCCCCCAGCTCAGTGTCATCTGCGAACTTGCTGAGGGTGCTCTTAGGATATAGATATTCAGGCCTGTCTGTAAAGGCCTGTACTCTAAGAATGTAGGTCTATGTTTATCATTTAGCTAGTCATAGAGGTATACAAGAAAGAATCTGTGTTAGGGCCCTTCTCTTACTGTGACAGTGTGAGGCCCTGTTCTTAGGCCAAGGCCTTTGGCTAAGCAACAGGGGCAGCCATAAATTGGAAAGCAACCGATCACCTCCCCACATTCCAAACGAGGGATCTCCGGGATCTAATTTGGATATGGATAGAGCCCTTTTTAATGAGTTTAATAAAGTAAATACTAATGGAAACTGCGTGATCATGGGAGACTTTAACTTCCCAGATATAGACTGGAGGACCAGTGCTAGTAATAATAATAGGGCTCAGATTTTCCTAGATGCGATAGCTGATGGATTCCTTCATCAAGTAGTTGCTGAACCGACTAGAGGGGATGCCATTTTAGATTTAATTTTGGTGAGTAGCGAGGACCTCATAGAAGAAATGGTTGTAGGGGACAATCTTGGCTCAAGTGATCATGAGCTAATTCAGTTCAAACTAAATGGAAGGATTAACAAAAATAAATCTGCAACTAGGGTTTTTGATTTCAAAAGGGCTGACTTTCAAAAATTAAGGCAATTAGTTAGGGAAGTGGATTGGACTGAAGAACTTATGGATCTAAAGGTAGTTGAGGCCTGGGATTACTTTAAATCAAAACTGCAGAAGCTATCGGAAGCCTGTATCCCAAGAAAGGGGAAAAAATTCATAGGAAGGAGTTGTAGACCAAGCTGGATGAGCAAGCATCTTAGAGAGGTGATTATGAAGAAGCAGAAAGCATACAGGGAGTGGAAGATGGGAGGGATCAGCAAGGAAAGCTACCTAATTGAGGTCAGAAGATGTAGGGATAAAGTCAGAGAGGCTAAAAGTCGAGTAGAGTTGGACCTTGCAAAGGGAATTAAAACCAATAGTAAAAGGTTCTATAGCCATATAAATAAGAAGAAAACTAAGAAGGAAGAAGTGGGGCCGCTTAACACTGAGGATGGAGCGGAGGTTAAAGATAATCTAGGCATGGCCCAATATCTAAACAAATACTTTGCCTCAGTCTTTAATAAGGCTAAAGAGGATCTTGGGGATAATGGTAGCATGACAAATGGGAATGAGGATATGGAGGTAGATATTACCATATCTGAGGTAGAAGCGAAACTGAAACAGCTTAATGGGACTAAATCGGGGGCCCAGATAATCTTCATCCAAGAATATTAAAGGAATTGGCACCTGAAATTGCAAGCCCATTAGCAAGAATTTTTAATGAATCTGTAAACTCAGGAATAGTACCGAATGATTGGAGAATTGCTAATATAGTTCCTATTTTTAAGAAAGGAAAAAAAAGTGATCCGGGTAACTACAGGCCAGTTAGTTTGACATCTGTAGTATGCAAGGTCCTGGAAAAAATTTTGAAGGAGAAATTAGTTAAGGACATTGAAGTCAATGGTAAATGGGACAAAATACAACATGGTTTTACAAAAGGTAGATCGTGCCAAACCAACCTAATCTCCTTTTTTGAAAAAGTAACAGATTTTTTAGATAAAGGAAATGCAGTGGATCTAATTTACCTAGATTTCAGTAAGGCATTTGATACCGTGCCACATGGGGAATTATTAGTTAAATTGGAGAAGATGGGGATCAATATGAACATCAGAAGGTGGATAAGGAATTGGTTAAAGGGGAGACTGCAACGGGTCCTACTGAAAGGCAAACTGTCAGGTTGGAGGGAGGTTACCAGTGGAGTTCCTCAGGGATCGGTTTTGGGACCAATCTTATTTAATCTTTTTGTTACTGACCTTGGCACAAAAAGTGGGAGTGTGCTAATAAAGTTTGCAGATGATACAAAGCTGGGAGGTATTGCCAATTCGGAGAAGGATCGGGATATTATACAGGAGGATCTGGATGACCTTGTAAACTGGAGTAATAGTAATAGGATGAAATTTAATAGTGAGAAGTGTAAGGTTATGCATTTAGGGATTAATAACAAGAATTTTAGTTATAAATTGGGGACGCATCAATTAGAAGTAACGGAAGAGGAGAAGGACCTTGGAGTATTGGTTGATCATAGGATGACTATGAGCTGCCAATGTGATATGGCTGTGAAAAAAGCTAATGCGGTTTTGGGATGCATCAGGAGAGGCATTTCCAGTAGGGATAAGGAGGTTTTAGTACCGTTATACAAGGCACTGGTGAGACCTCACCTAGAATACTGTGTGCAGTTCTGGTCTCCCATGTTTAAAAAGGATGAATTCAAACTGGAGCAGGTACAGAGAAGGGCTACTAGGATGATCCGAGGAGTGGAAAACTTGTCTTATGAAAGGAGACTTAAGGAGCTTGGCTTGTTTAGCCTAACTAAAAGAAGGTTGAGGGGAGATATGATTGCTCTCTATAAATATATCAGAGGGATAAATATAGGAGAGGGAGAGGAATTATTTAAGCTCAGCACCAATGTGGACACAAGAACAAATGGGTATAAACTGGCCACCAGGAAGTTTAGACTTGAAATCAGACGAAGGTTTTTAACCATCAGAGGAGTGAAGTTTTGGAATAACCTTCCAAGGGAAGCAGTGGGGGCAAAAGATCTATCTGTTTTTAAGATTCTACTCGATAAGTTTATGGAGGAGATGGTATGATGGGATAATGGGATTTTGGTAAGTAATTGATCTTTAAATATTCAGGGTAAATAGGCCAAATCCCCTGAGATGGGATATTAAATGGATGGGATCTGATTTACTATAGAAAACTCTTTCCTGGGTATCTGGCTGGCGAATCTTGCCCATGTGCTCAGGGTTTGGCTGATTGCCATGTTTGGGGTCGGGAGGGAGTTTTCCTCCAGGGCAGATTGGAGAGGCCCTGGAGGTTTTTTTGCCTTCCTCTGTAGCATGGGGCATGGTTGACTGGAGGGAGGCTTCTCTGCTCCTTGAAGTTTTGAACCATGATTTGAGGACTTCAATAGCTCAGACATGGGTGAGGTTTTTCATAGGAGTGGTGGGTGACATTCTGTGGCCTGCGCTGTGCAGGAGGTCGGACTAGATGATCAGAGTGGTCCCTTCTGACCTTAGTATCTATGAATCTATGAATCTATGAGTCAATCTGGGGCTGTCAGGAAGGGGATCTGATCTATCACCTCCAGAGAAAGGGAAGAGCCTAGAAGATGTAAAAGGAAATTTAGGTTGATAGTTTTTTGTTTGGTAAGAACTCACTTATCAATAGACACAGCTGGGAAACCCTTATGTCTTTATAGATGTAGTTGTGAAATCCTCACTTCTGTATTGTTTTGTCATTATAGTTCCCACTTTGCTATTGTTTATTGGCATGGTCTCTGTCTGGTTCTGGGATTGTTTCTGTCTGCTACATAATTAATTTTGCTGGGTGTAAACTAATTAAGATGGTGGGATATAATTGGTTAGCTAATCATGTTACAATATGTTAGGATTGGTTAGTTAAATTTCAGAAGAATGATTGGTTAAGGTATAACTAAGAATATTACTATATAAATTAGGGGCAAACAGGAAGTAAGTTGGGATTCGAAAATAAGGAAAAAGGAACTTGGATTTAAGCTTGCTGGAAGTTCACCCCAATAAACATTGAATTGTTTGCACCTTCGGACTTTGGGTATTGTTGCTCTCTGTTCATGCAAAAAGGACCAGAGAAGTGGGAGAGTGAAGGAAGAAGCTCTCTAACCGGTGCAATCCATCCCATCATCCAGATCATTAATAAAGATCTGACCCCTGGGGTACTCCACTTGATAAGGGCTGCCAACTAGATATCAAGCCATTGATCACTACCCGTTGAGCCCGACAATCTAGCCAGCTTTCTATCCATCTTATAGCCCATTCATAATCCATACTACTATAACTTGCTGGCAAGAATATAGTGGGAGACTGTATCAAAAACTTTTCTAAAGTCAAGATATATCACGTCCACTGCTTTCCCCATATCCACAGAGCCAGTTATCTCATCATAGAAGGCAATGAGGTTGGTCAGGTTGGCTTCTCACAAGCTCTCACTTCCACTCACATGCTCCTGTTCTTCTCCTGTTTCTTTTCTCACTGACAGAGTCTAGTTTACTTTCTGAAGGATGGATCTTGGGCCCCATCTTATTTAATCTTTTCATTAATGACCTTGACATAAAAGTAGGACGTGAGCGAATGAAAGTTGCGGGCAACACAAAATTAGGAGGCAGTGTCAATACTGTGAAGGATCAGAAGATTGTACAGGAAGAACAGGATGACCTAAATGACTGGAGCAATAGAAATTTAATATACAAAGCCGGGCACTTAGGGTCTAATAACAAGAATTTCTTCTATAAACTCTCATCTCATCTCTTGGAAACAACAGAGGAGGAGAAGACCTGGGTGTATTATTCAGTCACAGGACGACTATGAGCCACCAGTGCAATGTGGCCATGAAAAAGGTAAATGCAACTCATTTGGAGATGGGGCTTGATCAATTTCTGAAGAGGGTTATGTGCTAAGGTTGCCTGCGTTGGACTCCATGGCCAAGGAGCCTGTCCTGTCCTAATTGCTTCTTTCCAGCTCTCCCTCCATCTCTCTTCAGATCCTGCTGAGTTTTTCCTTTTCGTCTTTCCCACAGAAGCATTAGGTTGTTCAGCACAGACAGGATAAAAACTCCAACTTCATTGTCTCCTGTGGGGAGTCTTGAGGCTTGTGTCTGCCCAGGAGTCACACTGGGGCCAGGTCTAATGGCTCAGTTAGCTCGGCATACCTAGTTCATGGAGGGTATTCACACTGTTGCCCTTGCACCACTGTACTTTGCAGCGCTTGTGTCCACAAAGCAGCACATTACACGATGCGTACATCAGAGCAGTGTGTGAGCTACGCCAGAGCTCCCTACACTGCTCATTGGCTTCAGGGACATTCTCACAGCACAATGGAGGATACTTACTGGCATCGGAGAGAATTGCAAAAGAAGGGGTCAAATATCCATCTCCCCTAGAAGGCATCTATGCCTGTGCTCATTGTAATCATGGCTGAGGGACAGAGAATGCAGTGCTCCTGTGTGTTGTTAAAACAGGAAAGCAGACCCTGCTATACTAGACTAGACTCTGTGGACAGATGGACTCAGCCAAGAGGCATGGAGGTGCTGAGCCTGGTGAGCCATTCCTCTTTGATCTATGCTCAAAGCAGCTACACTCAGTGGATTGACAATCTGGGGTCCAACCAATAAGCACTGAATGGTGGGACTGGATCATTCTGGAGACCCTGGATGACCAGCAGTGCCTCCAGAACTGCCAGGTGCAGAAGATCATGTTCCTGGAATTCGCAAAAAGAAAAGGAGTACTTGTGGCACCTTAGAGACTAACAAATGTATTAGAGCATAAGCTTTCGTGAGCTACAGCTCACTTCATCGGATGCATCCGATGAAGTGAGCTGTAGCTCACGAAAGCTTATGCTCTAATACATTTGTTAGTCTCTAAGGTGCCACAAGTACTCCTTTTCTTTTTGCGAATACAGACTAACACGGCTGCTACTCTGGTTCCTGGAATTATGTCCCAAGCTTACCCACACCTGCAGCACTATGACAAGAGCTGCCACCAGTGTGGAGTTGCACAGCAATATGGGAACTCACCACACTAGATTGTTGCTGATCTGTGAGTAAATCTCCAGGGGGCACTGATGAATGTTTGCCGGGGAATTCAGCATGTCCTACTGCACAGGGAGACAGTGAGCATTGTGCAGGATATAACAGATGAATTCATGCAGTCAGGGTTCCGATGGTGGCAGTTGATAAGATCAATATTCCAAATCTGTGCCAGTCTCGCCTAGACTCTGAACACAGGAATAGGAAGGGCTGCAGCTCGCTGGTTCTGCAGGCTTTAATGTACATGGGGGCAGATTTACAGACAGTAACACTGGATGGATGGGAGGAGGTCCTGTGGGCAGGATATATTATGAACTACTGGACATTATGAACTACTGGAACTGCAGCAAGGGACTTTTCCCCAAGCTCCCCAATTGACATCACTAGGCGTCCCATCCCTGGGATTATCCAGCCCAGTTCCCTTGACTCATGAAGCCATGCAGGAGCAATGAGCAAAGTAACCACCAGCTAAGTGGCTGCAGAGTGAATGTGGTCTGTGCCTCGGGCAGATGGAAGAGCAGGGTGAGGCATCTAATGCCATGTCTGGATTCCTGTGCTATCTGCGTTTTGGGGATTGCACAAAGCAGGAAGCAGGGAAGGGAGGCCGTATGCTAATTCTGAGCAGTGGATTAATAGCAGGGCTGCTCAGTAGAGGGGAGCTCTTTGCCATTGTGATATAGGTAGGTTCCTTGGGCCGTGTATATGCATGAGGGTCAGTACTCGGCCTGGAAATGGCTGTGCTTTGGCTCTTGGCTCCCCACCTAGACCAAGCGCACCCGAAACTAACCCATGCAGCAGACACACATTCTGGCAGAGCCGTACAAACTGCAGTACCTCAGGCCATGGCTGCTCCCCTGGTGATGTGCAGGGGGCTCTCCTAGGGGTGCAATGCAGCTGCCAGTATCCAGTGTTCCCCGTGTTCTGCAAAGCAAGACACTAAGGTTGCCTGTTCCCATGTGTTTTCCGGCAGTGCAGGCTGCATTTCCACTACCTGCCCCATGCTCATCTGGAGCTCTCTGTCCTCCCACCACTCCCTGAACATCTCCTCCTGCCACCCTGCCATCCTGCCTGCCTGCTGCTCCCTGACACTGGGCCAGAATTCCAGGAAGCATTTTCCCTCTCTCATGCCCTCCTTCTCCTGATGGTCACCGAACTCTGCCCTGATGCTAGCCCCAGGGTGAAGGCTTTTACCCACTGAACAGGCTGATAAAGCAAACCCAGGGCATTTGCTAGACAAAGCTAAGTGCCAAGATGATGGTCATCAGGTCTCCCTGGCTATAGCATGTAGGAGAGGAGCTCACAGGCCTTCAGTAATGAGCAACGCCTCCATAAGCAGCCAGCTGGGGGGTCGTAGGCCATCACAGACACAGCCCAGGTCAGTTTGAGTTTGCAAATCCTTTGTGTTCCTCGTCTCCTCTGCCATGCTCTCCTTCTCCGCCCCTGCACAACAACACCCGCGGCGTAGTAACGCCTAGGCCCAGGGCAGCAAAATTGCAGGGGCGGCAAATTTATAATAGAAGCCAGAGGCTGCTTCCCGCAGCACCGGTTCGCGCCCTCTGCCCCGCCCCAACTCCGCCCCTTCCCGCCCCTCCCGGTCCCCTTCCCCAAATCCCCGCCCCGGCCCCGCCTCCTCCCCTGAGCGCGCCGCGCCGCGTCCCCCCTCCTCCCCCAAGTTGTTTGTGCACAAGCGCTGGCAGGGAGTGGGAAGAAGCAGGACCCAGCGCTGAGCTCAGGGGAGGCGGAGCGGAGCTGCTGGGGCGGGGAGCTGCTGGGGGGGCGGCAATTATTTCAGGGCCTAGGGGCGGCAAAATGATTAATCCGCCACTGCACAATGCCCTTCAAGACAAAGAGTCTCAAAGCTCTCTACAGCCGGGGATCTCTTCCTGTTCACCCTGCTGCAGCCACCTCTGGCTGGAGTGAGGCAGCCTCTGAAACAGTGCGCGGCAGCCCTGCACAAGCCTTTCAGGCACGATCCAAAGCAGCAGCCTGAACAGGCGTGAAATGGCCGGGAATTAGGTAGCGTTTGGATCACATCAAAATCTAAATAATTGTAAGCGTGGCATGGAGCCCAGCTGTGGCTGGCGAATGCAGCAGCGCCCTCATGTGGTGGCAATTCTCTGCTCCCTCACTCCTAACCCAGCTCATTTCATCCTGGTTTGGGGAGCCCAAGTTGAGCCAACTTGGGCCTGGTTCCTGGAGGGCCTGAGCCCCTGCAGCTCTGGCTGGTGGCAGATGGAACCAGGAGTGCTCAGCACCTCTAACAGAGGCCAAGATCTCGGAATTCATGGGCATTTTTAAGGTGAGGGGCTAAACCTCACACTAAGGAGGCGTGGGCTGCCTGGCTGCCGTGCTAGGCTAGGCGACCGCGCCGTGCGCCCGACAGACGGCTACGCAGAAGCTCTGGCTAGCGCAGAAGCTGCCTGCACACACTGGCTGGCCAGACCATACCCTGCTGGCAGCACAGCGTTCTAAGGGGCTTCCACGGTCCCTGTCACTATAGTACCTAAGCACCTCTGACCTCAATGCATTTGTCCTCCCAATACCCCAGAGTCGTACAGCAGTGCTCTCAGATGGGAAACTGAGGCCAGTCTAGGTGCTATGCTCACAATGGAGACTTGGGCATTGTGACATCTAGCTCTTAGGTGCCCTGCTGCCCAGGGAATTCACAGCCCTGAGCTAAGTGCCCAGACCCCCATATAACACATGGGCAGAGTCAGGCACTTAAGAAAGGGACCATCGAAGCCAGCATGCTGAACTGCCTGAGCCAGCCAGGGGCGACATGCAGAGAAGGCGGTGGGACTCAGGCCCAGCTCCTCCCCTTGAGCTGAGCCTTAGGTGCCTTGACAGATTGGAAAGAGGCATGTCCCTCCACTCAGGAGTCGTAGCTGTGAACCCTCTCCTGGATCTGCCCCTTCTCAGGACCCACCCCCACAACTACAGCCAATAGACAGTGGTCGGGGCACTCATCTGAGATAATTAAATTATTGTGCTTTAATATCATGTGCTGGAAACAGCCACAGGAGACACATTAAAGAGCCACTTGCTGCTCGTGACCTTCAGTCTGAGTCTTGCTGATCTAGAGGTTCCTCTTAAGATTACAAAACAAAATTGGCTCCCAGTAATCTAAACATCGCTGCTGGGCGCCTCTAAGGGGCAATACTTCCCCACTCACAGGCAGCGAGCCTGGGTATAACAACAGAAAACCTTTATTAAAAGGAAAAGGGAACCAACATTAGTTTGGGAAAACTTCACAATCACCTTCAAAAACATGTGATCATAAGAAAACCCAATCCTACAGCGCATTGGGCAGTATCCTTTGCCTCAGCTTCCCACCTTCAGGGGAAAAGTCAGATGAATGAATGTCCCTTTAGCACATCACTCCCCTCTCCCTCTGCTGCAGCCCACCTCACAGTTGGCTGTCCTTGGTTAGCAGAGACCCAGAGTCACCTCCCACCCTAGGAGGGAGAGAACATTGAACAACATCTCTGCAGTCACATCTCTGAAACTTTTCCTTGCTGCTACTGGTGGATGCTTGCTGCTCTTTCTACCATGCCATATTCTGAGGTTCCATTGTCTAACCCAGGTCTTTAGTCATTTCACTGGGTAGCAGGGAACCTTGGTGCCAGTACAGCCTTTGCACTGTCTTTCAATTCATCACTGTCTTTATCCCAAGTCTAAGGCATAGTCCTTAGATCTACTCATCAGTGACTAGGCTTTTGTAATCACTGAACACAAACACAGACCCTCGGTTAAGCCTAATCAGTGCTGTCTTTAAACACTAGAGGAAAGAGTCAAATGGTGGCTGAGACTCTTTGGGGAGAACCCATGCCACTAGGTTATAGCAAAAAACTCAGTCTTCATCCTCTCTCTGGTATTTAGCATCCCTACTCCCTGCTTAGTGGGTAAGGCCATGTCTACACTACGAAATTAGGTCAAATTTATACAAGTCGATTTTTTAGAAATTGATTTAATACAATCGATTGTATGTGTCCCCACTTAAGATCATTAAGACCATTAAGTCGGTGGAATGCGTCCACAGTACTGAGGCTAGCGTCGACTTCTGGAGCGTTGCACTGTGGGTAGCTATCCCACAGTTCCTGCAGTCTCCGCCGCCCATTGGAATTCTGGGTTGAGATCCCAATGCCTGATGGGGCAAAAAACATGGTCGTGGGTGGTTCTGGGTACATGTCATCAGGCCCTCCCTCCCTCCGTGAAAGCAATGGCAGATAATCGTTTTGCACCTTTTTCCTGGGTTACCCGTGCAGACACCATACCATGACAAACATGGAGCCCACTCAGCTCACTGTCACCCTACATCTCCTGGGTGCTGGCAGACGTGGGACTGCATTGCTACACAGCAGCAGCTCATTGCCTTGTGGGGTGGAGTAGTTGGGAGCCCGGAGATCCCCCCGCCACGTTCTTGGGTGTCTGCGTGGGGAGGCTATGGAATTTGGGGAGGAATTTGGCGGTTGGTTACACAGGGGCTGTAGCGGCGGTCTGTGCTCCTGCCTTTCCTGTAGCTCAACCATCTGCTGGAGCATATCAGTTTGATCCTCCAGTAGCCTCGGCATTGACTCCTGCCTTCTGTCAGCAAGCTGACGCCACCTATCACCTTCAACCCACCACCTGTCCTCGCGTTCATATTGTGCTTTCCTGGACTCTGACATTGCTTGTCTCCACACATTCTGTTGGGCTCTTTCAGTGTGGGAGGACAGCATGAGCTCAGTGAACATTTCATCGCGAATGCGTTTTTTTCCCCTTCTAATCTTCACTAGCCTCGGGGATGGAGATGATAGTGTGAGTGTTGAAACATTTGCAGCTGTGAGAGAGGAAAAAAAAGGGACAGTAGTAGTTAAAAAGACATTGGGTAGACTCTTTCACGGTGAACCTTGCTGTTAACATTACATAGCACATATGCTTTTGGTAAAAGGTCGCACTTTGCCTCTTATATTGAGGGTCTTCCGGTTTGGTGTGAGAGATCGCACACGCAGGGCTGGGCAACAGAATTCGGCTTGCTGGCAGCCATGGTAAGCCACAGTCTTTTGGCTGCTTTAACCTTCATAACATGTGGGAACAGTTTCAAACAGCAGCACCCTCCTTTCCCATACCTAGCAGCCGTTGGGTTGGCCCTTTAAAATGGGTTGGCAATTTTAAAAAAAGGGGCTACGGTTTTCGGGTTCAGGTGTAGCACAATTAACCCCCCCCCCCACACACACACACATAATTCTCTGGGATGATTGCTTCACCCATCCAACCACCCTGTGGCTAACAGCGGGGATGATTTCTGTTCAGCCACAGGCAAACAGCCCAGCAGGAACGGCCACTTCTGAAAGTTTCTTTAATAAAATTCCCCTATTTCAACCAGGTGACCATGAACGATATCACTCTCCTGAGGATAACACAGAGAGATAAAGAACGGATGTTGCTTGAATGCCAGCAAACACTGGGACCATACGCTGCCAGGCTTTGTCATGCAATGACTCCAGACTACGGGAGTACATCAAGGAGAGATGGAGATGTCCCTGGAGGATTTCCACTCCATCCCCAGACACGTTAACAGACTTTTCCAGTAGCTGTACTGGCTGCAAATTAATCATTAAACATGCTTGCTTTTAAACCGTATATTATATTTACAAAGATACACTCACCAGAGGTCCCTTCTCCGCCTGGCGGGTCCAGGGGATGGGTTCGGGGGGTACTGGGTCAAGGGTGAGAAACAGTTCCTGGCTCTTGGGGAAAACGATATGAAGGTATCGTATGAAGGTAGATATAGTGTACTTAGATTTTCAGGTTCTAGAGTAGCAGCCGTGTTAGTCTGTATTCGCAAAAAGAAAAGGAGTACTTGTGGCACCTTAGAGACTAACAAATTTATTAGAGCATAAGCTTTCGTGAGCTACAGCATCCGAGCTTCATGCATCCGATGAAGTGAGCTGTAGCTCATGAAAGCTTATGCTCTAATAAATTTGTTAGTCTCTAAGGTGCCACAAGTACTCCTTTTCTTTTTGTTAATATAATTAATGACAGTCAACATGGTTTTATGGAAAAGAGCTTGTCAAATTAACTTGATTTTTAAATGAGATTTCAAGGTAATAGTGCTGACATTACATATTTAACTTCTGTAAGGCATTTGACTTGGTACCGCATGACATTTTGATTAAAAAACTAGACCAGCATACACTTAACATGGCACACATTAAATGAATTAAAAACTGGTTAAGTGACAGTCTCAAAATGTAATTGTAAAAACGGAATCATCATTGATCAGGTGTGTTTCTAGTGTGGTTCCGCAGAGATCTGTTCTCGATTCTATGCTATTTAACACTTTTATCAATGACCTGGAAGAAAACATAAAAACATCACTGATAAAGTTTGTAGATGACACAAAAATTGGTGAGTGGTAAATAATGAAGAGGACAGGTCACTGATTCATAGTGATCGGGATCACTTGGTAAGCTGGGCGCAAGGAAACAATATACATTTAAATACAGCTAAATATAAATGTATTTGTGACAGGTTCCCTGGGATACAGCCTGCAACTGTGGAACCGCTGTGCTCCCTGAACTCTCTCCAGCCTGGGCTGTCTCTCACAGGCCTTGCTAGTGACCAGCAGCAAACTCCTCCAGGAGCTGTTATCACTCAGCACAACCACATGTGGAGACCCAACACCCAGCTAGATTGCATGAATGCTCCCAGAGCCACTCATGAATCACACACAGAAAGGCACCAGAGCCAAATACCCCCAGCTCCCAACCTTGCACCTCAGGAATATACCGTCTTGCACTCCTCAAGACGAGCAATGCAGATTTATTAATTGGTTCACCACTTCATCAATGGAAAGTGGACATACATCAGCCTTTGCCAACTTGAGCAGATTTGCCACATGCTTCATACAAACTCACTGGCAAAGATAAAACAGTAAAATAAATGTATTGACTACAAAAGATAGATTTTAAGTGATAGGCAAAAAGTCAGAGTTAGTTACCAAAAGAAAAGAAAATATAAGCACGCAATCTAAACTCTCAACCCTATTAGACTGGGCAACATCTAGATTAAGCAGTTTTTCTCACCCACCTGGATAGTGCAGTTCATAGTACACAGATTTCACCCTTGAAATCTGTGCCAGTCCCTTCAGTTGGAGTCTTCAGAGTATCCTTGTTGCTTGCAGCATAGGTGGGTGAAGGCCAAGCATGGGCCCCCTGTGTTTGGCCCCCCCCCTTAGTCCATATGCTCAGAAAACACAAGTCCAGGCATGTCCAGGTGGACATTACCAAGTCTCCAGGCAAGACTGAGCAATTCCCCTGGTGGGGCCTCATGCAGGTGAGTCATTGAATTGTAGCTCCCTTATTGGACAATGGTGGTTGATGGATTGATTGACACCCTGCCTGGGTGTTGGTTACTTTCATTGCTCTTGCCTCTGGGGAGCTAATATCTGGCTGATTCCCCAATTTACAGCATGTTGGGTGACAACTATACAACAGTATTCTCATAACTTCATATGCATTAATGATACACATATATGGATAGAGAAATGCTTTTCAGAAGATCATAACCTTTCCCCTGTTATCTCACAGTCTGCTTTATATATAAGATCATGATCATATAAAAATGAGGAATATGGGGGTTCCAGGACACTCCCCCAAGGTATAGAATGTCACACCTCCCCCCTTAGTTTACTGCAAGAGGGTTAGTCACTGACTAACTCAAAGGCAGTTTGTATTATAGTTCTCTTGGCATCCAGCCTTCAAGGCTATGAGGCGGTGTGTCTCAATTTCCCCATTCACACACAGCAAACCAGGTTTGTTGTTGTTTCTCTGCTGTGATTAGCTTTAAATCTGTTTACATGTATTAACTGAGAAGTAGCATTATCATAATGTTTAACATCAGTATCAGAATTCTTATCCCAAGACTTAACATTAATACCAAATTTTTTTTTTATCATAGATGGGTGTTTACAAGTATCTTTATGATACCACGCCCTGTGTTCAGATAGTCTAGTTCAGTGGTTTTACATTTTTTTTTCGGGGACCCAGTTGAAGAAAATTGTTGATGCCTGCAACCCAACAGAGTTGGGGATGAGGGGTTTCCGGTGTGGGAGGGGCTCAGGGCTGGGGCAGAGGGTTGGGATGTGAGGGTGAAGGCTGCAAGGTGGGGCAGGGAATGAGGGATTCAGGGTGTGGGAGGGGGCTCCAGGTTTGGGGGGCTCAGGGCTGGGGTAGGGGATTGGGGTGCAGGAGGGAGTCAGGGCTCTTAGCTGGGAGTGCAGGCTCTGGGGTGGGGCTAGGGATGAGGGGTTTAGGGTGTAGGAGGGGGCTCCAGGTTTGTGGGGAGGCTCAGGGCTGGGGCAGGGGATTGGGGCACAGGTTTACCTCCGGCGGCTCCCGGTCAGTGGTACACCGGGGGTGCAGAGGCAGGCTTCTCACCTACCCTGGCACCGCAGACCGCACTGTGCCCCAGAAGTGGCCAGCAGCAGGTTCGGCTCCTAGGCGGAGGTGCACAAGCGGCTCCGTGCAGCTCTCACTCACAGGCACCGTCCCCCCCCCAGCTCCCAGCCAATGGGAGTGCAGAACCGGTGCTCAGGGTGGGGGCAGCGTATGGAGCCCCCTGGCACCCCCACCTAGGAGCTAGACCTGCAGCTGGTCACTTTCAGGGCGCAGTGCGGTGTCGGAACAGGAAGGGACTAGCCTGCCTTAGCCAGGCAGCACCGCTGACGGGACTTTTCACGGCCTGGTCGGCGATACTGTCCAGAGCTGCCGCGACCCAGTGCTTTACATTCCGTGACTCAGCTCTGGGTCATGACCCACAGTCTGAAAATTACTTGTCTAGTTTGAGGTTAGTTCATTACCCATGGTGTCCTTTGACTCTCTCCCGTGTAATCATTCACTGCCTTTTCTTTCCCTACAGTGTTCCCCTCTGCCTGGGTTCTTACTTTAATCATGTTTCTGGGATTTTAATACCTCAAGGTCTGGCAAGATAAGGGTCCAGGGGGATCCTGCACATTAGCTGGCCTTTGAAAAGCTGTCGCCCAACCCCATGACTGTACATATGCAAAAGATCCAGCCCTTTCTGGAGTTACCCTGTGTTTCCCCCTCTTAGCACTGAGTCATTCCCTGTCCCCTAGAGGACTGTGAAGTGTGTTCTCTGGGCTAGGTGTATTTACCCTTTGATCAGATGCATCTTTTTCCAGCAGCTTTCCCATAACTGCTCTCTGTGTCTCACCAGCCTGGGGGAAGACACTCCCCTCTCCATCAGTTGGGTCATTCGCACTCTCACAAATGACCCCCTGGCAATTTTCTGGTCTCAACTCCTCTGTTATCACAGGCATTGGAGCTGCAACTTGGTTTAAAGAGACACATTTAAGTTTTTGGAAAGTATCAGAAATAGTGTTCTGAAAAACTGGGATCTGGATTGGGGTACTCTCTGCCACCCCTTTCTCTGTCCCTGAGAAGCCAGCTGTGTGACTGCTCCCCTCCAGGAGGTCGGTCACACAGTTCCCTCTCAAAATCTGAGTCACAGGCTGATCAGATGCTGACTCACCCATTCGGTCCTAAGCGTCCTTTCCCAAGTGACCAGTGAGGAGACATTCCTGCACTCACACTATTCCTTCCCCAGTTCCCTCCTCTGGGCCCCCCTCCAAGACACATTTCTCTGTGCTCCCTAGGAAAGGGTCTGCCCCTTGTTCAACTGCAAAACTCTGCCTGCTAACAACTGGGACCATTTCCTTAATCACTGACAACACCTCTCCAGCCCCTGCTCCTGAGGGCATGTTGTCTTCTGTTGAAAAGGAGCTAGTCTCAGCCCCTCCCATACTTAGAAGCACCCTGCTTCTCTATGTTATAGAGTCACAGAAATCCTCACCTCAGTGGTTTCTAAGATTCCCTCCCCTTTATCTGGGCTCCCCTCTGCAACACATTTCCCTATGCTCCATAGAGTGAGGTCTGTCTCTGGTTCAGCTGCAACCTGCTGGCAGCTAACAACCTAGATGATTCTCTGGCAGGCATTACACCCTCATCTCTTCCTGATGTGGTGTTGCTTCCAGCTGCAATGCAGGAGCCAGTCTCGTAGTATGCAGGTCATAGCTGGTCCCAATTGTAGATTTTTGGAATGATGGGAATGATTGGGGTTGGTGGGTTCTGCTTCCGCTTCTCTAGCAGGTCCAGTTCGTGTTTTCTCTCTCTCTCTTTCCTTCTCCCCCATGGCCAGTTTCTTTAGTAGCAATATTCTCTGGTGTTCTCTCTCTTTTTCTGCAACCTGCATTCTAAAAAGCTCCAACTTCACAAAGACTTCACTGCTTTCACTCATTTTCATGCTTTTCTATCCATACTTCCCTTTCCCGAAATAAGTAAACAGAAGTAACAAACTAGTAGCCTCCTCCTGACTGTCCTTAGCCACCACACTTAAAGCCTCCTTAAAATCTTCACACCAGTGTAAGAAGTGCAAATCTTGCTCACTAAAACAAACTGTGTATTTCACCCTGCTCGCTACACCACTGTGACGGGATCCCTGGGGTGCAGCATGGGACTGTGGGACTGCTGTGCCCCCTGAACTCTCTCCAGCCTGGGCTGTCTCTCACAGGCCTTGCTAGTGACCAGCAGCAAACTCCTCCAAGTGCTGTGATTACTCAGCACCACCACATGTGGAGCCCCACACCCAGCTAGATTGCATGAATGCTCCCAAAGCCACTCATGAATCATACACAGAAAGGCACCAGAGCCAAATCCCCCCAGCTCCCAACCTTGCACCTCAGGAATATACCGTCTTGCACTCCTCAAGACGAGCAATGCAGATTTATTAGTTGGTTCACCACTTCATCAATGGAAAGTGGACATACATCAGCCTTTGCCAACTTGAGTAGATTTGCCACATGCTTCATACAAACTCACTGGCAAAGATAAAACAGTAAAATAAATGTATTGACTACAAAAGATAGATTTTAAGTGATAGGCAAAAAGTCAGAGTTAGTTACCAAAAGAAAAGAAAATATAAGCACGCAATTTAAACTCTCAACCCTATTAGACTGGGCAACATCTAGATTAAGCAGTTTTTCTCACCCACCTGGATAGTGCAGTTCATAGTACACAGATTTCACCCTTGAAATCTGTGCCAGTCCCTTCAGTTGGAGTCTTCAGAGTATCCTTGTTGCTTGCAGCATAGGTGGGGACAGGAGAAAGGCCCAGCATGGGCCCCATGTGTTTGGTTTTATATACTCAGTCCATGTACTTGGAAAACACAAGTCCAGGCATGGCTGGGTGGGCATTACCGAGTCTCCAGGCAAGGTTGAGCAATTCCTCTGGTGGGGACTCATGCAGGTGAGTCACTGAATTGTAGCCCCCTTGCTGGACAATGGTAGTTGTGGGTTGATTGACATCCCGCCTAGGCATTGGTGACTTTCGTTGCTGTTACCTCTGTGGAGCCAATACCTGGCTGATTCCCCAAGTTACAGCATGTTTGGGTGACAACCATACAACACAATTCTCATAACTTCATATGCATGAATGATCCACATATACAGATAGAGACATAAAGAAAAGGAGTACTTGTGGCACCTTAGAGACTAAGGTGCCACAAGTACTCCTTTTCTTTTTGCGAATATAGACTAACACAGCTGCTACTCTGAAACCTGTCATTAGATAGAGACATGACTTTCAGCAGATCATAACCTTTCCCCTGATGCATATAAAGCAGACTGTGTGAGATAAGATCACGATTATATAAAAATGAGGAATATGGGGGTTCCAGGACACTTCCCCAAGGTATAGAATGTCACAGTATCTATCTGAGAACAAAGAATGTCGGCCATACTTACAGGACTGGGGACCTTATCTTGGGGAGCAGTGACTCTGAAAAAGATTAGGTGGTGGTGGATAATCAGCGGACATGAGCTCCCTAAAATAACCCTCTAGCTGGGGGTTAGGGTTCTCACCTGGGACGTGGGTTCAAGTCCCTACTCCAAGTCAGGCAGAGTGGGGATCCAAAGCTGGATCTCCCACATCCCAGTTGAGTGCCTGAACCACTGGGCAATTGGAATAATAGGACATGGGCACAGGCATATAGTTGGCCATGCATGCTCAGCGCACACCTACCAGCTCAGGAATGACTCGTGCAACAGTCCCACTGGTGTGGGTCAGGACTCCAAGCAGCTCAGTGGCATCAGAACTTGGGTGGCTTGTGCATGCTGACTGCTGGGACTTTAGGTGCCTCCAGGGCTGGTGGTGATTTTGTGAATGTCACTGGTACCTAAATTTGGACTTAGCTTCACCTTTAGGGAACCTAAGTGCCTATATCCCTTTCTGAACCTTGCCTTAAGTGAGTTGCCCACGGTCATCCCAGTGAGTCTGTGGCAGAGGAAGGAATTGAATCCAGGTCTCCCAAGACTCAGTTAGTACATTAACCAGCAGGCCATCCTTCTGCTCTCTGCATGCATCCTACCTGCATGTCACTCCATTTCCAGGTTATATTTCAGGTGCTTATTTCCCTTCACAGAGCCCAAAATATCCTAGTCACCTCAGGGAGGCCTCCTGTGCACCTGGTAACCAGCACTCTTCAGCTCTCTAGCAGAGTGTGATGGATGCTCTGGTAATGAGGGTGTGCTCTCAGTAGCAGCTCAAGATCCAACCAAAGCAGTTTCCATTGGACAGCTGGCTCCTGCCCTGAGGATGTTCGCAGCTATCTTGTGGAGAGTATTGTTCAAATTCTGGGTAGATTTTATGGGGACGGTTTTGACCCTCAGTGGCCTGGGACCAGCCTACCTGACAGACCACAGAATCATAGAATATCAGGGTTGGAAGGGACCTCAGGAGGTAACTAGTCCAACCCCCTGCTCAAAGCAGGACCAATCCCCAACTAAATCAGCCCACACAGGGTTTTGTCAAGCCTGACGTTAAAAACTTCTAATGAAGGACATTCCACCACCTCCCTGGGTAACCCATTCCAGTGTTTCCCCACCCTCCTAGTGAAAAAGTTTTTCCTAATATCCAACCTAAACCTCCCCCCACTGTAACTTGAGACCATTACTCCTCATTCTGTCATCTGCTACCATTGAGAACAGTCTAAATCCATCCTCTTTGGAACCCCCTTTCAGCTATCAAATCCCCCCTCATTCTTCTCTTCTGCAGACTAAACAATCCCAGTTCCCTCAGCCTCTCCTCATAAGTCATGTGTTCCAGTCCCCTAATCATTTTTGTTCCCCTACGCTGGACGTTTTCCAGTTTTCCCACATCCTTTTAGGAGTGTGGGGCTCAAAACTGGACACAGTACTCCAGATGAGATCTCACCAATGTTCAATAGAGGGGAACGATCACGTCCCTCGATCTGCTGGCAATGCCCCTACTTATACATCCCAAAATGCCATTGGCCTTCTTGGCAACAAGGGCACACTGTTGACTCATATCCAGCTTCTCATCCACTGTAACCCCTAGGTCCTTTTCTGCAGAACTGCTGCCTAGCCACTTGGTCCCTAGTCTGTAGCGGTGCATGGGATTCTTCCTTCCTAAGTGCAGGACTCTGCACTTGTCCTTGTTGAACCTCATCAGATTTCTTTTGGCCCAACCCTCCAATTTGTCTAGGGCCCTCTGTATCCTATCCCTACCCTCCAGCATATCTACCTCTCCTCCCAGTTTAGTGTCATCTGAAAACTTGCTGCGGGTGCAATCCACACCATACTCCAGATCATTTATGAAGCTATTGAACAAAAGCGGCCCAAGGACCGACCCTTGGGGCACTCCACTTGATACCGGCTGCCAACTAGACATGGAGCCATTGATCACTACCCGTTGAGCCCGACAATCTAGCCAACTTTCTATCCACTTTGTAGTCCATTCATCCAGCCCATACTTCTTTAACTTGCTGGCAAGAATACCATGAGAGGTAGGAGACCGTGTCAAAAGCTTTGCTAAAGTCAAGGAACAACACGTCCACTGCTTTCTCCTCCTCCACAGAGCCAGTTATCTCATCATAGAAGGTAATTAGATTAGTCAGGCATGACTTGCCCTTGGTGAATCCATGCTGATGGTTCCTGATCACTTTCCTCTCCTCTAAGTGCTTCAGAATTGATTCCTTGAGGACCTGCTCCATGATTTTTCCAGGGACTGAGGTGAGGCTGACTGGCCTGTAGTTCCCAGGATCCTCCTTCTTCCCTTTTTTGAAAGATGGGCACTACATTAGCCCTTTTCCAGTCATCCGGGACCTCCCCGATCGCCATGAGTTTTCAAAGATAAAGGCCAATTGGTCTGCAAACACATCCGCCAACTCCTTTAGCACTCTCGGATGCAGTACATCCGGCCCCATGAACTTGTGCTCATCCAGGCTTTCTAAATAGTCCCAAACCACTTCTTTCTCTCCAGAGGATTGGTCACCTCCTCCCCATGCTGTGCTGCCCAGTGCAGTCGTCTGGGAGCTGACCTTGTTCGTGAAGACAGGCAAAAAAAGCATTGAGTACATTAGCTTTTTCCACATCCTCTGTCACTAGGTTGCCTCTCTCATTCAGTAAGAGGCCCACACTTTCCTTGACTTTCTTCTTGTTGCTAACATACCTGAAGAAACCCTTCTTGTTGCAGCTAGCAAGAGATGTTAAGAGTAACTCCAGGTTTGATTTGACTATTTTTATACTCTTCCCTGGTCATTTGTCCAATCTTCCACTTCTTGTAAGCTTCTGTTTTGTGTTTAAGATCAGCAAGGATTTCACTGTTAAGCCAAGCTGATCACCTGCCATATTTACTATTCTTTCTACACATTGGGATGGTTTGTCCTGTAACCTCAATAAGGATTCTTTAAAATATAGCCAGCTCTCCTGCACTCCTTTCCCCCTCCATTTATTCTCCCAGGGGATCCTGACCATCAGTTTCCTGAGGTTGTCAAAGTCTGCTTTTCTGAAGTCCAGGGTCCGTATTCTGCTGCTCTCCTTTCTTCTTTTTGTCAGGATCCTGAACTCGACCATCTCATGGTCACTGCCTCCCAGGTTCCCATCCACTTTTGCTTCCCCTACTAATTCTTCCCGGTTTGTGAGCAGCAGGTCAAGAAGAGCTCTGCCCCTAGTTGGTTCCTCCAGCACTTGCACCAGGAAATTGTCCCCTACACTTTCCAAAAACTTCCTGGATTGTCTGTGCACTGCTGTATTGCTCTCTCAGCAGATATCAGGGTGATTGAAGTCTCCCATGAGAACCAGGGCCTGCGATCTAGTAACTTCTGTGAGTTGCTGGAAGAAAGCCTCGTCCACCTCATTCCCCTGGTTCGGTGGTCTATAGCAGACTCCCACCACGACATCACCCTTGTTGCTCACACGTCTAAACTTAATCCAGAGACACTCAGGTTTTTCTGCAGTTTCATACCGGAGCTCTGAGCAGTCATACTACTCCCTTACATACAATGCAACTCCCCCACCTTTTCTGCCCTGCCTGTCCTTCCTGAACAATTTATATCTATCCATGACAGTACTCCAGTCACGTGAGTTATCCCACCAAGTCTCAGTTATTCCAATCACATCATAATTCCTTGACGGTGCCAGGACTTCCAGTTCTCCCTGCTTTTTTCCCAGGCTTCTTGCATTAGTGTATAGCCACTTGAGATAACTCGCTGATCGTCCTTCTTTCTCAGTATAAGGAAGGAGCCCTCCCCTCTCGCACTCTCCTGCTCGTGCTTCCTCCGGTATCCCATGTCCCCACTTACCTCAGGGCTTTGGTCGCCTTCCCCCGGTGAACCTAGTTTAAAGCCCTCCTCACTAGGTTAGCCAGCCCGCTTGCGAAGATGCTCTTCCCTCTCTTCGTTAGGTGGAGCCCATCTCTGCCTAGCACGCCTCCTTCTTGGAACACCATCCCATGGTCAAAGAATCCAAAGCCTTCTCTCCGACACCACCTGCATAGCCATTCGTTGACTTCCACGATTTGACGGTCTCTACCCGGGCCTTTTCCTTCTACGGGGAGGATGGACGAGAACACCACTTGCACCTCAAACTCCTTTATCCTTCTTCCCAGAACCACATAGTCTGCAGTGATCCGCTCAAGGTCATTCTTGGCAGTATCATTGGTGCCCACGTGGAGAAGCAGGAAGGGGTAGTGATCTGAGGGCTTGATGAGTCTCGGCAGTCTCTCCATCACATCATGACTCCTAGCTCCTGGCAAGCAGCAGACTTCTCGGTTTTCCCGGTCGGGGCGGCAGATAGATGACTCAGTCCCCCTGAAGAGAGAGTCTCTGACCACCACCACCCGCCTCCTCCTCTTGGGAGTGGTGGTCATGGAACCCCCATCTCTAGGACAGTGCATCTCATGCCTTCCAATTGGCAGAGTCTCCTTCTGTTTCCTTCCCTCAGATGTATCATCTGGTCTACTCTCCGCATTAGTACCTCTGGAGAGAACATGAAAACGGTTGCTTACCTGTATCTGTGTTGCTGGTACATGGAGGCTCCCATTTCTTCTTCTGGAGGTCACATGCTGCCAAATTTCTTCACTGTCCTCCTGTTCCCGCTGCGCAGCCTGCTTTGAATCTTCAGAACATTCTGTCCATAGAAGCATATCCTGACGTCTGTCCAGGAAATCTTCAGTTTCTCTTATGCCACGCAGGGTTGATACTTGTTTCTCCAGACCTTGAACCTTCTCTTCCGATATGGAGACCAGCTTGCACTTTGTACAGACAAAGTCGCTTCTGTCCTGTGGAAGAAAGACAAACATGGCACATCCAGTGCAGGTCACAACAGCTGAACATTCCCCATCCATATTACCTTCCTTCTACGGGCTTCCTCAGGAGTTGTAGTAACTACTTGGAGAAGCCAGCAAGATGTAAGCCTCAGTGGGCTCTCCCCAGGCGAACTCCCTCTGTGCCTCCTCCATGATCACTGGCCACCCTGACAGTGGGCAGGGCTGGTGCTAGATCTCCCCCTTATCATAGAGAGTGGGTGGCTCACAGGGTGTTCTCCCTATTGGCTTTCAGGGCACAGTGCATGGCCCTCTTGACTCCATTGAGCTTTGAAGAGAGGCAGGGTTTGGAGACAGTGCTTAATCTATAATGAAAGAGGTGCCGGGGCTCAAGCTGGGCAGCTGGAGAGCGTTGGCTACTGGCGGGGCACCCAGCTCTGAAGGTTGCACTGCTGCCAGCAACAGCACAGAAGTGACGGTGACATGGTATGGCATTAAAGAAAAGGAGGACTTGTGGCACCTTAGCGACTAACAAATTTATTTGAGCATAAGCTTTCGTGAGTTACAGCTCACTTCATTGGATGCATTTGGTGGAAAATACAGTGGGGAGATTTATATACTCACACACAGAGAACATGAAACAATGGGTGTTATCATACACACTGTAAGGAGAGTGATCACTTAAGATGAGCTATTACCAGCAGGAAGGAGTGGGGAAAAGGAGGAAAACCTTTCATGGTGACAAGCAAGGTAGGCCATTTCCAGCAGTTAACAAGAACGTCTGAGGAACAGTAGGGGTGGGGTGGGGGGAGAAATAACATGGGGAAATAGTTTTACTTTATGTAATGACTCATCCACTCCCAGTCTCTATTCAAGCCTAAGTTAAGTGTATCCAGTTTGCAAATTAATTCCAATTCAGCAGTCTCTCGTTGGAGTCTGGTTTTGAAGTTTTTTTGTTGAAGGATAGCCACTCTCAGGTCTGTAATCGTGTGACTGGAGAGATTGAAGTGTTCACCGACTGGTTTTTGAATGTTATAATTCTTGACGTCTGATTTGTGTCCATTTATTCTTTTACATAGAGACTGTCCAGTTTGACCAATGTACATGGCAGAGGGGCATTGCTGGCACATGATGGCATATATCACATTGGTAGATTCGCAGGTTAACGGTATAGCCTTGTGTCAGTGCTGCTAGTGGCGGCACTCAGGGCCAGCCTTAGGGGTGGCCAAGCTGGGCCACTGCCCAGGGCACCATGTTCAGGGGGACGCAGTTTGATACCTTCCAACCTTACCTGCTAAGAGCCAGCTGGGCTTATGGAGGCAGCCAGGCAGGCAAGCGGTGTCCAGACATGCAGCACTGGAGAGGGCAGATGGAGCCGAGCTACAGGGGGAAACTGGACCAGTCAGGTAACTCCTCCAGATAGGGCCGGCTCTAGGTTTTTTGCTGCCGCAAGCAAAAAAAAAAAACAAAAACAAAAACAAAACACAAAAACAACAAAAAACACCTCCGAGAGTGCAACTGCCGAAGCCAAAAATACCTACCACCCAGAATGTTGCCCCTGGAATTGTGCCACCCCAAGCACGTGTTTGGTTTGCTGGTGCCTAGAGCCGGTCCTACCTCCAGAGCAGGGTCTCCAGGGCTCCCCTCCCTCCCAGAATGGAAGTCCCCCCGTTAGAGGCCATGCCTGAGCTGGAAGAGGCTCTCGATCTCTCTGGGACGACCGGCTGAGGTTCATGTGGCTGTGGGAGGGGGAGTACGTGCCAGCTGCTCTACGTGTCCCTGCTGGAGACTCCCGCTGTCTAGGTTGTGGTGGGGGTGGGCCTGCAGTATCGCCCCCTCAGAGCCCCATGCCTGTCGAGGCTGGGGCTCTCCAGTTTCTCCTGGCAAGTAGGGGAGTGCATGCTGTCAAGGCTGAATTCCCACTCTGGCACTCCAAGTGCAGAAAGTGGGGGCCCGCAAGATTTAAAAAATTAATACTGGCCACTCCAGGCTTGTATTAAACTCCTAAGGTTACAGCTTCTCTCTGACCTTGGCTTAGTAAACGCAGCCACCACCCAAATGCAAAAAAACCCCTTTGAACCCAGGAAGGAGCACTTGGGAATTCTTCCCTGTGGGGTACCCTCAAGCTCTTTCAAAACCCCCCTCCAGGAAGAGCTGAGAAAAAAAAAACAAAGGATATTAACTAGCTATCAGCTAGTCAAACAACATGCACAAACCTGTTAGGACACCAAAAATCCAATCCTGTTCTTAAAAAAGGTAAATTTTATTAAAAACAAAAAGGGAAAAAAAAACATCTGGAACTTAGACTTTTTGCTAGATCTTGAAATAAACAATTACAAAAATTAAGCACCCAAAATAACTTTCTTGGGGATTCAGCTTAAAGGTTACAAGCAAACAAAAGCATCGGGGGTTAGCACAGAGGAGATTCACAAGCCAAAATAAGCAATAAACTTGATCACATCTAGCTAAACATTCTGATCTACGTACACATTGGAGTTCAGATAAGTAGTTCTAAGCATGATCTGAATATTTATGATCATACCTGGCTTAAGATGCTTTCAGCATTGCTGCTCTGTCCCTCTAACCCAGAGAGAACAGACAAAGGGAAAGTTTCTTTCCCAAATTTAAAAGTTCTAGCCTTTCTATTGGCTCTTTTGGTCAGGTGCCTACTCCTTTTCTTTAACCTGTGGGCTTGTTAACCCTTTACAGTACAGCAAGCAGAGAACAGACACCAAGGGGGATTTTACAGCTAACTGGCTGGCTGGGTGTTCATAAATAGGGGTTACCCCCACCCATCATTTATTACACATGCTGTGCTCTGCACATGTGCACAGCCTGCTCCAATCCCTCTCCTGTAGGGGTGACGTGGGGGGTCATGTACCCCCAAGATTTCTGCCAGGATTTTCTGGACAGCCCCCTCCCTGCACAGCAGCTGCTGGAGCTGGCCAAGTGCGAGCTGCAGCCTGGAGAGAGAGGCAGACAAACAGCAGCAAACAGCTGGGAGCTGCAGGGAGGGGCTGCTGCTTTCCTGGAGGAGAGACTGAGGGCTGCCGGGGGGGCATGACTTGAGCTCTTGGGGAGAACCTTTAAATTGTGCCCCCCCCACTATGCCCTTGCTCCCCTGGCTCAGCAGCCTCCCTCACTTGGCCTCAGGGGCTGCCTTCCCAAAGTTAGGCTGGCAGGTGCACAGGATGGAGATAACTAGGTGTTAGATCAGCTCCCTCATGTGCCTTCCTTCCCTGCCCCCATCTGAACAGGAGCGGGAATGGGGGCCACAAGGAGCAGCATGCTGACTCACGGCCCTGTGCCCTGTCCCAGGAGGTGTTCCCAGCAGTCAGTCCCTGACCATCTATTCCCACCCTCTGGCTTCTGGTTTCGCAAAAAGAAAAGGAGTACTTCTTTTTGCGAATACAGACTAACACGGCTGCTATTCTGAAACCTGGCTTCTGGTTTGTAACTGTTTCTGTTTCTACATAACAGAATATTGACATTCCTTGGGTCAGGGCCTTGTCTAAGCTGCTGGGCAAAGTGTTGTGCACCTTTCTATATGGCATCAAGAATAAGGAAACTCTTTTCTTTACTCCCATCTCTGACTTAATTCCATATCCTGCAAGCCTCGTTCATCCTCTGGGAGTCGATGGGGTTCCTGCTGTTAGTGTGAGGACACTATGTGATTGTGACTTCAAGTTTCAGGCCCTTAAACTCTAGTGGGGATAGACTGTGCCCTCCTTCCGCCCCCCTCCCCGCGCTTCAATCCTGCTGCTCTGGTGACTTATAAATAGGCTTGGTAGACAAAGTGTTTATTTTTTATGACTTTGGTGGGTAATATCAATAGTTTATTTTAAGCTTTTTTGTACTTTTATCAATTTAAAGTTGTGGAAAATTATGGGGGAAGGTCCGATAATTATTTAATGACAGTAGAAGTTGAGATTCAAAGAGTTCAAGCTTTAAAGCTGTTAAAGCACAAATTGAGAGAGACAAGGTGGGTGAGGTAATATTTTTGTTTGGGCCAACTTTGGTTGGTGAAAGAGACAAGCTTTTGAGCTCCACAGAGCTTATAGGCCCACAGAGAAGAACTCTGTGGAGCTTAAAAGCTTGTCTCTTTAGTAACAGAAGTTGGTCCAATAAAAGATATTACTTCAGCCCCCTTGTGGCTCTCATATCCTGGCACCAACACGGCTACAAGACTACAAACACCACAAGATGTCAATGTCACATGTCAAGATATACAAAATAAATATCCTAAAACCAGAAAGGGTTTGTTGATTGAACTATTCACTCACTCATCTGTTTTTAACCAGCCCAATTTAGAGTCTAAATCACTGGATTTTGACTCTAAGAAGTTCTCAAGCAGCGTTTTTATTGTTTCCCTATATTCCAATTATGATTGATGGAAATATTCTTGTGAGTTTGTGTGTGTTCAGTGAAATCAACAGCTAATTCCTAAGTTGTTATTTGCAAAAGCAATTGGAGCTTTCAGGTGCCTAAGTAGCCCCTGGAATCTCAGAGAAAGTTGCCTCCCCACCCAAATCTGAAATGGCGTCCTGGTGAGCCAGGAATGGCCAGCAGGCTGAAGGATGGCCATGGGCTCGGCAAGATGCAGTCCCGTGGGGCAGCACAGAGCCCGCCTTGAGCTGCAGGCTGAGTGCCAGTTATTAGGAGCCACAGCAGCAGCAGCAGCAAGTGCAGCTGTGGCAGAAGCTGAAGGAGCTGCCAGTGCTTCTGCGGAGCGGCTCGTGCTGTGGAGGAAGAACCCCGTCGCTGGGGGCCAGGCAAGTGACCTCTGCATTTTCTTACCCTCTGTGTTTCATTTCACAATCTGATGCCATACAAAATCAGCAGTCTTCCTTCTGTGCATCATACTGCAGTAATGCCTTCAGATAAATGCTTAATCTAAAATCATCCATTCTCCGTGTCCCTGTTAGGGGGCACTCTGCCAAGGACTGATACATGACAGGCCCCTTGGCAAGGGACAGACACAATAGCAGGCCCTGCACTAAGGGGAGCATAGGAGTGAGCTGCTTCCTTCATGTGCCCCAGGGATGTGCATTGTCCCAAAGGGGTTGGGAGACGTGGTGGGACAACTGGAGCAGCTGGATAATCATAGAATCATAGAATATCAGGGTTGGAAAGGACCTCAGGAGGTCATCTAGCCCAACCCCCTGCTCAAAGCAGAACCAATCCCCAACTAAATCATCCCAGACAGGGCTTTGTCAAGCTGGGCTTTAAAAACCTCAAAGGAAGGAGATTCTACCACCTCCCTAGTGAAAAAGTTTTTCCTAATATCCAACCTAAACCTCCCCCACTGCAACTTGAGACCATTACTCCTCATTCTGTCATCTGCTACCACTGAGAACAGCTGATCTCCATCCTCTTTGGAACCCCCTTTCAGGTAGTTGAAGGCTGCTATCAAATCCCCCCTCATTCGTCTCTTCTGCAGACTAAACAATCCCAGTTCCCTCAGCCTCTCCTCATAAGTCTTGTGCTCCAGCCCCCTGACCATTTTTGTTGCCCTCTGCTGGACTCTCTCCAATTTTTTCCACATCTTTCTTGTAGTGTGGGGCCCAAAACTGGACACAATACTCCAGATGAGGCCTCACCAATGTCGACTATAGGGGAATGATCACATCCCTTGATCTGCTGGCTATGCCCCTACTTATACAGCCCAAAATGCTGTTGGGCCTTCTTGGCAACAAGGGAACACTATTGATTCATATCCAGCTTCTCGTCTACTGTAACCCCTAGGTCCTTTTCTGCAGAACTGCTGCCTAGTAGCTTGGTCCCTAGTCCGTAGCGGTGCATGGGATTATTCCATCCTAAGTGCAGGATTCTGCACTTGTCCGTGTTGAACCTCATCAGATTTCTTTTGGCCCAATCCTCCAATTTGTCTAGGTCACTCCAGACCCTATGCCTACCCTCCAGTTTATCTACCTGTCCCCCCATCTTAGTGTCATCTGTGAACTTGCTGAGGGTGCAATTAATCCCATCATCCAGATCATTAATAAAGATGTTGAACAAAACTGGTCCCAGGACCAGTCCCTGGGGCACTCCACTTGATACCGGCTGCCAACTAGATATCGAGCCACTGATCACTGCCCATTGAGCCTGATGATCTAGCCAGCTTTCTATCCATTTTATAGTCCATTCATCCAATCCATACTACTATAACTTTCTGGCAAGAATAGTGTGGGAGACTGTATCAAAAGCTTTCCTAAAGTCAAGATATATCACATCCACCGCTTTCCCCATATCCACACAGCCAGTTATCTCATCATAGAAGGCAATCAGGTTGGCCAGGCATGACTTGCCCTTGGTGAATCCATTTTGACTGTTCCTGATCACCTTCCTCTCCTCCAAGTGCTTCAAAATGGATTCCTTGAGGACCTGCTTCATGATATTTCCAGGGACTGAGGTGAGGCTAACCAGTCTGTAGTTCCCCAGCTTCTCTTTCTTCCCTTTTTGAAATATGGGCACTATATTTGCCTTTTTCCAATCGTCTGGGACCTCCCCCGATCGCCACGAATTTTCAAAGATAATGGCCAATGGCTCTGCAATCACATCAGACAACTCCCTCAGCATCCTTGGATGCATTAGATCTGGACCCATGGTCTTGTGCACGTCCAGCTTTTCTAAATAGTCCTTAACCTGTTCTTTCACCACTGAGGGCTGCTCACCTCCTCCCCATACTGTGCTGCCCCATGCAGCAGTCTGGGAGCTGACCTTGTCTGTGAAGACCAAGGCGAAAAAAGCATTGGTACTTCAGCTTTTTCTACAGCATCTGTCACTATGTTGCCTCCCCCATTCAGTGAGGGTCCCACACTTTCCATGACCACTTTCTTGTTGCTAACATGCCTGTAGAAACCCTTCTTGGTACCCTTCACATCCCTTGCTAGCTGCAACTCCAGTTGTGCCTTGGCCTTCCTGATTACACCCATGCATGCTCTAGGAATAATTTTATACTCCTCCCTAGTCATCTGTCCAAATTTCTACTTCTTGTAAGCTTCCTTTTTGAGTTTAAGCTCACCGAAGATTTCTCTGTTTAGCCAAGCTGGTCACCTGCCATATTTGCTATTCTTTCTGCACATTGGGATGGATTGTTCCTGCACCCTCAATAAGGCTTCTTTAAAATACAGCCAGCTCTCCTGGACTCCTTTCCCCCCCATATTAGCCTCCCAGGGGATCTTGCCTTTCAGTTCCGTAATGGAGTATAAGGGTAGGTCTACACTATGACATTAGGTTGATCTTATAGAAGTCAATTTTTAGAAATTGATTTTATACAGTCGATTGCGTATGTCCACACTAAGCGCATTAAGTCAGCGGAGTGTATCAGTACCGTGGATAGCATCGACTTTCAGAGCGTTGCACTGTGGGTAGCTATCCCACAGTTCCCGCAGTCTCCGCTGCCCATTAGAATTCTGGGTTGAGTTCCCAATGCCTGATGTGGCAAAAACATTGTCGCAGGTGGTTTTGGATACATGTCGTCAGTCACCCCTCCCTCCGTGAAAGCAACGGCAGACAATCGTTTCGTGCCTTTTTTCCGTGCAGACGCCAAACTGCTGTCAGCAGACGGTGCAATAGGACTGCTAACCTACATCGACATCCACCGCTTCCGCTGCAACTCTGCTCTGCTGCTCTTGTCTCAATTGCGAATTTCTCCATGTTGTCTGTCATGTGCTTCCGGGTACTTGTGTTCTTCCTCGGGAAATGTTCTTCCTCGGGATGCTAACCGTCGTCCTCCCCCGCTTCCGCTGCAACTCTGCTCTCCTGGTGCCATGAATCCACTTCACAGGTCCTCTCATCGTTCTGTATAAATATCAATTCTTGTGGCATCCATCATCATCCACCACTTTTGCTGCCACTCTGCTCTCCTGCAGATGCCATACCACGGCAAGCATGGAGCCTGCTCAGATCACCGCGGCAGTTATGAGTGTTGTAAACAACATGTGCGTTATTCAGCAGTATATGCAGAACCAGAACCTGCAAAAGCAGGCGAGGAGGTGATGGCAGCGTGGTGAGGAGAGTGATGAGGACACGGACACAGACTTCTCTCAAAGTACGGGCCTTGGCAATGTAGACATCATGGTGGTAATGGGGCAAGTTCATGCCATGGAACGCAGATTCTGGGACCGGGAAACAAGCACAGACTAATGGGACTGCATAGTGTTGCAGGTCTGGGATGATTCCCAGTGGCTGTGAAACTTTCGCATATGTAAGGGCACTTTCATAGAACTTTGTGACTTGCTTTTCCCTGCCCTGAAGTGCAGGAATACCAAGATGAGAGCAGCCCTCACAGTTGAGAAGCGAGTGGCGATAGTCCTCTGGAAGCTTGCAACGCCAGACAGCTACCGGTCAGTCGGGAATCAGTTTGGAGTGGGCAAATCTACTGTGGGGGCTGCTGGGATCCAAGTAGCCAACGTAATCATTGAGCTGCTGCTACCAAGGGTAGCGAGTCTGGGAAATGTGCAGGTCATAGTGGATGGCTTTGCTGCAATGGGATTGCCGAACTGTGGTGGGGTGACAGATGGAACCCATATCCCTATCTTAGCACTGGACCACCAAGGCAGAGAGTATGTAAACTGCAAGGGGTACTTTTCAATGGTGCTGCAAGCACTGGTGGATCACAAGGGACGTTTCACCAACATCAAAGTGGGATGGCCAGGAAAGGTACATGACGCTCGCATCTTCAGGAGCTCTGGTCTGTTTCAACAGCTGCAGGAAGGAATTTACTTCCCAGACCATAAAATTACTGTTGGGGATGTTGAAATGCCTATAGTTCTCCTTGGGGACCCAGCCTACCCCTTAATGCCATGGCTCATGAAGCCATACACAGGCAGCCTGGTCAGTAGTCAGGAGCTGTTCAACTATAGGCTGAGCAAGTGCAGAATAGTGGTAGAATGTGCCTTTGGACGTTTAAAAGCTCATTGGTGCAGTTTACTGACACGGTTAAACCTCAGCAAAACCAGTATTCCCATTGTTATTGCTGCTTGCTCTGTGCTCCACAATATCTGTGAGAATAAGGGGGATACATTTATGGCGGGATGGGAGGTTGAGACAAATCGCCTGGTGGCCGATTACACACAGCCAGATACCAGGTCGATTAGAAGAGCACAGCTGGGCACCCTGTGCATCAGAGAAGCTTTGAAAACCAGTTTCATGACTGGCCAGGCTATGGTATGACTGTTCTGTTTGTTTCTCCTTGATGAAAACCTGCCCCCTTGGTTGACTCTACTTTCCTGTAAGCCAACTGACCTCCCCTCTTTGATCACTGCTTTCAGAGGCAATAAAGTCACTATTGTTTCAAAATCATGCATTCTTTATTAATTCATCACACAAATAGGGGGATAACTGCCAAGGTAGCCCGGAACGGGTAGGTGAGGAGGGAAGCACCGGGTGGGATGGTGGGTGAGGGGAGGTAGGGAAGACAAGGCCACACCACAGTTCAAAATTTATTGAATACCAGCCTTCTGTTGCTTGGGCAATCCTCGGGTGGAGTGGCTGGGTGCCCGTAGCCTCCCCACTCTCTCCCCTGAGTTCTTGGGTGTCTGGGTGAGGAGGATATGGAACTTGGGGAGGAGGGCAGGCGGTTATACAGGGGCAGTAGCAGCGGTCTGTGCTCCTGCTGCCTTTCCTGCAGCTCCACCAGATGCCTGAGCATGTCAGTTTGCTGCCCCATTAGACTCAGCATTGCATCCTGCCTCCTTTCATCGCACTCCTCGCTTCTCTCATCGCATTCTTTTAACGCTTTCCTGGTCTCTGCCATTGTTTTCCTCCACGCATTCTGCTGGGCTCTTTCAGTGCGGGAGGACTGCATGAGCTCTGAGAACATTTCATCGCGAGTGCGTTTTTTTCACCTTCTAATCTGCGCTAGCCTCTGGGATGGAGATGATGGGGGGAGCGTAGAAACATTTGCAGCTGCGGAAGGAAAAAAAGGGAGAGCAGTATTTAAAAAGGTACATTTTAGAGAACAAAGGGAAGACTATTTCACATTGAATCAAGCGATTCACATTACATAGCACATGTGCTTTTGGTACAAGGTCGTATTTTGCCTCTTATATTGAGGGCCTGCCTGTTTGGTGTGAGACATAACACATGCTCGGCTGGGCAACAGAATTCGGCTTGCAGGCAGCCATGGTAAGGCAAAGGGTTTCGGCTTCTTCAACCTTCATAACATGTGGGAATGGTTTCAAACAGCAGCACCCTCCTTTCCCATACCAAGCAAATCACGTTGGGTTAGCCATTTAAAAGGAGGGGTTGCAGTTTTAGGGTGATGTGCAGTACAACCCAAAACTGCCCCCCTCCCAATTCTCTTGGATGATCGCTTCACCGCCCCTCCACCCCCCACCATGTGGTTAGTATCAGGGAAGATCCCTGTCCGCCAAATGCAAACAGCTCAGCATGAACAGGCCTCCTCACACCACGTGGCTAATAGCGGGGATGATTTCTTTTAAGCCAAAGGCAAATAGCCCAGCAGGAATGGGCACCTCTGAATGTCCCCTTAAACAAATTTCCATTATTTGAACCAGGTGACCATGAATGATATCACTCTCCTGAGAATAACACAAAGAGATAAAGAACGGATGTTGCTTGAATGCCACCAAAGCCTGGGCCCATTCGCTGCAATGTTTTGTTCTGCAATGATTTCAGACTACTTGCTACTGGCTTGGCGTGGTAAAAGTGTCCTACCATGGAGGACAGAATAAGGCTGATCTCCCCAGAAACCTTCTGCAAAGGCTTTTAGAGTACCTCCAGGAGAGCTTGATGGAGATGTCCCTGGAGGATTTCTGTTCCATCCCCAGACACGTTAACAGACTTTTCCAGTAGCTATACCGGCCACGAATGCATCCCAAGTCTTCAGGGAAAATTAATCATTAAACACACTTGCTTTTAAACCCTGTATTATATTTACAAAGGTACACTCACCAGAGGTGCCTTCTCCGGCTCCATGGTCCGGGAGCCTGCCTTGGGAGGGTTGGGAGGGTATTGGCTCCAGGGTGATAAACAGTTCCTGGCTGTCGGGGAGAACGATTTCTCTGCTTGCCTGTTGTGCGCTATTCTCCTCCTCCTCCTCCTCCTCTTCCTCATCCACAAAATCCTCATCCCTGTTGCGTGAGACTCCCCACTTGCAGGTGTCCATGGACAGTGGTGGGATAGTGGTAGCGGCACTCCCTAGAATTGCATGCAGCTCATCATAGAAGTGGCATGTATGAGGCTCTGTCCATCATGCCCTGGAGATTTTGGCAAATATATTGGCATTTCATCTTTTGGAATGGAGTTCTGCCTGCATGGATTCTTCTCCCCATACAGCAATCAGATCCAGTGTCTCCCATTCGGTCCAGGCTGGAGCTCGTTTGCGATTCTGGGACTCCATGGTCACCTGTGCTGATGAGCTCGCCGTGCTGTCCAAACAGGAAATGAAATTCAAAAGTTCCTGGGGCTTTTCCTGTGTACCTGGCTAGTGTTTTGGAGTTGAGAGTGCTGTCCAGTCACAATGGAGCACTCTGGGATAGTTCCCGGAGGCCAATACAGTCAAACTGTGTCTACACTAATTCCCAATTCGACCCAGTGAGGTTGATTTTAGCACTACTCCCCCCACCAGAGAGGAGTACAGAAATCGATTTTAAGAGCACTTTAAGTCGACAAAACAGGCTTGGTCGAGTGGACTGGTGCAGGGTTAAATCGACCTAATGCTGCTAAATTCCATCTAAACTCATAGTATAGACCAGGGCTTTGTCTGGCAATCCTAAAATATTCTGAAGAGCTCAGGAAGAGATGGCACTTCCCCTGGTGCACACACCCTATTTAGAAATACACCTTTCTAAGACAATCTAGTCCCTAATGAATGTTTTTAAAGCCTATAGCAGACTCCTATTGGCTGTATAGATCATGTGTTGTGAGAGATCAAGAAGGTTTTCTTACCTGCAATGTCTGTCTCAGAATTGGCATGTAATGTTGTTAAAGCTAGAATATATAGGTTTGCACAGGAGGATATAGGTGCTGGAACTACGGATGTGTGGGGTGCTGCAGCACCCCCTGAATTGAAGTGGCTGCTATTATATATAGGGTTTACAGTTTCATAGAATCATAGAAGATTAGGATCGGAAGAGAACTCAGGAGGTCATCTTGTCCAACCCCCTGCTCAAAGCAGGACCAACACCAACTAAATCATCCCAGCCAGGGCTTTATCAAGCCAGGCCTTAAAAACCTCTAAGGATGCAGATTCCACCACTTCCCTAGGTAACCCATCCAGTGCTTCTCCACCCTCTGAGTGAAATAGTGTTTCCTAATATGCATCCTAGACCTCCCCCACTACGACTCGAGACCATTGCTCCTTGTTCAGTCATCTGCCACTACTGAGAACAGCCAAGCTCGATCCTCTTTGGAACTCCCTTTTAGGTAGTTGAAGGCTGCTATCAAATCCCCCCTCACTCTTCTCTTCTGAAGACTAAATAACCCCAGTTCCCTCAGCCTCTCCTTGCAAGTCTTGTGCCCCAGCCCCCTAATCATTTTTGTTGCCCTCCGCTGGTCTCTCTCCAATTTGTCCACATCCTTTCTGTAGTGGGGGGCCCAAAACTGGACGCAATACTCCAGATGTGGGAGAGAGATAGCTCAGTGGTTTGAGCATTGGCCTGCTAAACCCAGGGTTGTGAGTTCAATCCTTGAGGGGGCCATTTAGGTATCTGGGGCAAAAATTGGGGATTGGTCCTGCTTTGAGCAGAGGGTTGGACTAGATGACCTCCTGAGGTCCCTTCCAATCCTGATATTCTATGTGGCCTCACCAGTTTGGTTCAATGGCTCTCAGCACCCGCATTATACAAATTGTTCCAGCACCCCTGCAGGAAGAACCTACCTACAAATTAATTTCTAATAAAGAGCATTTCTTCAGACTAAGCACTGGAATCAACTGCTGCAATATTGATTAGCCTAATCAACCAAATGATTACTTTTGTAAAGACTGTGTAATAGCAGACAAAGTATGTCCAAGTCCAAACTGTATACCCTTTGTGCAGGGTTTTGCACTTGTTTATATATTTTTATTATTTCTTTTATTTTTAGCTAACATAGAATTTGCTAAGTGGTTGCTAACCTATACGATTCTAAGATAAGTTTATGTAAGTTTATTACATCACTGCCACCATTTGGAATTACAAACTGTGACTCACCTGTGCACAAATTTTACCTGCTTTAACCTTTCAATAGCTCTCACTTTCTTTTCCGAGCTAATAAACCTTGAGCTAGTTTACTATAAAATTGGCTGCCAACATTGTCTTTGGTGGAAGATCTAGAGAACCAACTGATCTGGGGTAAGTGACTGGTCTCTTGGGACTGGGAGCAACCTGATGTGGTGTGATTTTTTAAGTGACCTTTTATTACAAAGTCCAGTTTGTCTGTGTGGCAAGATAGACTGGAAAATCTAGGGAAACTGTCTGTGACTCCATGGTAAGACTGGTACAGCGATCCAGGAGTTCACATTTGTTACCGGCTTCGTGAAATCTAATTACAGAACACACCATCAGCTTAGCCTGTCTCCCTGTTTTCTGACAGTCTGCCCTGAGGTAGGCACTCACAGTCGTGAGCCACTCCACACAGCCTGATATCTAAGTCTTTAATAAACATCTAATTAAAAATTAAAAGAATGAAAAATAGTTTGGAGCTAACACCGCCCATCAGATTCTTAAGCTGAACAATTAAGCTAAGAGCTGAACACAAAAGGGACTGTAAAATGGGAATATTTATCTGGTAGGAGTTTCAGAGCTCCAAATAAGGATTTATAGAAGCTCTTCTTACTTTGGGGCTGTTGTAAATGGATTGTCAAAAGAGGGCATTTTGAGGGGCCACATATGGGGCCCAATCCTGCATACCTTGTACCCACAAAACCACCATAACCAGGGGTGTTGGAACAATTTTTTATAGTGGGGCTGCTGAGAGCCATTGAACAAAACTACAATCAAGCCAGGAGGTGCAGTAGCACCCCCAGTTTCAGCACCTATGCCATTAACTGATTTAATAGGGGTTCAGTGACTGCTGAGAGTCCCACACATTAATTTTGTTTTCCTCGATGGAAAATCCAGGCTATTGGGTAAATTGTCTCTATTTTGCAGGTGTACAGTTCACTTGGATGAGATCATCTCTTTCATTTTAATCAGACAGTGTGCCAGACTCTCCTGCCCGTGGTGCTGAAATAGGAAGGACCAGGAGGCCATGGCCCATTCACTTTTCCCCACAGTGAACTCTGCCCCGTTCCCTTCCTCTTCCCCCGCCCCCACAGGTATTCACCCCCAGGGTAGATGGAGGTGGAGGATCCACGCCAGCTCCCCACAGCTGCCTCTAATCCTAAACCGACTCTGGCCAAGGGGTGGGGCCTCGCAGCTGCAGCCTGGTCATGGTAAGAGCCGGCTGTGGGGAGCTGCAGTGGACCCTCCACCTGCCAACAGTGCGGGGGGCCCAGCCTGTACCTTCCTGGACCCCCGCCCAGGGCAGGTGGAGGGTCCATGCTGCAGAGCTGCCCACGCAGCTCTTACCTTGGCCTGGCTGCGGCTCCTGTGGGGAGCCTGGGTGGGTGGACTAGGGGGCAGGGACATGAGCAGGGGGCTGCTTTCAGGCCCTCCCCTCAAAACTCTTCTCCCCCCAAACTCCACCCTTCACCTGCCTAAGGCTCTGGGAGGGAGTCTGGGTAGGGGAGTGGGTTTGGGATGGAGTTTGGGTGCTGGGTGCAGGCTCTGGGCTGGGGTAAAGGGTGGGGGTGCAGGAGGAGGGGGTGGGGTTGCAGGCTCTGGGAGTGAGTTTGGGGGAAGGAGGGGGGTATGGAAACGGGGAGGGGGTGCAGGTTCTGGGAGGGAGTGTGGGGGCTGGAGGGGTGCGGGGAGGGGGTGCAGGCTCTGGGAGGGAGTTTGGGGACAGGAGGGGGTATGTGGGGAGCGGTGGGGGTGCAGGCTCTGGGAGGGGTTGGAGGAGGTGTGGCGCTTACCTGGGGCTCCAAGGCGGGGCGGGCTGGGGGGCCTCCATGCACTGCTGCCCCCAGGCACCGCCCCCGCAGCGTCCCATTGGCCGCAGGGGCGCTCAGGGTGGGGGCAGCATGGAGGGGCAGGCAGCTACATGGGGCGAGCACGCAGGAAGCCGCTCAGCTCCACTGTGCTGCCGGTGGTGGCCAGGGCCCCGGGCCGTTTTAAATCACCTGGGGGACTTGCGGGGTAGCGCCCAGGGGTGGCAGGTGGGGCCAAGGGAGAGACCCGTCCCCAAACTTGCTGGAGCCCTGCGGGCCACACGGGGGACATTCTCGGGCCGCAGATGGCCCGCAGGCCAGGACTTGGAGACCCTTGATTTAAGCCCTCCTGCAGGTGTCTTGACTTTTTCTTAAGAATGGGCAAATTGTCCCATCTTTTCTGTCCCCTCCATCCGTTCTGGCGGGTCCTGCTGTTGCCCACCAGCGGCGAGTGGGAGGGTCCAGTGGCCGAGGATGGGGATGGGGGGTGCAAGGCTGGCGGCAGGGTGAAGCTGCAGCGCGTGGGGGTGGCCGCTCCCCCTGCAGTCCGTCAGCGCAGCCCCGCCGGTGAGCCGGCTCTCGGCCGGCGGGGTCTTGCCCCGTCCTGTTTCCAGCTGGCACTGGCTTGTGCTGTGTGCCGCGGCAGCCAGCGAGTGTGGTTACGTGCCCACCCATTGGCCTTTATGTGCTTCCCCTCTCCCTGCCCTCTCCTTCCTTTGTCCCTTCACCCCCCCGCTCCTCAGTCCTACTGTGCCTCCATATCCCCCTCAGAAGGGCGTGTCCCGCTCCCAACACTATGTGGAGAATGGCGCTCAGCTCACCAACATCCTGGCCAGCCGGCTCCTTCCTTCCCCCACTGCCTTGGGCTAGGCTGGCACACCGGGAAAGCCCAAGACCCTCCGGCCTCGGGCGCTAGCCAGGTGGAGCCAAGCCCTGTATGTGCCAAAGCCTGCACAGTGCTGGCACAGAGAAGTCTCTCCGCCCCTCAACAAAGCTGTGGAGTGGCGGGGGGGGAGAGTGATTTCCAGCCTATTCACGTCCTGACCTTCCATAGCAGCCCCCCCGGGCAGAGTCTTAGTACTCTCTTCACCAACCCTCCCCCCCCCCAGGTCCTGCCCCCAGGGACCTTGGGGCTGCTCCATCCCTTAGGCACCCTCCCCTGCTGAGCCACCTCTCTGGCTGGGTTCACTTAAGTCCCTGCAGTCAGGTTTCAGAGTAGCAGCCGTGTTAGTCTGTATTCGCAAAAAGAAAAGGAGGACTTGTGGCACCTTAGAGACTAACCAATTTATTAGAGCATAAGCATCGGATGCATCCGATGAAGTGAGCTGTAGCTCACGAAAGCTTATGCTCTAATAAATTTGTTAGTCTCTAAGGTGCCACAACTACTCCTTTTCTTAATGGGTTTTATCGTACACATTGTAAGGAGAGTGATCACTTAAGATGAGCTATTACCACCAGGAAGGGGGCAGGGGGAAGGAGGAAAACCTTTTGTGGTGATAATCAAGGTGGGCCATTTCCAGCAGTTAACAAGAATGTCTGAGGAACAGTGGGGGGTGGGGTGGGGGGGGAGAAATAACCTGGGGAAATAGTTTTAGTTTGTGTAATGACCCATCCACTCCCAGTCTCTATTCAAGCCTAAGTTAATTGTATCCAGTTTGCAAATTAATTCCAATTCAGCAGTCTCTCGTTGGAGTCTGTTTTTGAAGTTTTTTTGTTGAAGGATAGCCACCCTCAGGTCTGTAATCGAGTGACCGGAGAGATTGAAGTGTTCTCCGACTGGTTTTTGAATGTTATAATTCTTGACATCTGATTTGTGTCCATTTATTCTTTTACGTAGAGACTGTCCAGTTTGACCAATGTACATGGCAGAGGGTTCCCTGGGCCCTGGTGCACAATGCGTCCTGTGTGAAAGAGGTATACGGGAGTGTGTGTGTCACGTCTCCCCACGTGAACTCTAAAGCCTTAAAGTTAAGAAGGTAAATAAAAAGAATCCAACTTCATAGTACAAAGGTGGGCAAACTATGGCCCGCGGGCCACATCCAGCCTGCGAGACCCTCCTTCCCAGCCCCTGTGCTCCTGGCCCCAGAGGCTAGCCCCCGGCCCCTCTCCTGCTGTACCCCAACCCCCACAGCCTCAGCTCACTGGGTGCTCTGGGTGGCATGGCTGTGAGCTCCTGCCGGGCAGCGTGGCTGGCTCCAGCCGGTAGGGGGGCGGGGGGGTTGGATAAGAGGCAGAGGGTCCCGGGAGGCAGTCAGGGGACAGGGGGCGGTTGGATGAGGCAGAGGTTTGGGGGGGGCGGTCAGGGGATAGAGAGCAGGGGAGTTGGATAGGGAGTGGGGTTCTGGGGGGGGTGATTAGGGGCAGGGGAGTCCCGAAAGGGGGTGGTCAGGGTCAGGGAGTGTTGGATGGGTCGGGGGTTTGAGGGGGGCAGTTAGGGGCAGTGGGGGGCGGATAGGGGGCAGTCTGTTTGGGGGGCACAGCCTTCCCTACCCAGCCCTCCATAGTTTGGCAACCCCGATGTGGCCCTTGGCCAAAAAGTTTGCCCGCCCGACACAATATTTCTTTTAACAGGGGCTCAGTCAACTTGATGTTAATTTGACCATTTGTACTGCATAGTTCTGACTGATTGCCATTGAACTTGCCTGAACATGAGCAATTTTACCAGCATAGGGAAATATGGTCACCCTATCCAGAGGGCATTCACTGCCACCCTCCCTCAGGGATTCTTTTTAGGGCAGCAGCTTTTTATTTTGCCAGAAGCTCCCCATGAGTCCTGCTGACGAAGGCTGGACCAGAGACAAGCTGGCTGGCTGTGGATCCCTGCCTGACACAAACCTCCTCACTGAATTTTCTACTGCAGGTGCCTTGTGCAGTGCTTAATTTGTGCTGGGGCTTGCCAGGGCTCTTTCATGACAAATTAAGCACTGAGGGGAGGCAGTGGGGCCCAGAGGGGATGGTGGAAGCCCAGAGAACCCTCCGGGACCAGGGCCACCAAAATACATCCAGTTCACCCAGGGCACCATTTCCCCTATGGCTGGCCCTGGCGGCGCTGCCTTCAGAGCTTGGTGGCTGGAGAGCTGTGGCTGCTGGCCAGGAGCTCAGAGCTGCCAGGGCCATGAACTGCCAACCCTAAAGGTGTGGGGCTCAGCCCTGGCACAAATGAAGCACCGGCTGGATATACATTCTGATGGATGGGGATGCTCCTGTCAGACCAGCAATAGACTGAGGCTTACAATATTTACATTGTAAAAATATGAACAAAAGAAACAGTATTAAATTCACTGCATTCAAGTACTGTAATGCACCCTTTATCGTGAAAGTGCAACTTACAAGTGTAGAATTTTTTTTTATATATAACTGCACTCAGAAACAAAACAATGTAAAATTTTAGAGCCTACAAGTCCACTCAGTTCTACTTCTTGTTCAGCCAATCGCTCAGACAAACAAGTTTGTTTATATTTATGGGAGATACTGCTGCCCACTTCTTACTTACAGTGTCACCTGAAAGTGAGAACAGTCGTTCACATGGTTGTAGCCAGAGTTGCAAGGTATTTACATGCCAGATATGCCAAATGTTTGTATGCCCCAGCATGCTTCAGGCTGTAGGCTCTAAGGCAGTGGTTCTCAAACTTTTTTTTTCGTGGACCACTTGAAATTTGCTCTGGGTCTCAGCGGACCACTTAATGATCTTTCCAAATGCACTATATAAAAAAAACAATATTTTTTTGTTCTACAAATAAAAGCACAAAACTCATATTTTAATATCAGTAGTCTTACCTTTCTAATGAGATGGATGTGCCCTCTCTCCCCCGCCCCGGCAGCCCCCAAGCTGGGGAAAGTCACCTCTTTCTCTGGCTGCCACAGCCCTGCACGTTCCAAATTCCCCCACCCCATCTTCTCACCCCACTACCCCCTCCCACCTAGCCCCTCTTCCCACCAAGGCCACCACCTCACCTTACATGAGTGTCTTCTACAGGGTCCAGGCACCTAATTAGTGGAGCCACGCCTGTGCGGCTCCACTAATTAGGTGGGTGGCCCTTCATTTTCTTGTGTGCGGCCACCCAGGTGCACACCTTAGAGGGAACTATCTGCGGACCACCTGAATAGGGGGTCCATGGACCACAGTTTGAGAACCTCTGTTCTAAGATTTTACATTGTTTTGGTTTTGAGTGCAGTTATGTAAAAATATAATAATTCTACATTTGTAAATTGCACTTTCACAATAAAGATATTACACTATAGTGTTTGTATGAGGTGAATTGAAAAATACAGTTTATTTTGTTTATCTTTTTACAGTGTAAATATTTATAATAAAAATAATATAAAGTTGGCACTGTACACTTTGTATTCTGTATTGTAATTGAAATTAATATATTTGAAAATATATTATATATATGTAATATATACATACATATAAACTAAATATGTTCTGTCATACTGTTTAAATATGACTATACAGCACTACAGTAAATGAAACAATGAATTCGCACGACTGTGGCTCTTTCGGGTAAGGTCGATCTGTAATTTGACTCCTGAACCCTGAGGTCTGAATGGTGAAGGGATGAGCAGGTTGGAATTGGTAGCTGATTGCATGGGCATGTTTCTTATTCTAAATCAAAATAAAATAAAATTAATATATAGAATTTACTCACCTTAGAAATCCCTCCGAGTCTGGCCCTGTCAAGAACTCCCTGCATAAGCCATTGCCCAGCCCCGGCTTTCCACTAACTGGGGAAACATAGGAAATGGGAATTACCAGGGTCTGTCAAGTCCAGTGTCTTGTCTCTGACTGGGGCCACCACCAGCTGTTTCAGAGAAAGGAGCAAGAAACCCTGCATTGGGCAGAAGGGGAATAATCTGCACCACAGGGGAGTCTCAACCTGAACCCTACTAGCTAGAGATGGGTTTAAGCCCTTAAACCGGAGGACTGATCACCACTACAAATGTTGAATTTGTTTAACTATTCTAACTCTGGCTATTCTTGTTGTCCATATAACTGTCTAATCCCTTGTTAAATCTTGGAAAGTTCTTGGCCTCAGTATCCTGTGGCAATGAGTTCCACATGCTAATCATATGCAGTGTGAAAGATTATTTCTTCTGTTTGGAATTTCCCACTTTTCAGTTTTATTGAATGTCCCCCTTGTTCTTGTGTTGTGAGACAGGGAGAACAGACACTTCTTCGTGTCCCTTCTCTAGACCAGTCAGTATTTTACAGACTTAGATCATGTCCCCTCTTATTCTTCTCCTTTCTAATGTAAGAATCACAAGCCTGATCCGGAGCAGGGAGCTGCATCTGAGGATCATAAGCACAAAGGTGATAGTCAAAGCCGCATTTGCAGCTGAGATCATCCTGACAGAGGATGTAGAGACAGAAGAGGAGGGGGCCAAGATGGAGCAGTGCAGGACCCCCACAGAAGGCAGAAAAGCTGATGCACTGAAGGCAGGAGGAGAACCAGAAGAGGATGGAGTCATGGAAGCCCAGAAATGACAATAACAGGAATTAACCAGCCAGCCCATACTCGTGGTGAGATGCCAGGCAGGAGAGGAGATCAGAGGCGAGTCTGAGAGTTATTTCACAGACAGGCATGGAGGTGCCAAGGGGAGAAGCAGCAAGCAGTTGGGAGAGTGGGGTCACAGCAGCCAGTGTGGGGTCAGGGCAGTTTATCATGCGGTACCCAGGTGGCAGGTCATCTTAGCTGAAGCCCTGACCTCTTTGGGGGCTCAATGTTCTCACTGGGATAAGCCAGAGCTCAGAGCAGAGGGGAGTGTCTGCAGTAGAGATAGCCAGCTGGTCTGTCAGAAGCCACCCAAAACACACTGTGTAGCTAGGCTGGGAGAGTGAAGAAATCTGCTCTGCAAGCCAGCTGCCCCTCTCCCTCAGCCCCCAGGAGGAGGAGGGGAGAGACAGGCAAAGGCCAAGGCAAGGAAGAGCTCACACAGGGCTACAGGCTTCCTCTTCTGTGCACCTGCTAGCCTACAAGTGGAGATGGCTGGCGACTTTATGCAAATGAATCAACACCCTAATGTGCCTATTTGCATATGTGCCTCATCTTATTTACATATGTGCCAGCAAGTGTCCAGATCCAACTGTCTCATCATGACATTGCCTCCAAGGGCAAGTCCTCTTCCCCCCACCATGTCCCCCAACCGTGGTGAACCTGGGCTGGGCTCCCTCTCCACCCACTGGCAATCCCCTGAAGCATCCTGTCCCCCCCAACACATACACACAGTTTCTCAACCAGTCGGGGGGCCAAATCCTGTGCCCCGGACTCCCTGCCGAGGCCTCAGCAGGGCACTCTCCATAGCTCTCCGCCCGTGATAGGGCACACTGGAGGCAGCTGCTCAGAGTGGGGGAAGTCTTGACTGTTAGGAGGATGCCTGAAACCCGGAGCCTTCCAGCTGATCCAGGAGCGTGCCCAGATCTGAGCTCATGGCCCTCAGAGTAGGCCTGGCAACAGCCCCCAAGCCAGATGCTCTCCCTGGGAGGGAAGGGGAGATTCACTGCCCTGCTGCTGTCCCCTGCTAGAATGCTGACAGCTGTGGGGCAAGATGTTCCTGAGACACCGCCAGCCTAGCCAGAGACCATGCTCCTGTCTGCCCAGGGGGTTTAGCAGCTGTACAGGGGGTTTAGCTGGAGAGAAGCTGGGCCTTTGTTTATTGCATCCCCCAAGAAATGCATGAAAAGGAGCTTTAGGAAATGTGCTGAGTGGAGTCCAAAGGGGGGTCACTCTGGACACACCAACCAAAGCTTGAAGAGCCTGGCATCAAGTTAGCCAATCCTGCCAGTTTTCCTCCTGCTCTTTCACCACTGCCTTCTCTGGGCTGGCCTAGGCAATCCAGGCCCTTAGGCACCTAAGTCCCCGGTAAGCTGCATGGCGGCACAGCAGACTATTAAGCGCCGCAGAGGCACTCAGGGCTATGGGGGGGGAGGGGGGAGATGCCTCTCCCCCATCCCCTGACCTGCTGCGGCTGGGGGGAGAGGCCCCAACCCTGGCCCAGACCTGGGGTGGCCAGGGGAGAGGCACTATCCCACAGCCCCAGCCCTGGAGATACCGCAGCGGGAAGAGGCGCCCTTCTCCCCGCAGCCAAGGTGCTGCTCCGGGGAGAGAGAGCTGTGGGGAGTGCTCTCTCCCCACTGTAGCCCTGGGGCAGCCTGCACCCCAAACCCATCATCCACAGCGCCACCCCAGAGCCCTCACCCACAGCCGAAGCCCTCACCCCTCCATACCCCAACTCTCTGCCCCAGCTCCAATCCCCCTCCCGCCCTCCGAATCCCTCGGCCCCACCCCTGCCACATGAATTTTGTTACGTGCACCAATATGGAGGTGATGTGTCACATGTCACCTCCATATTGGTGCACATAACAACATTCATTCCGCACATGCATGGGAAAATTAGAGGGAACACTGTGTGGCAGCCCACGATACGAAGCACCTGCAGCTTAGTGCTGCATCAGGGCCCTCATCCAGAGCGGTGAGTGCTGGCAGCAGGGGGGCCACTTCCAGAGGGGCAGGTACAGCAGAGTGGGGCCCATTCTTCTTCCCAGGAATGCAGCAGGCCCCCTATCTCCTCAAGAGTAGGAGGAAGAGCAGCAGGTATCCCCCGCCTCCCCCGGGAGACAGGTGTGACAGCAGAGGGTCCCCAACACTTACCCCAGTAACTGATGCGGGTGGGCTGGGCTCCGGACACAGCCCTCTGCTGGGCTGGTATTGGCAGAGCTCCTGGAAGGGGGGTGTCTTGGAGCTAACAGCCCCTTGACACCTGTGAGGCAATTCACCCCTCTGACAGCTGCGGCTCCAGGCTATGATGGAGGCATCATACATTAGCCACACACTGCTCATATTTTTAAGGTTTTCTTTGAAACTATGAGCTAGAAACTTACTTTACATCAGATTCTTGGTTTTGTTTTAAATCACAGCTCCAGGGGTTGGGGCCCTGGGCACAGACCTAGAGTGCTTGTGCCGAGAGCCTTTGGCCCTGTACACTACCCCACCTACACCACTCACCCAACCTTAACTTTCTGCCTCCGAAAATGCAGACAAACGTACAACAAATCAACAGAACAAATCAGCAGCAGATGATGAATTCCTAAGAGAGAGAGAGAGAGAGAGTTTATCTCCAGTGTTACTGTGACCTAACAAAGAACAAAAACATCCAGATGTTACTTCCTACAAAACAGAATTAAAAAGGCAAATGCATGAGTTCAACATGCACATTGTTAAGCCTGCCACACTCTAAATCAACACACTTCATAACACCAGACAAATCGACCTTCCAATGCTAGTCACCCAGGTAATCCCTACTGCAACAACACATCCCACAATGAGAAGACGGATGGAACAAGTATGTAACATGATGCACTCTGGAACTGCACTCCTTTGCAATCTGTTGGAGACATTTAGGATCTGACTAATGCACCAACATGCATGGATCTTCCATTGACATCAAAAGGCCTCTACCAAACAAGAATGCACCCAACACACTATTTCTACCAAAGAACAAAACAAAGTTGAGTGGCTGGTAGGAATCCAGTGGACAGTAAAGAGTGAAGAAGGGGATCTGGCTGCATCCCTCAACTATTCATTACAGATTTGTTAAATCAATGTAAAAGCAACCCCTTGCGGCAGGTACTATCCCATTGCCTGAAGCGACAAACCCCATGGGACAAGAGTGGCTCTGCTAAGACCCTCTTCGGCTATAGGCTGTTCCAGAAGCTGCCTGGACACAGCATGGCTTCCTGCTGGCCTACGGGGGTACTCATAGATTCCTAGGTTCCCAGGTCAGAAGGGACCATTGTCATCATCTAGTCTGACCTCCTGGATAGCACAGGCCAGAGACCCACCCCACAATAATTCCTAGGCCCTACTCAGCAATTCAGGTTGTGACAAGTGGCCTACATCTCTGTTACCTGCTATGTGGGTTGAGTAAGAGGCATGATCCTCAACACACGGATGGAAAGGCAGAGGCTCCAAGAGGTTAAGCAACCTGCCTACAGGACATTCTGGATTAAGTATGGGACTGACAGCCTGAAACAAACTGCGTCCTAAGTGGATGGACACTGAGTCACTGCTTAGCCTCAGGCACCTCACAAAGGTCCATATTTTCAAAAACGGCAACCGATGTTGGATGCCTCAAATTTTAGGAGGCCAACTTGGGATGCCCTGGGTCTGATTGGCCGAGCTGCTTGTGCTGCAGCAGGAGGCACTCAGCCCAGCTTAAAAATCCACTTGACAACAAGGCACCCGCCGCCTGCGCCAGGGGCCCCTTTTGACAAGTTTGGCCTGGAGTCTTTGGGTTCAGGGTCTCTAGCCAGAAAGTGGGGCCGTAAGTCCCCCCAAGGCGGGTCTGGAGAGCCCCCGGTTCCCTGGGCAGGTCCATTGCCCACTGGGGCCGGCCCAGAGCCGCTGCCGGGACAGGGGGAGAGATAGCTCAGTGGTTTGAGCATTGGCCTGCAAAACCTAGGGTTGTGAGTTCAATCCTTGAGGGGGCCATTTAGGGATCTGGGGCAAAAATTGGGGATTGTGCCTGCTTTGAGCAGGGGGTTGGACTAGATGACCTCCTGAGGTCCCTTCCAACCCTGATATTCTATGATTAAGTACATCCACCAGCCTGCAGGCCCGGATCGCACCGTGCCCGGCGGCGCCGGGTCTGCTGGGGGCAGCGCAGGACACAGGCTGACCCCGCGCCAAGCTCCTCGTCCCTTAGTCCGGGCTGGTTCCTCGGCTCGGTGAGCCGGCCCCGGCCAAGCCCCAGCCCGGCACTTCCCCCCCGCGGCGCGGCCGGGCGAGCCCGGGGCGCCCCACAGGCAGCAGCCGGGCAGAAAGCGGAGCCCCAAGGCCCGGCGACGGGCTAGGGGGTCCGGGCCCCACCCCGCGGGCTTTGTCCCCCCGGCCGGCCGGGCCGCCGCCTCCAGCAGGGGGCGGCGGCGCCGCGCAGGAGCCGCTCCCCCGGCCCGCCCCGCTCCCCGCCCGGCCGCAGACAAAGGCGGCCGCCCGCCCGTCCCGCCGGCTGCCAGCTCCGCGCCGGGCCCGCGCGCGGCATGGGCGGCTCCGGGGGCCCCGCGGAGCCATGAGGCGCGGGCTGCGGGCGCAGCGGCGAGCAGCATGGCCGGGGCCGGGGCCGGGGCCGGGGCCAGGGCCGGCCGGCGCGGCATCCCCAAGCGCAAGCCCAACTTCACGCTGCAGGAGATCGACATCCTGATGAGCGAGGTGCTGCGCTACGAGCAGCTGCTCTTCGGCGCCAGCTCCACCAACGTGAACGCCTACGAGAAGCAGAAGATCTGGTGGCGCATCACCAACAAGATCAACGCGGCGGGCCGCAACCAGCGCGACATCGGCGAGGTGAAGAACCGCTGGCGCGGCCTGCGCCGCCGGGCCAACGACAAGATCACCCGGCACCGCCAGGAGCGCCAGGCGCCGCCCGACGCCCGCGGCTACCCCGCGCCCCGCGAGCCCGAGCTCGGCCCGCAGTGGGGCCTGCACGGCGTGTGCCCGCCGGACGCGCCGCCCGGCGCCGGCGAGGTGCCCGCGCCGCAGGGTGAGTGAGGGGGGCCCGGCCGCGCCAGCGCCAGCGCCAGCGCCCCTGGGCCGGGCTCGGTCCCCCCCGGCGCTGCCTGGCCTGGGGCCGCTTCCCCGGGGCCTCCCCGTGAGCGCTCGCGGAGACCCGCTGCCTTCCCCGGCCGGTCTAGCCCGCGCCGGCTGCTGGCTAGCGCAGGGTCGCCCCCGGCGCCGGCTGCCCCAGCCGCGCGGCAGCCGCTTGCCTGCGGGGTGCCAGCCTGGGGCGCAGGTCTCTAGTGCCCGCGGCTGCGGAGATTGCTCGAGGCTGGAGGGGCTGCGTGATGCGGCTCACCCAAGAGCGGCATGGTCCTCGGGCTTTTTACCAAGGCTTTCGCGCCGAGGCCACGTTACGCGAGACGGGGTGGGCTGCGCCGCCCCGGGGGCGATTGCCGGTGTGAGGAGACATGCTCGCGGTGGCTCTGATCACGGGAGTGCGCTGAACACCGCGGGTGTCCGGCGCGGCATGAGCCGAGCTGCCCCCCACCTACCTGTCCGCGACGTTAGGCGGTCGCTTGGCCGTCTAGCCCCTCGGCCCATGTGGCTGCACTCGATTTGTTAGCACAGTAGCTTGACATGCAGACACACTCGGTCTCTCCTTTGGGCCCCAGCCCAGCTGGGGCCTTTAATAGAGCTTGGGTGCAATTTCTCTCTGTTTGGTCAGTGTCTGGTGGTGGTTGTAGCTTATGGCGCTTATCCTAGTATCCGAGCACCTCCAGCATCAATGGATTAAGCCTCTATCACAGCACAGTATCGTGGCCATTTTAGAGGGGGCAATTCAGGCATGTGGGGGTGCACTGACTTGTCCAAGCTCACACAAAGAGTCTGGCAGTGCCAGGAATAGGAGCAGATTTCCCGATTAGCAGTACTGTGCTTTAACAAGCAAATCTTTGCTTCCAAAAGGCTCCAGAACAGAACACTGTGATCTGGGTGTGGCTGGCACACAGCTGTGGGGAGAGGGCCTTGCCTCTGTGCTTGGGAACATGATACCTCGGCAGCTGCTGTCCAGTGCCACACTCTGCTTTGTTGCCATATCGCTCTGCAAACTCGCATCTGTCTTGCTATTCCCAGTCCTTCCTCTGGCTCTTGCAGAGCACTGCTGCCTCTCCGATTTCTCCCTCCCCGAGAAGACTTTCTTTCAGGCTCTCTCCCCTCCATGGCACTCGCTCGCTCGCTCTTTCTTTCTTTTTTAAAGCTATTGCGCTTTTGCTCTTTTATTTTTAGCTTCAGCAAGAGCCTTTGGATCACTGGTGTGTCCTCCCTGGTATCTTGACATTAGCAAAGCTTTTCATACGGTCTCCCACAGAATTCTTGCTAGGAAGTTAAAGACGGATGGGCTGGATGAATGGACTATAAGGTGGATAGAAAGCTGACCAGATCATAGGGCTCAATAGATAGAGATCAATGGTTGCATGTCTAGTTGGCAGCCGGTATCAAGCGGAGTGCCCCAGGGATCGGTCCTGCAGCTGGTTTTGTTCAATATCTTCATTAATGATCTGGATGACGGGATGGATTGCACCCTCAGCAAGTTTGCAGATGACACTAAGATGGGGGGAGAGGTAGATACAGTGGAGGGTAGTTATAGGGTCCAGAGTTGACCTAGACAAATTGGAGCAGGGGTGGGCAAACTTTTTGACCCGAGGGCCACATCGGGGTTGCTAAACTGTATGGAAGGCCAGGTAGGGAAGGCTGTGCTCCCCAAACAGCCGGGCCCCTGCCCCCATTCACCCCCTCCCACTTCCTGCCCCCTAACTGCCCCCTCAGAACTCCTGACCCATCCAACCCCCCCCTCCTTGTCCCCTGACCACCCCCTCTCAGGACTCCCCGCCCCTCCAGGACCCTACCCACACACCCCCACTTCTTGTCCCCTGACCGCCCCCTCCTGGGACCCCTTGCCCCAACCAGGCCTCCAGGACTCCAACCCCCCCGACCACCCCACCCCAACCTCTGCTCCATCCAACCGCCCCCTGTCCCCTGATTGCCCACCGGGACCCTCTGTCCCTTATCCAACCCTCCCCCTGTCCCTTATCCAACCCTCCACCTGACCCCTTACTGGCCGGAGTCAGCCACGCTGCCCAGCAGGAGCTTGCAGCTGCACCACCCAGAGCATTGCGCCGGAGGCGCAGTGAGCTGAGGCTGTGAGGGAGAGGGGGCAACAGGGGAGGGGCTGGGGCTAGCCTCCGGGGCCAGGAGCTCAGGGGCTGGACAGGAGGGGCCCAGATGTGGCCTGCAGGCTGTAGTTTGCCCACCTGTGAATTGGAGGATTGCGCCAAATGAAAACTGATGAGGTTCAACAAAGACAAGTGCAGAGTCCTGCACTTAAGAAGAGAAAATCCCATGCACCACTACAGGCTGGGGACCGACTGTCTAAATAGAAGTTCGGCAGAAAAGGACCTGGGGATTACAGTGGATGCCAAGAAGGCCAACGACATATTGGGCTGTATTAGTAGGAGCATTGCCAGCAGATTGAGGGAAGCGATTATTCCCCTCTATTCGGCACTGGTGAGGCCACATCTGGAGTATTGTATCCAGTTTTGGGCCCACCACTAGAGAAGGCATATGGACAAATTGGAGAGAGTCCAGCGGAGGACAACAAAAATGATTAGGGGGCTGGGGCACATGACTTACATAAGAACATAACAGTGGCCATACTAGATCAGACCAATGATCCATCCAGCCCAGTACCCTGTCTGCCGACAGTGGCCAATGCCAGGTGCCCCAGAGAGAGTGAACGTAACAGGTAATGATCAAGTGATCTCTCTGCTGCCATCCATCTCCACTCTCTGACAAACAGAGGCTAGGGACACCATTCCTTACCCATCCTGGCTAATAGCTATTAATAGACTTAACCTCCATGAATTTATCCAGTTCTCTTTTAAACCCTGTTATAGTCTTACGAGGAGAGGCTGAGGGAACTGGAGTTATTTAGTCTGTAGAACAGAAGAATGAGGGGGGATTTGAAAGCAGCCTTCAACTACCTGAAGTGGGGTTCCAAAGAGGATGGAGCTCGGCTGTTCTCAGAGGTGGCAGATGACAGAACAAGAAGCAATGGTCTCAAGTTGCAGTGGGGAAAGTCTAGGTTGGATATTAGGAAACGCTATATCACTAGGAGGTTGGTGAAGCACTGGAATGGGTTACCTAGGGAGGTGGTGGAATCTCCCTCCTTAGAGGTTTTTAAGGCCCGGCTTGACAAAGTCCTGGCTGGGATGATTTAGTTGGGGATTGGTCCTGCTTTGAGCAGGGGGTTGGACTAGATGACCTCCTGAGGTCTCTTCCAACCCTGATATTCTATGATTCTATGCAGCTCTCCCCAAACTGTTATAGTCAGATACATCATTCCCACTCCTTCCTGGTCAGTAATGGAGATGTTAAAAGGACAACTAACACTGCTCCCTCTAATGCCATACCAGGCGCGTCTCCCTACCCAGTGATTCCCTTTTTCTGCAGCCTTTCAGCCACTTTCTGTTACAAATGATAGTGCTTCTGGCCAAACAATTTGACCCAACTGTGAGATGGGTTCAGTGAAATACAGTATGAGATGCTTTAGTGAAGTCCAAGTATGTAACATCCCCCCCTCCCCCCATCATCTATGTCTACAGTTTCCCATTGAGGTTGTTGTCTAATGCTTATATTGTGGTAATGCATAGAGGCCTCAACCAGGCCAGGACCCCGTGCTGTGTACAAACCCATAGTAAATGGAAGTGCCTGCCCCAAGGATCTTACATTTTCAAAGGCCACACATAACAGGTGCATGAAGCAAGGATGGGGGAACAGAAATAATTTGATGTCTTGGGACAGACTAGTTGTGTGCTCAATTCTTAGCTAATCAGTAGCTGTAAGAGAGTGGCTGTACGTCACTAGGCCCACATGGTATTCACCCAAGAGTTCTGAAGGAACTGAAATGTGAAATTGCAAAACTACTAACTGTGGTTTATAACCTATCATTTAAATCAGTTTCTGTTCCAAATGACAGGGGGGATAGATAGTGTAATGCCGATTTTTTTAAAAGGGCTCCAGAGGAGATTCTGGCAATTACAGGCGTGTAAGCCTGACTTGAGTACCGGGCAAACTGGTTGAAACAATAGTAAAGAACAGAATTGTCAGACACATAGATGAACATAATTTGTTGGCGAAGAATCAGCATGGTTTTTATAAAGGGAAATCATGCCGCACCAATCTGCTAGAATTCTCTGAGGAGGTCAACAGACATGTGGACAAGGCGGATCCAGTAGATATAGTGTACTGAGATTTTCAGGAAAGCCTTTGACAAGGTCCCTCACCAAAGGCTCTTAAGTAAAGTAAACTGTCATGGAATAAGAGGGAAGGTCCTTTCATGGGTAGCTGGTTAAAATATAAGCAACAAAGGTTAGGAATAAATGATCAGTTTTCAGAATAGAGGGAGGTAAATAGTGGTGTCCCCCAGGGGTCTGTACTGGGCCAAGTCCTATTCAAAATATTCATAAATGATCTGGAAAAAGGGGTAAACAGGGAGGTGGCAAAATTTGCAGAGGATACAAAACTACTCAAGATAATTAAGTCCCAGGCAGACTGCGGGGAGTTACAAAAGGATCTCACAAAACTGGGTGACTGGGCAACAAAATGGCTGATGAAATTCAGTGCTGATGAATGCAAAGTAATGCACGTTGGAAAACATCATCCCAACTATACATATAAAATGATGGGGTCTAAATTAGCTGTTACCACTCGAGAGAGAGATCTTGGAGTCATTGTGGATAGTTCCCTGAAAACATCCACGCAATGTGCAGTGGTCGTCAAAAAAGCAAACGGAATGTTGGGAATCATTAAGAAAGGGATAGATAATAAAACAGAAAATATCATAGTGTCTCTGTATAAATCCATGGTACGCCCACATCTTGAATATAGCATACAGATGCGGTCGCCGCATCTCAAAAAAGATATATTGGAATTGGAAAAGGTTCATAAAAGGGCAACAAAAATTATTAGGGGTATGGAATGGCTTCCGTATATGAAGAGATTAATGAGAATGGGACTTTTCAGTTTAGAAAAGAGGCGACTAAGGGGGGATATGATAGAAGTCTATAAAATCATGAGTGGTGTGGAGAAAGTAAATAAGGAAGTGTTATTTACTCCTTCTCATAACACAAGAACTAGGAGTCACCTAATAAAATTAATAGGCAGCAGGTTTAAAACAAACACAAGGAAGTATTTCTTCACACAACGCTCGGTCAACCTGTGGAACTCCTTGCCAGAGGATGTTGTGAAGGCCAAGACCATAACGGTTAAAAAAGAATTAGATAAATTCATGGAGGATGGGTCCATCAATGGCTATTAGCCAGGATTGGCAGGGATGGTGCCCTAGCCTCAGTTTGCAAGAAGCTGGGAATGGGCAACAGGGGCTGGATCACTTGATGATTACCTGTTCTGTTCATTCCCTCTGGGGCACCTGGCATTGGCCACTGTCAGAAGACCGGATACTGGGCTAGATGGACCTTTGGTCTTACCCAGTATGGCCATTGTTCTGTTCTTATGGCTGCCTTGCTGTTCTATGTCTGCATTTTGGCTGGGGAGCTTTGAGGAGGCACTCCAAGGAGGATACGGTGATTGATGGCTTTAGGGATTCTGGCTGGGATGGAGAGGTAGCCTGGGAGAAAGTGTAAAAGTATTGGATGATCCTGGCTCAGATGAGACTTTTGGCAACATGCCAGGTGGGAAGACTGGTTCTTGGAGGTCTCATGTAGGAAGAAGTCTAGGCACAGCCTAGTCAAAGGAGGGGACCACGTAAAACACAGGGCTTGAGAGATGCCGTCCATTGTGCTAGAGAAAGTGAAGGAGCAGGAGATCCAACTTGGCCGTGTTAAATTTCATTTGGTGGCTGTTTTGTTCAACATCTTCGTTAATGATCTGAATGATGGGATGGATTGCACCCTCAGCAAGTTCGCGTATGACACTAAGCTGGCGGGACAGGTAGATATATTGGAGGGTAGGGATAGTGTCCAGAGTGACCTAGACAAATTAGAGAATTGGGCCAAAAGAAATCTGATGAGGTTCAACAAGGAAAAGTGCAGTCTTGCACTTAGGATGGAAGAATCCCATGCACTGCTACAGGCTGGGGACCGACTGGCTAAGCTAAGAAAAGGACCTGGGGATTACAGTGAATGAGAAGCTGGATATGTGTCAACAGTGTGCCCTTGTTGCCAAAAAGGCTGACGGCATATTGGGCTGCATTTAGTAGGAGCATTGCCAGCAGGTCGAGGGAAGTGATTATTCCCCTCTATTCAGCACTAGTGAGGCCACACCTGAAGTACTGCATCCAGTTTTGGGCTCCCCACTACAGAAAGGATGTGGACAAATTGGAGAGAGTCCAGTGGAGGGCAGTGAAAATGATTAGGGGGCTGGGGCACATGACTTATGAGGAGAGGCTGAGGGAACTGGGGTTATTTAGTCTGCAGAAGAGAAGAATGAGGGGGGATTTGATAGCAGCCTTCAGCTACCTGAAGGGGGGTTCCAAAGAGGATGGAGCTCGGCTGTTCTCAGTGGTGGCAGATGACAGAACAAGAAGCAATGGTCTCAAGTTGCAGTGGGGGAAGTCTAGGTTGGATATTAAGAAAGGTTATTTCACTAGGAGGGTGGTGAAGCACTGGAATGCGTTACCTAGGGAGGTGGTGGAATCTCCTTCCTTAGAAGTTTTTAAGGTCAGGCTTGACAAAGCCCTGGCTGGGATGATTTATTTGGGGTTGGTTCTGCTTTGAGCAGGGGGTTGGACTAGATGACCTCCTGCAGTCTCTTCCAAGCCGATTCTTCTGTGATTCTGAGGATGCTGATAAATTGAAGAAGGTTCAGAGAAGATCTGGGAGATTGATTAAATGATTAGAAACAAGCCGTATAGTGATAAACTAAAGGAACCCAATCCATTTAGCTTAACAAAGAGAACATCAAAGGGTGACTTGATCACTGTCTGCAAGCACCTACATGGGGAAAAATATTTTAAAATAGACTCTTCAGTCTAGCAGAGGAAGGTCTAACGTCATCCAACAGCTATAACTTGTGGCTAGACAAATGCAGATAGGAAATAAGGTGTAAATGTAACAGTGAGGGTCATTGGTAAATTAACCATCGGAACAAGGGGCGTGGTGGATTCTCCATCACTGACCATTTTAAAGTCAAGATGGGTGTTTTTTCTTAAAGATCTGCTCCACTAATTGGGTAAAGTTCTGATTTCTTATATCACACAGGCTGTAGACTAGATGATCACAGTGGTCCCTTCTGGTCTTGGAGTCTGTGAATCAAAGGGAGACATTTGGAGTCAAGTTAGGTCTGAGAGTTATCAGCTCATCCGCAGAAGCAAGTTCCCCACAGACCAGGACACACCTACTCAAAGTAGCATCTGACCATGCTGTAACAGTAGACGTAAAACCTGAAGCCGTATCTCCACAGCTACTATGTTCAGTACCCCCCACAACACACCTTTCAGGATCCATGGGTCATACACGTGCCAATCATAATATGTGGTGTACCTCATCCTGCACACTAAATGCTCCAGTAACAACTACATAGGAGCAATGAGATAATTGCTACATGCTGGAATTAATGCATGCAGAAAAATGAGATAAAAATACCCTACCACCTGTGGGTGAACACTTCACAAAGCATCTCTCTATAGCTGACCTTGCAGTCCTCATCCTTAAAGGAAACCTGCACAACACGGTCAAAAGACAAGTCTGGGAGCTTCTATTCATAACTGTTCTAGATGCTAACCATCACGGACTCAAGCTATCTACATTAGAGAGCTTACAGCGGCACAGCTGGAAGGGCTCCATGTAGCTGCTCTGTGCTGACGGGAGAGAGCTCTCCTGTCGACATAATTAACCCACTCCCAACGAGCGGCAGTAGCGATGTTGGCAGGAGAAGCTCTCCCACTGACAGAATTGTGCACACTAGTGCTTATGCCGGTGTAGTTTGTCACTTGGGAGTGGGAATATTCACACCTCTGAGCGACATCCAGTTTTGCTGACATAAGCGGTAGTGTAGCCATGGCCTTAATACAGACACTGGATTTATGGCTTATTACAACAATCTGTAACCCACTAACCCCCACTTTTTTCCCCTCTGACTGCAGGGGTGTTAGCAGGCCACTTCATCTTGAACGGTTCTTTACTGTGTGTGTTAACTACTTTGGTTAAACAATCTGTTCTACCTTGCCTTTAGCTGTGATGCTCAGAGTACTTTTCCCAGGCCTGAAGAAGAGCTCTGTGTGGCCCGAATGCTTTTCTCTCTCACCAGCTGTATTTGATCCAGTAAAGGATATTTCCTCACCCACTTGTCTCTATTAGCAGCATAGAGATAGTAGCCAAAGCCAAGTTTGCAGCTGAGAACATTGGCAACAAGGCCAGGAAGGAGGCCGTGCAGGTTGGGCATAAGGGCAGATGGAGGGAGAAGGGAGGGCACTGACAGCAATCTGAGAGGTCCTAGGAGAACCAGAGAAGGTCTCGCTCATGAAAGCCCTGGGCTGACAGGATTTTTTTTAGACGAGAAGGAATGATTGTATCAAAAGCAGCCAATGGGTCATGAAGGGCATCAGCCCCGAAATCAGGCCAGGAAATGGCTCTTGACGACCGTGCAGGAGTCATTTCAGGACAATGCAGGGGGCAGGTGCTGGCTTGGAAGGGCTCTGAATGGAATTGGGGAGGAGTTTCAAACAGTGGCTGTAGCACTATGCTCTCAATGAGGGGATGGGGCAGTAACTTGTGGGGAGTTGGGGTCAAGATAGCTTTTTATGATCTGAGAGGCCATGCACATCTGCATGTTGAAGGACAGGAGCGGAAGGATGGGAGCAAGCGGTCAGGAGTCAGGGCTGATTCCCTGGCACCAGTGGGTGGGAGGGTGAACAGGGAAGTCACTGGAGTGCATATGCGCTGACTCTGTGGCTGCTCCAGGGCTGGAGCTCCCCCGGCGTAAAATCGGTGGGTGCTGAGCACCCGTCGGCAGCCCTACTATCAATTCCTCCCATCCCCCCAGCACCTCCCACCTGCCGCGAACAGCTGTTTTGCAGTGTGCGGAAGACTGCGAGGGAGGGGGAGGAGTGAGGATTCGGTGCACATGGGGAGGGGGCAGAACTGGGCGGAGCAGGGGGGGAAGAGGTGGGGCCTTGTACGAAGAGATGGAGTGGGGATGGGGCCTGGGACAGAGCTGGGGGGTCAAGCACCCCCCAGCACTTTGGAAAGTCGGTGCCTGTGCTGGAGTGTTGGTAATGGGAGAGGGGGACGATTGGTCCTGAGCTTATCTGGCAACTCCCTGCCCTGCCCCCATTGCTTCCTAGGGAAAGAAACTAGATTGGCTGAGCAGTGATCGGCTGGGTTACGCGCCTTTCCTCTCTGGAAAACGTGCTTTTCTCTTGTCTGATAAATTCCTCAGTTCCTCCCAGTTCTTCAGCAACTCTGTGCTCTAAAAAGAAAAGGAATACTTGTGGCACCTTAGAGATTAACAAATTTATTTGAGCATAAGCTTTCGTGAGCTGCATCCGATGAAGTGAGCTGTAGCTCACGAAAGCTTGTGCTCAAATAAATTTGTTAGTCTCTAAGGTGCCACAAGTCCTCCTTTTCTTTTTGTGAATACAGACTAACACGGCTGCTACTCTGAAATCTGCGCTCTAAGTAGCCCGTACATGTCATCAATATTGTGCGGTTCTGAAAAGCTGGGATGCCAGACTGCCCCACACAGCTATTGACTATAGAACTGCTAACTAAGACGTCAGCTGGCCCTCCTTCCTTTGGCACTCTGATGTTTTCTGAGCCAACCCTGCTCTGATGAATTCCTCTAACTTGCATTAAAATATCCCTAGCCCTCTCTTATGAAGGGATAAGTGAGCTCACTTGGCCTCCTCTCCTCTGCACGTGTAGTTTTGGAGCTATCCTAAACATGGAAAAATCTCTTCCCATTCTGGCCTCTGTAGGGCTGGCAACGCCAAAGGGCTGGGAATGGTGAGAACTGGCAACTTCTTTCGGAATCATAGAATATCAGGGTTGGAAGGGACCTCAGGAGGTCATCTAGTCCAACCCCCTGCTCAAAGCAGGACCAATCCCCAATTAAATCATCCCAGCCAGGGCTTTGTCAAGCCTGACCTTAAAAACCTCAAAGGAAGGAGATACCACCACCTCCCTAGGTAACCCATTTCAGTGCTTCACCACCCTCCTAGTGAAATAGTTTTTCCCAATATCTAACCTAAACCTCCCCCACTGCAACATGAGATCATTGCTCCTTGTTCTGTCATCTGCTACCACTGAGGACAGTCTAGATCCATCCTCTTTGGAACCCCCTTTCACGTAGTTGAAAGCAGCGATCAAATCCCCCCTCCTTCTTCTCTTCTGCAGACTAAATAATCCCAGTTCCCTCAGCCTCTCCTCATAAGTCATGTGCTCCAGCCCCCTAATCATTTTTGCTGCCCGCCGCTGGACTCTTTCCAATTTTTCCACATCCTTCTTGTAGTGTGGGGCCCAAAACTGGACACAGTACTTCAGATGAGGCCTCACCAATGCCGAATAGAGGGGGATGATCATGTCCCCCGATCTGCTAGCAATGCTCTTACTTATACAGCCCAAAATGCTGTTAGCCTTCTTGGCAACAAGGGCCCACTGTTGTCTCATATCCAGCTTCTCGTCCACTGTAACCCCTAGGTCCTTTTCTGCAGAACTGCTGCCTAGCCACTCGGTGCCTAGTCTGTAGCGGTGCATGGGATTCTTCCATCCTAAGTGCAGGACTGTGCACGTGTCCTTGTTGAACCTCATCAGATTTCTTTTGGCCCAATTCTCTAATTTGTCTAGGTCCCTCTGTATCCTATCCCTACCCTCCAGCGTACCTACCTCTCCTCCCAGTTTAGTGTCATCTTCAAACTTGCTGAGGGTGCAATCCATGCCATCCTCCAGATCATTAATACCACTTGGCCCCATGTGAGACAAACCCATCCAGACAGCTCAGTTTTCCGCAATATTTTTATTAGTGCTTAGATCCAGAGGAGCATATACATTAACTCATGGGCCAGATTCAGCACTGGCACATGCAGGAATAGCGCCAGTGGAGTGGTGTGTTTACACCGGTACTGAATTTAGCTCTACAGCTGGCTATACAGCACCTTACTGCTCCTCCGGCCTTGCACAAGTCACGTAACTTCTTTGCTCTCTGCTTTTCTGTGATATGGGGTAGCTGCCTCCCTACCTCCCTGAGATCTTAGGGAGCCACTCTGCAGTCTTTTAGCACAGACCCTGCATAACCCCTTTGATTTCATGAGGGCTTCACATAGGACTCCACATTAGTGAAGACTTGCATGAATTGGGCCTTAATTAGCTGACATTTGTGAAGGGCATTCAAAGAGTGCTTTCAGATCAAGCGCCATTGTTGAGGTTACATTCTAAAATGGGACCACTTTCCTGTCTTGGGGGTTGTAAGTTTGTGAGGGTTTTTTTCCCTCTCCTAGAAAAGTAGGTGGCCCATTTGTGTGACAGCTCACCTGGGGTTACTTTCAGGCCACTGGAATGTTCTTCGTCATGCTGTCATGGGTTTTTTTTCTCTCTCAAAATATTTTTTATTTGGGCTCTGGTTGAAATTTTTCCTTGGTACTTTGTTGATGCTGTCTCTTCAATAAAACCTTGTCTGGCTCCACAAAATGTAGAGGGATGGGTCGTGGGCACAGCTGGTGCAGCGCGGAATATGGAGGTGTGTTGGAGGGACAGTTTTAGCTGTTTGTTCATGTTAGAACTGAAAACTTGTGCACAGTGCACCCAGACTAGATTGACTGACTAGTTTTTCCTGTCAGATTATATCCTACAGCTGAGAAGGGCTCGTGTGCAGCTGCTGAATGATTTAAAATGTATTTTCTCTCAGCAGCTGTACTTCAAACACCCGTATCATCTGCTTTCATTTTTTCCTCCATCCCTCTTTGCGTGTAACCCTCCACTCCCACGACACCACTTACAAAATGCTTGGAAATTCATACACACAGCTCTGCTGGTAAGCAGTTACGGTTGCTACACACACAACGTACCTGACACAAAAGCAAGGAAATGAAATTAAGCCACCTAACAAACAGTATGTACCACTCCCCGCTTCTCCATCTGCAAGCACACACCTTATCCTTGCCACAAGCCACACAGTGCAGTCTATCTCTGTCCCCTTGGGTACCAGCCTTCCACTGCTACCGTTAATCACCCCTTTACCAGAGTGCCCCCTCCCACCACAACCACCATCCACAACTACTAGTGGGAGAGAAGGGGGAATAGTCTTTTCTGTGGTATCTCCATTACTGGAGGCTTCCACCCATGGTAGCCCATTCTATACGATCCTCAGCTAATCTCTTTGTGGATTAATAGATTTCTTGATCCACCCAGGACATGTGCTGTTAGATGGCTCAAGCATTTGTGGGGTTTGTGTTGGGTATGGGAGGGGAGTGTGTGGCACCCCTAGCTGCTTCACAAGGGAGTTCATGTGCTAGTTACTAAAATTGCAATGGGGGAAAAAATTAAATCCATTTCATGGATGTTGTTGTCCACGTAGCCTAGATGGCTTCACTGTGCAATGCTGCCAGTCCTGGCATGGGGTGAAATCGGCAGAGGGGGGCAGGCCTGGGACACAGCTCTCCCTGCAACTGGGAGGACTGGAAACCCTTATTTAATGGCAGCTGAGACTGGAAGACTGTGCTCTGGCTGACCCCCAGCCCTCCTGTTGGAGGAGAGTGGGAGGCAGAAGGTTTTTCTGGTCTTGCTTTGGTGGGGTTGGGTTCAACGGTAACCCTGGCTATCCAGAGCCGAAGCATGGGGCTGTATTTTCCCTGGTGGCCCATGTCCAGGTGGGAAGCTGCCCTCTGTTGCTTACCCTGGTTCTGGCCTGCTGCCTGCTTTCTCTTTCCAGTCTGATCTGATCTATCCTCTTCGCCAGGGACGGGTGTGAAGGAGGAGCCGGTGAAGGAGGAGCCGGTGGACGTGAAGCCAGAGCCATTCCATGCACCTTCCACTGAGGCCATCCATCAGCAAGTGAAGCGGGGAGGAGAGAGGCGGCTCCTCAGGAGCGCTGGCCATGTGCCGGACGATCCATGTGAAGGCTGGAGCCGGAGCCCACAGAATCCCTCACAAACCGAACTCTCCATCAGCGAGCTGGGGGGGCAGCAGGAGCCCCTGGGCACAGATTTCACAAGTATTATCTTTGACCAAGAGGCAGAGCCCCTGAATGATTGTAACGCGAGTGAGAGCGTGACCCCTGTAACTGTGGCGCTGCAAGAGGGGGGGCTGGAGAGTGGCCATCTCAGCTCCGTGGAGAAGCGGATTCTCCAGTCCAATGAGCAGCTGGTGCAGGAGATGCGAGCCTTCCGCAGGGAATATGCGGAGAGCCGCAGGGAAACTGCCTCCATCCTGCGCATCATCGCCAAGGCCCTCAGCAGCGTGAGCAGCAGCCTCTGTGAGATCCGTGATCTCTACCTCCGACAGCAAGTGACCCCCAAGCAGTGAGGGACCACTAGGCCGGATCATCACGCAGCTGGGGTCGGGGGCACAGGCAGGACCTCCCACTGCCAGGGAGGGAAGTGCTGAGAGGGGCTGCATGGAACAGAGACGTGAACGACCCCTCAGCCAGAGAGAGATCTGGGGTTGGGGACATGGTTCTCCCACACTTTCCCTACTTCAATAAAACTCTGAACTGGCCATGTGCTCCCCCGTCAGTATCTGTCCAGGCAGGCCGTGTGCAGGGAGCTGCACACCACTAAGAGTAGCTGGGGCATGGTGCCATTTCTTTCTAAACACTTAACTGCTTTTGCTGCCCTCTGCTTCTGCTGCCTGTCCCTCCTGTGTCTCTTCTGCTGCAGCCCTGCCCTGTCGCACGGACACCAAAAGAGTCCCCAGAGCTCTGCGTGGAACTGGGATGTGGCCACCTCTCTCAGACTGGGCTGTCACTAGGGCTGGGGGGGAAGGAAATTGGAGGAGGGGATCCTCGGGCAGGGAGGCATGAAGCCAGAAATGTTCAGCTGCGTCCGTTGGTTGCGTGAGTGACCCATTTCCTGGGCCGCCAGCTTGCCATACGTAGGGCCAGGTTTTTAGAGGCGCTGGTGGCTCCCTGGCTTGTGGGGGTGCTCAGCCCTCTGGAGATCCCTGCCCCACTGGCTGGCATTGGATGCTTTAGGAAACAAGACAGCTGTGATCTGCAGGTGCTTCCGGAACTGTAGTGCTATTGAGGGGAGACGGGGAATGGTTTGGGGAAGGTCAGTCTCTTGGGGTGACACTAACATGCCTATTCACACTAAATCCTATCCCTCCCTCACTCCCGGGCCAGAGCCTCCTTCGCCTGCCGATGGGTAAGTGCTGCATACTCTGAGGTGACTAGCCCAGGCTGCCGTGCCTGGCCAGTGCAGCATCTTCTCCATGGCAGCAGCCTGGCCTGTGCCCTCATTGTACCCTGCTGGGTTTCTGAAGTGGGGCTGCAGCACCGAAGTGCAGGGAGAGAGCACGCCCCACTACCGGGCCAGTCCTTCCCTGCTGTTTCTCCAGAAAAGTGGAAAGGGCCCTTGATCCCAGCCAGGCCAGGCCCCCAGGCTCAGAGCATGAGGGGTCCGACAGTGAGTCCTTGTGGGGCTCTTCCAGCATAGACCAGGTAAGTGCTTTCCCAATGCTGCCCACCCTCGGGAACTACTCAGCCCTACTGTAGGAAGTGGGACTAGGAGAGCAGGGGACTCTCGCTGCGGGGGTAGGGGGTAGAATCTAACCCAAAGCAGCAGGGTTACACGCACCCTGCCTCTGAGAGAGGCAGAAATAAACTCAATGTCCATGGCTGACAGCATGTCTGGGGCTTTCCCCTTGGCGCAGCTACTCTGTGTTGGCATGAGCTTGCACCTCTCTTGTGATCTGGCCTAATGAGCTGACAATCACTCCAGCCCCTTTGTTGTGTTGCTTTTCTCTGACTTCCCTCCCTGTTGCTTCTCCCCCTCTGCGACTGTGCTGCCCAGTCCTGAAAGGGATGTACTGCAGGGGCAGCGCCCCAGAGCCCTGCACATGGAGGGCCTATTGCTTCCGTTCTGTGCAGAGGCCGTGCAAAACGGCATTGGCTATTATGTTTGAAGCCTTTCCAGGCCTTTAGTATTATTTCCCTGTCTTCCCAGGCATTGTCAGCTCCTGTCATCTTTAGCTGATTAGCGGGCTCCCTCTCAGAGAAGTGGGGAAGTGATAGAGAAGGACCCAACACCAGTTCCTTCAGTCCCTGTTGGATGCTCTTGCTCACTCACCAGTTTATAAGATCTTTGGGGGACCGTCTCAGACACTTCACTAAATGCAGCTATTTCTGTACTTGCTGCATTGCAATCAGAGATCTTCCCCAACAGTCTGTACCCCTCTTGCTCCTGTTCTGAACATTGGTCAGTTGGCAAAAATGTTCCCCTGTGGGACCCTACCGTTGGGCACCCTAATAAGTGCCTTCCCTTTCAGAGGGGCAGGGAACCAGCGGCTGCCATCTGCTTCAACAGAGAGTGAGAGGTGTTGCATGTTCAATCATCCCACATAATTAGGGGTGAAAATGTTGATCTACATCCTTGCTGGCTTTTGTTTTTAATGTCTTTTCTTACGTAAGGCTGAAATTTAGACATACTGGCTGGGTCTGGATTGCATTCCTTCCCATTTTTAAACATGCTACTGAATTTTCTTGTTCTAGTCTCCTGACACTTTGACAGTAATTGTCAGAGGTTTGTTAGCTAATTCCTTCAACCCCCTCCAGCCCAATAGGATCTAAGCCAGTGGAGTTGTACATGTTCATGTTTCCCACCATTCTGTTGTTTTACAAGCTCTTAATTACTTCCTTCTGTCAAAACTCACCTGTATTTTTCCATTCAGGACAGATTTGCCCCAAGCCCTATCCTTGGTAAAACAGACATTATGAGATGGAGCCATCTAAAAACTGACCTTTTAACAAATCAGTCACATTTCCCCTTTGTAGAATGGGTTTTGTCCACAGCCCGCTTTGAGTGGGAGGTGGGATCAACATGAAACAGCTGTCACTGGCATGCTCCTTCTGAGACCTAGTGTCTGGTACCAAGAGTAGTTCCAAAACCCTATTAGAGTAGCAGCCGTGTTGGTCTGTATTCGCAAAAAGAAAAGGAGGACTTGTGGCACCTTAGAGACTTACAAATTTATTTGAGCATAAGCTTTCGTGAGCTACAGCTCATTTCATCGGATGCAAAACCCTATTAGTGATCTGGGCTTGTTTTCTGATCCTGTGGCTCCCTGGGCTGCCATACTCCTTGCCTGAAGCGGCAGCACTGTATGTAGCAGGAGAGACCCCAGACACCTGTAGTTCAGAGGAGGTGCTCTGGGCTGAAAGCCAGGAAGCTGCGAGTTGGAGTGTTACTTTCTGTTGGCTGCTAATATTTCTGTGACCTTCACAATCCTTTCTAGTAACCAAGCCCTCCTCTGGCTGCTCTAGAAGCAGGCAACTATCGCCCCACCCCACCCCTCAGTATGCAGAGAAGAATAATGTGTACCAGAGCAGCCAGTAGCAGCCAGCTCTCCACTAGGGCAGAAACAAGTCTCAGTCACTCACCCACATGCTTTTGGCGATGAAGGTGCCAGTGCTAGGTGTATCTATGCTGACGGGCATGGTGCTGAACTGGCTGGAGTTACAATGCAGTGGTTGTGGTAATGGAGTATAGTCCAGATCCACAAAGGTATCTAGGCTCCTACTTCAGCTGACATCAACAGAAGTTAGGAGCCTAAATACCTGTGAACATCTTGGTTGATGAGGCTGAGCTGTGGGCTGGGCATGGCAGCATGTTAGGCCCCTAAATACTGTTAAAATTTGGGCCTTGGGCCAGAACTGGCCACTCTTTGCAGTCAATGCTTCTATCCCCCACACCATGAGATGTTGGGGGAGGATGGTCTTGTAGTTAAGGCAACAGACTAGGGAGAAATTCCTAGCACTGGCAGAGACTCTCCGGCTGAGCTTACCCAAGTTGCTTAATTCTGTGCCTCAGTTTCCCCAGCGGCAGAGTGTGCTTTTCAAAGGCCTGACTGGCCCATTTTTTGCTCATTGAGAGTTAGGAGAGTAGTGGCTGGAAAACAGGTTTTACCCCCGTGGAAAATTTTGATTTTCATTGGCAAACCAAGCCTTTTCAGCCAAACACTAAAAACTTAATTTTTGGCCCAATTTTTTTTGGATTTTTCACTTTTTTGATAAAATTGAAAACTTGTGAGGGAAAAGGGACCCTGCCTGTGCAAGGCAAATGGCCCCATTTTCCATCTGGGGAAAGATTGGATGGAAAATTTCCTATCAGCCCTAACTAGGAGCTAGGGCTGGTTGCCTTGGTGCCAAGAAGCCTTTAGAGGAAGGGAGGTGACCTCCCTAGTCCAATCCCCCACTGCCCGGGGCGGCTGGGTCACCTGCAGGGAGCACGGGGCAGTGCTGTGCCTACCAGGGCTGAAGGGGTAGGGAATCCCGTGTGGCTGGCTGTGCAGCAGGGCTGCAGCTCAAAGCTGAATCCTCTGCAAACAGGGCTGCAGTGGGAGCAGTCTGAAGGGTGCTGTGCCAGGCCAGGGGCCCGCTTGGGGCTGCTCCACTTAGCAGCGCTTCCCCTTTTGCACCTACCAGGGAGCCTTCAGGGCAGGGAGCTGGTGCTGGAGCTGTCTCCAGAGGACTACTGCAACCACTACACTCCATCCCTGGCCTCAACTCTGCCTGCTCTGACCGGGCCCTGGCCCACAGAGCTGCCCCCACCCCAGCTCCAGGGATGCCAACATTGTATTTCAAAATTAAGGGATTGTTTTCTGAGCTCCCCTGCCCCACCTCTCCTCCCCATATTATTAATACCAAGCAGGAACTACCTGCATGAGCCAGGGGTATTTCTTGCTGCTTTGAGCAGCACTCAGCAACTCCCGAGATGAAAGTTTTCATCAACAGAGATGAAAAAATCAGGGGTGTTCTTTGTAATAAGGGACTGTTGGCAACCCTAGGTCCAGCTCTGCTCCTGCTGGGAGCTGCAATGGAGCGGGGAGCAGCATCTTCTGCTCCTGAGGGCCAGGGCAGCGTGGAGCCCCCTTCTCCAATCTCTGGGCTCTAAAACTCAGGCTCCCCTTCCCCCCGGGCTGCTTCTAGCTGGTAGCTGTGCCCAATTCAGCCCTTCCAGAGGCACGGGGCAGCCAGGAGTGGGGAGGGCCCCTCACTAGCTCTACTGTGGTGTTAGCAGGAATTCACACGGGGGGAGGGGGTTGCAGGGCTGGTGCCCCAGCAGGAACCAGAGGTGACGCCTTCCAGCCCTGCTGGTCCGGAGCTGCCGAGCTGGGCCCATGGGTTTCACCACCTGTGGGTAGCGGGTAGCACTGGTAGCATAGCTGCATTGGGCCTGAACCGCACACAGCCCCTGGCTGGACCTGCTGCAGTCTGCTCTTGCACCGCAGGGTGATGGTAACTTGGGTAGGCAGTAATGGGTGAGCCTTCCGGAGCAGCCCTGAGAACGCAGCAAGCCCATGGAGGGGCTGTTGGATGGTGGGACCGGTTGCCTGTCAGTCCTGGAGTTGCTGGCAATGGCTGTAGCACTGGCACTCTGCGTGTGTGGCTGTGCTGGCAGCTGGGGGGGGGTCACCCAAACTCTGCAATTCCTGCATTTGCAACACTAGATTTGTGGGAATGAAACTCCTGTTCCGGGTGGCCAGTGAGCATTCTGGGCTGCTGCACCATGCACCTGGGGCAGCACAGTTCTCTGCATGTCAGTGCTAGGGTTAGTGCTCGTGCAGGAGGACTGGCCATGGACCAGTCTCCTCCCACGTGCAATAGCAGCCTGCCCCATTAGTGCTCACAGACCATTCCCATTTGCTACAGCGAGTCATAAGAGGACAAAGACTGAGGCAAGAGCCTTGTCATTGGAACAAATTGTGTCTTGATCCCGTGTTCAGCCCTGTGTGAGAGCAAGAATCCCCTACTGTGTCTGCTCCTGGGCTCCAACCCTTGCTCACTTGTTCACCTTCTGGGAGCGGAGAACCCGGGCACCACTGCCCTCTCGGGGCACAAAGCCCCTCTATTTGATGCCATCCCTTCTTCCCATCCTTTGGTACAGCCGCAGGGAGGCCTGTAATGTACGGCTGTGCTGCCATCAGGTGGACACACGGAGCAGCAAGTAGTGGAGGGAGCACAAAGCCCTAGAGTGTGGGACACCTGCCCTGCTCTGATGCCCTGGGACCAAGATTCTGCTCCACTGCTCCTGTGGTGTCTTTGGGTGCAATGGGGAGCAGAGACCCCAGCATCCCCCTGCCTCCTCCCCTGGGAGACTCCAAGGCTGGGCTGCCCAACACAGCGGACAGGGCGTGGCTCCAATGAACATAAACAGGCTTCTTGTGCAAGGTCAAAGACAGGCCCCAGGACTCACTCTGGCTCTCAGCCTGATACTACAGCCCCAGCTGCCTACCATCACCAGGCAGGTTCCCTTGACATTTTGGCCTGGACCATGCTGTCATGGAAAGGACTGCAGGCTACCCAAGCAACGTAAGGCACGCACAGGCCTACCTGACACAATCCATAGGCCTGGCCAAGCCTCTTCCTCCTGCTCTCCCCTTTCCTTGTGCCTGCAGGAACTGCCCTGCCGGGGGCTTGGAGATAGGGAACCTGCTACACAAGCTCCAAGCATCCCAGAAGCCACCGCTACTCTGAAATCCCACTAACTCAGTGGCCTAATTCCTAGATTCCAAGGCTAGAAGGGAACACTGTGATCATCTAGTCTGACCTCCAGCATAGCACAGACCAGCAAACTTGATAGACTCAAGGAGCTCAATCTATTTAGCTTAACAACGAGGGTAAGGAGTGACTTGATTACAGTTGCGAAATACATAGTTATTTACAAATGGGCTCTTTGATCTAGCAGAGGAAGGTCTAACACAGTCCAATGTCTGGAAGTTTAAGCTAGACAAATTCAGGGTGGAAATAGATCTACATTTGTAACAGCATAATTAACCAGTGCAACAATTTGCTGCAAGGGTGTAGTGGCTTCTCCATCACTGACCATGTTTAAATCAAGAAGGGATGTTTTTCTATCAGCTCTTCTCTAGGAATTGTTTGGGGCTGTTCTCTGGCCTGTGTTACAGGGATGGGCAGACTAGATGATCACAATGATCCCTTCCAGTCTTGGAATCCATGAATCTAAACTTCCCTAAAATTATGGCTCTTGGTGATTTATGGCTTGGATGGCACAGCTGAAAGGCTCTAGAAACCCCCAAATCTGCATTGCACATAGGGTGACCAGACAGCAAGTGTGAAAAATCGGGACAGGGGGTGGGGGGTAATAGGAGCCTATGTAAGAAAAAGACCCAAAAATCAGGACTGTCCCTATAAAATCGGGACATCTGGTCACCCTAATTGCACAAGGCATGGTAAGCCTCCCCCTCCTTATCTGGGGTTCAGTCTGCACAGCAACATTACCCCTCACCTGCTGAGGCTGCCAACTGGGACTGATTTTGCACCAGGTCTGTGAGCTCCAATAGCTTTTTGCTGCGGCCAGCTGTTCCCTGCACACTGAACTGAGACTCACTTAACAGCAGCCTGTGAGCAGCCATCCACAAGGAACGCCTGGTCGCAGCAGGAGTGAAGCCATGGGAGCTCCTTCATAGCCCATCAAGTTAACTCCTAAGCTTTTCTCAAGTCCAGTGAATAGACTGTCTGCTCTTCTGTCTCTTGTGACAGAACAAGGAGCAATGGTCTCAAGTTGCAGTGGGGGAGGTTTAGGTTGGATATTAGGAAAAACTATTTCACTAAGAGGGTGGTGAAGCACTGGAATGGGTTACCTAGGGCGGTGGTGGAATCTCCTTTCTTAGAGGTTTTTAAGGTCAGGCTTGACAAAGCCCTGTCTGGGATGATTTAGTTGGGGATTGGCCCTGCTTTGAGCAGGGGGTTGGACTAGATGACCTCGTGAGGTCCCTTCCAACCCTGATATTCTGTGATTCTCTCACAGTAAGGCAAGTTTTCTGACCTTAAATCACTCTTGTAGCTCTACTCTGAACTCATTCCAATTTGTCAACATCCCTTTAGAAATGTGGACATAGTATCCACCAATGTCAAATTCCATTCCCTGCTCCTACTCTACATTCCTCTGCTTCTCCAGCCAAGATTCATGTGACACTCTTAGCCACAGCGTGGGCCTGAGAGCTCAAGGTCAGTTGGGCCCAGGATCCCAAGATTTTTCCAGAATCACTGCATTCCAGAATACCATTTCCCATACTGTTTCTAGATTTACGGCCTTGCATTTGGCTGTATGAAATCACATGTTGTTCAAATGAGCCCAGCTGACCACGTGATCCACCTCGCTCTGTAGAACTGATCTGGCCCCATCGCTATTTACCTCTCCATTAATTTGTCTCTTCTGCAAATTTATCTCCAATGATTTCGTATTTTCTTTCAGATCATAGATACAAACATTGACTAGCATTGGGCTGAGACCCAAACCCTGTGGGACCTCACTAATTGCTGATTCCCCATTAACAATCACTGGAGTGTGAGACTTCTCAGTAGCCACTTTTTTAATCTATTAACTATGGGCCAAATTGATTTTGAATACTGCTGATTGTTGTGTGGTACTAAGACATGCTCCTTACAGGTATGGAAGGCCATCCAATTACCTTAGCGACCAGACTAACTTATCAAACAATGGTTTCAGAGTAGCAGCCGTGTTAGTCTGTATTTGCAAAAAGAAAAGGAGTACCGGTGGCACCTTAGAGACTAACAAATTTATTAGAGCATAAGCTTTCGTGAGCTACAGCTCACTTCATCGGATGATATCAAATTCATTTGACAAGACCTATTTTCTATGGAACAATATGGCTCCAATATTTCTATCCTTCATCTCTTTATTGATGGAGTCCCATATCAATTATTTTAGCCAGGCTCAATCTCAGGCTAATAGGCTCCTTATTACACAGGTCATTTTGTTCACCCTTTTTAAGGTCTGGAAAACTTGCCTCACAGTGAGACTCCAGGAGTTCACTCTATTTAACTTAGCCAAGAGAAAGTGAAGAGGGCCCAGATCCAGGAAGTTTTTGGACCCTAAATACCTTTCTGTATTTGGGCCCTAAACCCCAGATTTAGATGCCACTGTGATCTACAAAACCCCCACTCGGCTGCTATGTAACCCTACAGACATCTAAACTAACTCAGCACCTACATTTGCAAGGTAAATGTTCCGTGGGCACCTATGCTTTTGCCTGTGGGCATGTGCACTGCTACCTCAGGACATGTTTACACTACAAACTTAAATTGACCTATGTAATTACTGGTTTCAGAGTGGTAGCTATGTTAGTCTGTATCAGCAAAAACAGCGAGGAGTCCTTGTGGCACTTTAGAGACTAACAAATATATTTGGGCATAAGCTTTCGTGGGCAAAAACCCACTTCATCAGATGCATGGAGTGGAACATACAGTAGGGAGGTATAAATACACAGCATATGAAAAGATGGGAGTAGCCTTACCAAGTGGGGGGGTCAGTGCTAACGAGCCAATTCAATTTAAGTTGGAAGTAGGCAATTCTCAACAGTAGACAAGAAGGAGTGGAAATCACTTTTGTAGTGTTAATGAGGCCAATGTAAACAAGGTGGCCCATTTCAAAGAGTTGACAAGAAGGTGTGAGTATTTAGCAAGGGGAAGTTAGTTTTTGTAAAAACAATGAGGAGTACTTGTGGCACCTTAGAGACTAACAAATTGATTTAATTTCTGTAGTGACCCATCCACTCCCAGTCTCGAGAACTGCAGAACTGGAATTAATTTTCAAACGACACCATCAAATTAGGCCTGAATAGGCACTGAGATGGGGGCGAGCTGGGCTGTAGCTGGAGCCCACCACTGGCCTGGGCTTTCTTGTCAATTTCACAGCTCCAGCATAGAGCCATGAAATTGGCAGACAGCCAACAGCTGATGTAACGCATTGTTTACATGGTCACTGTGTCACCCTAACTACAGCAACATAAGCCATACACCTCTCATAGAGGTGGTGCTATTATGTCGGTGTAGTAGGGCACTTAAATTGGCAGGAGCAAGGTTGTAGTGTGTACACTGCCATAATCAGATTGACATAAAGCTGCCTTATGTCAACCTAACTGTAGTGTAGACCAGGCCTAAGGCTAAGCATCTGGATGTCTGTCTCCCATCTAAGGCCCGGTGCTATCCATGACCCACAGGAAGACAGGTGCTTCTCCATCTAACTCTTCTGTGGGGCCTGAACAGGGAGGTGTGCTCAGAGACCACCTAATGGATTGGGCCCCATTCAAAAGCTGGCAGCAAGAGGTGATGCTGATCACTGTTAGTCCAGTGATCAGAGCACTCATCTGGGATGTGGGAAACCCAAGGTCAATTGCCTCCCTCCCCCCATCTAAGGGGGGGAAAGGATTTGAACAGGGGGTTCCCACTCCTCTCAGGTGACTGCGGCTGCCATTGGTCTCAAAGTTCTAAGATGGGAGCCACCTCTTCCGGTGTGAGGCAGGCACTTGGCACATTCCCACGAGAAATGCCTGGCTTCAGCAGAGGGTTCCTGGTAGGAGCACTGGAAGCTCCCTAGAAGTGGGGGGCCACTGGTGGCTGGACCGTGGCCCCACACCCATGGTCCACTCATGCTCTGCCCTGAGGACCCGCTCCTGCTTGGCCTCTTCCCCCAAGGCTCCATCCCCACTCCGCCTTTTCCTGCACCTACTCTGGCTCTCCCCCCCCCCCGAGACCCGCCCCCACACTCTGCCTCTTCCTACCACCATTCCGCCTTTTCCCCCGCGAAGGCCCTGCCCACCACTCGCTCGTCTCCGCCCCGTCCCCCAAGTTGCTCACCCCGGCCCCCCGTTCTGGCACCCTTGGTTCCTGGCCGAGAATCACTGGCACAGCTATATGCCTCCCTGCAGCCTGAACTCAGATGCCAAACTCCCAGAAGGGGTGGTGCTTAGCACACCCCTTATCCTCAGATCGCCTGGGGGCTAGCGTAGGTGGTCAGTGTGCTGGCTTGTGTGCATGGCATTCTAAGGGTACGTCTACACGACAGTTAGACACTCATGACTGGCCCCTGCCAGCTGCCTTGGGCAAAGGGGCTCTTTCATTGTGATGTAGGCATTCAGGCTTGGGCTGGGGCCTGGGCTCTAGGACCCTGACAGGTGGGGGTCCTAAAACATCTGCTCTGCAATTACACAGCCCCTTAGCTCAGCCCGGCAAGCCTGAGGTAGCTGGTAGGGGCCAGCCATGGGTGTCTAACTGCAGTGTAGACATATCCTAAGGCATCTAGCTCTCCCCATTGATTGCATAGGGAGCCTAGACACCTACCTATGGCTTTGTTGATCCCAGTCCAACATAGGCCGTAGAATTCTGATGATAGAGGGCTCTTTAATATAGAGGGCAAAAGCAGTACAAAATTAAGTGGCTGGAAGCTGAAGTTAGACAAATGCAAAGGGCTTAAGGGTCCCGGTGGAAACCAGCAGACCATGAACACCCCGACCCGCCAGAGCAATGCTGTGGCTAAAAGGAATCACATGACTCGGGGCTTTTGTCCATGGGCATACCGAGCAGGAGTGGGAAGGTGTGTCTCAGTACAGTGATGGGGAGACCTTACTGCATTCACCCTTCAAAAGAATGTTGACAAATTGGAAAGGGATCAGCAAAGAGCTCGAAGGACAATTCCAGGTCTGGAAAACATGCATCACAATTAGAGCTCGATCTATTTAGTTTATTGAAGAGAAGTTTAAGAGGTGATTTGATTGCTTTCTGTAAGTGCCAGCATGGGGAGATTTCTGACACTGGAGCGCTGGTCAACCCAGCACACAAAGCCCCACAAAGCCCCACTGGAAGGTGAAGCTGGAAAGGAGGCATATGTTTCAACAGTGAGAGCAATTAGTCTTTGGAACAACTCACCTAATGCTGTGGTGGATTCTCCTCAACAGGGTGTGGGTGTCTTTCTAACACAGAGGTTCTCAAACTGCGGGTTGGGACCCCTCAGGGGGTTGCAAGGTTATTACATGGGGGGTTGTGAGTTGTCAGCCTCTACCCCAAACCCCGCTTTGCCTCCAGCATTTATAATGGTGCTACATATATTTTAAAAGTGTATTTAATTTATAAGGGGGGTCACACTCGGAGGCTTGTATGTGAAAGGGGTCACCAGCAGAAAAGTTTGAGAACCACTGGTCTAACAGAACTGCTCTAGCTCAGTGGCTCCCTAACTGGGATGTGAACTCCATGTGACATCCATTCACTTCACAACAATCTTTAAGAATCAGTGCAGTTGAGGAACCACTGCTAGCTCTTCCACAAGATAGAGTCTCACTGCAGGAGTTACTGGGTGAAATTCGGTGGTCCAAGTTATGCAGGAGGTCAGAAAACATGCAGTCACTGCTGACCTACATTGCATCCAACTGCCGGGGTCAGCTTGTAGGGATGCATGTTGAGCAAGTCGGTCCTGTCCCAGCAGGGGGCAGTGATGCAGATGTGAGCCCATTCCCCAGAAGGTAGTTGTGCAGACACACATACCCAGCCAGCTCGATGCTGCTGCTTCTGGGAGCATGTGGTACATGGAGGGCACATGGCAGACAGGTATCAGCCCCACACACATCTGCCAAATTCAGCATGAAGTGGGTTTTTTTGCTTTCACATAAGTGGCTACTAGGGTTATTATCTGTCAGTAGCCCCTGGAACCCTGCAGAGTGCCAGGTGCTGCACAGACACATGGTTCACAGTTCATGGAGAATAGGTCGTCGATGGCTATTAGCCAGGATGGGCAGGGATGGTGTCTCTAGCCTCAGTTTGCCAGAAGCTGGGAATGGGCGATGGGATGGATCACTTGATGATTACCTGTTCTGTTCATTCCCTCTGGAGCACCTGTCATTGGTTACTGTCAGAAGACAAGATACTGGGCTAGATGGACCTTTGGTCTGACCCAGTATGGCCTTTTTTATGTTCTTATAGTGAGAAGCAGGGCCTGCCCCAAAGAGCTTACCATCTCAACAGACAAGACAAACGGGGATGGGGAAACAGAGGCATAGAGATTTGCTCAAGGTCATACAACAAGGCAATGGCAGAGCTGGAAATAGAACCCTGGTGTGCTGTGGTGTCCTGTCCACACCATGTTGTCTCCCATCAGTGGGGTCCTGCTGTGCCCCCAAGGTGACTGTGTTAACAAGACAATAGGCTCCCTGAGACGACTAACCTCAAGTGTTTGAATCAGCCCCATTGCTATGGGAGGAGGAAAGAGGGCTTTCCTGCCCAGCTCGGAGGCCCAGGGACAGCAGCAGGAGCTTGGCTGACTCTGCCAGAACCTGACAGCACCCCCACACACTCACACCACAGGGGAGCTGAGGAGAGGTGACTCTCTGATGTACCATGCCTAGCCCCGCTGGGGTGCCGCCCTGTGCTGGGGTGCACAGGGAGGCAGGTATAGGAGCACTCTGCCTGCTCGGGATGCTCACAGTGGGATTTGCCTCCTGAGCAGCTGAGGGAAAGAGACACTGACTGTGTCCCCCTGGGGGCTTGTTGTCAGGGCCTATGTAAAGGAAACTCACCCTTCCAGCTAAGCTGTGGTTACACCCCATAGTGCAGCCTCCTCCCCTGAGCCAGAGGGCCCTGAAGGCCAAGGGTCTGTCCCTGCTCCTTGCTCAGTGCCTGGGAGATTTGATGATACCCAAAGCCAGGCTGAATATGGTCCCTGCCTCCGCCAGGCCTCATTCTGCACCCTTTAAGTCCCAGAACACAGAAGGCATTTACCTACGCACAGGTTTAATCAGGTTTTTAGTGCACACTGATGGACACACTTGTCATTCCAGCTATGACAGCGCAGCAGTGGCTGCTGCACAGCTCTGAGCAGCAGGAGCGGGTGCATGCCTGGAGCCGGGGGCCACCACACATAGGGTAATGAGGCAGCTCACCTCCTGCCTCCAAGCCTTACTCCTGCTTCTTGGGGAAAAGCAAAATCTGGGATTCAGTGCAGGGGTCAGGGAGGGGAAATCCCCAGGGCAGCATCACACAATTGGCCAGGGTGCTTTCCTCTGACAAACCAAATATCAGCTGTTGACAGAGGTGAGCCAGCAGCCTAGATAGGCTGGGTCTGAGGTGGCAGGGCACAGGCCAGAGGGGCCAGCAGGTCTGACTTAGCTTCCCAGTGACCTAGCCACGGATCCAGGCTGCCCAACTGTCCTAGGGCCCTCATGTCTCCCACAGGGAAAGGGCAGTAAACAGCCTCAAATACTATACTGAAGTGAACCAGAAGGAGCAATGACCCCCAATGACTCTGGCCAGCTGGGCAGGGACCCCAGAATCAGTGCCCTAGGACTACAGACAAGGTGAGAACTTATCTCTGTTACCCATTTCCAGGGACCCCAGTGCGCCTGGGGAAGGGTCAGTCACAGGTTTAGCCACTTGTAGAGCAGGGAAAGCAGGAGAGGAAGAGACAGGCTGGGAAGCCAACCCGGCCTGCTGGGGAGGAGGCGGAGAGTTTCCCTCTTCCCTGCAGTGTGCATGGGGGTGGGGGGCATCTCTAGTCTGAGGGTCAGGAAGGGCACCGCTGATCAGTGGTGGGGAGATGGTGTTTCTCCGGGGAAATTCCCACTCCAGCTCTGGGGGACTCCTGTGAAGCTTGAGTGTAAGCTCCTCAGCCACTACTCCCATGAGCCACCTGGACTCATGAGCTCCTAACCTTGCCACTGCTCCCTGGGGGCAGCATGGTGCTAGGGGTGGCCCCCTTGGCCAATGAACAGAGGATGTGATAGCAAGGGGGCTGCAGCTTACCTGTGAGAGCAATAGTCACACTTGCTTTGTGGGGCTGAGCTGCGTGATTCTGGCCAGAGGCCGGATGGAAACAGGAGCCTCCTGCCATCCAGGGGCCATGAGAGGAGCTCCACTGGGCTTGGCAACTGGTCCTGGACACCCAAGTGCAGTGCAAGGCCATCCGCTGTTAGTGTGCTATGCCCGGCCCTATGCAGGCTGCAATGGCAGCTCCTAATGTGAGGTTTCTCCTTGGGGTGGGAGCCCACTGGGAGCAACGAGCTGTACCAGGCACCACTGAGCAATAGGACTGTGGGTGCCTGCCAAGTGGCACCCTGCCCTGCCCCAGTGCCTGCGGCTCACACCTGTCCTGCTGCAGTTGCACATGGACAGGGCACTCATGCTAGATTTGGAGAAATTGCACCATGCCACAGGAGGTGCTGCCCAGGTGCCCCCCAGACCTTGGTTCCATAGCAATCATTCGCAGGCTGTCCTGCCCCTTGGGAAGGGCTGGCCTCTGCCAGGAGGACAAAGGGCCCATGGTCACACCAGGATCACAGCAACAGGGCTCTGCTCCCCCTCACAATTGAGCTATTGAGATCCTGGTGCCTGTGAGCGCCGAGCTCAGGTGGAGCCTTCACAAAGGCAGCTTCAGCAGAGGGAACTTGCCCCACAAAGGAGCCAGTGTCTGGCTGCACAAGAGCTTCCTTTGTGCTCAGGCTGTGTATTCTGGTCCCTCAGAACGCAGCCTCCCTCACTGAGGCCAGACAGAGCTGTGATCCTCGGAAATGGCCCAGGGACTGCAGTGGGACCTCACTCGGCACATCCTGGGGTACCCCACTTGGCATGCCCAGGGGACTGCAGGGGGACCCACTTGGCATGCCCTGGTGCTTGTGGGGGTACCCCATTCAGTACACCCTGGAGAGACCCACTTATCATGCCCAAAGGATTGCAGGGGGACCCCATTTGGCACACCCTGGGGGGACCCACTTGGCATGCCCAGGGGACCACAGGGGGACCCTAATCGGCATTCTTCCTCAGTGAAGCAGGCAGGAGAGGGCAGGGATGTGCTGCACTGCTTTGCTGAGGGAGAAGGTGGCAATGGCTAGTCTGGGACCAGGCACGGGGTATCCTAGGTTCACAGGAGTCACAATGCAGCAGAGAAGCCCACAGCAGGGGCTCATAAGCTCACAGTCCAGGGCACAAGGCGCTGACTCTGCAGTCTCTCTGGGGTCTCCTCAGGCTCCAGGGTAGGTGGGCTGTGGTGGGAGATAGGGTGGGGGTGCTGTGGAGGAAAGAGATGCAGAGTGTCATTCAGCAGAACCAAGTGCAGCAAGTGCCGGGGTGAGAAGGTTCCCACATGCCCCAGTCCCGGGGGTTTGGGGATAATGTGAGTGGGGAGGCTGCAGCACAACCAGCCAATACACTCAGGGACCTGCTACTATGGCCAGCTAAGGGCAAGCTCCGGCATTCTGGGGCTTAAGGCAGGGGCTCTAGCCCAGCTCCCCTCGGTATGCAAGGGCCATCAATTCTGGGTCTGTTGCAGGGATTCATTAGCGATTGGCATCCCATGCCCATTGAACACACAGGCTGTCACTGTTCTACAAGCCAGCCCACAGTGCACTCTCCCTCTGGCACTGAGCGGGGGACCTGCCATCTGCTCCCTGAGGAGGAGATCAGGGTCAGGAGACCATTCTCCTACCCCATACCCAGAATCCCACCCTCTCTGCAGCCACAGGGTCATTTTTCAAGCTTCATGCTATCACCAAGGGCCTATCTATACTAGCCTAGAATGTGCTTGGCTGGGGAGTGCCCACACCACCAGTTAACTCGCCAGGGAACACATGCCAGAGCCTTGCCTTCGCTAGGGATGGACCCAGTGATGAGCTGCCAAAATCTGAAGAACTGGTTCCTTCACTTGTTCTGGGTCTTCAGCGGCACTTCGGCAGCATGTGCTTCACTCGCTCCGGGTCTTTGGCAGCACTGAGGGACCGTCGCCGAAGTGCCGAAGAAGACCCGGAGCGCCGCTGGGTGAGTAAAAAGGGATTCTCAGCCAGGGGAGCCTCCCCAGCCGGGAGCTCAGGCGGGCTGGACAGGACAGTCCTGCGGGCCAGTTGTGGCCCGCGGGTCGGAGTTTGCCCAACCCTTTAACAACTGGTTCTGAACCGGCTTCAAAATTTAACAACCAGTTCACGCGAACCAATGCAAACCGGCTCCAGCTCACCACTGGATGGACCTGGTGCCATCAGGAATCCACAGACAAGCCCCCTGGGGCTGCTGCCTCCACACAAGGGCAAGCAGATGAGCTCTGAAGAGTGGGGCTCCAGCACAGCCCTGGGTGAGTAGAGCTCACAGGCTGAGGGGTGAATTCAGGCCCCAGGGAGCAGGAATGGGGAAGCGTGTGCAAGTGACAGCACTGCCAGAGAGCCCTGGCGCGAGCATGGGCACATGGGGTAAGGCTTTCCAAAGCACGCAAGTGCCGTGGGGAATGACACAGACCCCCCCTCCCCATGTGGGGAAAGACACAAACCCCTTCTCCCCACATCGAGAACCATCCAGACTCCCTCCCCTGCCCTCCCAAAATGGGGAACAATGGAGCCCCCCACCCCCGTTGTGATAACTGAGCCAACACATTTACCCTAATTGTAAACTCAGCTGTAAAACATGAGTGAAGGCTCATAAACTGTCCCAAGAACTGATAACAACAAATACAGATAGGAAAAGGTACAGAGGCGAGACCGAAGACAGAATTAATCCAAACAAAAGGGGACTTCCAATATAAAACGGACTGTATTAAGAACATGCCTGGTAAACACGAGAAGGGTGGGACTGGAAATCAATTAACCACAATCAGTATGTTGAATACCAGGCCAAATTCATAAATAAAATACTGAGGGGCTGGGCTATTCCACCCATCACCCCTTTTGGGGTCCTCAAAAAGGGATTTTCAGGGGAAGCTGCCTTCTGCAACACTTGTGGACTGAAAAACAGGAGATGGGGAAGGGTCACAGTTGCCACCCCCACCATCTCCAGGGACCCCGGATCTTCTTCTGCCTAACCTTGAGAGACGTCCTGACCAGACCAGGCCAGAGAGGGGGGCCCAGATGACGCCAGTACTGGCTCAGGCTCAAGGAGCTCAGGCTGAGGGGTTGTAACTGCAGTACAGATGTTCGGGTTCAGGCTGGAACCCGGACTCTAGGACCCTGTGAGATGAAAGGATTCCAGGGCTCGGGCTGCAGCCTAAGCCTGAATGTCTACGCCACAATTAAACAGCCCCTTAACCCAAGCCCAGTCAGCTGGCACAGGCCAGCCATAGGTGTGTGATTGCAGCGTTTGTGTAGACATAGCCAGAGTGGCTGATCAGACCGTGACCTGGGCCTGGGTTTTCCAGCACTGTCGTAGCAATTGAGAGTCAACCCCAGAGACAGAAGCTGTGTTTCCTCTCTGGCTGTTCTGTTCTTTCCCCACTTCTCTGTGTTTGTCTTGGTTCGCCTGCTGAGGACGCGGGATCAGACTAACAGCAGCAGCAACGACATCTCCAGCCCAGTAACTTCTCTTTGACCCAAACAGAGGGTTACTACCCACTCTGATACCATCTAAAAGACTGTCAGAGTCAGACAAGGGGTTTTGTCCTTTCAAGACTCTCCAGCTAAAGGGACAGGGAATGAGAGAGGCTGTTACAACACAACCCTTTCACTGGTTTCCCTTCTGTTCTGTCTCTTTAGTAAAGAGTTAAGAAATGAGTTATGGTGGGTTGCGGTGGGACTGAGCAGGCCGAGGTCTCTACCTACCAAGCCCTGGGCCTCGGTAAGCACTGGGTAAAGTCGGATGGTGACAGGACCATGTTAACACCTTTGACACTTTGGACCCTTTATTCCATCTCAGTGTATACGAACACCCCCTCCCCTCCCAACCCAGGGAACAATGAACCCCCACTCCCTAGGGAACCTGCTGGGTGCTGAGCCCTTCTGAGAATGTGACTGTGAATACTGGATCTCAGGGCAGAGGATACAGATTGTCCCCTAAGCAACTGGTGTTGGAGGAGACCCCAGGGCTCCTAGTTTTGGAGGGACACAGCTCTGTAGAGAGCTTCAAGCAGTGTTGTGGTTCCTGCTGCTCTTACCTGTTGGGTTGTACAGTGGGAGGCCCGCTGGGTACATCGGATACTGTGCAGCTGGGGCAGTAGGCGGATACATGGCCATGGGGGCATAGCCTGGCTGGGGGGGTGCAGCTCCAGCTTTGGGATCCACAGGGTAGGTGCATGGCGACTGAGCTGGGTAGCTGGACAATGGGATGTCCTGGCCTGTGCAACAAAGACAAGGTTTGTGCTTCAAGCCCCAGAGTTGCAGCACCACTCTGCAGTGATACCCCCTCCCCATCCCCTTTTGAGACACCTCCAGCAGGCTTTCTCCAAGCCAGACCCCAAAGCACCTCAGAGCCTCCAAAAAACCAAGCCCTCTGACAAACTTCCAGCAGACCCCCACCCCAAGACTCCTCCACAGAGAGATCCCACCAGGCCACCCCAGACACCACCATTGCAAGAGACTCTGCATCAAACAGCTCCCTGACACACTCAAGCTCCCTTTCAAGCACCAAAGATTCAAGCTCCACCACCAGATCGGCCAGGCATCCAGCGGAGGAGGTGTCTGCTCCAAACCCCCTGTGGGACTTTCAAAAGTATGTGCTCTCCCCTGAGCAGTGGGGCCCTCTGCTTGTGACATCCCAAGCTCTGCTGGGCTGGACACCCACATCCTGAGTGAACTTCTCTGCTGAGAGCCCCAGGAACCTGCTTCAGATGCTACAGGGACCATGTACACCCCCCCAAAACTCACTATCTGCAAAGAGTAAAGATAGTTCGTCCTTCCAGCCCAACATTGTACAGCGACCAGAGGGCAGGAAGCAGTGCTAGGCTGGAAGCCCCAGAGATAGAGTCACAGAACAAGTACAGAAGGAGCACAGTCAGTGCCCCCACCCCCTGCGAATGTCCCTCCATCGAGTCGTGGGGGTAGGAGAGGGACACTCAGTCTCTAGGGCCTATGCATGGGCAAAGGGTATTTACTCCTGGGGGAATTCTGTGCCACTGCACATGCACAGAATTTATGTCCCCTGCAGATTTCTTTGCTTCCCTGTAGAAAAATGACTTTCTGATGGGGAAGCCACAAAAGCAGTCATGCAACCCTCCCCAGCAGTATATTTTGGGTGCCCAGGGCAGTCGGCAGAGAAGTAAATCACAGTAGGGCAGGAGGCAGGACTGGGGAAGACCTGGCTGGTGGCTCCTTCCCTGCACTGGGCTCAGCTGCTAGTCCCGGCTAGGATGGGACTTCCTCTTCCCCTGTATGGCATCTGGGGCTGGGTCAGACCCACCCCCAGATTTCTTCCGTGGCTACAGGAAACTCTGTAAACTCCACACACATCCCGCCCATTTTCTGCACCCTTCGCTCTTGAGCTGTACGAGGAGGTATCCGTAAACAGGGAGCTGCATCCCCATCTGTCCAACCCCTGTGCATCCAGGCCCCCTCATGTCCAGACCCTCCCACCAAGCCTCACTCCCAGACACTCAGAATCCCCCCCGATGAGCCCCACTCCCCCTGCACCTGAACCACCCCAATGAGCCACCGTCACCCGGATCCCCACCCCACCAAGCCCCAATCAGCTGCTCCTGGATCCCCACCCACTTCCCCAGCATCTGGACCCCTCACTGAGCTCCCTACACCCATAACCCTGTGCCAAGCTCTAACCCCTCAATTTCCAGACCCCCCTGCTGAACTCCAACCACCTTCACCCCCCTGCAGTCACATTACCATTGCATCCAGAACCACCACCCCCAACAAGCCCCTGTGTATCCAAATCCCCTCTGCAGCCGGATCCCCAACACAAAATTCTTTCACCCCACACCTGGATCCCCCCACACTAAGCCCCTCCATACTTGGATTATGCTTTGCTGAGCCTGCCTGCCCACACGGAGGACCAGGGCCCTGGGGTGTTTCTGGGCCAGGCCCGGCCCTTGCACTGTGTCAGGGTTGGGTGCAGCCTCACTGCTGAGTTCAGCACAGAGCTGCACAGTGATGCACGGTGATCTTCCACCTCTGTGCGGCCAGTGGCCTGTGCTCCCCAATGCCATGCTGGAGCCTCTACATTTATTTGACAAATAAAATTTGCAGAATTTTAAAATATTGTGTGAAGAATTTTTTTGGCACAGAACGCCCTCAGGTATTGAAGGGCGGGGAAGGCTGAGCCTCCCCAAACAGCCTTGCATGGCCCCACCCACACTCCGCCCCAAGGCCCCTTCCTGCTTCCCAGTGCTGTGCTGTGGGGGGCTCTGCTGCGGGGGAGCATTCCGGGGCTAGGGGGGGCCCACACCACCCGCCCTCCTGCCCAGTGCTCCGGGGCTGGGAGAGGAGGCCCCTGCCACCTGCCTGGCATGCTGGGGGGGGGGGGGCTGCGCCGCCTGCCCAACCACCTGGCACTCCAGGGCTGTGGGCAGCCCGGGACTGTGGAAGGGAGCTGGCAACCGTGAGGGTGGTAGGGGGGCTCTGGCCTCCAGCAGGAAGGGTGGGGCCTTGGGCAGAAGGGGTGGGGTGGGCCAGATTGGGGGCTAGCCTCCCGGAGCCTGGGGTTCACCTGCTACCCATGGGCCCATTCATCCCTTGGTCTCTGCTGAGATGTAGTTTGCAAAATCATGAGGAATATGGCTGAGAACTTTAAAACTGGATGGTAACAGACTGCAAATCTGATGATATTCTCAACAAAAAAAGGCCTCAACCAGGCCTGGAGCTGTTTCCATTGCTTTACGCGTACTCAACAGACACTCTAGATGTCAGAGTGACAATCCTGGAATCTTATTATATAGATGAGTGGAGAAGGGGACCAGGACTGTGATGCTCGCAAGCCAGGTGCCAGCTCATGCCAGGCCCCTAGCATGGACAAATGCATAGCTAGAAACCAGTCTGGCTCCCCGTCTCTTAGTATTTGTAAAGTAAGAATTAAGGTTATGAAAATGCGTTTGGTGTTTAGATTTTATGGAATGCTTGTAAATTGCTGCCGGCATTAATCTCACTTATAATACCTGTGTCCTATGTTTAAGGTTAAGATTCTGTCATGGGTATTTTTAGTATAAGTAAGGGACAGGTTGCCGGCAATAAACAATTCACGGAAGCCTGCAACCTGTTCCTGACTTTTACTAAAAATACCCTGGGGCGAGGCGGTGAACAAACAGAGCACTGTTGGGGCTTGAATCTGCTCCAGCCATGATGCTGCTCCTGCAGCAGGGACTGACCGCTGCTGCTCCATCCCCAGGGGGGCTGACCAAACCCCAACTGCTGCACCGGCAGGCCAGAGGCTGGCTGCTGGTCAGCTGTTTGGCACCCTTGGGGTTGACCGCTGGTCAGCTATCCCGGCAGCCCCACCCCAGCCTTTATACTCTGGCGGCCCCCCAGCTAGCCACTGGCCAGTGGTTCCAGGGGCTACTGATCCAGCCTGATCGCTGCTCCGGCAGTCCCGGGCTGACTGCAGCCACCATTCTGGCGGTGGTTGCTCCATGTCCATAGGGCTGGCTGCCGGTCAGCTGTTTGCCAGTCCCCACAGTCATTGTTCTGGTGAACCTAGGGCTGACTGTAGTGGTCATTGCTCTGGTAGCCCCAGGGCTGACTGCCGATCTGCTGCTCCAGCGCCATGCCACCCCGTGCCCCACCTCATGCCCTGCACCCCCACTCCAGCAGTCCTGGGGTGGCCACTGGTCAGCTGTTCTGCGGGCCTCTGCTCCAGTCCTGCCCCAAAAGAAGTCCTGGATGTCCCAGAAAGTCACGGAATATGTGACCTCCATGACAAAATCGTGTCCTTACCCATATTACAAGGTAATATTTAAGTGTTTGCTCTGAACCTGTAAAAGCACAGGAGAGAAGCATTATCAAGTGTGAAATACTAGTTTACCACAGGAGGTATTATCTCCTGCCCAACAAAATAACATAGGAACATAAGAATGGCCATACTGGTTCAGACCAAAGATCCATCTAGCCCAGTATCCTGTCTTCTGATAACAGGTTTCAGAGTAGCCGCCGTGTTAGTCTGTATTCACAAAAAAGAAAAGGAGTACTTGTGGCACCTTAGAGACTAACACATTTATTTGAGTATAAGCTTTCGTGAGCTACATGAGCTGTAGCTCACGAAAGCTTATGCTCAAATAAATTTGTTAGTCTCTAAGGTGCCACAAGTACTCCTTTTCTTTTTTGTCTTCTAATAGTGGCCAGTACCAAAGGGAATGAACAGAACAGGTTATCATCAAGTGATCCAGCGCCTGTTGCCCATTCCCAGCTTCTGGCAAACTGAGGCTAGAGACACCATCCCTGCCCATCCTGGCTAATAGCCATTGATGGACCTTTCCTCTATGAATTTATCTTGTTCTTTTTTGAACCCTGTTATAGTGTTGGCCTTCACAACATCCTCTGGCAAAGAGTTCCACAGGTTGCCTGTGCTTTGTGTGAAGAAATACTTCCTTTTCTTTGTTTTAAATCTGCTGCCTATTAATTTCATTTGGTGACCCCTCGTTCTTGTGTTATGAGAAGGAGTAAATAACACTTCCTTATTTACTTTCTTTATACCACTCATGATTTTATAGACCTCTATCATATCCCCCCTTAGTTGCCTCTTTTCCAAGCTGAAAAGTCCCAGCTTTATTAATCTCTCCTCATACGGAAGCCGTTCCACACCCCTGATAATTTTTGTTATCCTTTTCTGAACCTTTTCCAATTCCTTTTCTGAGATGGGGCGACCACATCTGCACGCAATATTCAAGATGTGGGCGTACCATGGATTTATATAGAGGCAACATGATATTTTCAGTCTTATTATCTATCCCTTTCTTAATGATTCACAACCTTCTGTTCACTTTTTTGACTGCTGCTGCACATTGAGTGGATGTTTTCAGAGAACTCTCCACAATGACTCCAAGTTCTCTTTCTTGAGTAGTAACAGCTAATTAGACCCCATCATTTTATATGTATAGTTGGGAATTTAGAGACCAGACGAATTGTTGTGGAACATCAGAGAACAAAATACTTTGTTGATTGCTCCCCCGATACCAATGAAGAGGAGCCATGCACAAGGACTCGTCCATCAGCTTGAACTCTGGGGGAAAGGAATAAAAATCCCTGACAGGAAGAAACTGGATCTCCTTGGACTTTGTAAGGGCAAGATTTCTAATCACAAGAAAGGGATCCCCAGCTGCTTAGCCTGGGTTAGCCCTCGAGGACATATAGGGCTTGCATATTACAGCAGCCTCTGTTACCTTTTGGAACCTAAGACTGTAACTCATTTGTATGTGTATGTTTACCTGCTTTAACCTTGTAAATAACTCTCATTTCTTTTTCTTAGTTATTAACTCTTTAGTTAATGTATTATAGTATTGGCTACGAGTGTTGTCTTTGGTGTAAGATCTGAGGTGCAAGTGACCTGCGGTAAATCCTCTGAGACTGGGAGTAACCTGAATATTATTGTGATTTTGAGTGTAAGGGACCATCAACCACAAAGACAAGCTTCTCTGGGTGGCAAGATCATAGAATCATAGGGATAGAAGGGACCATAAGGCTCATCTACTATAACCCCCAGAGATGGATAGGAGTACCCAAGGGGACTGTCTGTGGTTCCATGTTGAGGCTGTTGCAGTGTCTGAGGAGTTCACACTTGATTGGTTGGTGAAATACAAATATAGAACTCACAACCAATTTGCGGTGTGTGCCCTGTTTCTTGACAGTCTGCCCTGAGGGTGGTACTCATGCTCCTGAGCTACTGCAGACAGCTTAACAGGGACCAGGAGCTGAAGTTGGGGAAAAGACAGGACGGGTTAGGGACAGGTTGAAAGAGACAGGGCAGAAGGGGTGAAATATGCATGTGTATGGCGGGGGGGAAACAGATAGAAGTGTCTGTGACCACTAGAGAATACTCTCCTGCAGAGCTTGGACCCACAAATCCTGGGTCTCACCATTCCTCTGCTGTCAGAAAATATCTGTGAAGCCCATTAGCAAAATGTCTCTCTAGTGCTGGTCCATATAGAAGATGACAACCTACTACTGTGATCAATTACTTCCTTAGCTCAAGTGGTAGAGATCTGTGCAGTGGATCAAAAGGTTCCAAACCTGATGATGACCCCTGTGGGTGTCAATATGAGGCACATTATGTAATTTGTGATTTTTCAGTTTGCTATTTTAAAAACCTAGAAAATGACACACAAAAAACTATGGTAAGGTTGCAAAGTCAAAAACACAGAAGTTAGGAAATACCAGAAATAAGGTTGCCTGTGCAACCTTAATTCAGCACCCCCTTGTGCATATGCATGATGATACACAATCATGCTGTATTTTCCCCATGCCGCATTCAGCGCACAGGATGGACAGGGCTCAGTTAATGAGCAGCTAGTCACTATTTTCCTCCCCTCCCTCCCTCCCGGGGACACACACTACAGTCACCCTAATCACATCCCTCCCCTCTCTCCCCAGTCTAGAGTCAAAGAGAACGAAATCAACCAACCTTTACCAAGTACTTCCTGTGCCTGAGCCCGCTCTGGGGCCCCTCTGCCCCTCCTCCTGGGCCCACCCCGCTCTTCCCAGGCTGTGGCAGCACAGAGGGTAGCTGTGCTGCCCACCCCTACCTTGGAAGGGTGTCCGCATGTGCTGCCGTCTCTGGTACAGGTAGCAGCAGGAGCACATGAAGCAGCAGATGATGGTGGCAACGATGGCCACAAAGAGGACGATGGCTGAGGCAATGCCAGCGATGGTCTTTGGGCTGTGGGACACAAGAGACATGGTTACAGGGCAGTCTCAAGTACTGTCCTGAGCACCCAGTGCTGCCTTTCCCTAGATCAAGTGGATCCTTCACAGACTCAAGCTGGCTACATGCTGCAGAAAGAGAGATGTGCAGTCCACAGGCAGCACCTGACCCCTGTGCATTGCAATGGATGAACCCTGGGACCCTGCCCTCACTCCCCAAGGCTGTGGAGATGAAAGGATTAATGGGTGGGCTTGGGGTTTGTGCATGGCTGGGACTTGAGACCCCTTCCCCAACCCTGGGAATGCCCCATGTGACATTCTGGGCAGTGCTTTGATCGAGTAGAGGCTGTGTCATAGCCATACAGCTAAGGGTAGCATAAAATCCCTCCTTTACCTGTTAAGGGTTAAGAAGCTCAGATAACCTGGTTGGCACCTGACCAAAAGGACCAATAAGGGGAAAAGATACTTTCACATCTGTGGGGGAAGGTTTTTGTTTTGTGTTTTTCCCAGGTCAGCGAGGAACCAGGGCAGGGAAAATACATCTAAAGCCATACCTGAACTAAACATCTAAGATTACAAATTGTAAGTAATAGGAAGGAAATACATTAGATGATCTTTTGTTTTAGCTTGTGAATTTTCCCTGTGCTAAGAGGGAGGTTTATCCCTGTTTTTTGTAACTTTGAAGTTTTGCCTAGAGAGGAATCCTCTATGTTTTAAATCTTATTACCCTATAAAATTATCTTTCATCCTGATTTTACAGAGGTGTTTCTTTTACTTTTTTTTTTCTTTGTAATAAAGTTCGGTGTTTTAAGAATCTGATTTAAGAATCCAACCAAGGGTCTGGTCTGTGCTCACCTTGTTTACCTATTTGGTTGGTAGATTATTCTCAAGCCTCCCCAGGAAAGGGGGTGAAGGGGCTTGGGGGGATATTTTAGGGAAACAGGAACTCCAAGTGCTCCTTTTCCTGAATCTTTGTCTAACTCACTTGGTGGTGGCAGCAGCATTACCCATCCAAGGACAGGGAAGGATTTGTGCTTGGGGAGGTTTTTAACCTAAGCTGATAGAAATAAGCTTAGGGGGTCTTTCATCTGTCCCCTGGAGTTCACAGTGGGAGGGAGGGAACCCTGACAGGCTGCCTGTGCCATGAATCACTGGAGACCTGGATCACAGCAACAGTCAAAATCCTCCCAAGAGAAAGGCAAGCTTTGTAGAGTTCCCCAATCTTTCTGCCCTGCAGCTCAGCCATGCTACAGCCACAGCTCTGTGGGAACAGTGGTCTTCATTCCACTCAGGGCTCCACTGCAGGGATGAGAGACACACTGCCACTGGAGTTTGGAACCCACATGGGAGTGAGCCGGGCACTGGAGCATACTGCATGCCACGCACCGCCACCCCCTTCACGCACGGCCACGCACCACTGCCTCCTCCCACATACATGGCCATGCATGACCATGTACATGGCTACACACCACTGCCCCCACTCACATACACAGCCCTGCTCCTCCTTCCCCCCCCCCGCATGTATATGGCCATGCATCACTGCACGCCCCATATACAGGGCCACGCACTGCCGCCCCCCACACATACATAGCTCCCTGCCCCCCAGCATAAATGGCCAGGCACTGCTGCCCCCTCCACATACCTGTGGCCATGCAGAGCCCTGCCCCAATGCTGCCTTCCCCTAAATGGACACGTGCTGCTGCCCCCTCCCCCTGCACTACAGCCACTCACCAAGACGCCTCCCCAAACAGAGCCCCACCCTACCCTCCATTTGGCCATACACAGCCACACACACACCAGCACTGGCTACACACACCAAGCAGACTGCAGGGGATCGTCAGTGCTGGGTGCTATCAAGTGTCAAGTCCCTTCCCCTCCCCTTCCCTCCAGCTCCTCCCCTCCTCCCTCAGCCCGTCCTTCAGCTCCTTCCCATCCTCCATCTCCAACCTGAATCCTTCAGTCATCCCTCCCCTTTCGCTCTGCCTTTATCATGTGGCCCTCTCCCCTGCACAAATCCTCCCCTTGAATCTCCCACCCCAACCCCCGAATGGGCAGCCTCCTCCCACTGCTCTCGCCCCCTAGCCTGTCCACTGTGGCAACTCACACACACTTGCTTGCCTTAGGGACCTTCTGGGCTTGTCACCATGGCTGGGTAGCCAACCAGTGAGGGCTGCAAACCATGCCCTCTTCCAGCTGTGGCTGGTGAGCAACCTGAGCCCCAGCCTGAGCCCCAGGGCTGTGGCTATCCCCCCACTCTTGGCCACCAGGCCCCAGGGCAATGCATCCAGCAGGAATGATGAAGACACAGCAGCCAAGCTACTTGACAGCACAGGTGTGCACAGCACAACACACCTGCGCTCTGCTCTGCACAGGCTCCTGGCTAAACACTGGGGCCAAACACAAGGCACACTCCTTATCTTCAAAGCCCTGCACTGAACTGGCCCAAGTACCCCCTCCCGCTGCCAGAACCTACCACTCCACCATAGCACGTGTCATGGGAGCAACAGAAATGCCAAGCTCACAGAGCAGGGTTGGGATGGGGGCTTGGCTACAGGGCTGGAGGCTGGGAGAGATCAGAACAAGCACCAATCTCAGCCACTTCTTCCACAATCAAACCAAGGAGCCTGGCACTCTGAGGGGGTGGGGGGAGGAAGCCTGTGGGGGGATTAGCTGTTGTGAGCACAGTGCTAAGGAGGAGACAGTACTGAGCCAGACAGAAGCCCTGTGGCCTCTCCTCCAGCCTTACCCTCCAGTTGGTCGAGTCGACACTACTGATCACACCAACCTTCTCACCCCCATCAGCTATCGTGTGCGCTTGTGCCCTCACCCCATGCCTACAAGCCATCTCTCCCCCTTACGCTGTCTCTGGGTAGAGCCTAAAGCATCGGGATGGGAGGTGACGCTCCAGTTGTGCCCTGGCCACTAGTGTCAGTAATCATACGATTAGAGACCCGCTGCAATAGCAGCTCCGTTACAAACTCACCACTAGATATTCATCTCTCTCTTGCACATGGAGGAAGTCAAGGCAACGACACTCCGCAAAGAGGCCCTGATTCAGCACTGCACTGTGACCATCTATCCCAGTCAGCAGCACCGCAAACCAGGCACAGGGGAATTCCCCTGGCATGGAGGGAAGCCCCTGTAGAAGGCAAGGCTGTGTAATGGCTCTGCACTCGCCCCTCACAGCTCTAAGGGACCATAGCCAGAGCATTGCTGTGCTCTGCTTCCCTCTGTCAGGCACCAAGGCAGGGACAGAGACCACCCTGCACTCTGTCAGGAAAAGGCCATCCACCAGAGTCGGAGGAAGGAACTGCCATCTTTGGCAAGCACTGCTACCCCCGATCAGCAATTGTGGTCCTGCCTCATAAGGCCCGGGGGTGAATGTTAGCCAGGAAGTGGCTCAGACCCACTCCTTCTCTATCTACTCACAGAGTCATTATGGGCAAAGTCTTCCATCTCCAGGGCCTCACCTTTGCAGTGCCCTGGGGCTCAATCTTCCCCCCATTACTCAGCATCTGTGTGGAGCCACAGAGAGAGCTGGGGACACAGGATGGTCTGAAGGGCAGCAGTCCTGGACATGGCCAGCCCCACCGTCCACATCAGAGACAGCCAGCCCCGCTCTCCCGGCGCCCGGCTGAGTCCAGCACTGTCTGAGGAGCAGACGCCAACCCATGCAGAGCTGATGCTCGTGGGATGCACTTTGAACAACTCACCTCCTCTGACTCCTGGCTATTAAAGGCATCTGCCTGCAGGTTGTTACATCAGTCAGCGGCCTGGGCTCCTTCTGGGCTCCTCAAAGCCACTGGGTGCCTGAAGAATCACAGCAGCAAATGCACCCACCTGCACCCCACTCCCCACATTCTTTTGGCAAAGCTGGCCAAGGTGATGCCCAGGCCTGATTATCACAACTTGCTGCACCTGGGAATGAAAACGCAGGGCCTGGAAAAGCTCCAAAACGCAGCAACCCAGCTGTTCAGCAGCACAGACCACCTTAAGCATCTTAGAGACTAACAAATTTATTTGAGCATAAGCTTTCGTGAGCTACAGCTCACTTCATCAGAGGCATTTACCTTAAGCATGGTACCCTGGTTCCACTCTCTGTGCTGCCTCCCCACCCAATATAAAGCCCAGGGCAAGGTCTTTGTCCCAGGAGACAAAGCCCCATAGTATCAGCCCTCACCACTTGAGACACTTCCCCAGTGCAACCCCCACATCTCACGACAGCTACGCCCCTGGAGCCATAATACCATCAACAAACAGTGGGGATTCATTAGTGCAGGAGACAGAACTACCACGGCAGCCTGACCCAGACTGTGCAGCTACTTCCCAGAACGACACATCCAGAACTACCTGCAGCACTTGCCTCCTTCTCTCAGAGCTCCTCATACACACACGCACCAACTCCTGGCCAGGCACCTGCTCCTACTTGGAAGGAAGGGAGATGAAGAGACATTGCTGCTGTTTGCTATTTTTAACCTGTGGGAGGGAGGCGTCCATATCCTGGGGGGGCAGCAGCCAAGCAGCTAGACAGAGAGTTGGTCACAGTGAGAGGAGAGATGTCAAAGGCCGCAATACCCGAACTCTAGGCAGGGAAGGGCATGTGTCTTCAGCTCCTGGAATTGAAGGCAGGAGTCTCAGGCTCAAATCACCTGTCCATAACCCTATCAACACTCCCTCCCTGTGCTAGGACACAGTCGTTCCCAGTGGGACCAGCGTGCCCAAGCAGGAGCTCTGGCCAGGCTCCGTGCCCCTCTCACCTGAAAGCAAGGCAGTGCTTCTGCTGCCGCTCTGTGATGAGCTTCAGGGGGTCGATGCAGCAGTACCGCTGGTAACAATTGCCGCAGCAAAAGGTGAAGAAGTTGCAGTCAAAGCCAGAGTGCCACGAACCGTTCCTGTCCAGGTACCACAAGCAGTCTTCATCCGCCAAGCCTGTGGAGAGTGAAGCCAGATATCAGACCCCCCCCCCAGACCCTTCAGAGCCCCCAGCTGGGGAGGGTCCCCACCTCTCCAACCCAGGAATTAGAATTCAGGCAGGGTCTGGGGAGCTCTACACCAGGTACAGTGTTTCTGCTGCCCCTTTCCCAGTTCAGTGATGGTTGCAAAGAGGTGTCCAGAACAACAGTGGCTCTTGCTTCAGCAGACTGCCATGGCCTATTCTCCGGTTTTTCTATGTTCCCAACTGGGGAAGCGTTCAGCCATGCTTTCCAAGGACAAGTCCCTCAAGCTGGACCTGTGCATGCAAAGTCCCTGCCCACTCAAGGTGGCAGCAGCAAGACGTTCACAGCTAATGGCATGGTTATTGGGGCACAGCTCAGAGGCCTAGCAGGGGATGAACAGCCCTCTCTGAAGGCTAGAGCGTCTGGAGCAGTCCCTTTCTCGCTGCCTTGAGTCAGACTGGGACATCCATCCTGGATGGGCTCCTGAGGTGAAGCACCTGGGAAGCATGGCCAATGAGACATGGCAGCAGGCACCTTGTGTATAGAATATGGATTGGAACAGGGACTCCAGGCAAGCTCTGCCCCTTCCCCCCTACTCATACCAGAGAAGAGCACAAGGTAAAAATGCATCAGGACATCAGGCAGGAAAGAAAAGCAAGGGCCTGCCTGGTTCCTCCTTCCAAAGGGAGCAGGGTTGTGAGTACGTGCTCATCGGCCTGACGGATTGGGCCCCTCACGGGCACAGATCCATTAGACAGGAAGTGCTGGTGACCCACTCACCCTGCAGAGAGCCACTCCAACTCAGTGAACAACTGATTTTGCAGTTTGGTGGCTGAACCAGGGGTGGGCAGCAAGGTTCATTTCAAACCAATGTGTTTTGATGCCAGGCTGGTACCCAACACACACCTCCCCATACACAAGCTGTGCCAGCCCTCTCCCAGCATCCCACTCTGGGAGATATCTTAGGAGGTGGCTGTGTGATGCCATGTTACCATAACAACATTACTCTACTGGCATAAGGATATGGTGTCACCTTGAAAAATATGTGAAGGGGTTAAAGCCTCAAACCTAACCCTCGCTCCTAGTGCAAGGTACTCACTGAGGAGAGCTGGGGACATGGCTATTGGCACTCACCCCTCGCTCCTAGAGGGGGAGGCCCTGGCTTACAGGAATGAGGATTCCAGGATTTCCCTGGCACAGGACTTGGTTTTGTTTATGTGATCAGGGTCTGAATGAGCTCTCCCCGACATCTACTGATGCACTGAAGGAAAAGACTTCAGGACTTCAGACCCTATTTGCACCCCAACTTTCCCTAGGTGATCAGCAGATCTGCTTTGCTAAAGTGATCCAGTGTGGGTGTTTGGGGTTAAAATTCACTTTAGTCTGGAATGCCATTATCCTTATTGTATGACTAAAGGGCAGCAGAACTCCATTGACTATGCCCTAATTGAGGGGATCACCCTAAGTGTAGCTTCACTCCCTAAGTTGTGTGTACCGCTGCCAAATCAAAGTAGAAGTCAGACAGATGCTAACAGGTGTTCTTCTCTGGTGACGGGGAGTTCCTGAAGCTGTCTGACTTTCCTTTACACAGTGTTAATGATAAACCTGATCTTGCTCATGCATGGGCGGCGGGTGAAGCTTCCCCTTGAGGAGGCTAGCCCCCTGCCTGCCTCTTCCGGCCGAGGACCTGCTCCCACTTGCTGCTCTCAGCACCCCCCGATAGTCCCAACCGGAGGGGGGTGCTGAGAGTTCAGCCCCGGCTGGGGTCAAGCTCTGAGCCTCGGCTGGGACTGCAGCGGAACTTTCTGTCCTGGCTGGAGCGCCAAGCCTGGAGCCTCTCCCCCTTTCCACCCCTTCTCCCATGGCCCCACACCGTTCCACCCATGGCCCTACCCCATTCTACACCCACTCACCTCTTCCCCCCCCCCCGCTCCGAGGCCCTGCCCCCACTCACTCCTCCCCCCCACACCCAAGACTGGATAAGCTCTGTGCCCCGCCGTGGCTCTGGAGTCACAGCGGAGAACGAGAGCTCCTCCAGCCCTGTGGCCATGGTGGGAGCTTTTCAGGGGGCTCCAAATCCGCCACTGCCCCCCCCACATTGACACGAGGTTTGGTGAGGCTTAGTCCCTGGCCTCCATTACTTGCCACCTATGCACTCATGTAAAAGTCTTTGTTTCTGCTCAGGGATTACTAGAGCTGAAATCATTGTTGACACAGATAGGGGACTGAACTTTAGACATGGGGTGGGGTCCTTGTTACAGTGAAAGACAGTGGAGAGCCTGCAGCAGCAATGAGGTTCCCCACTACCCAGTGAAACCACTAAGAACTCACTGGCCTAAGTGGTGAAATCTCAGAATACAGTATTGCAGGTAGAGGCAGAGGTGGCAGTGAGTGGCACCCAACCCAGAATACTGGGATTTCACTGACCTCAGACAACCAGCTGAGTGTGGTGCAGAGGAGAGAAAAGGAGAGTGATGTGTTAAAGGGACATTCATCCCTCACATGTCACACCGCAAAAGTGGGTGAAGAAAATCACTCAAAGGGTATTGCCCAAGATACTGGGGGCAGGGGTTGACTTATTGTTTGCACACTTTTGAATTAAGGTGTTTTCCCAAATTAATGCTGAGTCCCCTTTCCTTTTTAATAAAAGTTTTCTGTTGTTATACACAGACTCACTGCCAGTGAGTGGAGAAGTATTGTCTCTTAGAGGCGCCATGGGGTGGTGGTTAGTTTTCCCAGATTACTGGGTGAGGACTGGAGTTGATTCTGATTTGTAATGTTAAGACAACCCTTAGATATTGAACCCAGCCCTTGAGAAAAGAAGACTAATGGGGTGGGGGGCATTAATATGTTAAGGGCTGTTATAAAGAGGATGGTGATCAGTTGTTCTCCATGATCACTGGAGATAGGACAAGAAGTAATGGTCTTAACCTGCAGCCAGGGAGATTTAGGTTAGGTATTAGGAAAAAATTTCTAACTGTACAGATAGCTTAAGAACATAAGAACGGCCATACTGGGTCAGACCAAAGGTCCATCAAGCCCAGTATCCTGACCTCTGACAGTGACCAATAGCAGGTGCCCCAAAGGGAATGAACAGACAGGTTATCATCAAGTGATCCATGCCCTGTCACCCAATCCCAGCTTCTGGCAAACAGAGGCTAGGGACACCATCCCTGCCTATCCTGGCTAGTAGCCATTGATGGACCTATCCTCCATGAATCTATCTAGCTCCCTTTTGAACCCCCTTATAGTATTGGCCTTTACAACACCCTCTGGCAAGGAGTTCCAGAGGTTGACAGTGTGTTGCGTGAAAAAATACTTTCTTGTGTTTGTTTTAAACCTGCTACCTATTAATTTCATTTGATGGCCCCTTGTTTTTGTATTGTGAGAAGGAGTAAATAACACTTCCTTATTTACTTTCTTTGTACCACTCATGATTTTATAGACCTCTATCATATCCCCCCTTAGTTGCCTCTTTTCCAAGCTGAAAAGTCCCAGCTTTATTAATCTCTCCTCATACGGAAGCCGTTCTATACCCCTGATCATTTTTGTTGCCCTTTTCTGAACCTTTTCCAATTCCGATATATCTTTTTTGAGATGGGGTGAACACATCTGCATGCTGTATTCAAGGTGTGGGCGTAGCAGCACTGGAACAGGCTCCCGTGACCTCCCTTGGGATCCCCTCATGGGAGGTTTTTAAGAACAGGTTATACACACACCTGTCGGGGTGGTCTAGGTTTACTTGGTCCTGCCTCAGCGAAGAGGACGGGACAGGACTTGACTTCTCAAGGTCCAATGTCCCTTACAGTCCTACATTTCTATGACTCTATGGGGGCTGGGGGTTATGGCTCTGGGTGCCATACACTGTGTGTGGAGTAGGGGTGGGGCTGTGACTGCACTTCAAGCCCTTGAATGAGTTACTGTATGAGCCCTTTTCTGGCCAGAGGCAGCAAGATACTCAGTGCAGCTCCTGTTAAAAAGCCACGCAACACTGCCAACCCGGGGGATTTTATCCCAACCCTAAAGCCTTACAATCTCCCAAGTGTGCTTCTAGCCCCCTAGTTGCAGGGGCCTGAGGATGGCAACCCTAAATGCTCAGGAACCAAAGGCAAAGAACCCCAGCCTAGGATGTTCTGAAATCTGATGATTTGGGGGCCTGCCTGCTGACGACTGAACACTTGGGGCTGGCAACTCTGCGGCCCTTGGCCTTCCCAGAGCTCCTGGAGGTGCCCTTTAGCCTGCATTGTGCTGAGGCTGCAGCGTGTCCAGTGACACTCACAGAGCCAGAACCAGCTCCTCTTTCAGGAACTCCACCGCTGCTGCTGAGCCTGCTCTATTTATGGCCTGCAGCTAGCACAGCTGACCAGTGCTTTCTGAAGCCATCTGGGAGCAGAGGTTGTAAATAGTACTCCCTGGGAAATGGAGCCAGGAAGTTTGCTGCTATGCTAGACAGGTGCTGGGCTTTATAGCATGCAGCTATGTCCCAGCCCAGTGCTGTGCTGCAGGAAGCCACATGGATGACTTCCCTCCCTGACGCCTCTGTGCCCTGCCAAGGCTCATGAGCCTTGCTGAGAGCAAGAGTCTGGGAAGGGATCAGTGATGGAGCTTGGAAGAGAACCTCCTAAAGAGCTGGCAGCAGTGGCAGATTACCACACAGGCCAATGGGACCCATGCCCAAGGGCCCTGACCAATTTGGCAGCCCCAGCACGATTGCTGGAACTCCCACCCTCCCCTCCTGCTCCTTCTCTCCCCTCAGCCTCCCGGGGCCCCACTTCTCCTCTTCCCTCGTGAAGGGAAGCCAGAGCCCGGCTGTAGTAGGGTGAGTATATTTGCCACACATGGAGCTGGCTGAGCTGCTCACCCAAACCCTCTCCCCGGACCCCCTGCCTCTCCCACGCACGGACCTGGTCTGAGCCTCTCTCCCTGATCGCCCCCACACAGATGTGGCCCAAGCCCCTCTCTCCCTCCCCGCCCGGTCCCAAGCCACTCTCCCCCGTCCCCTTGGTTCTGAGCCCCTCTCCCCCTCCCAGGGCTGGCCTTCAAAAAAACAGCTCTCCTAGCCCCTGTGGGCAGGGTACCCCCCCACACATTGTCCCTGGCCCCTGTGGGCTCCCCAGACTCCCCACCCCCTTCTGTGCCCCTAATCCCTGCACTGTTCCCCCTTTGCCCCTAACCCCTGCACCATCCTCCTGCACCCATGTGGGGAAACTGACCTGTATGCATGGAGCAGCTGGCTTTGCTGCTTGCTCCTCCTCATGCATCCCTAGGGGGATGTGAGTGGCGGGGGAGCGAAGAGTAACATCAGGGCTCCCTTCATCCACGTCACTTACCCCGCCTGGGCTGCATAAAGGGAGAGAAGAGAGCAGCAGGCCCTGATGCTCGCCTCCCAGCACAGCCCAGGTGGGGGAAAGTGACTTGAATGAACGGTGTTGCTCTTCACCCCCCCCAGCCCCCTAGAGGGGGCACAAGGGAACATTGCAGGTGAGCAGTTTCTGTGTGTCACCGCTCACTCCCCCCATATTCCTCCTCTGGGAGGAAGCCCAGAGAAATCAGGGCACTACCCGATGCAGCACTCTCCTGCTAGCTGGGAGCAGTTTCTGACTCTACACCAGCCATGCACACCTCTGCACTGCCACATGGCACCTGCTTGATTACGGCACCCCGGAAAGTCACCGGGGTGGCCCACCCTTAAGGCCAGTCCTGCCCCCACGCCCACCCTGCGTGGACCTGGCTTGAGCCCCTCTCCTGAGCCCCTGCCCTACATAGACCTGGCCTGAACCCTCCCACCACTCACACCCCTAGCCCAACCACTTACCCCCCAAACCCTTTTTCACAAAACTGGGCATTTGTCCCATTTGCTCTTGCCAACTGATGATCAGCTGGTAAGAGCACACAGTACAAATGCCCAGTTTTGCCAAAAAAAGTTGGGAGGTCTGTGGCAGGGTTAAAAAGGGGACTGTTCCAGGCAAAATGGGATGTATGGGCACCCTAGGCTGCAGTAAGAGCTACCCAGGTAGCTCGGGCAGCTGTGGGGAGCCCCAGACCCTCCGCCTGCCCTGGGTGAGGTGCTGGGATGCCAGCGTCCCTGTCCCCCAGGGTGCGCCACCCAGGGCAGGTGGAGGGTCCAAGGCTCCCCACAGTGGCTCAGACTCCCTGGGCAGCTCTTACCACTAACCAGCTTTTGGCCAGGCCAGGAGGCAGAGCCATGGGGGAAGGTGAGGAGCAGGGGGCAGGGCCCCATGGCAGGGAGTGTGGGGGGTGGGCACCAATGTTCTTTGTGCCATCTGCCTCTGGCTGGCAGGAAGTCAGACTATATTGGGGTGGACAAACTTTTGGGCCTGAGTGCTACATCGGGGCTGCCAAACTGTATGGAGGGCCGGGTAGGGAAGACTGTTCCTCCCCAAACAGACTGCCCCCATCCGCCCCCTCCCACTTCCTGCCCCCCTCAGAACCCCCGACCCATCCAACACCCCCTGCTCCTTGTCCCCTGACTGCCCCCTCTCGGGACCCCCCACCCCTAACCACCCCCCCAGGACCCCACTCCCTATCCAACCCCCCCTGCTCCCTGTCCCCTGACAGCTGCCCCCCCAGAACTCTGCCCCATCCAACCACCCCTGCTCCCTCTCCCCTGACTGCCCCCCGGGACCCTCTGCCCCTTAACCAAGCCCCCCCTCCCCCGTCCCGCAACTGGCCGGAGCCAGCCACGCTGGCTGGCGGGAGCTCACAGCCGCGCCACCCAGAGCATTGGGCCGGAGGCGCAGTGAACTGAGGCTGCGGGTGAGGGGGGACAGCAGGGGAGGGGCCAGGGGCTAACCTCTGGGGCCAGGAGCTCAGGGGCTGGGCAGGAGGGTCCTGCGGGCCGGATGTGGCCCATGGGCCGTAGTTTGTCCACCTCTGGACTATATGATCATAACGGTCCCTTGTGGGCTTAACTTCTATGTCAGCCAGCTCAGCAACCACAGGAGCTGGACAGGCTATTCAACTGAGATGAATAACTGCAAACCCAACCTGGGCATGAGGCATAGCAGAACACCACTGAACCTGTGTGCACTGTGAGTGTGGCTGCACTGCCTTGGGTTGAGATTGGTTGATCCACCCTCATGTTGCAAGAGAGACAAACCCATCGGTGTTTCTGAGGCAGCTAGACCCTGGAATCTGAAGGAGCAGCTCAGGGCGGTAGAACACCCAGCAGTGTCACATGCTGCCTAACACAATGTACAGTGAAGCCCATTCTGAATAGTCACTGGAGGGCCTACTAGCTTTCTGGAGCACTGCAAAGGGAGGCTGCAGAACAGTGTGGGGAATGCAATAGACTCCTCACAAGGACCATGCTGCTGTACACACAGATGCCTACTGCATTTCAGCATGACATCATCCCCCTGCAGAAAACCCTTATTCCTGTGCAGCTGGGGGTTACCATAAAGGCTCGGAAGTTCTCAGCTAAGGAGCCTACACCCAGCTTTACAGACTAAGTGTAACACCGACAAACCCTGGTCATCAGCAGGGGGGACCGAACCTGAGACCTCTGGAGCTTAGTGCATGAGCTTCTACTGCATCAGATAAAAGCCATATGGCTGTTAGCTAAGGCTGTAGAACAGGCATATTAATCTCTCTCTAAATGGTCTCGGTGCCTCTAGATGGGACAGAACACCACACCCAGGCGGTGTGTGTGTTACATAAGCAGAATATATCTAATACATATTCAGCCAGGAAAAAGCACCTACATTTGAACACAGTAAGCAGTGGAATTTGTTTGGGGGTTTTCTCAGAACTTTCCAAACAACTACCCTCACATGTGGCTCACACAGCACATTGTGGAGAGGAGAGCTAGCCCAAGACAATACAGCCCCAGAAGCACTTGCGTGGGGGACTAAACCATTGCATACAGGATGTTGGAATTGAAATATCTGCTCAGCCATAATGATAAGAATAGTTGCACTCTAGCAAGCAAACAACAAATAATTGCAAAGCCTGATGGGCTGCAAAGAAGCCAGCACTGACTGATTGCCCTTGTTTTGGTACACAACTCAGTGCAGCAAGTTATTGAACCAGAGCATCTAAAACAGCAACATCTGAAAAGTAGCAGGGGCTACCCAGAAGGCTAAAGGAGAGCCTGATTTTCCTGTCTACTGATGACCTACAATGGAAAGATAAGATTGTTTGTGCCCGTTCTGTTTTGTTGTTTTGCTTCATTCTGCAACAGAAAGATAACATAGAAGGAAGACATTTACGTTTTCACTTTTTTCTGCTTGGAATTTTATTATTAATTTTAGGTTACAGATATCATTAGTATCAAGTCTGGACTTCTCTGGTTATGCTGAAGATTTATGGGAGGTGTCAGAATCATGGGCTGTGAGCTTTCTCAGCAAGGCCAGAGAGGCTGAATCTTAACAGCTATTTTTTAGTCATGGCTTTCTTGGGCATTGATACTACATAGGAGTTTTAAATAGGCTGACCACCTCACTGTCACAGAGATTTCACTTTCTCAGTGCAGTGATGTAATAATCTGACCGGTTCTCTTTTCACACAAGAGACTGCCTATGTACCAGACTAGAATTTCAAATGTAAAAAAACAATGAAAAGTACATAGACTCTTTGGTGAAGAACTTTCCAGGCTTTCTTCAGATTTGTGAAGAAGCAAACAAGAGCCCAGGGCCTAGCTTTTCCCCTGTCCAGGTCATTTTAAGGGCTGTGAAATAAAAGGCTGAGTGTTGATAAGAGACTGATAAGAGATAAGGTTATTCCTGTGAATAGAGCAATTACTATTAGAGACTGCTGCAAACAAAAAAAATCCACTCATCTGTGCTGGATACCCCCAGCTGTCAATCCCTGCTGACCCCTGTCACCTTCAGTCAGGAGGCCCTGGGATGCAGGTAAGGTTCCTGCTCCCTTCCAGGAGCCAAAGGGCTGAGGGAAGTTACAGTTTATTAGACAATGTGGCACTAGAGGCAGATGTGGAAGTTGGAGTCCCAAGCAGCACCAACAGGCAGCACCCTGGTAAGGCTCCCAGCCTCTGAGGGTAGGTGGGCTTCCCCTCCAAATCACGTGGCATGGTCCTTGTGCATTTGGAAGAGCCATCGCACCTACCCACGTAACTTGTAAATAAACTTGGAAGGCTTAGATGTTTATTGGTAAATGTCAATTTCACCATACACACACAAACCTATGAACAAATATTTCTACGATAATAAAATAAATGTACAGAAAGTCAGAGTATGTGAAAATGCAACCTGAGATCTTAGTAGTCAAAATCCAGTGATTTAGACTGTGAATTAAGATTGTTACAATGAATGAATCGAAAAAACAGGTATAATTTGTTGGTTTAAGGATATACTTTGTATATTTTGACATATAATGTTGACAATTTGTGTTTTAATAGTTATAAAACTTTAACTTTTTTCAATATCAACATCTATCATCATTAAATATCGGGTGTCATTAATTCTCTGATTTATAATTTCCCACAGCTGTGCAAATTTAAATCTATGCAGATTAAAAAAATGCTTAAAACAGATATTATCCATCAAAGTTATTTAAAAAATCAAATTCTGCCAAGCCTACTTTAAAACATCACTGTTTCAGTAAGAGTGCTCAGAGGTGCCCTGTAGCTTACAGAAAAGTGCACAGAGTTGCAGGCGGGCAGACCATGAACCCTAGCCCTAGGTCTCCCACTGACTGGTGGTAACATTCCTGTGCACTTCACAATCCTTTTTACTAAGGTCTTGTACACCTACATAGGGCAAGTCACCCTTTCCCCCAAACAAGCATCATTCCTGAAGGTGTCACACTAGCACTGATGGGGACAGGGAGTGGATTGAACTACAGAGCCTTGGCTGAGAAGTCGCTAGCATGAATCCAGCCCAACTCAGTAAAGATGATTAGGGGGTATCAGTTCCAGGTTCTACATCACAACCTCCCCATCTTACTCTGCACTAAGGGCTTGTCCACACTTGACAAATGTGTTTGTTGGAGATCATGATAGCTAACACATTTTCAATCCTACTGCAGACAGGGCAAACTGTCATTTTAAGGTATTAGCTAGTTTGAAACTACAAGGGGCCAAGCCTACGCTTGGATTTTGAAACATGCCAGTGATCACCTTTTCAAAACACACTTTTTCCTCATGACAACAAGCCCTTGTTGGCAAACTCACTCAAGGCCAAGAACTCATGGTTCATAAAGACTGAACTGCCTGCCCCTCACAGAAGAAGCCTCCCAAAGCAGGGCTGAGCCTGATGGCAGGGCGGTGTGTATTCATTTAAATGTATACTGTGTAATAATAGAGTTATTGTTCAGGCTTTGGTGTCCTTGATGATGTTTTTTTTAAAATACACTAAAATAAATAGACCCATCTTTCCTTTCCAGGTAAGTTCTGACACACAGTGGCAACAGAAATGTGACTGCAGTGAGTCGACCCCCAGAATCCCACCCCAACCCTACCCAGTCCCCATTTTTTCATGAGCCTGAAGATAATGTGGGCTTTCCAGAGCACCATAAAGGCTGACAAACTTGGGCAGTGATGATGGGCTTCTGGTGGAAGAAGGGAGCAAGTCACAAAGGCCCAGGGCCCATTGCCCCCTCTTTCTTACACTGAAGGGCCTTCATACCAGGCTAGGGTTGCCAGGTGTCCGGTTTTCAACTGCTGACCAGGCCGTCAAAAGTCCAGTCGGCAGCCCAGCGGGGCTAAGGCAGGCTCCCTGCCTGATGTGGCTCTGCGCAGCTCCCGGAACCAATGGCATGTCTTCCCTCCAGCTCCTAGGCATAGGGTTAGTCAGGGGGTGCCACGTGCTGCCCCTGCCCCAAGCACCAGTTCTGCAGCTCCTGCGGACGGGGCAGCACACAGAGCCACCTGCCTGCACCTCCGCGTAGTAGCCATAGGGGGGACATGCCGCTGCTTCCGGGAGCAGCCTGAGGTAACGCTGCCCGGAGCCTGCACCCCTGACCGCCCCCACGCCCCAACCCCCTGCCCCAGCCCTGATCCCTCTCCTGCACTCCAAATCCCTCGGTCCAAGCCCAGAGCACTCTCCTGCACCCCAAACCCTTCATCCCCGGACCCACCCTAGAGTCCATACCCCTAGCCAGAGCCATCCCCTCTGCATCCTGCCCCGATCCCCCTCCCACCCTCTGAACCCCTCAGTTGCAGCCCAGAGCACCCTCCTGCATCCCAAATCCCACACCCTCAGCCGGAGCCCACACCCCCTCCTGTACCCCAATCCCCTGAGCCAGCTCTGAAAATGAGCGAGTGAGTGAGGGTGGGGAGAGCAAGCAACAGAGCGAGGGGGGATGGAGTGAGCGGGGGGCGGGGCCTCAGAGGAGGGGTGGGGCAAGGGTGTTTTGTGCTAGTAGAAAGTTGGCAACTCTTGACCAAGTGTCTCTGTGGGCCACAGCTACAGCAGTGAGGTACAAAGGGAAACATCTCTGTAAAGGCTTGTCTAGATGGGGGGATTGATCAGTATAGCTGTGACGTTAAGCCAGAAAGGGTTAAGCAACTTGCAAACTAAATGACCCAAATTCTACCTTCAAAGACATATTAGGAAAGTATATAAATGGCAATTAGGGTTATTCCTTATAAATAGCTAGCAAAGCCATGTTATATAGACTAGAGCAGTGGCTCTCAAACTGTGAGTCAGGACCCCAAAGTGGGTCGTGACCCCATGGGCTGGCTTAGACTTGCTGGGGCTCAGGGCTGAAGCCGAAACCCGAGTCCCACTGCCCAGGGCCAAAATCAAAGCCCAAGGGCTTCAGTCCTGGGCAGTGGGGCTCAGAATACAAGCCCCCTGCCTGGGGCTGAAGCCCTCAGGCTTTGACCCCTCCCATCCAACCGGTGGGGCTCAGGCTTTGGTGCCCCTCCCCCCACCCGGGGCAGTGGGGCTCAGTCTTCGGTCCCCGCTCCTGGGTCATGTAATAATTTTTGTTGTCAAAAGGGGACCACGGTGCAATGAAGTTTGAGAACCCCTGGACTAGAGCTTTGAAATGTAGACTCGTATTGTTAAAGAATTGGAAAAAGATAGTGATTGTACTAGTCTATGTTTACCTATATCTTGTTAGAGGTTAACAATGTAATCAGATGGTTCCTGTCTGTCACTATGTTCTATTGATTCAAAGATCAAAAGGGAATATTAATATGATGAACTGTGAATGTGGTAATATCATTGTCTTAATCTCTCTTGGAAGTACGTAATAACCCACCTGTAAATGGCAGGAGATGGGCAGTTGCCTTCTGCTAATCATAGAATCATGGACGATTAGGGTGGGAAGAGACCTCAGGAGGTCATCTAGTCCAATCCCCTGCTCAAAGCAGGACCAACACCAACTAAATCATCCCAGGTAGGGCTTTGTCAAGCCTGACCTTAAAAACCTCTAAGGAGGGAGATTCCACCACCTCCCTAGGTGCTCCCTCCATTCCAGTGCTTCACCACCCTCCTAGTGAAATAGTGTTTCCTAATATCCAACCTAGACCTCCCCCACTGCAACTTGAGACCATTACTCCTTGTTCTGCCATCTGCCACCACTGAGAACAGTCTAGCTCCATCCTCTTTGGAACCCCATTTCAGGTAGTTGAAGGCTGCTATCAAATCCCCCCTCACTCTTCTCTTCTGCAGACTAAACAAGCCCAGTTCCCTCAGCCTCCCGTAAGTCATGTGCCCCAGCCCCCTGATCATTTTCATTGCCCTCCGCTGGACTCTCTCCAATTTGTCAACATCCTTTCTGTAGTGGGGGCCCCAAAACTGGATGCAATACTGCAATTGTGGCCTCATCAGTGCCGAATAGAGGGGAATAATCACTTCCCTCGATCTGCTGGCAATACTCCTACTAATGCAGCCCAATATGCCATTAGCCTTCTTGGCATCGAGGGCTCACTGCTGACTCATATCAAGCTTCTCGTCTACTGTAATCCCCAGGTCCTTTTCTGCAGAACTGTCGCTTAGCCAGTCGGTCCTTTTGATTATCAAAATCATGTCATAACTAAGGTTTTCAATTGCAAAAGAGAAGAATTTGATAAATTAAGGGAACTAGTTAGTGAAATCAACTGGACTGAAGAGCTCAGGGACTTCAATGTGGAGGAGACTTACTTATTTCTCTCTCTCCTGAACAACACATACCTTCAACACTTGTCTTCCAGCTATTAGTGCTAGTCCACCATGTTTCTGTTATCCCTCTAATGTCCTGCACCAATAGTTGTAGTTCCTCCATTTTGTTGCTGAGGCTCCTTGCATTAGCTCAAAAACATCTCAATTGTCTTCTCTCTGACCTCACTCAATTTCTTAACAGGATTTGGCATAGTCCTTTTGCTGTCCATATGCCTATCTTCTGGAGTTCCTTTATCCATTAATATATTCCTATTTTTCTATTCCTGTATATTAAAACCATGTGTGGAGACTAAACAATTCTTTCCTGACTTCTAGCAATGGAACAATGGAAGAGGAAGAGACTTACTTTCTCTACCTTTGACTTAAAGAAATTCCATCTGGAATTTTAATCCGAAACAAGGGCATAAAATTTGTAGGGAAGGGCTCCAGATCTAGCTGAATGAATAAACGCTTCAGAAAGGAGATCAGGAGTAAGCAGAGGGCTTACAAAGAATGGAAGGAGGGACTGATCAGCAAAGAAAGCTCTGTTTTGGATGTCAAAGAGTGTAGGGATAAAGAGAGCTGCTGGAAGTGAAGCTGAATTAGAAGGAAAATAAAATAAATAGTAAAAGGTTCTTTAACTATATAAAATAAATGGAATAGGAAAAGAAGTGGGGCCGCTATGCAGTGAGGATGGGGTAGAAAGTAAGGATAATTGAGGTACAGCTCCAAAACTAAATGAATAATTTTCCACAGTTGTCAATAATAATGGTGAAGTAGAACATGGATAGAGCCCTGTGCAGATTCACAATTTATATTCATGGATATAAAGCGGATATCTGCGGATTTGTAGGGCTCTAGTGACAACGAGCAAGACCAGCAGGGCCATGCCCAGCAACTGGGCCAGGAACTGCAGCGGCGAAAGCAGCAGCATGTTGGGCCGTCGTTCACAGGAGCCCAGCCCGGGCAGCTCCTCTGACGTGGCTGTATTGCCTCAAGCCTGCCCACTGGGGTGGGCACCAGTTCCCCAGCAGCTGTCCCTGCTCACACTAGTGTGTGCAAGCAGCTTGCATACTCTTGGACAGGAGCATGCATCTGCGCAGGGCTCTAAACATAGGGGCAAAGGCAGGATGGCTGATGGGAATGAGTATATAGAAATGGAAACTACCAAGTCCATGGTGGAAGGAAAAAATAGAGTTTAATGCAGGAGTTCTCAAACTGGGGATCTGGACCCCTCAGGGGATCACAAGGTATTTACTTGGGGGGGTCACGAGCTGTCAGCCTCCACCCCAAACCCTGCTTCGCCTCCAGCATTCATAATGGTGTTAAATACATTAAAAAGTGTTTTTAATTTATAACGGGGGGAGCACTCAGAGGCTTTCTGTGTGAAAGAGGTCATCAGTACAAAAGTTTGAGAACCATCAGTTTAATGCATTCAAGTTGGAGGGATCTCCAGACTAGAATACAGAAAGAAGTGACACATGAAAGTGCAAGTCCAGTGGCAAGGATTTGTAATAAATGATCAAATCAGGGGTAGTACCATATGATTGGAGAATTGCAAATGTTGTACACCTACATTTAAGAAAGAGGAGAAAAAAGTAATCCAGAAAACTACAGGCTCTGATCTAAATAGTATGCAAGGCTTTAGAACAAATTCTGAAGGAAAAAAAGAATTAGACACGGAGGTAAATGGAAAATGGAATAAAATACAACATGGGTTTACCAAAAGTAGATCACGCCAGACTAACTTGCTGTCTTTCTTTGATAAGATACCTGATTTCTTAGCCAAGGGAAATGCAGTGAATCTGATCTATCGAGACTTCAGTAAAACATTTGATATAGTACAATATGGGAAATTATTAATTAAGATGGAGAATATGGGGCTTAGTACAAGCATTGTAAGGTGGGTAAGGAACTGGCTAAAGGGAAGAACTATCAAGGTACAGCGAAATTTCTAATGGAGGTCCTCAGGGAGTTAGGACAGATCTTATTGGTCCTGCTTTGAGCAGGGGGTTGGGCTAAATGGCCTCCTGAGGTCCCTTCCAACCCTGAGATTCTATGATTCTATGATTATTTAATCGTTTAATTAATGACCTTGGCACAAAAAGAGGACGTGAGCTAATGAAATTTGCTGGTGACACAAAGTTGGGAGGCATCATCAGTACAGAGGAGGATCGAAATATTGTACAGGAAGAATTGGATGACTTAAAGGACTGGAGCAATAGAAATGGGATGAAATTCAATAGTACAAAGTGCAAGGTTATGCATCTAGGGACTAATAACAAGAATTTCTGCTGTAAGCTGTGGCCTCATCAGTTGGATCTGACAGAGGAGGAGAGAGACCTGGGTGTATTAGTTGATCCCAGGATGACTATGAGCCATAAATGTGATGCAGCCATGAAAAGGCAAATGCTATCCCAGGATGTATCAGGTGAGGCATTTCCAGTAGACACAAAGAAGTATTAATGCCATTGTAGAAAGCCCAGGTAAGATCTCATTTGGAATACTGAGTGCAATTCTGATCACCCATGTTCAAGAAAGATGAATTTAAAGTGGAACAGGTGCAAAGAAGAGCTACGAGGACGATCAGGGAAATGGAAGGCCTCTTTTATGAGAGAAGACTGGATGAGCTTGGCTTGTTTAGTCTAGCAGCAGGTTCTCAAACTGGGGGTTGGGACCCCTCAGGGAGTTGCAGTTTGAAAACCACTGCTCTAGTGGAACCGAGACTACTTAGAGATGAATGAGTCGGCTTTTAGCTCATTCAGTAGAGGGCCATGCATTTAGGTCCAGAGGTCCCAGGTTCAGCCCGACCACAGGTTCTCCTCATTAGGAAAGAGAGACAGATCACCATGGAGGGACTAGAGCTTGTACCATGCTAAAGGTTTACTCTCTCTGATGAAGGGAATAAGGAGCAAGAATGATAGGCTTACTGACGACAGTTCCTGGTTTGCAATAGCACATACAGGTACAAAGAATACTGTAGGAATCAGATTATTCCAAGTTTCTGGACATGGAATACACAATGCTCTGGGCTCAACCATGCAAGCAGGGGCATGGGCCCCTGGATCAGTGGGAGCACAGAACTCCTCCAGGGCCAGGGCACGGAGAGCAAGCTGCCCCAGGCCAGGATGAGAGATGACAGCTCCTGGGGCTATGGGGGAGGAGATCCAGCTAGGGTGACAAGACAGCAAGTATGAAAAATTGGGACGGGGGTGAGCGGTAATAGGCACAGGCACAAACTTTTGTCAGCACCAGTGGGTGCTCGCATGCCCAGACCCCCGCCCCAACTCCGCCCCTCCCAGCCCCATTGGATCCCTCCCCAAATCCCAGCCCCAGCCCCACCTCCTTCCCCAAGCACGCTGCGTTCCTCCTCCTGCCCCCTCCCTCCCAGACTTGCCGCACAAAACAGCTGTTTCGCGGCACAAGCGCTGGGAGGGAGGGGGGAAAATCAGGACCCAGTGGCACGCTCAGGGGAGGAGGTGGAGCAGAGCGAAGGCGAGCTGGGGCTGGGGGGGAGCTGCAGAGCACCCACCAATTTTTCCCCATGAGAAAGCCCATGGAGTCGGCGCCTGTGGTAATAGAAGCCTATATAAGAAAAAGACCCAAAAATCGGGACTGTCCCTGTAAAATCGGGACATCTGGTCACCCTAGATCCAGCTCCTCCAGCTGCTGGGGGACAGTGAGCTCCACTGGCTGGAGGAGGGCAGGAGAGCCAGCTCCACCAGTCCCAGTGCTGCGGTGGGGAGAACCAGGTCCTCTGGGGACACGGTGGGGAGAGCCAACTCCTCCGGCTGCGGGGAGGGAAGAGCCAGCTCCTCCAGCTGTGCGGGACACAGAAAGTCCCCCTCCAAAACTGGCCAAATTTTTATTCCTGTGCACACCCCTGTATGTAACTGTTTTCTTACTGTAAGTCATACTGGCTGTTTACAGAAGATGAGGCAGAATCCAGCGCTAAACTGAAGATTTGTTTTATACTGAAACTGGGGTACAAGACCTTCCCTATATGGGAGGATTAGTCATTGCTCCCACCACCCCTCCTGTGATCAATGGGACAGTCTGTTCCGTGTGTTGTGCCTCAGTGGGCAGCATGGCTGGGCTGGGTCCACAACACCCAGACTGGGGTGGCTGGTGTCTACAGGGTCGCTGAATCCACAGGAGCCAGATAAATACACAGCCTCATGGTGATGCTAGGGACAGTTCCCCCTAGGAAGCACCACTTCTGGCACCCTTTGGGAGCTCCACACCCAGTCCCATGCTCCCTGTTATCTCAGCACCCCACACACGCCCCCCCCCGCACCCATCCCCATATTCCCCTGTTATCGCAGCACCCGACACACTGCCCCCTGCACCCAGCCCCACATTCCCCATTACCTCAGCACCCCACACACACTCCCCCCAAACCCAGCCCCACATTCCCCCCCACACACCACCAGCCCCACGTTACCTCAGCACCACCCTCGCTCCCCCCACACCCAGCCCCACATTCCCCCATTACCTCAGCACCCCACACATGCTCCCCCCCACACCCAGCCCCATGCTCCCCCGTTACTACAACACCCCTGCATACACCACAGGGTGATTACAGTTTTGTGAGGCCCTGGGCCAGAGCGAGTGGGGGCCCTCCCCAGCCCTTCTGCCTGCAGTCCCGCCCCGTACTCCTGCCAGGGAAATGGGGTTGAGGCACAGAGGCATGCCCCGTCCCACCCCCCCACCCAGCGCTCCTGCCAGGGAAATAGGGTTGAGGCACGGAGGCATGCCCCATCCCACCCAGCGCTCCTGCCAGGGAGCTGGTTCAGGGCGTAGGGCGCCCATTTTTCCAGGACCCCCCAATTGGCCAGGGCCCCAGGGCATAGGCCCTATTAGCCCACTGGCTAATCCACCACTGCTACTCACTCCTCCCCGCACCCAGCCCCATGTTCCCACGTTACCTCAGCACCCCCCACGCTCCCCGCCCCTGCACCGAATTTACCTCAGCACCCCCCCAGAGGCTCCTCCTGCACCCAGCCCCATACCCCCCTCTGTTACCGCAGCATCCCCCACATGCTCTCTCCCCTGCACCCTGCTTCATGCCCCCCCAGTTACCTCAGCACCCCCCACGCTCCGTGCACTCAGCGCAGAACTCTCCCTCCTATTGCCTCCCCCACCCCACGCTCTGCCCGCCCCATTGCCCGGTCTGAATTCACTCCCGATCGCCAGCCCCAGCCGCCCCACACCCGGCTCTGAGATCGCCCCACGCCCAGCCCAGGCTCTTACCCAGAGAGGCGGTCAGGCTGAGGAGCACCATGGCCAGCAGGGGCCGGGCGGTTCGGGGGGCCCCACTCCCCATCCTCCTGCCGCCCCGCTGGAAGCCCCAGGAGGCCGGTGGGGCCAGAGCCGCGGCGGCCGGGCGCAGCGAACCGCCCTGGGCCCGGCACTCGCTCCTCCTGGGCCGGCTTGACCCAGCCCCTGCGGCAGGGCGGCGGGAGCCGGGTCCGGCGCGGGCGGTGCCCGAGCCCGGTCCCGAGTCAGACCCCGAACAAAGCGAGCTGTCGCTGTCAGTGCGTGTGTGCCCAGTGTGTCTCCCACAGTGCGTGTGTGTGTGCCCAGTGTGCGTGTGGGTGGGTGTGCCCAGTGTGTCTCCCACAGTGCGTGTGTGCCCAGTGTGTCTCCCACAGTGCGTGCGTGTGTGCCCAGTGTGCGTGTGGGTGGGTGTACCCAGTGTGTCTCCCACAGTGCGTGTGTGCCCAGTGTGTCTCCCACAGTGCGTGTGTGTGTGCCCAGTGTGCGTGTGGGTGGGTGTGCCCAGTGTGTCTCCCACAGTGTGTGTGTGTGTGCCCAGTGTGCGTGTGGGTGGGTGTGCCCAGTGTGTCTCCCACAGTGCGTGTGTGTGTGCCCAGTGTGCGTGTGGGTGGGTGTGCCCAGTGTGTCTCCCACAGTGCGTGTGTGTGTACCCAGTGTGCGTGAGGGTGGGTGTGCCCAGTGTGTCTCCCACAGTGCGTGTGTATGTGCCCAGTGTGCGTGTGGGTGGGTGTGCCCAGTGTGTCTCCCACAGTGCGTGTGTGTGTGCCCAGTGTGCGTGTGGGTGGGTGTGCCCAGTGTGCGTGTGGGTGGGTGTGCCCAGTGTGTCTCCCACAGTGTGTGTGTGCCCAGTGTGCGTGTGGGTGGGTGTGCCCAGTGTGTCTCCCACAGTGCGTGTGTGTGTGCCCAGTGTGCGTGTGGGTGGGTGTGCCCAGTGTGTCTCCCACAGTGCGTGTGTGCCCAGTGTGCGTGTGGGTGGGTGTGCCCAGTGTGTCTCCCACAGTGCGTGTGTGCCCAGTGTGTCTCCCACAGTGCGTGTGTGTGTGCCCAGTGTGCGTGTGGGTGGGTGTGCCCAGTGTGTCTCCCAGTGCGTGTGTGTGTGCCCAGTGTGCGTGTGGGTGGGTGTGCCCAGTGTGTCTCCCACAGTGCGTGTGTGCCCAGTGTGTCTCCCACAGTGCGTGCGTGTGTGCCCAGTGTGCGTGTGGGTGGGTGTACCCAGTGTGTCTCCCACAGTGCGTGTGTGCCCAGTGTGTCTCCCACAGTGCGTGTGTGTGTGCCCAGTGTGCGTGTGGGTGGGTGTGCCCAGTGTGTCTCCCACAGTGCGTGTGTGTGTGCCCAGTGTGCGTGTGGGTGGGTGTGCCCAGTGTGTCTCCCACAGTGCGTGTGTGTGTGCCCAGTGTGCGTGTGGGTGGGTGTGCCCAGTGTGTCTCCCCAGTGCGTGTGTGTGTGCCCAGTGTGCGTGTGGGTGGGTGTGCCCAGTGTGTCTCCCACAGTGCGTGTGTGTGTGCCCAGTGTGCGTGTGGGTGGGTGTGCCCAGTGTGTCTCCCACAGTGCGTGTGTGTGTGCCCAGTGTGCGTGTGGCTGGGTGTGCCCAGTGTGCGTGTGGGTGGGTGTGCCCAGTGTGTCTCCCACAGTGTGTGTGTGCCCAGTGTGCGTGTGGGTGGGTGTGCCCAGTGTGTCTCCCACAGTGCATGTGTGTGTGCCCAGTGTGCGTGTGGGTGGGTGTGCCCAGTGTGTCTCCCACAGTGCGTGTGTGCCCAGTGTGCGTGTGGGTGGGTGTGCCCAGTGTGTCTCCCACAGTGCGTGTGTGCCCAGTGTGTCTCCCACAGTGCGTGTGTGTGTGCCCAGGGTGCGTGTGGGTGGGTGTGCCCAGTGTGTCTCCCACAGTGTGTGTGTGCCCAGTGTGCGTGTGGGTGGGTGTGCCCAGTGTGTCTCCCACAGTGCGTGTGTGTGTGCCCAGTGTGCGTGTGGGTGGGTGTGCCCAGTGTGTCTCCCACAGTGCGTGTGTGTGTGCCCAGTGTGCGTGTGGGTGGGTGTGCCCAGTGTGTCTCCCACAGTGCGTGTGTGTGTACCCAGTGTGCGTGTGGGTGGGTGTGCCCAGTGTGTCTCCCACAGTGCGTGTGTGTGTGCCCAGTGTGCGTGTGGGTGGGTGTGCCCAGTGTGTCTCCCACAGTGCGTGTGTGTGTGCCCAGTGTGCGTGTTGGTGGGTGTGCCCAGTGTGCGTGTGGGTGGGTGTGCCCAGTGTGTCTCCCACAGTGCGTGTGTGCCCAGTGTGCGTGTGGGTGGGTGTGCCAGGTGTCTCCCACAGTGCGTGGTGTGTGCCCAGTGTGCGTGTGGGTGGGTGTGCCAGGTGTCTCCACAGTGCGTGTGTGCCAGTGTGCGGGGGGGTGGTGTGCCCAGTGTGTCTCCCACAGGGTGTGTGCCCAGTGGTACACAGTGCGTGTGTGGGCCCAGGTGTGCGTGGGGGGTGTGCCCAGTGTGTCTCCACAGTGCGTGTGTGTGTGCCAGTGTGCGTGTGGGTGGTGTGCCCAGTGTGCTCCCACAGTGCGTGTGTGCCCAGTGTGTCCCCACAGTGCGTGCGTGTGTGCCAGTGTGCGTGTGGGTGGGTGGTACCAGTGTGTCTCCACAGTGAGTGGTGTGCCAGTGTGTCTCCCCAGTGCGGTGTGTGTGCCCAGTGTGCGTGTGGGTGGGTGTGCCCAGTGTGTCTCCCACAGTGCGTGTGTGTGTGCCCAGTGTGCGTGTGGGTGGGTGTGCCCAGTGTGTCTCCATCAGTGCGTGTGTGTGTGCCCAGTGTGCGTGTGGGTGGGTGTGCCCAGTGTGTCTCCCACAGTGCGTGTGTGTGTGCCCAGTGTGCGTGTGGGTGGGTGTGCCCAGTGTGTCTCCCACAGTGCGTGTGTGTGTGCCCAGTGTGCGTGTGGGTGGGTGTGCCCAGTGTGTCTCCCACAGTGCGTGTGTGTGTGCCCAGTGTGCGTGTGGGTGGGTGTGCTCAGTGTGCGTGTGGGTGGGTGTGCCCAGTGTGTCTCCCACAGTGTGTGTGTGCCCAGTGTGCGTGTGGGTGGGTGTGCCCAGTGTGTCTCCCACAGTGCGTGTGTGTGTGCCCAGTGTGCGTGTGGGTGGGTGTGCCCAGTGTGTCTCCCACAGTGCGTGTGTGCCCAGTGTGCGTGTGGGTGGGTGTGCCCAGTGTGTCTCCCACAGTGCGTGTGTGCCCAGTGTGTCTCCCACAGTGCGTGTGTGTGTGCCCAGGGTGCGTGTGGGTGGGTGTGCCCAGTGTGTCTCCCACAGTGTGTGTGTGCCCAGTGTGCGTGTGGGTGGGTGTGCCCAGTGTGTCTCCCACAGTGCGTGTGTGTGTGCCCAGTGTGCGTGTGGGTGGGTGTGCCCAGTGTGTCTCCCACAGTGCATGTGTGCCCAGTGTGCGTGTGGGTGGGTGTGCCCAGTGTGTCTCCCACAGTGCGTGTGTGCCCAGTGTGTCTCCCACAGTGCGTGTGTGTGTGCCCAGTGTGCGTGTGGGTGGGTGTGCCCAGTGTGTCTCCCACAGTGCGTGTGTGTGTGCCCAGTGTGCGTGTGGGTGGGTGTGCCCAGTGTGTCTCCCACAGTGCGTGTGTGTGTGCCCAGTGTGCATGTGGGTGTGCGTGTGTGCCCAGTGTGCGTGAGCGGGTGGGTATGCCCAGTGTGTCTCCCACAGTGCGTGTGTGCCCAGTGTGCGTGAGCGGGTGGGTGTGCCCAGTGTGTCTCCCACAGTGCGTGTGTGCCCAGTGTGCGTGAGCGGGTGGGTGTGCCCAGTGTGTCTCCCACAGTGCGTGTGTGTGTGCCCAGTGTGCGTGTGGGTGTGTGCCCAGTGTGCGTGAGCGGGTGGGTGTGCCCAGTGTGTCTCCCACAGTGCGTGTGTGCCCAGTGTGCGTGAGCGGGTGTGTGTGCCCAGTGTGTCTCCCACAGTGCGTGTGTGTGCCCAGTGTGCGTGAGCGGGTGTGTGTGCCCAGTGTGTCTCCCACAGTGCGTGTGTGCCCAGTGTGCGTGTGGGTGGGTGTGCCCAGAGTGTCTCCCACAGTGCGTGTGTGCCCAGTGTGCGTGAGCGGGTGTGTGTGCCCAGTGTGTCTCCCACAGTGCGTGTGTGTGTGCCCAGTGTGCGTGTGGGTGGGTGTGCCCAGTGTGTCTCCCACAGTGCGTGTGTGCCCAGTGTGTCTCCCACAGTGCGTGTGTGTGTGCCCAGTGTGCGTGTGGGTGGGTGTGCCCAGTGTGTCTCCCACAGTGCGTGTGTGTGTGCCCAGTGTGCGTGTGGGTGGGTGTGCCCAGTGTGCGTGTGGGTGGGTGTGCCCAGTGTGTCTCCCACAGTGTGTGTGTGCCCAGTGTGCGTGTGGGTGGGTGTGCCCAGTGTGTCTCCCACAGTGCGTGTGTGTGTGCCCAGTGTGCGTGTGGGTGGGTGTGCCCAGTGTGTCTCCCACAGTGCGTGTGTGCCGAGTGTGCGTGTGGGAGGGTGTGCCCAGTGTGTCTCCCACAGTGCGTGTGTGCCCAGTGTGTCTCCCACAGTGCGTGTGTGTGTGCCCAGTGTGCATGTGGGTGGGTGTGCCCAGTGTGTCTCCCACAGTGTGTGTGTGCCCAGTGTGCGTGTGGGTGGGTGTGCCCAGTGTGTCTCCCACAGTGCGTGTGTGTGTGCCCAGTGTGCGTGTGGGTGGGTTTGCCCAGTGTGTCTCTCACAGTGCGTGTGTGCCCAGTGTGCGTGTGGGTGGGTGTGCCCAGTGTGTCTCCCACAGTGCGTGTGTGCCCAGTGTGTCTCCCACAGTGCGTGTGTGTGTGCCCAGTGTGCGTGTGGGTGGGTGTGCCCAGTGTGTCTCCCACAGTGCGTGTGTGTGTGCCCAGTGTGCGTGTGGGTGGGTGTGCCCAGTGTGTCTCCCACAGTGCGTGTGTGTGTGCCCAGTGTGCGTGAGCGGGTGTGTGTGCCCAGTGTGTCTCCCACAGTGCGTGTGTGCCCAGTGTGCGTGTGGGTGGGTGTGCCCAGAGTGTCTCCCACAGTGCGTGTGTGCCCAGTGAGCGTGAGCGGGTGTGTGTGCCCAGTGTGTCTCCCACAGTGCGTGTGTGTGTGCCCAGTGTGCGTGTGGGTGTGCGTGTGTGCCCAGTGTGCGTGAGCGGGTGGGTGTGCCCAGTGTGTCTCCCACAGTGCGTGTGTGTGTGCCCAGTGTGCGTGTGGGTGGGTGTGCCCAGTGTGTCTCCCACAGTGTGTGTGTGCCCAGTGTGCGTGTGGGTGGGTGTGCCCAGTGTGTCTCCCACAGTGCGTGTGTGTGTGCCCAGTGTGCGTGTGGGTGGGTGTGCCCAGTGTGTCTCCCACAGTGCGTGTGTGCCCAGTGTGCGTGTGGGTGGGTGTGCCCAGTGTGTCTCCCACAGTGCGTGTGTGCCCAGTGTGTCTCCCACAGTGCGTGTGTGTGTGCCCAGTGTGCGTGTGGGTGGGTGTGCCCAGTGTGTCTCCCACAGTGCGTGTGTGTGTGCCCAGTGTGCGTGTGGGTGGGTGTGCCCAGTGTGTCTCCCACAGTGCGTGTGTGTGTGCCCAGTGTGCGTGTGGGTGTGCGTGTGTGCCCAGTGTGCGTGAGCGGGTGGGTATGCCCAGTGTGTCTCCCACAGTGCGTGTGTGCCCAGTGTGCGTGAGCGGGTGGGTGTGCCCAGTGTGTCTCCCACAGGGCGTGTGTGCCCAGTGTGCGTGAGCGGGTGGGTGTGCCCAGTGTGTCTCCCACAGTGCGTGTGTGTCCAGTGTGCGTGAGCGGGTGTGTGTGCCCAGTGTGTCTCCCACAGTGCGTGTGTGTGTGCCCAGTGTGCGTGAGCGGGTGTGTGTGCCCAGTGTGTCTCCCACAGTGCGTGTGTGCCCAGTGTGCGTGTGGGTGGGTGTGCCCAGAGTGTCTCCCACAGTGCGTGTGTGCCCAGTGTGCGTGAGCGGGTGTGTGTGCCCAGTGTGTCTCCCACAGTGCGTGTGTGTGTGCCCAGTGTGCATGTGGGTGTGCGCGTGTGCCCAGTGTGCGTGAGTGGGTGGGTGTGCCCAGTGTGTCTCCCACAGTGCGTGTGTGTGTGCCCAGTGTGCGTGTGGCTGGGTGTGCCCAGTGTGTCTCCCAAAGTGCGTGTGTGTGTGCCCAGTGTGCGTGTGGGTGTGCGTGTGTGCCCAGTGTGCGTGAGCGGGTGGGTATGCCCAGTGTGTCTCCCACAGTGCGTGTGTGCCCAGTGTGCGTGAGCGGGTGGGTGTGCCCAGTGTGTCTCCCACAGTGCGTGTGTGTGTGCCCAGTGTGCGTGTGGGTGTGTGCCCAGTGTGCGTGAGCGGGTGGGTGTGCCCAGTGTGTCTCCCACAGTGCGTGTGTGTGTGCCCAGTGTGCGTGTGGGTGTGCGTGTGTGCCCAGTGTGCGTGAGCGGGTGGGTGTGCCCAGTGTGTCTCCCACAGTGCGTGTGTGTGTGCCCAGTGTGCGTGTGGCTGGGTGTGCCCAGTGTGTCTCCCACAGTGCGTGTGTGTGTGCCCAGTGTGCATGTGGGTGTGCGTGTGTGCCCAGTGTGCGTGAGCGGGTGGGTATGCCCAGTGTGTCTCCCACAGTGCGTGTGTGCCCAGTGTGCGTGAGCGGGTGGGTGTGCCCAGTGTGTCTCCCACAGTGCGTGTGTGTGTGCCCAGTGTGCGTGTGGGTGGGTGTGCCCAGTGTGTCTCCCACAGTGCGTGTGTGTGTGCCCAGTGTGCGTGTGGATGGGTGTGCCCAGTGTGTCTCCCACAGTGCGTGTGTGTGTGCCCAGTGTGCGTGTGGGTGGGTGTGCCCAGTGTGCGTGTGGGTGGGTGTGCCCAGTGTGTCTCCCACAGTGTGTGTGTGCCCAGTGTGCGTGTGGGTGGGTGTGCCCAGTGTGTCTCCCACAGTGCGTGTGTGTGTGCCCAGTGTGCGTGTGGGTGGGTGTGCCCAGTGTGTCTCCCACAGTGCGTGTGTGCCCAGTGTGCGTGTGGGTGGGTGTGCCCAGTGTGTCTCCCACAGTGCGTGTGTGCCCAGTGTGTCTCCCACAGTGCGTGTGTGTGTGCCCAGTGTGCGTGTGGGTGGGTGTGCCCAGTGTGTCTCCCACAGTGTGTGTGTGCCCAGTGTGCGTGTGGGTGGGTGTGCCCAGTGTGTCTCCCACAGTGCGTGTGTGTGTGCCCAGTGTGCGTGTGGGTGGGTGTGCCCAGTGTGTCTCCCACAGTGCGTGTGTGCCCAGTGTGCGTGTGGGTGGGTGTGCCCAGTGTGTCTCCCACAGTGCGTGTGTGCCCAGTGTGTCTCCCACAGTGCGTGTGTGTGTGCCCAGTGTGCGTGTGGGTGGGTGTGCCCAGTGTGTCTCCCACAGTGCGTGTGTGTGTGCCCAGTGTGCGTGTGGGTGGGTGTGCCCAGTGTGTCTCCCACAGTGCGTGTGGGTGTGCCCAGTGTGCGTGTGGGTGTGCGTGTGTGCCCAGTGTGCGTGAGCGGGTGGGTATGCCCAGTGTGTCTCCCACAGTGCGTGTGTGCCCAGTGTGCGTGAGCGGGTGGGTGTGCCCAGTGTGTCTCCCACAGTGCGTGTGTGCCCAGTGTGCGTGAGCGGGTGGGTGTGCCCAGTGTGTCTCCCACAGTGCGTGTGTGTGTGCCCAGTGTGCGTGTGGGTGTGTGCCCAGTGTGCGTGAGCGGGTGGGTGTGCCCAGTGTGTCTCCCACAGTGCGTGTGTGCCCAGTGTGCGTGAGCGGGTGTGTGTGCCCAGTGTGTCTCCCACAGTGCGTGTGTGTGTGCCCAGTGTGCGTGAGCGGGTGTGTGTGCCCAGTGTGTCTCCCACAGTGCGTGTGTGCCCAGTGTGCGTGTGGGTGGGTGTGCCCAGAGTGTCTCCCACAGTGCGTGTGTGCCCAGTGTGCGTGAGCGGGTGTGTGTGCCCAGTGTGTCTCCCACAGTGCGTGTGTGTGTGCCCAGTGTGCGTGTGGGTGGGTGTGCCCAGTGTGTCTCCCACAGTGCGTGTGTGCCCAGTGTGTCTCCCACAGTGCGTGTGTGTGTGCCCAGTGTGCGTGTGGGTGGGTGTGCCCAGTGTGTCTCCCACAGTGCGTGTGTGTGTGCCCAGTGTGCGTGTGGGTGGGTGTGCCCAGTGTGTCTCCCACAGTGCGTGTGTGTGTGCCCAGTGTGCGTGTGGTTGGGTGTGCCCAGTGTGCGTGTGGGTGGGTGTGCCCAGTGTTTCTCCCACAGTGTGTGTGTGCCCAGTGTGCGTGTGGGTGGGTGTGCCCAGTGTGTCTCCCACAGTGCGTGTGTGTGTGCCCAGTGTGCGTGTGGGTGGGTGTGCCCAGTGTGTCTCCCACAGTGCGTGTGTGCCCAGTGTGCGTGTGGGAGGGTGTGCCCAGTGTGTGTCCCACATTGCGTGTGTGCCCAGTGTGTCTCCCACAGTGCGTGTGTGTGTGCCCAGTGTGCGTGTGGGTGGGTGTGCCCAGTGTGTCTCCCACAGTGTGTGTGTGCCCAGTGTGCGTGTGGGTGGGTGTGCCCAGTGTGTCTCCCACAGTGCGTGTGTGTGTGCCCAGTGTGCGTGTGGGTGGGTGTGCCCAGTGTGTCTCCCACAGTGCGTGTGTGCCCAGTGTGCGTGTGGGTGGGTGTGCCCAGTGTGTCTCCCACAGTGCGTGTGTGCCCAGTGTGTCTCCCACAGTGCGTGTGTGTGTGCCCAGTGTGCGTGTGGGTGGGTGTGCCCAGTGTGTCTCCCACAGTGCGTGTGTGTGTGCCCAGTGTGCGTGTGGGTGGGTGTGCCCAGTGTGTCTCCCACAGTGCGTGTGTGTGTGCCCAGTGTGCGTGTGGGTGTGCGTGTGTGCCCAGTGTGCATGAGCGGGTGGGTATGCCCAGTGTGTCTCCCACAGTGCGTGTGTGCCCAGTGTGCGTGAGCGGGTGGGTGTGCCCAGTGTGTCTCCCACAGTGCGTGTGTGCCCAGTGTGCGTGAGCGGGTGGGTGTGCCCAGTGTGTCTCCCACAGTGCGTGTGTGTGTGCCCAGTGTGCGTGTGGGTGTGTGCCCAGTGTGCGTGAGCGGGTGGGTGTGCCCAGTGTGTCTCCCACAGTGCGTGTGTGCCCAGTGTGCGTGAGCGGGTGTGTGTGCCCAGTGTGTCTCCCACAGTGCGTGTGTGTGTGCCCAGTGTGCGTGTGGGTGGGTGTGCCCAGTGTGTCTCCCACAGTGCGTGTGTGCCCAGTGTGCGTGTGGGTGGGTGTGCCCAGAGTGTCTCCCACAGTGCGTGTGTGCCCAGTGTGCGTGAGCGGGTGTGTGTGCCCAGTGTGTCTCCCACAGTGCGTGTGTGTGTGCCCAGTGTGCTTGTGGGTGTGCGTGTGTGCCCAGTGTGCGTGAGCGGGTGGGTGTGCCCAGTGTGTCTCCCACAGTGCGTGTGTGTGTGCCCAGTGTGCGTGTGGGTGGGTGTGCCCAGTGTGTCTCCCACAGTGTGTGTGTGCCCAGTGTGCGTGTGGGTGGGTGTGCCCAGTGTGTCTCCCACAGTGCGTGTGTGTGTGCCCAGTGTGCGTGTGGGTGGGTGTGCCCAGTGTGTCTCCCACAGTGCGTGTGTGCCCAGTGTGCGTGTGGGTGGGTGTGCCCAGTGTGTCTCCCACAGTGCGTGTGTGCCCAGTGTGTCTCCCACAGTGCGTGTGTGTGTGCCCAGTGTGCGTGTGGGTGGGTGTGCCCAGTGTGTCTCCCACAGTGTGTGTGTGTGTGCCCAGTGTGCGTGTGGGTGGGTGTGCCCAGTGTGTCTCCCACAGTGCGTGTGTGTGTGCCCAGTGTGCGTGTGGGTGTGCGTGTGTGCCCAGTGTGCGTGAGCGGGTGGGTATGCCCAGTGTGTCTCCCACAGTGCGTGTGTGCCCAGTGTGCGTGAGCGGGTGGGTGTGCCCAGTGTGTCTCCCACAGTGCGTGTGTGCCCAGTGTGCGTGAGCGGGTGGGTGTGCCCAGTGTGTCTCCCACAGTGCGTGTGTGTGTGCCCAGTGTGCGTGTGGGTGTGTGCCCAGTGTGCGTGAGCGGGTGGGTGTGCCCAGTGTGTCTCCCACAGTGCGTGTGTGCCCAGTGTGCGTGAGCGGGTGTGTGTGCCCAGTGTGTCTCCCACAGTGCGTGTGTGTGTGCCCAGTGTGCGTGAGCGGGTGTGTGTGCCCAGTGTGTCTCCCACAGTGCGTGTGTGCCCAGTGTGCGTGTGGGTGGGTGTGCCCAGAGTGTCTCCCACAGTGCGTGTGTGCCCAGTGTGCGTGAGCGGGTGTGTGTGCCCAGTGTGTCTCCCACAGTGCGTGTGTGTGTGCCCATTGTGCGTGTGGGTGTGCGTGTGTGCCCAGTGTGCGTGAGCGGGTGGGTGTGCCCAGTGTGTCTCCCACAGTGCGTGTGTGTGTGCCCAGTGTGCGTGTGGCTGGGTGTGCCCAGTGTGTCTCCCACAGTGCGTGTGTGTGTGCCCAGTGTGCGTGTGGGTGTGCGTGTGTGCCCAGTGTGCGTGAGCGGGTGGGTATGCCCAGTGTGTCACCCACAGTGCGTGTGTGCCCAGTGTGCGTGAGCGGGTGGGTGTGCCCAGTGTGTCTCCCACAGTGCGTGTGTGTGTGCCCAGTGTGCGTGTGGGTGTGTGCCCAGTGTGCGTGAGCGGGTGGGTGTGCCCAGTGTGTCTCCCACAGTGCGTGTGTGTGTGCCCAGTGTGCGTGTGGGTGTGCGTGTGTGCCCAGTGTGCGTGAGCGGGTGGGTGTGCCCAGTGTGTCTCCCACAGTGCGTGTGTGTGTGCCCAGTGTGCGTGTGGCTGGGTGTGCCCAGTGTGTCTCCCACAGTGCGTGTGTGTGTGCCCAGTGTGCGTGTGGGTGTGCGTGTGTGCCCAGTGTGCGTGAGCGGGTGGGTATGCCCAGTGTGTCTCCCACAGTGCGTGTGTGCCCAGTGTGCGTGAGCGGGTGGGTGTGCCCAGTGTGTCTCCCACAGTGCGTGTGTGTGTGCCCAGTGTGCGTGTGGGTGTGTGCCCAGTGTGCGTGAGCGGGTGGGTGTGCCCAGTGTGTCTCCCACAGTGCGTGTGTGCCCAGTGTGCGTGAGCGGGTGTGTGTGCCCAGTGTGTCTCCCACAGTGCGGGTGTGTGTGCCCAGTGTGTCTCCCACAGTGCGTGTGTGCCCAGTGTGCGTGTGGGTGGGTGTGCCCAGTGTGTCTCCCACAGTGCGTGTGTGCCCAGTGTGCGTGAGTGGGTGTGTGTGCCCAGTGTGTCTCCCACAGTGCGTGTGTGTGTGCCCAGTGTGCGTGTGGGTGTGCGTGTGTGCCCAGTGTGCGTGAGCGGGTGGGTGTGCCCAGTGTGTCTCCCACAGTGTGTGTGTGCCCAGTGTGCGTGAGCGGGTGTGTGTGCCCAGTGTGTCTCCCACAGTGCGTGTGTGCCTAGTGTGCGTGAGCGGGTGTGTGTGCCCAGTGTGTCTCCCACAGTGTGTGTGTGCCCAGTGTGCGTGAGCGGGTGGGTGTGCCCAGTGTGTCTCCCACAGTGCGTGTGTGCCCAGTATGCGTGAGCGGGTGTGTGTGCCCAGTGTGTCTCCCACAGTGCGTGTGTGCCTAGTGTGTGTGTGTGCCCAGTGTGTTTCCCCTATTGTGTGCTTGTGTGCCTAGCTTGTGTGTGTGTGTGTCCAGTGTGTCTCCCCTATTCTGTGCTTGTGTGCCTAGCGTGTGTGGGTGTGTGTAACCAGTGTGCGAGTGGGTGTGTGTGCCCAGTGTGTCTCCCACAGTGTGTGTGTGCCCAGTGTGTGTGTGGGTCTGCGTGTGTGCCCAGTGTGTCTCCCACAGTGGGTGTGTGTGTGCCCAGTGTGTCTCCCCTATTGTGTGCTTGTGTGCCTAGCGTGTGTGTATGTGTGCCCAGTGTGTCTCCCACAATGTGTGTGTGTGTGTGTCCCCAGTGTGTCTCCCCTATTCTGTGCTTGTGTGCCTAGCGTGTGTGTGTGTGTGCCCAGTGTGTCTCCCCTATTCTGTGCCTGTGTGCCTAGAGTGTGTGTGTGTGTGCCCAGTGTCTCCTACAGTGTATGTGTGTTCCCAGTGTGTCTCGCCTATTGTGTGCTTGTGTGCCTAGCGTGTGTGTGTGTGCCCAGTGTGTCTCCTACAGTGTGCATGTGTGTGCCCAGTGTGTCTCGCCTATTGTGTGCTTGTGTGCCTAGCGTGTGCATGTGTGTGCCCAGTGTGTCTCCCACAGTGTGTGTGTGTGCCCAGTGTGTCTCGCCTATTGTGTGCTTGTGTGCCTAGTGTGTGTGTGTGCCCAGTGTGTTTCCCCTATTGTGTGCTTGTGTGCCTAGCTTGTGTGTGTGTGTGTCCAGTGTGTCTCCCCTATTGTGTGCTTGCGTGCCTAGCGTGTGTGTGCCGAAGTGTGTCTCCCCTATTGTGTGCTTGCGTGCCTAGCATGTGTCCCCACAATGTGTGTGTGTGCCCCTAATGTGTTTGTGTATGTGCCCAGTGTGTCTCCCTCAGTGTGTGCATGCATGCCTCGCATGTGTCCCCACAGTGTGTGTGTGCCCCAATGTGTGTGTGTGCCTAGTTTGTCACCCCTGGTGTGTGCGTGCATGCCTAGCATGTGTCCCTGCAGTGTGTGGGTGTGTGTGCCCCTAAGGTGTGTGTGTGTGCCCTGTTTGTCTCCCACAGTGTGTGTGTGCCCAGTGTGTCTTTCCTATTGTGTGCTTGCGTGCCTAGCATGTGTACCCTCAGTGTTTGTGTGTTCCCCAATTTGTGTGTGTTTGCCTCCCACAGTGTGTGTGTGTGCCCAGTGTGTCTCCCCTATTGTGTGCTTGAGTGCCTAGCGTGTGTCCCCGCAATGTGTGTGTGTGCCCCTAATGTGTTTGTGTATGTGCCCAGTGTGTCTCCTTCAGTATGTGCTTGCATGCCTCGCATGTGTCCCCACAGTGTGTGTGTGTGCCCGTGTGTGTGTGTGTGCCCAGTGTGTCTCCCCTATTGTGTGCATGCGTGCCTAGCTTGTGTCCCCATAGGGTGTGTGTGTGCCCCTAATATCTGTGTGTGTGCCCTGTGTGTCTCCCACAGTGTGTGTGTGTGTGCCCAGTGTGTCTCCCCTATTGTGTGTGTGCGTGCCTAGCATGTGTCCCCTCAGTGTGTGTGTGTGTGCCCAGTGTGTCTCCCGTATTGTGTGCTTGCGTGCCTAGCGTATGTCCCAGCAGTGTGTGTTTGTGCCCAGTGTGTCTCCCACAGTGTGTGTGTGTGAGCCCAGGGTGTCTCCCCTATTATGTGCTTGCGTGCCTAGCGTGTGTCCCCGCAGTGTGTGTGTGTGCCCTGTGTGTCTCCCACAGTGTGTGTGTGTGTGCGCGCCCAGGGTGTCTCCCCTGTTATGTGCTTGTGTGCCTAGCGTTTGTCCCCGCAGTGTGTGTGTGTGCCCCTAATATGTTTGTGTATATGCCCAGTGTGTCTCCCTCAGTATGTGCGTGCATGCCTTGTATATGTCCCCACAGTGTGTGTGTGCGCCCTATTGTGTTTGTGTGCCCAGTGTGTCACCCGTAGTGTGTGCGTGCATGTCTAGCATGTGTCCCTGCAGTGTGTGTGTGTGCCCCAATGTTTGTGTATGTATGTGCGCCCAGTGTATCTCCCTAGTATGTGTGTGTGTGCCCAGTGTGTCTCCCCCTGTGTGTGTGTGCCTGACTAGTGTGTCTCCGCAGTGTGTGTTTGTGCCCCTAATATGTGTGTCTACCCAGTGTGTCTCCCACAGTGTGTGTGTGTGTGCCCCTAATGTGTGTGTGTGAGCCCTTAGTGTGTGTGTGCATGCCTACCTTGTGTCCCCCAGTGTATGTGTGTGCCCCAATGTGTGTGACTAGTGTGTCTCCCGCAGTGTGTTTGTGTGACCCCTAGTGTGTGCGTGCATGTCTAGCATGTGTCCCCCCAGTGTTTGTGTGTATGTGCACTCCTAATGTGTGTGTGCGCGCCCAGTGTATCTCCCCCAGTGTGTGTGTGTGTGCCCCTAATATGTGTGTGTGCCCAGTTTGTCTCCCCAGTGTGTGTGTGTGAGCCCCTAGTGTGTGTGTGCATTCCTAGTGTCTGTCCCCAGTGTGTGTGTGTGTGCGTGTGCCCCTATTGTGTGTGTGCACCCAGTATGTCTCCCCCATTGTGTCTGTGTGTGCCCAGTGTGTCTCCCCTAGTGTGTGTGTGCATGCGTAGCATGTGTCCCCCTAATGTGTGTGTGAGTCCCTAGTGTGTGTGTGCATGCCTAGCATGTGTCCCCGCAGTGTGTGTGTGTGCCCCTTATGTGTGTGTGTGGGTGCCTAGCGAGTGTCCCCCCAGTGTGTGTGTGCCCCTAATGTGTGTGTGAACCCAGTGTGTCTCCCCAGTGTGTGTGTGTGTGTGCCCAATGTGTCTCCCCATGTGTGTGTACCTGCCTAGCGTGTGTCCCCGCAGTGTGTGTGTGTGCCCCTAATGTATGTGTGTGAGCCCTTAGTGTGTGCGTGAATGCCTAGCATGTGTCCCCTTCTGGGACCTCGCCTGATCGCCAAGAGTTTTCAAAGATAATGGCCAATGGCTCTGCAACCACATCAGCCAACTCCCTCAGCACTCTCAGATGGATTAGATCTGGACTCGGACGTCCAGCTTTTCTAAATAGTCCTAAATGTGTTCTTTCACGACTGAGGGCCACTCACCTCCTCCCCATACTGTGCTGCCCAGCAGTCTGGGAAGACCGAGGCAAAAAAAGCATTGAGTACCTCAGCTTTTTCCACATCATCTGTTACTAGGTTGCCTCCCCCATTCATTAAGAACCCCACACTTTCCCTGATCTTCTTCTTGTTGCTAACATACCTGTAGAAACCCGTCTTGGTACCCTTCCCATTCCTTGCTAGCTGCAACTCCAAGTGTGATTTGGCCTTCCTGATTACACCCCTGCATGCTCGAGCAATATTTTTATACTTCTCCTGAGTCATCTCGTCCAAATTTCCACTTCTTGTAAGCTTCCTTTTTGAGTTTAAGCTCACTGAAGATTTCTCTGTTTAGCCAAGCTGGTTGCCTGCCATATTTGCTATTCTTTCTGCACATCAGGATGGTTTGTTCCTGCATCCTCAATAAGGCTTCTTTAAAATACAGCCAGCTCTCCTGGACTCCTTTCCCCTTCATATTAGTGTCCCAGGGAACCCTGCCTATCGGTTCTGTGAGGGAGTCAAAGTCTGCTTTTCTGAAGTCCTGGGTCCGTATTCTGCTGCTCTCCTTTCTTCCTTATGTCAGGATCCTGAACTTGACCATCTCATGGTCACTGCTACCCAGATTGCCACCCACTTCTACTTCCCCACCAAATCTTCCCTGTTAACACATTCACAGATCCTGCTGCTGCAGGAAGGGTGGGGGTGGGGAGAATGGGAATGGTAGCAGAGTAACACCTGCACAGAGCCCACTATTGGGGAGGGATGGTAGCAGAGTGACATTCATACCGAGCCCTCTGCTGTGCAGGTAGTGGACGGGGCCCACACAGGGCCACTTACAGAGGAGAGGCATCAGCGGCTGGGATACTCCTTTTCCTCTGCCCCTCCAGCTGCCTGAAAGAATGTGCACCAGACCCCTGCTCCCCCTGGTTTGCTGTAGTGCCAGGAATAATCAGTTGCACACATACAAAATGGGAAATGACGGCTTAGGAAGGAGTGCTGTGGAAAAAGATCTGGGGGTCACAGTGGATCACAAACTAAATATGAGTCAACAGTGTAACGCTGTTGCAAAATAAGCAAACATCATTCTGGGCTGTATTACCAGGAGTATTGTAAGCAAGACACGAGAAGTAATTCTCCCGCTCTGCTCCGCGCTGATGAGGCCTCAACTGGAGTATTGTGTCCAGTTCTGGGCGCCACATTTCAGGAAAGATGTGGACAAATTGGAGAAAGTCCAGAGAAGAGCAACAAAAATGATTAAAGGTTTAGAAAACATGACCTATGAGGGAAGATTGAAAAAACTGGGTTTGTTTAGTCTGGAGAAGAGAAGACTGAGTGGGGACATGTTAACAGTTTTCAAGTATATAAAAGGTTGTTACAAGGAGGAGGGGAAAAATTGTTCTTCTTAACCTGAGGACAGGACAAGAAGCAATGGGCTTAAATTGCAGCAAGGACTGTTTAGGTTGGACATTAGGAAAAACTTCCTAACTGTCAGGGTGGTTAAGCACTAGAATAAATTGCCTAGGGAGGCTGTGGAATCTCCAACATTGGGGATTTTTAAGAGCAGGTTGGACAAACACCTGTCAGGGATGGTCTAGATAATACTTAGCCCTGCCTTGAGTGCGGGGACTGGACTAGATGACTTCTCGACATCACTTCCAGTTCTATGATTCTATGAATATGCGGCTGACACACCGTTCTACCTTCCTTCACTGCATATGACCACGCCACTACCACCAACATGAGCCAGTGTTTGGATGAGATCAGCTCATGGATGTAGGGTTGCCAGGTGTCCAGTTTTTGACCGGAACATCCAGTCAAAAAGGGGAAACCGGCAGAGTCCAGTAAGCTACACTAAAAGTCTGGTTACATGCAGTAACTGGCCTTCACCACCCGGGAGCTGGAAGAGCAGCAGTGGCTGCTGGAGTCTGGAGGAGCTCTGCTCTCTAGCCGCTGCTGCTCTTCCTGCCCCACAGCCTGATGGGGGGAGCTGGCTGGTGCCCGGACTGGGCTCTGAAGTAGGTACCGGCACCAGCCAGGGAGGGGACCCTTTCTGCCCCCATCCTGCTGTGCCCCGATCCCCCCACCTCTCGCTCCAGGGACAGACCCCCGCCCCTCGCCGTGCCTCGATTCCCCCGCCTCTTGCCCCGGGGACGGACCTCCACCCCTCGCCGTGCCCCGATTCCGCTGCCTCTTGCCCTGGGGATGGACCCCCGCCCCTCGCTGTGCCCCAATTCTCCCGCCTCTCGCCCCGGGGATAGACCCCTGCCCCTTGCTGTGCCCCGATTTCCCCACCCCGCCCTTCGCTTCGGGGACTGACCCCTGCTGTGCCCCGCTGTGCCCTGATTGGGCAGGTGGGCAGGCTCCACATCATCTCTTCCCAGCCTGGCTCTGCAGGGGACAGGTGAGTCCCATGGGACAACGGGATTGAGAAACCTGCTTCATGTGACACCGGACCTGCCCCATGAGGCATTGCAAACCCTTTGCAAAGCACCCTGCAATAGTTTCCCACAGTGCACTGCTCTCTGTCTCGATGCAAGAGCTGCTAGTGTGGACGGGCTCTGCCGACACAAGGAACATAGTGTGGACATGCAACAGAGGTTTAATTGAAGCAGTTGCCATATGTCAGAATAACTTTTGTCAACAAAACTCTGTAGTGTAGAGAAGGCCTACATTATGGCAAACTCCTCACAGGTGCCTATGCTGGGTTCTGTGAAAGGGAGCAGTGTTAGGCTGTTTATACAAACCCAGCACTGTTCCTGCACAGTGGGAATTCCTCCAGGGGACACTGCAGCCCCTGCACATTGCTGGAGAAGAGAAGAAGAGCTGCAGCTAGGGCTGGACTCTGGCCCAGAAAGCTGAAGGACTGTGAACAGCAACACGGTGAATTGATGGATAAGATTGGAGATCTATGTTTTCTTCCTGGTTCTGTGGGCAAGCCACTTTACTCCTCTGGGCTTCAGTTACCTCTTTGTAAAATGAGGGATTATAGTTCCCTGCCTCATAAGGGTGCTGTGACGCCTCCCTAAATAAGGTTTGAGAAGTGCACAGTACTGTTAGGCCAGTCAGTGATGGTGATGCAATGATGAGAAGTGCCATGAAAATGTCAAGAAGTCAGAGGTGAGTTCTGGTTCAGCCCCCCAGCTCCTGTTATACTTATAAGAAGCACATGGGATCTTTATAGGGGAGAAGGCAGCACGCCGCATTTATTGAGAATACAACAGTTAGCATATGCTTTTCAATCATACACACACACACCATGCACACAGTCCTGCCAGTCGATGTTTATAGTTACCAGTCCAGAGTCTGGATCAATCTAGTGGCCAGCCAGATTGGTCACAGAGGGGAGCAGGGCTCTGTCAGTCACGATCCGATGCTCCTGGAGTGTGGCAAGATGAACCCAAAGTCCCATGGCCGAGCACCCTGTTCTTATAGTCTTTTTTCTCTGTTGAAGTCTATGGATTTTGCTGTGTCAGTTTGTGACTGGTTACTTCTTACTTGGTGTATCTTTTGATGTAAACATTCCAATACCCCTCCGAGAGGGTCATCCTGTCCCGGTTCCAATTTAATCAAATGTCCTGTCTTTAGGGGTGCCAGCCTTCACTTCAGGGTCGTCAATCTGCCCTTCCTTCATTATGGAGGCACGTTGATGGTTCTCTGGTGTCTTTAAGTCTCTTCACTCCTTCTTCCTTGACCATCTGGTTATAACAACAGCCTTTACACTTTATCTTTTCCTGACGCATACATTCCTCATTCACACAAACAGTCTTTCACAGAGACCTTTGAGAATAGAAACAGTGTCAGTTTATTTTGAGCAAAAGACATTGTAAATTAAGCCTTCCTCTAATCTCCTTAATGTAGACACAATACAAGATCCTGTCTCTTACTTACTAAACCTTAAAACAAAGAAATGTATATTTAACTAGAGTGCCTAATTTGTAATACATATAGGAAACCATAGTAGACATTATAACTTATCCTAAAACAAAAGGGTAAAACATAATCAGTCATAAGGATTGTTCTGGTCTGTTCCTGCCTTAACATCAGTACAGACGCTGGCAGTCTGTCAGATGCATTTCTACCAGTGTCCCAGAGGGTCATTCCTTTCTGCTATTCAAAAAGGGTGGCTGGCAGGATGAAATCAAATCATACATTAATTCTCATAATACAATTATGAAAGCCTGCTCCTACACTCCCAGCCCAGGGCCCCATCTCCCATGCAAATGAGCCATGCATTCTTGAAGGAACAATGGGTCAGGCCTCTCTCTACACAGTTACAGAACTTTTCACCACGCAGAGTAACTCTGCAGGTTACAGTAAAACAGCGTTTGCACCATGTGAAGTACAGTGCAGTTTGTAGTATAATGGGGAGGTTGCACCATGCTGAGTAACACTGTATCTTAAAGTTTAGCAGGGTTTGCACAATGTGGAGTAACACTGCAGCTTAGGTATAATGGGATTTACACCATGCAGGGTAACACAGCAACTTACAGTGTACTGGGGATTGCATCACACAGGGTACCACCGCAGCTTACAGGGGCGGTGAGCTGTATGGGCCCGTCGTGCCTGGGCTTCAGCAATATTCAGGGCCCGGGGGCCCGGTTCCAACAATGTTTGGGGTTGGGTCTCTCCCCCGGCCCCACCTGCCGCCTCCACGCATCTCCTCCAAGTGTCCCCCGGCCCCCACTTGCTGCCCCTGCGCACCTCCCCCGGGTCCCAGAGCATTCCTGCCTCTCCCCTGCAGCTCCACCTGACTCGGCTCTTCTGGCTCCCCGCATCAACTGCCCCCATCAGGTCCTAGTGCCCCCCCCCACACTAATGGCAGGGCAGGCTGCCTTAGCCTGCTCTTCTGTCTCAGACCCTTCCCTTTCCCAGCAGGATCCTCCACCAGCACAGGGGGCCCCCCCACCTGCAGTCACCGCTCCTGCCCCACGGTGGGCAAGGAGCAGTCCTATCCCTCGCCGCCATTGAGGGTAGTGAAGAGCACCAGCAGGGGAGGAGGGGCATATGTGATGGCAGCCCCCCCGGCACCCTCCACAGGGGAGGCAAGGGGGCTTCCTGGACCTGAGAGGGGCCCTTGGAGCACGTGTAGTGACAGTGGTGTGAGGCGAGTGTGCTGCTGGGGGGAGAAAAGGGGGTCCCTCCCCCAGAGCTCACTGCTGCTGGCGGGGGGCTGGGGGAAGTCCTCCTCTCTGGCCCCAGCCCCGGGGGCAGCCTGCCTGCACCCCAAACTCCCCATCCCACCCCAGAGCCCGCACCCCCAGCCAGAGCCCTCACCCCTCCCGGCACCCCAACCCTCTGCCCTAGTCCTGAGCCTCTCCCACACCCCAAACTCCTCATCCCTGCCCCAGCCACAGCCCTCATCCCCCCGCACCCTAACCTTCTGCCCCAGCCCTGAGCCCCCTCTTGCATCATGGACCCCCAGCCCTCACTGCAACCCTCTGCCCCATTCCTGAACCCCTTCCCACACCCCAACCCCTCATCCCTGCACCCCTCCCACTCCCAACTCCCTCCCAGACCTTGCACCCTCTCCCTCTGTACCCCCTCCCATCCCCAAACTTCCTGTCAGAGCCTGCACCCCTTGCCCCCTCCTACATCCCCAGCCCAGAGCCTGCACCCAAACTCCATCCCAGAGCCTGCACCCCTCACCCCCTCCTGTACCCCTACCTCCTGCCCCAGCTTGGAGCCTGTACCCAGCAAGCAAACTCCATCACGGAGCCTGCACTGCAGACCCTCTCCCCCACCCAAACTCCCTCCCAGAGCCTGCACCCCTCCTGCACCCCAATCCCCAGCCCAGGACCTGCACCCCAGACCTCCGCCCCCCCCACCCAAACTCCCTCCCAGAGCCTGCACCCCTCCTGTACCCCAATCCCCTGCCCCAGCCCAGGGCCTGCACCCCAGACCTCCTCCGCCCACCCAAACTCCCTCCCAGAGCCTTAGGCAGGTGGAGGGCAGAGTTGGGGGGGGGGCTTCTGGGCGCCACCAACATTTCTACAAACCTGCCACCCCTGGCAGTTTACAGTTTAACAGTGTTTGGACCACATTTTGAGGGGGAGAGTAACATTGCACCTTCCCCTGTGGAAGGGTTTGCACCAGGCCCAGGTAACACTGGTGCTGCCCGCGTCGCAGGGGTTGCGCTCCCCGGGGGGGGAACAGAGTCCTGCGCCTAGGACGGAAGAATCCGCTGCCCCGCTACAGGCCGGGGCTCGGCCGCAGCCCTGCAGAGCAGGAGCCGGGGTTACAGCGGCCGAGGAGCTGGACGCGAGTCCGCAGCGGGCCCTCGTTGCCAAGACGGGCCGCAGGAGGGGGCGCCTTGCCAGCCGACGCAGGGGCGCGACTCTTCCCCTCTGCCCGGCGCCGGCGGGGCCGCCCCCGGAGCGCCGCGTGCCGCACTACAGAGGGGATGCGGAGCGAACGGGCTTCTTCAGTCTCCCGCGCCGCGGGCTTCGGGGTTCAAAGCCCCCCGCTGCCCGCTGCCCTCGGGCTGCCTGCCGCGGGCGGCCAGTGCGCAGAGCGCGGGCACGTACCGCGGCCCCGCAGCGGGGGGCAGCGGCCGCCTCGGACACCCCCCCCCGGGGGGCGGGCGCGCGCGCGGCAGCCGCAGCAGAGGGGTCCGTTGCTGGGTGACGAAGGGCGGGGTCTACGCGGGGTGACGTCACCAGCGTGCGCCGGCGCCCAGAGCTGGCGGTTGGCGCGGCGGAGGCGGCCGCGCCGGGCCGGGCCGGGCCGGGCCGAGCAGCCTCGGGCGCGTCGCTGCTGCCCCCGCGTTCCGTCTAGCGGGAGCGGCCTCCGAGCCGAGCTCCCCGCCGCCGCCCCGCCGCCATGGCCCCCAAGGACGTCATGACCAACTGCCACGCCAAGTCCATCCTGAACGCCATGAACGCGCTGCGGCGGAGCGGCACGCTGTGCGACGTGACTCTGCGCGTGCAGCGCCAAGCCTTCGCCGCGCACCGCATCGTGCTGGCGGCCTGCAGCGACTACTTCTGCGCCATGTTCACCAGCGAGGTAGGGCGCGCGCCGCGCCGCGCCGCTCCCGAGCCCAGCCCAGCCCGGCCCGGGGCTTCGCCTCGGCCGCGGGGTGGCGGCGCTGCCTTGCGCTGAGCGCATCCCCCGGCCGGCCGGCGCCGTGGGCTGCCCCGAGCGCCGACAGCCTGAGCGGCGCCCTGGGGGACGGCACGGCGCGGACCGGCTCAAGCTCCGACAGCAGGTCCCCGGCAGAACCGCGCGCAGCCCATCGCGCTGAGCTCCAGCTCCGCTTCCCCATCCGCTGGGCCGGGCTCTGCTTCATAAGATTTGCTGATGATTTGCACTAATTGCACCTTCTTACTTCGCACAATGCTGGAAGCGGGGCACGTTTGGCCGAGCTGCAGTTCGCTGGCTGGTTCAGGTTGTGAAATAGCAGGTGCTGTCTGGGGCTTTGGTTCAGACTTAATGCTGTAGCAAACAGGAGAAACATGAAGGGGGCAGTGAGGGATTGTGGAACTGGGTTTGTAAAAGATACATTTCTGTTGTCTCTCTCCAGAGACGAGATGATAACTTTCTTTTCTAGCTTTCAGAGTAGCAGCCGTGTTTAGTCTGTGTTCACAAAAAGAAAAGGAGGACTTGTGGCACCTTAGAGACTAACCAATTTATCTGAGCATAAGCTTTCGTGAGCTACAGCTCACTTCATTAGATGCATCCGATGAAGTGAGCTGTAGCTCACAAAAGCTTATACTCAAATGAATTGGTTAGACTCTAAGGTGCCACAAATACTCCTTTTTTTTTTTTTTTTTTTTCCCTTTTTCTAGTAGCCTCTGAGTTGGTATGGAGAGAGTGGGCTGAAGGAAACTGAGATTCTGTCTCCCTACAATGCCAGTAGCCCTTTCTGGGGATATCATTCTCCTCAGATCTTCACAAAACATGTAAATAGATACATGTCTTTACCTTATGTTTCCTCATTCTTGCGATTTTCAGCTTTGCATTATTGTTCTTCAGCAACCTTGGCTGCCTTTTATCAAGTGTCTGTGAAGATGAATATGTGATTTTAAAAAAAAATTATAGTGAACTTATTGCTGGTAAACGTGCAGGATTCACTTTGCTGGAGATTGAAGCTTTTTAACCACCAATAGTCAAACATGGGCAGCAAGCAATGCAAACTTCCCTGTCCACCAGCCCCTAACTCCCTGTCAGTGCAATTTAGTCCTTATCAGAGGGACCACATCTAGCAGGAGCACAGTGAGTTCTTGGGACCTTTGCTGAGACTGCTAATATGGGCCAATGACAGCAGTTATTAGTGTGCATTAGGAATTAAGCTGAGACCATTTCTCCTTGACACCCCCCCCCCGCCCCACAACACATCTTTCAAGATGCATGGGTCCTATATGTGCCTATCACAACATGTGGCATACCTCACCCAGCATACTAAGGGTACGTCTACACTGCAATTAAAAACCCACGGCTGGCCTGTGCCAGCTGATTTGAGTCATGGGCCTTGGGCTAAGGGGTTGTTTAATTGCAGTGTAAATGTTTAGGCTGGAGTCTAGCCCCTAGGACCTTGTGAGGTGGGAGGGTCCCCGAACTTGGGCTGAAACTCATGCTGGACCATCTACACTGCAGTTAAACAGCGCCTTAGCCTGAGGCCCAAGAGCCCAAGTCAGCTGGTACGGGTCAGCTGCAAGTGTCTAATTACATTGTAGAAATATCCTAAATACCCCAAAAACTATGTGGGTGAAACGAAACAAACTCTCAAATGAACTCTCACAGGGCAGGTCTACGCTTAAAATGCTGCATCAGTGCAGCTGCACCGCTGTAGCAGTTAAGTGAAGACTTTTCTCTGCTAACAGGAGACCTGCTCCCAGCAGTGTAATTAATCCACTTCTATGAGGCGGTAGCTATGTTGATGGGAGAAGCTCTCCTGCCGACATAGCGCTGTCTACGTAAGGGGTTAAGTCAGTATAACTACGTTGCTCAGAGGTGTGGATTTTTCGTAGTTATACCAATATAAGTCTGTAGTGTAGACCTGGCCACAGAAAAATGAAAATACAAAAACACCATATTACTCGTGTGTGGACACTCACAAAATGATCATTCCATACCTGACCTCTCAGAAGAAACCTGAACAACTTCTTCAAAAGATGAGCCTGGGAGCTTACATTCATAATTCTGCTATATACTAAAAATCATGAACTCAATAAAGACATTGTTGTAATGAGCTATAAATCCAGTCTGTAATCCACTAACCCCCTTTTGTCCTACCACTGCAAGGTGTTAACTGTTCACTTCATCTTGAGTGGTCTCTTGCAACATGTTAACTCCTTTCCTTAACAATGTGTTCCATCTTGTATTAAGCTGTGGCACTCCGAGTACCTCTTCCAGACCTGAAGAAGAGCGGTGTGTAAGGGTATGTCTACATATGAAATTAGGTCAAATTTATAGAAATCGATTTTTTAGAAATCGATTTTATACAGTTGATTGTATGAGTCCCCACTTAAGACCATTAAGTCGTCTGAGTGCATCCACAGTACCGAGGCTAGTGTCGATTTCCGGAAAGTTGCACTGTGGGTAGCTATCGCACAGTTCCTGCAATCTCTGCCGCCCATTGGAATTCTGGGTTGAGATCCCAATGCCTGATGGGGCAAAAACATTGTCACGGGTGGTTCTGGGTACATGTCTTTCTCCCCCCGCGCCCCCCCCCCCCCCGTGAAAGCAATGGCAGACAATTGTTTCGTGCCTTTTTTCCTGGGTTACCCATGCAGATGCCATACCACAGCAAGCATGGAGCTCGCTTAGCTCACTGAAACTGTACGTGTCCTGGGTGCTGGCAGACCCGGTACTGCATTGCTACACAGCAGCAGCTCATTGCCTTGTGGCAGCAGACAGTGCAGTACGACTGGTAGCAGTCGTCGTCTCCTGGGTGCTCTTGGCTGACCTCGGTGAGGTCGGTCAGGGGCAGACATGGATGTTCCTGGCAGACCTCGGACATAAATGGGAGCGACTCCAGGTCATTCTCTTCTTAACTTTCGTCTTATGGAGATTCAGCCTGCCTGGATGTTGTCGTTTCCAGGCAGGCTGAATCTCCATGAGACTAAAGTTAAGAAGAGAATGACCTGGAGTCACTCCCATTTCGTTCTGCACCATCTGCTGGCAAGCACCCAGGAGACGACAATGGCAAGCAGTTGTACTGCACCATCTGCTGCCAGCCTACCCCTTGTTCCACCCTCCCTCCCTCCCTCAGTGAAAGCAACGGCCAACAATAGTTTCACGCCTTTTTTCGTTCGGGTACCATATTGCTATCAGCATCGTCATCCACCCTCTGTTTCTGCTGCCACTCTGCTCTCCTGCAGACGCCATACCACGGCAACCATGGAGCCTGCTCAGATCACCGCAGCAATTATGAGCGTTGTAAACAACACATGCGTTATTCAGCAGTATATGCAGAATCAGAACCTGCAAAAGCAGGCGAGGAGGTGACGGCAGCAAGGTGAGGAGAGTGGTGAGGACATGGACACAGACTTCTCTCAAAGTACGGGCCTCGGCAATGTGGACATCATGGTGGTAATGGGGCAAGTTCATGCTGTGGAACGCCAATTCTGGGCCCGGGAAACAAGCACAGACTGGTGGGACTGCATAGTGTTGCAGGTCTGGGACGATTCCCAGTGGCTGTGAAACTTTCACATGCGTAAGGGTACTTTCATGGAACTTTGTGACTTGCTTTCCCCTGCCCTGAAGCACAAGAATACCAAGATGAGAGCAGTCCTCACAGTTGAGAAGCGAGTGGCAATAGCCCTCTGGAAGCTTGCAAAGCCAGACAGCTACCGGTCAGTCGGGAATCAGTTTGGAGTGGGCAAATCTACTGTGGGGGCTGCTGGGATCCAAGTAGCCAACGTAATCATTGAGCTGCTGCTACCAAGGGTAGCGAGTCTGGGAAATGTGCAGGTCATAATGGATGGCTTTGCTGCAATGGGATTGCCGAACTGTGGTGGGGTGACAGATGGAACCCATATCCCTATCTTAGCACTGGACCACCAAGGCAGAGAGTATGTAAACTGCAAGGGGTACGTTTCAGTGGTGCTGCAAGCACTGGTGGATCACAAGGGACGTTTCACCAACATCAAAGTGGGATGGCCAGGAAAGGTACATGATGCTCTCATTTTCAGGAATTCTGGTCTATTTCAACAGCTGCAGCAAGGGACTTTCTTCCCAGACCAGAAAATAGCCGTTGGGGATGTTGAAATGCCTATAGTTCTCCTTGGGGACCCAGCCTACCCCTTCATGCCATGGCTCATGAAGCCATACACAGGCAGTCTGGTCAGTAGTCAGGAGCTGTTCAACTATAGGCTGAGCAAGTGCAGAATGGTGGTAGAATGTGCATTTGGACGTTTAAAAGTACGCTGGCGCAATTTACTGACGCTATTAGACCTCAGCGAAACCAATATTCCCATTATTATTACTGCTTGCTGTGCGCTCCACAATATCTGTGAGAATAAGGGGGAGATGTTTATGGCAGGGTGAGAGGTTGAGGCAAATTGCCTAGCCATTGATTACGCGCAGCCAGACACCAGGGCGGTTAGAAGAGTACAGGAAGGTGCGGTGGTATCAGAGAAGCTTTGAAAACCAGTTTCATGACTGGCCAGGCTACGGTGTGACAGTTCTATTTGTTTCTCCTTGATGAAAACCCGCCCCCTTGGTTCACTCTACTTCCCTGTAAGCCAACCGCCCTCTCCTCCCACCTTCGATCACTGCTTGCAGAGGTAATAAAGACACTTGTTTCAAATTCATGCATTCTTTATTCATTCATCACACAAATAGGGGGATAACTGCCAAGGTAGGCCGGGAGGGGTGGGGGAGGAGGGAAGCACCGGGTGGGGTGGTGGAGGAGGGAAGGACAAGGCCACACAGCACTTTAAAAGTTTAAAACTTATTGAATGCCAGCTTTCTGTTGCTTGGGCAGTCCTCTGGGATAGAGTGCTGGATGCCTGGAGGCCCCCCCCCCACCGTGTTCTTGTGCATCTGGGTGGGGAGGCTATGGAACTTGGGGAGGAGGGCGGTTGGTTACACAGGGACTGTAGCAGCGGTCTGTGCTCCTGCCTTTCCTGTAGCTCAACCGTACGTCAGAGCATATCGGTTTGATCCTCCAGTAGCCTTGACATTGGCTCCTGCCTTCTGTCAGCAAGCTGAAACCACCTATCATCTTCAGCCCACCACCTGTCCTTGCATTCATATTGTGCTTTCCTGGATTCTGACATTGCTTGCCTCCACGCATTCTGCTGGGCTCTTTCAGTGTGGGAGGACAGCATGAGCTCAGAGAACATTTCATCGCGAGTGCATTTTTTTCGCCTTCTAATCTTTGCTAGCCTCTGGGACGGAGATGATAGTGTGAGTGTTAAAACATTTGCAGCTGCGAGAGGGGGGGAAAAAGGGAGAGTAGTAGTTTAAAAAGACACATTTTAGAGAACATTGGGTAGACTCTTTCATGGTGAATCTTGCTGTTAACATTACATAGCACATGTACATTTGGTACAAGGTCGCACTTTGCCTCTTATATTGAGGGTCTTCCGGTTTGGTGTGAGAGATCGCACACGCATGGCTGGGCAACAGAATTCGGCTTGCCAGCAGCCATGGTAAGCCACAGTCTTTTGGCTGCTTTAACCGTCATAACGTGGGAATGGTTTCAAACAGCAGCACCCTCCTTTCCCAGACCAAGCAGCTGTTGGGTTGGCAATTTAAAAGAAGGGGCTGCGGTTTTCGGGTTAACATGCAGCACAAACTGAACTAACCCTCTCCCTCCCCCCCCCCCACACGATTCTCTGGGATGATTGCTTCACTCCCTCCCCCCACTGCGTGGATAACAGTAGGAATATTTCTTTTCAGCCACAGGCACACTGACTTATAAAGCAAGGTCAGTTCCTCGCCCTGAATGTCTTAAGGGTCTTCCTTCAACAGGGCATCAAAGAAAGAATTCAAAGAAAGATTCACAGAAAGAATCATGGTGATGCAGTGGCTTATAAGTTCTCTTATGGAAGGTCAATGTTAAGATGAATGTTTTTGTGGTATTGAAAGCGCCAAAATGAAGCAGAGTTTGGTTGTCCTTGAATAAAAATCCCACCTGATAATCCCATAGACAGGCGGTATAGTTCATGCAGGTTGTAGGTGCTGTTCTTGACATCTGGGCATTAAATTACTGCTGCTGTATTATGAAATGTTAGCTATTGCTACCTTTTTATGATTAAAGTTGCTAGTGAGTATTTCAGACCCCAGCTTTCCCCAACTGCCCTACTTCCCAGTCCTCAAGCAGAGGCTTCAAAATGGGTAGATTTGGTTTGGGGCCAAGGAAGAATTTAGGGATTACTTTAAATCAAAGCTGCAGAAGCTATCGGAAGCCTGTATCCCAAGAAAGGGGAAAAAATTCATAGGAAGGAGTTGTAGACCAAGCTGGATGAGCAAGCATCTTAGAGAGGTGATTAAGAAGAAGCAGAAAGCATACAGGGAGTGGAAGATGGGAGGGATCAGCAAGGAAAGCTACCTAATTGAGGTCAGAACATGTAGGGATAAAGCGAGACAGGCTAAAAGTCGAGTAGAGTTGGACCTTGCAAAGGGAATTAAAACCAATAGTAAAAGGTTCTATAGTCATATAAATAAGAAGAAAACTAAGAAAGAAGAAGTGGGGCCGCTTAACACTGAGGATGGAGTGGAGGTTAAAGATAAGCTAGGCATGGCCCAATATCTAAACAAATACTTTGCCTCAGTCTTTAATAAGGCTAAAGAGGATCTTAGGGATAATGGTAGCATGACAAATGGGAATGAGGATATGGCGGTAGATATTACCATATCTGAGGTAGAAGCGAAACTGAAACAGCTTAATGGGACTAAATCGGGGGGCTCAGATAATCTTCATCCAAGAATATTAAAGGAATTGGCAACTGAAATTGTAAGCCCATTAGCAAGAATTTTTAACGAATCTTTAAACTCGGGAGTAGTACCGAATGATTGGAGAATTGCTAATATAGTTCCTATTTTTAAGAAAGGAAAAAAAAAAGTGATCCGGGTAACTACAGGCCAGTTAGTTTGACATCTGTAGTATGCAAGGTCCTGGAAAAAATTTTGAAGGAGAAATTAGTTAAGGACATTGAAGTCAATGGCAAATGACTCAGGGATCGGTTTTGGGACCAATCTTATTTAATCTTTTTATTACTGACCTTGGCACAAAAAGTGGGAGTGTGCTAATAAAGTTTGCAGATAATACAAAGCTGGGAGGTATTGCCAATTCGGAGAAGGATCGGGATATTATACAGGAGGATCTGGATGACCTTGTAAACTGGAGTAATAGTAATAGGATGAAATTTAATAGTGAGAAGTGTAAGGTTATGCATTTAGGGATTAATAACAAGAATTTTAGTTATAAGTTGGGGACGCATCAATTAGAAGTAACAGAAGAGGAGAAGGACCTCGGAGTATTGGTTGATCATAGGATGAGTATGAGCTGCCAATGTGATATGGCTGTGAAAAAAGCTAATGCGGTTTTGGGATGCATCAGGAGAGGCATTTCCAGTAGGGATAAGGAGGTTTTAGTACCAACAAGGCACTGGTGAGACTTCACCTGGAATACTGTGTGCAGTTCTGGTCTCCCATGTTCAAAAAGGATGAATTCAAGCTGGAGCAGGTACAGAGAAGGGCTACTAGGATGATCCGAGGAATGGAAAACTTGTCTTATGAAAGGAGACTTAAGGAGCTTGGCTTGTTTAGCCTAACTAAAAGAAGGTTGAGGGGAGATATGATTGTTCTCTATAAATATATCAGAGGGATAAATACAGGAGAGGGAGAGGAATTATTTCAGCTCAGCACCAATGTGGACACAAGAACAAATGGGTCTAAACTGGCCACCAGGAAGTTTAGACTTGAAATCAGACGAAGGTTTTTAACCATCAGAGGAGTGAAGTTTAGGAATAGCCTTCCAAGGGAAGCAGTGGGGGCAAAAGATCTATCTGGTTTTAAGATTCTACTTGAAAAGTTTATAGAGGAGATGGTATGATGGGATAATGGGATTTTGGTAAGTAATTGATCTTTCAATATTCAGGGTAAATAGGACTAATCCCCTGAGATGGGATATTAGATGGATGGGATCTGAGTTACCCAGGAAAGAATTTTCTGTAGTATCTGGCTGGTGAATCTTGCCCATATGCTCAGGGTTTAGCTGATTGCCATATTTGGGGTTGGGAAGGAATTTTCCTCCAGGGCAGATTGGAGAGGCCCTGGAGGTTTTTCGCCTTCCTCTGTAGCATGGGGCATGGTTGACTTGAGGGAGGCTTCTCTGCTCCTTGAAGTCTTTAAACCATGATTTAAGGACTTCAATAGCTCAGACATAGGTGAGGTTTTTCATAGGAGAGGGTGGGTGAGATTCTGTGGCCTGCGCTGTGCAGGAGGTCGGACTAGATGATCAGAATGGTCCCTTCTGACCTTAGTATCTATGAATCTATGAATTTTTCTACCAGATTTAAAGTGAATTGGACCAAGGGTGTTCTAAATATAGAAGCTCTTCAGAATCTGAAAAGTTTGTGTGTTTTGGCACTCAGTTTCAGGAAAAGATGAGAGGGGGAGAGAGAGAGAGAGTATGCATGCTTAGTTTTCTGGTCTCATCTAGTTTAAGAGTTGATGTGCAGGTCCAAAGCTTAGGTGAGTAAATAGCTAAGAATTTAAATAGGAGCTTCACGTGGCAGCACAGAAGGCAGAGGAGATGGCTGAGAGGGGATAGGTTCTTTGCTCCTCGGGACACCTGTATGCACTGTGTGAAGCCTAGGAAAATGAGTGTGGGGAGCAGACTAGGAAGTCTTAGCCCCTTGGTCACTTTCCTGGCATCCTTAGTCCCCCTTCAGATCCTATTTCATTGTTTTGCTTCCTGTACTTACACCATCCTCTGCAGACCTGTTAAGATGTTTACTTCCTGCTTATTTCAGGATGTTTATAGAAGTTGGAGAGGTATAGGGAAAGTATAGCACTTGGGGGCAGTGAGGTCACAAGATGGGAGAGTCACTCCTTCCTCCTTTTCATGAACGTGGTCGACAACTCTGTCTAGTTCACTGTGGAGGGGGTATGAGCTTTGATTCTTCAAAGCGTTGGCCCAAGTGCAGCACCATTCCTGCACTCTCCTCAGGAGCAGAGGGGGAATGGCTCTGTTCTTTTTTTGAGCAACGTTACATCTGACTATACTCTCTTCTCTATCCAAACAGCTGTCACCTGCTACCTCAGCACCATCTTCAGATTTTCATGTTTGGCTTTCCCTCTTCCACTCTTCTCAGTTTCCCATCCTCATCCTTGGTGACCTCGATTTACAAATTGATATCCCCCTGCCCCAAACCTGACTACTTGTCCTCCTGTCTTTATGATTTTAAACCATGATGTAGCTTGCTCACTTACCAAAATGGCCACTCATCTGATTTTGTTTTCACTAAAAGCTGTTTCTTCTTGATTTCCCTGTATCTAAAGGCTTCTTCAGTCAGAAAATCTGTCCTGGTAAAGGAGGGATGTGAAAGCTGCAATTTTATCAAATGGAAAAAGAGAAAGTTGATAGTGATTTGATAGTAAATTAGCAGTTATGCAGTGCAGACTATTGATAAGGTAGAAAGTAAAAGCATGAATGAAAAAAATGTGCAGTAAGATGTTAGTTGGCTAATTTATAATCCATTTGACAGATCTCAAAAAATAACTAAATGAAGACTCATCATCTGAAAACATTTTTAATAGTAAGTGTAACTAACTTTTCTAGGGACATGCTGGATTCTCCATCTCTTGGAGTCTTTAAATCAGGAATGGATGTTTGTTTCTAAAAGACATGCTGTAACTCACAAGAAGTTATGGCCTTAAAGTCCTGCACTTAGGAAGGAAGAATCCCATGCACCGCTACAGGCTGGGGACCGACTGGCTAAGCAGCAGTTCTGCAGAGAAGGACTTTGGGATTAGAGTGGACGAGAAGTCAGCAGTATGCCCTTGTTGCCAAGAAGGCCAGTGACGTATTGGGCTCTATTAGTAGAAGCATTGCCAGGAGGTCGAGGGAAGTGATTATTCCCCTCTATTCGGCACTGGTGAGGCTACACCTGGAGCATTGCATCCAGTTTTGTCTCCCTACTACAGAAGGGATGTGGACAAATTGGAGAGAGTCCAGCGGAGGGCAACGAAAATGATTAGGGGGCTGGGGCATATGACTTATGAGAAGAGGCTGAGGGATCAGGGCTTATTTAGTCTGCAGAAGAGAAGAGTGAGGGGGGATTTGCTAGCAGCCTTCAGCTACCTGACCCGGGGGGAACCAAAGAGGATGGAGCTAGGCTGTTCTCAGTGATGGCAGATGACGGAACAAGAAGAAATGGTCTCAAGTTGCAGTAGGGGAGGTCTAGGTTGGATATTAGGAAAAACTATTTCACTAATGGTGAAGCATTGGAATGCGTTACCTAGGGAGGTGGTGGAATCTTCATCCTTAGAGGTTTTTAAGGCCTGGCTTGACAAAGCCCTGGCTGGGATGATTTAGTTGGGGTTGGTCCTGCTTTGAGCAGGGGATTGGACTAGATGACCTCCTGAGGTCTCTTCCAACCCTAATATTCAATGATGTGGGAATCACTGGGTAAAGTTCTCTAGCCTGGCCTCTGCAGGAGGTCAGACTAAATTATTTTAATGGTTCCATCTGGCCTTAAGTTTTATGAATCCTCTCTCTCAGATTGCCACTCAGTCTCATTGTATATGATCCATTCACCTTTTACATCCCATTTCTCTGTAATCCTCAGGCTGTTGACTTCTTACACTCTTCCTACCCACTTTCTTTTGAATCCTCATTCTGCTTTCCCCATCACCTTTGACTCCTGTTCCCCTCTCTCCTACTGTAAAGTGCATCCCAGTAACCCACAGCACTGGCTCAGTCTGGTTACTCCACTCCTGCGTTGCCTGCACCTTCACAGGAAGTCCCAGGACTGCACTGATTTCCTCCACTACTGGATTATTTTCTTCTCCTTCAACTCTGGCAGTTCGGTGGCGAAACAACAATCCTTCCTTACTGAATCCTTATCCATAACTGTTTAATCTCATCTTTGACAAGAGAAGCTCAGGTGCTTTTCTCTGAATCATACACGTCTAGTACTGACACTGCCACCTTTAGACATATACAGGCTTCTGGAAAAAAAATTCTACTTCACAAGTCACATCCTGAAGACCTCACTAAGGGCCTGTGCATATTGATAGGGGATCCTCAACAGCTTGCAGGAGCAGGCTTTGTGGTTCTGTATGCTAGCCAGTTATCCAAGAGTCAATAGAAACAGAGTCATCAGGTTTACAATAGAGACATGAAACCAATTATGAACTGAAGCACAATCTCATTATTTCATCTGTACACACATAAGTACTGTGGCTTCTCGGAATTTAATATGCCCACAGTTGATGGAGCCTTTAAAGCCCTTAGAAAAAAATTTGATCCAAAATAACACATCTTACAAAATAACAAAAGGAAGATGGAAGGTTGGCATTGCTAAGTGGGCCAGAGTTAAGGTTGACTGGGTATCTTAACTGTGCATTACTTTATTTTCATGTTTTTCGTGCAAGTTTAACCTTTGCTCTGAAATTACTGGCTTTTTAACAGAACTATGAAGTTCTTGTAAGGATTTTTATCCTTAAAAGATTGTCCCTTCAATCTTAACACTAGCTTAATGGAACTTTTTGTGTGGTGTGTTTATAAAGACAGGCATTAATGGTTACTCCACACAACCAATAATGTGTCAGGCAGCCAATCCAAGACGAAGAGTTGTGGGGAACTCTCCTTCCCTCCTCACTTCTGCGTATCAGATGACACAGGCGCTGACTTTTATTTTTCACAGTGGGTGCTCTATCCCAAGGCCCCACTTCTGCTTGGCCTCTTCCCCCAAAGCACTGCTCTTGCTCCACCTCTTCCTGCCCAGCCCCCTCCCCTAAGGCCTCCTGCCTGCCCGCTGTTCCCTCCTCTCTGCCCCCGATGACCCTCCTCCCGCCTGCCCACCCACGGGTCCCTTCTCTCTGCCCCCTCCCCCAAATGCTCACCAAATAGCTGATCCGGCGGCCAGCACCAGGGCAGAACCACTATGGATAGTGGGTGCTGAGCACTGCCTTATTTTTTCCCCTGGGTGCTTGAGCCCTGGAGCACCCATGGAGTCTGCGCCTATGCCAGGTGATGTTAGTGAGTCTGCTGTTCATCTTGGGTTAAATACCACCCATTAAGCTTCCGTTGTGTCAAACCTCATCTGGGTTCTTCCAAAACACAGTTTCCCTGAGGCATCCTTCTACACAAAAGAAACACTTATGCTGTCTTTTCTACACATGTGTATGCGCGCACGCACGCATGCTGAATTCTCCAAGGAATTCCTTCATCTTTATCTTTTCCCTTTTTACATACACTAAAAAGGCAGAGTACTCTGAAGGGACAACTTTTAAGAGCCATCACTGGGGTTTTGGTCTGACCTCTTAATGGAAAATAAACCATTATCTCCCTTGCTTTTAATTTGTAGCTTTCAGAAAAAGATAAACCATATGTGGATATCCAAGGGTTGACGGCCTCTACTATGGAAATCCTGCTGGACTTTGTGTATACAGAAACGGTTCATGTCACAGTAGAAAATGTCCAGGAATTGCTCCCAGCAGCATGTCTGCTTCAGCTGAAAGGTAATTGCAAACCAATTAGCCATGCAGATTGTACAGTTGATGCTGTTTAGGGCTCTGGAATGTCTGACTTGTAAGTAAAGGAAAGATTGCAGAAAGCGAAATAGGCTGCTGGGTTGTTTCCAGACCCAAGTCTTTTTGTGTTGAAATTGCATAATAGCTGTTTGTCAAATGTGCTGCTGTATGTACTCTGTTCTCACTGATAAGAAAGTTTAACCCTCGTGGAGAAATGGTGCTAAAACAAATAATTGTCCCAGGTCATCTCCCACTCTAAGGTCTTATAGATCCCTGAGCTCTGTAAGGCTTCCTTTTGAGTCTCTCCTATATTTGTCAAGTTATTTTTAATATGTATAGTCAGTGGTCTAAATATACCGCCTGTTGCTTTATTTTTTCCTGGCCCCTGAAGAAATGTTTGCCTAGATGCCCCTTTGTGTGTGCATACCTCTAAGCAAGGCTTTGGGGTTGACATTTTAATATAGACTAGAGCTTGGTTTTCTAAATTACTTTCCAAAGCAATGATTGGATAGCAGAAGTGCATGAGCTCATTCACTCATCTCATTTCCATAGGTGTGAAGCAGGCTTGTTGTGAGTTCTTGGAAAGCCAGCTGGATCCATCAAACTGTTTGGGCATCCGAGATTTTGCTGAGACGCACAACTGCGTTGATCTAATGCAGGCAGCAGAGGTCTTCAGCCAGAAACACTTCCCAGAGGTGGTTCAGCATGAAGAGTTCATCCTCTTAAATCAGGAAGAGGTGGAAAAGCTCATCAAATGTGATGAAATTCAGGTAAAGGTAGCAGGTTTTGTTGTGCAAATCAATGAGAGCAAAATAATGCTTGAAAACAAAGCAAATAACAGTATGTCTACCCCTCTTCCATTTCCCCCACATTGGTTAGTTCATAATACTCTAGGAATGGCTATCTCAGGCAGGCTTTGAATGCTCTGTTGAAATCTGCTTTTTACTGAATCAGCTGCATATTCTGAAACTGACAGGTGGAGTGTAACTTCTCCTCTGCAGCAAGGTAGCTGTCATTGGAACATGGAGAATGAAACATTGGTTACTGTGTTCGTTACTAACTGTTATGAAAAGACCAATACTACAAACCAGAACCAAATTAGTTACAATCAAGGAGAAAGGCTAAGACACGACAGACATGGGGGATATTTCTCTCTGGTGTAGAACAGAAATCGTGAACTCTGGGTTTAACACTTGGGCTTAACAGTGGGTGATCAGCTGGGTTAACAGTTGTAGTTACAAAAAAGTTACAATGGGCTATATTTATTAGGCATCAGGTTATGCTTAGGCCAGTGTTGGTTGTTGTTAGGATAGAGCTTGTGGATTCTGCTTTTATCTTCAGTGCGTTCTATACAGGCAGGAAATATCTCACTCTTCCAGAGTGAGATACCTTCCTTGCCTGTCAAATAGCTTACTCTAGTTAAAATCATCAAGTGACCTGTGCCCCACACTGCAGGGGAAGGTGAAAAAATCTCAGGTTTACTGCCAATTTAACCTGGGGGGAAATTACTTCTCAACCCCAAATATGGTGATCAGGTAGACCCTGAGCATGTGGGTGAGACCCACCAACCATCTACCTGGAAAAGAATTCTTTGTAATAACACCGAGCCTTCCCCATCTAGGGTCCATCTCAGGAGATATTTGTTAATAACAGTCGCAGATGATCCATATGCCATTATAGGCTACCTCATCATACCATCCTCTACATAAATTTATCAAGCTCAGACTTGAAAGAGGTTTGGTTTTTGCCCTCACTACTCTTCCAGAACTTCACTCCTCTGATGGTTAGAAATCTTTGTCTAGTTTCAAGCCTAAACTTGTTGTTGAGCAGTGTATATCCCTTTGTTCTTGTGCCATCATTGGCCCTTAAACACCAGGGAGAGAGAGGAGTTGTTATCCTTCTGATAGCGATTATATCTCCCCTTTGCCTTTGTTTTGTTAGGCTAAACCAGCCAACCTCCTTAAGTCTCCTCTCATAAAGTAGGTTTTCCTTTCTTCTGATCATCCTAGTAGCCCTTCCCTGCACCTGTTCCAGTTTGAATTCATCTTTCTTATACATAGGAGACCAGAATTACACACAGATGAGGTGTCATCAGTCCCTTGTATAATGGCAATGACACTTCCCTGTCTCTTCTAGAAATACCTCACCTGATGCATCCTAGGATTGTATTAGCCTTTTTCATGGCTGTATCACATTGGTGATTCATAGTCATCCTGTGATCAACCAGTCCATCCAGGTCTTTTTCCTGCTCTGTCGCTTGCAACTGATAAGTCCCCAACTTGTAGCAAAAACTCCTGTTGTTAATCCCTAAATGCATGATCTTGCACTCTCCACTATTAAATTTCATCCCATTTCTATTACTTAGCTTTCAGGGTTCTCCAAATCTTGTATAATATTCTGGTCTTTCTCCCTATTGGCAATACCTCCAACTTTGTGTCATCTGCAAAGTTTATTAGTACACTCACACTTTGTGTCAAGGTCGTTAATGAAAATGTTAAATAAGATTGGTCCCAAGACTGATCCTTGAGGCGTTCCACTTGTACTCTCTCTCTCTCCAGCCCAATAGTTCACTTTTCAGTATGACCTGGTGTAGTTTCCCCTTTAACCACCTTTTGATTCTTGTATTAATCCTCATCTTTTCCAATTTAACTAATAACTACCCACATGGAACTGTATCATATGCTTTACTGAAATCCAGTTAGATTAGATCTACTGCTTTTTCTTTGTCTAGATTAAAAGTCTTATCTCAAAGAAAGAGATCAGGTTGGGTCTAGCACAGTCTACCTTTTGTAAAACCATGTTGTATTCTATACAAATTACCATTCATCTCTGTCTTTAATTATGCTCTCTTTCAGAATTTGTTCTAAAATCTTGCATACAACTGAGGTCAAACTACTGGGCTTGTAGTTTCCCAGATCATGTTTTCCTTCCCTTTCTTAAACATAAGGACAATAGTTGCAATTCTCTAGTCATAAGGTACGAATCCTGAGTTTATGGATTTGTTAAAAATCCTTGCTACTGGGCTTTCAATTTCATTTGCCAGTTCCTTTAATATTCTTGGATGGAGATCATCCCAGCCTCACGCTTTGGTCCCATTAAGCTGTCTGAGTTTGGCTTCTGCCTCATACGTGGTAATTTCTACTTCCATTTCCTTGTGCCCACTAGCCACCTGGCCGCTCCCCCCAAGATCCCCATTAGCTTTATTGAAAACTGAGGCAAAGTATTCATTTAGGTGTTGGGCCATACCTAGATTATCTTTAATCTTCATGCCGGATTCTCCCTTCTTTTGTTGTTTTTCTTTTTATATATATGGCTAAAGAACCTTTTATAATGGTTTTTAATTTCCTTTGCAAGATCCAGCTCTGTTTGGCTTTAGGCACTTCCCACTTTATCCCTAAACCTCCAGACCTCCAAGAGGTAGCTTTCCTTGCTAATCCATCCCTTCTTCCATGCCTTGTAGGCTTTCTGATTTCTCTTAAGAACCTGTTTGAGATGCTTGGGCTGCAACCCTTCCCTATGATGTCCCCCACCCCCCTTGCTTGGATGCAAGTTCCAGGTGGTTTCTGCAACTTTGACTTAAAGTAGTTACAAGCCTCCTTCACATTTGCTATTGCATACGTCAGCTCTGGTCAGAGGGGAGAGCTTACAGATATTTTGGCTCCAAAAGCAATGGAGCCTTTCATATTAAGAGCATTTTCTGCAAATAAATTAATAGCATTTACTACCCAGTATTTTTGATTGACCCGAGAGCTCTCTCTGGTTCTTTTGCAGAGCATCTTTTTCTCCATTTCCTGAAGAAGCTATCAGACATTCCAAAAACAATTGGTGTTGGTGCCCAGTGTCTGGTTTCAGAAATACAATTAGGTCTTTAATTTCTATCAGTCATTCCTTGTATGCTGCTGAGCAGCATACGAGTGCATGCGCCATCCCCATGAATGTGGGATACTTCCACCTAGGTGAGCAGTAAACCACAGGAGTGTATATGCACAAGTTTGAAATATAGACAGAATAGAGCCAATACTTATAACCTTAAATACAAAAATGATCCATGCATACCGATAGCATAATCATAACCAGCAAACCATAACTGTGTCTTAGACACCTTATTTCTCCCCCTTTATACAAGATTTGGTGCCACTACAGGACCTTGGTTACAACAATGATATATACAGTCCCAGTTCATGTCAATAACGTTACAGTTGATGAAGATTATAAAATTACATCTCTAAAAAATCCTTGCATAGATTTTTAGATGCACAATCATCTTTAGCGTTAAATGCTTGGATCTTCAGACAGTTTTTTAAATAAATCTTTCAGAAGACCATCCTTATCTAAAGTACACATTTTAATTACTATAGTAAAAGAAAAGTTGCTTCCAAAGTCTTCCTGTCCTTTGTCCATCCCTTTCTTCCTTCACACACCGCTCCCGCTCCCGTTGAAGAGAACCCTTAAGGGGACAATACTCCTTTCCTTCCAGATAGTTGGACAAAGAATTTCCCTTTCTTTACTTCTGACTATCTGATGAACTCTCTGAGAACGCTCTAGAAATATCAGTACATAGTAAGATATAAAATCCATTGTTATGCCTAAAATCTTTGGAAACCTATTTTTTAAAGTTGGTGAAATTTCATAAACATGTCTATTGTTATGGAGATCACACAAAGTAAATTAGTGTTCCCTTTTTCTAAGAGCAATGAACATTGTTGTGAACACACTAAACCTCTGTGACTGATTAATGTCTTTGATTCAGTGAGTTAAATATGTAGTAATCTGGAATTATTACTTTATGAAGGCTTAAGAGTACATTTAAAATATAAAATCATCTTACAAATACTGATTAAGAAAATGTAAAACAGAAAAGCTGCATCATGTATTCCGTAACATTTAATGTTGTATTCAGCAAGACAGCTGACTCGCCCTTACTACAAAGTTTTTTGCAAATAAATCTCTGACAGACTTCAGGGTATATCAAAAAACCTATGACTGACATTTTTTATTCCCAAGTTTAGTGCTTTTAATTAGGTACCTTCTGCATGTCCAGTCTTCACCCTTTGGGATGCACTGGAAAACATGCCCTATTTTCTTTAGAAAGAAATTGCAGAAGTTTTTTTTTGTTGTTTTTTTTTTCTTTTTTCTTCTCAAATGTCATTTGCTTCATTTGGGTTCAGGGATTTGGCTGGAAGGGGGTGAGGAGGGAGACAATGTGGGAGAGGACGGGGCCTGGGCAGAGTGGGGGCTGGGTCTGGGGCACAGCAGGAGTGGCATATGGGCGGGACCACAGGCTGAAGAAGTGGGCTAGGGAGCTAGCCTCCCCAGGTGGTAGCTTCACCCACTCATCCATGACAGCAGGTAAGAGTGGGTCAGCTCCCGCACACCCAGTGTGCACTGCAGTCTCCTTAGACAGGGGCCATATTCACAGAGCCGAATGCGCTGGTGCCGCGCATTCTGCGTGATGGAGAGGGTACAGGGCTCTCTGCATGGAACTGTGACTCTCCGCCACCATGTGGCAGGCCGGGCGGCTTGGTATCCTTGCTGCCTCATCCTCTTTTCCCCCCCACGGCTGCAAACCCAGGCTGCTGTTGGGCATAGGGGGCACCAGTTTAATAATACTACGTAGGCCCCATAAATCCTAAGGACGGCCCTGATGTCTGCAGCACTGTCTTGGAACTTCTGTCTTCCCCACACCTACATGTTGTGGGGCTGGGTGGTTCCACAAAGGTCTCAGTGAAGGAGGAGTCTCCTCTATACAGCTCTTGCCCAAAGGGTGCTTTGGGTGGAGGAATAACCCTGACTGGGTCCCTTTTTCCCCAGGGTATGCCTGTTCGTAGAAATGCAAAACAGTTCAGTTGGAGAGAAAGAGATGCGGGTGGCAGGAGGTGCCACTGAAATGGTCATTAGTTAGGTCTACTGTGATTCCCATGCTAAGGTTCACAAAGTTGGATGGGGAGCTGTCGTGGGGCAACAACTCACCGGTGCGGTGCCTCCTGTTGGTCATCCTGGGAATTAGCTCTTTTGGCTAGGAACGCCCTCTGCAGGCCGGTGTCTCACCTGCCGCTGGCCCCCATGTCCCTCCCGGATCCTAGTGCCTTCCTCGTCAGGGTTTTGCCCCAGCAGTAACCCACAATCCTAGTCTCCCTATCCAGGGGATCCCTCTACCCCCACCTTGCCTCAGTGGCCACTGCCAGTCACAATCTAGCCCCCGCTCCCTGGGGCAGACTGCAGTCTATGAACCACTCATCATCGGCAAGGGGGTTTGGACCAGCTGCCTCTGTCTATCTCTGGGCTGCCCCTCTGCAGCCCCAGTACCCTTTCATAGGCCTTTAACTAGGCCTGCAGCCAGGGGCTTTGCTAGGCTGGAGCTCTCTCTGCACTTCCCCATCACTGGTCCACCCTAGGTACCCTTCTTAACTTCCCAGGTAGCCAGGTCCTTCTCTCTCTAGGAAGCTAGAGAGAGTGTCTGTCCTCACTTCTGGCCCACAGCCCTCTTATAAGGGCCAGCTGGACCCTGATTAAGCTGGCCACAGCTGTGGCTGCTTTCCCAATCAGCCTGCTTTTCCCATTCACAGCCCTCTCCTGGGCTGCTTTAACCCCATCAGGGCAGGAGCGGAGTAGTCACCCCGCTACAGGAGCCCTAACGGGTTAGGAAGGACCAAGTTAGTGCTGATTACTGGTTAGATAGTGAAGGTGAGTCAGTGACAGAGATGATGAAACAACTTGAGAAACTAAATTGTACTATGTCACCAGGTCAGGATGGTGCTGAAAGAGGCTTAATTAAAAGCAGCCACCCTCCAGCTGACTTGCTGTTAACATTAACTGAATTGTGATCGTCTAGCCTGACCTTGTGTATAACACAGGCTGTAAAACTTCCACGCCAAAAAATTCTTAGAATCTTTTAGAAAAACATCCAACCTTTAATTTAAAAATAGCTAGTGATGGAGAATCCACCGGTTTCAGAGTAGCAGCCGTGTTAGTCTGTATTCGCAAAAAGAAAAGGAGTACTTGTGGCACCTTAGAGAAGGTGCCACAAGTACTCCTTTTCTTTTTGGAGAATCCACCATGACTGTTGGTAAATTGTTCTGATGATTAATTATGCTGACTGTTGAAAAACATATGCCTTTCCTGTCTGAATTTATCTAACTTTAATTTCTAGCCATTGGATTGTGTTATATCTTTCTCTGCTAGATTGAAGAGCCCATTATTAAATATTTGTTCCCCATATGGGTACTTACAGGCTGTGATCAAGTCACCCCTTAACCTCCTTTTTGTTAAGCTAAATAGATTGAGTTCCTTGAGTCTATTACTGTAAAGCATGTTTTCTAATCCATTAATCATTCTTGTGGTTCTTATTTGAACTCCCTTCAGTTTATCAGTATCCTTCTTTCTGTGGGCACTAGAACTGGACACAGTATTTCAGCAGCAATCACATCAGTGCCAAGGACAGAGGTAAAATAATCATTCTACTCCTACTTGAGATTCCTGTTTATGCATTCAAGGATTTTATTAGCCCAAGGGTCTCAAACTCAATTTACCTGAGGGCCAGTGGCAGTCCTCAAATGCTCCCAGTGGGCCAATGATGTCACTGAAGATGGTGTTCACACCTCCTCCCAGCCTGTTTCCCACCCTTTTCCCTCGCTCCCTTGGCCTCATGCTGCCCTGGCTGACTCTGCCCGGTGACTAGTGACACTGCCTCCATGGCTGACCTTGCCCAGCAACTAGTGATGGTATGTCTGTCCCTCTGCCCCAGCCAGTGGGAGCTGGGGCAGTGGGGGCGGCGCCTGCAGCAGACAGGCAGCATGGCTGTATTATTCTCTCTTCTGTTGCTTCGCCAGCAACAGCAGGGATAGGGAACCGCTTGCAGGGAGCCGAGCTGCCCAAGTTGAATGACACCTTGCCAAGTGCAACCCCTGGGAGGGTCCCAGGAGCAGCAGGATGGAGCAATGTTGAGGGGACGGGCATGTGAATCTCTCCTGTCGTTCCCCTCCTGCCTCACGCTCCTGGCCAGCAGCCACAAGGGCTGGATGAAAAAACTTTTTTAAAAGTTTCTATGGGCCTCAGTGGGGAGGTTCTCGGGCCGCAGGTGTCCCACAGGCCTGGACTTTGAGACCTCTGTATTAGCCCCTTTGGCCTTAGAATTACACTAGGAGCATATGTTCTTCTTCGAGTGATTGCTCATGTGCATTCCAGTAGGGGTGTGCATGCGCCGTGTGCACGATCGTTGGAAGGTTTTTCCCCTAGCGGTACCCGTCGGGTCCGCTGTGGAGACCCCTGAAGTGGCACCTTATGGCAGTGTATATAGATCCCTGCCGACCCGCCGCCTGCTCAGTTCCTCCTTACTGCCAGTGACAGTTGTTGGAGCAGCTCAGTCTCTTGCATTCGCAAGTGCCTACATAGTGGTTCCCTTTTCTTAGTTGTTAGGTCATTGTATAGTAGTTAGTTGGACTTCCTTTGGGGGGCTTCCGCCCCGCTCTAGTTTCCCCAGGCACCAGGGCATGCCTTGGTTGCAGGGGTTTAAGGCATGCGAGAGGTGGAGAAACCTATGCCCACAGGCAATCCGGTGCCTGTCTCAAGTGCCTAGGAGAAGGCCATCAGACAGATAAGTGCCCAATTTGCAGGAGTTTCAAACCCAGGACTAAGAGAGAACTGGACTATTGTTTGAAGCGCCTCCTGAAGGAGTCGACCCTCTGTCCACAGCTGGCACAAGAACCGGCACTGGCATCATCAGTGCATAGCGCCCGGCCTTGGTGTGAGATGTCCTGGCACCGAGGAAGGGTTCCTCGAAGGAGCACCAGCGCCACTCCCCAACTCGTAAGACCAGTGCCATGTGGCACTGCTCGCCGTCCGTGGTGCTGCATAAGAAAAAGAAGGCGGACAGGGGCTGTTCCCCCCATCAAGAAGCCGCGAGGGGACTCCAGCGGGACACCCACGGTCTGGGCCTCAAGACCCGGCACCGTTGACTCAGGCCCCAACAGGAGGCCTGTCGAGTCTGGTGCTAGTGGACTTCCTGACTCGGGAGATTTGGGAGGACGAGCTCGACCTTCCATTCACACTGGACACTTGTGAGGCAGCACGGGACCTTATTGCCGTGACAGCGCAGTCCCTAGCCCCACAGGTGCAGGCTCCGGCACCAACTGAACTATCTATCCTGGCACTGCATGTGGCTGCGGCACTGCCCCGGTTCATCATCATGGTAAGCCTTTGATGTTACGGCACCGCTCACCATCTACCTGATACCGCTCCCCAGCTCCGTCCCCCCATGGTCAGGCACAGACTACTCGTCCGAGTCAGACGCCGAGTCTTCTGTCTCTAGACGCAGCCACTACTGCTCCCGGTCCCAGCACTGCAGACCAGTGGAACCATCAGCACTGAAGGTTGCCTGGCCACCCCAGTGGCAGGGCCTAGTCCAGTGGCCCTTTTTGACCCCTTGGGCCTACCATCAGGCACAGGGTCAGGGCTTCAGGCTGACATCGGTGGCATCTGCACCCCGTGGTCCCCCCTCCCCCCCACCGCAAGCAACGTCGCTGGCTTGCCACACCCCCAGGGCTCCTGAGGACCCTGCACGAGAAAGGGACTCTGGGCTGTCAAGCTCAGGCTCAGTTCTCGAACCAGCGCTATCAGTGACTCTAGAGCCACCTCCAGTCACGGGAGGCTCCAAAGTACCTGACTCAGCCTCCAGAGAGCCGGAAGGGCAGGAGACCCTGTCCCATGGGTCTCCTCCTCGCTAGACGAGGCAGTGGCAGTCACCACCACCACCCTACCTTGATGGATACCAAGGGACACCAGGACCTCCTTAGGAGAGTGGCCCTAAATCTCAATCTCCAGGCAGAAGAGGTCATGGAGGACTCTGACCCGATGGTGGACATCCTTGCTCCTGAAGATCCTTCTAGGGTGGCCTTGCCCCTCATAAGAATGATCCAAAACACCAGGTGCTCTGGCAGACCCAGGCCTCTATACTACCCACTGCTAAAGGGGTGGAAAGATGCTATTTTGTGCCGCAGAACAGGTATGAACACTTTTTTCACCCACCCCCAACTGGGGACTCTGGTGGTTGATGCTGCAAACCACAAAGAGAGGCAAGGACTGCTGTGTCCCGCACCTATGTTACAGGATGCTAAGAAGCTGGGCCTTTTCGGCCGGAAGGTCTGCTCGTCCAGGGGGCTCCAGCTTCAAGTGGACAACTAGCCAGCAGTACTCAGCTGCTATGCTTTCAACTCTTGGAGCTCTTTGGCACAGGTATACAGGCCAGGCAGGGACCCTTTGGATGCGATAGTTATCCTCCACCCTCGCATTCTCGATTCTCTCCGCTGGTGGCTGCAACCACAAGTGGTCTGTGCAGGAGTACCCTTTGCCAAATCTCAACCTCGCTATCCCTGGTCACAGACGCCTTGGCACTCGTTTAGGGAGTGCACCTGGGCAATATCAGAGCTCAAGGCCCATGGTCCCACACAGAATTATCACTGCATATCAACGTAAGAGAGCTGAGGGTGGTTCATCTGGCATGTCAGGAATTCCAGGCCCGTCTGCAGGGTGCATGCGTGTGCGTGCTGAGGGACAACACTGCAGTGATGTTCTATATAAACAAACAGGGTGGTGCTTGCTCCTCTCCCCTGTGCCAGGAAGCCCTCGAGCTGTAGGATTTTTGTATCGCCCACTCGATGCACCTAGAGGCATCACACCTTCCAAGAGCGCAAAATGAACTAGCCGATCGCCTCAGACGTTCATTTCACGGTCACGAATGGTTCCTCAGGCTGGACATTGCACACTTGATTTTCCAGAGGTGGGGTTCTCCCCACATAGACCTGTTTGCGACGTGGAGCAACAGGAAGTGCCAGCGGTTCTGTTTTCCTGAACCACAGCTCAGGCTCCATCGCGGACGCCTTTCATGGACGAGTCACCTTCTGTACATGTTCCCGCCCTTCCCTCTCATACACAAAGTCCTTCTCAAGACTCACCGGGATAGGGCTTCCTTGATCCTCGTAGCGCCACCATGGCCCCATCAGCACTGTTTCACCATGTTGATGAACCTCCCAGTGGACTGGTCAATGGTGCTTCTTGTATGCCTGACCCTAATCACACAGGACCACGGCCATCTGCAACACCCCAGTCTTGAGTCCCTCCACCCATGGCATGGAAATGCCATGGCTGAACTCTCTTGAGCTTCATTATTCAGACCCAGGTCCTGCTGGGAAGTAGGAAACCCTCCACTCGTGCCACGTACCTGGCAAAGTAGAAGCGTTTTTCCCATCTAGTCTCGACAAAGGGGAATCGAACCACATCACAGCTAGCGTCAATTCCCCTTGTTTTGGACTACCTGTTACACCTTGAGCAGCAGGGGTTGGCAATATCCTCTCTCAGGGTACACCTTGCTGCCATTTCGGCTTTTCACCTGGGAGCTGCGGGTGGGTCAGTCTTCAGTAATCCCGTGGTGGGCAGGTTTCTCAAGGGCTTAGACAGACTTTATCCCCAGGTACGACGGCCCATTCCCCAGTTAGACCTTAACCTAGTCCTGTCCTCACTCATGGAGACCCCTTTCGAGCCCAGGGCAACCTGCCCTCTGTCCTACTTCTCCTGGAAGGTGGACTTTCTGGTGGCCATAACCTTGGCCAGAAGGGTATCTGAGCTCAGAGTGCTGACTTGCGAGCCTCCCGTACGGTATTTTATTAAGACAGGGTGCAGCTATGCCCCCACCCTGCGTTTCTGCCAAAGATAGTCTTTCAGTTTCATGTGAACCAAGACACATTTTTACCTGTTCTTCCCTAAGACCCATGCCAGTAACAGAGAGTGCATGTTCCATTTCCTTGGATGTTAGGCATCCCCTAGCATTCTACATTGAGCGCACAAAACCATTTCGTAAGTCACCGCAGCTCTTTTTTGCAGTCGCAGAAAGGATGAGGGGGCTCCCGATCTCATCCCAGCACATTTTGTCACGGATCACGTCCTGTATCAGGACTTGCTATGACCTGGCAAAACTTCCAAACCCTCCGCTTATGGTGCGCTCCACGAGAGCGCAGGCGTCGTCTGCAGCATTCCTGCCGCAGGTCCCTATCCAGGACATATGTAAGGCAGCAACATGGTCTTCCATCCACATCTTCATGTCACACTACACCATTATCCAGCAGGCGAGGGACGACGTATCCTTTGGCAGGGCAGTCCTGCACTCAAGTCAAGGAATAATGCATCCACTGCTTTCCCGTCATCCACAGAGCCAGTTATCTCATCATAGAAGGCAATTAGGTTAGTCAGGCATGACTTGCCTTGGTGAATCCATGCTGACTCTTCCTGATCACTTTCCTCTCCTCTAAGTGCATCAAAATGGATTCCTTGAGGACCTGCTCCATGATTTTTCCTGGGGCTGGAGTATTGTGTCCAGTTTTGGTCCCACCACTACAGAAGGGATGTGAACAAATTGGAGAGAGTCCAGCAGAGGGCAGTGGAAATGATTAGGGGCAGGGGCCTATGATTTACGAGGAGAGGCTGAGGCAACTGGGCTTATTTAGTCTGCAGAAGTGAAGAGTGAAGGGGGATTTGATCGCAGCCTTAAACTACCTGAAGGTGGGTTCCAAAGGGGATGGAGCAAGGCTGTATTCAGTGGTGACGGATGACAGAACAAGAAGCAATGGTCTCAAGTTGCAGTAGGGGAGGTCTTGGTTGGATATTAAGAAACACTATTTCACTGGGAGGGTAGTGAAGCACTGGAATGGGTTACCTAGGGAGGTGGTGGAATCTCTATCCTTAGAGGTTTTTAAGACCCAGCTTGACAAAGCCCTGGCTGGGATGATTTAATTGGTGTTGGTCCTGCTTTAAGCAGGGGATTGGACTAGGTGACCTCCTGAGGTCTCTTCTAACTCTAATATTTTATTCTGTGATTCCATCTATATTATGACAGGTTTCAGAGTCGCAGCCGTGTTAGTCTGTATTCGCAAAAAGAAAAGGAGGACTTGTGGCACCTTAGACTAACAAATTTATTAGAGCATAAGCTTTCGTGATGCATCCGATGAAGTGAGCTGTAGCTCACGAAAGCTTATGCTCTAATAAATTTGTTAGTCTCTAAGGTGCCACAAGTACTCCTTTTCTCATCTATCTTATGTAGGGGAAAACGCTGTATGATCATGTGGGACTTCAGTTTGAGTGACATCTGCTGGAGGTCTCATGCTGTTAATACTGAAACATCTTTGGAATTTCTAAACATTATAGATGGCAATATCCTAACTCTCAAAGTGTTGCAGCAAACATGGGGGAATTCTTTGTTAGACCTTGTCTTGATAGATAAAGAAGAAGTGATCACAGAACTAAAAATTAATGGGTACCTTAAGTACAAGTGATCCTAAGTTCATCACATTTATAATGTGGAAGCAGAATAAAGTTCAAACCAGTTATATATATACTTGGTGTTTTAATAGGGCCAAGTTCATAAAGTTGAAAATAATTATAAGATTGATCAGCTCGGAGGAAGAATTTAATTAGAAAAATATAAATGATCATTGGGAATCATTTAAGAACACATTACAAGATGCCCCAAAAAACACAATCCTGTAACTGAGGAAGAAGGCCACGCTGGTGAAAAAACTGACCTGGTTCAGAGAGGAAGTAAAGGCAGCTTTAAAAAAAAATAAATATATAACAAGTGGAAGAAAGGGGAAGTTGATAGTAATGAATATGAATAAGAAGTTAGGAATTGTAGAAAATTTATAAGGAATATAAGGAAATGTCTATGGCTAGCAGAATTAAGGACAGTAGAGAATTTATTAAATATATTAGGAACAAAAACAATCCTAATATTTCCATTACTAGATGGAAATGGTAAAATTATCAGTAATAATGCAAAAAAGTAGAAGAGCTCAATAAATATTTCTGTACTGTATATGGGGAAAAACATGATATAATCTTATCATATGCTGCTGCTTAACACTCTTTTCATTTCATTAGTATCTCAGGAGGATGTGAAACAGAAGCTACTAAAGTTAGACATTTTGAAATGTAGGTCCAGATAACTTGCATCCAAGAGTTTTAAGAGAGCTGGCTGAGGATCTTGCTGGATCATTAATGTTGATTTTCAATAAGTCTTGGAGAACTGGGAAAGTTCCAGAAGACCGAAAGACAGCTAATATTGTGCCAGTTGTTATAAAAGGAAGTTGGACCTAGACAAAGACAGAGTAATCCGGACCTGTTTGATCTTAAAATGTCTAAATTTAGTAGCTGCTGTTCGACATCCTCCTGAGGTTCTTTCCTTTCCACTAGTGTGTTATATGATATAACTATATCATCAGTGTTTTTTTCCTAATATAGAACAGAAGAATTTTGTGAACACTTCTGTCTTTTCTGCACTATTATTGATACTTCTACCATTTCCATCTTATAATGGACCAGTACCATTGTTAGGATTCTTTTTGATCCTAATATATTTAAAACGCTCCTCCTTATTGTCCTTAATTCTGCTGACCATTTCTCCTTTTGTCCCTTTCTTCTCTTATCAGTTTTCTATAATTGTTAGCGTCTGATTTATGTTCATTACTATTAACTTCCCCTTCCTTCCATTTGTTTATATTTATTTTGTATACCTGCCTTCACGTCCCCTCTAAATCAGTAATTTTAAATAGTACAGCCCGTCTTCCTCAGTTGTGGGATTGTGGCTTTTGGGAATCTAGAAAAGTGTTGTTAATTCCCAAATATCATTCACATTTTTCTGATTCTTCCTCCCAGCTGATTTGGCTAATAATTGTTTCCAGCTTTGTAAAACTGGTTCCTTTTAAAGCATCAAGTATGTGTATCACTGGTCTGTAGTTTATTCTGCTTCCACATTATAAATGTAATCAACTTATGATCACTTGTTCCTAAGCTACTGTATATTTTTAGTTCTGCGATCAGTTCCTCTTTATCTATCAAGACAAGGTCTAATATAGAATTCCCCCATGTTGGATGCAACACTTTTTGAAATAGGACATTCTCATCTATAATGTTTAGAAATTCCAAGGATGTTTCAATACTGACAGTATGAGACCTCCAGCAGATGTCACTGAAATTCAAGTCCCCTGTGATTGCATAACATTTTTTCCCTATACTTTATAGATAGGTGCGAAAGGAGACAATCATCCTGTACTATAATGTGATTTGTGGGTCTGTAGCAGACACCACTAATACCCCATGTTGTGCTTTATTCTGTTAGGACATTGATCAGGGTGGGTTTGATGTAAATCAAATTGATTTAAATCACTAGTCAGGAAGGCTCGATTTAATCATGGATTTCTACATAAAAGTTCATTCTTGTTGGGTGTTTTAACCTTAATACATATTCTTTACAACTCAGAGATAGATGTAGGTTTCATTTTTAGAAGGTACACGCTATACATTTTTAAGCAGTGATTTATTTTGAAAACTTTTCTGATTAGTTTTACATCTATATCAGAAAATGAATGATTGTTTGGTTATTTCATTTACCAAAGGTAATTGAAGCAGATATTTTATGAAGTCATTGGGAGGTGAACTATCTCCAATTCAACAGGTTAATCAGTAATATTTGGAGGATTTTTCTTACCATGCTGTATTAGGAGGAGAACATCACCAGACAGACATTTAAATTGTTTTAATTAAAACAACAATATTATGTATTTTGGATTTTTTTTCTTCAACCGCAAACATATAATATTTTAACAAAACAAGCATATGAATTTTTGAATTTAGTTAAACATTCAAGTTTTTTAAAATCTGGTTTGTTTTTGTTAAAATGGTTTTTAACTAAAATAGTTAAATGAAATATTTAAAAAAAGACCAAATTAAAATTGACTGTCAGCCAGGTCAACATGAGAAACTTAAAATATTGGCTTCTGCAGCTAACTATCATCTTCACCTTCATTTTCCTGTTTGTTCATAATCTGGAAAAGAAAAAAAAGCTTTCCTGCTTTTTCAGGTCCCAAACGATTTCTAAATTTGGAATGAATTAGTCCAAAGGAAGAAAACATTATTTCTACACCGGCAGAAGAAGCTACTGCTATTTAAAAGTGAGATTATCACTTCAACAGTCTCTGAATCCAAGTGCTTAAGTGACTTCCACCAGTTCACTGGTGTGACTTTCTTTAAAATATCATCAGCAAATATATATTTCTTGAATGGTTCATATTCCCAAACTGGGTCTCTTTTACGGCCTGCTGCCATTATAGGTTTTCCCTTCCAGTGAGATAATGGTATGGTAGATCTCAAATCAATGAAGGCTATACTCAGAAAGACCTCAAGGCTTCTGGAATATGCTGCTCAAACGGTTTCACTTTTTTTTATACTGCCTGTCCCTCCCTTCTCACATTTATCTCCAGACTTCTCCTTGTTCAGATCTATTCCACTCCCAACAATCTTCTATTCATTGAACGTTTTGAAACTTTGCACTTTTAGAGAGAGGTAAGGGATTGTCTCTTTGTCCCTCTGCAAATTTGTATACAATAGGGTTGAGGGCTGTTATTTCTCACCTCTATTTATTTATTTATTTATTTATTTATTTATTTAAAATATTTTTGCTGTTAACAAGCATGTTATCTCTGGAGGCACGAATCCACAGTTTGAGAACTGTAAAACTAAGTATCTCTGATGGTATCTTCTAGACTGAGCATCGAGTCCCATTGTGTAGATAGAAAGATTAACTTAAATAATCTATACAGAAGCCCCTGGAACCCTATAAGATTGGGTCCCTAATTCATGAACTATTGGAACTCATTTACAAAACTTTTTTTAAACATTACATGAATATGTTGTCTCATACTATAGAATTAGAATTTATAATCCCTATTCCATGATAAAACTATCTTTAGATAAGATGCTTTTTGAGGAAAAAATCCTATCAGAAAAATCTGTTCAAATACAAAATTTTTTTTTTAAATCATTGATTTTTATCCACCCTGACATTGATCCATAAGCATCCAAGATCATTTTCTTCTGAGTTATCAGTGACTCTGAAACAGGTAATTCCTTTTTTGACATAGAGTGCCACTCCCCTTCCGCTTTTGCCCACTCAGGCCTTTTCTAGGTATGTTATAACCATTGATTTTAACATTCCAATCATGGGAATCATCCCAGAAGGTTTCAGTAATACCAAATAGATTGAATTTATGCTCATAAATGAGCAATTCTAGTTCCTGTTGTTTATTACACAGGCTTCTAGCACTGGTGTATAGGCAAGGCAACTTCTTCTCTTCATGTCCTTTGGTTCCTTGATTAATTTTGTTCTCAACATCTTGATTTTTGTGTTAAATGAGTGCTCATATTTTCGCTTTTTTTGCCCTCTCCTTTTGTTACTCGTTTAATTTCCTGTTGACTACTCTAGCTAGCCTGTCCTAGAGGAGATTGTCCTGAGGTGGAGGCCATACAGGCCCTCTCACATAGAAAGTGTACCAATGTTTCCATCACTGCTCACTTATTCAGCAGTTCACTTCTAGAATCTTAGGCCTTCTAGCTTCCTTCTGTCATGCGACAGGAAGGATCTCAAAGATTGCTTAGACGTTATTCTTCACTATGTTTCCGAGTTTCACTTAACTCATCTTTGATCTGCAAGATATTCCTCAATACAGTGTCATTATTGCCAGTATGAATCATGACCAATAGATTGTTGCATGTTCACTTCAGAAGCCTATCTAATCTTAGAATGATGTCTCATGTCTTGATTCTGGGAAGACAGCACACCATGTTGTCTGCCTGCCTGCCCCGGTAGAATGTTCTTTCTATTCTTGTGCGTATTGAATCCCCAACAAGCGGCTTCTGTCTTCCTTGGACACTTTGAGAACTCTTTGGGCAAATTTGATTTGCTTAGCGTTTGGGTCAAGCTTCCATCCACATGTGTCCCATACATCTTGCCGTTCCCTTGGACCAGCTTGATCTTGAGAGAGATCTTCCAAAGTTTCTGCGTTGAGGACCTGGTATCAATCGGAAACTGTTGGCTGTGTGGAGTTCCTCCTGGTCCTCTTCTTTGTGGAGGCCACAGCCTACTCACCCTCATCTCTCTCATTGTGACCTCTTGCCTCTTGTGGTTATGAATAAGGCTTCATGTCTGTCATGGAAGTCATGGATTCTGTACCTCCCATTGGCTGTAGTTTCTGGCCAATGGGAGTTGCTGAGCCGGCGCTTATGGCAGGAGCCCCCCCTGGCCACCTCACCCCCTAGAAGCTGCAGGCTACCGGTTGGAGCCGAGATTCTGCCAGCCCCGCCAACCTCTTCTTCCTCCCGCCCAGCCCCCCAAGCACCAGCAGCAGTCCTGGGCTGCGCACTGCCCCCTCCCCCAGCAGAAGTCCCAGGCTGCGCACCTCAGGGCTGGGGCAGAGGGTAGGGTTGTGGGATGGCGCTTCAGGGGCGGCTCCCCGGCTCCCACTGGCATGTCCCTCTCACTCTGTCATGCAGAGTCTTAACACAGTCTTACATTCTCTTGTATCAACAGATCAGTGCACCAACTAATCTATCACATAGTCAATCCATTTCAAAGTTATTCTGATTTGACACTGCTGAGATCACTGTTAACACTTTGTGTTCAGCTTGGACAACAGAAAGGAAAGCTAGCATATTTAGTGACAAATAGTTGTATTTTTAAAATTCCTTCATTTTCAGTAATCTGTGGTGCAGTCTTGGTAATGTAGGTTATTACTGTTTGGAGTCTGAGCCTGCAAACACCTATGCATGTGCTTATTTTCACTTGCATGAGCAGTCCCAGTGGCATCTCTGCAGCTGCTTGTGTAAGTAAAGCTAAGTACATATGTAAACGTTTGCAGGGTTGGAGCCTTAAAAAAGATATTTGTGCCCACAATGTGCTGGGTGCCTTCGAAACACATAGGAAGATGGTCTCTGCCAAGAATCTACAGTCTGAAAAGACCAAGAGATATGAAGGAAAGGGGAAAGAGAGTTTAGCTTAAAAACACTGCAATCATGACTTGTTAGTTACCTGTTTGTTCTCTTGTTGGTTAAGAAATGTGTGTGTCTGCAGCATCTGATTCTTATGTTATCAGGTTTCAGAGTAGCAGCCATGTTAGTCTGTATTCGCAAAAAGAAAAGGAGTACTTGTAGCACCTAGAGGTTATCAGGTGATTAGTTTGACATCTGTAGTATGCAAGGTCCTGGAAAAAATTTTGAAGGAGAAATTAATTAAGGACATTGAAGTCAATGGTAAATGGGACAAAATACAACATGGTTTTACAAAAGGTAGATCGTGCCAAACCAACCTAATCTCCTTTTTTGAAATCTCCTTTTTTGAAAAAGTAACAGATTTTTTAGATAAAGGAAATGCAGTGGATCTAATTTACCTAGATTTCAGTAAGGCATTTGATACCGTGCCACATGGGGAATTATTAGTTAAATTGGAGAAGATGGGGATCAATATGAACATCAAAAGGTGGATAAGGAATTGGTTAAAGGGGAGACTGCAACGGGTCCTACTGAAAGGCGAACTGTCAGGTTGGAGGGAGGTTACCAGTGGAGTTCCTCAGGGATCGGTTTTGGGACCAATCTTATTTAATCTTTTTATTACTGACCTTGGCACAAAAAGTGGGAGTGTGCTAATAAAGTTTGCAGATGATACAAAGCTGGGAGGTATTGCCAATTCGGAGAAGGATCGGGACATTATACAGGAGGATCTGGATGACCTTGTAAACTGGAGTAATAGTAATAAGATGAAATTTAATAGTGAGAAGTGTAAGGTTATGCATTTAGGGATTAATAACAAGAATTTTAGTTATAAGCTGGGGACACATCAATTAGAAGTAACGGAAGAGGAGAAGGACCTTGGAGTATTGGTTGATCATAGGATGAGTATGAGCTGCCAATGTGATATGGCTGTGAAAAAAGCTAATGCGGTTTTGGGATGCATCAGGAGAGGCATTTCCAGTAGGGATAAGGAGGTTTTAGTACCATTATACAAGGCACTGGTGAGACCTCACCTAGAATACTGTGTGCAGTTCTGGTCTCCCATGTTTAAAAAGGATGAATTCAAACTGGAGCAGGTACAGAGAAGGGCTACTAGGATGATCCGAGGAATGGAAAACTTGTCTTATGAAAGGAGACTTAAGGAGCTTGGCTTGTTTAGCCTAACTAAAAGAAGGTTGAGGGGAGATATGATTGCTCTCTATAAATATATCAGAGGGATAAATACAGGAGAGGGAGAGGAATTATTTCAGCTCAGCACCAATGTGGACACAAGAACAAATGGGTCTAAACTGGCCACCAGGAAGTTTAGACTTGAAATCAGACGAAGGTTTTTAACCATCAGAGAAGTGAAGTTTTGGAATAGCCTTCCAAGGGAAGCAGTGGGGGCAAAAGATCTATCTGGTTTTAAGATTCTACTCGATAAGTTTATGGAGGAGATGGTATGATGGGATAATGGGATTTTGGTAAGTAATTGATCTTTCAATATTCAGGGTAAATAGGCCAAATCCCCTGAGATGGGATATTAGATGGATGGGATCTGAGTTACCCAGTAAAGAATTTTCTGTAGTATCTGGCTGGTGAATCTTGCCCATATGCTCAGGGTTTAGCTGATTGCCATATTTGGGGTTGGGAAGGAATTTTCCCCCAGGGCAGATTGGAGAGGCCCTGGAGGTTTTTCGCCTTCCTCTGTAGCATGGGGCATGGTTGACTTGAGGGAGGCTTCTCTGCTCCTTGAAGTCTTTAAACCATGATTTAAGGACTTCAATAGCTCAGACATAGGTGAGGTTTTTCATAGGAGTGGGTGGGTGAGATTCTGTGTCCTGTGCTGTGCAGGAGGTCGGACTAGATGATCAGAATGGTCCCTTCTGACCTTAGAATCTATGAATCTATTAGCATATTTTTATAAAATCATAGAGCGTGCAATGTCACACATGGGGACACTATGTAAGTGGCAATATCACTTGTTTTCACAGAGTTAAAGATCCTGTAACATTCAGATATGCCTCCGCCATTATTTCAGTGAGTACGCTATAGTCATTACACTGGGGAGGAAATGAAGCTGGTGGTGTTCAAATTCCTGGGGTTTACAGCAGCTTCTCCTGTCTCTAAAGTGGGATTTTAGTGGCAGACTTGTTAGGTATGGGGATCTGCTGTTCAGGTATTAACAGAGAAGGACATGATCACTTCTGCTTGCTTGTGTGTTTCAAGGATGCTCTCAGAGTATCAATTTATGCATTTGATATGTTTAGATTTTATGCTGTGTTCTTGATCAAGCCCACTAAGTATAATACTGAAAGGAAGAAAATTAACTTCAGATATAGTTTAAAGGGAAGTGACCGATCTTGGCTGTATGCTTTATGTTTCAGAGTGAGTTTCTATATGTAGAACTGCCCCCTTATCTCTGGGGCTCTGCTCTCTGAGCTCTCCTGGTAAGAGCTTTGCCTCATCTTTAAACCTACCCCATCCTCCAAGGGTTTGCTGATATGCTCACTTGGTTTAGCTGGGGTGTCATCTTGTAGCTGAAACCTGTGAGGTTTTACCAGACCCCTACATCTACCTAACATCTGAACTGCCCTTACTTCTGAAGCAAGACTTGAGATGCAGAATCCAAAGCATAGGAAGTGGAGCTGGCTTTCCTATGTGACTGGAATAAAATCACTAGTCATGCTGGCAGTAAGGTGGGCACTCATGTCCCATTGCTGATTCTTGCCCAACCCTAGTGATTTGCTGAAACCTTAATTACTTACGAGCCTTCTCCTCAGTGGTTGCACTTTTAGTGTGCCCTGGAATTACCTACGGTCAAACAGTTTGTATTTTCAGAGCCTAGCCAAAGTGCTCAGGCCTCTCTGCAACAGATTTCAGTTTTCCAGAGTCAATAAATATCTCTGGGAGGAGGTGGGTATTTGAAGGTTGGTTTCTTCAAGTGTGGAGAAATGGACCAAGAAAGCCAGAGCCTGTGGTGTTAGAGGTTAGTGTTTGGGCATTTGAATAGGGGCTGCAGAGGGTTAATGGGAGCACGAGTAAATTCTTATGGCTATGGAAAGTTCCAGAAAGCTATTGGGAGAGGTGGTGATGATAGAAAAGAAAACAATTGGGTGGCATTTTAAATAGGAAAAATCAAAGAGAATTTCTTGGTGATCATTTGTAAATATCATTCTTAGAAACCCTCATGATAAACTGTTGCTTAAGAATTCGGCCTTTTTGCTAACTGAGAAGCAATGTCAACAAGCTGGAAAGTTATTGCTTGTCCCAAATCCAGTCACTGGAACAACCCTCTGAAGTCTGATCAGTGCTTTTTCTTTTTAGGTGGATTCTGAAGAACCTGTTTTTGAGGCAGTTATAAATTGGGTGAAACACTCAAAAAAGGAACGGGAGGACTCCTTGCCAGAGCTGCTGCAGTACGTGCGCATGCCGCTTCTTACCCCCCGCTACATCACAGATGTCATAGACACTGAGGTATAAACAGCACAGTGATCATACCCCAACTAAAACTTGGGGCGGGAGCGGTCTGGGGGCGCTGTGGGCTCTGGGGGGGAGCGGGTGGCGGCATGTTGTCCAGGACCTGTGCAGGGTGGGTAGGGTTGGCGGGGCTGGCAGGCTCCCGGCCCCGACTAGCATGTCCCTGCAGCTCCTAGGGGGAGGGGCGGCCAGGGGGGCTCTGCGTGCTGCTCCCGCCACAAGCGCTGGCTCCGCAGCTCCCATTGGCCGGGAACCCCAAGGTGCCGTGCCTGTGGGCATAGGCAGTGTGCAGAGCCCCCTGGCCCCTCTGCCTAGGAGCTGCAGGGACATGCCAGTGGGAGCAGGGGAGCCCCCTCTCCCCCCGAGGTAAGCACCGCCCTGCACTCCAAGCCCCAGCCCTGAGCTCCCTCCCACACACCCAAACTGCTGCTGCTGGCCCAGGGGCTGCCCGTAGTTGAACTGGTTTAAATATTGCTTAAATTGGTTTATCTTAGTTTGGTAATTTACTCCGTCTTGTTTGTTCTTCCACAGTTAGGGAGCCCTGCAGTATCTAGCACTGTGCAGGTTTTTGGCCTTTTTTTGTCTGTAGCACTTGCAGCTTTTCTCTGTTGCCAGCAGGTCATCATGCAAGTCAGAATTCTATTGTCATTTAAATCCAGTGGAACTGGTTCTAATATGATTGTTTCTAGGGAATTTAAAACAAATCAAACATACAACATATGCATGTTTTCCCCCAGCCTTTTATACGGTGCAGTTTGCAGTGCAGAGACCTTGTAGATGAAGCTAAGAAATTCCACCTAAGGCCTGAGCTCCGGAGTCAGATGCAGGGACCCAGGACCAGAGCACGTCTAGGTGAGCAACAAAGGAAAGGACACTCAGGAGATTCTCTGGGACATTGCCAGGTATTGTATTTAGATGCTGTCTAGTGCCTTCTGACTGATGATCTCAGTGCTTCACAGATACTAATGAGCTAACTCTCACAATCCTTTGGGAAACAAGTAATACTCCCATTGTACAGAGGGGGAAACTGAGAGAGAGAGAATGGAAGTGATTTGACTCAGAACAAACAGTAAATTTGTGGCAGAGCTGTTAATAGTGACCAGATCGCCTTAAATTCCGGTCCTGTAGAAAGATAGTTTCTTTCTACCCATTTACCAGGATCATTAAAAACACCAGGGAGGTAGGAAGTGAAGAGATACTTCAGTGTTAAAGAGCAAAAATAAGCCTTTTGCCTCTCTTTGACACATGCTTTAGCAAACCCCCTTCTTATTTGAAGGTATGATCTGCCTTTCTGACAGGTCTGCATAGTTGAGCTCAGTTGATTGCAACGTAGTTAGAGGTCAGTTGCTCTTGGCCTGCAGATGCAGCATGCCAGCCCTTTTGCAGGGGAAAAATGCTTTTCATCTCTCTTGACAACTCCCACCCTGGAACTATTATTATCTAGTCTGACCTCCTGCATAACACACAGGCCATAGAATTTCACCCAGTTAACCTTGTATTCAGCCCAGTAACTTCTAGATGAGCCAGAGCAGATCTTTTAGACTCATATCTTGAGTCTATAAGATCATCAGATTTTCAGTAAAAGACATTCTAATCTTGGCTTAAAGACTTCAAGTGCTGGAGAATCCACCACATCCCTAGGTAAATTGCTCCACTGGTTAATTATCTGCATGGGCACGTGCATGCTTGATTGCTTGTGTCGGTGCTGCGTGTACTGACCAGGAGTGCTTGTACTGATGCAAAGTGCACTGCACCACAGGAAGTTATCCCAGTGTGCCACATACCACTGTCTAGTGCAATCTCTTTTGGGAAGTTTTTGCAGTGTGTTGTGGGATAGAAATGACTCAGCCAGGGACTTAGGTTCTCAACATGCAACCGTCTCCATCCCATAATGCCATCCATATCCATAATTTAAAAAAAAAAAAAAAAGTCACAAACACATGCAACAGTTTTCGGTGTCGCCATCTCTGACAGAAGCATGGTGCCCATAGAGCTCTGCACTATTCTAATGAACATTTCAAATACAGGACGGTTGATTCTCCTGTATTTACAGACCCACGAGAAGTATCATAACAACCAGGGATATAGCTGAGGGACATAGCGAAAAAGAATTCCTGGTTGTTGGTGGCATTCACAGAGCAGCTGAAGACGGTGGAGTGCTGCTTCTGGGCCTGAGAAACAAGCACTGACTGGTGGGTTAGCATGGTTGAGGAGGAAGAAAGTCTCAGGGAAGGAGAACATCCAACTGGAGCAGAAAGAAATGATCCCATAGTTGGGACCCTCCTTCTGGATGATGTCGTGGTATCCTCTTCCACTGAAGACACCTCTCCATGGGAGGGAACTCCAGTTATTAGGAAGAGACAGGTAATAGTTATGGGAGATTCGGTCATTAGAAACATAGATACCTTGGTTTGTGATGACCAGAAGAACCATATGGTGACTTGCATGCCTGGTGTGAAGGTTGTGGATCTCTTGACACATCTAGATAGACTTGTATGTAGTGCTGCGGGGAGCCAGTGTCGTATTACATGTAGGTACCAATGACATAGGGAAGGATAGGAGTGGGGTCCAAATTTCGGTTGCTAGGTAAGAGATTGAAGTCTAGGACCTCCAAGGTAGTATTCTCTGAAATGCTTCCAGTTCCATGCACAGACAGAACTGCAGGGTCTCAATGCATGGATTAGATGATGGTATATGGAGGAGGGGTTTAGATGAATTAGGAACTGGGTCACCATTGGGAAAGGGGATCCTATACAGGAAGGATAGGCTCCACCTAAAACAAAATGGAACCAGATTGCTAAAATTAAAATTAGACTTAAAATTAAATAGATCGTAGAGCAGTTTTTAAACTAAGGGCTGGGGGAAAGCAGACAGGTGCGGAAGAGCACGTGGTTCGGACAGAGACATCCCTTAGGGGAGGATCTATTACTAGAGATTCTCTACGACCTAGTAAGGAGAAGAGGATGGAAGATGATAAAACGTGGGTAGCATCTGATGAGAAACAGTCATAAGAGTCCCATTCAATTACATCATTTAAGGCAGACAGCTGAAAAGTGACAATTTTTTTTAAGTGCTCATATACAAATGCTAGAAGTCTAAATAATAAGATGGGTGGACTAGAGTGCCTCGTATTAAATGAGGATATTGATATAATAGGCATCAGAGAAACTTGGTGGAATGAGGATAATCAGTGGGACACAGTAATACCAGGGTACAAAATATATCACAAGGACAGAATGTGTGTCCTTGTGTTCTGATGTGCAGAAAGAATAGCAAATATGGCGGGCAACCAGCTTGACTTAACAGACAAATTTTCAGGGAACTTAAACACAGAAAGGAAGCTTACAAAAACTGGAAACTTGGACAGATGACAAGGGAGAGTATAAAAATATTACTCGAGCATGCAGGGGTGTAATCAGGAAGGCCAAAGCACAATTGGAATTGCAACTAGCAAAGGATATGATGGGTAACAAGAAGGGTTTCTACAGGTGTGTTAGCAACAGGAAGGTGGCCAGGGAAAGTGTGGGACCCTCACTGAATGGGGGAGGCAACCTAGTGACAGATGCTGTAGAAAAAGCTGATGTACTCAATGCTTTTTCTGCCTCGGTCTTCACAGACAAGATCAGCTCCCAGACTGCTGCACGGAACAGCACAGTATGGGGAGGAGGTGAGCAGCCCTCAGTGGTGAAAATACGGGTGAAGGAGTATTTAGAAAAGCTGGACATGCACAAGTCCATGGGTACAGATCTAATGCATCTGAGGATGCTGGGGAAGTTGGCTGATGTGATTGCAGAGCCATTGGCCATTATCTTTGAAAACTTGTGGCGATTGGAGAGGTCCTGGACAATTGGAAGAAGGCAAATTTAGTGCCCATCTTTTTAAAAGGGAAGAAGGAGATTCTGGGGAACTTCAGTCCCCGGAGACGACATGGAGCAGGTCCTCGAGGAATCCATTTTGAATCACTTGGAGGAGAGAAAGGTGATCAGGAATAGTTAACATGGATTCACCAAGAGCAAGTCGTGCCTGACCAACCTGATTGCCTTCTATGATGAGATAACTGGCTCTGGGGCTGTGCGGGAAACGGTGGATGTGATATACCTTGACTTTAGCAAAGTTTTTGATATGGTCTCCCAAAGTATTTTTGCCAGCAAATTAAAAAAGTATGGATTGGATGAATGGACTATAAGGTGGATAGAAAGCTGGCTAGATCGTCGGGCTCAATGGATAGTGGTCAATGGCTCGATGTCTAGTTGGCAGCTGGTATCTAGCAGAGTGCCCCAGGGGTTGGGTTTGTTCAATATCTTCATTAAAGGTCTGGATGATGGAATGGATAGCACCCTCAGCAAGTTCGCAGATGACACTAAGATTGGGGGAGAAGTAGATACGCTGGAAGGTAGGGATAGGGTCCAGAGTGGTCTAGACAAATTGTAGGATTGGGCCAAAAGAAATCTGATGAGGTTCAACAAGCACAAGTGCAAAGTCCTGCACTTAGGACAGAAGAATTCCCTGCACCGCTACAGGCTGGGGACTGACTGGCTACGCAGCAGTTCTGCAGAGAAGGACCTGGGGATTACAGTGGACGAGAAGCTGGATATGAGTCAACACTGTGCCTTGTTGCCATGAAGGCTAATGGCATATTGGGCTGCATTAGTAGGAGCATTGCCAGCAGATGGAGGGAAGTGATTATTCCCCTCTATTCAGCACTGTTGAGGCCACATCTGGAGTATTGCGTCCAGTTTTGGGCCTCCCACTACAGAAAGGATGTGGACATATTGGAGAGAACCCAGTGGAGGGCAACAAAAATGATTAGGGGGCTGGGGCACATGACTTACGAGGAGAGGCTGAGGGCATTGGGCTTAGTCAGTCTGTGGAACAGAAGAATGAGGGGGGATTTGATAGCAGCCTTCAACTACCTGAAGGGGGTTCCAAAGAGGATGGAGCTAGACTGTTTTCAGTGGTGACAGATGACAGAACAAGGAGCAATGATTTCAAGTTTCAGTGGGGGAGATCTAGGTTGGATATTAGAAAAAACTATTTCACTAGTAGGGTGGTGAAGCGCTGGAATGGGTTATCTATGGAAGTGGTGGAATCTCCCTCCTTAGAGGTTTTTAAGGTCCATCTTGACAAAGCCCTGGCTGGGATGATTTAGCTGGGGTTGGTCCTGCTTTGAGCAGGGTGTTGGACTAGATGACTTCCTGAGGTCTCTTCCAACTCTAAACTTCTATGATTTTATGACTCGGACCCTCCAGCCCTGCAGGGTCCTGGGATCCTGGGTCTGAGCCGTAGGTTCGCATATATGCAGTGTGTATGCAAGGGGGGTTTGGCTTGAGCCTTGCCTTAGACCTGGGCTTAAATTGCTGTGTAGACATACCCTCAGAGAAGAGGCAGAAATCAGACAGAAACAAGAGAGAGCTCTATAGAGCTTTGGGTTATAATACATGCTTCAAAATCATTTGCTTGTTTACATAGTTTTAAGGTGACTGCAAAGGAAAGAAATATTTTGATTTTTTTTTTCCTTCTCTTTGATGTGGAAGGAAGGATTAGGCAGAATATTTAGGATTTTTTCTTTTCAGGGCTTGGCTATTCCTGTTTTACTTGGCAGTATTATGGAAAACTGGGGAAGTAGTAGGATGATGATATTACGAGTAGCAAGGAGGTGAAACTGGGCAACTGAGTGGGGGAAGAGATTTTGAAACAATTACACTGTTCTTTGATGTATTTATTTACTTAAACTCCTGACAAACATTGGAGGGAAAATAAGTTTCCTTGTTAAAGATCCAGCACTGCTCCCCTTTAAGTAGGGGCTTAACAGGCTCCCATTCCAGTAGTTTGGGCCTTCAAGAGACCTCCAGAAAAAACAGAAGAGGAAATGTGATATTCTTGATATTTCTAAGCTAAACAGAACAGGCAGGAAAAATCCTTTCAAGCCTTCCTTATACATGATAAGGAAGCAAAAAGGGCACTGAATTCTTTTCTTTCCTTTATAGGAGAAATATTCAACACAATTAACTTCATGGTCACGTGAAAATGACTTTATTTGGATTTTAATATTTTCAGAAAAAATTCTTCCCCCAAATCATCCCTTCTACCTTTAATTATGAGTATTTTGTAGCTGATTTGCTTCTTTCCATCAGGATAGGTCTCCCACTGTGCTTCAGTGGGGTAGCTAGGTAGGTACAGCAGCAACTGTGGTTGCATGAGGGGGGTATAGGGCATTCACAGTGAAATGGTGAATGAGGGAGGGTGCTCTCTCTGGCCTGCATCTGAGGGGTAGCTTAGATGATGAGAAAGGAGAACCATTCTTGTGAGAATAAGCTAGGAGGAGCATGCACCCTCCACCAGCTGCTTTGAGGTGTGGGGAAGGCTGAATATTGTCTGTTTGGAACGGGGAGAGAGACAGAGCAGTGACAATATTCAGTTAAAGAGGCAGCTGTGCCCCATCATTCCTGGCACAGACTATCCCTCCAGGATGGATCCAAAAGCTTCACTAAAGGTGACCCTTTGGTGGCAGAGGAATTAACTTGACTCTGGTCTTTTTTTCTACAGGGGCTAACGAGGTTCTGCTAGTGATTGGAGGCTTTGGTAGTCAGCAGTCACCTATTGACGTGGTGGAAAAATATGACCCAAAGACTCAGGAGTGGAGTTTCTTGCCAGTAAGGAATCATCTGCTTTACCACATTTTTCACCACCAGTGGGTCCTGCAAATGTAATGGATCAAAATACCGATAGGCCTAAACATTCTGATAAGGGGATAATTGCTTAGTGTTCCTCGTATGGACTGTCCATTCTCTTCCGCTTAGAATTGGAGCTTTATGTTCAGAGGGACTGCTGAGATTTAAATGTTGCCAGAAATGTTAATGATTCACCATTCTTCCTCTGCTTGCCTGAGATGTGCACTGGTGTCCCAACTCAGTACCAAGTACTCTTTTAGGTGAGATACTAAATTTAGATCCCAAGCTCTTAATGGCGGTTAAAAATTCCCCTGAAACTTTTTGCAAGGGTTTGTATGAGTTTCTGTGTTCTGGCCAGATTCCAGCTTGGGTGATTGTAATCTACTTCCTTAAATTACGACTGAAGTTAGATTCAGTATTCTCCATTTCCTCTCTTAAGCTGTTGTGTAGTGTTGCTATTAGCTGTTAAACAGCTGCCAAGTTCTATCCAGAGGATGCTGTATTTCAGTGGTGAAATAAACAGTATATAGTTTATACTTTATATAGTTTATACACAGTAATGTATAAACAGTGTATAATAAATGAGTGAAGTTGGTAGAGCACAGTAAGATCTGTGGAGGAAAAATGTCACTGATGGTCATTAGTCTTAATATTGATAACATAGACACATCATGACAGGTTTCAGAGTAGCAGCCGTGTTAGTCTGTATTCGCAAAAAGAAAAGCAGTACTTGTGGCACCTTAGAGACTAACCAATTTATTAGAGCATAAGCTTTCGTGAGCTACAGCTCACTTCATCGGATGTGCCAGGTGTCTGCGGGGGAGGAAGGACAGCCTCCCAGGCCCGGAGCTCAGGGGCTGGGCAAGACAATGCCACGGGCCATATGATCACCAACAGCAAGAACGCCAGAGATCTGGGCACCAATGCCACTGTTCCACTCTGTCAACACCTTCCCAACCCCCACCACCTCACAATCAGTTTTGAAGCCTTGGTGAAGGGTATAGAAGACTTTCCACCCACTCCAGCGCTCATATTACCTACCCATATTTTTCGGTACCATTTGCTACTTTTTTACCACAAATGGCAGAACATTACTACCGACAAATGGGCCCTAGAGGTCATCAGAATGGGCTACTCCATTCCCTTCCTATCCATACCCGCCACCCACCCTGTCCCTCTTCAGGAACCCCTCTCACGACCACTTGCTCTACCAAGAGGTACAACATCTCCTGCAAATAGGAGCAGTGGAGACAGTGCCCAACCAGCACAAAGGAAAGGGGTTTTACTCCCGTTATTTTTTTAACAGAAAAGAAAAATGGAGGATGGCAGCCTATTCTCGACCTCAGATGACTCAACAAGTTCATCAAAAAGCAAAAATTCAAAATGGTTACCCTCACAACCATAATTCCAGCACTGGAGCAGGGAGATTGGTTTTCAGCCCTCAACCTGCAGGACGCCTATTTTCATGTAACTATACATCCTGCCCACAGGCGTTTTCTCCACTTTGTTCTGGGCTCACAGCACTACCAGTACAGAGTTCTGTCCTTTGGCCTCTCAATAGCTCCCCGTGTCTTTTCCAAAATTCTCGCGGTGGTAATGGCTCACCTAAGGAAAAAAGGAGTCATAATTTTTCCTTACCTGGATGATTGCCTCCTCAAATTGTGGAGTCTCGAGGAGGCCATTTGATCCACACAGATGACAGTCAACTTTTTCCAGGGTCTTGGCCTACAAATAAATGAAAACAAATCCACATTGATTCCTACCCAACAACTGGAGTTCATAGGTGCACACCTCGATTCATTAACGGAACTCGCATCTCTCCCACTCGACAGATTCAACACCATAAGAAATTTGATCGCCAGGTTGCGGAACAGCCCTCAGGTCACTGCCTGAGACTTCCTGCAACTTCTGGGCCATATGGCCTCTTGTACTTTTGTGGTCAGAGAAACACACCTCTACATGCGGTGTTTCCAAGGCTGGATGACCACTGTCTACAGACCAAATGTACACAGTCTAAACAGACTTCTATCTATCCCTACCAAAGTCAAGGACTCACTCATATGATGGACCCTTCCACACAATCTCTGATCCAGAATCTCATTCCTATAGAACTCCCCCTCCATTATAATTACTATAGACACACCCCTCACTGGCTGGGGAGCACACATGGGGTATCATACTACTCGGGGACTTTGGTTCCCTACCAAAGCTTCTTTGCACATAAACCTTCTAGAACTCTGAGCAGTGTGCAATACTTGCCTCCAATTCCTCCCCTTCATCCAAAACTAAAGCATCAGGATCATGACTGACAACATCGCCTGCATGTTTTTTATAGAGAGACAAGAGGGAGCTTGATCCCACTCTCTTTGCACCAAAGCTATGAAGCTTTGGAATTGGTGTGTCCAACTCAATATCCAGATTTCAGCTTCTTACCTATCCGGTTCTTTAAACACTACTGCGGATGAGCTCAGCAGAGCATTTCCCCTAGATCACTTACGAGAGATAAACAAGATCATATTACACAACATATTCAAAATATGGGGCTACCCGAAACTGGACTTTTTGCAACTGCAAAACCAAGTATCTGGAATCCCACTCCAGAGTGGGCCTAGGGAAACACTCCCTGGGGGACGCGTTCATGATCCAATGGAGTGGCAAATTACTGTATGCATTCCCCCCGATGCCACTTCTACACAGTGTGGCTCAAAATACAGACAGACCCTTCCAGGGTCATACTTATAGCTGCTAAGTGGCCCAGGCAGGCATGGTACCCTTTTCTTACCAGGATGTCAATTTGCCTGCTGATTCTGCTGCCCCTTCTTCCAAACCTATTATAACAGCAAAGCGGTCGACTACACCACCCCAGCCTACACCTCAAAGCATAGCTCTTCAGTGAGGAATGTGATGGGGCAAGGCCAGATGGATATAGAAAAGTAGTGGGAGATAGATATATTAGCTCCAGGATAAACAAATCCCTAGTACCAGGATAAGTTAAATGGCAGCTGCTCCAGGTCAATTAAGACACCTGGGGCCAATTAAGAACTTTCCAGAAGGCATGGAGAACACTAGGTTGACTGGGACACCTGAAGCCAATCGGGGACTGGCTGAAACTAGTTAAAAGCCTCCCAGTTAGTCAGGTGGGTGTGGATGTCAGGAGCTATGGGAGGAAGTCATGCTGTTGGAGAGAGTGAGCAATACACACCATATCAGGCACAAGGAAGGAGGCCCTGAGGTAAAGGTGAAGTGGAGCTTGAAGAAGTGGGGACTGCTGTGAGGAAGTAGCCCAGGGAATTGTACATGTCATGTTTCTAAAAGGTCAGCTACCATAGCCAATACTATTAGGGTCCCTGGGCTGGAGCCCGGAGTAGAGAGGGGGCCCGGGCTCCCCACTTTGCCCCCCACCCCCTGATTTAATCACTGAGACTGGGAGACAACAGAGACTGTGCAAGGGAGGATAACTTCTCCTAACTTCCCTCGCTGGCTTATGATGAAAATGGCTCAGTAGACTGTGACCCTTGTCTCTAGAGAGAGAAGGGTTATGTGGAGGGTCACAGTGAGCCTCTGAGGCTAGCGAAATCCGCCAGGAAACGCAGGACTCACGGAGACAAGGACAGAGCTTTGTCACAAGAACTAGACTGCTCTGAACAGGTACAAAGGGTACTTTCACATAGCAGGACACATTCCACACATACCACCTATTTTCATAAATGAACAAGATTCACGCACTGGTGCTCTGCCAAAAAAACACTCCTACTTCCGCACCTCTTCCATTAATACTTGACTACCTTTTTTAGAGCTTAAACTATCTGGACTCTCCCTCAGCTCCATCAAAGTCCATCCAGCTGCAATTATGGTGTTTCACCACAAGACTGAGGAAACTACTATCTTTGCTCATCCCATCACAAAGCAGTTCCTCAAGGGCCTCCAGTCCCTATACCCAGACATTTAAGCCACCCACTCCGCCTTGAGACCATCACTTAGTCCTAACGTGTGATGCAACAACCAATTTAACCGCTAGCGACATGTTCTCTCCTGCACCTATCTATGAAAACTGCGTTTTTAGTGGCAATTACCTCCGCCAGACATGCAGGAGAAATCAGAGTGCTCCTGGTGGATCCACCGTACACTATATTTTTTTAACGACAGAGTCACCCTTCGACTGCACCCCAAATTTCTTCCCAAGGTGCACTCAGCTTTTCACATCAGTGAACCTAGCCACTTACTTACCTTTTTCCCTAAGCCGCATACAAACACTTTTGAGTTGACAGTGCACATGCTGGATGTGCGCAAAGCTTTGTCCTTTTACTTGGATAGGACCAAACCCTTTAGGAATTCCCCAAAACGCTTTGTTTCAATTGCGGAACACTCCAGAGGTACAGCTGTCTCTAATCAGAGACTTTCCAATTGGATAGCAGGTTGCATTCACCTTTGTTATCAACTGAAGAACATGACTCCTCCAACTTCTATTAGAGCACGCTCCACCAGATCCCTGTCAACATCTGTAGCTTTCCTATGTAACGTTCCCCTTGCAGGTATTTGCAAGGCTGCCACTTGAGCTTCTGAACACATCTTTGCAAAACACTATGCTCTTATTCAGGGACCCCTAACTGATACTTGTATGGGCTGAGCTGTGCTGTGTACAGCTTTCTTATCAGTTCCGAAGTCCCTACCATCTCAAGAGACGATGCTTTTCAGTCACCTGGAGTGGAGCACCCACAGTGGAACATCTCTCGAAGAAGAGGTTACTCACAGGTACAGTAACTGAAGTTATTCGAGATGGGTGTCCCTGTGGGTGCTTCACTATCCACCCTACTCCCCTCTACTTCGGAGTTGGAGCGGTTTCCGTTATAGAGAAGGAACTAAGGAGCCTGGCCACGTACGTGTGCTATTGAGACACGACAGGCGCACGAGGCAGGCACTGTATGTATGCAGCCTGTGTGAGTACTGCTGTAAAAATCTCCCAGCAAAGGTGCAGGGGCGCACCAACACCTGGAGTGGAGCACCCACAGGGACACTCATCTCGGAAAAACGTCCCTCACTGCACAAGTGAGTAACCTCCTCTTATTAAATATTCCCCATGTAGGTACTTATAGACTATAATCCAGTCACCCCTTAACCTTCTGTTTGTTAAGCTTAATAGGTAGAGGTTTTCGAGTCTTTCATTATAAGGAATGTTTTCTAATCCTTTGATCATTTTTGTGGCTCTTTTCTGACCCCTCTTCAATTTATCCACATCTTTGTTGACTTGTGGACACCAGAACTATACACCTCCAGCAACAGTTACACTAGTGTCAAATATAGAGGTAAAAAAACTTCTTCTACTCAAGATTCCTGTTTATGCATCCAAGGATTGCATTAGCTCTTTTGGCCACAGCGTCACAGTGGGAGCTCCATGTTCAACTGATAATCCACCACCACCCCCAAATGTTTTTTCAGAGTCGCTGCTTCCCAGTATAGAGTCCTCCACCATGTAAGTATGGCCTAAGTTCTTTGTTCCTAGATGGATACGTTCGCATTTAACTGTATTAAAACACATATTGTTTGCTTGCACCAAGCTTACCAACCAATCCAGATCACTCTGAATCAATGACTAGTCCTCTTCATTATTTACCACTCTCTCAGTTCGTGTGTCATCTGCAAAACTTTATTAGTGAAGGTTTTGTTTCTTCTTCAAGTGCTTGCTCATATCCATTTTATGCTAGGTGTGTGCACGCCACATGCACTGTTGCCAGAGATTTTTCCCTTAGTGGTATCGGTTGGGCTGGCTCTACCACCCTCTGGAGTCGTGTGCGTATATGCTGATATAAGGGCACTGCCGGCCCCACACCCTCTCAGTTCCTCAGCCCAGGACGGTTTCTGGAATGATCCTTTCTTGCCTTGACAAGATTACTTCCCAGAGATTTCAGCCTCTTTCTTCATACATAGTGTATATAGTTTTTCCAAGTTGTGATAGTGTATATAGTTCCTATTGTCAAAGGACTTTTTGCCCCAGGGGCTGGGTGTGCCCTGGTCCCCAGGCTTCAAGCCTTGTGCCTCTTGTGGCAAACCTATGCCCATGCGTGACCTACAGTCAAGTGACTTAAAGTGTTTGGGGAAAACTCATGTAAAGGACAAATGCAAAATTTGTTGGGACTTCAGACCCTGCACTAAAAAGGACCTGGACATAAGACTAAAATCTATCCTCATGGAAGCTGTCCTCAGAGCTGAGCCACTTCAGTTTGGCTCCAAGTACTTTGGCATTGGTGCAAAGCACTCCCCCAGCACCGTTTTCCATTGCTGGTGCCAAGGAAGAAGCACAAAAAGCAGCACATTGAGAGAGGACACTCGCTGGTGCAGAAGAGAGACAAGTGGGGAGAGGGAGTGAGACCCATGCCAGGCCGCTCTTCTATCCCTGGTCCACGTCAGCACCATTGACTCCGCCAAAGGTGTTGAGTCTGGTGCTAGGACCTTCCTCTGATACCAGGGAACCACCGCGGTACCAATGGACTGACTGTGCCGTTGACCCTGGAGGCTTTTTAGGAGGCTAGGGACCTTCTCTCTTTCCCAGTCCCTCCAACCCCACTGGGGCACGTACCAGTTCTAGCATCTGAAAGCAGGAGGGAACAGGGTGTGTAAGGCGCCTTCCTATTACCATCCAGGGGGAAGCCCCACATTCCCTGGCATGCTGCTGGTCCCCAGAATACCAGCACCATATGGAAGTGGATACCTTTCCCACCATGGATGCCAAGAGGAATCCTCTTCGGAGTCTATGGGGGAACTCTGTGTATCACCAAAAGCCCACCATCGATACCTAGCCTATCCCCCGTTGAGCTTCACTGCTGGGCCCCCAGCAGGCACCTAACCGGTGGGTCACTGGCCAATGCCATGGTCCTATTGGAACCCCTGGGGGTTTCCCCCAGTACCAAGGCATGTCTCCCACTGCTCCTACTTGGTGGCCTCCAGGAGACAGGATACTGCTCCTTTCTGCTCGGCACCAGACCACCAACTCCAATACTGACCCTGATACTGAAGTCCAGGAGAAGCCACAAGTGGACATAATGGAGGAAGAGGAAGGAGTGCTTCCTTCTCCTCCCCAAACGAAGCTGTCGTGTCCCAGTAGCCTACTTCCCCAGAACAATTTTAAGGCCCATCAGGACCCGCTGAAGCAGGTCACTTGAAGCCTGGGCTTGGAGATCAAGGAGCTCAAAGAGACATCACACAGCTTTATTGATATCCTGGCTGAAGCAGCTCTATCCAAAGTTGCCCTACCCATCAGTGAGGCAGTGATAGGACCAGTCAAGGCCCTGTGGCAAACTACTTCTTCTCTGGTCCCCACCTCGAAGAGGGCAGAGAAAAAGTATTATGTGCCAGCAAGTAGGTTCGATTACCTGTACTCACATCCTTCCCCTGGGTCCCTTGTGGTATTCGCAGCTAACGAATGGGACAGGTAGGGCCAGTCGAGAGCTACCTGAAACAGAAAGACGCTAAGAAACTGGACCTTTTCGGAAGAAAGGTTTATTCCATGGGTAGCCACCAACTGCATATTGCCAATCAGCAAGGTTTGCTGGGGAGATACAATTTTAATCTATGGCACTCCCTGAATAAATTCAAAGACTCTCTGCCTCAAGATTCAAGACAGGAGTTTGCAGTCCTCGTAGAAGAGGGTTAGAACATGGCCAGGACCTCTCTCCAGATGCTGGATGCTGCTGACTCGCCGGCCCAAACAACGGCCTCCGCAGTCACCGTGAGGCACTGTTCCTGGCTCCAGTTCTCCAGCCTTCCCCACAAGGTCCAACAATCAATCCATTTGAAGGCTTCTCCCTTTTCTCGGGGCAGAAGGACACGAGAAATCATGGACACAAAGGCCACCCTACGATCCTTAGGCCTGTATGCTCCATCTGCTTCCAGAAAACACTTAATCATAGAATCATAGAATATCAGGGTTGGAAGGGACCCCAGAAGGTCATCTAGTCCAACCCCCTGCTCAAAGCAGGACCAAGTCCCAGTTAAATCATCCTAGCCAGGGCTTTGTCAAGCCTGACCTTAAAAACCTCTAAGGAAGGAGATTCTAATGCTCCAGCAGCCTCCTCAGTTCTCCAGATCTCCAAGACAGGAGCTCTACAAAAGAAAAAGCAGAGGTTATAAATGGTGCCAACCACTCCTGTCCACCTCAGCCTCCAAGTTGGGGACTCAGATACCTTGGCAGGCCTTTTGAAGATGTGCCTGAGGGCACTGCACTAGTTGTCATTTCAGATCTGCCACCCCCTTTTATTTTTGGACCCTCTGTTGCTCTTCAGCCTGGCTTGGACATCCATAACTTTGGACCGATGGGTCCCGAGTACAGTGACAGTCAGATATACCCTTCAGTTTTTATCCACCCTTCCCACCCACCCACCATCTCCATCCCTCTTCAGGAACTCTTCTGATGAGCAGCTCCTTATCCAGGAGGTCCAGTCCTTCCTACGTATGGGGGCTGTGGAGGAAGTTCCTCAATACTTGAGAGGGCAGGGGTTTTACTCCCAATATTTCTTAATCTCAAAGGCACAAGGGTGGCTCCAACCTATCTTGGACCTGCATCGCCTCAACAGATATCTCAAGAAACTGAGGTTTGCATGGTCACCCTGGCCTCCTTCATTCCCTCCCTGGACTCAAGAGATTAGTATTCTGCCCTCGACTTAAAGGACGCATACTTTCACATTTCTGTCTTCTGTGCTCACAGAAGATTTCTCAGGTTTGTAGTGGATCATCGCAACTACCAGTTCATCACCTTTTCCTTCAGCCTATCAGCAGCCCCAAGGGTTTTTACGAAGTGTATGACGGTTGTAGCAGCCTTCCTCAGGCAGAAAGGTATTCAGGTGTATCTGTACCCCAACAACTGGCTGATCAAAAGGTCAATTGCAGGTTCAAGTGCAAGATAGTATCAGCACAAGCCGAAACATCTTTAGGGCTCTGGGCCTGCTGATAAACGAGCAGAAGTCAACTCTTGCCTGGGTTCAGAGAATAGAATATATTGGTGCTGTGCTCAAGTTGACCCAAGCCAGAGCCTTTCTGCTGGAGGCCCACTTCAAAACCATGGCAGATCTGATATCCAAGGTCATGACCCACCAAATCAAAATGACAGCTTAAGTGTGCCTCAAGGTGTTGTTACATGGCGGCTTACACTTATGTGGTTCAATATGTAAGACTGTGCCTGAAGCCCCTCCGGATGTGGCTAGCATCAGTATACTTCCCTAGCAGATACCACTTGGAATCGGTACTTATGAGCCCTAGCCTGGTCCTCACCTTCCTGGACTGGTGGAAGAAGCCAAGGTCGGTAATGATAGGGGTGCCCTTTATGGTCCCACAGCCATCGGTGTCTTTAGTCTCGGATGCATCAGACTTGGGGGGAACCCACCTCAACAACCTCAGGGCCAGGGCTACCTACTTGACCAAGTGGAAACGTTCCACTTGTTGGGCCTCCGAACAGGATCCCTCTCCATCTCGATCTTCTCTTCAGTCGATCTTGGACTACTTGTTCCACCTAACGCAGCAGGATCTGGGACTCTCGTCTATTAAAGTTCATTTGGTGGCCATCTTAACATTCCACCGCCCCCAGTGAATGACAAATCAATATTCTCTCACAAACTGATGATCCTGTTTCTCAAGGGGTTAGAAAGACTCTATCCTCAGATTGGCGAATTGACCCCCTCCCACATGGGACTTAAACCTTGTCCTGTCAAGGCTTGTGGCCCCCTGCCCCCCTTTGAGCTGTTAGCATCATGCTCCCTACTACTTCTCTTCTGGAAGATTGCCTTTCTGGAGACAGTCACCTTGGCCAGAAGGTTGTCTGAGATCAAGGACCTTATGTCCAAACCAGCTTGCACAGTATTTTTTGAAGACAAGGTCTAACTGCGCCTAGGACGATGCCAGTTTCGGGAGAGCAATGTTGCAGTCGGCAAATCCATGAACTCCGAGTCCACCTCCTGGGCTACTGTTTGTGAGTCACGTAGCATGGAAGATATATGAGCAAACACTTGAAGAAAAAACGGTTACTAACCTTCCATAACTCTTGTTCTTTGAGATGTGTTGCTTATGTCCATTCCATGATCCACACTTCTATCCCTATGTGGGAGTTGCAGGCAAAAAGAAACTAAGAGGGTGCGGGGCTGGCGGCACCCTTTATACCTGGTCATATGCATGTGATTCCAGAAGATGCTAGAGCTGGCCCAACAGATACCACGAAGGAAAAAATCTCTGGCAACAAACGCACATGGCGTGAGCACACCTAGCATGGAATGTTTTTGGAATAGCAGCCGTGTTAGTCTGTATCCGCAAAAAGAAAAAGAGGACTTGTGGCACCTTAGAGACTAACAAATTTATTTGAACGTAAGCTTTCGGGAGCTACAGCTCACTTCATCGGATGCATTCAGTGGAAAATACATTGTGTAGATTTATATACACAGAGAACATGAAACAATGGGTGTTACCATACACACTGTAACGAGAGTGATCAGGTAAGGTGAGCTATTACCAGCAGGAGAGCTGGGGGGAAAAATCCTTTTGTAGTGATGATCAAGGTGGGCCATTTCCAGCAGTGGACAAGAACGTGTGAGGGAAAAGTGGCGGGGGGGGAGAATAAACATGAGGAAATAGTTTACTTTGTGTAATGACACATCCACTCCCAGTCTTTATTCAAGCCTAAGTTCATTGTATCCAGTTTGCTAATTAATTCCAATTCAGCAGTCTCTCGTTGGAGTCTGTTTTTGAATTGTTTTTGGTTGAAGAATTGCCACTATTTTAGGTCTGTAATCGAATGACCAAAGAGATTGAAGTGTTCTCCATCTGGTTTTTGAATGTTATAATTCTTGACATCTGATTTGTGTCCATTTATTTTTTTGCATAGAGACTGTCTGGTTTGGCCAATGTACATGGCAGGGGGCATTGCTGGCACATGATGGCATATATCACATTGGTAGATGTGCAGGTGAATGAGCCTCTGATAATGTGGCTGATGTGATTAGGACCTATGATGGTGTCCTTTGAATAAATATGCGGACACAGTTGGCAACGGGCTTTGTTGCAAGAATAGTTCCTAGTGGTTTTGTTGTGTGGTTGTTGGTGAATATTTGCTTACAGACAGCCCCCCAACCTGAAGCAAGGACTGGCCTGTCTCCCAAGATCTGTGAGAGTGATGGCTCGTCCTTCAGGATAGGTTGTAGATCCTTGATGATGCGTTCGAGAGGTTTTAGTTGGGGGCTGAAGGTGATGGCTAGTGGCGTTCTGTTATTTTCTTTGTTGGGCCTGTCCTGTAGTAGGAAACTTCTGGGTACTCTTCTGGCTCTGTCAATCTGTTTCTTCACTTCATCAGGTGGGTACTGTAGTTGTAAGAATGCATGATAGAGATCTTGTAGGTGTTTGTCTTTGTCTGAGGGGTTGGAGCAAATGCGGTTATATTGTAGAGCTTGGCTGTAGACAATGGATTGTGTGGTGTGATCTGAATGAAAGCTGGAGGTATGTAGGTAGGCATAGCAGTCAGTAGGTTTCCGATATAGACTGGTGTTTATGTGACCATCGCTTATTAGCACCGTAGTGTCCAGGAAGTGGATCTCTTGTGTGGACTGGTCCAGGCTGAGGTTGATGGTGGGATTGATATAGTTGAAATCATGGTGGAATTTCTCAAGGGCTTCTTTTCCATGGGTACAGATGATGATGTCATCAATGTAGCACAAGTAGAGTAGGGCATTAGGGGACAAGAGCTGAGGAAGCATTGTTCTAAGTCAGCCATGAAAATGTTGGGATACTGTGGGGCCATGCGGGTACCCATAGCAGTGCCGCTGATTTGAAGGTATCCATTGTCCCCAAATGTGAAATAGTTATGGGTGAGGACAAAGTCACAAAGTTCAGCCACCAGGTTTGCTGTGACATTATCGGGGATACTGTTTCTGACGGCTTGTAGTCCATCTTTGTGTGGAATGTTGGTGTAGAGAGCTTCTACATCCATAGTGGCTAGGATGGTGTTTTCAGGAAGATTGCCGATGGATTGTAGTTTCCTCAGGAAGTCAATGGTGTCTCAAAGATAACTGGGAGTTCTGGTAGCATAGGGCCTGAGGAGGGAGTCTACATAGCCTTTAATTATTTATGAATCAGGTTGCGTATCAGTTGCTCCATTGTCTTATTCGGGATCGATGACAGACTCACAGACCTATAATAACCCAGGTCATCCCCTTTACCATTTTCATATGCTGCTACAACATTAGCTTCTGTCCAGTCTTTCGGAACTTCCCCAGCGTGAAAATTAACATTCATGGTCCAGCAAGCTCCTCAGCCAGCTCTTCTGAAACTCTTCAGTAGAAATGATCTGGACCTGCTGATTTTAAAATATCTAATTTTAGTATCCGCTTTTTAACATCCACCTGAGATACTACTGGAATGGAAAGAGTGTTACCATAGAATCATAGAAGATTGGGGTGGAAGAGACCTCAGGAGGTCATCTAGTCCAACTCCCTGCTCAAATCAAGGCCAACCCCAACTAAATCATCCCAGGCACGGCTTTGTCATGCCACGCCTTAAAAACCTCTAAGGATGGAGCTTCCACCACCTCCCTAGGTAACAATTCCAGTGCTTCACTACCCTCCCAGTGAAATAGTTTTTTCTAATATCCAACCTAGATCTTCCCCACTGCAACTTGAAACCATTGCTCCTTGTTCTGTCATTTGCCACCACTGACAACAGCCTAGCTCCATCCTATTTGGAACCATCTTTCAGGTAGTTGAAGGCTGCTATCAAATCCCCCCTCATTCGTCTCTTCTGCAGACTAAACAATCCCAGTTCCCTCAGCCTCTCCTCATAAGTCTTGTGCTCCAGCCGCCTGATCATTTTTGCTGCCCTCCACTGGACTCTCTCCAATTTTTCTACATCCTTCTTGTAGTGTGGGGCCCAAAACTGGACACAGTACTCCAGGTGAGGCCTCACCAATGTCAACTATAGGGGAATGATCACGTCCCTTGATCTTCTGGCTATGCCCCTACTTAAACAGCCCAAAATGCTGTTGGCCTTCTTGGCAAGAAGGGAACACTGTTGATTCATATCCAGCTTCTCGTCCACTGTAACCCCTAGGTCCTTTTCTGCAGAACTGCTGCCTAGTTGCTCGGTCCCTAATCTGTAGTAGTGCATGGGATTCTTCCGTCCTAAGTGCAGGACTCTGCATTTGTGCTTGTTGAACCTCATCAAATTTCTTCTGGCCCAATCCTCCAATTTGTCTAGGTCACTCTGGACCCTATCCCTACCCTCCAGCGTATCTACCCCCATCTTAGTGTCATCTGCGAACATGCTGAGGGTGCAATCCATCCCATCGTCCAGATCATTGATGAAGATGTTGGGATGATTTAGTTGGGGTGGTCTTGCTTTGAGCAGGGGGTTGGACTAGATACTTCCTGAGGTCCCTTCCAACCGTGATAGTCTGTGATTCCATGTTGAACAAACGTGACCCCTGGGGAACTCCACTTGATACCAGCTGCCAACTAGACATCGAGCCGTTGATCACTATCCATTGAGCCCAACGATCTAGCCAGCTTTCTGTCCACCTTATAGTCCATTCATCCAGCTTATACTTCTTTAACTTGCTGGCAAGAATTCTGTGGGAGACCGTATCAAAAGCTTTGCTGAAGTCAAGGTATATTCCGTTCATCGTTTTCCCCATATCCACAGAGCCAGTTATCTCATCATAGAAGGCAATCAGGTTGATCAGGCAAGACTTTCCTTTGGTGAATCCGTGTTGACTGTTCCTGATCACCTTTTTCTCCTCCAGGCGCTTCAAAATGGATTCCTTGAGGACCTGCTCCATGATTTTGCCAGGGACTGTGAGGTGTGGCTGACCAGTCTGTAGTTCCCCAGATTCTCCTTCTTCCCTTTTAAAAAGATGGGCACTACATTTGCCTTTTTCCAATTGTCCAGGACTTACCCCGATCGCCATGAATTTTCAAAGATAATGGCCAATGGCCCTGCAATCACATCAGGCAACTTCCTCAGCACCCTTGGATGCATTGCATCTGCGCCTATGGACTTGTGCATGTCCAGCTTTTCTAAATAGTCCTTAACCTGTTTTTTTTACCACCAAGGGCCGCTCACCTCCTTCCCATATTGTGCTGCCCAGTGCAGCAGTCTGGGGAGCTAACCTTGTCTGTGAAGACCAAGGCAAAAAAAGCATTGAGTACTTCAGGTTTTTCCACATCATTTGTCATTAGCTTGCCTCCCCCTTTCAGTAAGGGTCCCACACTTTCCCTGACCTTCTTTTTGCTAACATACCTGTAGAAACACTTCTTGTAGCTAGCAAGAGATGTGAAGGATAACAACTCCAGTTGTGCTTTGGCCTTCCTGATTACATCCCTGCATGCTTGAGCAATATTTTTATACTCTTCCTCAGTCAGTTTCCACTTCTTGTAAGCTTCCTTTTTGTGTTTAAGCTCCCCGAAGATTTGTCTGTTAAGCCAAGCTGGTCACCCGCCATATTCTTTCTGTGCATCAGGACATAGGCGCCGACTTCTGCTCCTGCCGGTGGGTGCTCAACCCCTCCTCTGCCCCCAGCCCCACCCCCACTACACCCCTTCCACGAGGCTCCTGCCCCCTTCCTGCCCCTATTTCAACTCCTTTCCCAAATTCCTGCCCCGGACCCACCTCCTCCACTGAGTGCGCCACGTTCCTGCTCCTCCCCCTCCCTCCCTGTACGCTGCCAGACAGCTGTTTTGGCGGTGGCTGGACAGGAAGCACTGGAAGGTAGGCAGAGGAGCGGGGACGTGGTGCACTTGGGGGGGGCGGAGCTTGGCAGCCAGTGGGTGCCGAGCACCCACTAATTTTTCCCCTGGGTTTTCCAGCCCCAGAGCACCCACGGAGTCGGCGCCTATGCATCGGGGTGGTTCCTGCGCCCTCAAAAAGTCTTCTTTAAAATACAGCTAGCTCTCCTGGACTCCTTTCCCCCCTCATATTAGCCTCCCAGGGGATCCTGCCCATTAGGTCCCTGTGGGAGTCAGTCTGCTTTTCTGAAGTCCAGGGTCTATATTCTGCTGCTCTCCTTTCTTCCTTTTGTCATATATGACTATATCATCTGTAAAAAGAACAGGAGTACTTGTGGCACCTTAGAGACTAAGAAATTTATTAGAGCGTAAGCTTTCTGAAATACATCATCTGTGTTTTTCCCTAAGATAGAACAGACACATTTTGTGAACACTTATGTCTTTTCTGCATTATTATTGATAATTCTAACACTTCCATCTAGTAATGGACAAATATTGTTAATTTCTTTTTGTTCCTAATATACTTAAAAACTTGTCCTCCTTAACTCTGCTGGCCATAGTTTTCTCCTTGTGTCCCTTTGCTTCCCTTATCAATTTTCCATGTTTCCTAATTTCTGATTTATATTCATTACTATCAACTTCCCCTTTTTTCCATTTGTTCCATATATTATGTATATATATTTATTTATAAGTGCCTTCACTTCCCCCACTAAGTTTTTCTTTTTTTTTTTTAGGATTGTCGATTAATCGCAGTTAACTCACACTACTAACTCAAAAAAATTAATTGTGATTAAAAAGTTAATTGGGATTAATCTCACTGTTAAACAATAGGATACCAATTGAAATGTATTATATATTTTCAGTGTTTTTCTGCGTTTTCAAATATATTGATTTCTATTATAACACAGAATACAAAATGTACAGTGCTCACTTTATATTATTTTTATTACAAATATTTGCATATTTGCATAAAGATATATAAGGAGGTGGAACAGAATTAAGGGAGGCGATCATGAGAAATCCCGTAGCTACCACCTGAGCTGGAACAAGCGCTGTACCAAAGGAAAGAATTGTGCCCAGACTAGGAAGGCGTCCAGTCTGTGATAGAAGCTTATTGAAACATCTCTGATGGTGAGATTTGCATAGTACGAAGGAAAAAAAAGGAGATTTATAATTATATTTGTAAAAAATGATAAACAAAAGAAATAGTACTTTTCAATTCCTCTCATACAAGTACTGTAGTACAATCTCTTTATCGTGAAAGTGTAACTTACAAATATATATTTTTATTTATTTATTTATTTATTTATTTTATTACATAACTGCACTCAAAAATAAAACAGTGTAAAACTTTAGAGACTACAAGTTCACTTGGTGCTACTTCTTGTTCAGCCAGTCGCTAAGATAAACAAATTTGTTTACATTTACGGGAGATACTGCTGCCTATTTCTTATTTAGTATGTCAGCAGAAAGTGAAAACAGGCGTTTGCATGGCACTTTTGTAGCTGGCGTTGCAAGGTATTTTCGTGCCAGATATGCTAAACATTTGTATGTCCCTTCATGCTTCAGCCACCATTCCAGAGGACATGCTTCCATGCAGATGATGCTTGTTTTTAAAAAAAAATAAAAAAATAATTAATTAATTAAATTTGTGACTGACCTTCTTGGGGGAGAATTGTATGTCCCCTGCTCTGTTTTACCCGCATTCTGCCATATATTTCATGTTATAGCAGGCTCAGATGATGACCCAGCACATGTTCGTTTTAAGAAAACTTTCACAGCCGATTTGACAAAACGCAAAGAAGTTACCAATGTGAGATTTGTAAAATTAGCTACAGCACTCGACCCAAGGTTTAAATGTCTGAAGTGCCATCCAAAATCTGAGGGGGACAAGGTGTAGCGCCTGCTTTCAGAAGTCTTAAAAGAGCAACACTCCAATGCGGAAACTACAGAACCCAAACCACCAGAAAAGAAAATCAACCTGCTGGTGGCATCTGACTCATGATGATGAAAATGAACATGCATCGGTCCGCTCTGCTTTGGATCATTATCGAGCAGAGCCCATCTTCAGCATGGACACGTCCTCTGGAATGTTGATTGAAGCATGAAGGGACATATGAATCTTTAGCACATCTGGCACGTAAATATCGTGCGACGCCAGCTACAACAGTTACATGAGAACACCTGTTCTAACTTTCAGGTGACAGTGTAAACAAGAAGTGGGCAGAGTTATCTCCTGCAAATTGTAACCAAACTTGTTTTGTCTGAGCAATTGGCTGAAGTAGGACTGAGTGGACTTGGAAACTCTATAAAGTTTTATATTGTTTTATTTTTGAATGCGGCTATTTTTTGTACGTTATTCTACATTTGTAAGTTCAGCTTTCGTGATAAAGAGATTGCACTACAGTACTTGTATTAGGTGAATTGAAAAATACTATTTCTTTTGTTTTTTTTACAGTGCAAATATTTGAAATAAAAACAATATAAAATAAACACTAAACACTTGTATTCTGTGGTGGAATTGAAATCCATATATTTGAAAATGTAGAAAACATCCAAAAACATTTAAATAAATGGTATTCTATTTTTTAACAGTGCGATTAATCACACGATTCATTTTTTTAATTGTGTGATTAATTTTTTGTAATTGTGCAACAACCCTACTTTTTTTTTCCCTCCCCCCCCATATGGCATTTTTCCTTGATTGAGGGATTGTGGCTTTTTGGGCATCTAGTAAAGTGTTCTTTCCAGCTATACCCTAGAGCAACAAAGATATGGAAACATGGTTTAGTTAGTATGTGATGCACAACTTCTGAAACTTCCTTATGAGATGACTAGCTAAAGAAACCTGTGAGAGAGTTAGAATGTAAATATAATTTACTTTATTGAAGTACACTAAGAACTCATAACATAAATACAGTAGAGCACTCTTCCTTTTGGTGGAAACACATGTGCTTTGCCTCTGCAGAGCTTAAGTTGAGTCTAGATTTCCATTTTAAGCCCCGTTTCCATCCTCTCTCTAACGACTGATTGGAGCAACTGATTTGTTTGTAAATTTCAATGTTTACTATAGGGTAGGCAAAGTGTTTTTTGTTTTTTTGTTTTTTGTTTTTTTGGGGGCGGGGGAGATCTGGGGAAAGTGTTGGATTCCAGATTTTTTGTGTGCTGCTTAATCAAATGGGCTGTGTTCTAATGTGACGTCCCCCTTCTCCCTCCCTCCCTCCCCCCAATGAATCTTCCTTATTTTTGTCTTCTTTGTTCTCGGTTGTGGAAAATGTGAAGAACTCCCAAATTTATGCATAGCTGCAGTTCCTTATGTACTTGAGAGTAGGGCTTTTTTAAATCACAGGAAAGGATTATATAGGAGTCTTAATATTTTAGCCATCGAGATTAGTAAAGGATTACGGTAGAGAAGCCAGTTTCATTATCTACGGAAGTGCCATTCCTGTTTGCTACTATTTTCTGTGAGCTAGAGGACGACAGATGTTCTCCAAGATCAGAAAAGGAGAAGGGAGGGGGGAAGAGGGAGGAAGAGAAAAGGTAAGGGGGAGAAATTAGGGACTGAAGAGGGAAATTCCAGGGCAGGAGAAGAGTGGTGGAAGTATGCTGTCTCTCCTGGAACATTAAATCAAAACCCTGTGTGTGATGGGATTACAGGGCTGTATAAATGGCTGCATCATTGCCGATTTGTTTTAAGTTGCTGCATAAGCTCTGCACCCAAAAAAATATATGTATATTTAAACCTGCAAAGGACTTTATCAAATTGGGCTTCTGACCTTTTTGCTCCTTTTAAGATGGATAAAAAAAGGAATGGAAGGGCTTTTGTTTGCTTCTGGCTTTAAAATTTTTTTATTTTTTTATTTTTTACCTTAGAAGTATCTATCAGGAGTGTCAACTCTGATCTGCCCTGGTTTTGCTGAGTGTCTCAGAGCATGTGCACTATCTGCTTTCCCACCTTAATTGCAGGTATGAGGTTGGGGAATTTTTAACAAATACATCCTTTCTCCAAAATATTAATATGTTGTTGAAGTTAAATAGCTGTTTGGGGTTTTTTTTAAGTTTTTAAGGGATTAAAAATCCCTTCTCTCAATTATTATAACTCTTGGTTTCTTGTGATGTCATCATATCACTACGTCTGCAGTCACCATAGAGTATGTCTGCACAGCCACTAGACACCCATGGCTCGGGTGTCTGGGCTCAGGACCCTGTGGGGTGGGAGGGTCCCAGATCTAGGGCTCCAGCCCAAGCCTGGACATCTACGCAGCAATGAAACGGCCTGAGCCCCGGGAGTCTGAGTGAGCTGGCGCAGGACAGCCACAGGGTTTTCTTTGGTGTGTAGACATATCCTCAGAGCCTAGACAGAACCTGAATTTCTAATATAGGAAAAGAAACAAGGGAAAAAACTTACAAAAAACCATTCACATTCTTCTTTTATCCATTGTAAAGAATTTTTTTTTTAAAAAGGCTCTAGCCCTATTCTTTCCTTTGCAGGTCACCATTAAGTCTCATATGGTCCAGGAAAAAAAATCAAACTATGAATGGGATGTGAGCCATGCAGTGATGTTTTGGAGATGCCAGGACTCAGGAGACCTGAATTCTGTCCCCTGCCCTGCTACTGGGACTTGCTGGATTTTGGTCACCTCTCTGTGCCTCAGTTTGATTATCTGAAATGGGCATAGTGATACCTTCTTTTTTTTTTTTTTAAGCACTTTGTGATTTGCTGATAAAAAAAGCACTGTTTGAAGACTAATTATTACTATTATTTCATTAACTGAGTGTGAGAGACACTGAAACTGTAGCTCCATGAGAGTGTGGCTTGCCCCATTCATCTCAGTGGGGCCTTAAAACTGAAGCTTATTGATGATCATTTAAATGTCAACAGTAACTATCTCACCACTGATATTTTAACAGAGACACCTTGCTAACATACATGTTTGTTGTTGCTGAATGTAATGGGAGATAGTGGAGAGAGGACATTGGAGGAGCTAGTGGCTCCTGGGATGGAGAATGAGGAACACTACTCCCCAAATGTAAAGCCACCCCCACCCCTGGTGGGGGGAGAAGGGAGGGAGAAGGTGCATTTCCTTCCCAGAAGATGCCATCAATTCCCAAATCCCATTCTGCTCTGGGGGTGAACCCTCCTCCCTGATGTTCCCTATACGTCTGCCAAACTTTCCAGCTTTCCCTTTTGACAGTTACTACAGTGCTGATAAGTGGTGGGAATGCAAACATCTCCGGAACGTTTTGGGGGCAACAGAAAGTAAACTGAATTTAATTGCAAAATAAATAGTGCAAAGGATATTGGACTGGGAGGAGGGCGCACTGAGCGGGAGACCATAGGGAAGGGGATCCATACACATAGATCCTACATATAATTTTCACCCAGTATGCCATATAGAATTGAGGACTTAGGGTATATAAACGGGTCCCTTTCAGTGTAACAGCAAAAAGGGATGGAATAATTTAGAGAGACTCTTATTGATAGTTCTCAATGTATTGGTGTCATTTTCTGTCTTTGACACTTCTTCAAATGTGTTAGAGTATCACCCGTAAGAGGCGCTATGTTGCCACGGTGTCCCTGCATGATCGGATTTATGTGATCGGGGGATACGACGGCCGCTCCCGTCTCAGCTCTGTGGAGTGCTTGGATTATACGTCGGATGAGGATGGCATCTGGTACTCAGTGGCTCCAATGAATGTTCGTCGAGGCCTGGCAGGGGCCACTACCCTAGGAGGTACACACTGATCAGCACTTGTCACAGAGACCAGACAGGTCCATTGCCAGCATGAAATACAGTGTGTCAGCGCCTTCCGAGGGCAGGTGGCTGATAAGGGGAGAGGAGTAACTGATTGGAGATTGTATCTCTCAGCATTTGGAGTTTGAGAAAGAAAATCACTTGCCCATTAACCATAAGAGCAGCTCTTCCTCTTCTTCATCCTAAGAGTGTGTGTTTCTAGTTCCAGTGAGTGGGAATCTTCCATTTTATACCCTGAAATTCAGAATTCATCTCCCAGGCAGTTGTTAGAAACATGCTGCTCCCAGAGACCAACTTCTGTATGTCCCAGCTGGAAGTCGCTGCTGGGACCTGTTCTAACAGATCATCCCCGTTCCCCCTCTCTCAGCTGGGAGCACCTTCAGGGGCCCGTATTGGTTCATTTGCTGAAGTTTAACATCTTTTTAAACAGTCGATGAATTGTTATTTGCAGTGAACAATTTGAATATAACAAATAGATATTTTTCAATAGAACTGTATGGGGGAATATAGCTAAGGAAGGCCTTTGGGCTGGGATTTATACAGCAGGTTTCAAGCATAGTGTGTTGCATCTTTTAAATATTCATTCTAAGGAAGTGCTGATGTAACATCAATGAATGGCAGTATCCAAGTGACCCTTGGCCTCTTCTATGCACAGGGATACACATACATAGTGTGCATGAAATAATATGAAGGGTGGGAAGTGAGGGAGAGGGAAGGGCTTGTGTGTGTATTCATGTCTCTCTGAATCTGCTCCCTGTATTATGTTCTAGATATGATCTACGTTTCTGGTGGTTTTGATGGAAGTCGGCGTCACACCAGTATGGAGAGATATGACCCAAATATTGATCAGTGGAGTATGCTGGGAGACATGCAAACAGCTCGGGAAGGAGCAGGACTGGTTGTAGCTAATGGTGTTATCTACTGCCTTGGTAGGTGACCTTAGGATCCATCAGCATTCTGCAAGTATTAGTGTCCCACCCAGAATTCAGGGCCAACACCATCTATAATGGGCTCCTGATGTGCAGAATACAGCCTAAAAGAGAATCCAAGTTATTGTATACTTCACTCTCCTGAGATAGTGGGTAGCTCAGTCAGCATACAGACTTCTTACATAGTCACTGCCGAGGAGACATTTTGATGACTTGTACTGGAGCCATGGGAGGAGTGCTGGGCCACGTGCTAGCTGAGATATGAGGAAGTTGGGGGGCTGTGTGCTGGCTGGAATGTGCAGGCTGCGGGATAACTAGTACCTGGGAGTAGCTTTGTCTATTGGTGCCATTGGAACATGGAAAGGCTGGAGTGGCCTGTTCTGAACTGCTTGTGTTCCAGCTCCTCTCTCTCTTCTCTCCCAGCTGCCCCACTGAATGTTATGAGTCCCAGAGGAAGAATAGTCTTGAACTCTTAAATGAGCTCATCCTTTGGACACTTCTCCAGGGCCCTTGGTCAAGGCAGTGCCATGGTTTTGTTTTCTGACCACCCTCGTCATGGTCCTATTCTAGGGGAGTCTCGTGTCTCACACTACGTTTTCACTTACTGTTCCATCCTAGGTTCCCCAGCCTTCCCTTCTTCTCCTTGCCCTCTGGGCTGGTAGCACAGTGTTCTTCCCCTGCTGAGGCAGTGTGATGTGGCCACTCTGTGTACAATTTCCTGAAAAAGTTGCAATGGCTGCCTTTGCCTTCCACCTCAGGTCATCCCCAGCTCCTGCTGTCTGTGGCCTCCAGAACTTCAATCCCTGCCTGGTGCAGACTAGATCAGGGGTCTTATTTCCTGTGGTCCGCCAAGCTCCCCCTCCCCCGAGAGCACCACGTCCCTGCTCCTCTGCCTACCTCCAGGAGCTTTCCAGGAGGGATGGGGGAGGAGCAGAGAGCCACATGCTCAGGAGAGAAGGCGGGGATTTGGGGAAGGAGTTGGCATAGGGGCAGGGAGGGAGCAGAATTGGGGTGGGGACTTTGGGGAAGGGATTGGAATGGGGGCAGGGAAGGGGTGGGAAGAGGCAGGGCAGGGGCAGGGCCTCATGGAAGGGATGGAGTGGGGGCAACTGGGGCACCGGGTGTCAGTGATGTGGGGCCAATGTACTAGTCCTCATGTAGCCCTCCTGGTGATTCAAGTTTGAGATCCCTGGACTAGATTCTGTGTTTGCTTTTGTTCAGCCTTGCCAGGCGCTGTGAGTAGTATTGCTCACACTGCCAAGGAGAGTAACTAAGCTAGAGCCATCTGAGATGGAGCAGACACAGGCGTTGCAATGTTCTCTTTGCAGACACAGTGATCAGGTTGAACCCGCTGTTGGTTCCCATGTTGTTTCAGGTGGCTATGATGGGCTGAACATCTTGAACTCTGTAGAGAGGTATGACCCTCACACTGGACACTGGACAAATGTCACCCCAATGGCCACCAAGCGCTCAGGTGAGAACTCTGATATGAAGGATGCACTGCTAGATTGAATAGAGCAATGATTTCTGGCCTGCCTTCATATCCTGGAGGCCATCATACATCTGCTGGCCTGTGGGACTTAGCATTGTTATAGATCAGGGGTTGGCAGCCTTTCAGAAGTGGTGTGCCAGGTCTTCATTTATTCACTTTAATTTAAGGTTTCGCGTGCCAGTAATACATTTTAATGTTTTTTAGAAGGTCTCTCTCTCTGCAAGTCTGTATATTATATAACTAAACTGTTGTCGTATGTAAAGTAAACAAGGTTTTCAAAACGTTTAAGAAGGTTCATTTAAAATTTAAATTAAAATGCTGATCTTACGCCGCCAGCCCCCTGCCAGCCTGGGGTTCAGTTCATTTAGGCTGACAGCAGGCTGAGCGGGACCGGCAGCCAGAACCCCAGACCGGCAGCTGGCTGAGCTGGGCCAGCGGCCAGGACCCCAGACTGGCAGTGAGCTGAGCGGCTAAGCCCACTGCCACTCAGCCCGCTGCCGGTCTGGAGTTCCGGCTGCTGGCTCCTGCCAGCAAGGGTCCCAGCAGCCAGCCCCGCTCAGCCTGCTGCCGGTCTGAGATTCCAGCCCTGCCCACATAGAGTGGGTACCTACTTCTCCCTGGTTCTAGCCTATTTTCTCTCTCTCTCTCTCTCTGAGCTGAGGGTGGGAATGCACTGAGCACAGGGCTGGGGGTGAAGGAGCAGGCTGGGGGTTGGGGTGTAGGGTCTGGCCAGGAGCTAGAATGAGGGAGGGGGCTCAGGATTGAGGCAAGAGGTTTGAGTGTGGAGTGCTTACCTGGGCAGCTCCCATTTGGTGCAAGGGGTGCAGGTGCTCCCGTTTGGTGCTCAGGGTGGGGATCGGAATGTGGGGGGTGCAAGAGTTGGGGCGTGGAGGAGTGCTGGAGTCAGGGCTTCGATCGTGCGGGGGGGTGCAGGGGTCAGGGTAGAGGGCTGGGGTCGTGGGGGGTGCAGGGGTCAGGGTAGAGGGCTGGGTTGGGGGGGTGCAGGGATCAGGGTAGAGGGCTGGGTGTGTGTGAGGGGAGTGCAGGGGTCGGGGCAGAGGGCTGGGAGTGTGTGTGGGGGGAGGTGTAGGGGTCAGGGCAGGAGGCTGGGAGTGTGGGCTATGGTCGTGGGTGTGCCCCCTGCCCAGAGCGGCTCACAGCAGGGGGCTGGAGGGAATGTGCCCTGATTCCATCCCCACGGCCCTGTCCCCACCTCTTCTTTGCCTCCTCCCTGGAGCAGCGAGCTGGGCTCTGCTTCTCCCCCTCCTTCGCAAGGGCCATCAGCTGATTGGTGGCAGGGAGGGAGGGGAGGAGGGGCAGGAACCCAGCATGCTGGGGGAAGAGGCAGGGGAGGGAGGCACTTGCCTGCCCTCCGGCAGGGCCAAACTTCTTCAGCCTGCCCCGATTGGGGGACGGGGGGGAGGAGGCCAGGGCGGGCAGGATTTTTAATGGCACGCTGCTGCCTGCCGGGGTCCTGGCCTGGGTTCGGCAGCTGACTGAACGGGGAAAAAGTGAAAAATTAAGAACTGATGTACCAGTAGGTACTACTTTAACAAAATAACCCTTACAAAGCAAGAAGATCTCAAGATAATGTTCCATAAACAGTCCTACCCCCAGCTTTACTGCCCAGTTCATGCATACAGACTGTTGAACAGAAACCTTCGCTGTGAGGAGCCTCAAAACAACTAGAACTCTGCCTCTAATAAAACAAATAAACATCATCCATTCAATGCATAGATTCTCTCAAAATTTCACCTAAACATTTTAACACATTACTTTTATTCGTGCAAAGTTTATACAAAGCCTGTCTTTTCGTTTGGCCATATACAGTCTACAAAATCAAACTAGCTATTCAAGACCATTTGCATGCCTTAGTTTTTTTAATAGCACCCTTCATAGTAGAAATCTTTCCCTACTGAGGGAAATAATTCTATGTTCCCATATTCTATGTTCCCATAATGAAAATGATCATTAGAGACAAAGCTACTGGATGAACATACATTCAAATGAATTCTTACACCAAATCATAAAATGTGTCCATTACGCAGGAACTATTCATGTCTCAGTGAATGAGCCAAATTGCTCAGACAGAACAAACAATATACACATATGATCAGTTATCCATATAGAGCATGTTAAAAGGGCATGTGATGTCCAGGTTCAGCTGTCATTAAAGTGAAAGGAAAAACAACCATTTATTTCAGTGGAATTTGGATCTGACTATAAAATGTTAATGAACACAAAGCTTGGGGCAGAGTAAAGGTTTGGGTGCTGGTCACATTTTTGTTTCCAGACTGGGTGTTACGGTTGGTATTAGAATTGTTTATATAACTTTAACTTACAATTTCCACTTTTTCACATGTTAAAGTATTTACAGATGTGCTTAATGATATATCTTCTTTTGAACTGCTCTTAGCAACATTAAATGTAACTTACTGAAGTCTATTGTTAATTATTATATTATTGGGTAACTAATATATAAAGTGAAATCTTGTACAAGAGATCACTATTTATTAGGCAGCTTTCTGTTTTGAGATCACCCCAAAATATCCTTAATGTATCAAGTAGGGCTATTGATTAATCGCAGTTAACTCACACAGTTAACTTAAAAAAATTAATCACAGTTTTAATCGCATTGTTAAACAGTAGAATACCAATTGAAATGTATGAAATATTTTGGATTTTTTTTTCTACATTTTCATATATATATATATATTGTATTCTGTGTTGTAATTGAAATCAAAGTGTATATTATTCTTGATTACAAATATTTGCACTGTAAAAGATAAACAAAAGAAGTAGTATTTTTCAGTTCACCTCATACAAGTACTGTATTGCAATCTCTTTATGGTAAAAGTGCAACTTACAATTGTAGATTTTTTTGTTGTTGTTGTTACATAACTGCAGTCAAAAACAAAATAATGTAAAACTTCAGCGCCTACAAGTCCAGTCAGTCCTACTTCTTGTTCAACCAATCGCTAAGACAAACAAGTTTATTTACATTTACAGGAGGTAATGCTGCCCTCTTCTTATTTACAGTGTCAATAGAAAGTGAAAACAGGCATTTGCATGGCACTTTTGTAGCTGGCATTGCAAGGTATTTATGTGCCAGGTATGCTAAACATTCGTATGTCCCTTCATGCTTCGGCCACCATTCCAGAGGACATGTTTCCATGCTGATGACGCTCGTTAAAAAAATAATGCTTTCATTAAATTTGTGACTGAACTCCTTGGGGGAGAATTGTATGTCCTCTGCTCTGTTTTACCCACATTCTGCCATATATTTCATGTTATAGCAGGCTCGGATGATGACCCAGCACATGCTGTTCTTTTTAAGAACACTTTCACTGCAGATTTGACAAAACGCAAAGAAGGTACCAATGTGAGATTTCAAAAGATAGCTACATCAGTCCACCCAAGGTTTAAGAATCTGAAGTGCCTTCCAAAATCTGAGAGGTTGAGGCGTGTGGAGCATGCTTTTAGAAGTCTTTAAAAGATCAACACTCCAATGCAGAAACTACAGAACCCCAAAAAAAGAAAATCAATCTTCTGCTCTTGGCATCCGACTCAGATAATGAAAATGAACATGTGTCGGTCCGCACTGCTTTCGATTGTTATTGAGCAGAATCCGTCATCAACATGTACGCATGTCCCCTGGAATGGTGATTGAAGCATGAAGGGACATATGAATCTTCAGCACATCTGGCACATAAATATCTTGCAATGCTGCCACAATAATGCAATGAGAACACCTGTTCTCATTTTCAGGTGACGTAAACAAGAAGCGGGCAGCATTATCTCCATGCATTATAAATGTAAACAAACTTGTTTATCTGAGCGATTGTCTGTACAAGAAATAGGACTGAGTGCACTTGCAGGTGCTAAAGCTTTACATTGTTTTATTTTTGAATGCAGTTATTTTTTTATACATAATTCTACATTTGTAAGTTCAACTTTTATGACAGATTGCACTACAATACTTGTATTAGGTGAATTGAAAAATACTATTGGTTTTTTACAGTGCAAGTACTTGTAATAAAAAATAAATATAAAGTGAGCACTGTACACTTTGTATTCTGTGTTGTAATTGAAATCAATATATTTAAAAATGTAGAAAACATCAAAAAAATTAAATAAATGGTATTCTATTATTGTTTAACAATGTGATTATTTTTTTTAATCGTGCGACAGCCCTAGTATCAAGTATAATTTGCTCCACTATGGGATAGCTTGGAAGGGAATACTGATTCTTCTTCAAGTGCTTGCTCATGTCGATTCCATTTTAAGTGTGCATGCATCTACATGCACAGTTGTCATAGATTTCTGTTTTAGTGCTATCCATAGGGCCAGCTGTGGTGCCCCCTGGAGTGGCACTCCCATGTGGTGGTATATCAGGCACCGCCAGCCCTGTGCCCTCTCAGTTCCTTCTTACTGTCTGTGACAGTTGGTTGAGCGCCTTGTCTTGCTTTGCAAGAACAGTAGCGATTTATCCATTGACTCGCTAGTTGTGGTTGTACATAGTTTCATAGTTTGTTAGCTAATAGTGTTAGTTAGTCAAGAGATTCCCCCGTTGGGACTTTACCCCGAGTGGGGCATGCCCCACTCTCCCAGTTTTAAGCCATCTGCATCATGCTGCAGGCTGATGCCAATCAGCAATTCGCACAATAGCTGTCTTAAGTGTCTGGAAGAAGGCCATCGTAAGGACAGGTGCTGCATCTGTAAGAACTTTTGCCCGCAGCCTCAGAAAGAGCGGGATATCTGCTTGAGGGCGTTATTGATGGAGGCTGTCAGGCCATGCGCCTGCTACGGGAAGTCACAGAGATACCGCAGAGGTTGGACCCACCAGCCCCACCAAGGACCCACCCCGGGCAGCGGCAACAGTTCTCAGCCTGCGATGGGGCCCACAGTGCCCAAAGTGGTCTCAGCAGCCAAGGAGCAAGGCCAACCAACTCCGCAGGTGCCACACCAGGTGACCAATTACGGCTCCGCTTTTGGCACCGAAGGGGAAGGCCATCAGGGTGCTGCAACGTAGACTGGCGGAATTGCAGATGCAAGTCCCCCTCACTGCGACCTCAGGACTCAGTGCCGTACCCTAGCTCGCCAGCCAGATGGCTGAGATCTCCGTCGAGATCCCCTCTTACGAGGCAGGGGACTCTGGACTCATGGTGCTGCTCCCCGTACTAGCAGTACTGACGACCGTCCAGCCATAGGTCACCTATATGCCGCATACCCTCCCCCAGAAGGTCTCCTTGTTGTCGGTCCCCATCCTGGAGGGCTCGCTCGGGTCTGGACGTCGGTCATACTCGCCCCAGTACCGCTTCTCCGGCAGGTGGCACAATTCCCTGTCGCACCACCGTTCGCCTACCAGGGTCAGTAGGCAGACTCAGGCCTCAACAGCTTGGCCATGGTCACCGGAGGGGCAGTGGTTGGATCGGACGGTGACTTTTCAGCCCGTCACCAAGGCAGGGTGACTTCCCTCCGACGCAGGAGACTGAGGTGGTACCGACTGCGGTGCCAATGCAGCAGGGGCCATGTCCCCCACCTCCGCCACAGTGGCAGTCCTGGAATCCATGGGGGGTGCCGGTGATGCCGGTACAGTACTCCCATCACTCCATGGCCACATCGGACAAACCGGCCGAGGTGCAGCTGGTGCCACAATTGGAGCACTGCGATGGAGGTGGAACCTGTACTCTGGCGACAAGGGAGCCCTCCACTGATAAAGAAGGGGGTGACACTATCCCTCAGGCTACTCAGTCATCATCATTGTCCCTGTACGAGGCGGTGATCAGACCTTCCCACACCGGCAGTCCCCAGCACCAGGCCCTCCTTAAACAGGTGACAAAGAATCTGGGCTTGCAAATAGAAAAGGTTGCTGAAGTGTCATCTCGGCCACCATACCAGCAAAAATTGCATTGCCCGTCCACCCAGGGGTGCTCAAAATTAGCCAAATTGGTGTGGCAAAAGGCCTCATCTATTCTGCCACATCCTAAAAAGTGGAAAAGAAATACTGTGTCCCTGCTAAGGGCTTTGAGTATCTGTATACTCATCCTGCCACGGCATGATTAGTCGTGTCTGCGATGAATGAAAGGGACAGACAGGGCCACCCCCGCAGAATCCCAAAAATAAAAAGGCCAAGAGACTCAACTTATTTGGGAGAAAAGTTTATTCGACAGTCAGCTTACAGTTTAGGGTCTCTAACCACCAGGCCCTGCTGGGATGTTATAACTTTAACTTGTGGAAAGAAAAGGAGGACTTGTGGCACCTTAGAGACTAACAAATTTATTTGAGCATAAGCTTTCGTGAGCTACAGCTCACTTCATCGGATGCATTCATTTCCACTGAATGTAGCTCACAAAAGCTTATGCTCAAATAAATTTGTTAGTCTCTAAGGTGCCACAAGTACTCCTTTTCTTTTTGCGAATACAGACTAACACGGCTGCTACTCTGGAACCTTTAACTTGTGGGACTCCCTTAAGAAGTTCACGGGAGCCCTCCCACAGGATCGTGCCCAAGAGTTAGTCGCGTTGGTGAGCCTGACTGACTCTAGGCTCCCGAGCCGCCCCCCATTCCCTTGTCTGCACACCCCTCAGCAGCCCAGGAAGCCGTTCCGCCCTCCTCCGACGCAGTCTAGGCCCCCCAGCTCCCAGGTCTGGCTCCTAGAGGAGAAAGAACAAGGACAAAGCGCCTAAGAGACGCTACCTGTCCTCTTCCCGTCCAGCTGCTCAACCTGACTCTCCCAGAAGTCAGGCAGGCCAGAAGCAGTCATTTTGAGGGTGTGCTCAAGGATGTACTGGATCCAATCCTCCCTTTCCGGTCGGCCTGGTCCTGTGTCACCTTGGATCACTGGGTGCTAGATACATTTTTTTTTCTGGCTATGCCCTGCCATTTACAGCTGACCACCCCTCCCATTTCTCCCCCCGTCCCTCTTCAGGGACCCTTCTCACGAGTAACTCCTTGTTCAGGAGGTCAAAGACCTCCTTCGCCTGGGGGCATTGGAAAAGGCCTGGACTGTTCACACTGTCGCGACCTGGGGTATATAATAAACAAAACAAAGTAAACCTTAACCTCGGTATAATACATAGAGTTCATCGGAGCGGTCCTTGACTCCACTCGGGCCAGGGCTTTCCTCCCCAAGACTCGGTTCCAGGCCATGTCGGATCTTCTCGCAGGCTTGCAGGCCCACCCACTCACCATCATCCACACGTGCCTGAGGCTGCTGGGCCACATGGCAGTATGTACTTACATGGTCTGGCACTCACAACTCCGCCTCAGACCTGGTCAGCATGGCTGGCGTCAGTCTACGTCCCCAGCTGGCACAGCATGAATTGGGTGGTCAGGATTCCGGACAGCGTCCTGGCGTCCCTTGTCTGGTGGCAGGATCCCGCATCAGTATTGGAAGGTGTTCCCTTTTGCAGCCCCATCCTGTTGGTGACCCTTGTCTCTGACACTTCGGACCTGGGCTGGGGAGCCCACCTCGGCGATCTCAACACTCAAAGCTGTTGGTCCAGTCAAGATCATTCCCTTCATATCAATGTCGGGGAACTCACGGCGGTCTGACTGGCCTGCCAGGCCTTTCTACCTCATATACAAGATAGGGTGGTACAGGTCCTGTTGGACAACATGGCTACAGTGTTCTATATCAACAGGCAGGGTGGACCAGGTCGTCTGCCCTTTGCCAGGAAGCCCTCTGGCTCTGCAACTTCTGTCTACAGTACAATATCGCCTCAGCAGAACGTTCTTGTCTCGTCACGAGGGGTCCCTTCATCCAGAGTTGGTCAGCGCCATCTTCCGCAGGTGGGGAACTCCCCGGGTGGACTTGTTCGCTTCCAGACAGAACAGGAAGTACCACATCTTCTGCTCAATTGGGGGCATGGACGGAGGAGTCCTGTCTGACGTCTTTCTGCTTCCATAGTCGGGGGCTTTGATGTACACCTTCTCTCCAGTAACGTTGCTTCCCAGTTTCCTCATGAAGATCAAACAGGACAGGGCAAGGATCATCCTCACGGCATTGGTGTGGCCGCACCAAGGCTGGTTCATCACCCTCCTGGACCTTTTGGTAGCAACCCTTTTCCAGCTACCACTCAGGTCAGACCTGTTGTCCCAGACCATGTCAGTCTTCCACACCCCAACCTGGTGGCACTACATCTGACAGCCTGGCTGCTGCGTGATTAAACGCGCAGGAGCAGCCGTGCTCGGCGGAGGTTCAGCACATTCTGTTGGGAAGCAGGAAACCCTCCACCAGAGCGACCTACGTGGCCAAGTGGAGATGGTTCCCCTGTTGGATTGCGGACAAAGCTGTTTGACCTGAGCGGGCTTCACTGCCGCTTATTCTGGACTACCTCCTGCATCTCAAGCTCCAGGACTTGTCCCTCTCATCGATCAAGGTCCATCTAGCAGCCGTCTCGGCCTTCCACCCGCCTTTCCAGGGTAGGTCTGTTTTTGCTCAGGATATTGCGGGCAGACTCCTTAAAGGCCTGGAGTGCCTCTACTCACAAGTCAGAGACCCTGTCCCTCCGTGAGACTTGAATCTGGTGCTGTCTCTGCTCATGGGTCCTCCCTTTTAGCTCTTGGCTTCCTGTTCTCTCCTCCTTTCCTGGAATGTCACGTTCCTGGTTGCAGTGAAGTCAGCCCTCTGGGTGTCCGAGATTCAGGCGCTCACCTCGGAGTACATGGCCTTCTACAAGGGCAATGTCCAGCTAAGGCCGCGCCCGGATTTTCTTCCTAAAGTAGTCTCTCAGTTTCATTGAAACAAGGACATTTACTCATGTGGCTTTGGAAAGAAGACCGGTAAGTCAGAAGAGGAGCGCAGGCTACATGCCCTGGACGTTAAGAGGGCTCTGGCCTTCTATGTGGATAGGACTAAGTCATTCCGTAAGTTGATGCAGTTGTTCATCGCAGGGGCTGACAGGATGAAAGGTTGCCCGGTATCCACTCAGAATTTCTTCTTGGATCAGTGCCTGCATTCGGTTCTGCTATGACCGAGCGAAGGTGCCATTCCCGGCGATGGTCACCGCCCACTCTACCAGGACGTAGGCCTTTTCGGCAGCCATTCTGGCCCCTGTGCCTATCCAGGGCATCTGTAAGAGCAGCCACATGGTCATCTGTCCACCCTTTTTCATCCCACTATGTGCTGACCCAGCAGGCCTGAGACAATGCTGACTTCGTTAGGGTAGTACTGCAAGACTGTGAACTCCGAGCCCACCTCCATTGATACTGCTTGTGAGTCACCTACAATGGAATCGACATGAGCAAGCACTCAAAGAAGAAAAAAGTTACCTACCTTTCATAACTGTTGTTCTTTGAGATGTGTTGATCATGTCCATTCCATTTCCCCCCTTCCCTCCAACTCCTCTGTCGGAGTTGCCGGCAAGAAGGAATTGAGAGGGCGCGGGGCTGGTAGCACCTAATATACCACGGCATCAGAGTGCCACTCCAGGGGGCACCACAACCGGCCCTATGGATATCACTAAGGCAGAAATCTCCGACAACTGTGCAATGGGGCGTGCACACACCTAAAATGGACATGAGCAACAAATCTTGAAGAACAACAGTTAAGAAAGGTAGGTGACCATTTTTTACTCTCCCACACAATGGTCTGGCACAATTGAACTTTCAGCAATAAGAGTAAAGCTCATCTCTGGAGAAGACAGAACTCTTGTCTGGGGTAGCCTGAGACTATGGAACAAACTCCCACAGGAACTAAGGACAATCGAAAACCTCACCAGTTGCTGCACAGTTCTTTCCCCTTGCTTTCTCTACTATAAACACATAGCAACAGGTATACCTATGTTTAAAAACAATAGATGTTACCAACCCAAGATACCCCACTTCATGTGCTTCTCCATCTGGGGAGAAAATGAAAGAACAAACAATATGTGACAGATATATAGTCATATGGCTTAATGCATTACTGGAAGGCTCTCGGATACTATGGTGGTGAGTATAGAATAGAATCCCAGGGTAGCTGGATGTTTCTGTGAAGATGATCAGCAGTAAAATGGTTAATAAAGCTGACTGTAACAAGGTGGCAGTATTTACAATCCTGACTAGAGGTACAGATTCAGACTGGAAATAAGATATACATTTTTAACAGGTAATTAAACATTGGAACAACTGACCAAGGATCGTGGTAGATTCTCCATCACTGACGATTTTTAAATCAAGAAGGGATGTTTTTAACTGATCTTCTGTAGGAATTCTTTTGGGGAAGTTCTCTGGCCTGTGTTCTACAGAAGGTCAGACTAGATGATCACAGTGGTCCCTTCTGGCCTTGAAATCTATGAATCTATTGAGGACTCAGCTGTTAACCTGCACTGTTAGCAAGATTTAGAACTCTGCATAAAGCTACTGAGCACATTCTGCTGGCTCAGTGTGCTAGGTGCTTCACAGCTGCACCAGATCTGAAAGGTCATGTGGCTAGGAACAGTCAGGCTGGGAAAGAGATTAGGGTGAGGTTTATTTTCTGTTGTTAGAGTTACCAGAAAATCACGTCCCAGGGAAAGGGTAATTTTGACCTCATACAGTAGGTATGGTCATTTTGGAGCAAAGTGGGAATAGCACGTGGTCACACTGACATTTTAATTCCACTGTGCTTCAATGCCGCTGCATCACTGACGTTGTTGACAGCAGCCTTCATGTCCTTAGAGCCAGATATTGCCTGGCTGTGTGTGGAAGGTCTAAGAGGGATGGGGTAAAGGAATTCCACCTCTAGCTCAGTGCAGAGCAGTTGCATTCTCCCCATTTCAGCCAATTGGCTGAGTAGCAGCTAGAGATGAATGCATTCACTGAGCAGGGGTTAGGCCTATGCGTGCATATTAATGGATCCGCTCATTTGTATGGCCACGAAACTGCTCCTCTGTACTTAGTCCCCCAGCATGGCCTCCCACACACACTCAGTAGAACCATGGCAGTTCCATTGGGTTTAAACCTTTCTGCACCCTTGAGTTGGATGAGCATGTTTAGAGCTATTGCTTCAGCTCTGTCTGCAGCCTGAGCCCAGTGCCCTGCCCCCTCCCCATGCATATTGCCCAAACTGTCCACTAAAAGCAGGGAAATCCAGTTGTTTTTCAGTTGGATGGATGAATGAAAACCACAAAGTTTACCAAACTTTCACCAAAGTGTCTCCTTTGGGGTAAGAATGATCAGGAAATACTTCAGACCTAACAAGCTATTTTGCAGAAAGTTGAAGCAAGTAAGAAATGTCCTTTCCGTCCCTGTAAGTGCAGCAGCATCCCTGCCATAGAGCTGCGATTATGGGTAGAGTGCTCCATCCAGCTTAGCTTCAGTGATAATCGTGTGCTGGTTTCTGTTGCTCAGCATAACTCCCCTTCCCCTTCCAGGAGCAGGAGTAGCGTTGTTGAACGATCACATTTACGTTGTTGGTGGGTTTGATGGGACAGCACATCTCTCCTCTGTGGAAGCCTATAACGTTCGCACTGATTCCTGGACTACTGTGACGAGTATGACAACGCCTCGTTGCTACGTGGGTGCCACTGTGCTGAGGGGACGGCTGTATGCAATAGCTGGGTAAGAAGGGTGGGCCTTGCTGCTCTTTGAGGGGCTGTCTACACTGGGAACTTGCTTGGTGGTAGGAAAGGAGTCCTCTAATATGCTGCTAAACAAGACTTAATCCTTAGTGCGGACAAGGACAGCCATGTTTAAAATGTATTGGCAGGGAGTGTCCAACCCAGGCTGTTGGGGGGGAGTGACTTGTGTTCACTAAGCAGACTAATAGCAAGCATACAAGTGAGTTTAGTGTAGTGGCTGCAGATCCTGCAGTAGAGTTTCAAAACAGAAGCTCTCCATGCATTTCCCTTTTGGCTTCCAAAGAATGACAGGCCATGGTGTCGCCATAGTGAATTACACAAGCGTGCCACTTGCTGCAACACTGCTGAGCGGCGCTCTGGAACTGCTGTGCTGATCTTATTTCAGCCCTCCTTCCTTGTGCACACAGCTATAGCAGCATTTTGGGCCTTCAGATGCCCAGGGTAACTCCTCAAGCTCCCATCCAGGGCTCCGTATTCCCCTCTCTCCCTCTCAGAAATCATTGCTCACCTGTAGCCCTCTGTCCTTTGCAGGTATGATGGCAACTCGCTGCTGAGCAGCATTGAGTGCTATGATCCCATCATTGACAGCTGGGAAGTGGTGACCTCACTGGGGACACAGCGTTGTGATGCTGGTGTTTGTGTCCTTCGAGAGAAGTGAGTTTGGAGAAGCCCAGGTGAGAGAGACTCCTTGAGAAGGATAGGCTGAAAGAGGAGAATCTCACGTGGTTTGCAGGGACTGTTCCTGATAGCTGGGGATGCAGGGACTGCAGGCACCAGTGCAGCATTCTTTCTGCGCTGCTTTGAAATATGTTGCGTGGACAAACACATCACCCCAGCAGCTACTGGAAATGAAGAGCTCTGTGTGAAGCTAGAAAAAGGTACTTGGGTGGATCAGGAGAAATTGCATCCTCTGCCAACCTGCCATCCCAACAGCTAACTTTATCAACACAGCAGATATGCTTGGACTTTTGGCTTTGGCTGGTCAGCGAGCATAATGAATGCTTAGGAAGATATGTACTTACAGCTGATCTGACAGTCACCTCTGCACCTGCAGTCCTTGCAGGGTCACTGGCAGCTCTGAGCTACCTGTGTGTTTGAGGGTGGAATCCAAACTGTTCTTGATATGCCAGCTTCAGATTCTTATACAAACTAAATGTTTAAAGCTCAGTGTTCCATTACCAAGTGCACTTCCATACAGATGATTGCCAGTGTGCGCTACACTGGAGTTACATCTGCATGTTATACGTTGACCTGTGTACAAAGGACAGAAATCGCACACTAATGCTTTCAACTACTGAGACCCAGGTGCAGCAGAGGAGGAGAAGGGTCTGGTACTCCAGGTAATAGTGGAGGAGGAAGAAGCGGAGATTGAGGCGTGGGGAAGACTGCAGTATACCAGTCTGCCTACTGGAAACAGATTGGAAGAGGTGAGGAGAATGTGTTTAAAACGGTCGCATTTTCTTCAAGAAGCTTGATGGACTTTTCTTGGGGGAGAGAGCTTTTTCTGGCAGCAGAAACCTCACTCTGCTGCTCACCACAACCCTGTGAGTGTTTGTCATCTTGCAGAACAGTGGAACCAGCAGGTACCTTGGTGACTGAGAAATGGGAGGGTGGACAGGACTCAGGATCAATTTAGAATGTACACATACTACTGAATAAGAACCATTCCCTGCCTCGAGACACAGGGCAGCTAGAACTGACACGTGAAACCCCTTTCATGCTTTTACTCTCAGCTATTTACTTCCTTGGCTCCTAACACCTCATCTTCTCACGCCCATAATCCTGTGTGCAAAACATACAGTCCAAGCTCCACAGCTGAAGCTGCAGCTTCATCCATTGGCTTCGTAGACTGCCCTCCCCTTCAGCCCATCTTACATCCCTGGTTCTCTCTGCTCTCAAGGATCAGAAGCCTCAGTCGCTCCTGCCAAGGCTCCCACAATGTCTGCATTTTGGGTGGTGCTGCTCTTTCTGTGTGCTATTGATTCTGTGCTTTTTGGGAATGGGGTGGGATCAGGGACACAGTAGAAGGAGTTAATGATGCACTTTCAGCCAACACTCTGAATTTCTCCATTTGTTCCTATCACATTTTGTGTTTCATTTCCTATGTATTTTTTAGTGAAAGTATCAAAAATAAAGTATCTGTAGGAGTTTGTTCTATGCCCTCTAGTCATGGATTTAAGGGCTATGTTGGGGATACACCTGTGTAGTTGCCTTAAAAGACCCTCATTAGACCAGTTAGTCATCCATGTTGAAGTTCTCTTTAGCTGTGACTTTCTGACCTGCAGTATACAGGCCTGGGTGGGTGGTTCTTAATAGATGTGTCCTGTCCATTGTGGTAAGTGTTACAAACATCTTTTGGGGATAGGAGGTCTAGAAGAATGTGCTGCTGCCAAATCGATTTGAGGTCAACTTAGGAAGATTCAGGAAAGGATTGGACATTTATGTGGTTCGTGGAACATCCAGTCTAGATGGAGATTGCGAAATGTGTTACTTTTGAGCTATTGGGGTAAGGCACAGCTTGTTATGTGTTGTATTTCCTTTAGAGCCTGAAAATAACTCGTATTTGCTTTCTTGCCAATGGTGTAATTGAAAAATACCCTCCATATTTCCCTCCCCACCCTCACCAAATCCTTCAGTGATCCTGGTCTTGGGTTGAGAGCGCTCTTGCAATCCCCTAGCTTGTCACTTAGTCCCCTTGCAAACATCCTCTCCTCATGTTTTCTGGATTTTAAACATGCAGGTTTCCTGTAGTGCTGACCCTCTCTGCATCAAGGGGAGGGCAGGGGCACTGGCTGGACCACTCTCTAGCCCTCTTCCTAAGCCACAAGTGTATGAGGAACTGCCTTGCTGATGAACTGTGAGCTCCCATGTCGGGATAAGATCCAAACAGGAGTCCTATCCAGTACTCACTAGGAAGCACTAACTATTTCCATAACTGCATGCAGGACCCCAGGGCAGTAAATAGGAAATGACCTAACCCAAACCTCCTGTGAGTTATTGACATGAGGAGAGAGACTCCTGAGATTTCCCAGGCTATAAGGACAGCAAAGGGGTGGTGGTCTACACTCAAAGCAGGCAGCAGCTCCTCTGACCTTTCTTGGATCAGTTTCCAGGCAGAGACCTTTTGTGCTGCTTTCTAACATCAGGCCCCAGACTTCCACCTCTAGTTTCCCTAATGTCCGTTCACCCTCCAGTGATGTTGGTCCAGCGAATGAAATAACAGGGCCTAAACCAGGTAATAGCAGTCCTTGGCCCTGTCCACAGGGCCATGAAGACCTTTCTAGGAAGAGCTATATTGTAAAGGTTGTATTTGCTGGAGGGGGATGGCATTGCTAAATATATCACAAACAAAAGAAATCCTAACAATAGTCTAGATTGATTAGTGATGGAGATGGTAAAATTGTGTATATTGATTCAGAAAAGGCAGAAGTGCTCAATAAATATTTCTTCTGTGTTTCGAAAGAAGCTAGATGATGTATTCACATCTTACAGTGATAATGAAATACTCTGTTCCAACTAGACAGCAGCTATTAAAGTTAAGTATTCTTAAATCAGCAAACTGGATAACTTGCACCCAAGAGTTTTAAGAGAATTGGCTGAGGAGTTCTCTTAACCATTGATGTGGAATTTTTAAAATCTTGGACTGTTCCAGAAGTTTCAGAGGACTGCTTTAAAAAAAAGGCGGGGGGGAGGGCAATGTAGTGTCAGGCTTTAAAAAGGGTAAATGGGACAACCCAGGTTATTCCAATATGATTAGACTAACATCGATCCCTGGTAAAATAATGGAAAGGCTGAGGTTGGATGCAGTCAGTAAACAATTAAAGAATGGCAGCATAATTCAGGCCATTCAGTATGGTTTTGTGCAAAATAGATCTTGCCAAACAAACTCGATACTGTTTTTTGATGAAATTACAAATTTGATTGATAAAGATAAGTGTGATATATTTAGACTCATGTTTTTGACTGACTACTGTATGGAATTCTGATTTTAAAATAGCACTGTACAAAATCAAAGCAGCACATACTAAATGGATTAAAAACTAGCTGAACAAGGTGGGTGAGGTGATATCTGTTGGTGAGAGGGACAAGCTTTTGATCTTACACAACACTCTTCTTGGTGAAGAAGGTCTCTGTGTACACTTGAAAGCTTGTCTCTCTCACTAACAGAAGTTAGTCCAATAAAACATATCACCTCCCCCATCTTGTCTCTCCAATATCCTGGGCCCACCACAGTTACACACACACTGCGTAAAAACTATCTAGCTGACAAACTGGCTACGTTATAGTTCTGAAAAAATAATTATCCAGTGGGCTGTCTATTACCACCCATCTCCTTGCTACCCCGTTAGCAGAAACACCATCCATCTCCAGATTAGTGGTAAGGCCTGCTGGCTTGACAGCATGGAGAAGAATGAGGGTTTCATTAAGCAGTGCTGTCAAATAGGTGATGCCTTCACCAGCACTAAATCCAGGCCATTTTTGTAAAGGTGAAATTATGGTTATATGCAAATTATTTTCACATATGCAAATTAGTGTATTACGTTTAAATGAGATGTTCCGCATGAAGATGAACAAAACTTGGCAGTGATACCACTGTAGAGGCTAATCTCTGGTATGTCTAGACTAGGATAAAAGGTGTTTTTCTGAATCGTGTTAGCTAATAACTTCTAACAAACGTGTTTTACGCTCCAGTGTAGACAGGATGAGTTTTACTACATACATGCTAAATAGTGTATATTGGAGCCTGGGGGAGCCAAACATCAATTTGCCCAGTGTAGTGCATGCTGAAATCCACACTGTTTCCACCAGAGTGTAGGGTGGGTGTTAGGAGACATCAGCTAAGGCATGCGATCATCACACCTTTAAATCCTAGTCAGGACAAAGCTAATCTGGGAAGGGATGTGTCAAGTCACATTAACCCAATCAGACAAGTTAATTTGATTTTTAAAAGCCACCTTTGTGCTGTATTTTGTGATAGCACCTTTATCACAGACCCCAGGCCAAACCTCAAACTTTTGACTCCTGCAACAGACCTTTGTGAAGTATCTAGACTAGCATTTACAGTCCTATTAGTTAACTTGCGTTAATTAGTAATTAATTGAGTTGCAACAGGGCCACAAACTCTAGCCTAGACACACCCCGGGGGCCAGGTTTTCAGAACTCAGCATGTTGGGTGATAGCTGAGGTCACAGTAGGAGGTGAGCACTTTCACTAAACTGGCCCAGAGCTCAGCTTCCATTTGACAATCAGGCCCTAGTTTCAGGTGCTGAGCTCTGGAAAATCAGATCTTTCATGCCCTGGCCTGTCTTTTTCCCCTTGACTAATGAAACCACAGCCAGGTCAGACATTGATTCAGCTACTGCCTTAGCAAGAGTAGAATAGTGGCTAAATACTTTTATTTCAACATGTTGGGTATTGCACATTTGTGAAATCAAGGGCACAGTTTTCTTCAGAGAATGGAATGAAAATGCTGCTGAACTGCTCGGGCTGGTCTCTGCAGTGCACTGGCTTTCAAAGCCATTCTGCAGTCTGGCTGAATCCAGTTGTCTGTTCTGCTGCACCTCTTCTGGGTAGGTGTGCATGTTTTGTTCTATCCCAGCATTCCACGCAGGGGAGAGAAATAGAAGCTGGCAATATAACAATGTCTTAGTCCTCCTTAACCAAACCTTCCATTATCTCTGTGCCCAGCACAACTCCAGGATGAAGGGAGGAGCGCAGTACTGTTGTCTTCCTGAGGGATTCTTCAAGGCAGGGCTCGAAGGAGACAGAGTTAAGGACATATGGGAAGTGTCACCTTAACTCTGCATTCCTGGTTTTTATAAGTGTCCCCCTTCCTCTGCTATCAGTGACAGGTGATATCAGTGGAAGTATGTGGGCAGCCCTTAACTCAGCATCTCCTGGATTGCTAATGTTCCAATGTGGGGTTGCAGAGTCCCCCCTTTCTGGATAGGTGTGAGGAGCAAAAAGCCCTGTTGTGTGTGAGGAGTCAGAACTGCCCCTTAAGGATATATTGTGTAAGAAACGGAGGGTTTTGTCTACGCTACAAAGTTAAGTCAACATAAGGTAGGTGTATAGGCTGCGGTGTTTCTCCCGCTGGTTTAACTCTCCTGCTACACCAACATAATAAAATCACCTTGACGAGAGGCATAATGCCTCGGGTGATGTAGGTAGAGCGATGCAGCATCAGTGTAGATGCTGCATTGCTTCCATTGCCCTAAGTGGCCTCCAGGAAGTGTCTCCCACGGTCCATTGTGACTGCTAGAATCACATTTTGAAGGTTGCTGCCCTGCAGCCAGGTGCCCAGGCATGTGCCCCTCCCCTTTTAAAGCCCAGGAAGTTTTGAATTTGCTCTTCCTATTGCTGGGTGTGGAGAGCTCACACAGCAGGTGCCCAGCTGAGCAGGACAAGCCTGCTCCTGCCTGGAGAACACAGGAGGAGGTGGAGCCCCTGGGTCTGGGAATAGAGGAGGCCCAGCTCTGCTCATGCTTTGGGGCATGGAGGAGAAGGGCTATAATAGGGGGACAGCTGTGCCATGTAAAAAGTCAAAAAGCTGCAACAAGCATAGCAGAGGACAAGGGAGACAAATAGTTGCTCTGTTGCAGATCTGCAGGCATGGTGCTTCTACAAGGAGGGAGCTGGGGTCAGAGTGCTGATACACAGGTGAGGGAGCAGTTGGGGTGAGGGCTGTGAGGGAATATGGGGGCTGGAGTCAGGGTTGTGGTATATCGGTGGGAGCAGCCAGGGTAGTAGTATAAGGGTGAGGGTCAGGGTGCTTAGCCTCAGATTATAGGAAAAGCGGTCATGGTTTTAAGGAAGAAAAAGATATCACTGGCATTCACTTTTTCATATGGATGTAAACTGCAGGATTAAATTACTGATGAAAAGTGGGAAATTGGTACAATTTTTGTACGCCTGTTATAGATTACTCATTAAAGAAAAGGAATTTACTTCTCTTGAGGAAGATTTTTGTGTTTTTAATTCTGGCTGAAACCATCTCCAATCATACAAAGCTTAATTAGAAAAGAAACAGCATTCCAGGACCTCCCTACATTCCCGCCCCCGCACGCAGCCACCCTCCCACCCATTCCATGTATCTTCCAGGGCCGCAGCAGCACCCAAGGCACTCCACCCCTCAGGAGATTAAACACAATAGCTGCACATACACCCAGCTGTGAAAGCCTTGTGGGTCACCCTGTTCCCTACCCTTTAAAGATACTTTCCCCTGCGTGTATGAAGTTTCCCACCACATTACATAGGTAGGTTTGTATGGGTGTGGAATAAAAATCTACCTATGGAAACTGAAGTTATCTTCATTATTCTCCATCCCATGCTGCTAACATTCACCAACAATAGCAATAGGTGTATGTGAATTGTTCTAGTCAAACACACAAAGCAATCACTTGTGCTTGTATATAATGTCATTTGTTTTTATAAAATTGTTTCTTTAAATCACACAGTGAGCGTGTCCTGAATCAGGTGTTACAGATAAAAGCTGATAATTGCTCAGTTATGGTGGGATGCTCAACACAACCTGAGTGCTGTTCTAGTCATTTGTCTCCCATTTTGTTGGCTTGTGTGGCCTGCAGCCAGATGGGAAAGCTGAGAGGTCAGTGCAGAATAGCTAGTGTGAGAAGAGCTGCTACTTTGTCATGCTGCTCCCTTGAGCACATAGTCCACCAGGCCTTGGTCTGGTGAACAACACGTGTTTCTTACTTACTATTTGTAACTTTCCCGTGTGTGGGCCCTCATGAGTGGGGGAGGGGCTCCCAGCATGGGAGGAGCAGTTTGGGACTCCTAATGGCGTCTGGAAGCTCAATTCTCAGCAGGGGAAGGAAACTCCTTGCCAGGGGATGTTGTGAAGGCCAAAAACTATAATGGTGGTTCAAAAAAAGAACTAGTTCTTCTTTGAGTGATGATTCCTATATGGATTCCACACATGGGTGGGCCGTGTCCATTGATGCGCACGTGCACTGTGTGTCTCTCTTGTGTTTGCAACCAAGGTTATAGTAGGCCGCGCGGGTCAACACCATTCCAGTTCCCTCTTACAGGCACATGGCTGGAGTGGGAATCCTGTTTCTTCACGCTCTTAGCTTTGCTAAGGGAGTGATTTGCTGTCCATTTTTCTTGTAGATAGTTGTTCTTAGTAGTCTAGTTTTTTCCCTCGTTTGGGGAAACTCCCCCATCCCCAGGGCCTATGCCCTGGATTCCAGGCTTCAAGAACCATGAAACTTGCCCACGCTTGTTTTCTGTGAGCAACAAGCACCAGAATTGCCTGTACTCCCTTGGTGAGACCCACATCACGACCTGCTGCACCATTTGTACGTCCCGCCCCAAATGCAGGAGGCTCGAGAACTTTCACCTCCGGAAGTTCTTAATGGAGGAGGCCATGGGCCCACGGGTGCATTCAGATCCAACATCAATAGCACTAGCAGTGCACCACCCAGCACTGGTGGTGAACATACCTCCGAGCATCTCCCAGGCACCAGATCTGAGGGTATCAAGACCGCTGGACAAGCTCCACAATGAGGGAAAGAAATATGGACAGGCATAAGAGCAGATCCTTGTCCAGGACTACTCAGAAACAGCATTTCCTCTCCAAGCCAGGTTGGGTGAGAAGTCGCGGGTGGTAAGGTGAAGCAGAAGTGAGATCCAGTGCGACACGTGACCTCCATATTGGTGCGCGTAACAAAACTCATTCCACACATGCGTGGGAAAATTAGAACACTGTGTGGCACCAGTGCTTAAATTGTAATGAAAGAGGAGTTGGGGCTCAAGCAATCAGATGCCAGGGTTCAAGCAGTTTTTTTATATTCATAAGTGATGCACCAAGCCCAGAGGTGCTGGGGCTCTGACCTGCCAAGCCCAGAGGTGCCAAAACAATTAAGCACTATGTGTCACACTCCTGCCTCCTGTACTCCCACTCCCAGGAGGGCAGCATGACACTCTGTACGTCAAAGTAGCAACCTGGAACCCCCATGGAGATATTACTATGATATGTTTTGTACAAAGTGAGGGATCATTTTGTAAGGCTTGATCTATTGAACAATAATAACCTGTTGGATTGTATGTACTATCATTGTATGTGAAGTTATGAAGTATTACAATATGTGTTACTGATATATGTTGTGAGGTTGGAAACACCCACAACCAATCTTTCAGTTACAACAAAAGAGTAGCCATCAATAGCCCAACAGTGTTACTGGCTCATCAACACCCATCAAGAAAAATCACTATCCCAAAGATTCCTTAGAGAAGGCACATATGCAATGGAGACTGCTTGACCAGTGGGGACTGCCTGATCCCCATGGCACAGGAAAGATCTTTCCAGCAAGCTGGAAGAAAGTATAAAAGAGGGGACGTGACATCACTTGGCCTCCTTCTGTTCTTTCTCCCCTCCTCCCCAAACATCTGGAAAATCTGAGACTGGAAGGGTGTCCCAACCTGTGTACTGAGGAACTGTAACTTGCTTGGACCATCTGTCAGGGTGAGAAAGGCTGTATGATTCAACTCTTTCTTAGACTAAAAGTTTTTGGGATTTAGAATGCATTTACTTTTTATTTTCTTAAGATAACTATCCCTAACCTTTATGCCTCCCACTTATACTCACAATCAATTTCTGTGATGAATAAACCTGTTTGATATTTTACCTAAAGCAGCGTGTTTCGGTGCAAGTGCCTGGGGGTATCTCGGCTCCGGTTAACAGGTGTTGCACACCTACTACCCTGTTGTCAGATCAGCGAACTAGGTAATGAGCTTATCATGGCCAGGCTTCTGAGCAGTGCAAGACAGGACAGTACTGAGGAGCTGGGGGAATTGGTTGGAGCCTCCCTATTGTTGGGTCATGAGTGGCTGGGAGATCATTCGTGTGTCCCTGCCTGTGGATGGCTGTGTAAGTGCAGGGCCTGTCAGAGGTTTGTAGCTTGACAACAGCATCCCAGTGTGAGGGACAGCCCAGGCTGGTGGGTTTGAAGGGCTCAGCTCTCCCACAGTCCAGGTTTCACACTGGGGACACTGTCACAGGCAGAGGAAATACAGACTTTCTCTTTACCCACCCGTCTCCCAACCCTCTGGTGGTCCACGCAGTGGCAGAGTGGGCCCCGCAGTGGCAGAGTGGGCCTGCCATCACCCACAGAAATCCACTCCCCCAAACAGAGCGGCAAAGAAGATGGACAGGCAGGAAAGCTTCCTCCTCAGACAGGCTCCAATTTCATATAGTCAATTATCAATCTCTGCTGGCAAAACATGACTTTAACAATTACACCAAACTGGCTGAGTTCAAAGACCAGCTGCCACCAAACAGATAGCAGCAGTTCCAAGTGCTGTTGGATGGGGAAAGATTGGTGGCCAAGATGGGACTCCAGGCTGCTATGGATGCAGCCAACACTGCCTCTTGTTCTCTAGCAACTGGGATCGTGTTCCTCAGGGATTCCAGGCTGCAGTCATCCGATTTCCCCAAGGAGGTCCATACCACCATTGATGACCTCCCCTTCGACACACAAAAACTGTTCTAGGAGAAAAACAGATGAGTCCCTCCACTCTCTGAAAGACTCTCAAGCCATACTCAGGTCCCTTGGCATCTACACCCCAGCCCCAAGATGCAGAGAGCAGAACCAGTCATTCCATCCCTGACCCCACACCACCTACCTGGCATACTACGAATGCCATCAGGAGCTGTCACACAGATGACACTGGTCACAGAGGCCTCCACCACAATCACCTCAAGCCTTTCCCAGCAGCAGTCTTTGGGGGCTGTCTTGCCCTATTCACTCACAATTGGGGCAAGATCATGACGGACAGTTGGGTACTGGAGATCATCTATCATGGATACTTCATAAAATTCCTCTTGTTTCTGCCTCATTGCCTAACTTGGATTTCCCACAGGGACCCATCCCACCAATGCATCCTCCAACAAGAGGCCGACGCTCTTCTCCTGAAGGGTGCCATAGACCTGTCCCACTTCACTTCAGGGGGCAGGGGGTTTACTCCCTATATTTCCTCATTCTGAAGAAGGGCAGAGGGTGACATCCCATTCTGGACCTGTTGGTACTCAACATCTTTATCCAGGGGCGGCAGATATAATAGGCCAGGGAAGACTCTGCCTCCTCTGGCTGGAGCTGCTGCCTTGGGACGGAGGGCTGGGATTCCTCAAGCCAACCCAGCGTGGCTGGGGTTGCTCCGGCCGGCCGGCCAGGCTGGGGCTGTCCCAGGATTGGGGCTATTTTGGGGTGGGGGTTCAGGGTTCTGGCCAACCTGGGGCTTCTCCAGCCGTGGGAGGGAGGGTCAAGGGGGTTCAGGGCTCCTGACACAGAGGACAGGGCCTTGTGCAGAAGGGGTGGGGCTATGGGGCTAGCCTCCCTGAAGGGGCATGCCACCCACTCACCATGCCTTTATCAGGAAATCCAAATTCTATATGGTGAGATTCGCTTTCATTAGCCCCTCCATCTCCCAGGAAATCTGGTGCACGACTCTCGACAAGAAGGATGCATACATCCACATCAACATTCATCCAGCTCACCGGAAATTTCTCCTATTCAGGGTGGGACACCACCATTACATAAGAACAGCCATACTGGCTCAGACCAAAGATCCATCTAGCCCAGTATCTTGTTGTGACTGGTTGGATCACAGAAATCCCCTTGGGGCTGCCCACTGATGTGCCAAGACTACTACTTTTCCTGTTCTGGCAGCTTGGGACTTCAGTGCCCTGCCTGGTTTGAGCCAGACCCGCTAGCCAGCTGCAAACCCAGATCCAAGTCTGAACCACGTCCCCTAACAGCTGAAGGCTTAATTGAAAGCAGATTAAGAAATGTTCCTGTCTTTAACACTCAGATGCCCAACTCCCAGTGGGGTCCAAACCCCAAATAAATCCGTTTTACTCATAAATTGTTTGCCATCTATAACACTGATAGAGAGATATGCACAGCTATTTGCCCCCCTCCCAGATATTAATACGTACTCTGGGTTAAGTAATATATAAAAAGTGATTTTATTAAACACAGAAAGTAGGATTTAAGGGGTTCCAAGTAATAGCAGGCAGAACAAAGTGAATTACCAAACAAAATAAAATAAAACACACAAGTCTGTGCCTAATACAGTAAGAAAACTGAATACAGATAAAACCTCACCCTCAGAGGTGTTCCTTTTACAGACTAGTCTGTTCTAGTCTAGGTCCAGCAATCACTCACACCCCCTGTGGTTACTGTCCTTTGTTCCAGTTTCTTTCAGGTATCCTTTGGGGTGGAGAGGCTATCTCTTGAGCCAGCTGAAGACAAAATGGAGGAGTCTCCCACTGTCTTAAATAGACTTTCTCTTGTGGGTGGAGACCTCCTCCTCTCTCCTATGCAAAGTCCAGCCCCAAGATGGTGTTTTGAAGTCACATGGGCAAGTCATATGTCCATAACCTATGTGATCTCTCTCATGCCATCCATCTTCACTCTCTGACAAACACAGGCTAGGGACAACATTCCTTACCCATCCTAGCTAATAGCCATTTATGGACTTAACCTCCATGAACTTATCCAGTTCTCTTTTAAACCCTGTTATAGTCCTAGCCTTCACAACCTCCTCAGGCAAGGAGTTCCACAGGTTGACTGTGCGCTGAGTCAAGAAGAACTTCCTTTTATTTGCTTTAAACCTGCTGCCCATTAATTTCATTTGGTGGCCCCTAGTTCTTATATTATGGGAACAGGTAAATAACTTTTCCTTATTCACTTTCTCCACACCACTCATGATTTTATAGACCTCTATCATATCCCCCCTTAGTCTCTTCTTTTCCAAGCTGAAAAATCCTAGCCTCTTTAATCTCTCCTCATATGGGATCCATTCCAAACCCCTAATCATTTTAGTTGCCCGTCTCTGAACCTTTTCTAATGCCAGTATATCTTTTTTGAGATGAAGGGACCACATCTCTATGCAGTATTCAAGATGTGAGCATACCATGGATTTATATAAGGGCAATAAAATATTCTCCATCTTATTCTCTATCCCTTTTTTAATTATTCCTAACATCCCGTTTGCTTTTTTGACTGCCACTGCACACTGCGTGGATGTCTTCAGAGAACTATCCACGATGATTCCAAGATCTTTCTCCTGATTAGTTGTAGCTAAATTAGCCCCCATCATATTGTATGTATAGTTGGGGTTATTTTTTTCCAAAGTGCATTACTTTACATTTATCCACATTACATTTCATTTGCCATTTTGTTGCCCAATCACTTAGTTTTGGGAGATCTTTTTGAAGTTCTTCACAGTCTGATTTGGTCTTAACTATCTTGAGCAGTTTAGTATCATCTGCAAACTTTGCCACCTCGCTGTTTACCCCTTTCTCCAGATCATTTATGAATAAGTTGAATAGGATTGGTCCTAGGATTGACCCTTGGATGATGTGGATGTATGCATCCTTCTTGTCGAGAGTCGTGCACCAGATTTCCTGGGAGATGGAGGGGCTAACTTTGCCACCACTAGTTACCCCTCTCCATTCTGAAAATTTACCATTTATTCCTACCCTTTGTTCCCTGTCTTTTAACCAATTCTCAATCCATGAAAAGATCTTCCTTTTTATCCCATGACAACTTAATTTAGCTAAGAACCTTTGGTGAGGGACTTTGTCAAAGGCTTTCTGCAAATCTAAGTACACTATGTCCACATGTTTGTTGACCCCCTCAAAGAACTCTAATAGATTAGTAAGACGTGATCTCCCTTTACAGAAACCATGTTGACTTTTGCGGAACAATATATGTTCTTCTATGTGTCTGACAATTGTATTCTTTACTGTTGTTTCAACTTAGCGGTCTGTAATTGCCAGGATCACCTCTAGAGCCCCTCTTAAATATTGGCATTACATTAGCATGACTCTGTTTTTACAGGCAGCAGCCATTGCCCACATGCTATCTTGAATGTCTCCAGGAAGACTTATGTGGATTGGAACCATCCAAGATCCATTGTTCATTAAGTGTTTCTTGATTGGGCACTTAATTTGCACATTCCTTTTTCAAGAAGCTGACCAAATGCTTTACTAACGCTACTTAAAAGTCAAGCAAGTACACAGCCAATATTCATAACTTCAAATACAAAAATGATACGTGCATACAAATAGGATGAATAGATTCAGTAGATCATAACTTTTACAGAGATATGTTACATGGCATATGTAGCATGAAATATATTCCAGTTATGTCATATATACATTCGTAAGCATATTTCCATAAAGCCTTATGAGGTTCAACGTCACAGCTGTCTTCCGACAGTGACCAATGGCAGGTGCTTCAGAGGAAATGAACAGAACAGGTAATCATCAAGTGATCCATCCCTTGTCTCCCATTCCCAGCTTCTGGCAAATAGAGGCTAGGGACACCATCCCTGCCCATCCTAGCTGATAGCCATTGATGGACCTATCCTCCATTAACTTATCTAGTTCTTTTTTGAACCCTGTTATAGTCTTGGCCTTCACAACATCCTCTGGCAAGGAATTCTACAGACTGACTGTGCATTGTGTGAAGAAATACTTCCTTTTCTTTGTTTTAAACCTGCTGTCTATTAATTTCATTTGGTGAACCCTAGTTCTTGTGTTGTGAGAAGGAGTAAATAACACTTCCTTATTTACCTTATCCACACCAGTCATGATTTTTTAGATCTTCATCATATCCCCCTTACTCGTCTCTTTTCCAAGCTTAAACGTCCCAATCTTATTAATCTCACCTCATACAGAAGCTGTTTCATACCCCAAAGAATTTTTGTTGCTCTTTTCTGAACCGTTTCCAACTCCAATATATCTTTTTTGAGATGGGGCGACCACATCTGCACGCAGTATTCAAGATGTGGGTGTACCATGGATTTATTTAGAGGCAATATGCTTTTTTCTGTCTTAACTATCCCTTTCTTAATGATTCCCAACATTGTTTGCTTTTTTGACTGCCGCTGCACATTGAGTGGATGTTTTCAGAGAACTCTCCACAATGACTCCAAAATCTCTTTCTTGAGTGGTAACAGCTAATTTAGACCCCATCATTTTATATGTATAGTTGGGATGATGTTTTCCAATGGGCATTGCTTTGCATTTATCAACACTGAATTTCATCTGCCATTTTGTTGTCCAGTCACTCAGTTTTGAGCAATCCTTTTGTAGCTCTTCACAGTCTGCCTGTGACTTAACTATCTTAAGTAGTTTTGTGTCCTCCACAAATTTTGCCACCTCACTATTAACCCCTTTTTCCAGATCATTTATGAATATGTGGAATAGGACTGGTCCCAGAACAGACCCCTGGGGACACCACTATTTATCTCTCTCCATTCTGAAAACTGACAATTTATTCCTAGCGGTGGTGGGGCAGAGCCCCACCCCCTGAGAAAAAGGGCTGAACAAGGCCAGAGAGGCTGTGCAGATCAGCAGCCAATTAGTGAAGGCCTGGGGAGAGCCAATCTGGGGGGGTGGAAGGGGCAGCCAATCAGGACCAGGCTAGGTCCTACATAAAGGCTGCCCAGCTAGGGAGAAGGCAGTTGCTCCTGGCCAGCAAGGGACAAGGATTGGCTCCTGAGGCAAGGAGTGGTGTGGAGCTCTAGGGAGCAGATAGGGGCTCCAGCCCATTACCTGCTAGGCTGCATGGGGCCAAAGGGGAAGTGGCCTAGGGAAACCGAGCAGGCAAGAAGGGAAGGAAGAAGGGCAGAGAGAGGCTGCTACTAGAGGGTCCCTGGGTCAGGGTCCAGAGTAGCTGGTGGGTGGGCCTGGGTTCCCCCTCTTTGCACTGCACCTAGCCATTGAGGAGAGAGGCCGAGACAGACCGCAACTGACCCCTGAGATAAGGGGCTAGACTACAGGGTTGCAGTTTGCCACCGAGGCAGGTGCAGACAAAAGGACTGCTATTAACAACACCCCGCCCTCGCCCGGAAGAGGGTGAGACTGAAGCGGTGGGTACTGCCGGAGGGCAGTGTCCTGAAGCAGATGAGGACTGTTTGGAAGAGGACGCTGCTGAGCAGGGAGCAACGTGGGTCCAAGGGCAGTAGAACAAATGATGGGCCCGACACCACATGTTGAGGGCGCTCCGCAATGGTCAAGAGCTAATTCCCGGAGCGACCAACAGAAGGTGCCAGGGGTGGTAAGTCGAACCCCGTCACACTAACCTTTGTTTCCTATCTTTTAACCAGTTACTTTGCTTAAGAGCCTTTGGTGGGAACCTTGTCAAAGGCTTTCTGAAAATCTAAGTACACTATATCCACTGGATTCCCCCTTGTCCACATGCTTGTTGACCCCCCCCCCCAAGAATTCTAGTAGATTGGTGAGGCATGATTTCCCTTGTTGATTCTTCCCCAACAAATTATGTTCAGCTACGTATCGGACAATTCTGTTCTTTACTATAGTTTCAACCAGTTTGCTCGGTACTGAAGTCAGGCTTAGTGGCCTGTAATTGCCAGGATCACCAATGGAGTGCTTTTTTAAAAATTGGTGTCACATTAGCTATCTTCCAGTCATTTGGTACAGAAGCTGATTTAAATGATAGGTTACAAACCAGTTAGTGTAATTTCAGAGTTGAGTCCAAAAATCTCCTCTAATGACACCTCAATCTGGGACAGTTCCTCAGATTTGTCACCAAAAAAGAATGGCTCAGCTTTGGGAATCTCCCTCACATCCTCAACTGTGAAGTCTGATGCAAAGAATTAATTAATTTCTCCCCAATGGCCTTATCATTAAGGCTTTGAGTCTGTCACGAAAGTCACAGATTCCGGGACTTCTGTAGTGGTAGGTGTAGTTGCAGACCTGAGCCCTCTCCCACCTCCAGCAGCAGCGGGAGTTTGGGTGGGGCTCAGGGCTGGGGCAAGGGATTGGAATGTGGGAGGGAGTGAGGGCTCTGAGTGGTGCTTACCTCGCGGGGGCGCTCCCCAGAAGCGGTCACCATGTCCAGTTGCTAGGCAGAGGCACGGCCAGGTGGCTTCGTGCACTGCCTCCGCCCACAGGTGCTGCCTCCGCAGCTCCCATTAGCCACAGTTCCAGGCCAATGGAAGCTGCGGAGCGGGCACTCAGGCCAGGGGCAGTGTGCAGAGCCACCCTGGCTGCGCCTCTGCCTAGGGGCTTCAGGGACATGCTGGCCATTTCTGGGAGCCATGTGGATCTGGGAGCCTGCCAGCCCTGCCTCTGTGAAAGAGACTGCTCTGGCAGCTCCAAGTGCTCCAAGTGCTGTGGATTCAACTTCTGCCTGTCTTGCTGAGGCCCAATGAGAGAGACGGAAGGACTGTCTTCTGAAATGCTTCCCCCTCAATCTCTGCTAAGAGCCTACCCAGGTTGCGGAATGAAGCACAAGATGTTTCATTTCTTTTTACTTACCCTCTGGCTGGGAGCTCAGAAACCAGAGGACCAACCCCACATGTATCACTATGGCTGTTAAAGAAGCACTCAGTTCTCTTGGAGCATGATCTTCTCCCATGTCCCATATGACTTGCATGTTGGTGAAGGGCTGGGAGTCGTTTGGCAGCATTGCAAACATCACAAGAGAAATCATCATTATTAACCATCCAAAACTTTGAGTTTATACAATAGCCAACTTATCTGTGCATCTCTAAACTCTTTCCAACCTGGGTAGTAGCATGAGTTGAGGCATTGGATGGCTGGAGACCATGTAATGTTGGAGAGAGGGCCGCAGTCAGCATCAGAGATATCTGAGGCTGGGCAAGCTGCTGAGCACTATTTATAGAGGGACAAATGTGCTTTTGGCAAGAGTGTGACATGTATGTTTGTCACTATTCTGAAAAGCATTGTCTTCAGAGTTCCTTCTCAAAATATTTGAGAAGGCAACAGGTGAAGTCTCACTTTGGAGAGGCTAGCCCCTTCCGCCTGCCCCGGCCAAAGCCTGAGACCCCCTACCTCCCCCCCATGGCCAGAGGAGCCCCAGACCAGCCGGAGCTCTCCCCACAACCCGTTCGGAGAAGCCCCGGAGTGGCCGGAGCCCCCACAGCCACGCCTCCCCTCTGCAGACCCCAAGCTTTTGATGTGCCCCGTGCAGGTTCCAGGCCAGCTGAGGAGGCAGTATGTGTTACTTGGCTTCCCAGGTTCATCAGTGTTCTCTTGGGAGTCCAGGGAGATTACTGAGAACCCAGGAAGCTGAATAGCACATACCATCTCCTCAGCTGCCCTGGAACCTGCATGGAGCATAATAAAAAGCAAACATTTCCCCTGCCAAACGCAACAAAGGCCCTGCAGCAGCAGCTGCACTAGGGGAGGCTGTGCCTCCCCTGACCTATTATACCCGCTGCCCATGGATGACAGGGTCAAATTCAAACAAACCAAACCATTCCCCAAGGAAAATGTGGTGCTCATGATCCCATCCTGTTGCTTCCTTCAGAAGTTCAATGGCTCTTTCTAAGAAAGCCATTAAGTAGCATTGTGTGGGGGGGTTTTTTGGGTTTGTTTTTAAATAAACAGTGAAGTGCACCAATTAGCTAGAACTTCCTTTAAGAACAGCGCCTCCGTTTACAAAGCCAGACAGACGCAGTCCCTCATCTGCTGCCTCCCAATCATCACAGGTGCAGTGTCCAGACAGACGGTGCTCTTGCAGCTTGGTGCAAGGCACATTACAGATGTGTAGTTTGGCTTGTACCTGTTTTCCTTGTCTAGGGCATAGGATGCTGTGTGAACTGCCACAGAACCACAACGTTACTTATTATTGCAAAAGTGGGCACAATGGCAACACAGAAAATGTTGCTTTTATGTTTGTTTGTTTTTTCCTCTCCACTTTGGAATTATTTTCCTTATATATGGTCTCAGTCTGAAATCCCCTTGGATATGGCAAGATGTTTTTCATCAGCTCCTCCAAAAGAGGGATCCTGCACTATAATGTACATTACCAACTTATAGCTCCTTTACTTGTTTGTTTTTTGAGGTGGGGAGAAGGGAAGTGGAAAAATCATGAAAAGTCTCAGATTTGTAGACTTTAAGACCAGAAGAGACCATCATGATCATCTAGTCTGACCTCCTGCACATCGCAGGCCTCTGGCTGAGTTACTGAAGTCCTGAAATCTTGATTTAAAGATCTCAAGTTACAGAGACTCCATGGTTTGAACTAGAGTAAACAAGCTAGTGACCCATGCCCCACACTACAGAGGAAGGTGAACCCCCCCACCCAAATACGGTGATCAGTTAGACTCCGAGCATGTGTGCAAGACCCATCACCTGGAACCTTGAAAGAATTCTCTATAGTAACTTAGAGCCTTCCCTATCTAGTGTCCCATCTCTGGCCACTGGAGATATTTGCTAATAGCAGTTGCAGATGGGCCTATGCCATTGTAGGCAACCTCATCATACCATACTCTCCATAAACTTGTCGAGCTCAGACGTCAAACAAATTAGTATTTTTGCCTCCACTACTCCTCTTGGAAAACTGTTCCAGAACTTCACCCCTAATAGTTAGAAACCTTCTAATTTCAAGCCCAAACTTGTTGATGACCAGTTTATATCCTTTTGTTCTTGTGCCAGCATTAACCCTTATCTTTGCTCTCTATAAATACATCAGAGGGACAAACACCAGGGAGGGAGGAAGAGTTATTATCTCCCTTCAGCCTTCATTTTGTTAGGCTAAACAAGCCAAGCTCCTTAAGTCTCATCTCATAAGATAGGTTCTCCATTCCTCTGATCATCCTAGTAGCCCTTCTCTGCACCTGCTCCAGTTTGAATTCATCTTTCTTAAATGTGGGAGACCAGAATTGCACACAGTATTCTGGATGAGGCCTTGTACAATAACAACAATGATCTATCTCTACTGGAAATACCTTGCCTGATGCATCCTAGGATTGCATTAACCTTTTTCACGGCCACATCACATTAGCATCTCATAGTCATCCTCTCTCTTCCTCTGCTGCTTCCAATTGATAAGTCCTCAGCTTATAGCAAAAACTCTTGTTGCTAGTCCCCTAGTGCATGATCTTGCACTATTAAATTTCCTCCCTTTTCTATAACGCCATTTTTTTTTCCCAAGGTCAGCCAAATCTCCTTGTAGGATATTCTGGTCCTCCATATTGGTTATACCTCCAACTTCGTGTCATCCACACATTAGCTCTGCGTAGCTCAAAAGCTTGCCTCTTTCAGAAACAGAAGTTGGTCAGACGAGATGTTACTTCACCCACCTTGTCTCATTAATGAAAATGTTACATAAGATTGGTCCCAAGCCCAATTCTTCAGGAACTCCACTAATAACCTCCCTCCAGGCTGACAGTTCACCTTTCAACATGACCCATTGTAGTCTCCCCTTTAACCAGTTCCTTACCCACCTTTTGATTCTCATATTGATCCCCCTCTTTTCCAATCTAATAATTTCCCATGTGGAACTGTATCAAATGCTTTAGAGAAATGCAGGAAGATTAAATCTACTGCACTTTTTCCCCCCTTGCCACTAGCATCATTTTGTGCTGTACCACCGCTTTAGGAGGCCTGGGAGAGTTATAGCAGCATTATGATGCATCCATATGGCCCTTGCACCAGTTTATCCCAGGCTGAAATAGAGTAAAGGCAATTATAAAGCAGTTTAATTGTTTTGATTTGAAGTGGTGAGATAAAGCAACAGCAGGCAACCATACTCTGGGGGAATTTTGTGCATGTGCAGAATTCATGTCCCCAGCAAATTTCTTTGCTTCCATACAGAAAAATGAATTCTGACAGGGAAGCTGCAAGAGCGGTCACATGCCCCTCCCTAGAAGTGTGGGTGCATCATTTCAGTTGCCCGGAGCAGCCAGCAGAGAGGTAAATCACTGCGGGGCTGAGGACACCCCATCCGGATGCTCCTACCCTGCGCCAGGCTCAGCTGCTAATCCCAGCTGGGCTGGGGGAGGATGTGACTTCCTCTTCCCCTGCAAGGAATGGCCAGGGCTGAGGTTGAGTCAGACCCACCCCCAGAAACCTGCCCCAGCTGCAGGAAGCTCTGTATGCCTCCCCTGCTTCTTGCCCCCATTGCTCCTCAGCTGTGGGGCAAAGGGGTGACTGTACAGGGAGCTGCTGCCCCTTTCACCCAGCCCCTGTGCATCTGGACCCCCAGAACTCCCAGCTGAGCCCCCCTGCACCCAAACCCCCATCCCGCATCCGGACTCCAGACAAACCCCAACTCTGATGATTCCCACCCTCGCCCCACACCTGGATCACCCTGATGAGCCTCCTGCACCTGGACTGCCACCCTACTAAGCCCTAACCAGCTGAACCTAGACCCCCACTCCACCAAGCCTCACTTCTTCAGCACCCAGACTGCCTCCTGCTGAGCCCCAGCACCCCAATAAGCCCATCTCCCCAGACCCCATCAGCTGAGTCCCAACCTCCTTCACCTGAACCCTCCTGCAGAGTCCCATTGCCACTGCACCCAGAACCCCCCAATGAGCCCCTGTGCATCCAGATCACTGCTGCATCTGGACCCTCCAAAGAGCTGCTGCACCCATATATCCCCCCGCCCCCATACTAATCCCCTCCACACTTAGATCCTGTCTGGCTGAGTCTGCCTGCCTATGCCTGGTTTGGGGCCAGGGTGGATGTGTGTTTGAGACTCCTGTTCTCCTTGCTTTCTAGCTTGGTGCATCTGGTGCAGAGGAGCAGGTCGCTGGGTGTTTCCCTTGTGCTGTGTCAGGGTCAGGTGCAGCATCTCCGCTGAATCCATGTCCTGGGAGGACAGGGGTGATTGCCCACCTCTCTGCAGCCAGTGGCATGTGCTCCACACTCCCCTGTGGAAGCCTCCACATTTATTATTGACAAATAAAATATGTGGCATTTTTGCAGAATTTTAGAATATTGTATGCAGCTTTTTTTTTTAAGTGCAGAATTCCCTCAGGAGTATAAGCGGTGCATGCACCTAAAGCTGTGCTGCTGGCCCAAAGACAGTCCTAGCACTGTGACTTCGCTTTTGGGACTTGTCTAGAAAAGAGTGCTGGACTCAGTTCCCAGAAGTTTCTCAATTCCCACTGCTGGGCTCTAGTCACTAGGCGATGCTGCCCAGCCAAATCACCTCACAAACCTCATGATTAAGCTGAGTCTCAACTAGATTTTAGTAAATACAAAACAAGTACGAACCTTCAGACAAAAAGAAAGACCCCGAGCGTCCCCTCCCACACAACCCTGCGGCTGAGCCCACCTGCCCTAAGCATCACCAAGAAGAAGACAGAGTGGCTGCCCTGCGCTACCCCCGAGAGAGGATGGGTATGGGTAGGCAGCTCTCCGACTAACTGAATCCCAACAGACCCCCCCCCCCCCCCGCGGCCCTAGTCCCGTCCCTGGAACCTCCCCAGCCCCCCGCCCAGGCCCTAGCTCAGCCCCTGAGCCCCGGCCCTAGCTCAGCCCCTGACCCCAGGCCCTAGCTCAGCCCAGGCCCTAGCTCAGCCCCTGACCCCCGGCCCTAGCTCAGCCCCGGCCCTAGCTCAGCCCCTGACCCCCGGCCCTAGCTCAGCCCCGGCCCTAGCTCAGCCCCAGGCCCTAGCTCAGCCCCTGACCCCCGGCCCTAGCTCAGCCCTGGCCCTAGCTCAGCCCCTGACCCCCGGCCCTAGCTCAGCCCCGGCCCTAGCTCAGCCCCTGACCCCCGGCCCTAGCTCAGCCCCGGCCCTAGCTCAGCCCCTGACCCCCGGCCCTAGCTCAGCCCCGGCCCTAGCTCAGCCCCTGACCCCCGGCCCTAGCTCAGCCCAGGCCCTAGCTCAGCCCCTGACCCCAGGCCCTAGCTCAGCCCAGGCCCTAGCTCAGCCCCTGACCCCAGGCCCTAGCTCAGCCCCGGCCCTAGCTCAGCCCCTGAGCCCCGGCCCTAGCTCAGCCCCGGCCCTAGCTCAGCCCCTGACCCCAGGCCCTAGCTCAGCCCAGGCCCTAGCTCAGCCCCTGACCCCCGGCCCTAGCTCAGCCCCGGCCCTAGCTCAGCCCCTCACCCCAGGCCCTAGCTCACCCCAGGCCCTAGCTCAGCCCCTGACCCCCGGCCCTAGCTCAGCCCCGGCCCTAGCTCAGCCCCTGACCCCCGGCCCTAGCTCAGCCCCGGCCCTAGCTCAGCCCCTGAGCCCCGGCCCTAGCTCAGCCCCGGCCCTAGCTCAGCCCCTGAGCCCCGGCCCTAGCTCAGCCCCGGCCCTAGCTCAGCCCCTGACCCCAGGCCCTAGCTCACCCCAGGCCCTAGCTCAGCCCCTGACCCCAGGCCCTAGCTCAGCCCCGGCCCTAGCTCAGCCCCTGAGCCCCGGCCCTAGCTCAGCCCTGGCCCTAGCTCAGCCCCTGACCCCAGGCCCTAGCTCAGCCCCGGCCCTAGCTCAGCCCCGGCCCTAGCTCAGCCCCGGCCCTAGCTCAGCCCCTCTCCTTGACCTCGTTCCACTTCTAGCCGTAGCGCTGGGTGCCCGTTTTGGCCGGGACGCTCCCTTTTTTAAACCCTGACCCACCGACCCGACTGTTTTGGCAAAGGTGGGCATTTGTCCTGTTTGCCAACTTGATCAGTGGGCAAGAGCACAGGGGCCCCATGCCCACTTTTGTCAAAGGGGGGGAGCAGTGACGCCATCCCCCATGGGGGCGAGGCAGGGGGCAGGCCGGGCTTGGGCGAGCAGCACCACCAGCCCCAGGCAGGGGGGCGGCAGGGCTTGGGGGAGGGGCCTCAGGCCAGCCCCTGGGGGGCGGGAGGGTAGCGGGGGGGGGCTTGGGAGCGCCCCGTGGGGGGGCAGAGGGTATAGGCGGGTGGGGGGGCTCGGGCCAGCTCCGTGGGGGGCGGGGGGGGGCTCGGGAGCGCCCCGTGCGGGGGCGGGGGGCCTCCACGCTGTGTCCCGTTTTCCCTTCGGGAAATAGGGTCACCCAACGTACAGCCCCCCCCCCCCCCGCACGGCTTTGACGTCACCACTCAGCCCTGCTCCGGGAGCAACCCCCCCGCGAGGAACCTTCGCCCCGCCCCGGGCCCTGCCGCGCGCGCCGAGGAGGCACTAATGCGCCTGCGCGGCCATGGCGGCGCCGTGCGCGGAGATGGAGCCGGGCGCGGGGGAGCTGGTTTGCGCGCGGGGCCGCAACCGCAAGGCCGTGCTGTGCCAGCGCTGCGGCTCGCGCGTGCTGCTGCCCGGCGCCGCCACCTTCGCGCGCAGAGAGGTGCGGCCCCGCCCCCCCCGCAGCGCCCCGCCCCCCGGCCCCCGCCCGCAGCGCCCCGCCGGCTCCCGGTCCTTGCCCGCAGCTTTCTCCCTTCCGGGGCGGGCTCCACCCTCCTCGTCCGCCGGCCGGGCCCGGGCAGCCCCGATCACCTGCTGTCCGCAGCGGTTCCTCTTCAGTCCCCGGCTCCAGCCCCCGGCCCCGCCGGTGACTTTGGCAAACGCCCCCTCCCGGCTTCCCCGGCCCTCAGACCCCTCACAAGGCCCCTTGGCCGGTCACCCACACGACAGCCCGACCGGGGAGGCGGCTGGTGTCCCGAGAGCGCCGCGGAGCATCGTGCCAGCCTTGGCTCCTTGTTCCTTGTGCTGCCCCCAGCCCCGTAGGGGGCTTTTTTCTTGTACTTAGCTCTGTGGGTGTCTGCGGCATGTCTCTTAGTCTGTGCCGGCTTGTGGGGCAGGGCCGTCTCTTGTCCTTCGGGTCTGCTCTGCCGCTCTGGGTGCATTGGCGCTGAGCCTGTGCAGGGGATCGCTGGTGCTCGTAAATGGCTCCTGTGTACAAATGGCTAATGCCACGTTTTGTTCCTTGACAGCTTTTCCTTCCCTCCATGAAGAAGAAGACAGCTCTGCTTGCCAGCAGCTCTCCGGATGGGGACGTGCTCCAGGATCACTGGCTTGTAGATGACATGTTTTCCTTTGAGAATATTGGGTTCACCAAGGACGTTGGGAATGTAAAGTTCCTCATATGTGCAGACTGTGAGATCGGGCCGATTGGCTGGCACTGCCTGGATGATAAGAAGAGCTTCTACATAGCCTTGGACCGTGTTTCTCATGAGTAGCATCCTGAGTGGAGCTCGGAGTCTCTGTGAGGCCATCCCAGCTGGTGGCCAGGATTCCTCAGTGCAGCCTTTCCACGGCTCTTAACACGTATCAACATGAAGCCAGAGGCACCGGCATGTGGACTTAAGCTGTTAAGATGAATCCATGACATGTTCATTTAAAGCAATGGGCAATTATTGTTACATTCAGTGCATTACGGCTTCCTCTGCTCCTTCCTCCCATTGTAACATGGGGGTGGCGATTCCACAGTCTTCCCATTTCTGATTTTTAGTCCTAACTCATGGGCAGTCTCATCTTGGTTCCCAAAGTGTAAAATGTGAGCATAACTCTTGTCACCGGATGTTTTTCCCATAGAAACTCATGGTTTGTTTTTTAATTTAAATGTTGACTGGAATATGGAACATTGGGATGTATTTCAGTAAACAAGCTTTCTCCAAAAGGGAGGAACAAACTCGGAACAGCACCTTTGAGAGGACAACTAGGTAGATAGAACTTTGCCCATTTTCTCAGGCATTTTATCCAGTTTTAGTGGTTTCTCACTATATTTTGGACTACAGGGTTTGTCCTTCATGCCACATGTAAAAATTTACAGCCAGGGCGGCTTTCTCTCTCCTTTTAAAAGGTTACTTTCCCACTTGCATTTACAGTTTGAATTGTTCATGGCCTGGCAATGAAAGATGGCCTGGGCTGGCACTGCTGTGGAGGTTTCATTTTTCAGGAAATATAAGGGTGTTTCCTGTCTTTAAGATAAAATCTATTGTCAAATTGCAAAAAGTAAATGTACTTGAACTGCTATAATCAATATTCATGTTCAATTAAATTTATTCCATGTTTCTCAGTGTGATGTTTGTATTGTCTTTTGTCTGTAGAGACTAAAGAGGGAGGACAGTAAAGTATACATTTTTGCAAGTTTGTATTGCTTGCTGTAGACTGACTGGTCACACTGCAAGTACATTTGATTAAGACTCAGCTGAGAAGCTTATTAAGGTCTTTCCGGAAATGTGATTGTGAAACTTGCTTAAAATTAGATATGCTGCCTTTAATACAAAAGTCAAGTTCTTAACATACTGTACAGCAGGGGTTCTCAAACTGGGGGTTGGGACCCCTCAGGGGGTCGTGAGGTTATTACACGGGGGGTCTCGAGCTGTCAGCCTTCACCCCAAACCCTGCTTTGCCTCCAGCATTTATAATGGTGTTAAATATATTAAGTGTTTTAAATTTATAAGGGGAGTCGCACTCAGAGGCAAGCTATGTGAAAGGACTCACCAGTACAAAAGTTTGAGAACCACTGCTGTACAGGGGGGAAAAAATTGGAAACTGAGTGTCAGCAAATATGGTCATCAATATAGACCAGATAATTACAAAAGTTAGCTCTTGGGGAGAGGGACTTGAAATCCGTTTGTTTTTGCTAAAAATGCATCATGAAGAATCGTCTTTTTAAAACTTCATTAGCTTGATGCATGTGAAAGCATTGGACTTTGAGTAAAAAGAAAACACCATGAAATACCTGAATAATAAAGAAATGGTCAGCAAGGGGCTGCTGACAAACCAGCTGCTTTGTCCTAGGTTTTAGGATTGTAGGGTAAGATTTCAGAGAAAGAACACTGCTACATGGACTTCTGCTTATATTTCTGTGGTAACTTCATGAACTTTCTAAATCAAAGGAAAACCAAATCATTCTGCAAGTGCTAGCTGACTCAGTGACTGGGCAGGATTAAGGAGGTGCAATATAGCGTTTCCAGGTTGCTATGTCATTCAGGTTAAACTAGGAAGGGTGTGTGCTATTTGAAGTTATTGATTGAACTGTGGACTTGGTGCTCCAAAGTTAGCTTGAGGTTTGCAGAGCAGCCATGGGGTTTTACACGCATCCTTTTAACTTCGAGAAAATATCCGCTTACATGCTCTGGGACAAACTCAACCTCCTTACACGTTTTGGTGATAAAGATTAATGTATACATCTAATATATTTAGATGTTTGTGATGCATTTGACTTGGTACTGCATTGCATGCTGATTTTAAAAAATAGCAATATTTAATATTAATAAAGAATGCATTAATTAATAACTGGCTATCTCGCAGATCTCCAGAAGTAGTCAGTGAGGAATCCCCAACTCTGGGTGTTTCTAGTGGGGTTCTACAGGATTCGATACTTGGCCTGCTGCTATTCAATATTTTTATCAGTTAGGTAATGAAATAAATACAAAATCATTGCTGATAAAACTTGAGTAACACAAAGACTGGTACAGTGGTAAATGGGGTTAAGGCAGTCGTCAGACAGAGAGTCATGTTGCATTTTATCCTATTTTCCACCATGTCTTTCAGTCTTTCCTTCAAAAATTGTTCTAAAGTTTTGTACTGGGGTCACACGAATGGGTCTGTAGTTTCCTGGATTACTTCCTGCTGCTTCAGTATGGGCCCTATGTTTGCTATTCTTCACTCACACAGTACTACCCCACAATTAGATAATTTATTACATAAGAACTGCCATGTTGGATCAGACCAATGGTCCATGTAACCTGTCTTCTGACAGCACCTGGTGCCAGCAGTTTCAGAGCAAATGAACAGAACAGGGCAATTGTCAGGTGAGCCATCTGCTGTCCTCCAGGGATTACAAATACCTGCTACTGGATTTGTACTTTCATATGCCAGTCCTTTCAGTATTTTTCAGTGGAGATTATGTGGGCCCCTTGATGTGCACACATCAAACTGTGTGAGCTTTGTTTCTATCGCAGATGTGGCTATTTCCATTTCTGTTTCCATCAGCCATCCTGCCTTTGCCTCTGTCAGCTACATCATCTTTCTTATTGGAGTCTGAGACAAAGTATTCATTTAGTTTTGGGGCCCTATCCAGGTTTCCCTTACTCTCTACCCCATCCTCTCTGCTGAGCAACCCCATTTCTTTAATAAATATCATGAAGTGATTAGAGATCAAGTCCAGGAAGGTAGTTACACCCCTCCTGCCCCTTTGAACAATGTTGTGATGGTTTTCCCCCCTTTAAGAAGCCACCTGATGTGCTGAGATATCACTGAGCCCATCTCTTCTGCCAGCCTGGGCCCCCTTTTTACCTGTCCTGCTGAGCCAGGCTACTACGCCTCCTTCAGGGCACACACAGGCAGGGCCATGCCCCAACTGCAGAACGACACCGACACTGAGATCAGCTCTGGGAAGACAGCTTAAGCCAGTGGTTCTCTAACTTTCGTACGGGCGACCCCTTTCACATAGCAAGGCCCTGAATGCAACCCCTCTTATAAATTAAAAACACTTTAAAATATATTTAACACTATTATAAATGCTGGCGGTAAAGCAGGGCTTGGGATGGAGGCTGACAGCTCACAACTCCCTATGTAATAACCTTGTGACCCTGAGGTCCTGACCCCCAATTTGAGAGCCCCTGCCTTAAGGAACTTGCCCCAGCACTCAGGTGTCCACCTCCCTTGGAGTGCAGACCCAAAGGTATTTTATAAAATCTGCCTCCTCCCTCAATGTGGAGAAAGGTATGCACAGCCTCTCACCTGCACCAACAGAGTTATATTATAAACAAGAAATAAGTTTATTACCTACAAAAGGTGAATTTTAAGTGGTTAAAGAGACAGCAAACAGAACAAAGCAGATTACTAAGCAAATAAAACAAAACAAAACACGCAAACTAAGCTTGTTTCACTAAAGAAACTGGTTACAAATAGTGATTTCTTACCCTAGATATTGTTGCAGACAGATTACAGAAAGTCTTGAAAAGCAGCTGCACTGGTCTCCAGCTTGAGATCTCAGGTATTATTACTCACAAGCTAGATGCCCTTCCAGCTTGGGCTCAACCCTTCCCCCGTTCAGTTCTTGCTTCCAGGTGTTTTTCAGTGTCTCTTTGGGTGGGGAGGCAGAGGAGAAAAATGATGATGTCACTTCCCTGCCTTATATAGCACTTGTGTAAGGTGGAAACCCTTTGTCTTCCAGTGGAAAAACACTGGCATTCCAAAAGGGGAGGAGGGGTGTCCAATACCAGGTGACTTGGACCCATGTCTCTGCAGGGCTGCGGCAGCCATTGCTCATAGGCTGTCTCGAGCATCCACAGGAAGACTAAGCTCTTTTACAGACAATTGTCTTTGCTAATGGGCCATTAGCACTGCCTGGCTTTCTCATTGTTGTACCTGAAGGGCTAGTTGGAGAGTGACACCCGAAGTAACCCATTAGAAATACAGATACATAGTCAGTATTCCTAACTTCAGATACAGAAATGATACAGGCGTACAAATTGGATAATCACACTCCGGAAATCATAACCTTTCCAATGATACCTTACAAGACCCATCTTGCATAAAGTACATCTCAGTTATGTCATATCCATATCATAAGCATATTTTCATAAGGAATATGGAATGTAATGGCACAAATGTGATTTTGTACTTTCATTTTAAATGTTTAGCCATTGATAGTGAGTGAGGAGGTGCAGGTATTTACATGCTTATGAGACACACACTTGTGTAGCTTACCAAGAAAACAGGGGCTATAGTACTAGCTGCACAGCTCTGAGGTGGAAGGGTGAGGGGAGGCACCTGAGCTGAGGGGGTGACTGAGCCAGGGCAGGCCGGTGACCAGCTGAAGAAGCTCTAGCCAGGTCAGCCCTCAGAACTGTATGGGAGGCTGTTGGCATCACACATCATGGAAAAGGCAAAACAAAAGAGCTCAAGGGATAGGGTTGGAAATGTGAGTTGATGGCAATGATAAAGGGGGATGAAAGGGGTTGCAGCTCTCTGGAAAGCTGGCGAATTCCCAGGACTCCTCCAGGCAAGAGCCATCAGGCCGAGCCAGCATCCTGCTTCAGCATAAGATTCAGCTGGGGAAAAGCCATACTTGCCAAATAGTCAAGGCCAGGCCTTGTCTCCACAGCCATACCCATTTTCCACCCACACCCTACCATGTTCTTACACTGTATTTGAGGGTGAGACCTGGTCTACACTCAAAGTTGCAAAATTTAACAAAAGTTATGATTTTAAACTGATTTAGTGATAACACCGCTGTGATGGGCTGGATCACAGAAAACCCCTTGGAACTGCCAATTGATGTGCTGAGACTACTTCTAAGTCTGTTTTCCCTGGCAGCCCGGGACTTCAGTGCCCTGCTTCGTTTGAGCCAGACACACTAGCCGGCTGCAAACCCAGAGCCAGGTCTGAACAACGTCCCAAACAGCTGCAGGCTTAACTGAAAACGGCTTAAGAAGTATTCCTGTCTCTAACACCCAGCTCCCAATGGGGACCAAACCCCAAATAAATCCATTTTACCCTGTATAACGCTTAAACAGGATAAACTCATAAATTGTTCTCCTTCTGTAACACTGATAGAGAGATATGCACAGCTGATTGCCTCCCGCCCCAGGTATTAATGCGTACTCTGGGTTAATTAATAAGTAAAAAGTGATTATATTACCTACAAGAAGTAGGGTTTAAGTGGTTCCAAGTAATAACAGACAGAACAAAGTGAATTACCAAGCAAAATAAAATAAAACACGCAAGTCTATGCCTAATACAGTAAGAGTGGCAATTCTTCAACAAAAAAACTTCAAAAACAGACTCCAACGAGAGACTGCTGAATTGGAATTAATTTGCAAACTGGTACAATTAACTTAGGCTTGAATAGAGACTGGGAGTGGATGAGTCATTAAAAAAAGTAAAACTATTTCCCCATGTTTATTTCCCCCCCTCCACCCCCCACTGTTCCTCAGACGTTCTTGTCAACTGCTGGAAATGGCCCACCTTGATTATCACTACAAAAGGTTTTCCCCCCCCCCCCCCGCTCTCCTGCTGGTAATAGCTCATCTTAAGTGATCACTCTTCTTACAGTGTGTATGATAACACCTATTGTTTCATGTTATCTGTGTATATAAATCTCCTCACTGTATTTTGCACTGAATGCATCCGATGAAGTGAGCTGTAGCTCACGAAAGCTTATGCTCAAATAAATTTGTTAGTCTCTAAGGTGCCACAAGTACTACTTTTCTTTTAGTAAGAAAACTGAATGCAGATAAAACCTCACCCTCAGATGTTGCAATAAGCTTCTATCACAGACTGGCCGCCTTCCTAGTCCGGGCACAATCCTTTCCCCTGTACAGCCCTTGTTCCAGCTCAGGTGGTAGCTAGGAGATTTCTCATGATTGCAGTCCCCTTTGTTCTGTTCCACCCCCTTATATAGCTTTGGCATGAGGTGGGAATCTTTTGTCTCTCTGGGTCATAGAATCATAGAATATCAGGGTTGGAAGGGACCTCAGGAGGTCATCTAGTCCAACTCCCTGCTCAAAGAAGGACCAATCCCCAACTAAATCGTCCCAGCCAGAGCTTTGTCAAGTCTGACCTTAAAAACCTTCTAAGGAAGGAGATTCCACCACCTCCCTAGGTAACCCATTCCAGTGTTTCACCACCCTTCTAGTGAAAAAGTTTTTCCTAATATCCAACCTAAACCTCCCCCACTGCAACTTGAGAGCATTACTCCTTGTTCTGTCATCTGCTACCACTGAGAACAGTCTAGATCCATCCTCTTTCAGGTAGTTGAAAGCAGCTATCAAATCCCCCCCATGCTTCTCTTCCACAGACTAAACAATCCCAGTTCACCTCAGCCTCTCCTCATAAGTCATGTGTTCCAGTCCCCTAATCATTTTTGTTGCCCTCCACTGGACGTTTTCCAATTTTTCCACATCCTTCTTGTAGTGTGGGGCCCAAAACTGGACACAGTACTCCAGATGAGGCCTCACCAATGTCGAATAGAGGGGAATGATCACGTCCCTCGATCTGCTGGCAATGCCCCTACTTATACATCCCAAAATGCCATTGGCCTTCTTGGCAACAGCGGCACACTGTTGACTTATATCCAGCTTCTCATCCACTGTAACCCCTAGGTCCTTTTCTGCAGAACTGCTGCCTAGCCATTCGGTCCCTAGTCTGTCGCAGTGCATGGGATTCTTCCGTCCTAAGTGCAGGACTCTGCAGTTGTCCTTGTTGAACCTCATCAGATTTCTTTTGGCCCAATCCTCCAATTTGTCTAGGTCCCTCTGCAGCCTATCCCTACCCTCCAGCATATCTACCTCTCCTCCCAGTTTAGTGTCATCTGAAAACTTGCTGAGGGTGCAATCCACACCATCCTACAGATCATTTATGAAGATATTGAACAAAAACGGCCCGAGGACCGACCCTTCGGGCACTCCACTTGATACTGGCTTCCAACTAGACATGGAGCCATTGATCACTACCCGTTGAGCCCAACAATCTAGCCAACTTTCTATCCACCTTATAGTCCATTCATCCAGCCCATACTTCTTTAACTTGCTGGCAAGAATACTGTGGGAGATCGTGTCAAAAGCTTTGCTAAAGTCAAGGAACAAGACGTCCACTGCTTTCCCCTCATCCACAGAGTCAGTTATCTCATCATAGAAGACAATAGAAGATTAGTCAGGCATGACTTGCCCTTGATGAATCCATGCTGACCTTTCCTGATCACTTTCCTCTCCTCCAAGTGCTTCAGAATTGATTCCTTGAGGACCTGCTCCATGATTTTTCCAGGGACCGAAGTGAAGCGGACTGGCCTGTAGTTCCCAGGATCCTCCTTCTTCCCTTTTTTAAAGATGGGCACTACATTAGCCTTTTTCCAGTCATCTGGGACTTCCCCCGATCGCCATGAGTTTTCAAAGATAATGGCCAATGGCTCTGCAGTGAGATCCGCCAACTCCTTTAGCACTCTCAGATGCAGCGCATCCGGCCTCATGGACTTGTGCTTGTCCAGCTTTTCTAAATAGTCCCGAAACGCTTCTTTCTCCACAGAGGGCTGGTCACCTCCTCCCCGTGCTGTACTGCCCAGTGCAGTAGTCTGGGAGGTGACCTTGTTCGTGAAGACAGAGGCAAAAAAAGCATTGAGTACATTAGCTTTTTCCACATCCTCTGACCCTCCCCCCCCCGCAACGGAAAAGCACCAGGTTTAAGATGGATTTCAATACCAGGTGACATAGTCACATGTCCTGTGAGACCCCCAAGCCTTCATTCCTCCCAGCTTGACTCACAGGAAGGCCTGCCTGCAAACAGAGCCATCCACAGTCAATTGTCCTGGTTGATGGTAGCCATCAAGATTCCAAACCACCGTTAATGGCCCACACTTTGCATAATTACACTAGGACCTCCAAGTTATATTTCATATTTCTAGTTTTAGATACAAGAGTGATACATTTATACAAATAGGATGACCACACTCAGTAGATTATAAGCTTGGTAATGATACCTTACAAGAGACTTTTGCATGAAGCATATTCCAGTTATATTATATTCACACTCATTACCATATTTTCATAAAATCATATAGAGTGCAACATCACGATCGCAATACATGCCTCTTGGTTTAATTTGAGTCAGTAGATTTAGCCTGGCCTGAACACAAATGTTGTATCCGAGTAACTCTTCTTACTGCAATGAGAGCAGGTGTGTGTCCATTTACATCTCTCTCCCATCACCTGCTCTCTGGAGTGAAATGGATACAGTTGCCCCACATTATCTTACTGGGGCAGCTCTATGTCAGTGGGAGTTAAAGCGAAGGCAAGGCAATGTAAATGACTCCTTACACCAATTTAGTTACACTGGTGCAAGTAGTTTTCCCACTGATAGCCCACATTACATTGGTCAGTAAAGAACTGATCTGTCTGGTAACCTTTCAGCACTTCACTGCTGGGGAAGGAGGGGGGAAGGGGTCAGCTTGATCAGAAGTGACCCCTAATTTTAAATGCTCTTGCAAACCCATGCAGGCCCCAATTGTGAGCGCCCCCCGCTGAACAATCAATCTCTAGATCTGTCTCTTTCAGTCTGTCTCTAACCTTCTTCTTTCATATGTCTCACAAGTCAATAACTAGATTGTTCAGGCATCTAATTGCTGTATCATCAAGGGTAGCAGGGTGTTGCAGTCTAAGTGCCCTCTAAGCTGCGTGGCTGTGCAGCCGCACAGCTGCCCATTAAGCCCCACGCAGGGGCTCAGGTGGGGAGAGGCACCCTTCTGCACCGGCCCCAGCGTGGACTGCTGCGGCTAGGGGAGAGGCGCCCCTCCCTTGGCCCGGCGCAAGTGTGCACTTGCCTCAGACGGGGAGGAGCCCCTCCCCCTGCTCGGTCCAGGCCTGCTGGAGCTGCCATGGTCGTGGAAAGGCGCCTCTCTCCCAGCCCCAAGCTGCTGCAGGGCGAGAGGGCTGGGGGGAGTCATCTCTCCACACCACAGCCCTGGGGCAGCCTGCACCCCAAACCCCTCATCCCTGGCCCCACCCCAGAGCCCACCTCCCTGCACTCCAATCCTCTTCCCCAGCCCTGAGCCTCCTCCTGCACCCCAAACCCCTCATCCCCAGCCCCCAAGCCCGTACCCCCAGCCAGAGCCCTCCTTCCCCCACACCTCAACCCTCTGCCCCGGCCCTGAGCCCCCTCCCATACTGCAAATCCCTCGGCCCCACTCCCACCACATGGATTTTGTTATGTGTCACACATCCATATTAGTGCACATAACACAATTAATTCCACACATGGACGTAAAAAATTAGAGGGAACACTGACAGTCCAATCTTCTAATTGTGCACTCCCCACCACACATCGAACTGTCTGCACCACCGGCCTGCAGTCACACTGGGAAGATTGGACTAAGCTACATTTCTGCATTGTGGCAGTCACGCTGGCCGTTCCAGTCAGTAGCCTGTTAAACCTCATCCAGGATCTGCATCCCAAGCTGCAACCAGACAGTCGAATTAAGTGAGGGCTTCTGAAATTCACCAACACGTCAGTCTCTTGAGCCCAGAGTTACTGCTGTGCTGTGAAGATGTCGCTGTCAGCCCTGGTATACGCAGGTTGACTCGAGACTGGCATGGCACTGGCGCACTGGAGAGTGGTGCACACACAGCCACAGAAAAAGGCTGTTGTCAAGTCAGTCATGGCAGGTCGACCAGCACTGCAGGTGTTGTTGTTTTCTTCTGGCTGCAGGAAAATCATCTTGTAGCAAGCGTATTTTGCTTATTTGCACCTATTGGACCCATGGCCAGCTTTGTGCAGCTGGGCTATTTTCATCCATCACAGCCCTCATACGAATGGCCACACTGGGTCAGACCAATGATCCATCTAGCCCAGTATCCTGTCTCTGACTGTCCAGAGCCAGATGCTTCAGAAGGAAATTATCCTGTTCTGTTCATTCGAGTGAGCCATCCCGTCATCCACTCCCAGCTTCTGGTGGCCAGAAGTGCAGAGCATGGGGTTGCATCCCTGACCCTCTTGGCTAATAGCCATTTATGGGCCTATCCTCCATGAATTTATCTAATTCTTTTTTGAACCCTATTATACTGTTGGCCTTCACAACATCCCCGGGGAATGAGTTCCACAGGCTAACTGTGTGTTGTGTGAATAAGTACTTCCTTTTGTTTGTTTTCAACCTGTTGACTATTAATTTTAATTGGGTAACCTCGGGTTCTTTTGTTTTGCAAAGAGTTAAATAACACTTCCTTATTCACTTTCTCCAGACCATTCATAATTTTATAGACCTCTATTATGTCCCTCCTTAGTCATCTGTTTTCTAAGATGAACTGTTTCAGTTTTTTAATCTCTCCTCAGATGGAAGCTGATCCAAACCTCAATCATTTTTGTTGCCCTTCTCTGCATCTTTTCCTATTTTAATATATCTTTTTAGAGATGAGGCAACCAGAACTACACACAGTATTCAAGGTGTGGGCATACCATGGATTTATATAGTGGCATTATGATACAGTCTATCTCATTATCTATCAATTGCCTAATGGTTCCTAATATTCTGTTAGCATTTTTGACTGCTGATGTACATTGAGTGGATGTTTTCAAAGAACTGTGCACAGTGATACCAAGATCTCTTTCCTGAGTGGTGTGACAAGATGACCAATGTTTGTATGGTGGGTCCTGCACTTTTCTTGGTGGGGGGTTGGTGGGGGAGAGAGATGGAAAAAGACACCACCCCTTTCCCCCTGCTCTTGGGCACCAAGGGCCCTGCTAGTGGCCCAGGAAGGTGGTAGAGGAGGGAAGCAGAGGAGGGGTCTGGGTTTGCTCCTCACTCTGAGTCCCAGCCCCTCTCAACCCCTGCAGGTTTCTTACCCTCTTCCCCATTGGGTGGGGATACCCTCAGTCCTTAGATGCTGGGGGAGGGAGTCTCCCTGCTAAACAGGGGCAGGGTCTCCCTTACTTCAGTTCTCCAGTCTTTCAACTCTCTCTCACACCTCCAAGCTCCTCTCCGCTCTGCTCTGCTCCAATCCCAATCCCAATCCAAACTGACACTCTGTAGCTATGCCAAACCAGAAACAGCCAGGAGTGACCAGCAATGCAAGGGGGGGGCTCCTATCCCAGCACCATGAAGCAAACATGCTGTGAAGTTGTTGATTGCTCCAGTGTCAACCAGTGGCAGACACACCCAGGATCAGCTCTGGTGGGGTCCTCAGCTCCCAACAAATCTCCTTGTGGTGAATTAGTGGAGGGGATCAATCAGCCCTCAGAGATTGGCTGTCTCACATCCTGTCTTCAGCATAGAGCCCCACTTATCTTTTTTGACAAACCAATAACCTCTAACCTATCTCTGCACTGCATTGTGGAGTGGCCAGGGTGGAGTGTTTCATGAATTATTAACCATGTTCTCCTGCCTCACTCTGCGCTCAGATCCTGCTGAAAATGCATGTTTAGATGGTGCTGTAGTGAGCAGTATAAAGCAATGTCAGCCAACCAGGACAAGGGCAGTCTAGCCTAGAGGTTGCAGCGGGCATCGGTCTGAGTGGACATCAGGACCCAAGCACTAGGGTCAGAGCCTGTAGTCAAGAGCCAGAGTCAAGGGTCAAACCAGAGGCCAGGAAGTGGAGTAAGCAGTGTAGCAGGCAAGCAGGGGTTTAAGCAGAGGCGACATGTAGGGGGACATGTGGGGTCAGACTGGCCTGCTGGGAGCGGGAGAAAAGCTCTGTCCTTCTCTCCTTTCGCCTCCCTCCCCCGGCATGTTTGGCCGCTCTCCCTGGCAGCTGGGCGGGGAGTGGGACGGAGCCGTTTCTGTCTGAGAGAGCTTGGCTGGGAGGCAGTGGTGACCCGCTCCCTGCCCGGACTTGGCTGCCAAGGACAGGAGATGAGCAAGCCAGAAACATGCCAGGGAGGAGAGTGACACTGTGTTTGGTATGCGCTGTGTGCACTAGCTGGGTTTCTATTTGTCCGGTTTTGTTATGTAACGCTTCTGCCAGGTGGAGCCACCAGAAACAAGGGCCAGGTTCAGTATCTAGGGGTTCCTTTTCAACAATACAACACAAAACCAGCTCGAGCTCCCACCCAGTGACCTGGGACAATTACATACCACCCCTTGGGCACCTCTAAGAGACCATACTTCCCCTCTCACAAGCACAGAGTCTGAGTTTAACAAAAACTTTTAATAAAAGGAGGGAATTTACTCAGCATTAATTTGGGAAAACATTGCAACTAGGGCCCATAAACACAAACCATGAGCAAAAGACCCACCCGCAAGTAAGTTGGGCAGCGTCCTTTTCCCCCTCAGGGTCTTAAGTCCAGCAACCAAAAAGTCCCTTCAACGTGCCCTTCCCTTCTCTGTACCTCACTCACAGTTGCTGTCCTTGGCCCGTACAGCCCCAGAGTTCAGCAGTTCATCCGCAGAGTTCACTTCCCAACCTGTGTGGAAGGCGCTGTGTGTGTGTGGGGGGGGGGGTATAAGGAGGCACATTACATACTACACTGCTTGGGCACTCGCTCTCCGCCAGCCGCTCTCCTGGTCGCACCTTTCCGCCAGCCGCCCTGCTGGTCGCACCTCTCTGCCAGCTGCTCTGCTAGCCACTTGCCACGCCTCTCCGCCAGCTGCCTTGCTAGCAACGCTTGACCACCAGCTGCCCACTCGCCAAGATGTCTTCAAGGCCCCCCTACACTTAAAACAGTTCTCAGTGATTTCAGCTGTTAGTGGGTTATTGGCTGTGCTAATCTAAACACCACCCACAGGCACCACCCTGCCTTTCAAATTAGTAAATTTATCATGATTTTCCTGGCCCAGGAGTAGTCTGAGAATTGTTTGGTACAGGAGGGACTCTGGGTCAAGGAGTCTTTTGTTCAAGTTTTTTCCTTGTTTCCTCCTGCTACTAAAAGTAGTTTCTTCCAGTGTCCCTTCTCCTTCACAATGAGATACTAGTGTCTGCTCTCGCCCATTCTGGGAAGATAATTTCTGCTTTTAGGATGATTCCATGGGGCTGAAAGAACCCAAATGTTAGACATATTCTGTTGCCAGGTTTGTTATTCTAAATAACCCTGAACGGTCCTTGAATCTGGCTTTAAAGCACCATAAGAACATAAGAATGGCCATACTGGGTCAGACCAAAGGTCCATCTAGCCCAGTATCCTGTCCTCTGACTGTAGCCAATGCCAGGTGCCCAAGAGGGAATGAACTGAACAGATAATCATCAAGTGATCCATCCCCTGTTGCCCATTCCCAGCTTCTGGCAAAAGGGCTAAGACTTGGGAGGCCCATGAGCTGCTGGCAGTGGCTGAGGATGGAGCTGTGTGTCCTGAGAAGGAGCATGGCATTGTGTTGGGTGGGGTGCTGTCTTCCCCTGCCATGGTGAATCCTTAAGCCCCTGACCCTGCAGGCTGCAGGGATGACCCTGGGTCTCAGCCTGGGGCTGCACTGCCTGCCACTCTTGGGGAAAGGGATATGCCCGCTGCTCCCACTGAATCTCTCTCCTTTGTAAATTGTTACAATGGCGGCTCAATGTTCTTCTGAACTCCTTGAGCCAGAGAGAGATGAAGAGAGCAACAAGGATCTCTGTGACTCTCCCCTGGTTCCTGATGTGCCAGACAGTCAGATGTACAGAGTTAAGGAGATCAGTGATTTTTTTTGGGTAGCACTGAAGTGAAATGGGGAGTTGAAGTCGAGGCCTAGTTTCCTGATGTACAGTGCTTTGTTCACTCCGCTCCCCTTGTCTTGAGAGCGGGGCTGTGTTACCAGATGTGCCCATTACTTTGGGGTATGCTCATTTATTCAGGTTACTCTTTGGCGGGGGGGGGGGGGGTGCTGTAATTCTATTAATGTGCTGCTTATGTCATTTGTGTGAGTTCTATGGAGTTCAACACTTCATATGGAGTTCTACTCCTTCCTTCTGCAAGTCCCCTCCCAACGGAGCTATCCTGCAGGACCTAGGTTCCCCAGGGCTGGGTTCCTCCAGCCCTAGAACTAGATGAACCTGCACACGCACACGCGCATGCGCACACACACACTAACAGAGCAAGTCTGAGTGGACTGGGTCAATCAGCACTCTCAAGCTGATCCCCTCATATGTCCTTGTGCTCAGTGAGCTGGGTTAAGCAGCACTTTTCAAGCTAGCACCCTTAAGCACTCCTGGTCTCAATGGGCTGAGTTGAGCAGTACTCTCAGCTGCCCTCCACTTATGTACCCCAAGTTTAGCATGTCCCTATCCCACTTTCACATTATAATTGTTCTGGTGGTAACCAACTTGATGAGCAAACCACACAGTATTTTTGGGCACTACAGGGATCTTTTAGCTTAGGTAAAAAAAAAGCATGGCTGAAGAGTAAATGGGAGAAGCTAAAGACACAAGTAAAATTCAGAGAGTGAGAGAGAAACACCCAACTTAACCATAAGGGTTATTTATTGAATAATAATGATAACCATACAAGGAGAGACTAAACCAACGTAACATCCATTATTAAAGGGTAATAACTGAGGCAGAAAAGAAAACACAGAGAGGTGGTGGGGGGGATCTCACCACTCCATGAAGCGTGAACTGATCAGGGTTCCCAGGTGATGGTGGTAGCTCAGGGTCATGAAGATAAGAGACTGGCAGAGCCCCCAGCACAATCAGTCCTGAGAAATGGAGTCCCAGTGGAACCGATGCATAGTTTCGATCTAAGCATCAGAACACTGACTGGAGGGTGAGTAGGGATTTTTGTAGAGAAAATACAATGGTTCCAGGGAGAACACTAGATTTGTTTATAGGTAAACTGATGATGCAAGGGTTCTTTAGGCTAGACAATAGGAGCTGATCACTCTTGGCTATGGGTGGTGTTTTCTTCCAGGGAGCTCACAATGCAACTAGGCTGTGTCAATATTTTGGATATCAGTCAAGGATTTATTACTAGAATTTGTCTGATAACTGCTGAGCTGGGTGTGTGCAGGCGTAGGTTCATTAACATCTGGAGCAGAGATTCCCATGATGCAGTGCGTCCCTGCTTTTCTGGTCCCAGAGTTCAGTGCAGTTCTTCATTTTCCATTCTATATGCAAATTGAGATGTCTCCCTGTCCCATCTTTCATGCAGATGAGGCTAGGGGAGTTGTCTTCATTTTCCATTCTGTATGCTAATGGAGATGTCTTAATCTTGGCACCCTTGTCAGGAGGGGTCTAGGTCCCATCTGCCCTTCATTGCTCTCTACAAGCTTTTTCTCTGATGGGTTTTGGTTTAAACAGAGACTGGGGGTGTCTCATGAGTGACAGGCTGGATACTGCACCCTGGTTCCCCAAGAACACAGAGCTGATTGGTATCAACTGGCTTTTGGGGTGGACAATGGCCCAGGGCACCCCTTCCTAAGGGGGTGCATCTGGAGCAGGGGTGTCCTGTCGCTCCTCATCCCCCACTGCTGCTCTTTGGCTGTCTGCTGCCGCCTCTGCTACTGCCCCCCTCCCACTGCTTGGAGCTGTTCCTGGGATCCTCCTGTGTGCTGTGCAGGAGAGGGAGGGAGGGATGATGTCGGGGTGTCCACATCCTCCCGCCCATGTACCTGCTTTCCGCTGAGCTGGGGTAGAGAGACAGGAATCTGTGCATATGCTGCTGCACTGCTCTGGGTTAGGAGTGGGAGCTGCTGGCCACTGCTGCTGGACTGAGCAAGCCTTCAGACTAGTGAGTGCTGTGCTTAAAGTGACAGTGTCCTGTCTCTCACCCTCCCCAACACACACACTTCGTTTTTCTCAAAAGCTCAAACTTACAGATGGAAGCAGGGCTGGGGAATTTTGAGGGGAGACTGGGTGAGGAAAGTGGTCAGTGGAAGCATGTGACTAAAAGAACCAGGCAGAGGAAAAGACAGGCTAGTGAAGGAAAAAAGAGCTTAGGAACAGGTTTGCAGAGTTGGAAAATGAAGAAGGGGCTCAGCAGGTACTTGCTGAAGGTGGAAGGGTAAGGGAGAAGAGAAGAGAGGCTAGTCCTATAGGAAAAGCAGAAGAGTCAAGGGAGACTACACCAAATATGAGCTGATACTGCATACAGTAATGATACTGCCCTCGCTCCTTATATACATTCTCTTACCCACGGCTGTATCCTTTCTTACTTCGTCTTCTTCCCTCTCAATGCTAAAAAACTGGCGTGGAGATTACCTGGACATCTCCCAACCATCTCCCCCTAATTCCTAGTTTAAAGCTCTCTTTATCAGTTGTGCCAGCCTCGATCCTAGAAGTCTATTTCCTTCCCTACTCAGATGAAGTCCATCCCGAGAGAACTGTCCTCTCTCCGTGAATGCCTCCCAGTGGCCATACATCCCAAAGCCCTCCTTATAGCACCACTGCCTAAGCCATCTGTTGACAGTCATAATCTTGTCACACCTTTGTTGCCCTTCTCTAGGAACAGGAAGGATCCCGCTAAAGATCACCTGAGCCTCAATTTCCTTAAGCGTCTTCCCCAGCCTAGCATAGTCTCCCTTAATACTTTCCAGTGAGAATCTAGCCATATCATTTGTTCCCACATGAAGGATAATTAGGGGATTCTTTCCCGCTCCCTTTAGGATCTTTTTCAACCTCAGGTCTACATCCCATATCTTAGCACCCGGAAGACAGCACACCCTTCTATTCTCTGGATCAGCTCTAGTTACAGGCCTGTCTATTCTTCTCAATAAAGAGTCCCCGATCACATAGACCTGCCTTTTCCTGGTGACAGTGCCATTCTCCAGTCTCTCCCCTGTTCCCTCTGGCTGCAAGTTCTTTCCATTCCTATTTTCCCCTTATAATCCTCTTCAACCCATCCTGTATCCTCCTGGGGCTCATATTTGGTGTAGTCTCCCTTGACTCTTCTGCTTTTCCTATAGGACTAGCCTCTCTTCTCTTCTTCCTTACCCTTCCACCTTCAACAAGTACCTGCTGAGCCCCTTCTTCATTTTCCAACTCTGCAAACCTGTTCCTAAGCTCTATTTCTCCTTCACTAGCCCATCTTTTCCTCTGCCTGGTTCTTTTAGTCACATGCTTCCACTGACCACTTTCCTCACCCAGTCTCCCCTCAAAATTCCCCAGCCCTGCTTCCATCCGTGAGTCTGAGCTTTTCCCTTCAGATACCTCATGTCTTTGCTCCCTCATCTGCTCAAACCCCTTCCTAAACTCAACTAGACTTTTCACCTGCATCTCGAGACCTTGGATCTTTTCCTCTATCAGCTCTATCAGTCGGCATCTCATGCAGATAAAACTCTTACCGGTTCCCCCCTCCAGGATCATGTACATACCACAGCTTCCACATCCAGTCATCCTCATTGTGTCTTCCACTACAGGAGTCACTCCCACAGCTGCCTCTGTATCTGTCATCGCCTTCCCACCTAAATCCTGTTAATCTGGGAAACACAAGCCACACCAAAAAGACCACACACCCCCAGCAAAAGCAAACCCCAAACAAGCACCACAATACAAACTCCCCTGTTTGCTAGCTCCTGTGGTGCTGTCTGACTGGCTGGCTACCTTTATAGGACCTCTAGTCAGAAGCCCCACCCCCTAATCAGGGCTCAGCTGCTCTCCCAGCACAAAGCCCCTACACACACAAACACAAATACTAAAAATACAAAACCAAGTACAACTACCTTCTCCTCCAACAGAACTCCCACTCAAACTCCCCTGTTTACAGCTCTGTTTGCTAGCTCCTGTGCCGCTGCAGCTGTCTGTGTTTAGCTTTCTGGGTTTTTTTGCAGCAGCTTTTCAGAAGTCTGGGATTGTTTTCTCCAAGCCCCTGTTTGTTCTTGGAATAAGATACAGTGTTTGCTTTCAGCCAGCTTCCTGCCCAGCTAACTTTTTGCTAGATCAGGCAAAACTGATCATGTTGAAATAGCACCAGAACAGAACGGCCAGAGTAGAGTGGCGTGATGTGCTAGGGTTGTTCCGCACACTGATTGTGACCCAGTTGTGGATTGATTACACTTTTTATAATTTGACTTGTAATCAGGGCACTTTTCAGTTGATTTGGTGGGCTAACAGTATTTTGAGTGAACGTGGTAAGGATGATGCTTTAGTGATCCATGTTTAATGTTTGCTTAAGATATATTTAGCTTTATTTTATTCATATCTTTGTGTATATATTGTAATTTTATAACTTTTAAAATAGTTTTTAATGAGATTTTATGTTAATAAAGGTGTTTTTCAAGTCTTCTCTTTCTCTCTCTCTCTCTCACTCACACACACACAGAGTCTATTGGGGCAGAGTGAGTACACAAGCATGAGAATGAATCTATAGCAGTCACCCAGGGTATGGGAGATCCAGGATCCAGTCTTCCTGCTCCAATGAATCTTTCATTATTTACCCACAGTGGAATGGCTTCAACAAAAGAGACTGAGGGAGCCTCACATCAGACTATCCCATAGCTCATTGGTTACAGCACTCATTTGAGAAGTGGCAGAGCCATGTTCATATCCATTCTCCCCCATCAGGCAGAGACTTGAATAAAGGGTACCCTAACCACTGGGCTAAAAGTTACCAGGGAAGTCCTCCTTCCCCTGACTTCTTGCAAAACACTACATAGACACCTCACTCCAAAGAGGGTTTCCAGTTGTGGATCACTAGAAGAGGCAGATCCCTATTTCTGTCAGCGGGGTGGGGCACACCCCTTTTGTCAGCATCTTCCCGTAGCTAGCTTAGGCGGCTCCCTGCCTAGCATGCTGGCTTCTGTGAATCAGTGTCTAAGGTGCCTCTCTCTCCCTATTCATTGTATAGCTGCTTAGGCACCTAACTTAGGCTTTGTGAACCGCAGTGATTTTCTAGATGCCAAAAACTTAGGTGCAGTGATGCTGAGCACCATATGCGCCAGCTCCATGGGTGCTCCCAGGCTCAACTACAATATGAAGAGAAAAAAAAAGAGGGGATGCACAGCACCCACCAGTCATAGTGGTTTCATGGCCCTGGGGCTGGCCGCAGATCAGCTGTTCAACAGCCCCTGGACAGCCAGCAAAGCAGCGAGTGGCTGCTGGGAAGTGCTTGTGGGAGGGACCGGGGCAGAGATAGGGCTGGAGTGAATGGGGCGGGGCCTCAGAGAAGGATCAGGGCCTTGGGGAAGGGGCGGATCAGGGAGCAGGGCAAGAGTGTTTGGGTTTGTGCAATTAGACAGTTGGCAAGCCTAGGCGAGAGGAGCAAGTGGTCAGGGGCAGCGAGTGATATACACTTGTGGTGTCTGGTCTCTCCCCCGGCCCCATCTGCCACCCCCTGCACCTCCCCCGAGTGTCCCCTGGCCCCCACTTGCTGCCCCCGCACACCTCCCCGGCCCTGGAGCCTGCAGCCCACACAGACTCTGCTCTGCTGGCTCCCCGCATCAACTACTGCCGCAGGGTCCTAGTGACCCCCATTCATAGAATCATAGACTATCAGGGTTGGAAGGGACCTCAGGAGGTATCTAGTCCAACCCCCTGCTCAAAGCAGGACCAATCCCCAACTAAATCATCCACTAATGGCAGGGCAGGCTGCCCTAGCCCTGAGCCTCTCCAACGCCCCAAACCCCTCAACGCCAGCCCCAGACAGAGTCCTCATCCCCCCGCCCCCTAATCCTCTGTCCCAGCCCTGAGCCTCCTCCCACACCCTAGACATCTCATCCTCAGCCCCACAGCCCTCACCTCTGCACCCCCTCCCACCCCCAAACTCCCTCCCAGAGCCTGCACCCCTCACCCCCTCCTATACCCTCACCCCCAGCCCAGAGCCTGCACCCAAACTCCCTCCCAGAGCCTGCACCCCCACCCCCTGCCCCAGCCCGGAGTCTGCACCCCAGACCTCCTCCCCCCACTCAAACTCCCTCTCAGAGCCTTAGGCAGGTGGGGGGCGGAGTTTGGGGAGGGTGGGGTTCTGGGCACCACCAAAATTTCTACAAACCTGCCACCCCTGCAAGTGGTGTGTGGGCAGGGGGACTGAGCGGGAGGGGGAAGAGCAGGGGTGGGAAGATGCAAAGTGAGGGCAGGGCCTCAGGGGAAGAGGCCAAGCGGGGGGTGCGTCTTTGGGGCTGAGCAGGGGTGGAGCACCCATCGGGAAAAACAAAAGTCAGAGCCTATGCTGAGCACCATAATGCCTACCTCTTTTTGTGCACCCAGGCCAAACACTCTTCAAGCCAAATCTGCCCAAGTGACATTTATGCAAGCCCATTGTGTTAATGGCACCATACAGGTGTTATTGAGGCAAAATGTGGCCCTGCAACTGGATCTCAGTTAACTCTGTAGCTGATAATCAATTCCAGATGCCTGTCGCATAACTGTATTAGTTCTGCAGAATTATTAGGGGAAAATAACAACAAAACCCAATTTTTTTCACTAATGTCAGCAGATCTGACTGATATCCCAGGGAGCTGGAGCACTCCTGCTAAATGTGGATGAATAGGGATGTCACATTTTCGAGCAGAATTGCACATTAAAAATCCATTTGCTAAGTGCAGTCAAGACAAACCAGGCCAGCCATTTCAGGGCAATCAGTGCTCTGTGTAGGTGTTTACCTAAGCCGTATTTAAGCTGAGCCAGGGTGTACTATAATTCCCCAGTCTGCCCTGTTTAGCCTGTTTTGCTGGTTAATTATTAAACCAAGGATACAGCAACTTATTGCACCCACAAAACAATTCAAAGAGAACAAACGAGCTGTGACCGTTTCTCCCTGTGTTTCTCTTTCTCCATGTTCCAGCTCTTGCCATGTCTCCTGTGATTAGCTTCTGCCATATAACATCCCTGAAGATCCGTGGAATTCTACACTGTAATTCTGTCCTACGGACAATGCAGGAGCGGACCTATTGAACCGGCTAAGGAGGAAAAGGAGCCTTGGAATGGTCATAAGTAGTACCGCCAACCCCAATTATTCGAAAATCATGAGTCAGGCCCCACAAAATTATGTGATTATCTTAAAAAACATGAGATTTTTACAAAATAATAAAGGTGGTTGCTTTTATTTGCCACCTGGATTCTGAGCTGTCAGGTCAAAGCTTTCAGGCTTTTCTTTGTACCCAGGAGGGTTAGAAATTTACTTTTAAAAAAATGTTGTTTACTGTGTTGTAGCTGTGCTGGTCCCAGGATATTAGAAAGACAAGACTGGATTCTCTTAGAAGGTGGGTTGTTCTCAGATGCTTTCATATGAGGGACCACATCGTAACCGAGAGATTGTCTTGTCGATCCCTCCCCTCTCATTGCTGATCACATAATGTTCCTTTAACAACTATAGCAATTGCTCAATGTTAGAGTCATGGCAGGAAAGTAGTAAGGTATTTTTAGCTCCCCTTAATGCACTAAGAGTTTTGACATTTTTTAATTAAGTCAATCACGCTCTCTCCTTTTCCTCCTCATTTCCTCTTCTCCCCCATCTGTTCTGCTTTTCTCAGCTGGAAAAAAGGAAAGTCAGCTTCATGTGGCCAGCCAGATCAGACTTTGGGAAGCACTATCCTGCTGGATAACATTGAACAACAGGTTAGGCCACATTGGATCTCAGTGTTCCCAGTGTCGCAATTTTATTGCAAGTCTCATGTTATTTGGTGTTCTCTTAAAGCCCCAGTTCCCAGAGTCTGGTTATTCTGTGGGAATCTCCACTTTCATTTTCTAAAAAGACAAGGTGGGTGCTGTAATATCTCTTACTGGATCAACTTCTGTTTGTGAAAGAGATGTGCTTTCAAGGTACACAGAGCTCTAGAAGAGTTAATCCAAAAGAGTCCCATCTTTCGGGAGAGTTCAGCCTTGTATATAGTCTTCTGGGTTGCACTCATGGCTACTCCCTCCCCCTCCACCAATAGCTCCCCAGAAGCTGTCTTCACCAATGACCATACAGAGCCACAGTGATCTATCCTACCAAAAACCCGATTGAATGTGACTTTGTAATGAAGGTTTCAGAGTAGCAGCCATGTTAGTCTGTAAGATAGATTTCCACTCTATATGGCTAAATTCAGTGCCTTGCATAATGACAGGTTTCAGAGTAGCAGCCTAACCCTAACCCTAACCCTAAATTTGTCTAGTCGCTAAGGTGCCACAAGTACTCCTTTTCTTTTTGTAATGAAGGTCATCAGGGCTCCACATGCGTGTGCTCACATATGCAAACTTCCTCTCCTCCAGTCCCCACTCTCTAACCTAAGGTGTCAAACTCATTCTGTGGGGTGAGTCAGATTCCATATTTAAGTATGGCCCATGGCCCCTGGCTAGGGCTCCATACTCCCCTCAGTTGACAGCTGATGTCACTGATGTCACTTGCAGGACTGCAGAAAGATCAAGATCAAGATCAACCCTCTATAGTAACTAAGGGCTAAATTCATAAAGATATTTAGGCATTACAATGCCTACACCTAGGCACCATGTCACCTCTGAGATGTGTTCCCCAGAGTGCCACCTGGAACTGGGATACTACTGATCCCCCTGACCCAACAGCCTGGGCTCCCTCTCACACTGTACTGCTGTGACAAACTGCAAAGCCCTCCAGCCTGCACTTTCAGCAGCATTCATAGGGACCAGTAGGGATACACCCAGCTGCCTATCTAACCACCAGCTTCCCAGCCTAGGACCCCAGAGCAGCACCAGCCTTTCTTGGTCAAATCTGGCCAGTGTATGAATTTAATACCTTTTCGGCCTCTCCCTCAGTGTGAAGACAACAATGTACACTTCTGGTAACAAAGCCGAGATTTTCTCCAAGCACTCCAGTCAAAGCTCACTGGTTTAGAATAAAACAAAAACAAGTGTATTAACTACAAAAGATAGATTTTAAGTGGTTATAAGGGATAGCAAACACATCAAAACAGATTACCTAGCAAATAAAAAAATACAAACTAAGCTTAATATACTAAATAGATTGGATATAAGTTAGCAGATTCTCACCCTGAGAAATGATACAAGCAAGCTGCAGATTCTTAAGGCATAAGATGCATTAGCTTTACGACTTGGTTTTCTCAGATCTTCATTCACAGGCTAGAAATCCCTTCAGCCAGGGTCCAGCAATTCTCCCAGATCAGTCTTTGTTTCTCAGGTGTTTCCAAGAATCTCTTTGGGTGGGGAGTCAGTGAAGAACCTTGATGATGTCACTCCTTGCCTTATATAGCTTTTGCATATGGCGGGAACCCTTTGTTTCAAAGCTTGGTTCCCAGACCAGTATTTGGAAAAATGCTGACATCCCAAAATGGAGTCCAGCATCATGTGGCCTGGTCACATGTCCTTGTAGAGTCACAGAAGAATCATAAAAAGAAAAGGAGTACTTGTGGCACCTTAGAGACTAACAAATTTATTAGAGCATAAGCTTTCGTGAGCTACAGCTCACTTCATCGGATGCATTTGGTGGAAAAAACAGAGGAGAGATTTATATACACACACACAGAGAACATGAAACAATGGGTTTATCATACACACTGTAAGGAGAGTGATCACTTAAGATAAGCCATCACCAGCAGCAGGGGGGGGAAAGGAGGAAAACCTTTCATGGTGACAAGCAAGGTAGGCTAATTCCAGCAGTTAACAAGAATATCAGAGGAACACTGGGGGGTGGGGTGGGGTGGGGGGGAGAAATACCATGGGGAAATAGTTTTACTTTGTGTAATGACTCATCCATTCCCAGTCTCTATTCAAGCCTAAGTTAATTGTATCCAGTTTGCAAATTAATTCCAATTCAGCAGTCTCTCCTTGGAGTCTGTTTTTGAAGCTTTTTTGTTGAAGTATAGCCACTCTTAGGTCTGTGATCGAGTGACCAGAGAGATTGAAGTGTCATAGAAGAATCATAGAATCATAGAACATTAGTGTTGGAAGAGAACTCAGGAGGACATCTAGTCCAACCCCGGGCTCAAAGCAGGACCAACCATAGCTAAATCATCCCAACCAGAGCTTTGTCAAGCTGGGCCTTAGAAACCTCTAAGGAGGGACATTCCACCACCTCCCTTGGTAATCCATTCCAGTGCTTCACCACCCTCCTAGTGAAATTGTGTTTCCTAATATCTAACCTAGACCTCCCCCACTGCAACTTGAGACCATTGCTCCTTGTTCGGTCATCAGCCACCACTGAGAACAGCCTAGCTCCATTCTCTTTGGAACCCCCCTTCAGCTAGTAAAAGGCTGCTATCAAATCTCCCCTCACTCTTCTCTTCTGCAGACTAAATAAGCCCAGTTCCCTCAGCCTCCCCTTGTAAGTAATGTGCCCCAGCCCCCTAATCATTTTTGTTGCCCTCTTCTGGACTCACTCCAATTTGTCCACATCCTTTCTGTAGTGGGGGGCCCAAAGTTGGAAGCAATACTCCAGATGCGGCCTCACTAGTGCCCAATAGAGGGGAATAATCACTTCCCTCGATCTGATGGCAATGCTCCTGCTAATGCAGCCCAATATGCTGTTAGCCTTCTTGGCAACAAGGGCACACTGTTGATTCATTTCCAGCTTCTCGTCCACTGTAATCCCCAGGTAATCCCACCTCCCTTGGTAACCCATTCCAGTGCTTCACCCCCCTCCTAGTGTGATGAAGAACTTTTCTGCAGAACTGCTGCTTAGGCAGTTGGTCCCCAGCCTGTAGCAGTTCATGGGATTCTTCCTTCCTAAGTGCAGAACTCTACACTTGTCCATGTTGAAATTCATCAGATTTCTTTTGGCCCAATCCTCCAATTTGTCTAGGTCACTCTGGACCCTATCCCTACCCTCCATCATATCTACCTCTCCCCCGAGTCTAGTGTCATCTGCAAACTTGCTGAGGGTGCAATTAATTCCATCATCCAGATAATTAATAAAGATGTTGAAAAAACCGGCCCCAGGACCTGGCACTCCGCTTGATACCGGCTGCCAACTAGACATCGAGCCATTGATCACTAACCGTTGAGCCCGATAATCTAGCCAGCTTTCTATCCACTGTGACAGAGTCGGGCCAGATGGCTACAGGAGAGTGATAGAAGGCAGATTTATTAGCCCCAGATTAAGCAGGTCCCTTTTCCCTGGGTAAGGTAACAGGGGCAATTCCAGAACAATCAGGAACTTGCAGGAACCAATTAAGGCAGACAGGCTAATTAGGACACCTGGAGCCAATTAAGAAGCTGCTAGAATCAATTAAGGCAGGCTACTCAGGGCACCTGGTTTAAAAAGAACCTCACTTCAGTCAGTGAGGGGCGTGCAAAGAGCTGAGTGTGAGATGGCGTGCTGCTGGAGGACTGAGGAGTACATATGTTATCTGGCATCAGGAGGAAGGTCCTGCCCTGAGAATAAAGAAGGTGTTGGGAGGAGGCCATGGAGAAGTAGCCCAGAGAGTTGTAGCTGTCACACAGGTGTTACACGAAATATTGTAGACAGCTGTGATCCATAGGGCCCTGGTCTGGAACCCGGAGTAGAGGGCAGGCCCAGGTTCCCCCCATTCCCCCAACTCCCTATTGGATACAGGAGGAGTTGATCTGGACTTTGGGTCCCACCATAGGGGAAGGTCCCTGGCCTGTCCTCTGACCCACTAGGTGGACCAGCAGAGACTGCGGGGATTGTTCTTCTTCCTTTTCCCCATGCTGGCCAGTGATGAGGTTAGATGAGTGAAGGGTAGGTTTGAGCCACTAGCAAAAGTGGCCAAGCTGAGGGCTGCCGTGAATCTCTGAGGTGAGCAAAGCCACCAATAAGTGCAGGACCCACCAAGGCAGAGGAGGAACTTTGTCACACCACCTTATAGTCCATTCATCCAATCCATACTTTTTTAAATTGCTGGCAAGAATACTGTGGGAGACTGTATCAAAAGCTTTGCTAAAGTCAAGATATATCACATCCACCGCTTTCCCCATATCCACAGAGCCAGTTATCTCATAATAGAAGGCAATCAGGTTGGTCAGGCATGACTTGCCCTTGGTGAATCCATGTTGACTGTTCCTGATCACCTTCCTCTCCTCCAAGTGCTTCAAAATGGATTCCTTGAGGACCTGCTCCATGATTTTGCCAGGGACTGAAGTAAGGCTTACTGGTTTGTAGTTCCCCGGGTTCTCTTTTTTCCATTTTTAAATCTGGACACTATATTTGCCTTTTTCCAATTGTCCGGGACCTCCCCCGATCACCACAAATTTTCAAAGATAACAGCCAATGGCTCTGCAATCACATCAGTCAACTCCCTCAGCACCCTTGGATGCATTAGATCTGGACCCATGGACTTGTGCATGTCCAGCTTTTCTAAATAGTCCTTCACTTGTTCTTTCACCTACTCCCCATGCTGTGTTGCCCAGTGCAGCAGTCTGGGAGCTGACCTTGTCTGTGAAGACTGAGGCAAAAAAAGCATTGAGTATTTCAGCTTTTTCCACATCATCTGTCACTATGTTGCCTCCTCCATTCAGTGAGGGTCCCACACTTTCCCTGACCTTCTTCTTGTTGCTAACTTACCTGTAGAAACACTTCTTGTTACCCTTCATATCTCATCATCCCATCATCCAGATCATGAACGAAGAAGATATTGAACAAAACTGGCCCCAGGACTGCCTTGGGGGCACTCTGCTTGATACTGGCTGCCAACTAGACATCGAGCCGTTAATCACTACCTGTTGAGCCCAAAGATCTAGCCAGCTTTCTATCCACCTTATAGTCCATTCATCCAATCCATTCTTTTTTAACTTGCTGGCAAGAATACTGTGGGGGACCATCATTCCCCGGATTCTCTTTCTTCCCTTTTTTAAAGATGGGCACTAAATTTGCCTTTTTCCAATCATCCGGGACCTCCCCTGATCGCCATGAGTTTTCAAAGATAATGGTCAATGGCTCTGCAATCACATCACCAACTCCCTCAACACCCTCGGATGCATTGCATCCAGCCCCATGGACTTCTGCATGTCCAGCTTTTCTAAATAGTCCTTAACCTGTTCTTTCACCACTGAGGGCTGCTCATCTCCTCCCCATACTGTGCTGCCCAGTGCAGCAGTCTGGGAGCTGACCTTGTCTGTGAAGACTGAGGCAAAAAAAGCATTAAGTATGTCAGCTTTTTCCACATCATCTTTCATTAGGTTGCCTCCCCCTTTCAGTAAGGGGCCCACACTTTCCCTGAACTTCTTCTTGTTGCTAACATACCTGTAAAAACCCTTCTTGTTACCTTTCACATCCATTGCTAGCTGCAACTCCAATTGTGCTTTGGGCTTCCTGATGACACCCCTGCATGCTAGAGCAATATCTTTATACTCCTCCCGAGTCATCTGTCCAAGTTTCCGCTTCTTGTAAGCTTCCTTTTTGTGTTTAAGTTCACTGAAGATTTCTCTGTTAAGCCAAGCTGGTAGCCTGCCATATTTGCTATTCTTTCTGCACATTGGGATGGTTTGTTCCTTTGCCCTCAATAAGGCTTCTTCAAAATACAGCCAGCTCTCCTGGACTACATTCCCCCTCATATTAGCCTCCCAGGGGATCATAGAATCATAGAATATCAGGGTTGGAAGGAACCTCAGGAGGTCATCTAGTCCAACCCCCTGCTCAAAGCAGGACCAGTCCCCAACTAAATCATCCCAGCCAGGGCTTTGTCAAGCCTGACCTTAAAAACTTCTAAGGAAAGAGATTCCACCACCTCCCTACGTAACCCATTCCAGTGCTTCACCACCCTCCTAGTGAAAAAGTTTTTCCTAATATCCAACCTAAACCTCCCCACTGCAACTTGAGACCATTACTCCTTGTTCTGTCATCTTGATTCATAGATATTAAGGTCAGAAGGGACTATTATGATCATCTAGTCTGACCTCCTGCACAATGCAGGCCATCCGTCCACTCCTGCAATAAACCTCTCACCTATGTCTGAGCAATTGAAGTCCTCAAATCGTGATTTAAAGACTTCAAAGAGCAGAGAATCCTCCAGCAAGTGACCCATGCCCCATGCTACAGAGGAAGGCGAAAAACCCCCAGGGCCTCTTCCAATCTGCCCTAGAGGAAAATTCCTTCCCAACCCCAAATATGGCGATCAGCTGAACCCTGAGCATGTGGGCAACATTCACCAGCCAGATACCCAGGAAAGAATTCTCCTTAGTAATTCAGATCCGACCCCATCTAACATCCCATCACAGGCCTTGGGCCTATTTACCATGAAAAGTTAAAGATCAATTAATTGCCAAAATCATGTTATCCCATCATACCATCTCTTCCATAAACTTATAAAGTTTAATCTTCAAGCCAGATAGGTCGTTTGCCCCCACTGCTTCACTTAGAAGGCTATTCCAGAACTTCACTCCTCTGATGGTTAGAAACCTTCATCTAATTTCAAGTCTAAATTTCCCAATGACCAGTTTATATCCATTTGTTCTTGTGTCCACATTGGTACTGAGCTTAAATAATTTCTTTCCCTCTCCAAAATTTAACCCTCTGATATATTTATAGAGAGCAATCATATCTCCCCTCAACCTTCTTTTGGTTAGGCTAAACAAGCCAGGCTCCTTGAGTCTCCTTTCATAAGACAGGTTTTCCATTCCTCGGATCATCCTAGTAGCCCTTCTCTGTACCTATTCAAGTTTGAATTCATCCTTCTTAAACATGGGAGGTCAGAACTGCACACAGTATTCTAGGTGAGGTCTCACCAGTGCCTTGTATAACGATACTAACACCTCCCTATCTCTACTGCAAATACCTCGCCTGATGCATCCCAAGTCCACATTAGCTTTTTTCACGACCATATCACATTGGCGGCTCATAGTCATCCTGTGTTCAACCAATACTCCAAGGTCCTTCTCCTCCTCCGTTACTTCTAATTGATGCGTCCCCAGCTTATTATTAAAATTCTTGTTATTAATCCCTAAATGCATGATCTTACACTTCTCACTATTATATTTCATACTATTACTATTACTCCAGTTTACAAGGTCATCCAGATCCTCCTGTATGATATCCCGGTCCTTCTCTAAATTGGCAATACCTCCCAGCTTTGTACCATCTGCAAACTTTATTAGCACACCCCCACTTTTTGTGCCGAGGTCAGTAATAAAAAGATTAAATAAGATTGGTCCCAAAACCGATCCCTGAGGAATTCCACTGGTAACCTCCCTCCAGCCTGACAGTTCACCTTTCAGTATGACCAGCTGTAGTCTCCCTTTTAACCAATTCCTTATCCACCTTTCAATTTTCATATTGATCCCCATCTTTTCCAATTTAACTAACAACTCCCCATGTTTCAGAGTAGCAGCCGTGTTAGTCTGTATTTGCAAAAAGAAAAGGAGTACTTGTGGCACCTTAGAGACCAACAAATTTATTAGAGCATAAGCTTTCGTGAGCTACAGCTCACTTCATCGGATGCATCCGATGAAGTGAGCTGTAGCTCACGAAAGCTTATGCTCTAATAAATTTGTTAGTCTCTAAGGTGCCACAAGAACTCCCCATGTGGCACCGTATCAAATGTCTTACTGAAATCTAGGTAAATTAGATCCACTGTGTTTCCTTTCTCTAAAAAATCTGTTACTTTCTCAAAGAAGGAGATCAGATTGATTTGACATGATCTACCTTTTGTAAAACCATGTTGTATTTTGTCCCATTTACTATTGACCTCAATGTCCTTAACTACTTTCTCCTTCAAAATTTTTTCCAAGACCTTGCATACTACAGATGTCAAACTAACAGGCTGTAGTTACCCAGATAACTTTTTTTTCCTTTCTTAAAAATAGGAACTATGTTAACAATTCTCCAGTCATACGGGTACAACCCCTGAGTTTACAGAGTCATTAAAAATTCTTGCTAATGGGCTTGCAATTTCATGTGCCAATTCCTTTAATATTTGTGGATGACGATTATCTGGGCCCCCCGATTTAGTCCCATTAAGCTATTTCAGTTTCGCTTATGCCTCAGATATGGTAATATCTACCTCCATATCCTCATTCCCATTTGTCATGCTACCATTATCCCTAAGATCCTCATTAGCCTCATTAAAGATTGAGGCAAAGTATTTGTTTAGATATTGGGCCATGCCTAGATTATCCTTAACATCCACTCCATCCTCAGTGTTTAGCAGTCCCACTTCTTCTTTCTTAGTTTTCTTCTTATTTATATGGCTATAGAACCTTTTACTATTGGTTTTAATTCCCTTTGCAAGGTCCAACTCTACTCGACTTTTAGCCTTTCTCACTTTATCCCTACATGTTCTAACCTCAATAAGGTAGCTTTCCTTGCTGATCCCTCCCATCTTCCACTCTCCGTAGGCTTTCTGCTTTTTCTTAATCACCTCTCTGAGATGCTTGTTCATCCAGCTTGGTCTACAGCTCCTGCTGATGAATTTTTTCCCCTTTCTTGGGATGCAGGCTTCCGATAGCTTCTGCAGCTGTGACTTGAAGTAATCCCAGGCCTCCTCTGCCTTTAGATCCATAAGTTCTTCAGTCCAATCCACTTCCCTAACTAATTTCCTTAATTTTTGAAAGTCAGCCCTTTTGAAATCAAAAACCCTAGTTGCAGATTTATTTTTATTATCCTTCCATTCAGTTTGAACTGAATTAGCTCATGATTACTTGAACCAAGATTGTCCCCTACAACCATTTCTTCTATGAGGTTCTCACTACTCACCAAAACCAAATCTAAAATGGCATCCCCTCTAGTCGGTTCAGCAACTACTTGATGAAGGAATCCATCAGCTATCGCATCTAGGAAAATCTGAGCCCTATTATTATTGCTAGCACTGGTCCTCCAGTCTACATCTGGGAAGTTAAAGTCTCCCATGATCACTCAGTTTCCATTAGTATTTACTTCATTAAAAACATTAAAAAGGGCTCTATCCATATCCAAATTAGATCCCGGCAGTCTATAGCACACCCCAAGTACTATCACAGGGGAGGAGGCTCTAGTAGTTTTCTTCCCCAATGTGATTTTTGCCCAGACGGACTCGGTCTTATCCATTCCATCGCTTCTTATTTCTTTACATTCTACCTCATCATTGATTTACAATGCTACTCCACAACTTTACCTTTATTTCTGTCTTTCCTAAACAGCACATACCCTTCAATACCCATAGTCCAGTCATGACTACTATTCCACCATGTTTCTGTTATTCCTATAATATCTGGTTTCACTTCCTACACCAGTAGCTCTAGTTCCTCCATTTTGTTCCTAGGCTCTTCACATTGGTGTACAAACATCTTAATTTTTGCTGTTTGGCCTCACTCACATTCTTTACCTGATTAGACACGGACATTCTACAGCCAGTATGATCTATTAGACTGGTATCCACACTGCCCTTCCTCCTTATGTCCATTCTCCTACCCACGGCTGTACCCTTTCTTACTTTGTTTTCTTCCCTCTCAATGCTAAAAGCCAGTGTGGAGATTACCTGGACATCTCCCAACCATCTCCCCCTAATTCCTAGTTTAAAGCTCTCTTAATCAGTTGTGCCAACCTCCATCCTAGAAGTCTATTTCCTTCCCTACTCAGATGAAGTCCATCCCAAGAGAGCTGTCCTCTGTCCATGAATGCTTCCCAGTGGCCACACATCCCAAAGCCCTCCTTATAGTACCACTGCCTGAGCCATCTGTTAATAGTCATAATCTTGTCACACCTGTGTTGCCCTTCTCTAGGAACAGACAGAATCCCGCTAAAGATCACCTAAGCCTCGATTTCCTTAAGAGTCTTCCCCAGCCTGGCATAGTCTCCCTTGATACGTTCCAGCGAGAATCTACCGGTATCATTTGTTCCCACATGAAGGACAATCAGTGGATTCTTTCCTGCTCCCTTTAGGATCCTTTTCAAACTCAGGTCCACAGCCCATATCTTAGCACCTGGAAGACAGCACACCCTTCTATTCTCTGGATCAGCTCTGGTTACAGGCCTGGCCATCAGTTCCCTGAGGGAGTCAAAGTCTGATTTTCTGAAGTCCAGGGTCCATATTCTGTTGCTCTCTTTTCTTCCTTTTTTCAGGATCCTGAACTTGACGATCTCATAGTCATTGCTTCCCAGGTTGCCATTCACTTCTACTTCCCCTACCAATTCTTCTCTGTTTGTGAGCAGCAGGTCAAGAGGAGCACAACCTCTGGTTGGTTCCTACAGCACTTGTACCAGGAATTTGTCCCCAACACTCTCCAAAATCTTCCTAGACTGTCCGTGCATTGCTGTATTGCTCTCCCAGCAGATGTACAGTGATTGAAGTCCCCCATGAGAACCAGGGCCTGTGATCTGGAAACTTCTGTTAGTTGTCTGAAGAAATCCTCGTCTACCTCATCCTCCCAGTCTCGTGATCTATAGCAGATGCCCACCACGACATCACCTTTGTTTCTCTTGCCTCTAAACTTAACAGACAGACTCTCTGTGATGTTGCACTCCATGTGATTTTATGAAAATATGCTAATGAGTGTGAATATAATGTAACTGGAATATGCTTCATACAAATGGTCTCTTGTAAGGTATCATTACAAAGCTTATAATCTACTGAGTGTGGTCATCCTGCAGCAAAAAAACTTCAGGACCAGACTTCAACCCGAACTCTAAAATGGAATGGCAATATACAAAAACCTGTAGGAGAACACTTCAATCTCCCTGGACACACAGTAGTAGAAGTTTGAAAGAGAGTTTGCAAACGGCTAAACTGGAAGGGCGATTGTGGATACCCTTCACTATTGATTTCTTGCAAGCATACTGGGCTACACGACATGCCACAACGCAAAGATCACCCACAGAGTTACTGCTTGGGAAACAGATGAATACTAAACTGAACATTGCTGGATTGTTAAAGACATGACCTGATGCCCCAAACGAGGATGATGCGAGAAAAACAGTTGAACAGAACCAAGCAAGTCTAAGGCTTTCACAGACAAGCAGCGGGGTGCTAAGGAACCAAAGTTTGAGTGTGGTTCCTTTGTTAGAATACAAAAACCTGGAATTTTACGCAAAGGAGACCATAAATTCACAGCTCCTCTTAAAATCATAGAGAAGAAGAGACCTTACACCTATCAACTTTCTGATGGGTGGGTATGGAATGCTTCTTATCTTGCACCTGCCTATGCACCAAGAGGAGATTATGCCAGCACCCAGTCTGCATTAGATGACTTCACCGTAGTACCAACACAACAAGACATTATACTGGAACCGGGGCTTGAGAGACAGCCTGTCAGACCCAGATGACCACCTGTCTAGACTAGAGACTATGTTATGTAGTATCTACAGTGTTTTCAATGTAATATTTCTGCCAACAATATAGTATCTTGTTTCATATTTGTTCCTGTGGTTAGAACAATAATATTTATTTTAATGGGGAGAGTTTCTTAAGAGAGGAGGGAATGTGGTGTTCAGATGTTGCTTGTAATTATTAGAATTGGGAGCACTGGTTGTTGGGATCCTAAAAGGACAGGAAACAGGAAGGAGCGGGGAGGAGTTGAGAGGCTGGGAGAAAGCTACAGAGGGTGCAGCAGCAGCTTGGTAAAGAGGTTTCCACTTTGAAAATAAAGTCCTGTTGAAGCTTGTTAGTACCTTGCCTGCTTGATACAACAGAATCCTACTTCAGCAAGGGCTGTGAGCAATTCCTTATCTGTGAGATTGCTTCAGCAGTTAGGTGGCCTTGCGCATGCTGACTGGTGAAAGTTTAGGTGCCCATACAGTTAGGTGGCAGCTGATGGTGGTTTTGAGAATTTCAGTGTTGCCTAAATAGTGAACTTAGGTGTGTAAAAAGGCTGTTAGGCATCTAAGTCCCTTTGTGGACCTAGCGCCAACCTCCAAGTTATGGTTATCTAGTATTTGTTCATCACCTTATCATCGCATTCAACTTCACTCTTTCAGACAAACTGCTCTTTCTGCCCTTTGTTTCTCTTGGGAAGTTCCACAGGACTAGAAGAAAGCTATTGTTGTGCCAATATTTAAAAAGAGTAAACAGGCTGACCTGGGTAATTATAAGTATGTTAGCCTGACATTGATCATAGGCAAAACAATGGAATGGCTGATATGGGCTTGGATAATAAAGATTTAAAGGAGGATAATAAAATTAATGCCAATCGACACTGATTTATGGAAAATAGATCAAATTAACTTGATATCCTTTTTTGATGAGATGTCAAGTTTGGTAGATAAAGGTAGTAGTATTGATGTAATATACTTAGACTTCTGTTAGGCATTTGACTTGGTACCACATAACACTTTGATTAAAAAACTAATATGACACAAAATTAACATGTCACACATTAAATGGACTAAAACCTTGCTATGTGATAGACAGCAAATGTAAATGGGAAATTGTCATTGAACATCTGTGTTTCTAGTGCGGTCCTGCAGGGATGGATTCTTGGCCCTGCGCTATTTAACAATTTTATCAGTGATCTGGCAGAAAATGAAATAATCACTTATAAAGCGTGCAGATGACACAAATATTGGGGGAGTGGTACATAACGAAGAGGACAGATCACTGATACGGAGAGATCTGGACCATTTGGTAAACTGGGTGCAAGAAAACAATGTGTGTTTTAATAAGGCGAAGTTACATATCTAGGAACAAAGAATGTAGGCCATGCTTACAGAATCGGGGACTCTATCCTGGAAAGCTGTGTGTCAGGGACCCACAGCTGAACCCAGACCCAGCTAATTGCTCTCAGCTGATTCAGCCAATTAATCTGGCCTCCTAACTGACTAAAGATACCAGCAGGTACATTCTTAAACCTTGCAGCAGGCCTGAGTCCCCGGCTGCTCAATAGCATCCCACTTCCTATTTCCTGCTGCTTCTCTCAGCTTGCTCCTGGCCCTTGCTCCTGCCTCCAGTGCCTTTTTCCTGTTTCCTGCTCCTAGCTGATACTCTGGTTCTGACCCTTGGCTACTGCTTCCTGGTTCTTGGCTCCCACTTGCCCCCTGGACTTTGCATTTGGCTTCTGACCCTGGTTCTGACCCTTGTCTCCTGGTTCCTGGCCCCCCAGTTCCGGTTTGTTTCTTGGACTTGACAACTTGGCTCCTGATTCAGGCTCTGGCCACTAGGCCTGGTCACCCCCTCTAACCATTAGGCCAGCTTCCCATCCTGATTACTGACCATTAGCTGCCCATGGCCCAGTCCTTAACATTTTGAGCATCCCAAAACTGAAGCAGAGAACTCTGAGAGGGTCAAGATGCACAGTTGCCTGCAGGTACAAATCCCATCAAGAGTAGCCCTTCCCTATCTGATCTGTTGGGTTCCCTAAAGAGCCTGAAAATGCAGGCTGGCACTCTGCAGGTGCAGTGTGCAGCTCTTCAGGCTCCAGCCTCTCCTCCCTCCCTTCACGGACCTGAAGATTCCCCTCCCAGATGGGTTTGATGGGGATTACAGGATTTTTTGTGGGTTCCTGAACCAATGCTGCCTCTTGTTCAGGATTAGACCATAGACCTACCCTGCCAATAGACCCATGGTGGGTCTAGTCATAAATCTCCTGGCCTAGACCTCTCCCGTGTACAATCTAGTCCCCTTTTGGAGGAGTTCAAGAATTTTATCCAGACTATGAAAACCATCTTTGACAACCTGAACTGGACTCTCATGATGGAGTCTGCACTTTGTGCCCCGAGACAAAGCTGCCAGTTGGTCACCAGCTATGCCCCAGAATTCCGCTGCCCCACAGCTGGAAAGGAACGGAAAAAGGACATGTAGCACCATCATTTCCAGCGTGATCTGGGTGAAGTAAAGGACGAACTAGCGCAGACAGAAATCCCAGCCGGTTTGGGTGTCCTGATCAAATTTAGCATTGAAATCAATAGCTGATTATGAGAATGTCATCAGGAAAAGAAGGCGATGCCTTGACGCTACTGAGTCAAGGTCACACTTGCCCAACCCCAGCCTCCAACTGACCTCATGCAACAACCAGAGCTCATGCAACTCAGCACTACCTGTCCCTGTCTTGGTGCTGGAAAGAACCGATGATGCCTGGCAAGCCTATGTCTGTATTGTGGCAGAGCTGGTCATTATGCCACAGGTTGCCCGGTGAAGAGTCCACCCACCTCCCAGCCAGGAAACATGGGGTCCCAACCCTGAATGAGGGTCTGGGATGAGAATGGTGTAATTCTCATCTAGCTCACAATCCTGGCACCACTTCATGAGCACCCTGTTGGTGGCAGCACTTCACTCTACTCACCTTTGCATCCCACTCCACTCAAGACATCTGACCCTCATGGATGTCCACTTGCAACTCCTAGTAGATTCAGGAGCATCTGGTAATTTTATGGACTTAGAATTTGCACAGCAACATCAGATGCCAACATGGGCCAAGCCCATTCCAGATCTTATCAAGGCAGTTGACAGCTCTTTCCTGTCTTCTGGCCTGGTTACATGAGAAACAGCTCCTTTAGAAATAACTATCATCCATGATTCCCAGAAGACTTTACAGTTGGTCTAGTCCATTCCCCCCTTCATGGTTATTCTCAGCATCACCTGGCTAATCACTCATGATCCTCAGATTCACTGGAGCACTAGCATGATCAAATTTACCTCCCTGCACTGTCATTAGTTGGGCTGCTTCAAACTTGGTCCTGGAAAAGAGGCAACTCCCTTCTTGTACCTGTTGAAGCCTTCCCTTGTCAAGGCAGGCCAAGAGAGGTCAGAGGGGGCCTTGCTATTCTCATCCAGACCCCACCAACTGTTACAGCTATACATGCAAAATACCAAGATCTGTCCAATGTCTTTGAAAAGGGAAGGCCACTATCTTGCTGCCTCATCAGCCCTACAACTGCCCTATAGATCAGATAGGTCAGAGCAGAAATAGCGTTTGGATGTATTTATTCCCTTTCAGAACCAGAACTTCAGACCCTTATAGACTACCTATAAGACAGCCTGGGCAAAGGGTTCATCTGCCCCTCCAAAGCCCCAGACGGAGCTCCGATTTTCTTCGTCACCAAGAAAGACAGTTCCCTACATTTGTGGTTTGACTAGCAAGCTCTAAATGAGATAACCATCTGAAACCATTACCCCTTGCCATTAATCAACAAACTTTTTAAAAGGTTTTGCTCTGAAGATTGTCACTAAACTAGACCTGCACAGGGCCTTGTTTGGATTAGGGCGGAAGTAAAAGAATGCATTGCACATCTGTTATGGCTATTTTGAATATACTGTGATGGTGTTTGGGCTATGTAATACCACTGCTATGTTCCAACATTCTGTAAATAACATTTTCAGGGATACATTGGACCATTTTGTTGTCATTTACTTAGACGACATCCTAGTCATCTCTCAGAACTGGACCCAGCATGCAATCTATGTTCTAGAAAGATTATATCAGAATTTATATGCCAAATTAGAAAAATGTGAATTTGACTGGAACACAGTTTCTGGGTAACGGAGTCTCCCCAGAGAGACTAACCATGGACCTGAGTAAGGTCTCTGCATCACAGTGGGCCACTCTGAGGGATGTCCAGGGGCTTAGCAATGTTTCCCAGTGCTTTAGCTAAGAGTTCTTCCACCTGGTAACTTCCCAAATAGTCCACCTCGAAAAGCGAAGTCAGTTTGTCTGGTCCATGGACAGTCAACACACATTCAATCAGCTAAAAAAAAGCTTTCCTTTCTTCTCCCATCTTTGTCCATCCGAAACCCACCCTTACATTTACCATGGAACCCAGTGCCTCTGATTTTGCCCTTGGTGTGGTACTAGTGCAACAAAACCCACCCAACAACTAAACCCACCTGTGCACCTTCTTCTCCCATCAGCTGAACCCAGCAGAAAGGAACTACAGCATATGTGACAAGGAGCTATTAAGTCATCCAGGCCACTTCTGAAGAATTGCACCATCTCTTAGAGGGGGCCAGATTCCTAGTCCAGGTCCTCACAGACCACAAAATCTTGAAGTATCTCTGCACAGCCCGACATCTCAATCAGCTCCAGATCTGATGGTCCCTATTCTTTTCTTGCTTCAATTTCATTATCACCTACTGCCCTGGAATGCAAAACGTAAAAGCCAATGCACTCTCCCATAAAGATGAATACCACATTTTGGGTCCTGACCCACTGTCTATCATCCTAAAGCCATCAAATTTCTTCCACGGAATGGGGAGTAACCTCTTGCTATACTCCATATGGTCCCAACTGCTTCAAGACCCTTACACTAATTGTCTCCAGAGAACTCTAGAAATCTCTAACACCCAGGCAGGCAACATATTCCAACTAAGGAACAGGATGCTTTATCAGCAAGGATACTTTTACATTCTGGAAGGGCCCTCCAGGCTCTTTATCCTGAAATTCTGACATGACTCACTGCTCACTGGTTATTTCAGACAGTTTTAGACATATAATCTTATTTCTCACCACCTTTGATGGCCTAGTCTTTGTTCCGACATCCAGTGATATGTGGCCTCTTGCAACCTGTGTTCTCAGATGCAGACCCCGTGCTTGAAACATGGGCTACTATCTCTTTACAAAAGCAGCAAAGAGTCCTGTGGTACCTTATAGACTAACAGACGTATTGGAGCATAAGCTTTTGTGGGTGAATACCCACTTCGTCAGATGCATGTAGTGGAAATTCCCAGAGGCAGGTATAAATATGCAAGCAAGAATCAGGCTAGGGATGACGAGGTTAGTTCAATCAGGGAGGATGAGGCCCTCTTCTAGCAGCTGAGGTGTGAACACCACGGGAGGAGAAACAGTTTTTGTAGTTGGCTAGCCATTCACTGTCTTTGTTTCATCCTGAGCTGATGGTGTCCAATTTTCAAATGAACTGAAGCTCAGCTGTTTCTCTTTGAAGTCTGGTCCTGAAGTTTTTTTGCTGCAGGATGGCTACCTTTAAATCTGCTACTGTGTGTCCAGGGAGATTGAAGTGTTCTCCTACAGGTTTTTGTATATTGCCATTCCTAATATCTGATATGTGTCCATTTATCCTTTTACGTAGAGACTGTCCAGTTTGGCCAATATACATAGCAGAGGGGCATTGCTGGCACATGATGGCATGTATTACATTGGTGGACATGCAGGTGTTGGTGTGGCTGATCTGGTTAGGTCCTATGATAGTGTCACTGGTGTGGATATGTAGGCAGAGTTGGCATCGAGGTTTGTTGCATGGTTTGGTTCCTGAATTAGAGTTACTATGGTGCGGTTTCAGAGTAGCAGCCGTGTTAGTCTGTATTCGCAAAAAGAAAAGGAGTACTTGTGGCACCTTAGAGACTAAAATTTATTTGAGCATAAGCTTTCGTGAGCTACAGCTCACTTCATCGGATGCATTTGGTGGAAAATACAGAGGGGAGATTGATATACACACACAGAGAACATGAAACAATGGGTTTTATCATACACACTGTAAGGAGTGATCACTTAAGATAAGCCATCACCAGCAGCAGGGGGGGAAGGAGGAAAACCTTTCATGGTGACAAGCAAGGTAGGCTATTTCCAGCAGTTAAAAAGAACATCTGAGGAACAGTGGAGGGTGGGGTGGGGGGGAGAAATAACATGGAGAAATAGTTTTACTTTGTGTAATGACTCATCCATTCCCAGTCTCTATTCAAGCCTAAATTAATTGTATCCAGTTTGCAAATTAATTCCAATTCAGCAGTCTCTCACTGGAGTCTGTTTTTGAAATTCTTTTCATATATTCATAGATACTAAGGTCAGAAGGGACCATTCTGATCATCTAGTCCGACCTCCTGCACAGCGCAGGACACAGAATCTCACCCACCCACTCCTATGAAAAACCTCACCTATGTCTGAGCTATTGAAGTCCTTAAATCATGGTTTAAAGTCTTCAAGGAGCAGAGAAGCCTCCCTCAAGTCAACCATGCCCCATGCTACAGAGGAAGGCGAAAAACCTCCAGGGCCTCTCCAATCTGCCCTGGAGGAAAATTCCTTCCCGACCCCAAATATGACAATCAGCTAAACCCTGAGCATATGGGCAAGATTCACCAGCCAGATACTACAGAAAATTCTTTCCTGGGTAACTCAGATCCCATCCATCTAATATCCCATCTCAGGGGATTTGGCCTATTTACCCTGAATATTGAAAGATCAATTACTTACCAAAATCCCATTATCCCATCATACCATCTCCTCCATAAACTTATCAAGTAGAATCTTAAAACAAGATAGATCTTTTGCTCCTACTGCTTCCCTTGGAAGGCTATTCCAAAACTTCACTCCTCTGATGGTTAAAAATCTTCGTCTGATTTCAAGTCTAAACTTCCTGGTGGCCAGTTTAGACCCATTTGTTCTTGTGTCCACATTGGTGCTGAGCTGAAATAATTCCTCTCCCTCTCCTGTATTTATCCCTCTGATATATTTATAGAGAGCAATCATATCTCCCCTCAACCTTCTTTTAGTTAGGCTAAACAAGCCAAGCTCCTTAAGTCTCCTTTCATAAGACAAGTTTTCCATTCCTCGGATCATCCCAGTAGCCCTTCTCTGTACCTGCTCCAGTTTGAATTCATCCTTTTTAAACATGGGAGACCAGAACTGCACACAGTATTCTAGGTGAGGTCTCACCAGTGCCTTGTATAATGGTACTAAAACCTCCTTATTCCTACTGGAAATGCTTCTCCTGATGCATCCCAAAACCACATTAGCTTTTTTCACAGCCATATCACATTGGCAGCTCATACTCATCCTATGATCAACCAATACTCCAAGGTCCTTCTCCTCTTCCGTTAATTCTAATTGATGCGTCCCCAACTTATAACTAAAATTCTTGTTATTAATCCCTAAATGCATAACCTTACACATCTCACTATTAAATTTCATCCTATTACCATTACTCCAGTTTACAAGGTCATCCAGATCCTCCTGTATAATGTACCGATCCTTCTCCGAATTGGCAATACCTCCCAGCTTTGTATCATCTGCAAAATTTATTAGCACACTCCCACTTTTTGTGCCAAGGTCAGTAATAAAAAGATTAAATAAGATTGGTCCCAAAACCGATCCCTGAGGAACTCCACTGGTAACCTCCCTCCAACCTGACAGTTCGCCTTTCAGTAGGACCCGTTGCAGTCTCCCCTTTAACCAATTCCTTATCCACCTTTTGATGTTCATATTGATCCCCATCTTCTCCAATTTAACTAATAATTCCCCATGTGGCACGGTATCAAATGCCTTACTGAAATCTCGGTAAATTAGATCCACTGCATTTCCTTTATCTAAAAAATCTGTTACTTTTTCAAAAAAGGAGATTAGGTTGGTTTGGCACGATCTACCTTTTGTAAAACCATGTTGTATTTTGTCCCATTTACCATTGACTTCAATGTCCTTAACTAATTTCTCCTTCAAAATTTTTTCCAGGACCTTGCATGCTACAGATGTCAAACTAACTGGCCTGTAGTTACCCGGATCACTTTTTTTTCCTTTCTTAAAAATAGGAACTATATTAGCAATTCTCCAATCATTCGGTACTACTCCTGAGTTTACAGATTCATTAAAAATTCTTGCTAATGGGCTTGCAATTTCAGGTGCCAATTCCTTTAATATTCTTGGATGAAGATTATCTGGGCCCCCCGATTTAGTCCCATTAAGCTGTTTCAGTTTCGCTTCTATCTCAGATATGGTAATATCTACCTCCATATCCTCATTCCCATTTGTCATGCTACCATTATCCCTAAGATCCTCTTTAGCCTTATTAAAGACTGAGGGAAAGTATTTGTTTAGATATTGGGCCATGCCTAGATTATCTTTAACCTCCACTCCATCCTCAGCGTTAAGTGGCCCCACTTCTTCTTTCTTAGTTTTCTTCTTATTTACATGGCTATAGAACTTCTTATTTATATGGCTATATATATATTTTACTGTTGGTTTTAATTCCCTTTGCAAGGTCCAACTCTACTCGACTTTTAGCCTGTCTCACTTTTTCCCTACATGTTCTGACCTCAATTAGGTAGCTTTCCTTGCTGATCCCTCCCATCTTCCACTCCCTGTATGCTTTCTGCTTCTTCTTAATCACCTCTCTAAGATGCTTGCTCATCCAGCTTGGTCTACAACTTCTTCCTATGAATTTTTTCCCCTTTCTTGGGATACAGGCTTCCGATAGATTCTGCAGCTTTGATTTAAAGTAATCCCAGGCCTCCTCTACCTTTAGATCCATAAATTCTTCAGTCCAATCCACTTCCCTAACTAATTTCCTTAATTTTTGAAAGTCAGCCCTTTTGAAATCAAAAACCCTAGTCGCAGATTTATTTTTGTTTATCCGTCCGTTCAGTTTGAACTGAATTAGCTCATGATCACTTGAACCAAGATTGTCCCCTACAACCATTTCTTCTATGAGGTCCTCGCTACTCACCAAAATTAAATCTAAAATGGCATCCCCTCTAGTCGGTTCAGCAACTACTTGGTGAAGGAATCCATCAGCTATCGCATCTAGGAAAATCTGAGCCCTATTATTATTACTAGCACTGGTCCTCCAGTCTACATCTGGGAAGTTAAAGTCTCCCATGATCACGCAGTTTCCATTAGTATTTACTTTATTAAAAACATTAAAAAGGGCTCTATCCATATCCAACTTAGATCCCGGAGGTCTATAGCACACCCCAAGCACTATCGTAGGAGAGGATTTACTAGTTTTCTTCCCCAATGTAATTTTTGCCCAGACGGAGTCGGTCTTATCCATTCCATCGCTTCTTATTTCTTTACATTCTACCTCATCATTGATATACAATGCTACTCCACCACCTTTACCTTTGTTTCTGTCTTTCCTAAACAGCACATACCCTTCAATACCTGTAGTCCAGTCATGACTACTATTCCACCATGTTTCTGTTATCCCTATAATATCTGGTTTCACTTCCTGCACCAGTAGCTCTAGTTCCTACATTTTGTTACCTAGACTCCTCGCATTGGTGTACAAACATCTTAATTTTTGCTGTTTGGCCTCGCTCACATTTTGTACCCTATTAGGCACAGTCATTCTACAGCCAGTATAACCTATTAGACTAGTATCCACACCGCCCTCGCTCCTTATATACATTCTCCTACCCACGGCTGTATCCTTTCTTACTTCGTCTTCTTCCCTCTCAATGCTAAAATCTGGCATGGAGATTACCTGGACATCTCCCAACCATCTCCCCCTAATTCCTAGTTTAAAGCTCTCTTTATCAGTTGTGCCAGCCTCGATCCTAGAAGTCTAATTCCTTCCCTACTCAGATGAAGTCCATCCCGAGAGAACTGTCCTCTCTCCGTGAATGCCTCCCAGTGGCCATACATCCCAAAGCCCTCCTTATAGCACCACTGCCTAAGCCATCTGTTGACAGTCATAATCTTGTCACACCTTTGTTGCCCTTCTCTAGGAACAGGAAGGATCCCGCTAAAGATCACCTGAGCCTCAATTTCCTTAAGCGTCTTCCCCAGCCTAGCATAGTCTCCCTTAATACTTTCCAGTGAGAATCTAGCCATATCATTTGTTCCCACATGAAGGATAATTAGGGGATTCTTTCCCGCTCTCTTTAGAATCCTTTTCAACCTCAGGTCTACATCCCGTATCTTAGTACCCGGAAGACAGCACACCCTTCTATTCTCTGGATCAGCTCTAGTTACAGGCCTGTCTATTCTTCTCAATAAAGAGTCCCCGATCACATACACCTGCCTTTTCCTGGTGACGGTGCTATTCTCCAGTCTCTCCCCTGTTCCCTCTGGCTGCAAGTTCTTTCCATTTCTGTTTTCCCTTATAATCCTCTTCAACCCATCCTGTATCCTCCTGGGGCTCATATTTGGTGTAGTCTCCCTTGACTCCTCCGCTTTTCCTATAAGACTAGCATCTCTTCTCTTCTTCCTTACCCTTCCACCTTCAACAAGTACCTGCTGAGCCCCTTCTTCATTTTCCAACTCTGCAAACCTATTCCTAAGCCCTATTTCTCCTTCACTAGCCCGTCTTTTCCTCTGCCTGGTTCTTTTAGTCACATGCTTCCACTGACCACTTTCCTCACCCAGTCTCCCCTCAAAATTCCCCAGCCCTGCTTCCATCCGCGAGTCTGAGCTTTTCCCTTCAGATACCTCATATCTTTGCTCCATCATCTGCTCAAACCCCTTCCTAAACTCAACAAGACTTTCCACCTGCATGTCCAAACCTTGGATCTTTTCCTCCATCAGCTCTATCAGACAGCATTTCATGCAGAAAAAACTCTTACTGGTTCCCCCGTCCAGGATCATGTACATACCACAGCTTCCACATCCAGTCATCCTCATTGTGTCTTCCACTACAGGAGTCACTCCCACAGCTGCCTCTGTATCTGTCATCGCCTTCCCACCTAAATCCTGTTAATCTGGGAAACACAAGCCACACCAAAAAGACCACACCCCCCCAAGCAAAAGCAAACCCCAAACAAGCACCACAATACAAACTCCCTTTTCAAACTCCCACTCAAACTCCCCTGTTTAGAGCTCTGTTTGCTAGCTCCTGTGCCGCTGCAGCTGTCTGTGCCGCTGCCAGACATGATGTCCCAGCAATGCCTCTCTGCAATGTACATTGGTCAAACTGGACAGTCTCTACGTAAAAGAATAAATGGACACAAATCAGACGTCAAGAATTATAACATTCAAAAACCAGTTGGAGAACACTTCAATCTCTCTGGCTGGCTACCTTTATAGGACCTCTAGTCAGAAGCCCCACCCCCTAATCAGGGCTCAGCTGCTCTCCCAGCACAAAGCCCCTACACACACAAACACAAATACTAAAAATACAAAACCAAGTACAACTACCTTCTCCTCCAACAGAACTCCCACTCAAACTCCCCTGTTTAGAGCTCTGTTTGCTAGCTCCTGTGCCATTGCTGGGACATGATGGCACATAACACATTGGTAGATGCGCAGGTGAATGAGCTTCTGATAGTGTGGCTGATGTGATTAGGCCCTATGATGGTGTCCCCTGAATAGATATGTGGACAGAGTTGGCAACTGGCTTTCTTGCAAGGATAGGTTCCTGGGTTAGTGGTTCTGTTGTGTGGTTGCTGGTGAGTATTTGCTTCAGACTGGGGGGCTGTCTGTAAGCAAGGACTGGCCTGTCTCCCAAGATCTGTGAGAGTGATGGCTCGTCCTTCAGGATAGGTTGTAGATCCTTGATGATGCGTTGGAGAGGTTTTAGTTGGGGGCTGAAGGTGATGGCTAGTGGCGTTCTGTTATTTTCTTTGTTGGGCCTGTCCTGTAGTAGGTGACTTCTGGGTACTCTTCTGGCTCTGTCAATCTGTTTCTTCACTTCAGCAGGTGGGTATTGTAGTTGTAGGAATGCATGATAGAGATCTTGTAGGTGTTTGTCTCTGTCTGAGGGGTTGGAGCAAATGCGGTTATATCGTAGAGCTTGGCTGTAGACAATGGATCGTGTGGTATGATCTGGATGAAAGCTAGAGGCATGTAGGTAGGAATAGCGGTCAATAGGTTTCCGATATAGGGTGGTGTTTATGTGATCATCGCGTATTATCACCGTAGTGTCCAGGAAGTGGATCTCTTGTGTGGACTGGTCCAGGCTGAGGTTGATTTTGGGATGGAAATTGTTGAAATCATGGTGGAATTCCTCAAGAGCTTCTTTTCCATGGGTCCAGATGATGAAGATGTCATCGGAGTAGCGCAAGTAGAGTAGGGGCACTAGGGGACAAGAGCTGAGGAAGCGTTGTTCTAAGTCAGCCATAAAAATGTTGGCATACTGTGGGGCCATGCGGGTACCCATCGCAGTGCCGCTGATTTGAAGGTATACATTGTCCCCAAATGTGAAATAGTTATGGGTGAGGACAAAGTCACAAAGTTCAGCCACCAGGTTAGCCGTGACATTATCGGGGATACTGTTCCTGACAGCTTGCAGTCCATCTTTGTGTGAAATGTTGGTGTAGAGGGCTTCTACATCCCTAGTGACTAGGATGGTGTTTTTAGGAAGATCACCAATGGACTGTAGTTTCCTCAGGAAGTCAGTGGTGTCTCAAAGATAGCTGGGAGTGCTGGTAATGTAGGGCCTGAGGAGGGAGTCTACATAGCCAGACAATCCTGCTGTCTGGGTGCCAACAAAGAAAATAACAGAACGCCACTAGCCATCACCTTCAGCCCCCAACTAAAACCTCTCCAACGCATCATCAGGGATCTACAACCTATCCTGAAGGACGACCCATCACTCTCACAGATCTTGGGAGACAGGCCAGTCCTTGCTTACAGACATCCCCCCAATCTGAAGCAAATACTCACCAGCAACCACACACCACACAACAGAACCACTAACCCAGGAACTTATCCTTACAACAAAGCCCGTTGCCAACTCTGTCCACATATCTATTCAGGGGACACCATCATAGGGCCTAATCACATCAGCCACACTATCAGAGGCTCGTTCACCTGCGCATCTACCAATGTGATATATGCCATCATGTGCCAGCAATGTCCCTCTGCCATGTACATTGGTCAAACTGGACAGTGTCTACGTAAAAGAATAAATGGACACAAATCAGACGTCAAGAATTATAATATTCAAAAACCAGTCGGAGAACACTTCAGTCTCTCTGGTCACTCGATTACAGACCTGAGGGTGGCTATCCTTCAACAAAAAACCTTCAAAAACAGACTCCAATGAGAGACTGCTGAATTGGAATTAATTTGCAAACTGGATACAATTAACTTAGGCTTGAATAGAAGCTGGGAATGGATGAGTCATTACACAAAGTAAAACTATTTCCCCATGTTATTTCTCCCCCCCACCCCACCCCACCCCTCACTGTTCCTCAGATGGTCTTGTTAACTGCTGGAAATAGCCTACTTTGCTTGTCACCATGAAAGTTTTTCCTCCTTTCCCTCCCCCCGGCTGCTGGTGATGGCTCCTCTTAAGTGATCACTCTCCTTACAGTGTGTATGATAAAATCCATTGTTTCATGTTCTCTGTGTGTGTATATCAATCTCCCCTCTGTATTTTCCACCAAATGCATCCGATGAAGTGAGCTGTAGCTCACGAAAGCTTATGCTCAAATAAATTTGTTAGTCTCTAAGGTGCCACAAGTACTCCTTTTCTTTTTTCTAATCACTCTGTAACAGCAGCCTGCTCTCCTCATTATTTTCTACCTCACCAATCTTTGTGTCATCTGCAAACTTTAGGAGCAAAGATTTAAAATCTAGCTAGTTGATAAAATTTTTGACTAGCATTGGACCAAAAGCTGGTCACAGCGGGGCCATGCCCCGTTCATCAATATCTCGCCATTAACAACGGCATTTTGAGATATGTCAATGAGCCCATTTTAAATCTAATTAATGTGTGCCCAGCTGCTTTCATATAATGAATAAAGGAAAAATGTTTCATGTTGAAACGTACTATAATATACATTGTAAACAATTTTAAATATATATAAGTTTATGATGAGATTACTGGTTCTGTGGATGAAGGGAAAGCAGTGGATGTATTGTTTCTTGACTTTAGCAAAGCTTTTGACACGGTCTCCCACAGCATTCTTGTCAGCAAGTTAAGGAAGTATGGGCTGGATGAATGCACTATAAGGTGGGTAGAAAGCTGGCTAGATTGTCGGGCTCAACGGGTAGTGATCAATGGCTCCATGTCTAGTTGGCAGCCGGTGTCAAGTGGAGTGCCCCAGGGGTCGGTCCTGGGGCCCGTTTTGTTCAATATCTTCATAAATGATCTGGAGGATGGTGTGGATTGCACTCTCAGCAAATTTGCGGATGATACTAAACTGGGAGGAGTGGTAGATACGCTGGAGGGGAGGGATAGGATACAGAAGGACCTAGACAAATTGGAAGATTGGGCCAAAAGAAATCTAATGAGGTTCAATAAGGATAAATGCAGGGTCCTGCACTTAGGATGGAAGAATCCAATGCACCGCTACAGACTAGGGACCGAATGGCTCGGCAGCAGTTCTGCGGAAAAGGACCTAGGGGTGACAGTGGACGAGAAGCTGGATATGAGTCAGCAGTGTGCCCTTGTTGCCAAGAAGGCCAATGGCATTTTGGGATGTATAAGTAGGGGCATAGCGAGCAGATCGAGGGACGTGATCGTTCCCCTCTATTCGACACTGGTGAGGCCTCATCTGGAGTACTGTGTCCAGTTTTGGGCCCCACACTACAGGAAGGATGTGGATAAATTGGAAAGAGTACAGCGAAGGGCAACGAAAATGATTAGGGGTCTAGAGCACATGACTTATGAGGAGAGGCTGAGGGAGCTGGGATTGTTTAGTCTGCAGAAGAGAAGAATGAGGGGGGATTTGATAGCTGCTTTCAACTACCTGAAAGGGGGTTTCAAAGAGGATGGCTCTAGACTGTTCTCAATGGTAGCAGATGACAGAACGAGGAGTAATGGTCTCAAGTTGCAATGGGGGAGGTTTAGATTGGATATTAGGAAAAACTTTTTCACTAAGAGGGTGGTGAAACACTGGAATGCGTTACCTAGGGAGGTGGTAGAATCTCCTTCCTTAGAGGTTTTTAAGGTCAGGCTTGACAAAGCCCTGGCTGGGATGATTTAACTGGGACTTGGTCCTGCTTTGAGCAGGGGGTTGGACTAGATGACCTTCTGGGGTCCCTTCCAACCCTGATATTCTATGATTCTATGATTGTAAGTATAGTAAAATAAATAGAATAAACAAAATGAATCAAAATAAAGTCAAAACAAAACAATTTTATTTTCACAAAACTAAACGTACGGCCATTTGAAAGCAAGTCAAAACTCTTTCCCACTGAAAAATTCGCTGAGATCGTTACATTCCTGGAGAATATTTCAATTTCAACAAAATGTCATCTTCTGACGGAAGGCTGGTCCATCGTAATTTTTCAACCAGCTTTATACAGAGAGTCCTGCAAATCCAGGGACATCTGCAGATAGTGGATGCAGTGATCCATGGTTTCAGAGTAGCAGCCGTGTTAGTCTGTGTTCGCAAAAAGAAAAGGAGGACTTGTGGCACCTTAGCGACTAACAAATTTATTTGAGCATAAGCTTTCGCGAGCTACCGCTCACTTCATCGGATGCATTCGGTGGAAAATACAGAGGGGAGATCACTTTTGTGGATCGCGGCTCGGAAGCAGATACAAATTTTGTATCTGGGCAGGGCTCTATGTATTTAAAGAATAATAGTAAAGAGATTATTACTGGAAACAAGCTGTCCTGATGCCAGAACACCCTGCGCATCGCCCCGCTGAGCACAGTCGGAGCCACTCTCCTGGGGGCTCTTAGTCCAGGCGTGAGAGAAGTCAGGCTGACACGAGCCCTGAACCTGACCTGAAGAGCAGCTCGCTGCAAGCTTGTCGCCTCGCCCACCTTCTCCCGCTCAAGTTTCCCTGCGGTCAGGTCGCAGCTGAGGCCGGGGCGGGGGCTTAGCGTACTTCTCGTGGCGATTACTTCGCCCGTGGAAGGAGAGAGTCCCGCTTCCCCCAGCACGGAAGGAAACAATGCGCCCCCCCGCCGGAATGAAGTCGGTCGCTTCCCTCAGCTCCGGCCTGGGAGCTCAGCCGAGGGCCGGCGGGGTCCCGCGGCTCGCAGCCGGCGCGCGCTTGGGCCCAGGCCGAATCTTCCCCGTGGCACGCGCACCCGGCGGCGGCGGAGCGCGCGCAGGCGGCCTGGGCGGGGCCGGGGCTCCGGGCAGGCCGAGGCGGCCGCTCAGCGCTGGGCCGGGCCGGGCCGGGCCGGGCCCCGCCCCCTCGCGCACTGCCGAGCTCAGGCCCGCCTGGCGGGAGGGGCCCACGGCCTGGCTCCCCCGGCTCAACGTCCTGCTCGCTTCTCCAATGGCGGCCCGGGAAGGAGGGGCGTGGCGCCGGCGCTGGCCAATGGGGGGCAAGGGAGGCCGGGGCTGCCTATATAACGGGGGCCCCGGGCGGGCCGCGGCTGCTTTGGCGGTGCTGCTCAGACCCGTCGCGCGTCTGCTGCCACCAGAGGCCCCGCCCGTCAGCCGGAGACATGGTCAGGGGAGGGCGCGGCAGGTTCCATGGGCCTGGCCTGCGTGGCAGCGCCGCCGGGGCCGGGGCCGGGGCCGGGCAGGGGCGGGCCCGGGGGCCGCCGGAGCCCACGTGCGCGGAGCGGGCACGGGGTCTGCTTCTCGCGGGGCGCGCCGGGGCGGGGATTGAGCGCTTGGGGGTGACTGCGGGGCTCGACCCCTTGGGGCCTTGATTGTAGGGCGAGTACAGGGAGTGCACGTGGGGAAGCCGGTTTCTCTCGGTAGCGCCGCTCCGGGCCAGCATCCTGCGGGCGGAGCTTGCGGTGGTGGCGGCACATGCTGAGCCCGTCTCCTGTGCGAGCTAACAAGGCTTCAGACAAGCCGTGGTTCAAAATGGTGGTTGCTGGCTAAAGAACATGGCTGCCCCCGCCTGATCCCCGCTGCCGCATCTCGCTACAGGCAAGGTGGTGACGTGCGCCCTAAAAAACCAAGGTTCAGAGCAGCAGCCGCGTTAGTCTGTATCTGCAGAAAGAACAAGAGGACTTGTGGCGCCTTAGAGACCAACACGTTTATTTGAACGTACGCTTTCGGGAGCTACAGCTCCCTTCACAAACCAAGAATTCATCTGCACAGATCTAATTGGGCCAGAGAGAATTTCAGGTGATGATTACTCAACTGCATTTCCTGGCTGCGTGCCACTGAGACTGCGTGACTTCTAAGGCTGTATCTTAACTCTTGGGTAGGAATCTCTTCATGCAGAGATGGCTCCAGCACTTTCCTGTAAGACTTCTTCAGGGAGTTCTCTGGCCACAGCACATGCTCAAAATACAGCTTTACCAGAAGTGTTTTGCGTAGGATGTAGTGCTCCAAAGGGCTTGACAAAGTATAAGATAGCAATTCGTATGCTAGCTTGTTAACATTATGGATGTGTATTAGGGCTCACGTGTTTTAAGGGAACGTGTAAAACTCCAAATGGGGTGGTGGTTTTTCCTGATAGGCATGCTTATGCTGTTTGAAGTCTAGTCTCAAACTAGTCATAAAATGAATCTGTCTGAGTTAGACTTTTAAAAATAACTTGTACCTGAATTCTTAGTCTTGTTACTGCAGTTTTATACAAATGTTTAAATTGTCTAGCTCATGCTGCTTTTGTTCCAAATATGAGATCACTGAAGCTATTTCTCTTGAAAATGAATATCACACTTTTCACTTCAGCAGATGCTTGATGTTTGTTCCTTTACATGGATTGCATAATAACAGGCAGTGAAATCCATGGACCGCAGTGTCCTAGCTACAGGAATCTGTTTTTTCCCCACTTGGTCTAAGTATGCTTTTCTACAGAGCAGCCTGAGTACAGCTAGTACATTCGGGTATCGGTATGGTAGACAAGGCCTAGAAAGAAGAAAGCTTTTCCAGTTCATTAAACTACTGTGCTATAAAATGCATGTGCCTAGATGGAGTGCCTGGAAAATTGCAGTGCAACCTCTGCAATCAACCTCTGGATGAGGGTGAGGCAAATTTGGCCAAGAAGTTTGAGCTACAGGTGCCACCAGAAAGGTAGCACTGCATAGACTCAGAGCGAATGGAAGAGATGCCATACAAATCTTACAGCCCTAGACCACCTGGCACTGATCTAGGTTGGAGCTTTCAGAAGTGCTCAGTGCCCACATGCGTATCTAACTATGAGCTCGCCTGAAAATGTGGCCTCTTAATGTTGGGTGCTGAGCCCTTCAAGCCATGAGTGTCACAAATGGGAGCTGTTGGAAATTTGACCTGAACTCTTTTGAAAATCCAGACCAAAGGGTCCAGCCCCCCAAATACACAAATGAAAAATTGTTTGGTTATTTGGCTGGCTTATTTGGTTCTGTGGAGTGAGCAGTTTTTGGCCAAACAGTGCCTTGCAGGGACTTGGACTGGAAGATAACTCTGCCATATATGCTATTTCTGACTTGTGACTTTTATCGTGGGTCTTGCGATACTTGTTGTTTGTCTTAAACCTCTGGTTCCTGATTGTGAGGCTCTTAGATTCATTTTTAATGAAAGCTAGCCTGCATGGCGAGAATCTTGAGAATGTGACCTATGAAGGCTCAAACCAGAAGGCAAATAAACAGAAACAAAAACTTTGTTACACAGTTCTAAAAATCATGAGTTTTGGGGGGCTGATGTGTGATTGGTTCTGAGAGTGGGGTTTTTTTGTGTGGGTGTTTTTTGTTTTGTTTGTTTTTGCTTGAAGGAATCCCAGCTGAGAGCAGGCTCCTAGTGGAAGGCCTAGTGAGTGAATGAATGCCCACAAAGTACCCTTTGGCCTGTTGGCAGAGCTGCTGGTCTTGAACCCAGACTCATGAGTTCAGGTCTCTTGATCTGCTGATGCCTGTTAATATTTCTGTGTACTTTGCTGGTCTTGTAGGTTTGCAGCTACAATAAGAGGTTGCACAAGGTCAGAACAGGCAGAGTTGGAATTCAGACTTAAGCCCATGTGTCTTAGACTTGGTCTACCCTACAGAGTTAGGTCAATGTACAGCAGCCTATATCAACTTAAACTTAGTCTGTCTACGCCAGGGGTCTCAAACATGGCGGCCCACAGGGTTATTTTCTGTAGCCCGCCAGCTCCCTGCAGCGCCCCCCAGTGTTTACCTAGAGCGGCTCTGGCCCAGCCCAGCGCACACCAGGGGCGGGGCAGGCTCCCTGCACACTGCTCCAGGATGTGGCCGTGACCTGGGGGAGGAGGGGGCACAGGGGTCTGTGTATTGCCCTGGCTGCGCCTCCAGGTACCTCCCCTGAAGCTCCCAATGGCCAAGGGTCCCCGTTCCCAGCCAATGGGAGCAGTGGGGGGCGGTGCCTGGTGGTGCGACCAGGGCAACAAACAGACCCTTGTGGGCCCAGGTCTCCTCCCCCCGCCCCCCCGGTTCTGCCTGCTTGCCTTGCCCTGGTGCATGCTGGACCGGAGCCTCCTGCACCCCACATCCCTCCTGCACCCCGACCCCCTGCCCTGAGCCCCCTGCCGCACCCTGCATCCCTCCTGCACTCCCTGGGTGCAGGGAGGAGGTGGAATTGTGGTGGGGATTTCGGGGAAGGGGTTGGGAAGGGGTAGGAAGAGGTGGGGCAGGGGCGGGACCTCATGGAATGGATAGAGTGGAGACGGGGCAAGGACAGCGGGGGAGGGGTCAGTGATGCGGCCCTTGGGCCAGTGTACTAGTCCTCATGTGGCCCTTGTGGTCATTTGAGTTTGAGACCCCTGGTCTACACTACAGCGTTGCCCTGCCAATGTAAGTTGCCCACTACACCGACCTAATAAGCTCTGCAAAGAGGTTTAGTGCTTAGGTTAATGTATTTAGGCCAATGCAGTTTTTCTATAGATGCTGTTACTTGCATTGCCTTTTGGCTGTGAGCCTGGGAGGGGGGGAGGGCTCCATCTGTCAGTGTCCTACAACGCCCCATTCAGTTATGTTGGTACAAGCGCTCCTGGCGAGGATGCGCACCACCAACAGAGGGCGTAGGGTGGACATGAACACAGTAAGTAGTCTTAATTTTGTAGTGTAGACAAGGCCATGGAGTGTCAGTGCAATGACTGTGTGTAAAGCAGGGACTGTAGAAGGAATAAAAGATGGTGCTGTGGAGAGGGGAAAGAGCTAGGGGCCAGAGTAGCAGCCGTGTTAGTCTGTATTCACAAAAAGAAAAGGAGTACTTGTGGCACCTTAGAGACTAACAAATTATTTGAGCATAAGCTTTTGTGAGCTGTAGCTCACGAAAGCTTATGATCAAATAAATTTGTTAGTCTCTAAGGTGCCACAAGTACTCCTTTTCTTTTAGCTAGGGGCCAGGAGACTTAAGCTCTGCTGATCCCTGTGCAATTTTTTGTTTCCCCTCTGTCTGGGGTTTGAGCAGAGAACCCTTTTCAATGGGCTGGAGGTATAGGAGGATGGATGGTTCTGTGGTTAATGCACTGGCCTAGGACTCGGGAAACCTGGGTTCTATTTTTGCCACCCTGCATGGCCTTGTCCAATTTGCTTAATCTTTGTGCCTTAGTGTTCTCGTCTGTGGGCTATTTTGGCTTTTCAGGGCCTGATTGACCTATATTGCCTTGCTCAGAGTTCAGGAGGTAATGTCTGCAGTTTGGTGTTGAGGATTCATCCGTACGCTGCGTTGTCCCACTTTCACCCTATGCTTTGGGAGGCCAGCTGGGGAAGATGGGGCTGATTTAGGGGCCAGGGCTATTCTATTTTGACACTGTGAACCTCATGAGTGGCAGGGCGAAATGGGAATTCTGCAATTCCACTTGCCATAGGGACCCTTCTGAGGCATGCACACATTGTTCAGATGAGGGAAGGGGAGCTAAAAACCAACTGGTTTGGTGCATGGCCCAGACAAACACTGCTGAGGGTGGGGAGCAGAGAATGATGACCTTCCCAGAGCGCACAGGTGTGGTGGTCTTCCAGTTTGCAGGTGTGAAACTCCTGATCTCAGTTCCCAGTATTGGGAAAGGGTTATGAAGCTCCCCTTGTCTGCTGCTGTTGGAAGGAAGGGGAGACCCTGCACTAAGCCTTGATTGGGGTTGCCCTTCTTACTGAGTGCTGAGGAGTAATAGCACCCATTCTTCCCACCATCCCTTCAATTCCTAGATTTTAAGGTCAGAAGGGACCATTATTATCATCTAGTCTGACTTCCTGCACAATGCAGGCCACAGAATCTCACCCACTTACTCCTGTAACAAACCCCAGACCTATGTCTGAGCTATTGAAGTCCTCAACTCGTGGTTTAAAGACTTCAAGGTTCAGAGAATCCTCCAGCAAGTGACCCATGCCCCACACTGCAGAGGAAGGTGAAAAACCCCCAGGGTCTCTGCCAGTCTGCCCTGGAGGAAAAATCCTTCCCAACCCCAAATATGACTATCAACTAAACCCTGAACATGTAGGCAAGACTTACCAGTCAGACACTCAGGAAAGAATTCTCTGTAGTAACTCGGATCCCACCCTATCTAGTGTTCCATCACGGGGTATTGGGCATATTTACTGCTAATAGTCAAAGATCAATTAATTGCCAAAATTAGGCTATCCCATCATACCATCCCCTCCATAAACTTATCAAACTTAGTCTTGAAGCCAGATATGTCTTTTGCCTCCACTGCTTCCCTTGGAAGGCTATTCCAGAACTTCACTCCTCTGATTACTAGAAACCTTCGTCTAATTTCAAGTCTAAACTTCCTGATTGCCAGTTTATATCCATTTGTACCACTTTCTCACAAAAACAAGAATTGATGAGGATTTTTGCAGGTGAATTAATCAACATGGAATTACGGTTGCCAGGGCTCAATACTATCGGGTGTTCCTTGTGCCCTTCTGGAATGGGAGAATTTAATTCTGAAATACAAACACAGAAAAATGAGGAAATGCCTACCTAACTCAATATGTCCAAGAAAGTCTTCTATAACAAAAATGATTACAGTAAAGATAGCAGTTTTTATAAGAAATACCAATGTAAAGCATGGAATTGCTTGGTAAGGTTCTGATTTTAGAAGGACCACCTAAGGCAATACTTCCCACACAGCCAGTAGGTGGCAGTTTAGTCTTGTGGATAGGGCCCTGGATTGGGACTCATACCCTTGATTCTATTCTGCACTCTGCTACTAGTTTGGGTGACTTTGGGAAAGTCACTTCACTTTATGCCTATGGTTGCTGATCTGTAAAATGGGGATAATGATACTGACCTCCCTGTAAAGTGTTTTCGTCTGTGGATACAAAGATATTAATCCCCATGGGGATGGCAATAGGAACTCTCAATATAACAGCACCTTACCTTTCCTTAACAAAACCGGTTATTGTCTCTGCCTAGTACAATTCCAGTCAGTCCTCCTATTCAGTCCAGTGAGCCTCATTGTTCTCTGTGCAGCACCACTAATCTGGGGAGTCCTTGATGCTGGATGGCACAGACTGAGGGAGGAGTAAGATATCATCATCTCCATAGGTGGATGCCTTAAAGCAGAGATGAGAGGCAGCAGAATTAAGGTTGTGCAAGGAACTGTCATCTTGGTTTTCCAACACTTGGTTGTTTTGGGAATTTCTGGAGGAGCACAGAGCAGCACTGAGTACCACCGCTGTAACTTTACATAATGAAGCTGTGGGTGTGAATATTAAAACAGAGGTTTGTGATGGGTACCTAATAGTAGGACACTGCCAAGTCCATATTTAAGCACCTCAGTAAGTGGTCTGATTTCACTTTCTAAAGTGCTGAGGACCCAGCAGATTGAGGCTGCTTATTTTGGTGCCTAAGGCCCTGACTTACCTGACCAAGTGGATGAGGGTTTCCTGCTGGGCGTCCGAGCATGGCATCTCTCCCTTGTGTTCTTCCATACAGGCTGTCCTGGACTACCTTCTTTCATTAGTGCATTTAGCAGCCATATCCACTTTTCACCCACCAGTCAAAGGACAGACTGTGTTTTTCCTATGACATAACTGTCAGATTCTTGAGAGGGCTCAAGAGACTCTTCCTGCAGGTACGGACTCCTGTCCTGCAATGGGATCTTAACTTGGTCCTCTCTGGGCTCACCGGCCCACCCTTTGAGCCTCTGGGTTCCTGCTCCCTTTCCCACCTGTTGTGGAAGGTCACGTTCTGGTGATGGTGACATCAATAAGACAGGTCTATGAAATTAAAGTCTTGACCTCAGAACCTCCGTACATGGTCTTCTACAAAGATATGGTTCAGCAGCCCTACCCGGCCTTCCTGTCAGCGGTGATCTCCACCTTTCATATGATCAGGACATCTTCCTCCCGGTGCTCTGTCTCAAACTGCACAAGATCAGTGAGGAGAGGAGTCTTCACGCCCTGCACGTCTGGAGGGCCTTGGCTTTCTACTTAGAACATACCAAGCCTTTCTGAAAATCAACTTAACTCTTCATTGCTACAGTGGAAGAATGAAGGGTCACCTGGTATCCTCACAGAGGATTTCCAATTGGATCACCTCATGCATAAGGACCTGTTACGACCTGGCAGGGGTTCTGCTGCCATCAATTGTCACAGCCCATTTGATGGGAGTGCAGGCGTCTTCAGCAGCTTTCCTGGCGCACATCCCTATCCAGGACATCTGTAGAGCTGCAACGTGGTCCTCTTGTCACTCGTTTACTCCTCATTATGCCATCACTCAGCAGGCCAGAGATAATGCTGAGTTTGGCAGAGCTGTGTTGCAGTCTACATGTCCATGAACTCCTACCCACCTCCAGGGGTACTGCTTTGGAGTCACCTAATATGGAATGGACATGAGCAAGCACTTGAAGACAGTTACCTTTTCCGTCACTGGTGTTCTTCAAGATGTGTTGCTTATGTCCATTCCACAGCCTACCCTCCCTCCCCACTGTCAGCATTTCTGGCCAGAAGGAAACGGGGGGGGGGGGCAGCAGCACCCCTTGTACCATGTCATACGAGCGCCACTCCAGAGGGCACCAGAGCCAGTCCCTTACGGATACTGCTGAGGGAAAAACTTCCAGCACGGTACATGTGGTGAGCACACTCGCCTAATATGGAATGGAGATGAGCAGCACATCTCGAAGAACAGCAGTTACGGCAAAGGTAACTGTCTTATCCAGGGGGAGGGGACGCTCCCAACATCAGCCCCTGCCTGGGCTCAGCACAGCAGTCTTTTCCTCCCTCCCCCAGCAGTAGCCTGCCCTGCGCGCCTGCTGCTGTGTTCCTAGTGCCAGGGAAAGCAGGATTCCATGTTAATGTTTGTGATTCCCACTGAGTTCTCCCACAGCCTCCTCTGCCCACAGGCCAAGATGATCCACCCCTCCCCGTAGCCCAGGCAGGAGTTCATTTGCTGCCCTCGTACTCAGCTGGGCAGTAGCTATGTGAGTTCTGCACTCTGAGGAATTTCCACAGTTCCTTGAGCTTTGTGTAGCTGGATGCAGGGCAGTAGAGTTAAAGCAGTGAGCAGACCTGTGACAGTGGGCATTGTGGGATACTTCTTGGAGGCTAGTTATGGCGATGTAACGAACACAGTATCTACACTGATGCTTTGCTTTGTTTGCCACAAAAGGTTCAATCCCTCTCAACAAGGCTTTATTTTGTCGTCAAAATGGAAGAGTTGTCACCAAAAGTAGCATTATATTGTGTACACCTCCACTGTGTTGTTGACAAAAGCTGCTTTTGCCAACTAAACTGTGTAGTGTAGACAAGGCTTAAGTATGGACTTGGCAGCATAAATCCGGGCACCTATGTTTGCCTTTGTTTTTAGCCCTCTGCTAGAAGGCACTTTAGTAGACTACAGAAATGAACAGAGTTGAGACACTAAGACACTAGTGTTTCAATTGCAGCTTTATGACTTGTGTAGTTGAGATCAGGTTGATGAACCTCAGCCTCAACTCACCCATCTATTAAATATAAATTCCTGCCTACTTTTCAGAGGTGTGGCAAGGACTAGTTTGTACAAGCAGGCCTGTTGAACGTGGGCAGTCAAGCCACACGTTTACATATTAAAAAGGGCACTGAGAAGTCGTGTGCGGGGTTATTGGTTTTTTTGTAATTTGGGGCAGAATCCATATTCCTGTGAGTTTAATGGTGGTGTTGACACTTTGATACTGGCTTCTGACCAGCTGCGCTAAGCTGGGAACTGTGTAGTGTTGAGCAGTTGAGTTGGGTGGTGGGGGTGGAGCAGGACTTTGCTCAGACAGTGTTAGGAGATCTTTCAGCCCTGACTAGTTTGGGAAAAAAAATAATCCTACTTACACTAAGATAGACGTAAAGAAGAGAAGGAGTACTTGTGGCACTTTAAAGACTAACAAATTTATTTGAGCATAAGCTTTCATGAGCTACAGCTCACTTCATCGGATGCATTCAGTGGAAAAACACTTAAGATAGACGTGCAAAGCAGTGCATGCATCTATAGCTTTGTGTAAGAATCTAAAGTTGCATTTTTTTATGAATTCAACACGGGGGGGGGATCATTTTACACACAATTACTTTGCTTGCAAGATTCACAACTTAAACTTGTTCAGAGTGTACCATAAATGAAATGTGCCACAAGTACTCCTGTTCTTTTTGCGGATACAGACTAACACTGCTGCTACTCTGAAATCTGTCTAAATGAAATGGTGAAGGGGTGGCAGTTAGGATCAGTTTTATGTACTGTTAAGACTAATGGGATAGGGAAGGCTTGTTTTTTGGCCTTGCATATACTAATTTAAAAGGGAAAAAATGAAATATTGTGCTGCAGCTGATAACTAAATAAACTACTGGAACTGGGGTGGCACAGATAATGATGACACAGGCTGGTGCTGGCCAATTAAGTGGATTTGAACCTTTAATTACATTCAAAATTGAAAAATCAATATTTCTCAAATAGGGAGGAGACAGAATTTGCTGGAGAAGTGGGGGAAGGAAGTGAAACTTTGCATTCAGATCTCTGAAAGGACATGAACAATGAAGAGATGAATGAGCCTATAAAATGTTACTTGACAATGTCCAAAGGTTTTTCTAGGTGAAAATAGATGACTGAAGGAAGGTTTTGTGTTACAGTTGGAATCTGTTCTAATTGTCACTAACCCTAATATAATGATCCCAATGTTATGGGTGCAGTTTTAATAATTCTGCAGTATGGTAGTTCCAAGCAGTCTGTGCTAGGTATTTTGCTAGTCAAGAAAGCCACTGTTCCTACCAAGAAACCTTAATTTTCTTTTTTTTTTCTGTACAGCGTGAGTGCATCTCGGTCCACGTTGGCCAAGCTGGTGTGCAGATTGGCAATGCATGCTGGGAACTCTACTGCTTGGAGCATGGCATTCAACCCAATGGCACCATGCCAAGTGACAAAACAATTGGTGGTGGTGATGATTCATTTAACACCTTCTTCAGCGAGACTGGTGCAGGAAAGCATGTCCCCCGTGCTGTGTTTGTGGATCTGGAACCTGCAGTTATAGGTAAATAGTCAGCAGTGTTGTATTGATTTGTAAGAGACATGCTGTGGGAACTGGCACAACTGACAGCTGGAATGTTGGTCTGAGGGTCCTATTTTCTTTTATGATGCCTTAAATATTCTAAATGCTTTACATTCTCTTTGTACAAAGCTTACCCCAAGTATGTAATCATTACTCTTCTTCCAAGCAATGCATAAGATTTTCTGCTTTTTCATTGTCTCTAGACAAAGCACCGCAATTAAAAAAAAAAAAGGGTACTTCAAAGTTGGAAGAATTTACAAGACATTAAACACTTTGCTGATCTGTTGTTACATAGGTAAAGCATCTACAGGCACCAGCAGCCTTTTCGGATTTACTGGATACTATACATCCTGAGAGATCTCTAAGCACCTTGCTATTGTACATTAAAAATATTCTGTATGCTCCATGGCTTTGCATTTGTGTTTTTCTCCAACAGTAACCACGCTTGTGGAAACCAACATGAGTGAGTTGACTACTTGTGATACTTGCTAATGTCTCATTTCTGCAATTCTTTCTCAATCCCCTTTTGTCCCCCCATCAGCATCGTCCTCTTAGCTTGGCTAGCATCTTCCAGCTACTGTTCCCTCTTGACTTCTTCCAACATCTTTATAAAATTACTTATGCACTTTGTGACTGCCCAGTGCCCACCACCCCTTTTGCTGTCCTCCTCTGTTTCTCACTTTGACTCTTCAGTCCATGGTTCTTGTGCATGCCTTGCAGGGCTAATGCAAAAAGGTCTGGCAAAGACTGTGCTTTAAACCAGTGCAGATATCTCCTAGCAAGTCCATTTCATTTGGTGCTTCTGTTTTGTTTGTTTTTTTTTTTCCGAAAAAAGTTTTTCCTTAAATATCAGCTTCCTAGGTTACAAATGATGTTGGGTGAATTGTCATACTGATCTGCACCAATAAGTAAGGTAACTGTCTCTTCAAATCTCTCATGCTGCTTTGTCATAAGCCTTTTTTAAAAATAAAAAAAATCTGATTTAATTTTTTGGATTAAAAGCAGAATATATGCAAAAACAGCAGGCAACTTCATCTCGAGTTAATTATAAAACCCGATATTACTTTTTACCCTAATTAAACTCTGTGATATCTCATTACCATACATTCTAGAATTGCTAAAGCCAAATGGGATAGCAAGTGCTGTGCTGAACATACCCTGCACTTTGTGGTTTGGCAGCAGAAGAGTTTTATGTCCGTACAGATTTTTTTTTTCCAGATGGTGGAAGATCTTGGCTTCAAAAAAAGCTTCTCTGTCCTTGGCTAGTGAGATGGCAGGATGTTCTCGGGTAGGCGCACACAGGACCTCGTGACATCTAGGACTGAACAGCAACTAGGACAAGCCAGTTCTTTGAGTGTTAGGCTGTACTGATATTCCACAGTTGGTGATTACTCATTTGGTGTGCTCACACTGGAGAATTTTCTAGTCAGGAGCGTCTTTTGGGGCAGTCCAAGTGCTCTTCCTCTCATGTGCTCGCAAGGGTATAAAGGGTTGAACCGCTCTGCGACACCCAGTTTCTTCTCTGCAGCCTGTGATACATGAAGAGATCTGCACCAACAGTATTTAACGTCCACTTAGGCATTGTAGTTACTGAGTCAGTTTGATGAGGTCTATGGGACCCTGTGGAGGGAAAAGGAGGTCTTCCCACCCCAAGGGTGCCGACAGTACCCAGACTTTAACTGCTCATCCTGCAAGGTAGTTATCCCTGTGAATATCTTTTTGGTTGCACCAACCTGCTTTGACATTGACCAGGCAGCAGATTTAACTCTGTGTCTGAGGACAGCATACCATTCATTCTAGGATCATTGCCTTCTCTTCCTTTTGGCAACCATCTGGCTCATTTCCATCAACCTTGGTCCATCGTCACCTCAGAGTGTTGGGTATTGGAGGTGATCCTAAGAAGCTATGCTGTTGAGTTCCTATCCTCTTCCTGTCCCTCCTTAGGGACCCCTCCCTTAGACAGAAATGCAGCCCCTTTTTGTAGTGGGCTCTATAGAGGAGCTACTTCCTCAGAGAGGAGAGAAGTTCTATTCAAGGTACTACTTGCTCCCTGTCTTGGGGGATGCTTGGCTGAATACTAGCCTCAAATGCCTGAACACTTATGTCAAGAAATGCAAGTTCAAGATGGTCTCCCTCACATCAGTCATCCCATCCTTATATCAGGAGGACTCTTGACCTCAGGGATATGTTTTCACATCATATGTCTGGGAAGTGCTTAAGCACCAAGGTTTGTGTTGGACAGCAATCACTACCAATGCCAAGTTTTGCCTTTTGGGCTCTCTGTGCTTCATGTGTTTATGAAGTGCCTTGCAGTGGTGGCCTACGTTGGAAGGACTGACATCCAGATGATCTTGTGCTTAAGCAAGTGGCTGGTCATGGCCACTAAATCTCAGTCTGAGTCAACATCCTGTCCATTCTCCAGCTGTTTGCACATCTAGGTCTGCTGGGGAATGAGAAGAAATCCACATTAACAACTGTATGGCACATAATTCATTGGGACCATATAGCCTCTCCATGGAGTAACTGCCTAACTACCACTTGACAGGTTCTGGATGGTGCATGACCTCTAGTCCCACCTATGGTCCCAACCCCTGATGCACCTAAGATCCTGCCTTGAGCTGCTGGGTCTTATGGCAGCGTCTACATTCTTTGCCGTGCACACAACTCTCTGTTTCCAGAGACTTTAGGCATAGCAGTCCTAGGTCTACTGGCTGGATCTCCCTCAGGTAGTTCTCCAGTCTCTAGATTCACAAGATCCCCAGTTCACTTTCAAGGGCCTGGGGGAGATTGTAATCCCATGCAATATATTTGAGGACAGTATTGTATTAAGCTAATCAATTGCTGTGGATCAGGGATTTTATGCAACTTTTGATGGAGGGTTACCATAGTACCTCCAGGAACCAAAAACAGAGGTTACTAAGTTGAATCACTTAAGTTGTAAACACATCCAGAGAGGTATACCCACTGGTTCAAACTGGGTTGTCCAGAGACCAACAGACAAAGAAAACACTTTTGATATAAAAAGCTTAAACTGACTTAGGGCTGACTTTCTGTTAGCAAATAGAGAGGCCCTTCTGCCCAAAGGGGGGCCGCAACTCTTGCAGAAGGGTTGGAAAGATTTTGGCCAGCTAGGACCCCATAAGATGGATGGGCACCTCCTGATCTGTTCACAGTATGCTTAAATCTGTTTTTCTCTGTAATGCTTTTACCTTAAGAATAAATGTCTTTGTTTAGAAAGAGTTGTATGGTAACTTGTAACCGTTGGCACTTGTAACACTGCTCATAGCCCATGGAGAGCTATTTAATATCTGTATCAATGACCTGAAAGGAAATATTAAAATCATTACTGACAAAGTTTGCAGATGACCCAAAAATTGGGGGAGTTGTGAATAAAGAGGTCATGGATTCAGAGTGATCTAGATTACTTGGCAAAGTGGGTGCAAGCAAACTAGGTTTTTAATATGGCTAAATGTAAATGTATCCATCTATGAACAAAGAATGTGATCGATCCTTGCAGGATGGGGGACTTTATCCTGGGAAAAACAGACTCTGAAAAAGAATATGGGGGTCACTGTGAATAATCAGCTGAACACGAGCTCGCAGTGTGATGCTGTGGCCAAAGGGCTAATGTGTTCCTGGGGTGCATAAACATGGGAATCTTGAGCAAGAGTAGAAAGGTTACTTTATTTCTGCATTTGACAACTAAGGATTGAAAACATGCCTATAGTGAGTCTCAAGGAACTCAACCTATTTAGCTGAGCAAAGTGAAAGTTAAGGGGTGACTTGATTAGTCTAAAAGTATCTAAATTGGGAACAAATATTTAATAATGGCCCCTTCAATCTAGCAGAGAAAGTTGTAATGTTTCAACTTCCAGCCATTGGATCTAGACAAATTCAGTCTGGAAATAAGGCCTAAACTTTTAACAGTGAAAGTAATTAATGATTGGAACAATGTACAAAGGGTTGTGTTGGCTTCTCCCTCATTGACAATCCTTAAATCAAGATTGGTGGTTTTTCTAGAAATCTACTCTTAAGAACTACTTTGCGGAAGTTTCCTGACCTTAGAATCTCAGCATCCTAGACTTCTTCCTAAGGTGTTCTTAAAATCCACATCAGTGAGGTCCTGTACCTACCTGTGTTCTTCTCCAAATCTCATGCTGGCAGAGAGGAGTATAGGCTACACCCACTGAACATGCACAGAGCCATATTGTTCTACCAAGACAGGATGAAATCCTTCCAGAAGTCTCCCAGGTTGTTGCTGGCTTACTCAGAGAAAGGATGGGCTGTATCTACACCAGATATCAAAATGTGCAACAGGAGAGAAAGACCTGGCAAAGTACAAGTCCACTCCACCAGGGACCAGTCCACCTCTGTAGCCTCTCTAGCAAACTTGCCAGTCCAGGATATTTGAAAAGCGGTGACCTGGTTGTCTGTACGCATTTTAGCAAAATACTACGCATTGGTGCAAGCAGCCAGGGGTGATGGACGATCATGTTAGTCTGTGTTCTTTAGGGAAAAATAGTGGTCTAGCATGCAAAGAAGAGTTTACTAACCTGCACGGTAATGGGTGCTCTATGAGGTGTTTGGTCTGGACACCTATTCCATGGCCCATTCGCCATCCCTGCTACTTTGGAGTCCTGTTGTCATTGGCTCTTGTGATAGAACTGGTGTTGAGGTGATTCTGCCCATCATGCCCTTGTGAAGCACACCAGGAAGGAAGGGTGCATGCACCAATCCAAGTATACTCCAGACTAGAACAGTCTCTGGCACTTGCATACTGGACACGTGCTCGCCAACTGCAGAACAGTCCACATCTCAAACATCAGTAACTGTATGGGTAAATGTACTCTCTTCCAAATGATACACAGATTGCTGTGATGAATGATGACTAGTACAACAATCTGGATTGCACCCATTTTACCAAGCAATCAAACATACTTTTTCATACTGCCGAAGGCAAGGTCTTACATCTAGTAAAAAAAAGACTGAGGACTGCACCCTGGACAGAGAATATTGAGTAGAAGTAGAGGGGATCTAGCATTGGTGAGACCACGACTCAGATTTTGTCCAGTTCTAGGATCCATATTTTAAAAATGATGTAGAAAAATTGGAAGGGGCTCACTCAGAGCTATGAAGCCATTGGGAGGAAAAGAGGGACAGAATGTTGAAATGACTTGCTCCTGGTGGATAAGTAAATGGCCCAGGGAGAAGACGTGTCTTTGTTTGTTAGTTTGAAGAATAAGATTAAATGGCTAAGGTTAATCTAGGGAAAACATAATTAGAATAAGATGCAGATTTATATCCATTTGGTAACCAACCATTTGAAGGAATTATCTTGGGAAGTAGTAAATGATCATTTAGGGCCAGATTTTTAAAGGTAGTATAGCACTTGGAGTGATCTTCAAAAGCGCCTAGGCATGCTTAATTCTCTTCTGGCTTCACTGTGCATTTAGATACTTTTGGGGTGCTTTCTGCATCTTTAGGTGCCTAAATATCTTTAAAAATCATGGTGGTTTTTTATATTCCTTAAACAGAAATTGGAAGTTTTTTCCAAATATAGCCCAGTAACTTGTGGTTGAATTAGACATTTGATGTATGCTTATGTAGTAGGAAAAGAACTTTCTCCACTGCAGGAATCATAGGAGAAAGTCTGCCTGCATAACATAGGCCAGAATCAGCCTAGATGATCACTGTGTTATACCTTTTGGCTTTAGAAATCTATGAATTTATAAAATCTGGAAAATTGCTGCTTTAAATCAAAGTATTTATGAAACACAAGTTGTTTGTGTAGTTTAATATTTGCCTGTGCCAGAGTGATATTAAGGCTAAAAAAGTCAAACTTGCAGGCATAACATGCATGCAATTCCTTGATACCTAAATAAGCAACTTGATTTTCTTAGGTTTCAGAGTAGTAGCCGTGTTAGTCTGTATTGGCAAAAAGAAAAGGAGTACTTGTGGCACCTTAGAGACTAACAAATTTATTAGAGCATAAACTTTCGTGAGCTACAGCTCACATCCGATGAAGTGAGCTGTAGCTCACGAAAGCTTATGTTCTAATAAATTCGTTAGTCTCTAAGGTGCCACAAGTACTCCTTTTCTTTTTGATTTTCTTAGATGTTAAACATCCACTGAACCTAGTAGGCACCCTGGGTATCTTCTAGCAATGCATCTCTAAAGCCAAGCCATTTTTGTTGAGCTGTCTAGAAGTGGATTTGGGTGCCTTATTTTAGGCATGTGAGCTTGAAAACTTTGTCTAAACCAAAACTAATTTACTATAAACTCATGCACAATACTCCCTTTCCAGATGAAGTACGGAATGGGACATACAAGCAGCTTTTCCACCCTGAACAACTGATTTCTGGCAAGGAGGATGCTGCTAATAATTATGCTAGAGGTCATTACACTGTTGGGAAAGAGATAATTGACCTTGTTCTGGAGCGTACCAGGAAGCTGGTAAGTTCCAGTTTTTCTGTGCTGAAGATTGTATCTTTTAAAGAACTTTCTACATTGTGGTTTGTGAGGTTTGGAAATCTAGTTAAGTGCTCCGAGATGTGTGGGACTCGGAATTCAGCACTGTAGTCTGTTGGGTGATGTACAAATGGAAAAGCTATGGAGTCAAATTCTGCTGTTTTCTTCAGCCATGTGAAAATGGACTACTCCGATCAGAGGAAAATCTAAGACACCTTGCGACTCCTCTTGGACTGCAATTGAACCAGCAATATCAACTTGCCTAAAAAAATTTTTATATCAAACCAAAAAGTTTGTGTCAAGTTACTGACAAAGGCCAGGGCTGAGGTCTATCCACGTAGCAGTCCAGTTTGCATTGTTATTGATGGGAAGGGACCAGTCCTTAGCTGCAGCCACTGCAGGGTTTTAGCCTCCACTCCTGAATTCTTGCTTTTGTGAGTTGAAGTCTGATCTTCATGTTCAGTCTAAAAAGAAAAGGAGTTCTTGTGGCACCTTAGACTAACATTTATTTGAGCATAAGCTTTTGTGAGCTACAGCTCACTTCATCGGATGCATTCAGTGGAAAATACAGTGTGGAGATTTATATACATAGAAACAATGGGTGTTACCATACACACTGTTTCCTTCCAACTTCATCCTTTTTTTATGAACAAAAATACAAAGTAGGAGAGAAGCTATGACCATGCTGTGAGGTCTGAGGCTCCCTCAGTCTATATACCATGTGGTGAATGAGCTGAGGTGAAGTCCAAGTTTATTTTCTAGCTTCTTTTAGGGGTAGTTAGCATGTGCTTTTTGCATAGTCTATATTAGGGATATAGAAAGCTCTTGCCAGTGCATAGAATTTTCCTCTGGTTTGGTAATATGCCATGTGTGGTGAAAGTTTCTCTCCAGTATCCCCAGCTGCTTTTTGAGCCCTTGGAGTCCTTGCTCTAAACATTCAATCTAAATTAGGGATGAAGTGCCAGGGAAATCTTTGTAAACAGTCTTTTGTGTGCACTCTAACAGACTTAACTCAATACATTGTCATGTTCCTTTTTTTCTTGCAAACTGTCAACACTTGTTAATTGGTCCTGGGAGTCATTGCTGACCTCTATTTGACCCTGCATCCTTGAGAAGAAAGTGCAGTGTTAATCTTTAACAGCTCAGGGAAAGATCTGAACTAGAGCTTCCTTGAATAGTCCAATATGTTGCAATTCACTTCATTGGATTCAACAGCCTCATGACATTTTTTGGGAATATGCAGGTCTTAAATACACCACTTATCACACTGGAACGTAGGATAGTAGTAGGCAGTTCTAGATCTGTCCAGAACATCAAACAAATTGTTTATAAATAGTAAATATAAAAGGGAATTGGTTTTTGGCTGATTCTAGACACTGTTGCTGTGCAGGGTCAATGGCTATTTGCTTAACTGACACTAAAGCTGACAAATCCAGCTGTGTGCCTCACTGAGGTAAGAAGGGTATAAATGGGTCTTGGGAAATATGGTGCCACTGAAGTGGAGCAAGGTAGATCTGTACTAAGAGGACTCTCAGTACAGGGATGTCCACAAATACTATAAGCCAGTTTGTTTGGTTTTGGCTTCTGGGGAGGAGAGTTGTCCTGACTAATACCCTCATGGATAGATAACTTTTTCTTGGAGCTTAAGAAGGATTTTCACACATCTTTGAATTCATAAGACCTGAGCAGATGTGTGAGCTCCTTGGGAAGAAGGTTTTGTTTGCTGGGGTTTTTTTTGGATTCTAAATGTTCAGATCTGCCCACTTAAGTTTTCTTTCTTTCTTTCAGGCTGACCAGTGCACTGGTTTGCAGGGCTTCCTGATTTTCCACAGTTTTGGGGGAGGCACTGGCTCAGGCTTTACTTCACTGCTGATGGAGCGCCTTTCAGTCGACTATGGAAAAAAATCCAAGTTAGAATTTGCAATCTATCCTGCACCCCAGGTCTCCACAGCAGTTGTCGAGCCATACAATTCCATTTTGACTACCCATACCACTCTGGAGCATTCCGACTGTGCCTTTATGGTTGACAATGAGGCCATCTACGACATTTGCCGTAGGAACCTGGACATTGAACGCCCTACCTACACCAACCTCAATCGCCTCATTGGTCAGATAGTGTCTTCCATTACTGCCTCCCTCAGATTTGATGGTGCCTTAAATGTGGATCTGACAGAATTTCAGACTAATCTGGTGCCTTACCCCCGTATTCACTTCCCATTGGTAACCTACTCCCCGATTATTTCAGCAGAGAGAGCCTACCATGAGCAGCTCTCTGTGTCTGAGATCACCAATGCTTGCTTTGAGCCATCCAATCAGATGGTGAAGTGTGATCCTCGCCATGGCAAGTATATGGCCTGCTGTATGTTGTACCGTGGTGATGTTGTCCCCAAGGATGTCAATGCTGCTATTGCTGCTATCAAAACCAAGCGCACAATCCAATTTGTTGACTGGTGTCCTACTGGTTTTAAGGCAAGTCTTACAGCTGCTAAATAATTGTACAACAAGGGAGTGAAAAGCCATTGTATATCAATGGCTTATTAAAATGTATTCCTAAAGCTGTGGTGTAGGTATCTAGTGGGCTTTATAAATATCTTATGGGTGGAAGCTTGCGTTTGTGTGCAGAGCTCTTTAGACAGTTATGAAGTAAAATGAATGTCTTGCTTTTACTATTGTGGTCAGTAACTAATCACAGCCATCACCAAACCCTACAGGAAAACTAAGTGTATTCTCTTCTTTTCCAGGTTGGAATAAATTATCAGCCGCCAACAGTTGTTCCTGGCGGTGACCTAGCCAAAGTTCAGCGTGCAGTCTGCATGCTCAGCAACACCACAGCCATTGCTGAAGCATGGGCCCGTCTGGACCACAAGTTTGACTTGATGTATGCCAAACGTGCCTTTGTTCACTGGTATGTGGGAGAAGGGATGGAGGAAGGAGAATTCTCAGAGGCTCGGGAAGACTTGGCTGCACTTGAGAAGGATTATGAAGAAGTGGGCACAGACTCAATTGATGGAGAGGATGAAGGAGAGGAATATTAAATTTCACAGAAGTGAAATGCTAAATCTTTCCCATTTTACTGCTTTTTCCTCAATGTAAATGGGAAACCTCATGAATGTAAATCCATTGTGGGTTTTTTTAAGTATTCCATACCAACCTGCTTAGAATAAAACCTTTTTAATCAGGACCATTTGCTATCCTTTAACTTTGCAACAACTGACTCATTCCACTGTATATAAAGGAATAGCTAAAGTTCTACACATGTATCTGAGTGACGAGCACATTTTTTAATTATGAAAATGACAGTCCAAGTGCCTTATAGAATTTACCAGAGCAACTTCCAGAACTTCATTCCTTCTAATAAAGAAATGGAATAACCTTCCAAGGGGAGCAGTGGAGGCAAAAGACATATCTGGCTTCAAGATTAAGCTTGATAAGTTTATAGAGGGGACAGTATGATGGGATAGCCTAATTTTGTCAATTAATTGATCTTTGACTATTAGCAGTAAATATGCCTAATGGCCTGTGTTGGGACAGTAGGATAGGGTGGGATCTGAGTTATTGCAGAGAATTCTTTCCTGAGTGTCTGGCTGAGTCTTGCCCACATGCTCCAGGTTTAGCTGATTGTCATATTTGGGGTTGGGAAGGATTTTTCCTCCAGGGCTGATTGGCAGAGGCCCTAGGGGTTTTCACTTTCCTCTGCAGTGTGGGGCATGGGTCACTTGCTGGAGAATGCACCTTGAAGTCTTTAAACCACAAGTTGAGGATTTCAGTAGCTCAGACATAGGTCTGGGGTTTGTTACAGGAGTGAGTGGGTGAGATTCTATGGCCTGCGTTGTGCAGGATGTCAAACTAGACTATCATAATGGTCCCTTCTGACCTTAGTCTATATCTATGGTGCCAGTTCAGGTGCAAATGGCCTATATTTGCCTTTTGTACATTTCCATTCTTAGATTCTCTAAGATGAAACTTCACTCTGAAAAATCATGTAGATTAGAGCTTTATAGCTTGCAAAATAGCCTCAATGAAACAGTATAGGTAAGGCCTGTCAGGGTTCCCTCCCCACTCTGAACTCTAGGGTACATGCATGAAAGGCCCCCTAAGCTTATTTATACCAGCTTAGGTTAAAAACTTCCCCAAGGCACAAATCCTTCCTTGTCCTTGGATGGGTACTGCTGCCACCACCAAGTGAGTTAGACAAAAATTCAGGAAAAGGACCACTTAAAGTTCCTGTTTCCCTAAAATATCCCCCCCAAATCCCTTCACCCCCTTTCCTGGGGAGGCTTGAGAATAATATACCAATCAAATAGGTAAACCAGGTGTGCACAGACCAGACCTGTGGGTCTTTAGGACACTGGGTTTTTAGTGTAATCAGATTCTTAACAGAACTTCATAGTAAAGAAAAAAAGTAAGAAGCACCTCTGTAAAATCAGTATGGAAGATGACTTTACAGGGTATTCAGGTTCAAAACACAGGGGATTCCCCTCTAGGCAAAACTTTAGTTACAAAAAAACAGGTATAAACATCCCTCTTAGCACAGGGAAAATTCACAAGCTAAAAGAAAGTATAGCAAGAGAATGCATTAGTTTATAATTTTGTAATCTTAGAGGCTTATTTCAGGTATGGTTTTAGGAGAGGCTTGGGTTTTTTCTGCCTGGTCCCCCTCTCTGTCCCAAGAGAACACAAACTTTCAGATCTGTGGGGGAAGGTATCTTTTCCCCTTATTGATTTTTGGTCAGGTGCCAACCAGGTTATCTGAGCTGCTTAACCCTTTACAGGTTAAGGAAGGATTTTATGCTACCCTTAGCTCTGTTTGACAGGGCCCTACCAAATTCTCTACCATGAAAAATGTGTCAGGGACTTGGAAATCAGGTCTTGTGTGTGACTTCTCCCCCCATTAAGTCTATATAGCATAGGGTAAACCAGTGTTCCTCAAGTGGGGGGGTCCTGCCCCAAAGGGAATTGCAGGGGGTAGTTCCCAAGTTACTTTGGGGGAGAGGGGGTTGCAGTATTGCCATCCTTACTTCTGTCTCCAGAGCTGGGAACCCAGAGAGTGGCACTTTTTGGCTGGGTGCCCAGTTCTGAAAGCAGCAGCTCAAATTAAGGGTGGCAATAGCACACCATGCCATCCTTACTTCTGTACTGCTGCGAGCAGTGGCACTGCCTTCAGAGCTGGACTCCCAGCCAGCAACTGCTGCTCTCCAGCCACCCTGCTCTGAAGGTAGTGCAGAAGGTGAGGGTGGCAATACCACACACACACACACACCCCCTTACAAACTCTGCCCCTCAACACCTTTGTGGGACTTAACTCTTAAAATTACAACACTGAAATTTCAGATTTAAATACTTGAAATCATGAAATTTACAACTTTTAAAATCCTATCACCATGTAGCAGATGACAGAACAAGGAGTAATGATCTCAAGTTGCAGTGGGGGAGGTTTAGGTTGGCTATTAGGAAAAACTTTCACTAGAAAGGTAGGTTTCAGAGTAGCAGCCGTGTTAGTCTGTATTCGCAAAAAGAAAAGGAGTACTTGTGGCACCGTAGAGACTAACATTTATTAGAGCATAAGCTTTTGTGAGCTACAGCTCACTTCATCGGATGCGTTTGGTGGAATTTTTTTTCCACCAAAACGCATCCGATGAAGTGAGCTGTAGCTCACAAAAGCTTATGCTCTAATAAATGTTAGTCTCTAACGTGCCACTAGAAAGGTAGTGAAGTACTGGAATGGATTACCTAGGGAGGTGATGGAATCTCCTTTCTTAGAGGTTTTTAAGCCCTGGCTGGGATGATTTAGTTGGGGATTGGTCCTGCTTTGAGCAGGGGGTTGGGCTAGATGACCTCCTGAGGTCCCTTCCAACCCTGATATATTCTATGAAATTGAGCAAAATGGACCCTAAGTTGGTAGGGCCTTGCGTATGGTGCAGCCATGCTTCCCTGCAGCTTACATGTCATTCTTCACAGGTGGGCAGTGAAATTTGAACATCAGGAACTAATTTAGATTAACAGATTTATCAGCACAAGTATTCAAATGTCACAACCCTGGTAAAACTACCCTGCCTGGATTTCCCCCTCTTTTTCTCTCCTCTTCTACCCCACACACACACACACAGTTTGGGTTCCCATATGTTGAATGCATACTTTGATTCCTTAGGTCTAACAGGATTCAGCCTTTGGCATGCTTCCTTGATCCAGACTCTGCTACCCCTCTATGAAAGTGAGTCTTGTGCCTTAGGGCCCCAGGGAACAGTACTGACCCCCTTCTCTCACACCTCAAGCTTGTGGGCACTCTGGCTTGCATAGTTCACCTGTTCAGGGACGTGATAGTCCAAGCACATAACATACTTTGGAAAGGATCCAAAACCACTCATTTGGCTTTTGGTAGTCCCAGAGATGTACAGATCTAGACAAAACAAAGCACCTGTATACATCTCCCTACCTCAGTTTCCTCACCACTTGAGTGTTCTTTGGGCTTCATTTTAAGTACTCCAAGATCATCCCTTGCTCATGGCTTCTCCAGAATATGGAGTCTCCTCTCCCTTGAATACGTCGCTTTCTGCTCCTGGTCTCTTCACCCTCTCTAAAATGGCTCCAATCCTCTTTGGCCCATGATCTGATGCTTAGTTACCATTCCTTCCCCAGAAGTTCACTTCAACAACGGACTTGTCTTGGGTGGTGTCCAAAGGGGCTTCTGTGAACTACAGGACCTTGACATTTCAGTCTAGTATGGATACAAGAAGGAAGACAAGCCTGATGTTCACAATGGCAGCTGCAGTCTGACATATACTGGCATGTCTACCCTGCAATTAAAAATACAGGGCTGGCCTGTGCTGGCTGTAAAGGCTTATGCTAAGGGGCTGATCAACTGAGGTGTAGGAGGCTGGACTTGGGGTCCTGGGCCCTGTGAGGTGGGAGCATCCTAGAGCTTGGGCTGCAGCCTGAGCCTGAACATCTGCACCATAATTAAACAGCTCCTAAGCCCAAGTCAGTTGGTATGGGCCAGCTGTGGATGTCTAACTGCAGTGGAGACACTCGCACTACAGGGCTTAATTTGTGCCCAGGCTGAGCCCTTACCCCACTGGGCTCAGCGGTTCATAGCCCTGGCATCTCTGGGCTTGCCACATCAGTTAAGTGAAAAAATTGCTTCAGCTCCAGTACCTCTTTCATTACAAATTAAGCACTGCCCTACTCTCAAACCATTCATAAGCTGTATGTAGACTGATTCCTGAAATTGTCACATGGCAAGGACACTTGAGCCCTATTCCTGGATCTAGGCATAATGCTGCCTTCTACTGGTGTAGTTTAGGGTACATCTACTCTGCAGGTGAAGATATGTTTGTAGTGTGGGGAGGTCTGTATATGCTAGCTTTAATGGGTAAATAGTAGTGTAGACCTGGTAGCACAGACATCAGCATAGACTAGCAGCTGTAGTACATACCCAGGGTCCCCAGGCGGCTTGAACTTGGGCACCTCACTTGTGCTGCTACATCTAAAACACTGGCAGGGGAGAGGCCCAGCAAGGGGCTTCAGCTGCATAAGGAGCTTGCTATCTGTTTTGCTGGAGAACCACCTATAGCTAGTATTGCCTCAGTGGTGGGTTGGGGAATTCAGGAAGGAGATATGACCAGGATGGCTAAGGATGTGTTGAAACAGTGTCTCTTCCCTATGCTAGGCAGCCCTTCTCAGCAAGGTTCCTGTGGTGCTCAGATTGCAGTTAAGAATTGTTCTCAGCTCTTCGGAGCAGGTTGGCAGGGGAAACCTGTATGTTGATTTCCATCCCCCTGTGGTGTAGTGGTTCCTGTGGTCTGGGAAGCGTGATTTTACCCACAGCAAGAGTGAATCTACCTCTGGCCTATTTCAAATCCTTTCCGGTTATCACTTCCACTTGGGTACAGGTCCCTCTCCAGGCACGGGTGGCTGACCAGACATTCAGTTACTTTGGGCAGGGCACCCCACCACTCTTCTCATTGGATCCTTGAAACAAAATCACAATAACCCTAACTTCAGTTGCATTCTTTTCTGATTGGTGCCTGGGCCTGAACTACAACCAATCACTTCCCTGGACAAGAGATCTATACAAAGCTCATTCCCCTGTGATGGGTTTCCCCCTGGGGTGCCACCTGGGACTAGGGTACCACTGACGCACCAGCCTGGGCTTCCTCTCACCCTATAATGCTTGGACAAGCTGGAAGCCCTCCAGCCTGTACTTTCACCAGCATAAATACAGGTACAGGCACACCTAGCTGCAGTTACAAGCAGACTCTCTGATCAGCCTCTGCATGGGAAGGCTACTTCCAGCTCCTCAGGCACACACCTCCTCTGGAGTATAAACCCAGAATTAAACCATCTTGTGCTGCACAGGGAACTGTACAGTGTAAGGTCATAAAATTTGCCCCCTCCCTCAAAGTGGAGAGGAATATGCAACAGCCTTTTCCCCCAGTTATGATTCCCACCTACTTCACTCCAACTCTCTGGTTTAGATTAAGCAAAAACAAAGTTTATTAACTACAAAAGATAGATTTTAAGTGATTATTTTAAGAGTCCTGCACTTAGGATGGAAGAATCCCATGCACTGCTACAGACTAGGGACTGAATGGCTAGGCAGCAGTTCTACAGAAAAGGACCTAGGGGTTAACAATGGACGAGAAGCTGGATATGAGTCAACAGTGTGCCCTTGTTGCCAAGACGACTAATGGTATTTGGGGCTGTATAAGTAGGGGCATTGCCAGCAGATCAAGAGACGTGATTCTTCCCATCTATTCAACATTAGTGAGGCCTCATCTGGAGTACTGTGTCCAGTTTTGGGCCCCACACTACAAGAAGGATGTGGAAAAATTGGAAAACGTCCAGTGGAGGACAACAAAAATGATTAGGGGACTGGAACACATGACTTATGTGGAGAGGCTGAGGGAACTGGGATTGTTTAGTCTGCAGAAGAGAAGAATGAGGGGGATTTGATAGCTGAAAGGGGGTTCCAAAGAGGATGGATCTAGACTGTTCTCACTGGGTAGCAGATGACAGAACAAGGAGTAATGCTCTCAAGTTGCAGTGGGGAGGTTTAGGCTGGATATTAGGAAAAACTTTTTCACTAGGAGGATGGTGAAGCACTAGAATGGGTTACCTAGGAAGGTGGTGGAATCTCCTTCCTTAGAAGTTTTTAAGGTCAGGCTTGACAAAGCCCTGGCTGGGATGATTTAGTTGGCATTGGTCCTGCTTTGAGCAGGGGGTGGGATTAGATGACCTCCTGAGATCCCTTCCAACCCTGATATTCTATGATCTGTATCGATCCCTTCTGACCACAGTCACATCCCATATATGTACGTCATGGCTACGTTTACCAAATCAAACCCATTTTCATTTTACAAATAAAATTCACGTGAGCTTAGGGTTCACCATAGTCAGCTAACGTGTTAAATATAATGCACCCTCTCTTCATCAAGGATTTTAAAAAGTGTGTTCATTAAAATATTTGCTCACATTTTAAAAATGCACCTTTGATATTCAAAGGATGTAAATGTGAAGGGATTTTTCAAATCATGCTAGCTAACTTTTTCTTAAAAAGAAAAAAAAAAAAAAAAAAAGAGTACTTGTGGCACCTTAGAGACTAACAAATTTATTTGAGTATAAGCTTTCGTGATCTACAGCTCACTTCATTGGATGCATTCAGTGGAAAAATACAGTGGGGAGATTTATATACACAGAGAACGTGAAACAATGGGTGTTATCATACACACTGTATGGCCAGTCCTTGCTTACAGACAGCCCCCCCAATCTGAACCACTAACCCAGGAACCTATCCTTGCACCAAAGCCCGTTGCCAACTCTGTCCACATATCTACTCAGGGGACACCATCATAGGGCCTAAATCACATCAGCCACACTAATCAGAGGCTCGTTCACCTGCGCATCTACCTATGTGATATATGCCATCGTGTGCCAGCAATGCCCCTCTGCCTTGTACGTTGGTCAAACTGGGCAGTCTCTCTGTAATAGAATAAATGGACACAAATCAGATGTCAAGAATTATAACATTCAAAAACCAGTCGGAGAACACTTCAGTCTCTCTGGTCACTCAATTACAGACCTGAGAGTGGCTATCCTTCAACAAAAAACCTTCAAAAACAGACTCCAACGAGAGACTGCTGAATTGGAATTAAATTGCAAACTGTATACAATTAACTTCGGGTTGAATAGAGACTGGGAGTGGATGGGTCATTACACAAAGTAAAACTATTCCCCCCACCCCTCACTGTTCCTCGGACGTTCTTGTCAACTGCTGGAAATGGCCCACCTTGATTATCACTACAAAAGGTTTTCTTCCTCCCCCCCCGCCCCTCCTGCTGGTAATAGCTCATCTTAAGTGATCACTCTCCTTACAGTGTGTATGATAACACCCATTGTTTCAAGTTCTCTGTGTATATAAATCTCCCCACTGTATTTTCCAGTGAATACATTCGATGAAGTGAGCTGTAGCTCACAAAAGCTTATGCTCAAATAAATCTGTTAGTCTAAGGTGCAACTTTTCTTTTTGCGAATACAGACTAACCCAGCTGCTACTCCAACTTTTTTCTTAAAAAGCATCCTTTCTTCTTTGAGTGCTTGCACATGTCCATTCTGATTTAGGTGTGCAAGCACCCCAAGCACAGCTGTTGGAGATTTTTCCCCAAGTGGTATCCATTGGCTTGGCGCTGGTTTAGTGCTTTCTACTGTTTTTTCATTGTAAATAGTTAAATTTTCAAAGTTCAGTAGTTTTAAGTAGTTCTAGTATAGGACTGGGACTCCTCTCCGTACTCAGTGAGGCGCTCCATCCCTCCCCCGGTACTGGGATATGCCTTGGGCATTGGGGCAACGGTGCTCTTCGTGCGGGAAGCCTATGCATGCTAGCGACTCTCACTTGAGTTGTTTCAAGTGATTGGCAGAAGGTCATAGGAAAGACTATATAGACACATAGAAGGATACACAGAAGAATATAAATTGTTGCACAAAAGTCAACATGGTTTCTGAAAGGGAGATCATGTCTCACTAATCTATTAGAGTTCTCTGAGGGGGTCAACACACGTGGACAAGGGGGATCCAGTGGACACAGGGAGATCCTCATCAAAGGCTCTTATGTAAATTAAGTTGTCATGGGATAAGAAGGAAGATCCTTTCATGGATTAAGAACTGGTTAAAAGACAGGGAACAAAGGGTACGAATAAATGGTAAATTTTCAGAATGGAGAGGGGTAACTAGTGGTGTTCCCCAAGGGACAGTCCTATTCAACTTATTCATAAATGATCTGGAGAAAGAGGTAAACAGTGAGGTGGCAAAGTTTGCAGATGATACTAAACTGCTCAAGGTAGTTAAGACCAAAGCAGACTGTGAAGAACTTCAAAAAGATCTCACAAAACTAAGTGATTGGGCAACAAAGTGGCAAATGAAATTTAATGTGAATAAATGTAAAGTAATGCACATTGGAAAAAATAACCCCAACTATACATACAATATGATGGGGGCTAATTTAGCTACAACTAATCAGGAGAAAGATCTTGGAGTCACTGTGGATTGTTCTCTAAAGACGTCCATGCAGTGTGAAGCAGCAGTCAAAAAAGCAAACGGGATGTTAAGAAACATTAAAAAAGGGATAGAGAATAAGATGGAGAATATTTTATTGCCCTTGTATAAATCCATGGTATGCCCACATCTTGAATACTGCATACAGATGTGGTCCCCTCATCTCAAAAAAGATATACTGGCATTAGAAAAGGTTCAGAGAAGGGCAACTAAAATGATTAGGGGTTTGGAACGGATCCCATATGAGGAGAGATTAAAGAGGCTAGGACTTTTCAGCTTGGAAAAGAGGAGACTAAGGGGAGATATGATAGAGGTCTATAAAATCATGAGTGGTGTGGAGAAAGTGAATAAGGAAAAGTCATTTACTTGTTCCAATAATATAAGAACTTGGGGCCACCAAATGAAATTAATGAGTAGCAGATTTAAAACAAATAAAAGGAAGTTCTTCTTCATTCAGTGCACAGTCAGCCTGTGGAAATCCTTGCCTGAGGAGGTTGTGAAGGCTAGGACTATAACGGTTTAAAAGAGAACTGGATAAATTCATGGAGATTAAGTCCATAAATGGCTATTAGTCAGGATGGGCAAGGAATGGTGTCCCTAGCCTCTTTTTGTCAGAGGGTGGAGATGGATGGCAGGAGAGAGATCACTTGATCATTATCTGTTCAAGTCACTCCCTCTGGTGCACCTGGCATTGGCCACTGTCGGTAGACAGGATACTGGGCTGGATGGACCTTTGGTCTGACCCAGTGTGGCCATTTCTTATGTTCTTAATGCTGCAATATCTGCTGAGAATTTAAGCCCTGCACGCAGAAGGACAGAGCAGCAAGGCTGAAAGTCCTACTTATGGAGGCGGTGCTGAGACCTGCCTTGGAGCCAAGACTGGACTTGGCGCCGAGTACTTCAGTGTCAGTGCAAAGTGCTCCGCCGGTGGCTAAGAGCTCTCGGCACCAGTCCTCACCAGTACCGAAGAAGAAACACCAAGACTCCCTCGCTGGCACTGAAGGGAGACAAGTGAGCAGATAGGGATAGAGCAAGACCTGCGGCGGGCCACTTTCCCTCCCTGGCACCATGGCAAGCACTGACAGAGGCATTGTCGCTGGCGCCACAGACCCCAGTGGTGCTCAGCTAACCAGCTGGTTGGCACCGGACGGACCAGTTTGCAGTGCCTTTGACCCCAGAAGCTTATGTGGCCACCAAGGATCTGATGAATTTATCAGTACCGAGCCTGGCTGGGAGACAGGACACAGCACCAGCAGCGCCACCCAAAGGAACCAAGGCATCAACCACTTTTAAGCCGGTTTCAAGGCCAACCTCTAGGGGGAAGCCCCCCCACATGGCTTCGCCAGAGATGTCTCCATGACACCGAACTCCAGCACCTGGAGGATCCATCCCACCATGGTCACCGCAATCCTCCATTTCCACATTGCCATCTTCATCAAGTTTGGACTCGGGATCCAACTATTCAAGATGCCAGCACTGAAGGGAGGCTCCGCATCAATCCCCACAGATGATTCTGCCACTGGGAGTGCTGGGAGCAGGGATGACCCAAAGCACCTGGCCCATGGGGCCGTGGGGTACAGTACCCCTACTATGGCCCTTTTGGAACCCATGGGGGCTTTCATCAGGGCAAAGGACCAACTTACAGTGCTCCTACTTGGTGCACTTGGAGACTATTGCGACACCAGGGGTGCACAAGGAAACTCCGGAGCCGACCCCCCAGTCCCTGTCCTGATGTCAGCACAGGTCCCAGCACCAATGCTGGTGCCCAAGCAGGGGTACTCCCTGGTACCGAGGCCGGTACCGGCACCCAAGTTTGTGTGCCTCGGGAAGAGGCTGGACTGGATGCTATGGCAGCGCATGCCTCTTCCTCATCTCCAAAGGATGAGCTCATGCTCAAGGGGTCCTCCGCGCTGCAGAACGACTTAAGGGCCCACCAAGACTTGTTAAAGTGGGTGGCCTCTAACCTTGGGTTGCAGGCAGAGATAGTGAAGGAACAGGCAGATGGGTTCTTGGACATTCTGTTGGCCGCACCGCTGCGAAGGTGGCCCTGCTCTTACACAATGCCATTTTGGGACTTAAAGCCATTTGGTGATTCCTGCCTCCATTCCACCCACAGTAAAGAGAACAGAAAGAAGATACTTTGTGCCCGCAAAAGGCTGTAAGTTCCTGTTCTCTCACCCTCTCTGGGGTTCCTTGTTGTGGTGGTTGCCAACAAAAAGAACCACCAAGGCCAAATGGGGTCTACCCCCAAACCAAAAGAGCCCAGGAAAATAGACCCTCTGGTGAGGAAGGCCTATGCGATGTGGGGGGTCTCTAGTTGAGCATAGCGAATCAGCAGGCTACGATTATAATGTGGGAAGCAATGAACATATTCAAAGACAGACTTCCCCAGGACAGCCAGCAGGAATACCCCACCCTCATGGATGAAGGCACGACAGTGGGCAGAGCTTCCTTGCCGGCAGCCCTTGATGCTGCGGACTTGGCAGTCAGATCTATGGCCACTTCTGTGACCATGCATAGGAGCTCGTGGTTGCAGGCAGCTGGGTTCCCTCATTTGAGGGTCCTTCGCTCTTTTCAGAGCGAACAGATGCCAGGCTCCACGGGTTTAAAGACACCAGGGCAACATTGAAGTCCCTGGGCTTTCCACTCAGCGTGGAAGGCAATATAGGCCACAGCGTTATGGCTGTTTCTACTGCCACCAGAACTGATTTGACCACAGGAGACACAGGAACAAGGGCTCTGGGTGCAGGCCACATCTGCCTTCCTCCTCCTTTGCTGGACATTCCCAATCGGCCCTGCACCACTCGGGTGCCTTGAAAACCCCTTTTTGGGTTTATTGAGGACAGTATACCAATTCCTCACAATCTGGATTCAGTTATCCCTATTTTTTCCCCAACCATCTCTCCCATTTCTTCAAGGCCTGGAAACGGGTCACTTCCAACCACTGGGTTCTATACACAGTGGAGTCTGGTTATACCCTCCAGTTTATTTCAACCCCACCCTCCCATCCACTTTCCTCATCCCTCTTTAGGGACCCTTCTCACAAGCTTCTACTAGAGCAAGAAGTTCAGTCCCTCCTCAGCATGGGACCAGTGGAGGAAGTGCCAATTCATCTAAGGGAAAGGGGCTTTACTCCTTTTATTTTTTGATTCCCAAAGCCAAGGGAGGTCTCAGACCCATCTTAGACCTGCATCGACTCAACCGATATCTCAAGAGGTTGAAGTTTCACGTGGTCTCCTTGGGATCGATCATCCCATCATTGGATTCAGGAGATTGGTATGCTACCCTCGACTTAAAAGACTCAGCCTTCCACATATCAGTCTGGAGGGTGATGAAGCACTGGAATGGGTTACCTAGGGAGGTGGTGGAATCTCCATCCTTAGAGGTTTTTAAGGCCCAGCTTGACAAAGCCCTGGCTGGGATGATTTAGTTGGGGTTGGTCCTGCTTTGAGCAGGGGGTTGGACTAGGTGACCTCCTGAGATCTCTTCCAACCCTAGTCTCAGATTCCTCCCCACAGAGGAACATGGGGGGAGCAAGTGATGACCTGCGCCCCCTAGGGGATTGAGGAGCAATACTGAGCACTCTGTGCATTCAGATCACTGTCCCCACCTGTGCTGTGTGGTAAGCATTAGGAGCTGCTGCTCTCTTTTCTCCCCTTATGCAGCCCAGGTGGGGAAAAGTGACCTATATGGAGAGCCCTGATGTTGCTCCTCGCTCTCCCCCCCCACTAACATCCCCCTAAGGGTCCATGAGGAAGAGCAGCATTTGCATGGAGCAGCTGGCATTGCTGCTTGCTCCCCCCTCATCCAGGTCAGTTTCCCCATGTGGGTGCAGAAGGGTGGTGGAGGGGTTAGTGGTGTGTGTGGGGGGTAGAGGTTGGGGTACAGGGATTGGGGGGCAGGGATTGGGGCAAAGGGGGAACAGTGCAGGGGTTAGGGTTGTAGGATTGGGCAGGGTGCAGAAAGGCTGGAGGCACCAGGGAGAATGGTGGGGTGTGCCCTGCCCACAAGGGCTAGGAGCACTGTTTTCCTTAAGGCCAGTACTGGGCAGGGGAGAGGGGTACAGGACCAGAAGGATGTGGGAGAGGGACTCGGGCCACATCCACGTGGTGCAGGTCAGTGAGAGAGACATGGGCCAGGTCCATGCGTGGGGAGGGGCAAGGGGGCTGGCGAGAGGGGTTTGGGTGAGCAGCTCCATGTGGAAGGAATATACTCACCCTACTGTGGCCAGGCTCTGACTTCTGGGCTGGCCAGTAGTCAGGGCCTCAGAGGGAAGAGCAGAAGCAGGGCAGCGAGGCCCCGGGAGGCTGTGGGGCAGGGGGGGGAAAAGAGAAGGAGCCAGGGGTGTGGGAGAGAGGATAGGGAGCAGAATTCTGGCAATTTTGCCGGGGCCGCCAAATCGGCCGGGGCCTCTGGGCACAGGCCCCATTGGCCTGTGTAGTAATTCACCACTGAGAGGAAGCTACAGGGAAGGTCTCGGGGCAGAAAGGCCTGGGAGAGACCCTGATCAAACGAGGCAGACAGAGAGTAAGTAAAGAGGCCCAGGGGAAACTGCAATATGGGTAAAGGAGCTGAGCTAGCTGTGTAGTAAGGGGCCCTGGGCTGGAACACAGAGTATAGGGTGGGGCTGGGTTCCCATACTGGCCACAAGGAAGGGGTGTAGAAGCCCTCCACAACAATTGTTGAGCCGAGCAAGGGGACAGCAGGCTGAAATGGAGACTGGACGAGGAAGAGCCCCAGATCAGGTAGAAGTATTTTTGTTTCTGTTAAAAACAGTTTTGGACTTCTGGTTAGACCCATCGCAGTGCCGCTGATTTGAAGGTATACATTGTCCCCAAATGTGAAATAGTTATGGGTGAGGACAAAGTCAAAGTTCAGCCACCAGGTTAGCCATAACGTTATCGGGGATACTGTTCCTGACGGCTTGTAGTCCATCTTTGTGTGGAATGTTGGTGTAGAGGCTTCTACATCCATAGTGGCTAGGATGGGACTGTGATGGGTACCCGCATGACCCCACAGTATGCCAACAACGCTTCCTCAGCTCTTGTCCCCTAATCCCCTACTCTACTTGCGCTACATTGATGACATCATCATCTGGACCCATGGAAAAGAAGCCCTTGAGGAATTCCACCATGATTTCAATAATTTCCATCCCACCATCAACCTCAGCCTGGACCAGTCCACACAAGAGATCCACTTCCTGGACACTACAGTGCTAATACGCGATGGTCACATAACCACCACCCTATATCGGAAACCTACTGACCGCTATTCCTACCTACATGCCTCTAGCTTTCATCCAGATCATACCACACGATCCATTGTCTACAGCCAAGCTCTACAATATAACCGCATTTGCTCCAACCCCTCAGACAGAGGCAAACACCTACAAGATCTCTATCATGCATTCCTACAACTACAATACCCACCTGCTGAAGTGAAGAAACAGATTGACAGAGCCAGAAGAGTACCCAAAAGTCACCTACTACAGGACAGGCCCAACAAAGAAAATAACAGAATGCCACTAGCCATCACCTTCAGCCCCCAACTAAAACCTCTCCAATGCATCATCAAGGATCTAGAACCTATCCTGAAGGACGGCCCATCACTCTCACAGATCTTGGGAGACAGGCCAGTCCTTGCTTACAGAGAGCCCCCCAGTCTGAAGCAAATACTCACCAGCAACCAGACACCACACAACAGAACCACTAATCCAGAAACCTATCCTTGCAACAAAGCCCATTGCCAACTCTGTCCACATATCTACTCAGGGGACACCATCATAGGGCCTAATCACATCAGCCACACTATCAGAGGCTCATTCACCTGCGCATCTACCAATGTGATATATGCCATCATGTGCCAGCAATGCCCCTCTGCCATGTACATTGGTCAAACTGGACAGTGTCTACGTAAAAGAATGAATGGACACAAATCAGACGTCAAGAATTAACATTCAAAAACCAATTGGAGAACACTTCAGTCTCTCCGGTCACTCGATTACAGACCTGAGAGTGGCTATCCTTCAGCGAAAAACCTTCAAAAACAGACTCCAACGAGAGACTGCTGAATTGGAATTAATTTGCAAACTGGATACAATTAACTTAGGCTTGAATAGAAGCTGGGAACGGAGGAGTCATTACACAAAGTAAAACTATTTCCTCATGTTATTTCTCCCCCCACCCCACCGTCCCTCAGATGTTCTTGTTAACTGCTGGAAATAGCCTACCTTGCTTGTCACCAGGAAAGGTTTTCCTCCTCCCCCCCCCCCCGCTGCTGGTGATGGCTCATCTTAAGTGATCACTCTCCTTACAGTGTGTATGATAAAACCCATTGTTTCATGTTTTGTGTGTGTGTGTGTGTGTGTGTGTGTATAAAAATCTCCCCACTGTATTTTCCACCAAATGCATCTGATGAAGTGAGCTGTAGCTCACGAAAGCTTATGCTCAAATAAATTTGTTAGTCTCTAAGGTGCCAAAAGTACTCTTTGTTTTTGCGAATACAGCTGTTACTCTGAAACCTGACGTGACCTGGACTTCTTGCATGAGGAAACAGCAACCCCATGGCAAGTAACTAGAAGGATCAGGCCTTTGAGTGCTGCGGAAAATTACTGTAATGTAAAAACAGCAGGAAGTCACTATGAGTATGCAGTTTTAGCAATTGGTCACTGCACACTGAAGGCCCATGAGCACTTTACAGAGTAACAAAATATTTAAAATTATAAAGTCTTCAAATGATATGTTTTATTTTGAATGTTGATCTCTTCCAAAGTCAGAAGGAACCATTGTGATCATCTAGTCTGACCTCTTGTATAGCACAGGCCAGAGACCTGCCCCACAATAATTCCTAGAGCAGATCTGTTACACAAACATCCAATCTTGACTTAAAGATTGTCAGCGATGCAGAATCCACCACAACCATTGCTATGTTGTTCCAATGGTTAATCATTCTCACTGTGAAAAATTGTATGCCTTATTTCCAGACTGAATTTGCCTAGCTTCAATTTCCAGTCACTGGATCATGTTACCCCTTTCTCTGGTGGACTGAGAAGCCCATTACTAAGTGTTTGTTCCCAATGTACATACTTAGACTGTAATGAAGTCAACCCTTTGTTAACGTAAATAGATTGAGTTCCTTGAATCTATCACCATAAGGCAGGTTTTCTGATCTTTTAATTGTTTTTGTGTCTCTTCTCTGAACCATCTATTTATCAACATGCTTCTTGAATTGTGAACATGAGAACTGAACATGGTATTCAAGCAGTAATTGCACTAGTACCAAATACGGAGCTAAAATAATCTCTCTACTCTTTCTCAAGATTCCCATATTTATTCATCCAAGAACTGCAATAGCCCCGTTGGCCACAGCATCACATTTTGATTTCGTGTTCAACAGATTATTCACCAAAACCCCCAAATTGTTTTCAGAGTCACTGTTTCCCAGGATCGTAAGTGTGGCCAACGTTCTTTGTTCCTAGATGCATACATTTACATTTAGCCATAATAAAACACATAGTTAGCTTGTGCCCAGTTTACCAAGTGATCCTCTTCACTCTGAATCAGTGACCTGTCATCTTCATTATTTACCACTCTTCATGTGAAAATTTTATCAGTGAGGAATTAGTGTTTTTTCCAGGTCATTGAAAGAGACGTTAAATAGCATAGAGCCAAGAACCAATCCCTGAAGGAACCCGTTGGTAACGCACCCACTCAGTGACAATTCCTCATTTACAATTACATTTAGAGACATATCAGTTAGCCATCTTTTAATCCATGTAATGTGTGCCATGTGTGATGGGTTCCCCCCAGGGTGCCACCTGGAATTGGGGTACCACTGAGCTCTCTGACTCACGAGCTTGGGCTCCCTCTCACACTGTGCTGCTGTAACAAGCCACAGACCCGCTTCCTGTCCTACACCTCCACCAGCTTTCACACACCCAGCTGCAGTTACATGCAGGGTCCCTGACCAGCCACTGCATGAACCAACAATAGAGAGGCTACAGCCAAGATAACTCCAAGCTCCCCAGGCACGCATCCCCCTTCTGGAGTGTGTTATACCGTCTTGTGCTGCACAAGGAACTGTACAGCATAAGCTCATAGAGTTTGCCCCTCCCTCAATGTGGAAAGGGGAAATACAACAGCCCCAAGCACATCACTCCAAACTTACTGGTTTAGATTAAAACATAAAACAAATTAACTATAAAAGGATAGATTTTGAATGATAGCAAACAGATCAAAGCAGATTTACCTAATAAATAAACAAAAACACAAAGTAAGCTTAACATACTAGAAGGATAGGATTTGAATTAACAATCTCTCACCATGACTGATGATACAACCTGGCTTGCAGATTCTTAAGGCACAAGCTGCTCTTGCTTTCAGCTTGGGAATCCCACTCCCATTCCAAATCCCTTTTACTTAGGCGCTTCTCTTAGGTGTTCAGTTGTGGGGGAATGAAGAACAACTGATGATGTCACTCCCTGCCTTTATAGAGCTTTAGCATATGGCAGGAGCCCTTTGCCCCAAACTCAGTTTGTGTCATGTGGCCTGGTCACATGCCCTTCCAGAACTTGCTGATTCATAGCAGCCATTACTTACAGGCTGTCTGGAGCCTTCTCAGGGAGGCTCACCTACTGGGGGAGAAGCTTCTCCTAAGGCCTTTTGTTCTGCCTAATGGCCCATTACCTTGAATAGGCCCTTCACAGCCAGCTATCTCGACTGGAAGCATTTTGCCTAGTGGGTATCACCCAGGTGTGAATAATGTGAAATATAGATGCATAGTCAATATTCATACTTCAGATAAAAAAAGATATACGCATACAAATAGAATAATCATATTCAGCAAATCATAAATTTTCCAATGACACCTCATATGCCCCATCTTGCATTATAATTATGCCATAATCATATAATATCACTGAAGAATACAGGATGCAGTGTCACACCATGTTAATTTTATATTGTTATAGTATTTTAATCAAAATGTCATATTATACTAAGTCAAATACATTGCTTTGGAGCCTGGGGCAGAGCAGGGGATTGAGCACCTGTGCACATTACAGAAACCAGTGCCTGTGCACATTATAGAAGTCTCAATATGTTGCATCAACACGATTACATTTAGTAGCCAAAGTTGTAATCTCATCAAAAAAAGATATGACGTTAGTTTGACAAGATCTGTTTGTCATATACCCATGTTGATTTGCATTAATTATATTACCCTCCTTTAATTCATTATTAATCAAGTCCTGTATCAACTGCTCCATTATCTTTTCCATGATCAATGTTAGTCTGACAGGCCTGTAAATATCCAGGTCATCCCATTTACCCTTTTTAGATTGGCATAGATCATGTGTGACAGGTGCCATAGATGGACACATATCAAGTGTATCCCAGACACATCAGAAAATCCACATTTGGGACAAAGTAGTTTGAAATCTTTCTGCACTCCATGCATTCAGAAGCACTGATTTTGATTTATTTCAGTAACATATTGAACTCACCTGCCTCACCGATGGGTTTGATCACCCACCACTGGCTCCTTCTGCTACTGCATCAAATTTAAACTGGTCACCTATCAGGCTCTATATAAAACTGCCCCTACCCAACACCACTCTGCCAGCGTTGTCATCCTTGCCCATCCATTTGTCAGTCTCTCAAATAACCTCCTCTGTCCTTTTCTTCCTGCATCATCCATGCATGGTCCATCTTACCTGAACTCATTTGCAGGACTCCTCTCACTTTTCAATCCCTCCTAAAATTCACCTTGTTCGGCTGCCAACAGCTAATCCTATTGGTTTCTGTAAAACAATCTTGTTGTTTTTGTCCTTTCCTGACTGCTATTTGCCTGGTCAGTGTTAGATTGTGAGTTCCTTGTATGTCTGAAAAGTACATCACAAATTATGGTTACTACCACAAACTAATAATCGTAATAATAAAAGTAGAGTTTTGCTTGGCCACATTTGTACTGGATGATGGTTTGCCTGAGTACCTAGAATAGTGAGGCAGGAGTGATGTTCAATTTGTGTTTTATTGTTGATTTGAAACAATAACAGAGTATCTGCCACAAATTTTCCAGCTATAATCTTAGATAACCTTGGGTTTTTTTGAACATTTTCAAGAGGATCTGTTAGTTAGTTTCTGAGTTAAATTGGCTTTTAAAAATGTTGCTCAGGAAAATCCAGTATCTGAAAAGAATCTTGTGATGTTACAGCCCATGTAGCTTAGAAATGACAGACTAGGTAAGGTCATAACCCTGCACCTGGGGTGGGGGGAGGGGCGGAGGTGGGGCTCCTTGGGGTTATATAGTTATTTTGTTAATTAACAAACAGAATTATTAGTGTTATTCATCATAACTGAATCCTTATCCTTCACTATAAGCCAACAGAAAAAATAAAACTTGGCTACTTCCATTCTCCAACTCTGCCATGGTTTAGGAGAGGAATCAATCTAAGGTTCTCCTCTAGCCTCATGACCACAATGTCTGAGCACCTCACAGTCTTTAATGTCAGGTTTCAGAGTAGCAGCCGTGTTAGCCTGTATTCGCAAAAAGAAAAGGAGGACTTGTGGCACCTTAGAGACTAACAAATTTATTAGAGCATAAGCTTTTGCATCCGATGAAGTGAGCTGTAGCTCACGAAAGCTTATGCTCTAATAAATTTGTTAGTCTTTAGTGTGTTTATCCTCACATATCTCTTATAGAGTGGGGCATTTTGCAAGAAGGGAACTGAGGCCCAGAGAGACTAAGCGATTTACCCACAGTCTCACAAGTGTCCAGAGTCTTAGGCTAGATCCTTCATACTGCCTTTTGTTATATGCTCCCATGATATTTACGGGATCTGAAATGGGGGCAAACGGAGCATGGGTGTGGCCACTCATGGGACATTTGTGTTATGGCAGAGAAGATTTTTGACAAGGAACAAGTGACTTGATGGGTACCAGAATTTTTTGGGAATATAGTTTTCCCAATCTAAAGGGTCTGCGGCTTTCCAGGACTAGGGGGAAGGGATTGTGGAGGGGGCGGTAGTGGATTTTCTTATGGCAGTGTGAGGGTGCTGGTTGTGATGGCATGTGAAGCCTGGAAGCCATTGGAACTGCTATGCCCCCTGACAATTCAGCTGGGTTGGCCTCTCCACCTGCTCTGCTGGTGACTCACAGCCAGCCCCTCTGGGGACTATCACCCAAAATGATAGCAAGCTGGCGCCACACACCCAACTGAGTCACCTGAGTGCTTTACCTAAGCCACTCATGGACCAACAGAGGCACCAGCCAATTTCCCAGCTCCCCAGCCTTGCACGCCTACTGGAGTATAAACCCAGAATTATTCTGTCTTGCACGGAACAGGGGTCTGTACGGTGGAAGCTCATTAAATTAGTCCGCTTCCCCCTCAATGTGGGGAAGATCTGGTAACAAAGGCTGTTGCATAGCAAAGATTTCCAAACACTTCACTCAAAGACAATGATTAAGATAAAACATAAAATAGGTTTATTAACTACAGAAAGGTAGATTAAGTGATTACAGATGAGAGCAAACAGATCAAAGCAGGTTACCTAGGAAATTAAAATCAAAATCTCAGTCTCAAACTAGATAGGATTTGAATCAGCAATATCTCACCCTGTCTGATGATACAAGCATGTTTTAGCTTCCTTACACCGGCAGAGATTTCTTTCCTGCCTGGGACCCCCTTCCCCAGTTCAATGTTTGTTTCTCCAGTGTTTCCAGGTGTTGTCTTGTAGGAAGGAGAGTCCCTGTTATGGTGTCACTTTCTCCTTATATAGTTTTTCCATAGGCCGGGAACCCCTTTGTTTCAAGCCAGGTTCCTTTCCCAGTTTGTGGAAAAGTACAGGTACCAAAATGGCGTTCAGTATCATGTGGGCTGGTCACATGCTCTTGCATGCTCCCTCAGGGAACAGATGGCCAGGATCCCCTGGGGGACTAACATGAAAGGGAAGGGAGTCCAGGAGAGCTGGCTGTATTTCAAGGAATCCCTGTTGAGGTTACAGGGACAAACCATCCCGATGAGTCGAAAGAATAGTAAATATGGCAGGCGACCAGCTTGGCTTAATGGTGAAATCCTAGCGGATCTTAAACATAAAAAAGAAGCTTACAAGAAGTGGAAGGTTGGACATATGACCAGGGAAGAGTATAAAAATATTGCTCGGGCATGTAGGAAAGATATCAGGAGGGCCAAATCGCACCTGGAGCTGCAGCTAGCAAGAGATGTCAAGAGTAACAAGAAGGGTTTCTTCAGGTATGTTGGCAACAAGAAGAAAGCCAAGGAAAGTGTGGGCCCCTTACTGAATGAGGGAGGCAAGCTAGTGACAGAGGATGTGGAAAAAGCTAATGTACTCAATGCTTTTTTTGCCTCTGTTTTCACTAACAAGGTCAGCTCCCAGACTGCTGTGCTGGGCAACACAAAACGGGGAAGAGATGGCCAGCCCTCTGTAGAGATAGAGGTGGTTAGGGACTATTTAGAAAAGCTGGACGTGCACAGTCCATGGGGCCGGACGAATTGCATCCGAGAGTGCTGAAGGAATTGGCGGCTGTGATTGCAGAGCCCTTGGCCATTATCTTTGAAAACTCGTGGCGAACGGGGGAAGTCCCGGATGACTGGAAAAAGGCTAATGTAGTGCCCATCTTTAAAAAAGGGAAGAAGGAGGATCCTGGGAACTACAGGCCGGTCAGCCTCACCTCAGTCCCTGGAAAAATCATGGAGCAGGTCCTCAAAGAATCAATCCTGAAGCACTTAGAGGAGAGGAAAGTGATCAGGAACAGTCAGCATGGATTCACCAAGGGAAGGTCATGCCTGACTAATCTAATCGCCTTTTATGATGAGATTACTGGTTCTGTGGATGAAGGGAAAGCAGTGGATGTATTGTTTCTTGACTTTAGCAAAGCTTTTGACACGGTCTCCCACAGCATTCTTGTCAGCAAGTTAAGGAAGTATGGGCTGGATGAATGCACTATAAGGTGGGTAGAAAGCTGGCTAGATTGTCGGGCTCAACGGGTAGTGATCAATGGCTCCATGTCTAGTTGGCAGCCGGTGTCAAGTGGAGTGCCCCAGGGGTCGGTCCTGGGGCCCGCTTTGTTCAATATCTTCATAAATGATCTGGAGGATGGTGTGGATTGCACTCTCAGCAAATTTGCGGATGATACTAAACTGGGAGGAGTGGTAGATACGCTGGAGGGGAGGGATAGGATACAGAAGGACCTAGACAAATTGGAAGATTGGGCCAAAAGAAATCTAATGAGGTTCAATAAGGATAAATGCAGGGTCCTGCACTTAGGATGGAAGAATCCAATGCACCGCTACAGACTAGGGACCGAATGGCTCGGCAGCAGTTCTGCGGAAAAGGACCTAGGGGTGACAGTGGACGAGAAGCTGGATATGAGTCAGCAGTGTGCCCTTGTTGCCAAGAAGGCCAATGGCATTTTGGGATGTATAAGTAGGGGCATAGCGAGCAGATCGAGGGACGTGATCGTTCCCCTCTATTCGACACTGGTGAGGCCTCATCTGGAGTACTGTGTCCAGTTTTGGGCCCCACACTACAGGAAGGATGTGGATAAATTGGAAAGAGTACAGCGAAGGGCAACAAAAATGATTAGGGGTCTAGAGCACATGACTTATGAGGAGAGGCTGAGGGAGCTGGGATTGTTTAGTCTGCAGAAGAGAAGAATGAGGGGGGATTTGATAGCTGCTTTCAACTACCTGAAAGGGGGTTTCAAAGAGGATGGCTCTAGACTGTTCTCAATGGTAGCAGATGACAGAACGAGGAGTAATGGTCTCAAGTTGCAATGGGGGAGGTTTAGATTGGATATTAGGAAAAACTTTTCACTAAGAGGGTGGTGAAACACTGGAATGCGTTACCTAGGGAGGTGGTAGAATCTCCTTCCTTAGAGGTTTTTAAGGTCAGGCTTGACAAAGCCCTGGCTGGGATGATTTAACTGGGACTTGGTCCTGCTTTGAGCAGGGGGTTGGACTAGATGACCTTCTGGGGTCCCTTCCAACCCTGATATTCTATGATTCTATGCCTCACTGAGCCACTATTTATAGGTTTCAGAGTAGCAACCGTGTTAGTCTATATTTGCAAAAATGAAAAGGAGTACTTGTGGCACCTTAGAGACTAGCAAATTTATTAGAGCATAAGCTTTTGCATCCGATGAAGTGAGCTGTAGCTCACGAAAGCTTATGCTCTAATAAATTTGTTAGTCTCTAAGGTGCCACAAGTACTCCTTTTCTTTTTTACTATTTATAGGCTGGCTGAAGTGTTCCAAGGTGAGGACAAACCTTTTCCATGGTCCATTGTCTTTCTTGATGGGCCATTATCACTGTTTAGCTTCTTCATTGTTATACCTGAAAGGCTAGTTGTAGGTATTTCCAACCTCACAACATCTTTCAGTAACACACACACACACACACACACACACACACACCGCAAAACTTCAAAACTGCACATACAATGATGAACATTAATATCCTGTTGGATTTTGTGTTAACAGATCAAGACTTTTAGAATGATACCTCACAAGGACTACTTTGTACAAAACAATTATATGACAGTGGTGAATGTGGGGGTGACAGGGTGTCACAGTGGTATTTGTGGAACGAAGGGTTGGAAGAGTACGGTTCTGTTGCGTTCTCTAGGGTGCCTGGTCTCTGTGCTCAGGGAGAGTTCTGTGCTTGTGTACCTGGGCGGAGGGGCTGCACTATTCATTGCCTTAGCTTCTCATTTTAGGTACACTAGAATAAACGCACCCTAACTGAGACAAGGGTTCTGTGTGTTCATTTATAAATAAATAATGAAGCAGCACAAATATATTCCAGGCACTTGGCTGAAGTGCTTACCAAGGGCCAACACAAAAAGATTTCCAACAAAGAAACCCCCCCCGCATCTGTCAAAATACACAGCCAGTGAGTACATTGCCAAAATTAAGATGGCAGGTGGGACATTGTGATGCAGCCACATTTTGACATTACACCAAACTAGGTCTCCTGTTCAGACAATCCGATGCGACCCTCCCGTGGCTTGTGTCACAGCCCTAATTGGGAGAGAAGTTGCTGTGGACTGACTGATCAGTGAGCTGCCTCCTGCTCATTTCCAGCTGCTAACAAGCACTGGAGTTGCCATACTTAGGAGTCTGCAGACAAATCACTCCAAGGAGCATCACAGCAGAGGTGGAGGTCCAAAGGGCAGAGGGACAGTTGTATTATGTGTGAAGCAGCACCATCATGCTGCATTTCCAGCTTCTTGTAAGGCTGGGGTTTGTTCTTATCATTCTTACCAGGGAGCTGTGGGGAGATTTAGCTCAACACTTCTTGGTTGTTAATGGTTGGAGCTGAGGCTTTCAAATCCTACATCCCAGAAGGGCTCAGGGAGCAGCAGACCTGTTGTGTGGCAGTGACATTAACTCCACCTTACAGAAGCTTTTATTAGTGTATTAATACTGGGGCCAATCATAGGCTTCAGCCTAGGACTGTCACGGCTGCACCTGGCTTGTTCCTGCCCTAACCAGGACATTTAGCTTAGCAAACACTTATGAGTTGCTCCCTCTTCTCTATCTAGTGCCACAGATTCCCTGGATAGGAGTGTGGAGATGTTGTGGGATGTCCTTCCTTGCTTAGCTCACAAGCCAGACTCAGATTTCCTACCTGCTTCTCTCTCCCTTCAGCCTGCCCTGGCACAACTTGCGCAGCTCTTGCAATTCCAGCTGGCAAGCCAGGCGGCAAATCACAAGAGCCAGCAGCTGTCTAGGCTTCGCTAGAGCTCACACAGTTCTGTAGCTCAGGGCCTAAGCCTGGGGAGGGCAGAGCAAAGAGACAAGCAGCACACACATTCGCTGGTGTTTTCTGTTTTGCCTCTCATAACAGCAGGTGCCAGGGAGTGTCTGGGTCCCAGTCTCCATCCCACCCAACTCAGTTGAGCACAGGAACGGGAGAGAGCCTTGAAGACACATTTGGGACCATGGGTGTAGGGGGCAGGGGGGACAGAAGAGGATATTGCCCCCACAGTAGTAAGGCATGGGGGGCACATGGGGTCATGTGCCACTGCCCTCCATGATTTCTGTAAGCACCGAGTTGCGCGGGTAAGGGAGGGTGGCCACTCTGGCTCGCTGACTCTGCAGCTGGACCCCACATCCTGGGTTCTAGTGCCAGTGGGCATCCCCATCTATGTGCACTGGGTGTCCTGCATGGGCAGCACCCTGTTTTCTGTACAACCGTGGGTGCCCGCAATGCGGTGGGGCAGGGTGGGACAAGGAAAATGGGGGAAGGGTAGAAGGGGGAAGGAAAAGACAGTGGAGGAGGAAGGGGGATGGGATAGGGCAGGGGGAAAGAGAAGGGGGTAGGGGAATGCGGGAGGGGGATAGGGCAGGGGACAGCGGGGAGGGAAAGGGGGATGGGATGGGGAAGAGGAAGAGAGGGGCTGGGGAATGGGGGGGGGGGAAGCGGGAGCCTGTCATGCAGCGTCCCCTCGGTAGCAACAGCATCTGAGGCTCCCCTGTAAGCAGGCCCTCCCCCTTCCCAGCACTGGCAGCCCAGGTACCTCCTCTCCAGGTGGGGGGACAGAGCCAGTGAGCCAGGGGAACTGGCTTCAGTGCGCACCGCACCATGCCCCCTCTCCCAAATATAGCAGTCAAACTATGCCTATGTATTGTGTCCCTCTAACTTCCCGCTCCCCCATAATGTATTCTTTGCCTGGCCCTGGCATAAGTTATAACAGCCTAAGAACTGCTCTAACTTATATTCAGCTGCAACAGCCCCAAGGGAGCCTGATAACTGTTGAGACTAGCCAGATCTTAGCAGTGCCATGTCCCCACCACTCAGCCATGACCCCACCACTCAGCCATGACTTCCTGAGCCAGGGCTGTCCTGCTGGTTCTGTGCTGCCAACAGAACCCCTCTACACCAGGATTCTTCCTCAGCAGCCATTGCCACTGGCTTTGGGGCCCCTTATACCACTACCATGAAGGGGCTGAACAGAACTGAGGCTCAGGCACTATGTGGGTAGTCTGATGACCTCCACAGTATCAAACTGTGGTTTTCAACCTCTGTTAAAAAAAGGTCTTAAGTGTCCATGCAGAGCAGGCCTGTTTATTGGGAAGAGATGAGACCCAGACGTACTCCTCTTAGGTGCTGCAGCACAGTCTTGGTGGGATTCCAGACATGAAAGATGCTCTCCGATTTAGGACACAGGATCAGATTATACTTGTTACCTGAAATTGGGCCAGCTAGTAAGCTTAGGGAGGACTAATAACCCACCAGAGTTTGGCAGAAAACAGCACTTTTATTATATTGACAGCTAAACTCAAAAGAAGGTGGTGGGGGGGGTCACACTCACATACTCACACTCCCAGGACAGGCACAGGACTGGAGATGTCAGGATCCTTCAAAGTAAGTGTCCCACAGCGCAGCGATGGATGGTGCAATAAAGGTCAATCTTCCCGAGGCACGATAGAATGCAACACGGTGAACCACTGGCCAGACAGTCCAGGCAAAAGGCCTTTACAGGCAGTGCAATCTTGTAACTGCACTCCTGAGCATAGGGCCCCTTCCCCTTTTAAGGACCTGCTCCTCATGGCCTGCAACTAGAGATGACTTGGCAGCATCTGATTGGTCACACTCCATCTCCGGCAGTGTCCATGCATTGGGTGTGTGATCACTGCCTAATTAGAGTTCCAGACACCTTGTCTACCTGGGAGCTTTTCTGATCTTCCAGCTGCTCATGCAGCCCATCCATTCCACAAGCGTTCCAGGAGGGAGAGGGGGAAAGCCACTTCACAGGTATTCAGAGAGGGAGAGGAGACAAAACGGGAGAAAGTGTAACAGACCTTTTGAGCATAGTTTATACATTGCATACAGACCACTGCTGCTCCTACAACAGTACTCATGTATGCTCTTCCCCACAGGGACTGGAGTTTTTCCATGATTGTCCTTCACAGTGCTGCAGCCCAGACATGGGCTAGAACTTTTGGGGTCTAGCCATGAAACTAGGGCCAACTAGTCAGCAATCACAAAGTCCACACACTAAAGCTTGGCTTATAACAGGGACATTATGGACGCCTACACTGGCATCAGCCTTGCTTATAACTAGGGGCACATGCTAATAATTCAGGTCACAGTGTTACAAAAATCATACAACTTACAACCCAAATGACCCTTTTGTGGTGAGAAGAGGAATTACACTGGCTGTCAGCATCCTGGCGTAGGTTGTGAGCTGGCAGAAACTCATTTCTAGCCCAGATGATGAAACAACAAGAGCTGTGTAGGCCTGTACAGGCTGCTGATTTGACCAGGAAAACGGGTTTGGTTTGATCTGACACGTTTCTACTTTCTCCATCTGTTTGTTCTCGGGAAGCTACTTGCCTAAAGAGTCTCAAAGCCTCAGCATGTCTCTCTCCCCACACCTGCAACCCATGCTTCTCTAAGCCCAGAGTAGTGACACTTACTGGGCCTGGTGTAAATGGGTGCAATGACTTCAATGGAGATTCCCTCCTGCCAATTGAGAATCTGGCTCACAGAATCCAGTTGTGGGGCCTGAGTCCTTCTAAACATTCCACCCTAAAGCCATCTGTAAATCACCAGTGTTACTGGCCTGCGGCAGACCTTGACTCTCATGGGAGGGACTCTTCAGGTCAGTTCTGGATGGCTCTGGAGCGAAGACTGACATAACACTGTGAGCATTTTTATCCCAAGTCCTGCTGAGCAGCTGGAATCAATTTATTCAGCTGTTCAGTGCAAAGACCTGTAGGATCTGCCACAGGCCTGGGGGGTCTCCAAAGGACTTATCTAAAGCTGATCTTGCCAGTGCTCTTTATTTGTCACCAGGCAAATGAAACAGAGCTGAGTGGAGCTAAATAGGCCTAACATGAGTTACGTCTGGCACTCTGTTCTGTTACAGAGCTGAGCTTTGAAATGGAGAAGGCACCTACTTGGATGATGCCCACGAGATCACCAGACAGCTCCCATTAATGCAAGGAGAGCAGAGCAGTGTGTTCCCTGCATGTGACACTGAACACATCAGACCTGATTCTGCCCGAAGTTACACCAGCATGAATCTGGAGTAACACCACTTACTTAACTGGTGTGATGCCAGATTTACACTAGTGTCACTGAAAGCAATATCCAGCCCTTACGCTGCTAAGAATTAAGATCAAGGATTACAGGGACCTTGCAAACACAATGTAAAAGTGCTGGATTAAAGCAATCTGGTGCCCTGACACACCACGACACAGGAAACCCTTTCCTTGCCCCCACAGCCCTGCCCTTGTGCTGTGGATCTATTCAGAGGCAGATTACAGTTTTGTGGGGCCCTGGGCTGGAGGAAGTGCTCCCCCCCCCGCACTCCTGCCTGGGAAATGGGGTCATGGTGCAGGGGCATGCCCCATCCCATCCCCCCACCCAGTGCTCCTGCCAGGGAATGGGATCAGGGCACGGGGGCTTGCGCCGCTCTGCCCATCCAACGGGCACTCCTGCCAGGGAGTATCATAGAATCATAGAATATCAGGGCTGGAAGGGACCTCAGGAGGTCATTTAGTCCAACCCCCTGCTCAAAGCAGAACCAATCCCCAACTAAATCATCCCAGCCAGGGCTTTGTCAAGCCTGACCTTAAAAACCTCAAAGGAAGGAGATTCCACCACCTCCCTAGGTAACCCATTCCAGTGTTTCACCACCCTCCTAGTGAAATAGTTTTTCCTAATATTCAACCTAGACCTCCCCCACTGCAACTTGAGACCATTGCTCCTTGTTCTGTCATCTGCCACCACTGAGAACAGCCTAGCTCCATCCTCTTTGGAACCCCACTTCAGGTAGTTGAAACCAGCTATCAAATCCCCCTCACTCGTCTCTTCTACAGACTAAACAATCCCAGTTCCCTCAGCCTCTCCTCATAAGTCGTGTGTTCCAGTCCCCTAATCATTTTTGTTGCCCTCCGCTGAACTCTTTCCAATTTTTCCACATCCTTCTTGTAGTACGGGGCCCAAAACTGGACACCAATGCCGAGGCCTCACCAATGCTGAATAGAGGGGAATGATCACATCCCTCGATCCGCTGGCAATGCTCCTACTTATACAGCCCAAAATACCGTTAGCCTTCTTGGCAACAAGGGCATAGCTATTGTTTCAGGCAGTTACAGACTCAGGCAGGCAGTGTTGCATTAGTTACACTGGGTCAGACTTTCAAGGTTTTTCTCTGCAATCATGGGGGCTACAAACTTACTTTTTAAAAAAATGAAAGTTCAGAGTCCTCCGTAATTGCATAACTCCAGGGAGCTCTAGACACAGGCCTTAAGTGTCTGTGCCTTATTCCAGCCTCACCTATACCACTATATATTTATAAAAGCATTTTGAAGTGGGAGCAGCACTTTCAAATGGCCCATATGTCTAAACTCCAATTAAACACTTGCAGACGGCCTGTGTCAGCTGATTTGGGCTCATGGGGCTCAGGCTGCAGGGATATAAAACTGCAATATAGATGTCTGGGCAGAAATTCTGTCATGGTCATACTAAGTGGGGCCCCAGGAGAGAAGGTGTAGGCAGGTACACAAAGGACAATGTTCATCCCTTTGTTAGCAATACATTTACAATAGAGTCATGGAGCTGAGTCTATTTGAGCAACTAGCAGAGTAGAAAGGTCGGTGAAGTGCTTGAAGTTGCTGCAGATATGCACACACCTGTGGAACATAATCCTCCCCCAGCCACAGTGCCCCATCCTTGTGCCTCACCTTGTGGTGCATTGAGTACTCCATCTCAAGCTTGTAACTCCAGAGCACAACCTTAATGGCTAGGCCACCTTTCCAGACCTTGTGCTCTATTGTAGTAATTTTAACATAAATATTGGGCCCAAAGAGTTAAAGGTGTTAACATGACCCTGTAACAGTCCAACATTAAGCCGTTTTAAAGACAGTTTGGGGTTTGGCATATAGAGCCCTCAGACTGCTTAGTCCCATGGCAAACCCATCATTAAACATTGTTTTAACCTTTATTAAAGATACAGAAAAAGGAGGAAAAACAGTTAAATCCTTTGAAATGTAAAATATTAAGTGAGGCTTTTATTTTAACAATAGCCCTTATTCCCTTTCCCTTTAGTTGTAGAGTGTCTTTAGAAGGACACACCTCCCCTTTTGGACAATCTTTTAGAGCAGAGGGGGGCAAACTATGGCCCGTGGGCCACATCCAGCCCGCAGGACCCTTCCCTCTGGCCCCCGAGCTCCTGCCAGGGAGAGGGATCAGGACAGGATTGCAGAGGAGCCAGCCCAACTGGCAGGAAGCGTGGTGAGTGGGCAGAGGCTAGCTCCTGGACCCTCCCCATCTGCTCCCCTCCCTACCTGCCTCCCTCACAGTCACAGTTCCCCCAGCACCTGGGCAGCATGGCTGCAGCTCCCGCCAGGCCAGGGCGGTGCAGTCGGGGGTGGGGAGCAGGGGGAGTTCTGGGGGTGGGGCAAGGAGCGGGAGGGTTGCAGGGGGGTAGTCAAGGGGTCTGGGCCCTGCTGCCGGAGACAGGGGCATAGCTTACTGAAACATCTTTGAGGGTGAGATATTACCTATAATCAGGTTTCAGAGTAGCAGCCGTGTTAGTCTGTATTCGCAAAAAGAAAAGGAGTACTTGTGGCACCTTAGAGACTAACAAATTTATTTGAGCATAAGCTTTCGTGAGCTACAGCTCACTTCATCAGATGCTGTAGCTCACGAAAGCTTATGCTCAAATAAATTTGTTAGTCTCTAAGGTGCCACAAATACTCCTTTTCTTTTTACCTATAATCAGTTTCTTAATGTATTAGGCTTAGAGTTGCGTGTTGTTGCTTTATTTTGTTTGGTGACTGACTTTGTTCTCTCTGTTATTACTTGAAACCACTTAAATCCTACTTTTTATACTTAATACAATCACTTTTGTTTATTAATAAACCCAGAGTAAGTGATTAATACCTGGGGGAGCAAACGGCTGTGCATCTCTATCTGTGATATAGAGAGTGGACAATTTATGAATTTACCCTGTATAAGCTTTATACAGAGTAAAACAGATTTATTTGGGGTTTGGACCCCATTGGGAGCTGGGTGAGTGGGTGCTGAAAATAAGTAACCTGCTGAGCTGTCTTCACTTAAAGCCTGGAGCTTTAGAGGCATGGTTCAAACTCCGAGTCTGCGTTGCAGCAACCTGGCGTGTCTGGCTCAACAAGGCAGGGTTCTGGAAGTCCCAAGTTGGCAGGGAAAATGGGCTCAGAGTTAATTTCACCACATCAGATGACAGTCCCAAGGGGGTTTCTATGACCGAACCCGTCACAGGGTGGTAGGCAGAAGGGATGTGGGGGAAGCCAGGCAGTGGGAAGGGGGGGATAGAGGGCAGGCATAGGGATTGTGGGATATGGGGGGCAGACAGCCAAAAGGAGAAATTGGGGTAGGTAGCTGAAAGGTGGGCAGTGGGAATGTGGGGGCAGATAGCTGAAACAGGGTATGGGGGGAAGGCAGGTAGCGGAAAGGAGGGGCAGTCAGCAGGAAGGGGGATGGGGCAGGCAAGCAACGGGAAGAGGGAAGGGGACAAGCAGTGGAGGAGGGAATGGGGGGAGGCAGCAGAAAGACAGGAGGGGGCAGGCAGAAGGAATAGGGGGGAATTGTGGAGGCCAGGCAGTGGGAGGGGGGATTGGGAGAGGCAGGGGGGATTGGAGGAAGGTGGCAGGCAGCTGGAAGGAGGAATGAGAGGCAGGCAGGAGGGAATGAGGGTGTGGAGCGGGCAGTGGGAATGTGGGGGATCAGACAGGAAGCACTGAAGGAGGAATGGGGGGAGGGCAGGCAGTGGGAAGGGCATGGGAGGCAGGTAGAGTGAATGTGGGGAGGGCAGGCAGCAGGAAGGGGGAATGGGGCCAGGCAGTGGGAAGGGGGGATGTGGGAGGGCAGGCAGCAGGAACGGGGAATGGGAGTGCGAGTGCAGGTAGAGTGAATTGGGGGAAGCCAGGCAGTGGGAAGGAGGGATGGGGGAGGCTCAGCAGCTGGAATGGGGGGAGGGCAGGCAGCAGGAAGGGGGGCAGGCAGAGTGAATGGGGGGAGGCCTGGTAACAGGAATGGGGGGATGGGGGCAGGCAGGCATAGTGAATGGGAGGAGGTCAGGCAGTGGGAAGGGGCGGGACAGGGGAGGCCAGGCAGAGGGAAGAGGGGACAGGCAGAGGGGATGGGGGGATAGAAGCAGGCAGCAGGAAAGGGGGCAGACAGGGAGAGAGGGTGATGGGTGGCAGGCAGAAGGGATGGGGGACAGCGGGAAGGGGGGGAGGGAAGAGGGAATGTGTGGGAAGCCATCAGGGATTAGAGATGGGAGCAGACAGAGGGAATGGGGGGAGGATGGGAGCGGAGAGGGGAAGATGGAGCAGGGGAAAGGGGAGCTGGGGGGCAGGCAGAGGGAATTGGGGGAGGCCAGACAGTAGGAAAGGAGGGATGTGGGCAGGCACTGGAAGGAATGGGGGGGCAAGTAGTGGAAAGGGAAGGCAGTCGGCAGGAAGGGGGGGATGGGGCAGGCAGCGGGAAGGGGGATGGGGGCAGGGAGCAGGCAGAAGGAATGGGGGGACAGGGGAGATCAGGCAATGGAAGGGGGGATGCGGGGAGGCAGGGGGGAAGGAGGCAGGCAGCTGGAAGGAGGGATGAGAGGCAGACAGGAGGACATGTGGGTCGGGGGCAGGCAGTGGGAATTGGGGGGGCACGGGGGAGGCCAGGCAGTGGGAAAGGAGGGATGTGGGTAGTTAGAGGGAATTGGGGAGGGGCAGGCAGCGGGAAGGGGGATGGGGGCAGGGAGCAGGCAGAAGGAATGGGGGGACAGGGGAGATCAGGCAATGGAAGGGGGGATGCGGGGAGGCAGGGGGGAAGGAGGCAGGCAGCTGGAAGGAGGGATGAGAGGCAGACAGGAGGACATGTGGGTCGGGGGCAGGCAGTGGGAATTGGGGGGGCACGGGGGAGGCCAGGCAGTGGGAAAGGAGGGATGTGGGTAGTTAGAGGGAATTGGGGAGGGGCAGGCAGCGGGAAGGGGGATGGGGGCAGGGAGCAGGCAGAAGGAATGGGGGGACAGGGGAGATCAGGCAATGGAAGGGGGGATGCGGGGAGGCAGGGGGGAAGGAGGCAGGCAGCTGGAAGGAGGGATGAGAGGCAGACAGGAGGACATGTGGGTCGGGGGCAGGCAGTGGGAATTGGGGGGGCACGGGGGAGGCCAGGCAGTGGGAAAGGAGGGATGTGGGTAGTTAGAGGGAATTGGGGAGGGGCAGGCAGCGGGGAAGGGGGATGGGGGCAGGGAGCAGGCAGAAGGAATGGGGGGACAGGGGAGATCAGGCAATGGAAGGGGGGGATGCGGGGGAGGCAGGGGGGGAAGGAGGCAGGCAGCTGGAAGGAGGGATGAGAGGCAGACAGGAGGACATGTGGGTCGGGGGCAGGCAGTGGGAATTGGGGGGGCACGGGGGAGGCCAGGCAGTGGGAAAGGAGGGATGTGGGTAGTTAGAGGGAATTGGGGAGGGGCAGGCAGAGGGAAGGGGGATGGGGGCAGGGAGCAGGCAGAAGGAATGGGGGGACAGGGGAGATCAGGCAATGGAAGGGGGGATGCGGGGAGGCAGGGGGGAAGGAGGCAGGCAGCTGGAAGGAGGGATGAGAGGCAGACAGGAGGACATGTGGGTCGGGGGCAGGCAGTGGGAATTGGGGGGGCACGGGGGAGGCCAGGCAGTGGGAAAGGAGGGATGTGGGTAGTTAGAGGGAATTGGGGAGGGGCAGGCAGCGGGAAGGGGGATGGGGGCAGGGAGCAGGCAGAAGGAATGGGGGGACAGGGGAGATCAGGCAATGGAAGGGGGGATGCGGGGAGGCAGGGGGGAAGGAGGCAGGCAGCTGGAAGGAGGGATGAGAGGCAGACAGGAGGACATGTGGGTCGGGGGCAGGCAGTGGGAATTGGGGGGGCACGGGGGAGGCCAGGCAGTGGGAAAGGAGGGATGTGGGTAGTTAGAGGGAATTGGGGAGGGGCAGGCAGCGGGAAGGGGGATGGGGGCAGGGAGCAGGCAGAAGGAATGGGGGGACAGGGGAGATCAGGCAATGGAAGGGGGGATGCGGGGAGGCAGGGGGGAAGGAGGCAGGCAGCTGGAAGGAGGGATGAGAGGCAGACAGGAGGACATGTGGGTCGGGGGCAGGCAGTGGGAATTGGGGGGGCACGGGGGAGGCCAGGCAGTGGGAAAGGAGGGATGTGGGTAGTTAGAGGGAATTGGGGAGGGGCAGGGAGCGGGAAGGGGGATGGGGGCAGGGAGCAGGCAGAAGGAATGGGGGGACAGGGGAGATCAGGCAATGGAAGGGGGGATGCGGGGAGGCAGGGGGGAAGGAGGCAGGCAGCTGGAAGGAGGGATGAGAGGCAGACAGGAGGACATGTGGGTCGGGGGCAGGCAGTGGGAATTGGGGGGGCACGGGGGAGGCCAGGCAGTGGGAAAGGAGGGATGTGGGTAGTTAGAGGGAATTGGGGAGGGGCAGGCAGCGGGAAGGGGGATGGGGGCAGGGAGCAGGCAGAAGGAATGGGGGGACAGGGGAGATCAGGCAATGGAAGGGGGGATGCGGGGAGGCAGGGGGAAGGAGGCAGGCAGCTGGAAGGAGGGATGAGAGGCAGACAGGAGGACATGTGGGTCGGGGGCAGGCAGTGGGAATTGGGGGGGCACGGGGGAGGCCAGGCAGTGGGAAAGGAGGGATGTGGGTAGTTAGAGGGAATTGGGGAGGGGCAGGGAGCGGGCAGAGGGAATGGGGGAAGATCGGGCAGGGGAAAGGGGGAGGATGGGAACTGCCGGGGAAAGAGGGGATGGGGGAGGGGGAGGACGGGGGGGCGGAGGCAGAAGAGGGGGAGGAGCGGGGCGCCCGCGGCTCGAGGAACGGCCAGCTCCGCTCCGGCGGGGGGGGGCTGCCCCTCCTCCCACCGAGGCCGCACACGTGCGCTACGTGCAGCGACTGCTGCTCCCCGGGGTCCTAGAGGGAGAACCTGCGCCTCGCGTTCGCCCCGAGTGGCGGGGAGGGCACCCTGGCCCCGCTGTCTGCCCGAGTCACGAGCCTCTCCTGGGGGTCTGAGGGCCCTTTGGCCAAGCAGAGGGGAGCCCACCCTGCAGGGCAGGCGATGGGCTCTGTGGAGAGAGGGGAGCATGGGCGTGGGGTACTGGGGGCCACTGCCAGGTTTTGGGGAGCTGAGGGTATCCAGGTTGTGGGGGTCCCATGGGCTGTGTGGGACACTGGGGGTGGGGGCCCCAGGGGCTGTGTGGGACGCTGAAGGGACTAGGTTAGTTGTCTTGGAAATGTTTTCTGTGTGACGTATTCTGTGGCCCTTGGAAGGGTGGCATGACCCCGTCACTTCCCCCCCTTTCTGTATAAAATGGCATCTTCCATGTGGCATGACCTTGCATGTACAATTACTTTACTGTATTCATGCAACTCTAGGGCCTGGGTGTGTGTCTGATTTTGGGCCCTTACTCCCAGAAAGGCCTCTCCTCCCTTGGCTCTGCAGCAGGCAGTGAGCACATGGTGTGGGGAGAATCTGCTGGACAGCTGGAGCTCCAGCTGCCTTGTCCCTAGCACAGCCGTTCTCAAACTGTGGTTCGAGACCCCAAGTGGGTCGGGACCAGTGGTGAGTTGGAGCTGGTTCCCACTGGTTCGAGCGAACCGGTTGTTAAATTTTGAACCTGGTTTAGAACTGGTTGTTAAAGGGTTGGGCAAACTCCCGGCCCGCGGGCCACATCTGGCCCACAGGACCATCCTGTCCGGCCTGCCTGAGCTCCCGACTCAGGAGGCTCCCCTTGAGAATCCCTTTTTACTCACCTGGCGGTGCTCCAGGTCTTCTGTGGCACTTTGGCGACCGGTCCCTCAGTGCCACCAAAGACCCAGAAAGAAAAGGAGTACTTGTGGCACCTTAGAGACTAACCAATTTATTTGAGCATAAGCTTTCGTGAGCTACAGCTCACTTCATCGGATGCATGAAGTGAGCTGTAGCTCACGAAAGCTTATGCTCAAATAAATTGGTTAGTCTCTAAGGTGCCACAAGTACTCCTTTTCTTTTTGCCAATACAGACTAACACGGCTGCTACTCTGAAACCTGTCAAAGACCCAGAGCGACTGAAGGAACGGATTCTTCAGATTTTGGCAGCTCATCACTGGTTGGGACCCTATTTTAATGGGGTCACCAGGGCCAGCATTAGACTTGCTGGGACCCAGGGCTGAAGCCCTAGGTCCAGCCCCACCTGGGACGGCAGGGCTTGGGCTTTTGCCCCCTCTTCCCCCCCACCCAGGATGGCAGGACTCAGACTCAGGTTGCATCCACCTCCAGGGGTCATGTAGTAACTTTGTTGTAAGAAGAGGGTCACAGTACAATGAAGTTTGAGAACCCCTACCCTAGTGCCATCATATTGCATAATCAAAAGTTAAGTGTTTGTGCACAACTTTAGGGTATTCCCATTAAGTGGGGAACACATTTTCTGCTGTGGGAGGTGGAAGGCGCAGATAAAAGTTCTGCTTTGGAGGGGGCAGTCCCCTCTTGTCTTAGGGGAAAGTGCAGACTCTATATGTGGGAGGCCAGCCCAGAGGGAAATGTTGCTCTTATCCCTTTGATATTCTTGTTCTGTCTATCAGGGATGTGGCACCTTCTAAATGAATTCTAACTTCTAGCTAAAAGAAAAGGAGTACTTGTGGCACCTTAGAGACTAAAATTTATTTGAGCATAAGCTTTCGTGAGCTACAGCTCACTTCATTGGATGCATTCCTACATGCAGGATAGGTGCTTGCATGGGCCGCAGCAATGCTGGTGCTTTCTCTTCTGCCATGCAGAAAGCGTGCTGGAAATAAATAGTTCAACTTTGCTGCGGTTTCCACTTTCCTCATTGCACTGGCCTGAGCCTTTGCAGAGACAATGAAACCGACGGGGGCTGCCCCAGTGACGCTGCCCCAGCCCCTAGCCTATCCCAGAGAACAGAGAGGCTCTTTAAAAAAAAAAGTGCCGATGCTGGGGTGGCTGTCAGCTGTGGCAGATCCCTCCGCAGATGTAAACATACATCATAAAGGGAGAGAAGGTGGCTTGGAGACCCATGTGGCTGCCGTTGCCTGGATGGAGCTAGTCCACAGAGGGCCCTACAGATCCCCTTTAGCAGGAGAAGTGAAGGGAATCTGTAATTGCAACAGTCCCTAAAGTAAACACCCACCAAAACAAAGAAAGCCACGAACAAAGTCAACCACCATTGTTCATTTAAATAGAAAGAAATGCTACCAATGTTGTGATAGATTCATAGACCTTAATGGAGTACAGGCCTTACAAATCAAGGTGATGGCTGCCTCTCAGGACTAAAGATTCTTCTGCAAAGTCTTTCAGCAGCAGTCTGTTGCAATTCTAGTCATTTAAAACTAAATGAACAAATGGGGCACTTACCAAAAACAGAGCCAGGGATCAAAAATGGAATACAAAGTACAGTGCAAGCCCAGAGAGGAGGAATGCAACCAATGTGAGGGAGGAGAATACAACAGAGAGGTGCTTTCTGCATGAGTATCCAGACTACAGGTAGCGCAAAAAATAAGAAAACAAACCCCCTCAAATTATCAGAACTGAGAGGAAATTCCATTAAAACATGATGAAGAAAAATTGTATATAATCCAGGGGGAGGGGAGGGAGAGATGAACAAGCCTCACACTACACAATAGACAATAATGACAAATAAACAGCTTACCCAGAGCAGACATATTGTGTGTCTGACACTACATTTTGCAAGTCAAGTGTAGTTTGTAATTCCAGGACAAAATTTTGCTTGTATTGGCTCTAATGTCTGTGTTTTAGAGGGCGAATTTTTTAGGGCCAGGGACCATATCTTTCTTCAAGTTTCATACAATCATAGACATGTTAGACTGGAAGGGACTTTGAGGAGTGACCAAGTCTAGCCGCGTGCACTGTGGCAAGACCAAGTAAACCTAGATCATCCCTGACAGATATTTTTACAACCTGTTTTTTAAAACCGCCAATTATGAGGATTCCACAACTTCCCTTCGAAGCCTATTCCAGAGCTTAACCACCCTTTTAGTTAGAAAGTGTTTCCTAATATCTAACCTAACTCTCCCTTGCTGCAGATTAAGCCTTTTACTTCTTGTCCTACTTTCAGCAGACATGGAGAACAGTTAGCCACCATCCTCTTTATAACAGCCCTTACATGTATTTGAAGGCTATCAGGTTCTCCCTCAGTCTTCTTTTCTCAAGACAGAACATATCCATTTAAAAAAAAATCTTTCCTCATAAGTCAGGTTTTCTAAAGATTTTATCATATTTGTTGCTACCCTCTGGACTCTCTCCAATTTGTCCCTATCTTCCTGAAGTGTGGTGTCCAAAATTGGACATAGTACTCCAGCTGGGACCTCAGCAGTGCCAAGTAGAGTGGGACAATTACTTCCTGTGTCTTACATACAACATTCCTGTTAATACACCACAGAATGCTTTTTGCAACTGCATCACATTGTTGACTGATATTCAATTTTTGACCCACTATTACCTCCAGATCCTTTTCAGCAGTACCACCACCAGGCCAATTATTCCCCATTTTGTAGTTGTGCTGTTGATTTTTCTTTCCTAAGTGAAGTACTTTGCACTTGTCGTGTTGAATTCAGACCTATTCTCCAATTTGTCAAGATCATTTTGAATTCTAATCCTATCCTCCATAGTGCTCGCAGCCTCTGCCAGCTTTGGTGTCATCTGCAAATTTTATAACCATACTTTCCACTCCATTATCCATGTCATTAATGAAAATATTGAATAGTACCAAATCCGGGACTGACCCCTGTGGTACCCCATTAGATGCTCCCTCCCAGTTTGATAGTGAATCATTCATAACTACTCTTTGAATATAGTCTTTCAACCATTTGAGCACCCAATTTAGGGAAATGTGGTCTCGATAAAATTACAATAGCTTGCTTATGAGAATCTCATTTCAGACTGTGTCAAAAGCTTTACTAAAGTCAAGATATATCACATCTACTGCTTTCCACCTATCCACTAAGCCAATAACCTTGTCAAATAAGGAAATTAGGTTGGTCTGGCATCATTTGTTCTTGACAAATCCATGCTGGCTATTCCTTATAACCCTGTTATCCTCCAGGTGCTTACAGATTGATTAATAATTTGCTCCAGTATCTTTCCAGGTATCTTCAGTGTAACCTGGCCTTGTAAAACCTGTGTGGAGAGCAATGCCAATAAGGTACAATATCCGCATGACCAGAAGTTCCTTCAGTAAATACTAGGGTGTCTCATTTTGCTCTAGAATTGTGGCCTTGTCTACACAGGCAAGTTCCACCCATTTAGCTTAAATCATTTTTAGAACCCATTTCTTTAAACTGGTGCAAACCCCTGCATGGGCACTTATTTCAGTTTAAGAATAGCTTATTTGGGTTTACCTAGAAGTTCTTAATCAGCATAAACTAAACTAAAGAAAGCCACTCCAGTAAGAGTATCCACATTGATATTTGTACTGGTTTAACTAAATCAGTTTAAATTTACATTTTAGGCCAAGTCTACACTATCACTTACTTTGGTATAACTTATGTCATTCAGGGTGTAAACATAGGGTTACCATAAGTCCATATTTTCCCAGACATGTCCAACTTTTTGGTTCTTAAATTGCCGTCTGGGAGGAATTTTTAAATATCTAAAAATGTCTGGGATTTTGCAATTATTATTTTCCCCAAAGAAGAGTTGATCATTCAAGAAAGAGAGTGAATGTTGATCATTTGAGAAAGAAAGTGAATGTTGATCACTCCAGAGAGTGTCTGCTTTTTCCCCCTAGCTCCCAGTGCTTGTGCTGCGAAACAGCTGTTTTGCACGGCTGGGAGGGAGGGGGAACGGGGTGCGCTGAGGGGAGGAGGTGGGGCGGCGGTGGGGATTTGGGGAAGGGGTCCAATGGGGCAGGGAGGAGGCGGAGACTTTGGGGAAGGGATTGGGATGGGGCAGGGAAGAGGTGGAGTTGGGGCGGGACCAGGGGCGGGGGGGGCACAAGCAAATACGCCCCCCCCCATGGAGTGTCCTTTTTTTGAATGTTCAAATATGGTAACCCTAGTGAATAAGCCACCCCGAGTGATGTAAGTTACACTGACTTAAGCACTGGTATGGACGGTGCTATGTGGAAACAGCTACTGCTGCTTGTCGAGTTACCATAGAGCATCTTCACCAGAAATGCTGCGGCTGTGCCGATATAGTGCTTCCAGGGTAGACTAGCCCTTTCTTCTGTATGGAGCCCTTAGACTATCAGAAGTAGGCTCCTAATCTTTCCTGGGTTTGGGTGAGTCTATGCCTGTCCTATTGACAAAAAGAAAAGGAGGACTTGTGGCACCTTAGAGACTAACAAATTTATTAGAGCATAAGCTTTATTTAAATTTATTAGAGCATTCTTTTTGCGAATACGGACTAACACGGCTGCTAGTCTGAAACCTGTCCTATTGACAGTTTGTCTTTCTCACCTCCCATAAAAGATATTTCCTCACCCACCTTGTCTCTCAAATATCAGGAAAAAAAATCAGGTATCGGGGAAAAACTGAGCTCCAGGGGGCAGCGAAAGAAACAAAACCCTGCATGAGGACCGGGAGTAGCCCCAGAGAAATGTGGCCTTTACCGTGTGTTCTGGAAAGAGCCCCAGGGCTGACAACAAATGGGTTAGTGTGCCCGAGCTGCGGCCGCAAGCTATAGCGACCAGGGCCTCTCCTGGGGAACGATTTAATACCGCATCAAACACTGGGAACGGAGGGGCCGCCGATTTTCTAGCCCAAGTAGCCTGGACTCGGTGGGCCGCAGAGCCCCCTCTACAACATTGAGCTGTAGCTCACGAAAGCTTATGCTCTAATAAATTTGTTAGTCTCTAAGGTGCCACAAGTCCTCCTTTTCTTTTTCCTTACAGTGTGTATGATAAACCCATTGTTTCATGTTCTCTGTGTGTGTGTATCAATCTCCCCTCTGCATTTTCCACCAAATGCATCGGATGAAGTGAGCGGTAGCTCGCGAAAGCTTATGCTCAAATAAATTGGTTAGTCTCTAAGGCGCCACAAGTCCTCCTTTTCTTTTTGCGAACACAGACTAACACGACGGCTACTCTGACACCCTCTGCAACAGACCACCTGGGCGCCGGAGCCCTCCTCTCCCTGGAGGAGAGGGGCCTTGATGGGGGGCCCTGAGCACCAGGCACAGGGGGGCGCCCCGTGGGGGCCCCAGGGGCTCGCTCGCTCCCCCCGGCGGAGGGGCGGGGGCCTCGCCACGGCGCCCGGCCGGCCGGACTCTTTTCTCTCCCGGCTCGGCGGAGGTGCACGGCCCGCTCTGGCGGCGCTCGGCGACCAGCGTCTGTTGGTGGGTTGTTCGGCGGCGGCTGGCTGAGGAGCTGCCGGCGCCCGAGCCCGGCCATGGCCGAGTTCCTGCCGCCGCCCGAGTGCCCCGTGTTCGAGCCCAGCTGGGAGGAGTTCGCGGACCCCTTCGCCTTCATCCACAAGATCCGACCCATCGCCGAGCAGACCGGCATCTGCAAGGTGCGGCCGCCGCCGGTGAGTGCCCAGGGCCCGGCGCCGCCCGCATGGCGCCGCGGGCGGAGCGGCCCTTTGTGCGCGGCCCGGGGGGGCCCGGCCCGGCGGCCGCGGCGCCGAGCCGGGAGTCGCCCTCGGGCACGGAGCCCGGCGCGCCGGCCCCAGCGCAGGGCTGTGGCTGGCGGAGCGGCTCGGCCGGAGCCCGGGGTGCGGCCCCGCCGAGCAGCCCGCGCTGCCCAGGCGCGGCGGCGACGTGGCCTCCCGTGGCCGCGGGGCTGCGCCCGGAGCTCGGGCGGCCGGAGCGCCGCCGTGAGGCGAACCCCGCCGGCGAACTGTCCTGCGGCCCGGACAGCCCCGTTCCCTCCCGCCCGGGGCGGTGAGAGCGACGCGAAGGCCTTTGTTTCCGTACCTGCCGGGAGAGCGGAGCTGGTCCCAGGCCCGGCCGGCTCCGGCTCCGGCTCCGGCTCCGCTTCCCCCCCCGGCGAGCAGCCGGGCTCGGACCGGGGCGAGTCGAGCCGCTGCGTCCCGCGTTTATCTGCGAGCTGCCACCGCGGCCACATCCCGGGCGACTGGACCGCTGCCGGGCGCGCAGCCGGAGCCGCCCCTCTGTGCCGGGCAGCCGGTGGCTGTTGCCCTCCATGTTGCCATTGTCGTGTGCTAGGGCTGCCGCTTCCTCCCGCTGCCTTCCTCCGGGTCCAGAGTGACGTTTCTGGGGCCCTGCTAGCGGTGTGGGATCGTTTGTGCTGCAGCTACCCATTGTCTTAGCTCCACGAGGCGCAGCTGACTCTTCGGCGTAGGACTGGGAACGGGATCTTGCTTCTTGCTGGATCCCGGGCAGCCACGGCCACCATTTTAGGATCCAACACCCAGGGGCAAAAGGAGCGAGTCTGGGTCACTCTCGACCTGGAAGCTGGCACTCTGGCATGCCGCAAAAGGAGCCTGTAACTGCCCTTTCTTTCATTGAATAGTTAACATTTCTCCAATGTTATTGGCCGTAGTTAGTTGAAAAAAGCTTGAAGTGTAGTTCTAGTCGCAATCCTTTGTTTTTATGTAAAACAGTGAACTAGAATTACTTTGGTGAGAGGGGTCCTGTTGAATAAAGATTTAGCTTGATAAAAGTGGGTGTACATTTGTCTTTATTTTGAGGACAAAAAGAAAAGGAGGACTTGTGGCACCTTAGAGACTAACATTTATTTGAGCATAAGCTTTCGTGAGCTACCGCTCGCTTCATGCATCCGATGAAGTGAGCTGTAGCTCACCAAATGCATCCGATGAAGTGAGCTGTAGCTCACGAAAGCTTACGCTCAAATAAATTTGTTAGTCTCTAAGGTGCCACAAGTCCTCCTTTTCTTTTTGCGAATACAGGCTAACACAGCTGCGACTCTGAAACCTGTCATTTTGAGGACAGTGTTCTTATCCTAAAGGATAGCTATTTCAAGATACCTATACCACCCTAATGTGACAACAACAAGAAGAGTAGCTGCTACTCTGTTTAAATGATCAAAAGAGTTAAGTCTCCTCCAAGAAGGTGAGGATAAAGACACATTTTTGTGGGCTTCGTTTCAGAAGTAATTTCTCTGCACTCTGAGTATCGAGTTATATATGAGCTTTTTGATCATACACTTGGAATTCTTAAACATATTGAACTGAAATAAAATGAAGTAACTTGCTGTATTTTACACACTGAGACTATAAATGTTCATAATCAGATTGAGTAAAGTAAGCTGCATCATACAGTAAGATCTACAAATAATACTGTCTGTTTGGAAGAGGACCAACAACATGCAATTGCAGGCATGCACACACACACACACTTCTTAACTCAGTAATTAGTGAAACAGGGCAAAAATGTGTATTACTTGTGTACTGTGAAGCTAAGTGCTAACTTCATAATTGAGGTTATAAAGCCGTTTTCATTATCCCCCCCCCCAATTGTGTAGAATAATTTTCTCTGGATGGGATATGATCAACTATGGTTTTCCGCAACTGATCAGAACTGACATTTTAGATACCCTTTTCAAAGAACCACTTTTCAAAACTAATTTATATGCTGTTTGCTTGCTAGTTTACTATTAATTTTGTTCTATATGGTTTCTTAAGAGCTTTGCTCCTTAATGGGGAAGTCAGAAATGGATGGGACGTCTACAAGCTAAAATAATTTAATGCATCTTTGTCCCCTTGCCAAGGAAAGATATGTTTTCAATTATCTAACCCCCCCAAAAAAACTCACCAAAAAAGCAAAATCCAATTGGTACTGGTTATATGAATGACCATATATTTCACTGGCTTTTTGATGGGAATTCTTTGAGGATCAGCAAACATGATCCAGTGCAGCCATAGGGTGTACTGGGATTTTCAGAAAGCCTTTGACTAGGCCCCTCACCAAAGGCTATTAGGCAAACTAAGCTGTAGCTCACGAAAGCTTATGCTCTAATAAATTTGTTAGTCTCTAAGGTGCCACAAGTACTGCTTTTCTTTTTGCGAATACAGACTAACACGGCTGCTACTCTGAAACCTAAGCAGCTGTTGGATAAGAGGGAAGGTCCTCTCACGGATCAGTAACCAGTTAAAAGACAAGAAACAAAGGGTAGGAGTAAATGGTCAGTTTTCAGAATGGAGAGAGACCTTTTTTTTTTTTTTTTTTTTTTTTTTTTTTAAAAAAAAAACATCTCCCAGGAATCTATACTGTGGCTAGTGTTCAACATATTCATAAATGATCTGTAAAAAAGGATGAACAGTGAGGTAGCCAAATTTGCAGATGATACAAAATTACTCAAGATAGTTAAAGCAGACTGTGAAGTGTTACAAACGGATCTCCAAAACTGGGCAACAAAATGGCAGGTGACGTTCAGTGTTGATAAGTGCAATGTAATGCATATTGGAAAATATCCCAACTATACGTACAAAATGATGGGGTGTAAATTAGCTGTTAAGAAAGAGATTTTGGACTAATTGTGGATAGTTCTCTGAAAACATCTGCTCAATATGCAGTGGCGTTCCAAAAAGCGAATTTTAAGAACCATTTGGAAAAGGATAGATAAAACAGCGGCATTATGATATTTACTATATAAATCTATGGAACGCCCATATCTTGAATACTGTGTGCAGTTCTGGTTGCCCTATACCCCATCTCAAAAAAGATATATTAGAAATGGAATAGGTACAGAGCAGGGCAACAAAATGATTAGAGGTATGGAACAGCTTCCATATGAAGAGAGATTTAAAAAGACCTGGAATATTCAGCTTGGAAAAGAGACCACTTGGGGGGAGGAATATAATAGAGGCCTATAAAATCATGAATGGTGTAGAAAAAGTGAATAATGAAGTGTTATTTACCCCTTCACAAGAATTAGGGGTCGCCTGATGAAATTAATAGGCTGCAGGTTTAAACCAACCAAAAGGAAGTACTTCTTCACACAACACATGGTCAACCTGTGGAACTCATTGTCAGGGGATGTGGTGCAAGCCAAAAGTATAACTTGGTTCAAAAAAGAATTAGATAAGTTCATGGCTATTAGCCAAGATGGTCAGGGATGCAACCCTGTGCTCCCCCTAATCCTCTGACTGCCAGATCCTGGGACTGATCGCTTGATGATTGTCCTGTTCTGTTCATTCCCTTTGAAGCATTTGGTACTGGTCACTGTTGGAAGACAGGACACTGGGCTAGATGGACCATTGGTATGTATATTCTTATGTTCTAAATGTACGTATTTAGAGCCAGGTTGAGAACAGTGGGAGGTCCTGGTGTGGAACACTTCATGTTTAAATGGAAGCTGTGCCCTCATGAAAGTCTGGCCCCCATAGCTGCTGTTTATCCTAGATACTTGAGCCAGTCAGAGTACCATTAGTACAGTGTGTCCACATTATTTTAAGGCTTGCTTAAATTCCTATAAAGTCTCTATTCAATGCTATTTCTAGTCGTTTTTCTCAAAATGAAGTCTGAATGAATGCTTATTCCCAGTTCTTCCTGAGAAAGTGATGAAGCATTTGAAAAGCTTTCTGTTCCCGGTCTACAGTAGTGTCAGTATGATCCTGCTGATCTCAGAAGTAATAGGATGAGGAAGAATTTTTTTTCCTTAAAACCAGGATATTTGTTAGCCTTCGTTGGTTCTTATGGTGTAACATGCAGACCTTTATTTCAGGTGAAATAAATCCCAAGAATGTACACAGTGCAGCAGAGGTTGAAAACTAAAAATATCCAAGTGGATGAGCCTCTCTGAGCCTTACCTGCATTCTTTAGAGGATCAGCCTCCCAGCTCACTCTGAGGCAAACAGACATTACTGCCTGCCAGCGTCCAGATGAGCATGGAATTCATAATGCAATCGCTAGTCTTGCATTCGCTATCACTTGTGGATAATCATCAGTGGATGGAAGAAGGCTTTTGAGTATGAGTCACAGCCAAAGACTGGTGGAACCTAGTTGTAGTCGTGATCTGGAATGACCATTATTGGTGGCATAACTTCAGGGTCAGAAAGGAGACGTTTCTTTACCACTTTGGTAGATTAACCCTCACATTGCAGTGCCAGATCACAAGGATGAGAGCTTCCCATGCTATGGAAAAGAATGGTAATGGCAGTGGAAGCTCTCCATTTGTGATAGTTACTGGTCTTCTGGGCACCAGTTTGGTGTTGATAAATCCCTGGCAGGTACTGTCGTGGTGAAAGCTTTGCAGGGGATGTGATCAAGATGGCCAGTGTGTCAGAAATCATTGAGGGATTAAGCAGTTGAGAGCATGGGCAGCAGGTATAATAGGCCAGGGGAGGCACTGCCACTGCTGCCAGACCCCAGGTTGGGGGGGGGGGGGGAGTTTTGTTTTATTATGCCCCATGCAGGTTCCGGAGTGGCTGAGGAAGCAGTATGTGCTATTCAGCTTTCTGGGTTCATCAATAATCTCCCTGGACACCAGAGAGAATACTAATGAACCCAGGAAGCTGAATAGCAAATACCACCTACTCAGCTGCCCTGGAACCTGCATGGGGCATATGAAAAACTTATTTGAACAAAGTGTGAGACTTTTCCCCACAGCGGCTTGGAGTCTGGGGAGGCAAGGCGCAGCTGCGGCTGGCCTGGGACTCCTTGGGGGGAGGAGGAGATGGGACTCATGGCTCTGGCTGTGGCGGAGGGACAGGGGTTCTTTGGGCTCCGGCTGTGCAGGGAGGTTGATTGAGAACCATTTTATCTCGGGACTATATTTTATACTGCCTCCCCAAGAAGTTGAGTCCACCAACAGGACCATACTAGCATACTACCTTCTGGCAATGCCAGAATTCCCCAAAACTCTGGGTTTTCTAAAGTGGTCAAAGGGAACTCCCTTCTCCCCCTCCCTCCCATTTCCACCAGCATTGACATTAAATTTAAAACTGGAATAAACCTTCTGGGTCATGAAATACAGGCCCTTGTTCTCACAGGCAAGCCTGTTAAGTGATTGTATTTTGTTTCATTTGTAATTCAGGGTGGCCCTGCAATACCTACATTTGCCATTGTTGACCTACACTGGCTAATTTAGCAGTTATTATGTTTTCCTGCTGCTTTTTATGTAACATGGAAAAGCAAAGGTGAAGTTTTCTGTGAATAGTGGTGTGCTGTACTGGCATCAAACTGTGCACAGGCAGCACAGCTTGTGATTGGTGCACTGCATAAAGTAGAAACGTGTTGTCAATATATTCTCAAACTAAGAATGGGAAAATTGGATACAGAACAGTGGATTTAGTATGAACAAGTATTATGTTACATGCTGTGAAGTGGTAAGATTTCTTTTTTATGCGTTTAAAGTAGGGCTGGGCAAACTTTTTGGCCTGAAGGCCACATTGGGGTTGCGAAACTGTATGGAGGGCCGGGTAGGGAAGGCTGTGCCCTCCCAAACAGCCTGGCTCCCGCCCCCCTGACTGCCCCCCTCAGACTCCTGACCCATCCAACCCCCCCCCCGCTCCTTGTCCCCTGACCACCTCCTCCAGGGACCCCCAACCGCCCCCCAGGAGCAAACTCTCTATCCAACCCCCCCGTCCCCTGACTGCCCCGACCCCTGACAGGGCCCCCGGGACTCCCGATCCATCCAGCCCCCCCCCTTGTCCCCTGACTGCCCCCTCCTGGGACCCCCTGCCCCTAACTGCCCCTCCCAGGACCCCACCCCCATCCGACCCCGCTCCCTGCCTCCTGACCGCCCCCCCGTGACCTCCTGCCCCTTATTCAACTATCCCCCACCCCCTTACCATGCTGCTCAGAGTGGCAGGACAAGCTTATTGAAAGCTTGGGAGGTGGGCGGGCGCAAGCCGCGTTGCACACGCAGTGGCATGACTGCGGGGGAGGGGGGCACCAGGGGAGGGGCCGGGGGCTGGCTAGCTTCCCTGGCCAGGAGCTCGGGGGCCTGGCAGGACGGTCCTGCGGGTCATAGTTTTACCACCTCTGGTTTAGAGTGTGCTTTATTTATTATGTTTTTTTATTTACATGATGAATACATTTAAGGAGTAGGTTATTGTAAAATTTGGCATTCATGTGGTTGGGTTATAATCTGGATAATACGATGGATTTGTTGGTAAGGGCACTTTATGGTGTATTGATGTTTAAGAACAGTATCATTGCAGTAGAGATTTACTATCTATAATGATGCAATGCTTTACAAAATATTAGATCTAAGAAGAGGAAAAGCAGAGAGAGGTTATTCATGGAGGTACACTGGTACACAAACAAGGATTCTATCTTGGTTGGAGGAGTATAAAATAAGGGTCATGGCAGGATAAGAATCTTAAATTAATAAAGAGGAAGGACTGATTCCAGTATAAGAACAAGGAAATGATGCAAAAATTTGAGGTGTAAAGGGAAGACCAAGAAGTAACATTATACACTAACTATCTTACAGTTCAGCTCTGACATTAAAAAAGTAACATGTACAAGAGGAGGGAAGTGTGTCTGGAAGAACAGCTACTAAAGTTAGACTTTTTAAAATCAGCAAGTCCAGATAACGTGTATCCAATAATTTTAAAAGAACTGGCTGAGGAGCTCACTGGACCATTAATGTTGATTTTTAATAAGTCTTGGAGCACTAGGGAAATTCCAGTAGACTGAAAGAAAGCTAATGTTGGCCAATATTTAGAAAGGGTAAATGGTATTACCCAGTTATTTATAGGCCTGTCTGTTTGACATCCGTCCTGAGCAAGATAATGGACCAGCTGATATGGGACTCGATTATAAAGAATTAAAGGAGGGTAATGTAATTAATTGCAATCAGAACTGGTTTATGGAAAATGTATCCTGTCAAACTAACTTGACATCTTTTTTTTTATGAGATTACAAATTTGGTTGATAAAGCTAATAGTGTTGACGTAAACATACTTATAAAATTCGTTAAGGCATTTGACCTGATACCACATGATGTTTTGATTTAAAAAACAAATAACTTAGAACAATATAAAATTAACCTGGCACACACACAATGGAATGAAAACTGGCTAACTGTTTGGTCTCAGTATGTAACAATAAATGGAAAATCATTAAGTGTGTGCGTTTCTGGTGGGGTCCTTCAGGGATAGTTTCTTGGCTCTGTGCTGTTTAACATTTTTGTCAATGACCTGGAAAAAAACATAAAATCACCACTGATAAAATTACAGAGAACACAAACATTAGGGGAATGGTAAATAATGAAGAGGACAGGTCACTGATTCAGAGTGAACTAGATCGCTTGGTAAACTGGGCACAAGCAAACAATATGCGTTTTAATATGTCTAAATGTAAATGAATCCATCTGGGAGCAAAGAATATAGGCCATATTTACAGGATGGGGGAAGTCAATCCTGAGAAACACTGACTCTGAAAAAGATGTGGGGGTTGTTGTAGTGGATAATCAACTGAATATGTGTGTGACACTGTGGCCAAAAAAGCCAGTGCAGTCCCAGGCTGCATAAACAGGGAAATCTGGAATAGGAATAAAGAGGTTATTTTACCTCTGTATTTGGCACTGCTGCTGGAATACTGTGTCCTTTTTCTGGTGCTCACAATTGAAGAAGGATGTTGGAAAAATTGGAGATGGTTCAAAGAAGAGCCACAAGAATGATTAAAGGCTTAGAAAACATCCCTTGTAGTGCTAGACTCAAGGAGCTCAATCTATTTAATTGAACAAAGAGAAGGTTAAGAGGTGACTTGATTAGTCTGTAACAGAGGAAGTTAGTCTCTTTTCATTTGTGAACCCCTAAAATATTTCAAGTGGAGGTATGGATCCTTTGGAAATCTTAGACATAGTCTGCGGACCCACAGGGGTCCGCGAACCACAGGTTGAAAACCACTATAAGTACCTGTATCGGGAACACATATTGATAATGAGCTTTTCAGTTTAACCAAGAAAGGTATAACACTGTCCAGTGGCTGGAAATCAAAGTTGGACAAATTCAGACTGGAATTATAGTTTAAAGTTTTAATGCTGAGAGTAATTAACCATTGGAACAATTTGCCAAGGGTTGTGATGGATTCTTCATCAGTCACAATTTTTAAATCAAAATTGGATGTTTTTCTAAAAGATCTTCTTTAGAAATTATTTTTGGGAGGTTCTGTGGCCTGTTATATAGGAGTTCAGATGAGACGATCACAATGATTCCATCTGAACTTGGAATGTATGGATTTAGGGACAATATATTCTCTTAAGAGTGCATTTTGTTTGAGTACTCCTTTAGGTTTTCACTTTCTTGTCGTGGAATGGAAAACCTCGAAAAAGGTTTGTGGGGGAGCTGAGGATTAGAGTGCAGTCCAGTTACTGTTGTTGTCCTGATTGATGCCATGGTTTTGGGCAGGTGGTTCAGAGGCTAGTTTTCAGAAGTCAGTTTTTGTTGGGCCTTTATTTGTTAAACAATTCCAACTGCAATTGTCAGTCTTCCCTTTGCATCTCCCGCTCATTCCTTATATATTTCCTTGTCCTCCTACTGGAATCATTCCTTCCTTTTCATTAATTTAAGATTGTCCTACCTTTTGGTGATGATTACTCTTATTTTATACTCCTTCAACCAAGTCTGAAAACTTGTTTGTGTACCAGTGCACCCTCATGAATATCCTTTCTCTCTTTTCCTCCTCTTAGACATCACATTTTGTTTGACTGTATCCACAGTGGTGGAACACTTATCTGTTTTGCACTATGTGTATTGCAGGAGTTAGCTTTACTGTGAGAAATAAGAAACAATTAACAAGCATAGCAATTCTGCATCCATCTTTTGGTATTCCCAAGTAACAATCTCAGTTCAGTTTCAGTTTTCCAGTACCTACTTGGAAGCCATTTTCTCTTTGGACTAGAAATTGAAGGGATAGCATACTACAGGGATGTTGTCAAAATCAAGCAATAAAAATGAGAAACTCAAGTTGAAGTACTATTGAATGCTAAAATGTTCAGGTATGGAAATGCATAGTTGGCACCTAAACAACCATAACTCCACTCTGATAAACATTTTAAAGCAGGTCCAGATAACTCGAACCCCAGTTGTCTGTGGAGCTGTCTGGATTGTTGGTGTTAGATTTTCAATAAATCTTGGAATTCAGGGAAAGTTTGAGAGTACTGGAAGAAAACCAATGTGCCCAGGTAGCTTGACATACTCTTGGACAAAATAATGGAATGGCTGACAAGGGACTCTCAGTAAGGACCTAAATAAGCTGGTAACTGATGCCATTCAACATAATAAAATGAAAAATGGGCCCTTTCAAATGGGCTTGGTAATTTAATCGCTTCAAAAAACAAGTTTGATAAAGGTAATTGTGTTAACAATCTTTTTTGACTTATAGAAGTCATTTGACTTAATGTGATAGAGCATTCGAATTAAAAATCAGTATTATGCAAAATCAGTATAGCACATTGAACGGCTTAGAAACTAGCTAAGAAGCTAATAAAAAGAAAAGGAGTACTTGTGGCATCTTAGAGACTAACAAATTTATTAGAGCATAAGCTTCCGTGAGCTTCATCCGATGAAGTGAGCTGTAGCTCACGAAAGCTTATGTTCAAATAAATTTGTTAGTCTTTAAGGTGCCACAAGTACTCCTTTTCTTTTTGCGAATACAGACTAACACGGGTGCTACTCTGAAACCCAAGAAGTTAATGTAATTGTTCATAAGGAATCAGTAATTTTTTTTTTTTTTAATGGGGATGTCACTGGTTCTCAGGGCACTGCTATCTAATATTTTTTATCAAAGATCTGGAAGAAAATTTAATTGCTGATTAAAATTTGCAGGGAGCAGTGGAGTGGTAAATAATGGTGGGGATAGATCACTGTTACATAGCCATTTGGATTGCTTGATAAATTGGGCATGATGAAACAATATGCATTTCAATTGGGCTACATGCAAGGCCATACATCTACAAACAAGAACAAAGAATGTAGATCACGCTCTCAGGATGAGGGACTTGGTCTTAAAGGCCAAATGAGTTAAAAGTGTTTTAAACTCTTTCACTATCCAACATTAAAACAATTATATAAAGGTTCTCCCCCCCCCCCCCCCCCCCCGAGAAGCCGTTGTTTGCTTGGTTTGTTGGCAAATGCCCAAAAGCATTTTAAAGTTGAAAGCTTATTGATCATACACAAGAAAGGACAAAAAATCAAAACAAACATTGACATTGAAACAGAAACTGAGGAATTACGCAAAAACATTCAAAACCTATTTAAGTCTCTCTCTTTTTGGAGGCAAAATATCAGTCTCTTATTTTCACCAATAACCTTTCTTTGATGAGAAGGAAAAGTTTAATTTTACTCTATCCTGATGTATGAAGGGTATTCACTTCTACTTTTTTCCCCGCAGACAGACATAGGGAGATGAGAGATGGGATAGAAAAGGTGGGGCAAATATGGCTTTTGTTGATGATTTTTGGAATACTGGACGGTTGTTCAGTTACAAATGGATGCTTTTTGACTGGCAGGTTGACCATAACATCTGTTGCTTGGACCCTGGTTTGCATTCTGGTTAGGGACATCATCTAATTGGGTCCTTTTCTCCTTAGATGGGGGCAGGTTTGTGGATATCTCATCTTGCTGTGCTGGTGCAGTGATGTTAATTTCAGGATTTCATGAAAAGCCAAGCGAGCGAGAGAGGATAGGAGGAAAGAAATAGTCAGACAGAAAGTAGCACAAAAGCAGGGAGGGAGGCAGAACAGACGATCGTTCATAGACTATCATGGTTGGAAGGGACCTCAGGAGGTCATCTAGTCCATCCCCCTGCTCAAAGCAGGACCAATCCCCAACTAAATCATCCCAGCCAGGGATTTGTCAAGCCTGACCTTAAAAACTTCTAAGGAAGGAGATTCCACCACCTTCCTAGATAATGCATTCCAGTGTTTCACCACCCTCCTAGTGGAAAAAGTTTTTCCTAACATCCAACCTAAACCTCCCCCACTGCAACTTGAGACCATTACTCCTCAACTATCAAATCCCCCCTCATTCTTCTCCTCCGCAGACTAAACAATCCCAATTCCCTCAGCCTCTCCTCATAAGTCATGTGTTCCAGTCCCCTAATCATTTTTGTTGCCCTCCACTGGACGTTTTCCAATTTTTCCACATCCTTCTTGTAGTGTGGGGCCCAAATCTGGACACAGTACTCCAGATGAGGCCTCACCAACGTCGAATAGAGGGGAACGATCACATCCCTCGATCTGCTGGCAATGCCCCTACTTCATCCCAAAATGCTATTGGCCTTCTTGGCAACAAGGGCACACTGTTGACTCATATCCAGCTTCTCGTCCACTGTAACCCCTAGGTCCTTTTCTGCAGAACTGCTGCCTAGCCATTCGGTGCCTAGTCTGTAGTGGTGCATGTTCTTCTTCCGTCCGAAGTGCAGGAATTTTCACGTATCCTTGTTGAACTTCATCAGATTTCTTTTGGCCCAATGCTCAAATTTGTCTAGGGCCCTTTGTGTCCTATCCCTACACTCCAGCATATCTACATCTCCTCCCAGTTTAGTGTCATCTGCAAACTTTGCTGAGGGTGCAATCCACACCATCCTCCAGATCTTTTAATGAAGATATTGAACAAAACTGGCCCGAGGACTGACCTTTGGGGCACTCCACTTGATACCGGCCAACTAGACATGGAGCCATTGATAACTACCCGTTGAGACTGACAATCTAGCCAGCTTTCTATCCACCTTATCGTCCATTCATCCAGCCCATACTTCTTTAACTTGCTGGCAAGAATACTGTGGGAGACCGTATCAAAAGCTTTGCTAAAGTTAAGGAACAACATGTCCACTGCTTTCCCCTCATCCACAGAGCCAGTTATCTCATCATAGAAGGCAATTAGATTAGTCAGGCATGACTTGCCCTTGGTGAATCCATGCTGACTGTTCCTGATCACTTTCCTCTCCTCTAAGTACTTCAGTATTGATTGCTTGATGACCTGCTCCATGATTTTTCCAGGGACTGAGGTGAGGCTGACTGGCCTGTAGTTCCCACGATCCTCCTTCTTCCCTTTTTTACATGCCTCTGTGGTCCTGACAGTTAGGGATCCCCACTGATGGGCTGAGGACTGGATGTTGTGATATGATTTTCAGGACTCACAGGTGAAAGATAAAATTCCTTAAACAAGAGCAAGGCCTGATGACCTTCCTTTAGGGAAAAAAAATCCTTTGGTCTGCTCTGCTTCCTCTGGCTTGGGGTTGCTGAGATGAGAGTGGGTGATATTTTTCAATCTCTTTTTCAGAATGCCAAAAAGTGGAAAAAGTGAGTGGTACAGTTTATCCCCTCATTATTTTGTCCACAAATTAGGTCTAATATCTGCCACACCAGATTATCTATTAATTTCTGGACCCACATCTTGTTTGTTAATTCGAATCTCAACATAATCCTTGAATATATCAGTAGGCCTTTTTTGTATGGACTAATTTAGAGTCTGTCTGGTTTTCTTGCACTTGTTCATAACATTCTTTATTGGAAGTAACTTGGCCTATTTTCCATGGTTAGCAGGCAAAAAGTTACTTTGTTACACCTTTGAATTTTTACATACTTTTTTACAGTTGAACTCATAAATAGGGTAAATTTCTAGGCACAGTAATCACAACAGACACTATCCTGGAAACAGTGACTGAAAAAGAATTTGGGGTTGTGGTGAAAACCAATTAAATGTGAGTTGCCGGAGGGATGCTGTGGTTGAAGGAGCTAATGCCATACTTGGAAGGTATAGACAGAGGAGTCAGGGACTTTACCTCTGTATACAGCATGGGTGAGACCAATACTGGAGTACAGTGTGCAGTTCTGGTGTCCTCATTTAAAAAGAATACTGCAAAAGTAGAGATGGTACAGCAAAGAGCCACCAAAATGATTCTAAGTTTGGAAAATGTATTTTACAGTGAGAGACTTAAGGAACTCAATCTGTTTAGCTAATCAAAAAGAAAACTTAGAGATGACTTGTATAGAAATCAAAATCAGCTTCTTGGGGACAAAATACATGAATGGCCATGGTGGCTCAGACTAATGGTCTATCTAGCCCAATATCCTGTCTTCTGACAGTGGTAAATGCCAGTTATTTCAAAGGGAATGAACAGGACACGGCAATTATTGAATGATCCATCTCCTTGTTGTCCAGTCCCAGCATCTGTCAGGAGAGACTTAGGAACACACAGACCATGGGGTTGCATTCCTGACAATCTTGGCTAATAGCCATTAATGGACCTCTCCTCCATGAACTTAGTTAATTGTTTTTGGAACCTAGTTATAGTTTTATAACTAAAGGGCCCTTTAGCCTATTGAAAAAAGATGTAACAAGAACCAGTGGCTGGAAGCTGAAGCCAGACAAATACAAATGAGGAATAAGGCGCATATGTCTAGCAGTGAGGTGATTAACCATTGGAACAAACTACCAAAAGATGTGGTGCATTCTTTTGAGATCTTTATTTTATGCTGAGATTGAATTGCTTCTTAAAGAATATGTTCGAGTTCAAGCCTAAATTATTAGGTTTGATGCAGGAATTTATAGGTGAAATTCTCTGGTCTCTGTCATACAGGAGAGCAGACTAGATGATTCTAGTTATCAGATGGTCCCCTTCTGGTTTAAAACCAGTGAATCTGTCAGCCACTGTCTATGCTTAGCTAAACACTTCATGCTGAAAGGGAATAGTAGCTCATGAGGGTAAGAGTTGTAGGTGGGTGGGGAGGAATGGGATGCTGGGATTTGAGAATCACAGAGAAACTGATCTGAGAGTGTTAAGAATGGGTTGGGTAGCAGCCACTTGTACTGCATGTACAGGGGAGAGAAAAGTGGTTGAGGGGAAGAGGTGGACTGTTGTGTCCTCCTGTGAGTCTCTATCTGGCTTTTTACAAACATTAATGGCAACATACATCAGAACTTGGGAAAACACTTCCCCCAGGCATCACACATGCAGAGTGAGTTTCCACCAGTACATTTTACAGTTAAAAAGATGCATATTTCAATTCCTCCTTAAGGTGCCTATGTCACGACCTCTGGAATCTTCTGCTGAGTGGTATCCATTGGGTCCTTTATCCCCTGCCCCTTGCAGAGGATTCTGAGGGTATAAAGTGGAGAGTGTAGTCACTCTGAACTGTCAAAGGTACTTCAAGCTCATATCACACACAGCTTTTTTGACGTTTTTCAACTTCTGCCCTTTCAAGGCTATTTTTGTTTTTAAGTTAGAAAAACTGACTGAGAAACTAGCTTTTTCTTTAAAAAGAAAAGATGTTCACCCAGGATGAGCCAGTGCTTCTGAAGTCAAGTCAAATAAATCTGGCAATGTGTGGGTCCAGCTTCTGGATCCAAAAAATTTGCTCAGTGCAGTTGTTATCTACCCAGTTTAAGCAGTGTCCAGGAGGCCCCCCTGCACCCCCTAGTCTCATCTGACTGGATCAGTCAGATGTTAAGGATCTGGCACTGTCACCCAAAACTGCTGGCATATGCAGCCTCAAGTCCCTGGATCTGTTGGGGGTGCGGAGAAATCAAGGCTGATGCTGAGGATCCAGCACTGCTGACCCAGGTGAATCACATGGAGAGTGGCTCTGTACTCGGCATAAGTAGCATAGAGGTTTCTGGTGCTAAAGACCAGTTTCATTTGACATTATGACTAGTATATGCAGTACCATGGACAAAAGAATGGCCATTCTGGGTCAGATCAAAGTTCCATCTAGCCCAGTATCCTGTCTTCCGACAGTGGCCAATGCCATGTGCCCCAGAGGGAATGAACAGATAATCATCAAGTGATCCATTCCGTGTTGCTCATTCCCAGCTTCTGGGAAACAGATGGAACAGTGTGCAGGGTAGGGCATCATGATAGTGTCTAGTCCAAGCTGATGCTATCGGTACTCGGAGCTAGTGAACTTACTCATTCAGTGGCCCATCACCCAGCTGTCCCAGACCTAGTCTCAGTTCAATGATCCATTAACCAGTGATCCTGCACCTTGTCTCTCAGTGCAGTGGATGAGTCCTACATCGGTCATCATTGGCTATTCCTTGATACGGGGGTGATTCTACTGGGGGGAGAAAGGTCATTCAGAGACTTAAGATGGCTGAGGAGTCCAATCTGTGCCCTACAGGTTTTTCCACATATAAGACAGGTGGTTGTTTGGAGAGAGCACAACTGGTGGCCAGGATGTTGTACACTTTCCTTCCTCTGCCGTTTCTCAGCCTCTTGAGCAAGATGATTCTCTTCAAAACGAGCTGAAGGTTGATAGGTGATGCGATGCCATTGCACCCTATTGTCAGCCAGCTCTTCCCAATTCGTGGAGTCAGTGCCTCCCTTCTTAAGATATATTTTCAGGGTGTCCTTGTAGCGTTTCCTCTGTCCCCCATGAATTCTCTTACCATGACTAAATTGAGAAAAGAGGTAGATAAGTATCACCCATCTGCAGACAGTGACCAGTCCAGCAAAGTTGATGTTTCATAATTTTTGCCTCAACACTGATGATGTTGGCGCAGAGAGAACGCTGGCATTGGTATGACAATCTTCCCATCTGATAGAGAGAATCTTCCTCAGGCAGTGTTGGCGGTACCACTACAGATGCTTAATATGGCTTTGGTATGTCATCCATGTCTCGCACCCATAAAGAGTGGGGATGACTACTGCATTGAAAATGTTAACAGTGAGGGTAACTAACCATCAGAATAGTTGACTGAGGGAAATGGTGGATTCTTGTTCACTTGGTGTCTTAATTTTGACCGATATCTAGTCTTGATTTAATGTTCTAGTTAAACCACAACATGGAGTATATACTGTGAAATTATAAGAAATTAATGGTCCCTCCTTGGCCTTAAAACTATGAATCTTTTGAGATAAACCAAAATAACTAATGTTAAATTCAACTGGTTAGGAGAACTACTTGAAATATTAGTGTGAATGTACAGAGGCACTGGTAAATAACCTTTCTTTTCCAGTTCACAAGAACATCACTTGAATTTCAGATTGAATTTTGCTGATATTACGTATATTTGTACTCCAATTTAGTTTATTCAATTGTAGCTGTAATATTGACATGGTCAGGCAAACAACAAAGGTATACAGTCACTTGAAGATGCAGGTAAGCACGTAGTGGGATTCCAGAAGCATCTAATTTACACTGAAAGTCAATGGGAGTTAGGCACCTAATTTGCTTAGGCACGTCTGTAAAATTGAAGTAGTGCTTTTCTCTCTTTTTAGGTGTTTGGATACCTTTGTAAATCTGGTTTATAGCCCCCAGTTTTCTGGAATGAATGTGGATTTCCAGAGGGTCATGTAGTTCCTCTTTATCATGCAAGGATTGTAGATTGCACTGGCCTTGAACATCTCCAGTATTGATGATTCCTGTACTTGTATTTTTTTGTGCTAAAGGTGATGCTTCTGATTACTTTCATGTGTACTTAAGGCCTGATCTTGAGAGGTGCTGAGTAACCTCAGTTAGATACACTGATGGTAAGTGTTGTATTAAAAGCCTTGAGAGAGATGCTGGTACATTGAAGTCTTTGGGAGATGAAGGTGCTCAGCATCTCACAGGATTGGTTCTAGTTGCTGAGACTACATTGTGTAACTGAAACTTAAATTTATTCTCTTCCTAAAACACAATTGTAAATAATTTTTAAATAGAATTTTAAATTGAACTACAAAATCTCAAACAAAATTTTTTTTTTCCATCTTAACTGCCCCAAAGTCAGGAAATGAAAATTTAGGCATTAATAGTAATTTAGCACAATTACGCAGCCTGTATTTATTATATACATCTAAACATTCATGATTTAGACATTGGAAAGCAAAACAGGAATAGCAAGTAAAAGAATTGTGCAATATGGAAAAGTAAATATTACTTGAAGAACCTTAATTCTTATCTCATTTGTTTTAGAGCAGGGGTGGGCAAACTTTTTGGTCCGAGGGCCACATCGGGATGCGAAAGTGTATAGAGGGCTGGGTAGGGAAGGCTGTGCCTCCCCAAACTGCCTGGCTCCTGCCCCCTATCCACCGCCACACACTTCCCACCCTCGCCTGTCCCCCTCAGAACCCCTGACCTATCCAACTACCCCCCGCTCCTTATTCCCTGACTGCCCCCTGGAACCCCACCCCCTATCTGACCAACCGCCCGCCCGACCTCATCCCCTATCCACACCCCTGCCCCCTGACAGGCCCCCCGGGACTCCCACGCCTATCTAACCCCCCTGATCTCTGTCCCCTGACTGCCTCCTCCTCAGAATCTCCACCCCCTGTCCCCTGACTACCCTCCGGGACCTCCTTCTCCTTATCCAACCCCCCAGCTCCCTGCCCCCTTACTATGCCGCTCAGAGCAGCAGGAGCTTGCAGCCATGCCACCGTGCTGCTGGCGCAGCGAGCTGAGGCTGCGGGGAGGGATGGGGGGGGGAGACAGCAGGGGAGGGGCTGGGGCTAGCCTCCGGGGCCAGGAGCTCAGGGGCCGGGCAGGACGGTCCTGCAGGCCATAGTTTGCCCACCTCTGGTTTAGAGCATTTAAGTCATAATCTTAACATCCCATTAGTGTAGGTATTTAAAGAAATTATTTTTTCCCCAGTAAATAATGGGAAAATCCAGAACAATGGCTGTTGGGGAGCTCACAAGTGCATCTTTAATGGAAATACTCAAGTTTGTAAAACTTGAGTACATTCTTAATGGAAATTATTGGGTCTGAGCAGTCATCTTGAACTGCTGTTTTCAACTGCAGGGTTTAATTCATGAGTAGCTGTGCTGGAGAGAGTCTCCCTCTTGTGGTTCTGCTGTGTTTCACAGGAGCATAAAATTTCTGTAGCAAAATAAATAGAATTTATTGAAAATTAAAGGTTGTTTCAGATCACAAACAACTTGTGTGTCAGGAGAAATAGTAAATTTAAATTGGATTAAAAAAGTATTAAAATTGTTTCAACAGCTGCAGCATTCACTGTATTTTCACAACATCCTGAAAAATGTGTAGATATGTACTTATCCCCATTTCACAAATTGTGGAAACTGAAACCAACAGACAAAGTGATTTTGCTGAAGGCTATATAATGAATCTGTGATAGGATTGGTCAAACTGGACAGTCTCTACATAAAAGAATGAATGGACGCAAATCAGACGTCAAGAATTATAACATTCAAAAACCAGTTGGAGAACACTTCAGTCTCTCTGGTCACTCGATTACAGACCTAAGAGTGGCTATCCTTCAACAAAAAAGCTTCAAAAACAGACTCCAACGAGAGACTGCTGAATTGGAATTAATTTGCAAACTGGATACAATTAACTTAGGCTTGAATAGAGACTGGGAATGGATGAGTCATTACACAAAGTAAAACTATTTCTCCATGTTATATTAATTTATATTAAATTATAATACCTCAGATATTCTTGTTAACTGCTGGAAATATCCTACCTTGCTTGTCACCATGAAAGGTTTTCCTCCTTTTCCCCCCCCCTGCTGCTGGTGATGGCTCATCTTAAGTGATCACTTTCCTTACAGTGTGTATGATAAACCCATTGTTTCATGTTCTCTGTGTGTGTATATCAATCTCCCGTCTGTTTTTTTCCACCAAATGCATCCGATGAAGTGAGCTGTAGCTCACGAAAGCTTATGCTCAAATAAATTTTAGTCTCTAAGGTGCCACAAGTACTCCTTTTCTTTTTGCGAGTACAGGCTAACACGGCTGCTACTCTGAAACCTGTGATAGGATTAGAATTCTGTTCCTCGCTCCTAACCCTGTACTCATTTATCCAGAGTTGCTAAGCATCCAGATTACTTTGACTTCAGTTCTATCTGAATATTTCTGGAAATCAGGCCTCAGGTGTGTCAAATTGGATACCCAAAAAGGAAGAATGCCCATTTAGTGGCCATCTGTAGAAAATTTTGTGTTAGGGGATTTGTCCAGCTTCATGTATAAAGAACCAGGTATAGACCTGAACTTCTACTGGGCATTCAGAGCCTTGTTCCTAGTTGAATTTTTCCAGCTTCTCCCATTGGATCTTGCTATACCTTTGTTTGCTAGAGTGAATCAAATATTTGTCCCCATGTAGACTGTGATCATGTCATTCCTTAATCCTTTTGGTAAATAAATAGATTGAGCTTCTTGAGGCTTTTACTGTAAGGCATGTTTTCCAATCCTATAATCATTCTCATGGCTCTTCTCTGAATCCTCTTCAAATTTATCAACGTCCTTCATAGTTTCAGGCCAGAAGAGATTGTTTGATCATATACTCTGACTCCTGTATATCACAAGTCATTCCATTTCACCCAGATACTACTATATTGAGCCCCCAAACCTGGGTTAGAATAAAACATTTCAGTTCTTGGGAGACTAAACTGTAGTGTGCCATGGGGAGAGAACAGGAGAGACTGAGGTGTCTCCAATGCCTGAGGTCCCTTTAATGGCAGGGAATTGACTAGAGAAATATGCCCAGATGATCTCAGCAAGCAATCCACGCTTCATGCTGCAAAGAAAGGTGAACCCTGCTCCTAAGGTCTCTACCAGTCTGATCTAGTTTTGGGTAAGGAAGGAAAATTCCTTCCTTACCCCGGATTAGTTTGACCATGAACTTGTGAGCAAGACTCATCAGCCAGACATGTAAGAGAGGATTATCTGAACCACCTCAGAGCAGTGGCCACTTTCTGACTCTTCAGAGGAAAGCATGTAGAAAGAACCCAGAATATATCTAGTCAATTGTTCATTGGAAGAAAAAATTCCTTTCTAACCCCTGCTGGTGATTCACTGGCGCCCTGAAGCATGAGATTTGATTATAGTCATTATCTTAATGCAGAGTTGCAAGTGTTATGAACACGTTGAGGCCAGTGCAGGCAATCCTATTTTCCCCTTTGCCTGTGAAGGAGGGGTATGATTAATAGATTTCAAGACCAGATGGGACCATTGTGATCATCTAGTCCAGTGGTGGGCAACCTGCGGCCTGCATGCGGCCCATCAAGGTAATCTGAGTGCAGGCCACGAAACACTGGGAGCTGCTGAGGGCCATGCCTGCAGACAGTCCTCTTCTCCTCACTCTCCTCATGTGGCTGGGCTCGAGCTGAGGCACGTGCAGCTCCATCTGTCTGTCACCCCAGTGCCGGTGCCCAGGAGTTTGAGGTATATGTGTCTCCAAGTGCTGGGAATGGGGCTGCACCGCTGTCCCCCTCACTGCATCTCTCCCCAGTCCCATCCTGTCCTGTCCCCCATACCTACCCATCCCAGCCATGTATCCCTTACAGCGCTTTCCCACCTATCCTCTCTACCTCCCAGAGCCACCATCCCCGGGTCCCTCACCCCCGACAGCCCTGCACCCCATTCACCTCCATATACTGCTGCACTCCCATTATGTCCCTATTTCCCCTGTGCCCCCCACATCCTCATGCATGTTGTAGCCTTCTGTCTTCACCTGTATCTCCATCCCCCACATACCTCCCAACCCCCTCCTCTCTCCTTAACTTCCCCTTCTAACCCCCACACCCTGCTCTTGTCCTTGGCCCTCCCCCCGCATCTTTTCCCCTCCAGCACACCCTCCTCCCTTCCCGGCTGGGTGATTTAGGCAGCCCCTGGAAAAGTGTATGAAAAAGTGTCTCTGTGTAGTCAAGTGAGTGCATGCATGCATTGTTTGTGATACTGTGTCTTTGTGTAGGGAGGTGCGTGACTTGTCGTGGGTATACCTGTGAATAAAATTTGCAGTCTAACTCTTACTTTTTTTTCCTTTTGCTGGCTTACGCACAAAAAATTGATGACATAAAATGTGTGTTCATTTCATAACAAGTTTTTAAAAAAGAAGGGAACTCAAAAAGAAATGTATTTCTTAAAAAGTGAATGTTGTTGACCAGTAATTGCAAAAGAGTCAATGTATCATACATTTCTCCCTGCGTTTGTCTAAATACATTATAAACTCTTTGTTGCAGTCTCTCTCTTTTTATGTGCCTGTCTAGCACCTGCCACCCTGGAGCCTGATCTTAGTTGGGGTGTCTAGGCACTAAACAAAAATTGTAATAATTAATAATGTGGAAGTATATATGTTAGTGCATGCTAGATGTGAACACATGAATATACGTGTGTATCTGCATGTAGGTGAGGGAGTCAGTTTCTACAGATTTATTTATATTGGTATCTGGACAGGTGTGCATTTCTGTAGTTGTGCTCTATGGATTTGTATTTGGGTTTCAGGAGTGGACCTTTAATGGACCCATTGCAGCTGTGATAATGTGTGGTCCTAATTCCACACACAACTTCAGTGAACAAAACCATGGAGCTGGTTACAAAAAATGGGAAGAGGGGAAGGAAAGAATCATGAAAACTTTGTGAAATTTCATTTTTTAAAAATTACCTTTTTGACTATTTTGCTGCCAGCTCTTGCGTCCTATAACAAATAAAACCTGAACTTAGTATAATACATCTGTCAAAACAGTAAATATGCCTTTTTGGGTCTTGCAGTGAAAATGAGCACTTGAGAGAGGGTGGGGTAAAGTAAGCAAGAGAGGGAGGGGAGATGGAGTGAGCAGGGGGTGGGGCCTCAGGGAAGGGGCGGGGCAGTGGGCAGGGCAAGGGTGTCCCATTTTCTGGAATTAAAAAGTTGACAACCTGATGATCAAGTCACCCCTTAACCTTTCCTTTGTTAATCTAAACAGATTGAGCTCCTTGAGTGTATCCTTGTGAGGCATGTTTTCTAATCCTTTAATTGCAGCGGAAGTCGAAAAAGCAAATAGGACGTTAGGAATCATTAAAAAAGGGATCGAGAATAAGAGGGAGAATATCTTATTGCCCTTATATTAATCCATGGTATGCCCACATCTTGAAAGCTGCATAGAGATGTGGTCTCCTCATCTCAAAAAAGATATACTGGCATTAGAAAAGGGCAACTAAAATGATTAGGGGGTTGGAACAGGATCCATATGAGGTGAGATTAAAGAAGCTAGGACTTTTCATCTTGGAAAAGAGGAAACTAAGGGGGGATATGATAGAGGACTATTAAAATCATGAGTGGTGTGGAGAAAATGAATAAGGAAAAGTTATTTACTTGTTCCCATAATGTAAGAACTAGGGGCCACCAAATGAAATTAATGGCAGCAGGTTTAAAACAAATAAAAGGAAGTTCTTCTTCACACGGCACACAGTCAACCTGTGGGACTCTTTGCCTGAGGAGGTTGTGAAGGCTAGGACTATAACAGGGTTTAAAAAAGAATATGGATAAATTGGATACATTCATGGAGGTTAACTCCATAAATGGCTATTAGTCAGGATGGTTAAGGAATGGTGTCCCGAGGCTCTGTTTGTCAGAGGGTGGAGATGGATGGCAGGAGAGAGATCACTAGATCATTACCTGTTCGGTTCACTCCCTCTGGTGCACCTGGCATTGGCCACTGTTTGGTCTGACCCAGGATGACCATTCTTATGTTTGTTTAGTCATTCTCATGGCTAGTCTCTGAATCCTCTTCATTTTATAAGAACATAACAAGTTTTGTGAGATCTTTTTGAAGTACTTCACAGTCTGCTTTGGTTTTAACTATCTTAAGCAGTTTAGTATCATCTGCAAACTTCACCACCTCACTGTTTACCCCTTTCTCCAGATCATTTATGAATAAGTTGAATAGGATTGGTCCTAGGACTGTCCCTTGGGGAACACCACTAGTTACCCCTCTCCATTCTGAAAGTTTATCATTTATTCCTACCCTTTGTTCTCTGTCGTTTAACCAGTTCTCAATCCACGAAAGGATCTTCCCTCTTATCCCATGACAACTTAAATTAAGTAAGAGCCTTTGGTGAGGGACCTTGTGAAAGGCTTTTTGGAAATCTAAGTACACTATGCCCACTGGATCCCCCTTGTCCACATTTGTTGACCCCCCTCAAATAACTCTATTAGGTTAGTAAGACGTGATCTCCCTTTACAGAAACCATGTTGACTTTCTCAGGGAATCTCCCTAACATCCTCAGCTGTGAAGACTGAAGCAAAGAATTCATTTAGTTTTTCTACAATGTCTTTATCGTCTGTAAGTGCTCCTTTTGTATCTCGATCATCCAGGGGCCCCACTGGTTGTTTAGCAGGCTTCCTGCTTCTGATGTGCTTAAAAAACTTTTGTGTTTTTGGCTAGGTGTTCTTCAAACTCCTTTTTGGCTTTTCTTATTACATTTTTACATTTAATTTGGAAATGTTTATGCTCCTTTCTATTTACCTATATATCAGCATCCTTGCATTATGGACAGCTTATCTTTCTTTAATTCTTGATTAATTGAGTCCTGTATCAGCCACTTCATTATCTTATCTGGGATAGATGTCAGACTGGCGGGCCTCTAATTACCCATTTACGCTTTTTATATATTGGCACAAGATTAGCTTTCTTCCAGTCTTCTGGAACTCCCCCAGTGTTCTAAGACTTGTTAAAAATCAGTGTTAACGGTCCAGTGGGCTGCTCATCAGCGAGCTCTTTTGAAACACGTACATGCAAGTTATCTTGTCTGACTTCAATAGCTGCTGTTTAACATTCTCCCAAAATACTAATGGAATGGAAAGACTGTTGTCATCATATGATATGACATTATCTGTTTTTCCCCAAATACAGAACGGAAATATTTTTGAATGTTTGTGTCTTCTGCATTACTATTGATAATCTACCATTTGCATTTAGTAATGGACCAATATCATTGTTAGAATTCTCTTTGTTCCTAATATACTTAAATTCCTCCTTATTGTCTGTAACTGTGCTGGCGATAGATTTCTTGTTTTGTCCCTTTGTTTCCCTTATCAATTTTCTACAATTCCTAGCTTCTTCTTTATATTCAGAAGTATCAACTTCCCCTTTTGTTATATATTATTTTTTTAGAGATGCCTTAATTTCCCCTCTAAACCATGTCAGTTTTTTAACCAGTGTGGCCTTCTTCCTTGATTGTGGCTTGAGCAGGGGAATTCAGGGATTGACAGATTCCAAGGCCAGAAGGGACCACCATCATAACCATCCAGCCCAGCCCCTGCGCACACAGGTCATAGACCTTCTCTCATAAGCTGAATTGAGATATTGTTCTAAAATATATGCTTTCTTATATTTAAAACTCCAACTGATGGTCAGTCCACCGCCTCACATGTTCCAGTGTTTAATGACCCTTCAGTGCTAGGAAATTGCACCTTATTTCAAGGTTGAATTTGTCTATCTTCAGCTTCCCCTGAATATCAGATGTCTTTCTCTGTGTGTGTTAAGTACCTGTACAAAAGTGATCAAATTTCCTCTCAGCCTTCTCTTTGAATAGCTGAATAAGTTGAGCTCCTTAAACCTCATATTGTAAAGCTTGTTTTTCGGCTCCTGGATCATTCTTGTGGTCATCCTTTGACCTCTTTCCAGTATTTCCACATCCTTCTTGAAGCATGGACATAGGAACTGGATTCTGTATTCTGGTGGTGGGCTTACCAATGCAGCATATGGATCTAAGATCACCTCTCTACTTCTACTTGATAGTCCCCTTTTTATAAATCCAAGAATTGCATTGGCTCGTTTTGTCACGGCATTGCACTGTTGTCATGTTGAGGTGCTTATCTACAATGAACCTTTAAATCCTTCTGTGAATCACTGCTTTTCAAGTTTGAGTAGCAGCTGTGTTAGTCTGTATTCACAAAAAGAAAAGGAGTACTTGTGGCATCTTAGAGACTAACAAATGTATTTGAGCATAAGCTTTCGTGAGCTACAGCTCACTTCATCGGATGCATTCAGTGGAAAATACAGTGAGGAGATTTATATACACAGAGAACATGAAACAATGGGTGTTATCATACACACTGTATGGCCAGTCCTTGCTTACAGACAGCCCCCCACCCTGAAGCAAATACTCACCGGCAACCACACAACAGAATCACTAACCCAGGAACCTATCCTTGCAACAAAGCCCATTGTCAACTGTGTCCACATATTTATTCAGGGGACATCATCATAGGGCCTAATCACATCAGCCACACTATCAGAGGGTCGTTCACCTGCGCATCTACCAATGTGATAGATATATGCCATCATGTGCCAGCAATGCCCCTCTGCCTTGTACATTGGTCAAACTGGACAATCTCTATGTAATAGAATAAATGGACAAAAATCAGACGTCAAGAATTATAACATTCAAAAACTAGTCGGAGAACACTTCAATCTTTCTGGTCACTCGATTACAGACTTAAGAGTGGCTATTCTTCAACAAAAAAAACTTCAAAAACAGACTCCAACAAGAGACTGCTGAATTGGAATTAATTTGAAAACTGTATACAATTAATTTAGGCTTGAATAGAGACTGGGAGTGGATGGGTCATTACACAAAGTAAAACTATATTTTCTCCCTCCCTCCCCCCCTATTCCTCAGACGTTCTTATCAACTGCTGGAAACGGCCCACCTTGATTATCACTACAAAAGGTTTTGTTCCTCCTCCCCCTCGCCCCTCCTGCTGGTAATATCTCATCTTAAGTGATCACTCTCCTTACAGCGTGTGTGATAACACCCATTTTTTTCATGTTCTCTGTGTATATAAATCTCCCCACTGTATTTTCCACTGAATGCATCCGATGAAGTGAGCTATAGCTCACGAAAGCTTATGCTCAAATAAATTTGTTAGTCTGTAAGGTGCCACAAGTACTGCTTTTCTTACTGCTTTTCAAGATAATCTATGATCCTGTAAAGTATGGCTTGTACGCTTAGTTCCCCCAAAGTATTACCTTGTTTTTGGCTGTATTAAAATGCATTTTGTTGGATTGTGACCATTTCACCAGGTGAATTCAGATCACTCTGTAGCAGTAACCTTTTCTCATTATTTGCTACCTCACCAATCATTGTCTTGTGCACATTTTACAAAGATTTATATAAGGTTTAGATTGGTAATAGGAATATTGAATAGTGTTGGACTAAGAATCGATCCCTGGGGGACTCTGCTAAAAATAGCCCCCACTCATTGATGTCTCCCCATTAACAACTACATTCTGAGATCAGTCAATGAGTCAGTTTTTAATCCATAGAATGTGTGCCCTATAATTCTATCTATTGCAATTTTTAAAATCACATCATCATGTGGAACTAGGTCAAATGCCTTTGAGAAATCAAAGTGTATTGTAAGCTGTAGCTCATGAAAGCTTATGCTCAAATAAATTTTAGTCTCTAAGGTGCCACAAGTACTCCTTTTCTTTTTTGCGAGTACAGACTAACATGGCTGCTACTCTGAAACCTGTAACAACACAGTTGCCTGTATCAATCAGACCTTTAATCTTCTCTAAAACACAAAAAACCCAGATTGTTTGACAAAACTGACCTCCCATGAAACCATGCTGATTGGCATTAATTATATATTTAGCCACCTGGAAATGTGTGGCACCACTCCCAATCACTGATGCCTTGCAAGAAGCAAAAGACGACTAATCGGGTGCTCACCTACGGTGAGGCCAGCAGAGTGTAAGGACTTGAGGGGAGTTTGACCGCACCAAGCTACTCAAGCTCTGTATTACTCAGAGCAGTATCGTTGATTTGGGTCCCACTGAAAGGTCAATCGTGTCCAGCACCACTGGACTCCCTTCCGAGTGAGAGCCATGGAGAGATACTAGAGCTACCTTCCACACTGGAAACATTTTGAGGTGGCTAGGGAGCTGATAGCCCTCACGGCACCATACAGACCATATGGGACCTTCCTTCGCGGGCTTTTCCCTTTTCTCCAAGCAGACAGACTTAAGACTCCACAGTCTAAAGGACTTGAGGACAACTCTCAAGTCACTTGGCACCATACCCTGGCTCCTCAGAGGAAACCTTTAAAACACAACTCCTACCTCACTTCTATCAATCTCAGCCTAGGCAAGATTATAGCAGGAAGCGTGGCAGGAATTATAGGATAAGGTGTCCTTCTCCTCTTTCATCCACCTAAGGACCTGGGCTTGTGAAGCAGCCATCTGGGGTGAAGCAGAGCTTTTGAGGGTATGCCTGAGGGTGATGGCACCAGTTCAAGTACCGGATCTATCACCCCTGTGTTTTTAAGGCCGTTTATACCATTTCTATTGTGCATGGGCCGAGATTACTTCAGACCGCTGGGTACTATACATGGTATGACTGGGATACTCCCTACTGTTCAGTTGTCTCCCTCCTTACCACTTCAGGGACCCTTCTCATGAGCAACTTCTGATCCAAGAGCTGTAGACACTCCTAAAAGTGGGAGCTATAGAGGAGGTCCCTCAAGTGCTAAGGAGCAAGGGTTTCTACTCCCTCTACTTCCTGACCCTGAAGCAGTCTCAGTGCCATCGTGGACTTTCAAAATCTCAACAGATTCATCAAGAAGCTGAGGTTCCACATGGTCTCCTTGGCCTTCATTATCTCTTCCCTGGATCCGGGGGACTGGTATGCCGCCCTTGATTTGAAAGATGGATATTTTTATTCCAGGACACAGAAGATTCCTATTGTTCGTAGTTAGCCATATCCACTGTCAGTTCACGGTCCTCCCTTTTGGCCTATCAGCAGCCCCTTGAGTATTCACCAAGTGTCTCTGTATTCCTGAGGAAGTGGAAGGTACAGGTTTACCTGAACCTAGAGGACTGGCTGATCAAGGACCACACCAGGGAGCAGGTGGAGGCGGATGTTGGCTTGATACGGTCAACATTTGACAAGTTAGGCTTGTTAAACATACAAAAGTTGACCCTGTCATCCATCCAGAGGGTGGAGTTCATAAGGGCAGTACTAGACTCGGGCCAAGCCTGGGTGTTCCTTCTGGAGTTCCGATTCCAGGCTATATGTGCCATCATAAAAGGCCTCAGAAGCTACCCCATTACCACGGCACAGAACTGCCTGAAGTTCGTGGATCACATGGTTGTCTGCATGTATGCCATATAGCATGCAAGACTGTGACTCAGACCTCTTCAAGCCTGGCTGGCTTCAGTATATCCAAACTGAAACCACTTAGACAGTGGTCCCATTGTGTAATTGAATTCCTTCTTTGGTGGCTGAATTTGCAGGCTGTCTGCAGAGGAGTGCCCTTTTTCAGACCTTAACCCTCGCTGTCCCTAGTTATGGACATGTCTGGGATGGGGAGCTCATCCGGGGAGACTCTGGACTGAAGGCCTCTGATCCCAGGTGGAGCTCTCACTACATATCCATGTCAGAGAGCTGAGAGTGGTGTGCCTAGAAGGTCTGGCAGTCTGAGTCCACCTGGAGGGCAGATGTGTATCGGTCACGGCGGACAATATAGCAGTAATGTTCTATATAAACAGACAGGGTGGAGCACGCTCCTATGTCAGGAAGCCCTCAAACTCTGGGAGTTCTGCATAGCACACTCTATACATCTTGAGGTTTCTTACCTTCCGAGGTCCCAGAATGACTTGGCAGACCACCTCAGGAGGTCTTTCTCCAACCATGAGTGGTCCATTCGCCCGAACATTGTGAACAGCATCTTCCAACGGTGGGGAGTTCACCATATAGACTTGATTGCAACAAGACACAACTGGAAGTGCCTGCAATTCTGCTCCTTCCTGAATCACAGTTGCAGACATATTCCTCCTCCCATTGAGGGGCCAGCTTTTCTATGCATTCCCGACAATTCCACTCCTACAGAAGGTGTTGCTGAAGGTCAGTAAGATAACTTCCAACCTGACCATGTCAGTACTGGTAAACCACACTCCTACACCTGTCAGTGGAGGCTCCAATTGGTCTGCCTCTTGGCGCAGATCTCATCACCAGGACCATGTCTGCCTTCAGTATCTGAATCTCTAGTTTCTCCACCTCATGGCATGGAATCATGGCTAAACTTCTGGGAGTTGAAATTATCAGGACCCATCGGAGAGGTCCTCCTAGGCAGCAGAAAACCATCCATGAGGGCCATGTACCTGACTAAGTGGAAAAGATTCTCTATGTGGTCGATGCAAAGGGGCATGTCATCTACACAGTCATCGGCACCCTTAATTCTGGACTACTTGTACCTAAAATAGCAAGGGCTGTCAGTGTCATCAATCAAGATCCGTTTGACCGCGATTTCGGCATTTCACCCCGGGTCACAAGCCGATCAGTTTTCACCAATCATCAGCCGCTTTCTCAAGGGACTGGTTAGGTTGTACCCTCAAGTGTAACAACCAGTTTCTCCCTGGGACTTCAGTCTAGTGCTATGGAGACTCATGTGGCCCCTGTTGGAACCCCTAGCAACATGTTTGCTGCTCTATCTATCCTGGAAAGGTAGCATTCCTGGCAGCCATAACATTGGCCAGGAGGGTTTCTGAGATTAAGGCCCTCACATCCGAGCCTCCGTAACCTGGTCTTCTACAAGGACAAGGTCCAGTTCCGTCCTCACCCAGTCTTCCTTCCGAAGGTAGTCTTGCAATTTCACACGAACCAGGACATTTTGCTCCCAGTCTTTTACCCAAGACTGCATGCCAGTAACCGAGAGCGAAGACTTTATTCTATGGATGTAAGGTGAGCATTAGCCTTTTACATCAAGAGGACAAAACCATTTTGCAGGTCAACTCAGCTCTCTGTGGCCACAGCAGACAGATTGAAGGGCCTCCCGATTTGTCCCAAAGAATCTCATCATGGATTACGTCCTGTATCTGTGCATGGTACAACCTGGCAAAGATACCTGCTCCAGTGCTGACAGCACATTCCACAAGGGCTTAGGCATCCTCTGCAGCATTTCTGTCACAGTTTTCAATCCAGGACATCTGTAGGGTAGCAATGTGGTCATCTGGCCACACCTTCACTTTGCATTACACCATTACACAGCAAGTTAGAGAAGATGCCGTATTTGGCAGAGTGGTGCTGCAATCCGTGAGTCAATGAGCTCCGACTCCTCCTGTTCAACTGCTTGGGAGTCACCTACTTGGAATTGATCTGAGCAAGCTCTCGAAGAAAACAGTTACCTACCTTCCATAACTGTTCTTTGTCGAGATGTGTTGCTCATGTCCATTCCAAGACCCATCTGCCTACCCCAGCTGGCAAGGAGGAGCTGAAGAGGTGGGGGGTCGGCAGGGCGTGACTCCAGGGGCCATCTAAGGCGACCCAATGGATACCACTAGGAGAAAAACCTTCCAGCAGCTGTGCATAAGGCATGCACACACCTACTTGGTATGGACATGAGCAGCACATCTTGGAGAACAACAGTTATGGAAGGTAGGTAACCATTTTTTTTTTTCCCCAAACAAGATTTCACTTGATTTCAAATGATGGAGAATGCATCACATCCCTAGGTAAATTGTTCCAGAGGTTGATTACCCTCACTGTTAAAAAATCTATGCCTTATTTGTAGACTGAACTTTTGGTAGTTTCAGCTCTAGCCATTGGATATTGTTATACTATTGTTTGCTAAACTAAAAAGCTCTCTATTATCATAAATATTCTCCTCATGGAGGTATTTGTAGACTGTGATCAAGCTACCTCTTATCCTTGTCTTGGATGAGCTAAATAGATAGTTTCTAAAGGCAGGTTTTACTGACCTCATATCATTGTAGCTCTTTTCTGAAAACCAGTGTTTTATAGAAAGAAAAGGTGTACTTGTGACACTTTAGAGACTAACACATTTATTTGAGCATAAGCTTTCGTGAGCTACAGTTCACTTCATCACTCAAATAAATTTGTTAGCCTCTAAGGTGCCACAAGTACTCTTTTTTTTTTTTCCCTTTTGCAGATATAGACTAACATGGCTGCTACTCTGAAACCAGTGTTTTATAGGAAACACACAGTTTCTGTCCAAAATTTTCAGTATATAATCTGAGTAAATGTAGTGTTTTCAGAAAAGTTTAAACAAACTTCATTAAATAGTTTCAGAGTATCAGTTAAAAATTGCCCCCAAAAGATTTCATTGTCAAAGTGTCATGATTTTTCAGGCCCCTCTGGTTTAAAAACTATGAACTGTAGGAAATCAGTCATAGTGAGAGTTTGGGCTCTCTGGTGTTATGTAATTTTATTAAATAACAGAAATTTTCATCATAACAGACTGTATGGTTAGCCAAGGGGGAGAAGTTTTACAGTGACTAGGTGAGTTGTACAGGAAGTATTTAAGTATTGGCTGGTTAAAAGCAGGAGCTCCCTGAAACTGTTCAACTGGCTCTGGACTATTATAGGTATTGTGGAATGTGTATAGTACTCTAGGATTCATACATGCAACTTGTCAATATGCTGTTCCTATGATATGATGCACAGCTTTGTTTGCATCCTAGAATAAGTGCTGCTTTTGGCGTATGTATAGGTTATTAGACATTCAAATGATACAAACTCCCTTTATTTAATCTTAGTGTAAAAGGTTCCCTTTTATATATTTTAAGGCTAGAAGGGTCCATTATGATTATCTGGTCTGACCTCCTGCATAACACAGACCCTAGAGTTTAGCTAAGTGATCTAGTTCAAAGATTTCTGGAATGAAACTAGATCATATCTTTTAGAAAGACTTCAAATCTTGCCATCCCTTGGGAATTTGTGCAATGGTTAATTACCCATTTATATCTTAGGGTATGTCTACACTTGCAGAGTTTTTGCACTGTAAGTTTCACTGGTGATAGGGAACTGGTGAAAGAAAAGCGCTGGTTTGTGTACTCAATTCCTCAGGCATCAGAGAGTGTTTACGTTACAGCACTTCCCTTGCTGATGAGAGCAGCGCTATAAGGCAGCTATCCCACAGTGCAGCTCACTTGATAGGTAAGGTGGGGCCAGGGGTGAGGCATTCTAGAGAAGGCATTCTAGGTCCCTGCTCAGTGCCCTCTGATGCACTGCTTCATGTCCCAGTAACCCCATTGCTTCCTTGTTTCTTTTGCAGCATTTTTTAAAACCTGCTGCTGTCTGGCTTTTTTTCCCTGCCACATCTACAAGCAGGAATGGATCCTGCACTGCTGTCCACTACTCTGATAGTTGTCACTTGCACATCGCGCTTGGCAGTGCAGCTGTTCCTAAACCTGCAAAGAGAGCTGCAGTCAGAGATGCCTGATGAGCTGCCTAAAATTGAAAGAAGTAACATTTGATTGCTTTTGGCATTAACTGAGGAGCTGGGTACTGTGGAACAGCTAGGGAAACTAGCTCAGAGTTGTGGGATCATATCGTTACGCATGTCTGGGATTACGACCAATGGCTTCAAAACTTTTGGATGTGGAGAGCCACCTTTGGATGTGGAACTGTGTGCTGAGCTTTCCCTGGACCCTGAGTTGCAAGGACACCAGACTGAGAGCTGCAATCGCTGTAGAGAAGTCTCTAAGGTGCCACAAGTACTCCTTTTCTTTTTGTAGAGAAGTGTGTGGCAATCTCATTGTGGAAGCTGGTGACTCTAGATAGCTACCAGTCAGTTGCAAACCAGTTTGGAGTGGGGAGATTGACCATTGGTGCCATGGTAACTCAAGTGTGCAAGGCCATTAATCGCATCCTACTGCGCAAGACCGTGACTCTTGGTAATGTGCATGACATTTTGGATGGCTTTGCAGAAATGGGCTTCCCTAACTGTGGAGGGGTGATAGATGGTACGCACATCCCTCTCGGCCCACCTTGGCACAGAGTATATAAATTGTAAGGTGTACTTTTTCCATGGTTTTGCAGGTGCTAGTGGATACCAGGGCTATTAGAGGGGCACAGTGCATGGCAGTTAGGATCCGGGATGCCTTGAGGGAAAAGTTTTCAAATGAAAATCATTAAACTTTGCTGCTGTGCTTGGGAAAGGAAGTGTTAACAGCATGTGCTGTGCTACATGGTGGTTCTGTATGCTATGTCAGTGACAATGAAGTGCTAGTTGACTTGTAGCTGTGATGATGTGTACAGAAATGTGAACACACAAATGAAGCTTCTTTTTGAAAAATTTGTGCTTTTATTTTAAAAACAGAGAAAACACCATATACCTTAAAGCTGTGTATAACTCTGGCTGTCGTTTGACAAGCTGTGGGTGTGGATTGTCGAGGAATGGAAAAAATTTACAGCGAGCCTATAAGAATGTGCAGTGGGAGTTTGGGGAGTGCATGGGAAAGAATTCTGCACTTGCCTCAAGGCGGGGGGCGGGCATGAATCGGGTCACTCTGCAGTGTAATGAGAGAATGCATCATATCTGTCTGATGCCCCGGAATGTTGTTTAGCCTCTCTGTGGCTTCCCTATAGAAAGCATTATTCTCTTTTCGGTCTCGGTTCTCTCCCTCTTTCCACTTTCCACTTTGTCATGGTTTCTCTCCATTTATTTTTATCATGTGTCTCCTCTTGGGAGTGCTGAATCGCCTCATGAAACGTGTCTGCCCTAGTGCATCTTGCTTGCTTTCTTATATGTCACAGACGGTCTGCTACAGTGGGGGGTTGGTCTTCCACAGTCTTTTCTGAGAAGACAAAAGCAACACATTGCTGTGAAACATGCATACAGAAATCACAGTGTATGTTGCAATACACCACTGGTAAGAAATCACTCTCTTGGTGACAAAAGTCAAGCATCCATGATGCACAAGAACCCAGCAATGGTGAGGGAACACAGGGTTAGAGGGTTTATTGCATACACACATTCAGAAAAGGACTAGCATGAAGGGAGGGCACCCAGCACACAAACACAGCCACCGTAGTACTTTTCTGTGCCCTAAACCTGCTTTATGCATTGTCAAAGCAAAGCAACTTTCCAGAGCTCTGCTCTCCTGCCTCTGCCTCAGCAGCCAGTGGCCACTCACACTGGCTAGACACCTCCAGAGTAGAGAAGGGGTCCTGAGTGCACACAGCAACGGGCTCCACAGCTTCCTCAGCAGCCTCCTCTTCATCTGTGATCTCCTGGCTAGGGCCACTTTTCACCGACTCCAGAAATGAAAACATATCCACTGGGCTCTTTGCAATGGAGGTAGGGTCACCACTTAGAATTGCATCCAGCTCATTGTAAAAACAGCAGCTTTGTGGTGCAGCACCAGACTGACAGTTTGGCTCCCTTGCCGTATGGTATGCGTTCCTCAGCTCCTTCACCTTCGCTCCGCACTGTAGTGTGTCCCTCTTATGCCCTTTCTGCAATCTGCATGCAATCTGCTCATAGGTATTGAAATTCCTATGGCTGGAATGCAGCTGGCACTGCACAACCTCCTCTCCCCAAACACTGATCTGGTCCAGTAGCTCAGCATTGCTCCAAGCAGGGGATCGTTTGGTATGTGGAACAGCCATGGTCATCTGGGCACATGAGCACTCGCAACAGGAAATGGAGTTTCAAACTTCCCGGGGCTTACAGGGAGGGGGGTGGATGTCCATTTACCTGGCATCAGAGCAGCGGAGATGCTGGCCAGAGTGGTCACTTTTGGAACTGTGGGATATCCTCTGGAGGCTAAAAGGTGTTTACACAGGTAGAACGTGCCTTCACTTTCACAACAGTGCAGAAAGAGCTGTATGCCTCTCATGAAGGTGGTTTTCTTTTTGCAATGAAACTTCTGAATTTCACTGCAAAAAGTCATTAACAAGTGTAGACGCTCCCTCGGTTTTAGTGCAAAAAAGGGACTTTTTGTGCTTTAAATGGCAAGTGTAGACACAGCCTTAGTTCCACTTTGGACTTTGGTGATTTCCGCTTCCAGTCCATTGGATCTTTGTCTTTGCTAACAAAGAGCTCTGTAATATTAGAAATCTGCTCCCTGGCAAGTTACCTCATTGTAAGTGAGTTTTTCCCATTATGAATCATTCTTGTGGCTCTTCCTGAACTAGCTCCAATTTTTCAGCATTCTGGCTCTGCTACAGGCTTCCTGTGTGATGTTGGACATGATCTTCTCATGCTGCACAATTGCGCCAAATTAAGGGTATAAATCAAAAGTAATAATAGTAAAGAAACCCTAATGCATGTGACATCACTGTAATAGTGAAAAAGTCTTGAAAATCTATGGAGATTGAGTTTGAGACTATTACAGTTTTCATGTTAAATGTTCTTGCTAAAATAACAAACATACTGCCCTAGTCCATATTGCCTAGACCACAAGGAGTCATTGAGGAAAAGGCAAATATGATCTTCCCTGGTAAATGATACTGTGTCACTTCAATATCAGAAGTTCTTATTACCATTACTATCCTTCTATAATTACAGATGAAAAAAAAGATACCTTGATATATAAGAAATTGGTATCAAATTTAAACTAAGCTAAATTTGGCTCTTCTAAATAAACACTGTACTGTCACACCAACTGGCTGTGATATATGTGAGATGAGGTGGGTGAGGTAATCTCTTTATTGGTCCAATAAGAGAGATTACTGCACCCACCTTGTCAGTCCCAGGATATTAGACACATATGGCTATAACTACACTGCATGTGTTAAATGTTAGCGGTCTGAGAGATGATATTGCTTTGTAATCTTAGGTAAATGCTACCCACCAACTTTAGATGATCTCTGTTGAAGTAAGAGTGGTGGCGTGTATTGTGTTTTCTTGTTAGATATATTTCAGCTGTTTCTGAATATTTTTAAACAAGATACTCCTAAAGTAGTTGTTTTTGATTGACAACATAGCTGCTGTTGCTTGGAGATCAGGCAGAGACTCTTTGCCTTCCTCTGCAGCATGGGGTCTGAGGCACTTGCAAGTTTAAACTGGTGTAAATGGTGGATTTGCTGTAACTTGAAGTCTTTTTAAACCTGATTTGAGGACTAGATGATCACGATGGTCCCTTCTGATCTTAAAGTCTACGAGGTATGAGAAGCAAAGAAACTGTTTACCTGATGTGCTTGTGTGTCTCCTGAGCGTTTAAAGTCTCTGATTCCAGCTAATTGCCTTTTCAGGAATACACTCAATACTGTGCATTGCAGTTGGTTTTGTGGCCAATGAACATGTTTAATTTATATGTTGAGAGCAAAAATTCCTAACAGGAAAAAGCAAATAAGTGGCATATGTAACATTTGAACAGACTGTGTCTGGAGGTTGTAACTATGTTCTTTCCACCACAAGGGCCTTTTCCTGTATGAAGGAAATGGCACAGTAGGCTCTGCCAAGGACACCTACTATTTCTGCTTGACAGACAAGATCTTTAGCTGACACATGATGCCCATTTTGGAATGCGACCTTGCAGTTACAGTGGACGTCCTAACTCTGTGACATGCATCCGATGCAGTGAGCTATAGCTCACAAAAGCTTACGCTCAAATAAATTTGTTAGTCTCTAAGGTTCCGCAAGTACTCCTTTTCTTTTTGATTTGTGTGTGTGTGTGTGTGTGTGTGTGTGTGTGTGTGTGTATGTCTATGAGATTAAAGGCTAATCTTTGTGAGTCACATCTTTAGTTTCAGAGTATCAGTGGAAGACCTATTTCATTACACGTCAAAACAATCTATTTAAAGACACAATGAACATAATTTCTTAATGAAAGCAAAAAGAATCGAACCTGAATAAAAAACTTCTAATTTTTAGAAGACGGCATTGTAAAGTGCTTTGCTTTTTCTTACCTTCAGTGTGTGACTGTGTGTTGAAATGTTTGTGTATTGTAAGATCATTTGGGGAAAATACTAGATTTCGTATTTGAAAATGGAGGAGAAGTGAGGCTGTCTTTGGGTTTGGCTTTGTTTTAACTTTAGGTGTATCTAGCTTGTAAACACAAAGAATGTGTTGAATTTTCCTATTCTGTTTACTGAAGCTTTTCTCTTTCCCCAGGAATGGCAGCCACCATTTGCATGTGATGTCGATAAACTTCATTTTACTCCACGAATCCAGAGGCTGAATGAATTGGAGGTAGAGTCAGAAACTGATGCCATTAACATTAGAATCCACTTGAAGGAGTAAATATGTTCAAAGTAGTTTATTCTTGAGGATGTGCAATGAAGCAAAAGTTTGTTCCCCTCTATTCGACATTGGTGAGGTCTCATCTGGAGTACCGTGTCCAGTTTTGGGCCCCACACTACAAGAAAGATGTGGAAAAATTGCAAAATGTCCAGTGGAGAGCAACAAAAATGATTAGGGGACTGGAACACATGACTTAGGAGGAGAGGCTGAGGGAACTGGGATTGTTTAGTCTGTGGAAGAGAAGAATGAGGGGGGATTTGATAGCTGCTTTCAACTACCTGAAAGGGGGTTCCAAAGAGGATGGATCTAGACTGTTCTCAGTGGTAGCAGAAGACAGAACGAGGGATAATGGTCTCAAGTTGTAGTGTGGGAGGTTTAGGTTGGATATTAGGAAAAACTTTTTCACTAGGAGGGTGGTGAAACACTGGAATGCATTACCTAGGGAAGTGGTGGAATCTGCTTCCTTAGAAGTTTTTAAGGTCAGACTTGACAAAGCCCTGTCTGGGATGTTTTAGTTGAGGATTGGTCCTGCTTTGAGCAGGGAGTTGGACTAGATGACCTCCTGAGGTCCCTTCCAACCCTGATATTCTATGATGCTATAATTCTATGATACCTCTGAAAATCAAGCCCAATAGAACTAATATTTTCAGAATCTCTGTAGAAAGGAAGTGGTATTTAGTGAAAATACGTGCTAGAGTTGTTTGCTTTGGAATAAAACTTAAACGACTATACAATTATTAAAATATAGTGAGAAATGTGGTGTGGAATTTTTTTTTTATTACTGTTATTTATAGGGATGTGCAGTGATTAAAAATCAATTGTGATCAATCTGTTAAACAATAATAGAATACAATTTATTTAAATACTTTTGGATGTTTTCTACATTTTTAAATATATTGATTTCAGTTTATGACAATACAAAGTGTACAGTGCTCACTTTATATTTTTGATTACAAATATTTGCACTGTAAAAATGATAAACAGAATAGTATTTTTCAATTCACCGCATACAAGTACTGTAGTGCAATCTCTTTATTGTGAAAGTACAACTTACAAATGTAGATTTTTGTTGTTGTTACATAACTGCACTCAAAAACAAAACAGTGTAAAACTTTAGACCCTACAAGTCCACTCAGTTATACCTCTTGTTCAACCAGTCACTAAGGGTATGTCTACACTACGAAATTGTCGATTTTATAGAAGTTGATCTTTTAGAAAGCGATTTTATACAGTCGATTATGTATGTCCCCACTAAGTGCAGTAGGTCAGTGGAGTGCATCCCCACCGTGGCTAACATCAACTCATGGATGGTGCACTGTGGGTAGCTATCCCACTGTCCCTGCTGCCCATTCGAATTCTGGGTTATGCTTCCAATGACTGATGGGGCAAAAACATCATCGCAGGTGGTTTTGGGTACAAGTCGTCAGTCTCCCCTCCCTCCCTCTGTGAAAGCAATGGCAAACAATCGTTTCGCTCCTTTTTTCCTGGGTTACCCATGTAGACACCATAGCACGGCAAGCACAGAGCCCGCTCAGCTCAGTGCTGCTGTTGTGAGCATTGTAAACGCCTCGTGCATTATCCTGCAGTATGTGCAGAACCTGGCTAGGAGACGCCAGCACAAGGAGGACATGGACACAGACGTTCCTGAAAGCACGGGATGTGCCAATTGGGACATCATGGCGGCAGTGGAGCAGGTTGATACAGTGGAACACCGATTCTGGGCCTAGCAAACAATCACAGACTGCTGGGACTGCACAGTGTTGCAGGTATGGGATGATTCCCAGTGGCTGCAAAACTTTCGCATGCATAAGGCCACTTTTCTTGAACTTTGTGAGTTGCTTTTCCCTCTCCTGAAGTGCAGGAATACCAAGATGAGAGCTGCCCTCACAGTTGAGAAGCAAGTGGTAATAGCCCTGTGGAAGCTTGCTGACTGCTACCGGTCAGTCTGGAATCAATTCAGATTGGGCAAATCTACTGTGGGGGCTGCTGTGATCCAAGTAGCCAATGCAATCAGTGACCTTCTGCTAACAAGGGTTGTGACTCTGGGAAATGTGCAGGTCATAGTGGATGGCTTTGCTGCAATGGGGTTCCCTAACTCTGGTGGGGCGATAGAATGCTTCTCCCTATCTTGGCACCGGACCAGTACGTAAACTGCAAGGGGTACTTCTCAATGGTGTTGCAAGCACTGGTGGATCATAAGGGATGTTTCACCGACACCAATGTGGGATGGCCGGGAAAGGTGCATGACGCTCGCATCTTTAGGAACTCAGGGCTGTTTGAACAGCTGCAAGAAGGGACTTACTTCCCAGGCCAGAAAATAACTGTTGAGGATGTTGAAATGCCAACAGTTATCCTTGGGGACCCAGCCTACCCCTTGCTCCCATGGCTCATGAAGTCATACACAGGCAGCCTGGATAGTAGTAAGGAGCAGTTCAGCTATAGGCTGAGCAAGTGCAGAATGATGGTAGAATGTGCCTTTGGACTTTTAAAAGCTCGCTGGCGCTGTTTGCTGACAATGTTAGACCTCAGTGCAACGAACATTCCCATTGTTATTGCTGCTTGCTCTGTGCTCCATAATATCTGTGAGAATAAGGGGGAGATGTTTATGGCAGGGTGGGAGGTTGAGGCAAATTGCCTGGCGGCCAGTTTTGAGCAGCCAGACACCAGGGCGATTAGAAGAGCACAGCTAGGTGCGCTGCGCATCAGAGAGGCTTTGAAAAACAGTTTCATGACTGGCCAGGCTACAGTGTGACAGTTGTGTGTTTTTTCTCCTTGATGCAAAACTGCCCCCTTTGTTGAATTTACTTCCCTGTAGGCCCATCCCCCTCCCCACTTTGACCACAGCTGGCAAAGGAAATAAAGTCCTTATTGTTTTGAATCCATGCATTCTTTATTATTAAAAAAAAAAAAAAAAAAGGGAGATCGCTGACAAGGTACCCCGGGTAGGGTGGGGGAGGAGGGAAGGAAAAGGCCACATTGCTTATTGTAGCCACACCACAAATCAGAGCTGTTTGAATGACAGCCTTCTGTTGCTTGGGCCATCCTTTGGAGTGGCTAGGTGCCTGGAGCTTCCCCCAATGTGTTCTTGGGCATCTGGGTGAGGAGGATATGGAACTTGGCGAGGAGGGCAGGTGCTTATACAATGGATGTAGCAGCGGTCTGTGCTCTTGCCTTTGCTGCAGCTCCACCAGATGCCTGATCATGTCCGTTTGCTCCCAATTAGCCTCAGCATTGCCTCCTGCGTGTTCTGATCACGCTCACTGTATGCTTTCCTGGCCTCTGCCAGCGAATGCCTCCATGTATTCAGCTGTGCCCTATCAGTGTGGGAGGACTGCATGAGCTCGGAAAACATGTCATCGCGAGTGCGGGTTTTTTTTTTTTTTTTTTGCCTTCTAATCTGCGATAACCTCTAGGATGGATATGATACGGGGAGCATAGAAACATTTGCACCTGCAGGGGCAATAAAAAGGGAGAATAAAATTTAAGAAGATACAATTCTGAGAACAAAAGGGAGACTTTCACAATGAATCAAGCAATTCACAGCAAACAGCCCATGTGCTTTAGGCACAAGGTCGCATTTTGCCTTTTATATTGAGCGCCTGCTGGCATAGTGACACATCACGCATGTCTGGGCAACAGAATTTGGTTTCCAGGCAGCTATAGTTGGCTTCTTCCGCCTTCATAACATGTGGGAATGGCTTCTAACTGCAGTGCCCTCCTTTCCCATAGCAAGCAATGCTGGTTGGGTTTGCCGTTTAAAAGGAGGGGCTGTGGTTTTGGGTTGGATGTGCAGCACACCCCTCCCCTCACCACGTGTCTGTTCTCCGGGATGATCCTTTTTAGCCAAGTGCAAACAGCCTAGCATGAACGGAGTCCCTTTACTGTTCCCTTACAAAAATTCCCCTATTTCAACCAGGTGACCATGAATATCACCACTCTCCTGAGGCTGACACAGAAAGATAAAGACCAAATGTTGCATGAATGTGACCAAAACCCAGGACCATTTGCTGCCATGTTTTGTGCTGCAATGATTCCAGACTGCTTGCTACTGGCTTGGCATGGTAAAGTGTCTTACTGTGTAGGATGAAATAAGGCAGCCCTCCCCAGAAACCTTCTGCAAAGGCTTTCAGAGTACGTCCAGTAGAGTTTCATGGAGATGTCTCTGGAGGATTCCCTCTCCATCCCCAGACATGTTAACAGACTTTTCCAGTAGCTGTACTGGCCGTGAATGCATCCCAATTCTTCAGGGCAAATCAAACATTAAACACAATTGCTTTTAACCCCTGTAGTGTAGTTACAAATGTGCACTCACCAGAGGTGCCTTCTCCTGCTTCAGGGTCTGGCAACCCTCCTTGGGAGGGTATAGGCTCCAGGGTGATGAAAAGGTCCTGGCTCCCAGGGAGAACAGATTCTCCGCTTGCCTGCTGCCGTATCCTCTTCCTCATCCACAAACTCCTCCTCTGTGTTGTGTGAGACTCCCCCCTTGCAGGTGTCCACGGACAGTGATGGGGTAGTGGTAGGGTCCCCCACTAGAATGGCATGCAGCTGATCATAGAAGCGGCATATATGGGGCTCTGATCCGGAGTGACCGTTTGCTTCCTTTGTCTTTTGGTAGGCTTGCCTGAACTCAACTTTCACGTGGCACTGCTGTGTGTCCCTGGTGTAGCCTCTCTCCACAATGCCCTGTAGGATTTTGGCATTTTTATTAGCATTTTTTCTTTTTCACTGGAATTCTGCCTGCACAGATTCTTCTCCCCATACAGCAATCAGATGCAGTGTCTCCCTTTCTGTCCATGCTGGAGCTTGTTTGCGATTCTGGGACTGCATGGTCACCTGTGCTGCTGAGCTCGCCACGCTGACCAAACAGGAAGTGAAATTCAAAAGTTCCCAGGAATTTTCCTGTGTACCTGGCTAGTTCATCGGAGTTGAAAGCACTGTCCAGAGCAATCACATTGGAGCACTCTGGGATAGCAGGCAAATACCATTGAATTGCACAACACTGCATCTGCACCCCCACATTCAACCCAGGAAGTTAGATTTTAGCACTACTCCCCTCGCTGGGGAGGAGTACATCAGTCGATTTTAAGAGCCCTTCAGGTTGATGGAACGGAGTTGGTTGTGTAGCCGCATTGCTTATAAAATCAACCTAATGCAGCTAAATTCAACCTAACCTTGTAGTGTAGACCAGGGCTAAGACAAAACAAGTTTGTTTATATTTATGGGAGGTAATGCTTCTTGCTTCTTATTTACAATGTCACCTGAAAGCGAAAACAGGCATTCACATGGCACTTTTGTAGCGAGCATTGCAAGGTATTTACATGCCAGATATGCTAAACGTTTATATGACCCTTCATGTTTCAGCCATCATTTCAGAGGACATTCTGATGATGCTCGTTTAAAAAAACGTGTTAATTAAATTTGTGACTTAACTACTTGGGGGAAGAATTGTATGTTTGCTGCTCTGTTTTACCCTCATTCTGACATATATTTCATGTTATAGCAGTCTTAGTGTTTGTCTTAGTGATTGGCTGAACAAGAAGTAGAGCTGAGTGGATTTGTAGGTTCTAAAGTTTTACATTGTTTTGTTTTTTGAGTGCAGTTATATAACAATAGCAAAAATCTACATTTGTAAGTTGTACTTTCACAATAAAGAGATTGCACTACACTACTCGTATGTGGTGAATTTAAAAATACTGTTTCGTTGTTTTTACAGTGTAAATATTTGTAATAAAAATAATATAAAGTGAGCACTATACACTTTGTATTCTGTGTTGTAATTGAAGTTAATATATTTGAAAATGTAGAAAAACATCCACAAATATTTAATAAATTTCAATTGGTATTCTATTGTTTAACAGCGCAATTAAAACTGCGATTAATTGTGATTTATTTTTTATCACGATTAATTTTTTTGAGTTAATCACGCCAGTTAACTGCAATTAATCAACAGCCCTAGTTATTTAACATTTGTATTGCAGTAGCGCGTAGAGACCTCAACCAGGTCATGCTCCCATTGTGCTAAAGCACTGTACAAATATATAGTCCCCTGAAGGTCTTGCATTCATAAAAATGAGACAAGTGGGTAGGGATGAGGAAGGATGTTGATAACAAAAGTAATATAATTTAGCATGGACTAGTTCTGTGGGCAATTTTTAGCTGGTCAGTAGCAGTGATAACTCATCTCCTGCTTTGCTGTTTTGAGATGGCAGTATTTTTTATGCATTAAGGTGTGTAGCTTGGAGGAGGGATGTGAGGGAGGATAAGCTGGTGGCTTTAGAATTTTCCACTGGGAGTAAGGGACTGCAGGAGACAAAGTGCAGTGGTGCTTGTGGGAGAAGCGGACGAGCAGGTGGCCAAGGCTGGCATAGATAGCAGAGGGAAAGTGGCAGGACTCTGCCTCTTGGAAAGATAATAGTTCAGAAAAGGGAAGGCTTTTATATGGAGAGCTTTGAAGGTCACGACAATAAGTTTGTGATGGAGAAAGGGAGGCAGTGAAGGGATTATATTCAGGGAATAGACAGCTAGTCATGAACTTAATTCCCTCTAAGCTGCGCGACTGCACAGCAGCCTATTAAGCATCGCCCCCCCCCCACCCCACCGACCTGGCTGGCCTGGGAAGAGGTGCCTCAACCCAGCCCCAGCCTGGACCTGCTGCGGCCGGGGAGAGATGCCTCCCCCCCCCAACCTCCTGCCCAGGTGCTGCTGTGGTGGGGGAGAGCTTGGGGGAGTCCTCTCTCCCCACCATAACCCTGGGGCAACCTGTACCCCAAACCCCTCATCCCCACCCCAGAGACCACGCCCCCAGCTGGAACCCTCACTCCCCCCTCACCCCAACCCTCTGCCCAGCTCTGAGCCCCCTCCCATACTCCGAACCCCTCGGCCCCACCCTCGCCATATTAATTTTATGTGCGCCAATATGGAGGTGATGTATAACACATACCTACATATTGGTGCACATAACAAAATTCGTTCTGCACATGCATGGGAAAAATTAGAGTGAACACTGGTGATGAGCCAGGAAGATGTACTTAAACTTCAGGGTAGACATAGTCTATGTCGGCATAACGTATGTCGCTCAGGAGTGTGAATAGATCATCCCACCAAACGACGTAATTACTGGTGTGGATAGTGCTATGTTGGTGGGAGACTCTCTAGTGTAGCCGTGCCCTTAGTCATTTTCTGTCACTTTGTCTCCAAGAATTCGCAAAAAGAAAAGCAGTACTTGTGGCACCTTAGAGACTAACAAATTTATTAGAGCATAAGCTTTCGTGAGCTACAGCTCACTTCATCGGATGAAGTGAGCTGTAGCTCACGAAAGCTTATGCTCTAATAAATTTGTTAGTCTCTAAGGTGCCACAAGTACTGCTTTTCTTTTTGCGAATACAGACTAACACGGCTGCTACTCTGAAACCTGTCATCTCCAAGAATTGTATGTAATAGCATATGTATGATAAACTTGTTGGCCAAACAGTGAAGTCCTGAATTATCTGACTGGATTCACCACACTGAAGCCAGTTGCTTAGTCTGAATTTTTGAAAACTTCTTTTAAATTTAAAAATGTTTATTTTTGCATTGTTTGTGCCTATTCCCTGTGCCAAAAGGCATTTTAAAACTGACATGAATTTTAAATCTTTTTAAAAGTTGCCTTGGAAAGTTGATTCTCAGCAGGCATAGTCAACAAGAGGGCAATTTCATATGTGGGGTTCTGCGGGATTCATAAGTTCATTGCAACTTTAAAGTAGCATTACCATTTCTCAGAAGAGCCCAGAGTAGAAGATCTATTTCATACTATGCTGCTGAACTAACAGAAGGAATGTTAACTAACTCTGTACCAGGTCTCGTTGATGTTAGTGATGATGTAGTGACTAAACACAGAAGTCTGCAGAAATGTAATGTTAAAGTTCTTTTTGAGGGTGGAATAATTTTTTATCAAATGGAAGTGGACCAGATTGGTATGGATAACAATTTATTCTAAGTTTTCAAAGAGAGAATTCCAAACAATGAAGGGTTTAAAATATCAGCAAATGTTTTCTAAGCTCAAAGGTATAGCTTTGATTCCAGCTAATATAGGAATGAATCATAGCTCAGTTCTTGTAGACACTTTGTGATGATAAAAATAAAAAAAAGGTTTTTTGATAGAATTAGGGTTGTATTAGAGTTTGGACCATTGTTCATCTGGCACTTCAGAGTACGATTTTTATTTATTTATTTATATGTATATTTTTAAAGTTACTGGTTGCTAGTTTTGCAGTAGAACATGTACTGGCAAATGCATTATGTGGTAGGGGAGAAAACACTTTTGGTAGCCAAAGGTTCTATTTCTTTGACCAGTTCAAATGTACACTGAAGCATTCGTGTCCAGATACATTGTAGATTCAGTAACTTTTAAAGACAATTTGTGAAGATGCCTTGAAAGATGAATCCCCTCATAGAAGAAAATTAATCCATGCAGTAACTCTTATTAATTTGTATTTGGGTAAACCCACACATCTGCATCAGAAATGAAGCTGCAGCTCTTTGGGCGGGAGGGGTAAAGGAAGGGGTCCTGTGAGGGCATGCCACATCACCCCAGCCTTCTAATGCCCAGGGACCTACTTACAGAATTTACTACTGGAGGGACTGGTGCAGCTTCTTACTCCAGCAAAGGAAGAATAAGGTTGCTCTCACCATTGCCTGTGCACATCTGTGAGTGGGGAAGGCTTGCCACTGTATAGATCCTTTACTGTACTACTTGCCTCAGTGATCTAGTCCTCTGGAGAGGATACGTTTCCTAACATAGAGCCAGTGAACACATTACTGAGATCAGTTCTAACACAGGGAATATAGAGGAGGTGACATTGGCTCTTAAGAGTGAATAGTGAGTCTTTTTTTAAATAACTGATTCCAGTCATTGCCTTCAAATGATGGATGCATTTTGAAATCACAATGGGTGACATTAGCAGGGATGCCAAAGACCCAGTGGAGACAGAAGTTTCCTTTCCCAAACAAATGAGATCCATCTATGATAGAGTTCAAACACATTGACAAGGCTATACTTTTAGATATCTGGAGAACTTCAATTTCAATGCAGTCAATCCAGCATCTTTCCCAAATAAACAAAAATGAAAGGAAGCCAGTCATATTTATTATACTAGGTGCAAATACATTTAAAGAGGGATTTTGGAACATAACCAAAGATCTGAACTTGAAGATGTTCTTGTATTGAAAACATTGGAAAGTGGAAGCTAAATTGAACTGCATATTGAAAGCACGCTGTCTTCTGTTAGGCTCAGACCCGTGTGAAGCTGAATTTTCTGGACCAGATTGCAAAGTTTTGGGAGCTCCAAGGATGTACCTTGAAAATTCCACATGTAGAGAGGAAGATCTTGGATTTATTTCAGCTTAATAGGGTAAGATTTGTTTTTTTTAAAATAGTTTTTCCTGCAAAAGATGCCACATTACTTCTGTTCCTAGTCTGAAGTCAAGTCATCTTTAGTAAGCTACTTCAATAGAGATTTTGTGTTTTGGAAGGGTTTTTAATGTATGATTAAACTCCTTGAAACATATTCTGTGAAATGGATTCAAGACAAGAACTGTTTATGTTGCACTAAAAAGTAGTGCTGGAAAGCTGATTCAGTAGTAGAGCCTTAGAAATGCAGCCTGACAGAATCCTCCAACTAGACTGAACTATAAACCTGCATCTAATCTTCCCTTCTGGTGCATATTGTAAAGCAATATTTTGGAGAAGTTCTGTGATCTGTGTTATACAAGAGTTCAGATGATCACAATGGTCCCTTCTAGCCTTGGAATTTGTGAATCTATGAACTTTTTCAGAGGTCTTTAAGTTTTCTGACTAGCTAATTAAAAGATTCAAGCTACAGCGTTCTCTTAATGTGAAAGCTGTATTTAAGGTATTTATTGCATATGGTAGCAGCTGCAATAGCAAATACTTTTCCCTCTGTAACTTTTTTTTTTACTAGCAGTAGATCTCTATACACTAATGACTTTATTTTTGTATATGAGACCATTGTATTTTTCCTTTATAGCTAGTTGCAGAAGAAGGTGGATTTGACTTAGTCTGTAAGGAGAGAAAATGGACAAAAATAGCCATCAGAATGGGTTTTGCTCCAGGCAAGGCAGTGGGTTCACACATCCGTGCCCATTATGAACGTATTCTTTATCCTTACAACTTATTCCAGTCTGGAGCTAGTCTACTGGTGAGTGGTATGTTTTTTGTTTTGTTTTTTGTTTTCCCCTGGCTAGTTAAAACCTGGATAAATTCACCAACAACTAGTGGGTTGTTTCTTTTTTGGGGAGCACTTCTAAAATCTTTAAAGATTGCATTTGTTTGTTTCATAGACTTCATCTTGTTACTTAGATACTAAGGTCATGAGATGAGTATGTTAGTAATCCACAGACAGAACTTTATCAAATGGAAGGTAAAGTACTGGAATTTTGTGAAGGACCCTTCAAGGAAACCTCTTACCTGAAGATATGAAACCTGTTTGGACACTACCAGTTTGTATTTCTTCCTCTCTACAGTATTTAAAAGCCTTATTTTACAGCAGGTATTTAGACTTTCTGGAATGTCCTCTTTATGACTCCTCTGTGCTTTGCAGACTTTTAAAATATTTACAAACCATTTATTTGTCCATCCATCTGACAGAGAATAAATGAATAATATCTCTAGGAATAATGAGATCCAAAGATAATGGATGGAATATAATGAGTCTTGTAACTTTATAGCCATTTGTCAGCTCTCTTTGCATTTTTTAATGCATAATATGGTGAAAGATCTCCACTATGAAGAGAGAGAGAATGACATGTGAATGCTATTTTGATTATCCATGAAAATCATGATGTAGACTGCCACTGTTGTTGCTGAGTTTTTCTAACTTAAAATCTTCCTGTTCAGTTTTTGGCCATTAATAAGTGGGTTGAATGAGGATGGAAACTAATACAAGTACAAGACTTCTTTCAGATCAGTGTCGGTTTATTATTTATTTGGTAGCACTTACAGAAATCCATTTTAATCCGTGTTAACCACTCCCACCCTGACATGCTTTTCAACATAGGTGGGTTTCATAATAAAAAAACTTGTGAAAATTGTCTGAGTTTACAGTAAAGAGCGATATTAGTGCCTGTTAGTTAGAGCTGCCAAAATGAGAATAGAGATTTGACACGAGCAAATCAGAAGAGAGTGGAATGTAAGGCTCTTTATGTATCTTGTGGTTATCAGGTTGAAGAATAGTTTAAAAAAAATCTGTAGGCTCTAAAAAGAATTGTAATTCTGACCACTCAGTTTTAGTCATATATGCTAATGTAGAATTGTAATTCTGACCACTGAGTTTGTCATATATGCTAATGTAGAATTGTAATTCTGACCACTCAGTTTTAGTCATATATGCTAATGTAGATTGTTTTCAATCTGTGGGATGAAAAACCTTTAAGTCTAGGAAAACTATCTTTACCAAATACACTTCATCTTTCCTCTGAAATAATTCTTATTGCGTGGTGGAAAGCAACAGCATTCCAATAAGGTGCTTAACTAGAATGTTTCCATTTTTGTTCATTCTGAACACTAAAGTAATTGTGGTTTCTCTTTTGTGAAGACATTTTGCTCTGTCACATCCGATCCCGTTCCCTTATATTTTTTTTGAGGTGAGAACATATAATTTAGTGTCCTAAAATAGAGTATTGGCTATGACCATAAACACTCTGAAAATCTAAGCCTTAGGACAATTGTCTTTCACAGAATTGACGTTAAACACATTATTTCTCAGTAATGGACCATTTTAAGAACACAAAGATTCTCAAGTGGCTGCTTGTGATCTCATTTAATGAGGTCACACTTCCTTTTAAATATAACTTTCCAAGCTCTCTCTTGCAATAGGCACCTGACATTTGTTCCAAACTGATGTGTTTAGTGGATCATGCAGTTCTGGAAAAGGTATGTTTAACTTCATTTATTAACCAAAAAAAAAAAAAGTTGTTGCTGTTTTTAAATTGTTACTATATTCTCTTTCCATCTTTCTGTGTGTAGTACTAATGTATGTTTTCTTATGAAATGGCTGAAAAACTGAGAGAATCGACAAATGTTTCTTTGGGCTCAGTTTTCACCCTGCTTAGATTTTATTTTTGCTGACATGCCTTCTATTAACTGATGAGTTTATTTTACAATGAATTATTTCTCCTTTGAATTGATATTTGATATCCCTGACCAAAGGTCATCTTTTTTGCATTCTGTCACAAGTTCTCAGTAAGCAGTGGTTTCCCAGATGGTGCTTGTACAGCTGTCCTCTTTATTATCTATTCGGTTCTTTCCTGAGTATCTTGACCTCTATGATTTCATTCTTAGATAAGATACTGCTACTGGATTTTACAGCTGTCAGTTTCAGATATGTTTTCCCTTTCTTTGATATTTCAATAAGCCTTGAAAAGAAGCTCTGTTTGCAGCAAGCCAAGATCATCTATAAAAGACTGGTATGTGCAGTCTGTGAAACTATTTTGTAATTGATGGCACCTACTATATTGCATTGATGCTGTGAAAGCCAAGAATATAGAAAGGAGTATTTTTTCACTCAGTAGTATGGTGTAGCTTAAAATATGTTCAGTCCCATGCACAGCGTGAATTTATTATGAGTTTTATGCCTTAAATATATTTTTTAATTGCCTTTTTGGAAAATGTCCTATTTGAAGAACTTCTTACATTGTACCATCTGCATACATAATATAGTAGTGTAACAGGAAATTTGGTGCTTAACGAGTAGTTTTTCACTGAAACCTTAGCATTTATGGTTCAATAAATCCAAAAATCTAAAAATGGAGACAGAAAGTAAGACGTGTGTGGATGATCAAAACAGGGAAAGCTGACATTATAGTCTGCAAATTAATAGGTGCTTAAAGAAGTACCCCAAAGAAGTAATTTGTTCATCATTACCCATTTAACACTGGGCTAGATGTGTCTCAGTTGTGTTGCCCAGAATAATTCTATACAAGGAGATAGATAAATATAAGTTGCCTTACAAGTAAGGGATAGCAGATGTGAAACATGCTTATGATTCTTCACACTGTAGTTAGTGAATGAAAAGTCCTTGCAACTTATTCTAAAGACTTAAGTAAACCTGCACATTTTTTCCTAACATTATTTTCGGATTCAAGCAGCCTCGGTATTAAAAATACACCAGATCTTGCTCTTGTTTATATTAAAAACTCAGCTCATCTCTACACTAGAATGTTTTGTCACCAGAACTTCTGCTGCCTTGCAGTTGCTGATGTTGCTATGTTGCTAGAATACATGCACTCTCGGCTGTTTTTGCTCGTGTCACATATGAGGTTATATTGGCAGAAGCCGTGGTGCACCATGGATAAGCATCCTGATACCTCTACATCACTGTCCAGTACAGTGCTTTGCAGAACATTTTTGCAATGCATTGTGGAACTTGCACTTCACTCAGGGAATTATGGGAGCTTGGAGTTAAGTTCCCACAATTCCATTTCTTCCAAAGCTTCTTCTAGATGATCATTTTCATGTCTTTTTAAAAATTCCCACTGATCCTTGTACTGCTTTTGTTCTCTTTGCCATCTCGCTATTAGAAATATGGATCCAGAACAGCTAAGAGGAGCTCTCGTGTCTGGTTTTAGAGACAGGACATGGGATTATTCTGTATTTGCAGAACTTCAATGACTACCACTGTAACAGCAACCAGTGGTGCTTTGATGAAGATGAGACAGGGCACTCTGAGGAGGATAAGTGAACGATGTGAACAGTGCATAGAAACTTCAGGATGCTTCAGACATTTGTTGATCAGCTCCACACAGTGGATCAGCATTTCTGGGACCAAGAAACAAGCACTGAGTAGTGGAATACATCACATTGTGATACAGATCTGTGGCAATCAGCAGTGGTTGCAAAACTTTGAGATGTGGGAGGCTATGTCCCATCCAGACAGCAGAATGAGAGCTGCTTTGACAGTGGAAAAGGATCTAGCAATCATGCTCTGGAAGCTTGCAGCCTCATACTACTTTTGGGTGGTGGGCAATCAGTTCAGAATTGTAAAATCTACGGTGGGGGCAGCTGTCATCCTGGTGTGCAAGGCCATGAAGCGTTTTGTGTTGCACAGTAGTGTGACTCTGGGGAACATGCAAGAAATAGGAGGATTTGAAGTAATGGTTCCCCCCCAAAAGTGTGTGTAGAGCGATAGAGGAGATGCAAATTCCAGTTCTGGGCCATCCCACCTTGCCACTGAGTACATGAGGAGAAAGGGTACTTTTCCATGGCTGTGCTAATACTGATGGATCACTGGGAACATTGCACTGACATTACTGTTGGATGGACAGAGTGTGTGTGTGACACTTGCATTTTCAGGTATACTGGACTTTTCCAAAAGATGCAAGCATGGACATACTTCCCAGACTGACACATTCATATGGGTGTGATTGAAATGCTAATAATGATTCTGGGGAACCCAGCCTATCCTTTGTGTCCCATGTTTATGAAACCATACACTGGATGCCTATACAGTAGCAAGGAGAGTAACCTAGTGTCTGAGCAGGTGCAGGATGACTGTTGAATGTGCTTTCGGTAGGTTAAAAGGCCTCTGGTGATATCTCATGGAAAGGCTGGATCTCAGTAAGGCATCTATTCTCGTCGTAGAATAATATTGCATACTATTTGTGAAGCAAAGGGAAGGGGAAACTTTACTGTCAGGAAAAAGAACGAGGAGTACTTGTGGCACCTTAGAGACTAACAAATTTATTTGAGCATAAGCTTTTGTGGGCTAAAACCCACTTCATCAGATGCATGCAGTGGAAAATACAGTAGGTAGATATAGAGACAGACAGACATACACACACACAGAGAACATGAAAAAATGGGTTTTGCCATACCCACTATAACGAGAGTGATCAGTTAAGGTGAGCTGTCAGAGTGGAGGGGGGAAGTGTCCAGTTTTGGGCCCCACACTACAAGAAGGATGTGGAAAAATTGGGAAACGTCCAGTGAAGGGCAACGAAAATGATTAGGGGACTGGAACACATGACTTATGAGGAGAGGCTGAGGGAACTGGGATTGTTTAGTCTGCGGAAGAGAAGAATGAGGGGGGATTTGATAGCGGCTTTCAACTACCTGAAAGGGGGTTTCAAAGAGGATGGATCTAGACTGTTCTCAGTGGTAGCAGATGACAGAACAAGGAGTAATGGTCTCAAGTTGCAGTGGGGGAGGTTTAGGTTGGATATTAGGAAAAACTTTTTCACTAGGAGGATGGTGAAACACTGAAATGGTTTACCCAGGGAGGTGGTGGAATCTCCTTCCTTAGAAGTTTTTAAGGTCAGGCTTGACAAAGCCCTGTCTGGGCTGATTTAGTTGGGGATTGGTCCTGCTTTGAGCAAGGGGTTGGACTAGATGACCTCCCTTCCAACCCTGATATTCTATGATTCTAAGTGGAAAGACTGTCTGCTGATTTTGAACAGCCAGACACAAGGGTAGTAACCAGAGCCCATCAAGGAGCTATATGGCTGAGGGAGGCCTTAAAATATCGCTTTAGCAGTGTGCCATATCATTGTGGTGTGCTACTTTTGTGTACTTTGTGTGTTTTGCCTTGAATCTACATTTTAAATGATTTCTAAATATCTGTTATGAATTTGGTGAGAGTAGGTGATGCTTTGCTCTTTAACGTTTCTTTGACACCCAATAAATATTTTGTGACTTTTCAGAAAATCACAATTTTGTGTGCAAATAAACAATGAACAAACTTATTAGCAACAGTAAACTTTGAGGGTTGACACCTATATAACCATATTAAACTTTACACTTGTATTACTAGTGTTAAATAAGGAAAGTGCTGGGTGTTTGCCTGACCCTGCATTATTTGCAGGTCAGTGTATGCATAGTCATAGTTCTCCTTGTTTTCTACCATCAAAGAATTGTAGGGAAAAGGCTGTAGGTTGTCCTAGTGACTTGTGTGTGGGTGGGGTGTGTGGTCTTGTGGACATTGAATTGTGAATGAGATGCAAAGGCTGTTGGGAAGGTGGTTTTTGGATGTTTTAGATAATTCTGCAACATCTGTTTGCTTGAGCAGGGTCATGTTCCTGGTGTACTTGTTGATGTACCTTTTGGCCCCTCTGCTTTTTCTTGAATAGTTGGTCCTTCCAATTCTGATCCTTCTGATTGATCTCCATGTGGTCCCTCCAATCTGTACTCTCCCAGACTGGAGAAGCTTCAAAAACATGTTCTCACTTTTCCACTTCTTTCTTCTTCTAATCAGGGTCAATCTTCTAGGAGATGTGAATGGGGTGCCTTTCAAGGCCACCGCAGCCAAGGAGTGTGATAAGCAAAAAGATAGAGATATTATAGATTGACAGTGGGAGTAGAAAGGAAGAGATAAGCCTCAAAATTCCTTAAAAATTTCCCCATTGATCACCATATACTTTTATAAAACATCTCATACTGCCTTTGGTTCAGCTTTCTTTGGAACTGCTCTGTAGCTCCAGGCTTGGTGAGTAGCATAAAGTTCTCGTTGTAAGTTCATAGTCATGAAGTTGGGGGTGTTACTGAGTAAAAAGTAGCTGAAATTGTAACAGGAAGAGGTGATTATGGCTGATATCACTCCTGAGGGTGACAAAGGCCTAAAGAAGGTGTCTCAAGCCTGCCCTGCCCTGTATCCTACCAAGCTGTTCACAGTGATGGTGCCAGTTGGACTCATCTCAGAGTGTCATACCAAGGTCTCCTATTGAGGGGGAACAAACAAGACACCCTTGCTGGAAAAGGATCAGAGAGTGTCTCCTAGAAGATTTATGAAGGTTGATCCAGAGAATGGAAGGGACATTTGTGTACAGATCAGCAAAATACTCCTCAAGGGTGAAGGGTTGTTCCCATTGCCTAGTACCAGAAGCCAAAGAAAAGAACCCTGGAGCCAATGACTCCATCTCTACCTCTATTCAAGTAGAGTATGAGAGAGATTTGTTTTGGTCTGGGGGAAAATTGACTTGTAACTCAGAGCACTGTTTTTTGCTGTTTACATTATATGCCTACTCTTAAAAATCAGGTGCTCTGACTGGATAGTCATTGGGTTGCTTGTAAGAGAGATTCTTCTTTGAGGAGTGTCCTGGTGGGTACTCCACTGTAGGTGTCTTGGCACCCTGCACTTGTAATCGGAGATTTGTAGTAGCAGTGCCCTGAATGGCTGCCTCGCAACACTTTGAGCAGTTACCTAGCCTGCGCAGCCAACTGACCCCGAGTTCCTTCTCTATCACCTTTGACTTGAGTCAGCATGACAGCAGCGTCTCTCCAAATATGTAGATAGCTCAATATTTCTCTTTCTATCCCTTAAGATAGAATTAATTCCCGAGTTAATTTTAGTTAACTTTAGTTTTTATTTTCTTCCATATTAAAAAAAATAATTTTATTAGTTGTAGTTTTTTCTCTCCCACCACCTGGTGGACCGCCGTCAGTGATGACTAAATAAAAATGGACTGACCCAGTTTTTCTCCAGAGCTGCCCTCTTTCAGGCATGCTTGGTTCCCCTGGCTTTAAATGCTGCCTGACCTGCAGGCTCTTGATACCCATTTCTGATGGCCATGCTCAGTGCGTCTGCTGCCTTGGAGAGACCCAAATTCTCCAAAAGTATCCTCATTGTAAAAAACTGACTGCCAGGACACGGAAGGCCGGGGACCTTCAACCTAAATTACTAGTGATGGAGAAATCCCTCAGGCCAGCCTCCAACCTAGAGTCCAGGGCAACAGTCATCAGCGGCAGACAGGGGCACCACAACTAAGACTGCCTCTAAGAACCTTGTCCCTAGAAAGGTGACCAAACACTGCTCTCATTCATCTCCACAGTGAGAAGGCCTAAAAGAATATGGTCTCCCGGTAAAAAATCAGCCCCGGTACTGATGGCACCAAGAGTCTCAGACCGAGAGGCAACGGGAACATCTAGTACAGAGACTTGCCAAGGAGCCGTTATGGGCACACTCTCAGTCAGGTGCACGCCCTAAAGCAAAGCTTCCTAGTGTGGCCCCAATGGGGCCGAGGAACATCCCAGCACCGACTAGTGCAATGGCACCACTTGCTCACATACACAGGTCATCAAAACCTCAGCACCGACAGTTCTCACCCTCTCCGCTGAGACTGCGCTGCCATCTCCATCACCGAGCTTCCTGGTACCACGGCATTTCAGCAGACAGGCAGACCTGGTTGTTTGTTCTACTCCTGGGACCCCCTTATTCAGTAGCAACGGTACCTCAGCGAGGCGTGGACCAAGCCAGATCCTCATTCAAGGGGCTTCAGCGCCTCCCCACTCTAGTGATGATGATTAGAAGGACGACGACGCAGGGATGTACAATCCTGGCCACTCCTCTCTCCATTGGTAGACATGCGAGGCTGGCAGGTTCAACCTTGGATGCTACCTCCTATTGCCTTGCCACCCAACTTGGGCCATCTGTAGAGCCCAGAACATTAGGCCTCCTAACCTACCGGCCTCCAGAACACCCTGCTTTCCTTCACTGACTGACCCAGCACCCAGCCCAAGATGAGGAGACTGAAGAACAGGAGGAGACACTTTGTCACACATTTCATCGTCTTCCCCAGATGAAACAATTATGGTACCACATCCCTGTTAGAGGGATTACTTCAAGTCATTTCAAGACCTCTTTAAGAGGGTAGCGGAATCCCTCAACATCTCCTTGTCTGAGCTCCCTGAAACATAACGTAAGCGAACAGGTTTCAGAGTAGCAGCCGTGTTAGTCTGTATTCGCGAAAACAAAAGGAGTACTTGTGGCACCTTAGAGACTAACATTTATTTGAGCATTAGCTTTTGTAAGCTACAGCTCACTTCATCGGATGCATCCGATGAAGTGAGCTGTAGCTCACGAAAGCTTATGCTCAAATAAATTTGTTAGTCTCTAAGATGCCACAAGTACTCCTTTTCTTTTTATGAGCGAACAGACATTCTCCAGGTGTCTCCATCAGCAAAAATAGCATTACCCATTAATGCTGCCATAATGGACCCTGCAAAAACCATCTGGCAGACACCTGTCACAGCCCCTCCCTCCTGCAAAAGGTTGGACAAAAAACATTACGTGCAGGCCAAAGGGGATGAATTTCTATTTACCCACCCCCACTCCTAATTCACTGGTGGTGGAGGCAGTAAATCAAAAGGGCAAACAACAGTCTAGATCCACCCCTTGCAACAAGGACTGTAAGAGGCTAGTCTACTTTGGGAGCAAAGCCTATTCTTCCGCCACCTTATAATTCTGCATTGCAAACTACTCTGCATGGCTGGCAAAATATACGCACAATCTGTTTTCTAAAATGTCATCCTTTATTGAACACCTGCCGGAAGACGAGAGAAGCATAGAAATCCAACATCTCCAAAGGCTCTCTCATTGCAAGGATGGCCCTCCAATCTTCCCTTAATTCTGTGGACACAGCAGCATGCTCCATTGTGACCTCCGTGGTCATGCGTCTGGCATCCTGGCTCCACCTATCTGGATTCCTTGGGGAGGTGTAGGCTACTGTGGAAGACCTACCTTTTGAGGGTCAGAAATTGTTTGCAGAATCCACAGACGTGTCCCTACATACTTTAAAGGACTCCCAGGCCATCTTAAAGACTCTAGGCATCTATGTCCCTGGAAACAAGAAAAAGCAAGGCAGGTTTTACAACCAAAAATTCCAGGCTGCATTATAATTTCAGCCCAAAAGACACTATAGCTAATGCCGCAAACAGAGGCAGATGGGGCAAAGGCAGAATCAAAACCAGACTTCCACATCCTAGCCTTCCACCTCCAAGCAATCGTTTTGAAGGTCTGGTCGAGGGCCTGAGACCTCTATGCTTTCCATTTCTGGATCTCAACCACATTGTAATGCCATTCGAAGACTGCCTGTCACCATATTATCCATTCTGAAACAACATCTCTACAGACACATGGGGCCTGGAAATTATCCAGCAGGATTACTCCATCGCATTTTATTTCTATCCCACTTATCTACCACCTTCCTCCATCCCTCTTCAGGGACTCCTCTTATGAGCCCCTGTTACAACAGGAAATAACCCACTTCCTGCAATTAGGGGCCATGGAACCAGTACCAGCTCTACACAGGGGAAGGGGATTTTATTCCCATTATTTCCTCACTCAGAAAAAGAACGGCGGATGGAGACCCATTCTGGATTTATGAAAACTCAACAAGTTTGTGAAAACGCAGCAATTCAAAATGGTGACCCTATTGATGATGATTCCAGCATTAGAGAAAGGAGATTGTCTCTTGTCCCTCGACCAAGAAGATGCTTACTTTCATGTCATAAACCCATTGTTTCATGTTCTCTGTGTGTGTATATAAATCTCTCCTCTTTTTCCACCAAATGCATCCGATGAAGTGAGCTGTAGCTCACGAAAGCTTATGCTCTAATAAATTTGTTAGCCTCTAAGGTGCCACAAGTACTCCTTTTCGTTTTATGTCACTGTTCACCAAGCACACACAAGATTCTTGCACTTCACATTAGAACACTCAACGTTACCAGTACAGAGTGCTACACTTTGGACTGTCAGACGCCCCAAGGGTCTTCTCTAAGGTCCTCGCTGTCACTGTAGCTCACCTCCGCAGACTACGAGTTATGATTTTTCCATTCCTGGATAACTGGCTGTTAAGAGCACCAACACAGCGGGCAGCACTAGAAGCCACACAGTCCACAATTGTCCTCATTATGAACCTCAGACTTCAAATAAATCTTCAGAAGTCTAGGTTGGTCCCTGTCCAACAATTGGAATTTATAGGGGCCTATCTTGACTACCTCACGGCAACAGCGAGGTTACCCCAACAGGCTTGTCAACTTAAACACTCTGATTGCTATGGTCATGGACAGCCCACAAACGTCTGCCAGGACGTGCCTACAAATTTTGGGGCATATGGCTGCTATGACTTTCGTCGTCAAACATGCCAGACTACATATGAGATGCCTACAAGCCTGGCTTTGCACTTGCTGTATACCACACAAGCACTCCCTCAACAGGAGGCTCACCATGTCCCGCAAGGTAAAGGATTTCCTTGAGTGGTGGACACAACCACAAAATATCTGCTCATGTGTCCCATTTCAACAGAAATCTTCTACCATGATGATCACCATGGATGCCTCCCTCATGGGATGTGGAGCTCACCTGGGCGACATGATCCAAGGTCACTGGTCCACAGGGGAAGACAACTTGCACATAAACATACCAGAACTAAGAGCAGTCAGAAATGCATGCCAGCATTTCCTTTCTCTAATCCACAACACTACTGTCAAAGTCCTTACGGACAACACAGCGTGCATGTTCTACATACACCGCCAACGGGGAGCCCAATCATACCCTCTGTGTATGGAGGCAGTACACCTCTGGAATTGGTGCATCTCCAACAATGTAGACATCGCGGTATCCTACTTGCTGGTACATCAGACTTCTCACAAACCCACGAGTGAGAGATGGACTATGCAATCATCACTACCATTTTCGACCAGTGGGGGTTCCCCACTATAGACCTATTTGCAACAGCTCACAATGCAAAGTGCCACTAATGTATACGTTCCCTCTGATCCCACTTTTGAGTCGGGTTATACACAAGATCAGGCAAGATAAGTCCAGGGTCATTCTCTTTGCACCTACTTGGCCCAGACAAACATGGTTCCCATACCTGAGACAGATGGCAGTGAAACCACCTCGAACCCTCTTAATACCTCATCTCCTGACCCAGGGCCGAGAACACATCAGTCACCCCAACCTAGCTCTTCTCCATCTCAAGGCCAGGGTTCTCCATGGCTATCAGGTATTGACAAAGACTATTCCAAGGAAGTTAGACATACTCTTGAACAGTCGCAGACTAATTACACGAAAAACATACACACAACTGGACACGATTTCGCACCTGGTGTGAGGTTAACCATATTTCCCCACGGTCGGCCCCACTGCCCCGGGTCCTTGAATATATATTGGGTCTTAAAAAATCAGGGCTATCCAACAGCTCCATCAGAGTACACCTAGCTGCAATCACCTTGTTACACAATAATGTGGACAGAGCCGCTATCTTTGCTCATTCAATGGCTAAGCATTTTCTAAAAGCCATAATAAATACCTACCCAACGCTAAAAAAATCCTACTCCTATGTGGGATCTTAACCTCGTCCTCCGTAGCCTCATGGAGAAACCATTTGAACCCGTAGCGACTTGTTCGTTGCTACATCTATCAATGAAGGTAGCCTTCCTCATCGCCATCACGTCGGGAAGAAAGGTGGGAGAGCTACGTACCCTAATGACTCATCCACCTTATACCACATTCTATAAAGACAAAGTGATCCTATGGCTGCACCCCAAATTCATATCCAAGGTAGCCTCACCGTTTCATCTAAATCAACCCATATATTTACCTGTGTTTTTCCCGAAATCACATGCTGACAACAGGGAGGCTTTTCTTCACATGCTCGATGTCCGCAGAGCACTAGCCTTTTACCAAGAAAGAAGAAAAACATTTAGAAAATAGTCTCTTCTTTCTCTCTCTAACAGAATGATGAAAGGGTCAGACCATCTCTAAACAGACAATGTAAATGGATATCGGGCTGTATCCATTTGTGTTACCAGCAGAGCAACCTCCCGGCTCCACCAGGAGTTCACACACGCTCCACCAGAGTGTTATCAACATCAATAGCATTCCTCAATAATATGCCCATACGGACATTTGCAAAGCAGCTATCTGGGCCTCTGCCCACACTTTTCCTAAACACTATGCTCTCGAGCAACAATCAGCTGCAGACACACAGTTTGGAGACTCGGTGCTAGCCACCGTCAATAAAACAACTTCGAAGTCCCCCTTCCACTGAGGGGCACTGCTCCATAGTCACCGAAAGTGGAGCACTCACAGGGACACTCCTCGAAAAAGAAGAAGAAGAAGAAGAAGGTTATTCACCCTGTGCAGTAACTGAGGTTCTTCAAGATGGTTGTCCCTGTGAGTGCTCCACTATCCCCCCTCCTCCCCTCTATTTTGGAGTTTCATGCTGATCCTCTGGGGTAGAGAAGGAACTGGGGGTTGGTTGGCTGAGCATGCTGGGTTACTGCTCAGAGCAGTGTGAGATGGGAGTTGCATGTGCATGGCCAACCGTGGCACTGCTACTACAAATCTGATTACAAGTGCAGGGCGCCAAGACATCTAAAGTGGAGCACCCGCAGGGACAACCATCTCAAAGAACCTCAGTTACTCCACAGGGTGAGTAATCTTCCCTTCTTAATTTCCTATGCACTTAATTTTTATGGTGAGGTTGTAATAATTGATTTTTCTAATTCTTTAGTGTTTTATGATGCTGAAATTCTACCTTGCTGCTAAAACATTCTGGCTACTCTTAGTCTCTTATTTTATGGCCAGTACAAATTTATTTTAAAAATTAGCTACTTTCAAGGTCAGTTCCTTTGTTCTCTGACAGCATGAATGAGTCTCATTTTGAAAGAGGGGAGTAGTAGGGTGAAGGTGGTTTTGGGCACAATGAAAAAAATGCACTTAAAGAATCATGCAGGCGTATCCCTTCCTGTTTTCCCTTCTTCCTCTCTGCGCTTGTCTGGGTCAGGTTCGGCTACATTTCGAAGAGCTCCTGGTTTTCTGTGGGGTTTGAATCCCCTTCGGTGTACCCTTCTCTGAGCAAGTTGTTGCTGGCCACTGTTGAATTTCCCTCCTCTTAAGTCTCATGAAGCGTCCAAAGTCACATTCAGGGTGGTGGTGAGGTTCCTGCAAAGTATGGCATGGAGCTCTTCATAGAAGCGTCAAGTTTGGGGTGGCTTCAGATTTTCTTTATGGTACAGCTGCCACAGTTCCTTTGCCTTTCTGGCATTTCTTTTCATCCCTGCTGTAGCCCAGGTCTTGCATACTCTCTGCCTTGTCTGAATAAACATCCCTGTTCCTGCAGTGGCCCTGCATCTGGGCTTGCACAGCCCCTTCTTCACACAGGCTGAGGAGATCCAGGATTTTTTCTGATCCAAGCAGGAGCATGAGGTTTAGCTGGAGGTCCGTCTTTTTGCTAAACTATGCTGATCTAGTGTGCCAGCTGAACTTGCAAAGGTGGGATAGCAGTAAAAGTGGAATTTCTAAAACATGCTGGAAATTCTTAAAGTTTGGAGGTGTGGATTTCTGGTCACTGTGATCTCCTCTGCTGCAGAGGTCAGAATTGTGACCAGAGCAGTCACTGAAACAGGGACAGGGCCATTGTAGGACTGGTCTCACTGACGCAGGTAATGCAGCGCCCACAGTGGCATTCCCCCTGGCAGATGTATGTTGGGTGAGGACTTGAGTCATTCAGGGAGATGATTTCATTTTGGCAACAGAATGCCTGGGTTATGCTGACAGGATTCAGATTTGGGTTTGGATGCATGGAAACATGTGGCAACAGAAAGATGCTTCTTTTGACAAACTTTGTAGTTTGGACCAGGCCCCTGTATAAGTTAAAGATACTGTCATCCTTAACTTCAAATTTCCTGGGGTTTCTATCAGAATTGTAATATTTTCTGAGCATTGGCACATATGACCTCAGGTGTAGTTATAATTTGATATTCACTAGGAAGCCATCATTCTTGGGGCTGGTGCCTCAGCATGAAATGCCCCTTGTTAAGATTTTTTGTCCTTTGAGACACCTGTAGATTTGCTCAAGGGCTCTGTTCTACTGAACTTGTTCCAGCCTCTTGAACCTCAGAAGCCCCTGAACGTTCCAACCAGTTCCTTTCTGAGAGCGGACAGTGAGGGAGGTGCTGCCCAGTGGTTCTAACCTATTCTGTGCCTCTCCTGGGAAACCGGAAAAACTCTGTTTCTCCTTCACAACACTGTCACAAGCTAGCCCATTGCTCTCTTGAGATCAGAAGCTGGCAAATCCTAGCAAGATAGACTAGAAGAAGAGTTTGCAGCCACAGCAGTCTCCAATGGGAGACGTATACTCTCAATTCATTAATGATCTGGAGATGGGATGGATTGCACCCTCAACAAGTACGCGGATCATACTAAGCTGGGGGGAGAGGTAGATTCACTGGAGGGTAGGGATAGGGTCCAGAGTGACCTGGACAAATTGGAGGATTGGGCCAAAAGAAATCTTATGAGGTTCAACAAGGACAAGTGCAGAGTTCTGTACTTAGGACGGAAGAATCTCGTGCACTGCTACAGACTGCGGACCGACTGGCTAAGCAGCAGTTCTGCAGAAAAGGACCTGGGGATTAAAGTGGATGAGAAGCTGGATATGAGTCAACAGTGTGTCCCGTTAGCCTTCTTGGCAACAAGTATATTGAGCTGCATTAGTAGAAGGGTTGCCAGCAGATGGAGGAAAGTGATTCCCCTCTGTTCAGCACTGGTGAGGCCACAGCTGGAGTACTGCGTCCAGTTTTGGTCCTCCCACTACAGAAGGGATGTGGACAGATTGGAGAGAGTCCTGTGGAAGGCAATTAAAATGGTTAGGGGGCTGGGACAAATAACTTACGAGGAGAGGCTGAGGGAACTGGGCTTATTTAGTCTGCAGAAGAGTGAGGGGGGATTTAATAGCAGCCTTCAGCTAGCTGAAGGAGGGTTCGAAAGAGGATGGAGCTAGGCTGTTCTCAGTGGTGGCAGATGACAGAACAAGGAGCAATGGTCTCAAGTTGCAGTGGAGGAAGTCTAGGTTGGATATTAGGAAACACTATTTCACTAGGAGGGTGGTGAAGCACTGGAATGGGTTACCTAGGGAGGTGGTGGAATCTCCATCCTTAGAGGTTTTTAAGGCCTGGCTTGAGAAAGCCCTGGCTGGGATGATTTAGCTGGGGTTGGTCCTGTTTGAGCAGAGGGTTGGACTAGATGACCTTCTGAGGTCTCTTCCAACCCAAATCTTCTATGATTCTTCTATGACTTCTATTGGCAAATATCTCCAGTGGCTGGAGATGGGGCACTAGATGAAGAGGAGGGCTCTGAGTTACTACAGAGAATTCTTTCCCAGGTGTCTGTGTGTTGGGTCTAGCCCACATATTTAGAGTCTAATTCAGTGGTGCCCAAACTTTTCCTGTTGCATCCTCCTTTACCAGTATTGGAATCTGTCCGTGGCATGTGTCCCTTCCCCTTCCCCCCCATTACTGCACAGCCAGGGCTTCCTCAGCATAGGAGTTTGGGCTGAAGGCAGAGCTGGAGGTGTGGGTGAGGAGCTGGGGTTCGAGGCAGAGCTGGCCTGGGGGTGGAGGAGGAGTGAGGGCAGAGCTTGGCAGAGGGCAAAGAAGGGCAGAGTGGAACTGCAGCTGGATCTGGGCTGGGGGAAGAGCGGAGGTATGGCTGGAGCTGGGCTGAGAGCAGAGAGGGACTGGGTGGCACTCCCTCCCTGGCCTTTGTGGGGGCTGGCCCGGGCCATGCTGCGTGTCTCCTCAAATGTTCCTCTAGGATACACCCCACAGTTTGGGGACCACTGGTCTACCTGATCACCATATTTGGGATCAGAAAGGAATTTTAATCCAGATCAGATTAGCAAGGGTATTTAATCTTCCTCTGTAGTGTGGCGACTGATCACTTGCTAGTTTGAACTAGAATAAATGATGGATTCTCTGTAAATTGAAGTCTCTAAATCAAGGTTTGAGGAGTTCAGTAACTCAGCCAGAGGTTATGGGCTTTTTATAGAAATGGGTGGGTGAGGTTGTTGTGAAGTGCAGGTCAGATGCAATGATCATGATGGTTCCTTGTAGCCCTAAAGCAGGGGTGGGGAACCTATGGCCCGCGGGCCGGATCTGGGCCATGGGTTAATTTAATCTGGCCCCTAGTGCCCCCACGAGGGGCTGGAACCATGAGCACAAGATAGCTTCACTGTGGGTGGAAGCCCCAAGCCTCCACCACCTTCCCCGCGAGCGAGTAAGTGGCCCATTATTATTATTATTATTATTTATTATTTTTTCCTGTGGGTCAATGGCCCATGACAGAAAAAAGGTTCCCCACCCCTACCTTAAAGTCTGTGAGGATAGTTGGTTGTCATGGGAGGCTGAGCTGCCAAGGAGTCATGACCCTGGTGAGCCAGTGCTCCCAGAACTTGCAGGTGCCTGGTGCATTTGGTGAGCTGTGGAGGAGTTGGAAGCCCCGCTGAACAGCTGCCCACCAGATGCTCCTGGCTCTCAACTCCCCATTAGCCTGCCAAGATGTCAGGAAATCTGACAGTTTTCCAGTGCACTTTCATGGAAATTGAATAGTCTCTGTGACGTATTTTAGATTTTGGTGAATGTGCCACATTCTCTGATGGAAATATGTTCCACTGGAGAATTTCAGACCAGCTCCAATATATAAACATAATCAGATTAATCAGATTTCTCTTTTTAAAAAACAAAACAAAACAGCTTTCATAATTTTACATTTTATTTCCACTATTGTACTGAACGAAATAACAAATCATATTGTGAGTTGCATGTTCAAGCAGATACTGTTACAGTGGTTACAGCTAACAACTGTTCATTATTTTGTTTCTACAGCAAAGTTAAAGTAATGCGCTCTTTTCACTCTAGCCCGGAAAAGGCACTACACAATTTTGTGTGAGGTGGAATTCTGTTAGTGGTGTAGAGAAAATTTAAGTAATCACAATTGTGCCTGTATTTTAGTGTTTGCAGAAGCCAGACCTCACCAGTGATACAAAGGATAAGGAATACAAACCCCATGATATTCCCCAGAGACAGTCTGTTCAGCCATCTGAAACTTGTCCCCCTGCACGCCGAGCAAAACGTATGAGAGCAGAGGTGAGAGAATATATAAATAATGGATAAATGTTGGGCATTATCTTAGTTTGAAAACCATAATGCAGTAGTCGTTTTCCAGCCAGGATGGCACAAACCATTAACTTTGGGGAGCTAATTTAGCTTTTTATTCACAGTAATAAATTTAACCAGTTATTAAACCTGTTCATGAGGAGTTATTTCTGATTAACTCAATGTATCAACACTCTTATTACTGAATCAGAGTGCCTTATTCTGAATTAGGTTAAACAGTGATTAAACTGGCTTGATTTTTGCTTAACTTGATTTATCTTTATTTGGTAATTCACCAACCAAACCAAATTCAGTAAGAGTTAAACCTACATTAAACTGATGCAACTTTCCTTGGGGCCTGTCTATCATGTGCACTTAATGAAGCAGGGTTTCTGTGGAAAAAGTAGTATGTGATTATGTAATTAAGGACTACTTGAAAATGCATATGCAGAAGGGGACCAAATTAAGATTGTACAGGCATCTTTAATACAGTTAATTCCTAACTTCTGAGTGCCTGATTTTGCAAGGTTAATATTCTTTGAATGTAGTTTTTTGTATGTAATTATAATATACATAGGACTAAACCTCAGTTGGTAAATAAAACATTTTAAAAGAAAAAGTTAAGAGCTAAGAAAACTGTGATGACAACTGTACGCCCTTTCTGAACAGTGTAGAATTGGAAATTTGGTGGGAAAAAAAGGTCTGCCTAAAGACAATAGGAAGAATTAATGACAGAGGAATTTATGTGAGTTAAATGTCTAAGATAGAGGCACCTGACAGAAACAAAGTAAATTGCAGAGAAAATACCAGCCTGAGAGATTTCTCTGGGGAAGAGGAATATATTCTCAGTTATCTGATTACATTGTAGATGTGTGCAGAGTTTGAATTACTGCTTTAGCTAATATATGATGATCTCAGGGTTAGGAGAACAAATAAAGGAAAAAGCAAGTTGGCTGTGCTAAATAGCTCTTATAAGATATAAAAAATTTTAAAATAATTCTAAATAACAATTGGGTTTCTACACAAAATACAGGGGTTAAATCCTAGAAATTAGAGCAGTGAAATATTAATGAGGTTTACTTACTCCATTGTCCCAGATGAGGGTCTAGTGCTTGTATTCTCAAGCTTTTTGTCCAGCATATTTAAAAATATCTTAGCTGATAATTAGAGAGGCAAGGTGGTGAGGTAATATCTTTTATTGGACCAACTTCTGCTGGTGTGAGAGACAAGCTTTGATAATTGGCTTTTACCACTTTTTTTGCTTTAAGGGTCTGTGAACTAGGAGCAGTGTCTGCAGAGCCTAGGCTGGCTGACGTTCCCACAGTGCCACTAGGCCCCACACTACAAGAAGGATGTGGAAAAATTGGAAAACGTCCAGTGGAGGGCAACAAAAATGATTAGGGGACTGGAACACATGACTTATGTGGAGAGGCTGAGGGAACTGGGATTGTTTAGTCTGCGGAAGAGAAGAATGAGGAGGGATTTGATAGCTGCTTTCAACTATCTGAAACTGGGTTCCAAAGAGGATGGACCTAGACTGTTCTCAGTGGTAGCGGATGACAAGAACAAGGAGTAATGGTCTCAAGGTGCAGTGGGGGAGATTTAGGTTGGATATTAGGAAAAACTTTTTCACTAGGAGGGTGGTGAAACACTGGAATGTGTTACCTATGGAGGTGGTGGAATCTCCTTCCTTAGAAGTTTTTAAGGTCAGGCTTGACAAAGCCCTGTCTGGGCTGATTTAGTTGGGGATTGGTCCTGCTTTGAGCAAGGGGTTGGACTAGATGACCTCCCAAGGTCCCTTCCAACCCTGAGATTCTATGATTCTGTGTGGGGTGGGGATGATGAATAGCTGTTGGGATTTTTAGTTTTTGGGTAAAATTTTGTCCTTATTTATTGACAGCAGGGACATTAATGAAATTTACCCCCAAATTACGTTTTGTTGAAATCAGTCTCTCAAAGCCTAAATCCAATGGAAATTTTCCCATGAACTTTAAAATTCTAATGGAAAGTTGTTTTTGTTTTGCTCGGCTTATATCAAACTATAAGCAAGTGAAACTAACTTAAACGTTTCCATTGTCCAAACTTAGACGCTGATCATAAACAGCTTTAATAAACATATTTAAATTATTTTGGTTGCAATTCCTTCAAGGCAGGGACTGTCACTTATTGTGTGTTTGTACTGTGCCTAGTACATTGAGGCCCTAATTTTTGGGAGGTCTTCTAGACATTGATGTAATATAAATAATAAAAAGGCTGGAATTTTCAACCCACTTAAAGGAGTTAGGTGAATACATCCCAAAAATCTCACCCATAAAATCCAAGCGGTGGGGTGTGTGACATAGGTAACTGAGTAACTTCGTGTTCTTAAACCACTCTGAGTGAATTAGAAATACTCTCTTTAGCTTAACAAAGAGAGTGTTAAATGGTGACTATATCACAGTCTGTAAGTACCGAAATGGGAATGAATGTTTTATATGGGCTCTTCAGTCTTGCAGCAGAGGTATATAAAGATCCAATGGCTGCAAGTTGAAGATAGACAAATTCAGACTGGAAATAGGGCATAAATGTTTGACAGTAAGGGTTATTAACTGTTGGAACAATTCACCAAGGGTCATGGTAGATTATCCATCACTGGCCATTTTTAAATCAAGATTGGATTATTTTTTTTTTAATTTACATCTAGTCTAGTTAAAAAGAATTATTTTGGGGAAGTTCTATGGCTTGTGTTTATACAGGAGGTCAGACTAGATGATCACAGAGGTCCCTTTTGGAATCGACTAATCTGTTCTTTGGAAGGGTTTGGTTTGTTGGGAGAATATAATTGCTAATACTTAGGTTTTATACCATAGACAAGTGTAGAGGACTTGACAGGTGATTCAGTATAGGGGCTCTCAATTTGAGATAATTCTAAGGGATTTGATTTTCTGAAAGTGCTGAGCACCAATTTCTGAAAATTTTAAGATGTCTCAAGTTGGATATCCAAAAATGGAGGCACCTAAAATCACAGTCAGTTTTGAAAATCTCAGCCAGAAATTTCACAGCAGCTGGCCCAGGACTATGAAATACTAACTTAATTACATTCAGGGCTAAATGTAATTCTTATCTGTAATTATTCAGGACTAAATGTAATTATTAGCTGTTCAACTTATTCTTCATGTATGCCTTCCTACAACAGCAGTCTTATTCTAATTATTGAGGGAGGGGAAGCAATCCATGTATTAAATTTGCCTGACACTTTCTATTAAAAAAAAATGTTTGACTTTGGGAGGGGGTGGAGGGAGAGCTCTAATTCCTGCATGGTTTGCAGAAGGACTTTGAAATTTACCAGGGGAAAAGCCCTAATATCAGGGAAATGCCTTTTGTCCCCATGAAAATCCATTGAGATTGAGCCAAGTTATAAGGTACACAAAATTGCCGTTTCCCCCTCTGTCTGTGCTCACTGCAGCTTCTGTCTGGCTTGGTGACCAAAACGCTCAACATTGCACGAGCACTGCATGTGCACAACCCTGGCATCCTGCCTTCAGCATGCCCCACAGCAGGGGCGATAGAACAATTTTTATAGTGGTGGTGCTGAGAGCCATTGAAACTATAAACTCCGCATATAATAGAAATCACTTCAAGCCAGGGGGTGTGGCAGCACCCTCCTTCCTCTTCCCCCTCCCCCATTTCCAGCACCTATGCCCACAGAACTAAACTAAAAACCTCCTAAATGAAATGCAGAAAAAAATGATACTTTTGCTGCTGTTTCTTCCCCCTCCTCCATCATACTACCTTTGGCTCAGATAATGTGCTTTGGGCTGGGAACCAGGAGACTGTTGTTATTGAGAAAGGCACTGTGTCCTACTGAAAGGTTAAACAATGGGAATAAATCCAGATTTTTAATATGGCAGACACAAATTTAATTCCCATTTTAAAAAAACAACAACATTTATAAGAATATTTAGCTTTCAAAATGAAACACTCAAAAGCTACTGAAGACCAGAATTCAAGTTACCAGTAGACCCTTAATTCTGCCCCCATGTACATATGCATAGATAATATGATCACATACTACTGTTTTTACACAGAAGTTTTGCTACATTCACTGCATGGGATGGACTGTATCGGGATTAACTGGGGTCGTGTAGCAAATGAGACTTCTTGCTAGAAGTTGGTTAGTGAATAAGGCAGGGAACTGCAGGAAGAGAGGATAGTTTGATGCTTGAGGCCTGTAAGGTGGGAGGGTCCCACAGCTCGGGCCGCAGCCTGAGCCTGACTGGTCTACACTGCAATTAGCCTGAGCCCTACTAGCTTGAGTCAGCAGGCATGGGCCAGCCGCAGGTGTCTAATTGCACTGTAGATGTACCCAGGAAATCCTGAGTTACAGTTCTGGCTCTGTCACTGATTCAGTGGGTAGCTTTGAGCAAGTCACTCTGCCTTTTGTCTCACTTTTTCCACCTGTAAAATTAGGGTGGTAATACTTTTCTACCTCACAGAGGTGGTATATAATATTGGGTAATATTTGTACAGTGCTTTGAACATACAAAATGCTATAAAAATGCTAAGTTCTCAGAAAAATCAGGGCATGGATGTCTCAATTTAGGTGCCTAGTTGTTGATCCACTTAAAGTTAATGGATATTTTTGCAAATTATGGCCTTAATCTCTCTAGCAGAAGTTTCCTATCTATAAAAATGGGGATAATACTCTGCTATCTCAGAGGGCAGTTTTTAAAATAAATTCATTACTATATGTAAATCAATCAGATTCTGTAGTGATCTGTGATTAAAGTCTCATTAAGAAATTTAATTCCATGTTCAGTACAGGTTTTGGATGATTTTCAGTAAATAAAATGAGGCCACACACTTGAAGATAGAGCATCATCTATCCTGGGCCCAAAAGGAGGCAGAAGTACTTTGGGGAAAATATAGTATGCAATCATGTACAACATTTTCAGAAGCACTGAAGTCCCATTTCCAAAAGGGATTAGGAATCTAAATCCCTTTTAAAAACAGCATATAGGCTCTTGCATTATTTAAGTGCTTTTGAAAATTTTACTCTGTATCATGTGTACATGCAAGGAATTAAATTAAAGAATTAAAATCTCACAAGGCAACCTTAATTCTTCCATTTTCTAACTTTGCAAAGCTTGATTTTGCAACTGTAATGACATTTCTAACACAGATTTTTGTATGTAAAGCTTTTTCAAAAAGCTAGGTTAAAGGAAATAAAAAACTAAATTTGGTAGGTAAAGTACTGAGGAATTAACCAATGTCAGGATTAATTTACCTTATCTGTAAAATGCAATTAGAAGGGACCAGACTGGTGCTTGTCTGCGTCTTATGATTGATGGTACGAGGCCTTGCACAATAATCAGGGTTTTGAAGTATACAGAATTATTACCATTCTTTGGAAGAAGTGAGACTGAAGTACATGGTCTAGCCCTATGTATCTTCCTATAGGCCAATGGATATTTTTAGGGGAGGAGCAGAAGTAGGAGTAGGAAAATTAGTTTTGCCTATATCTGTCCTGTCTGGCTCTCTGGCTGTGTGCCAGCTGAGTGATATGAGCGAGTAAATAAGTGCATGTGCAAATAACAGTTTTCATTGGTTTACACCCTGCTCAAATCTGGGTGGATTTACTTGGGACAGCAAAAGACATACCTCTAGCCTCAGGATTTATTCCCTTGCCAAATTTCTTCTTCTTACTTTTACCCATGGGTGTATTAGAACATGCATTCAGACTTTCAACTTTTTTTTTTTATAATCATTGAGATATACCTATTTTTTCAGCAACCTCATTCTTGAAAATGGCTAAAACATTTTTGCTCAAACTTTAAACAAAGAAAAAAAGAAAACCTGAGATGGATACCAACCATTGAATTGTGTATTGCATAATGTTGAAGTTTCTTCCTGTTTAAAGTTGCTTCTAAAACTGATCATAATAGAAACTGTTAGGTAATATTAAGTTGTGTGTACTCGAGAGTTGAAGAGATATTGCACTAGTGGGGCACACACGAGAAATTTATGGAAGATGTATAGGCTGATTTTTAAATAATTGCAATACTAGCTCTATGAGCTTGTGTTGCAGGAAGACTGTAAAATATGTGAGTATGGGAATATCAAAAGATGAGACTCCTATGAAATTTATAAATAGAGATCTTCCATTTCCAAGTGTTATCAGATCCCCACTCTTGGAATTCTCTCGTGATAAACTAGTGAGAAAAAAGGTTGACTCCCTTCTTCAAGTATGGAGCAAAAGAAGTGGAAAGGGAGAGGTATATCTATTCCAAAAAGAGCTGAAAGTTTTCATGGACTTTAAGGGCTCACAAAAAGTTCATTTTGCCAACTTAATTTCAAGATTATTATCTTGGCCTCAGCCACAACTTCCTTAAAACCTTGCTTACGTCCACATATCCATTAGGCTCTCATCAAGTATTTTCATTTCTGCATCTGTGAAGATTATTGCAGTTAGTTTTGGCCTGTGTATTGCACCAGTGGTCATTACCAAGTGTTTGTGGCAGTGGAAGCACAACTATGAAGTCAAGGCAACCATGTCTTTTCATTTCTCAACAATTTTCTGATAATGGTTGAATCGCTGCAGGAAATTGGGTCTAAACCTGGGAGAAAACCATATTGATGTGACCAGACTGAAATGCAACATGTAGTTTTGATGTTTACAGTTATAAAAAGATTCCCCACAGATTCAAGTACTCCTGTTCTGTTCTTTTTTTAGAGAACAGCTACAATTTTTTTTTCAAGGTCTGGAAAACATACCTTTTAAAATGAGATTTAAGAGTTTCTGTTCATGGATTCCAAGACCAGAAGGGACAGTTGTGATTATCTAGTCTCATCTGTATGACACAGGCACAGAACTTCCCCAAAATAATTCTTAGAACAGATCTTTTAGAAAAACATCCAATATTGATTTAAAAGTTGTCATTGATGGAGAATCTACCACAACCCTTTTTAAATTGTTCCATTGGTTAATTTATGGTGTTAAAAATGTACACCATAATTCCAGTCTGAATTTGTCTAGTTTTACTTTTCAGCCATTGGATTGTGTTCTATCTTTCTCTGCTAGTTTGAAGAGCCCATTAATTAAATATTTGTTCCCAAGGTAGGTACTTAGACTGTAATCAAGTCACGCCTTAACTTTCTCTTTGTTAGACTCAAGGAGTTCAATCTATTTAGCTTATCACTATAAAGCATGTTTTCAAATCCTTTAATTGTTCTTATGGCTCTTCTTTGAAGCCTCTCCAATTTATCCACATCCTTCTTTAATTGTGGACACCAGAATTGGATGCAGTATTCTAGCAGCAGTTGCACCAGTGCCAAATACAGAGGGGAAATAACTTCAGTACTGATACTTGGGATTCCCCTCTTTAGGTATCCAAGGATCACATTAGCCTTTTTGGTTACAACATCACATGGGGAGCTCATGTTCAGCTGATTATGTACCACAATACTCCAACCTTTTTCAGAGTCACTGCTTCCCAGGATAGAGTCCCCCATGCTGTAAGCGTGGCCTACATTCCTTGTTCCTAGATGTATTTATTTACATTTAGCCATATTAAAACACACATTGTTTGCTTGTGCCCAGCTTACAAAGTGATCCAGCTTGCTCTGTATTAGTGACTTGTCCTTTTCATTATTTATCATTCTTCAAATTTTAGGGTCATCTGTAAACTTTATCAGTGGTGATTTCATGTTTTCTTCCAGGTCATTGATAAAAAAGTTAAATAATATAGGGCAAAGGACTGATCCCTATAGGGCAAAACTAGAAACACATCTGTTTAATGATGTTTTCTCATTTACAATTACACTTTGAGACTGATCGATTACCCATTTTTTAATCCATTTAGTATGTGCCATGTTAATTTTATATTGTTTAGTTTTTCAGTCAAAATGTCAAACTGAGTCAGGATAGTAGGAAGTCTGGGTCAGTGCCAAATTACAGACTGCAGTTGAATAATGAAGTCTAGGACAAACCAGGGTCAGAAGCCAGAGTTTAGGGACTATCGCAAGCAGGTCTGGAGTAGAATCAGGCAGCTGTGTTGTCACTCAAGACAGCTCCCCATCATGGATTCCTGGTTTATATACTGGTATTGGTCAGTGAGTGGGCTGTGAGGGGCTGCCACTCAGACCCTGCTGGGCAGTACTTCCTGCTGAGCTTTCCTTTGCAGGGTCTTCCCATGCAAGCCTGGCCTAAGCCTCCAGTAGTGATGTGGAGGCATCAGCAGCCCAGAACCCCAATGGTCCCAGATTCTAGCTCTGCAGGTTCTCACAATGAGTATATTATGTCAACACCTTTAGCAACCAGATGTGTGATCTCATCACAAAAGATATCCAGTTTGTTTGACAGGATATGTTTTCATAATCCCATGTTGATTGGCATTAGTTATATTACCCTCCTTTAATTGTCTATTAATTGAGTCCCATATCAGCCACAATATTATCTTGCTTGGGATTGATGTCTTTATCAAAGAGAACAGGAGTATTTGTGGCACCTTAGAGACTAACAAATTTATTTGAGCATAAGCTTTCATGGGCTAAAACCCACTTCATCGGATGCATGCAGTGGAAAATATGGTAGGAACACACACACCCACACACACACACAATGAGTGTTATCATACCCACTATAACGAGAGTGATCAGTTAAGGTGAGCTATTACCAGCAGGAGAGAAAAAAGAAACCTTTTGTAGTGATAATCAAGAGGGGGCCATATATACACACACATATATATAGTAACAGGATCGGGCCAGCTGGCTACAGGAGAGTCATAGAAGGCAGATATATTAGCCCCAGGCTAAGTAGGTCCTTTTCCCTGGGTAAGGTAACAGGGAAGGTTCCAGAACAATCAGGAACCTTCTGGAGACTATTAAGACAGGCTGATTAGAACACCTGCAGCCAATCAAGAAGCTGCTAGAATCAATTAAGGCAGGCTAATCAGGGCACCTGGGTTTTAAAAAGGAGTTCACTTCAGTTTGTGGTGCACGTGTAAGGAGCTTGGAGCAAGAGGCACTAGGAGCTGAGAGTGAGAATGCATACTGTTCGAGGACTGAGGTGTAAGCATTATCAGACACCAGGAGGAAGATCCTATGATGAGGATAAAGAAGGTGTTGGGAGGAGGCCATAGAGAAGTAGCTCAGGGAGCTGTAGCTGTCGCACAGCTGTTCCAGGAGGCACTCTAGACAGCTGCATTCCACAGGGCCCTGGGCTGGAACCCGGAGTAGAGGGTGGGCCCGGGTTCCCCCCAAATTCTCCCAACTCCTGGTCAGACACAGGAGGAGTCAACCTGGACTGTGGGTTCAGAAAAACGGCCAAGCTGAGGGCTGCTCTGAAGCTCCAAGGCAAGCAAATCCGCCAATAAGTGCAAGACGCACCAGGGTAGAGGAGGAACTTTGTCACTATATCTATCTATCTGTCTATCTATCTATATATATATATATAATGTCTTCCTGCTGTATTTTCCACTGCATGCATCCGATGAAGTGGGTTTTAGCCCACGAAAGCTTATGCTCAAATAAATTTTAGTCTCTGAGATGCCACAAGTACTTCTGTTCTTTTTGGGGATACAGACTAACATGGCAGCTACTCTGAGATTTATCAAAGAGTTGATTCAGAGATGACTTGGTCATGTCTAAGAGTATCTTCATAGGTGAAGATATGTATTTATTTAAACTGGCAAAAAAAGGCATAACAAGATCCGATTTCTGGGAGTTGAAGTAAGAAAATTCAAGTTGAAAATAAGCGAGAGTAATGAACTACTGGAACAGATTACCAAAGAAAGCTGTGATTTTTTTTTTTGAGTCTTTAAATTGAGACTTGCTGTCTTAAGGCATGCTCTTGTTCAACCACAAATTCGTGGTCTTGATATTGTTCTCTTACCAGGAGAAGAAAAGCATAATCTCGCCAGTGTAGAAATTAAAGTGAAATTCGATGGACTCTCTTCGGCTAAAGTTGAGACTAAATGATCTTGCCTTTAAAATTTATGAATCAGTAAAACGTGCCCTGTTTCACCCTCTGGTCGTGAGAATAAACCGGAAAAATGTGCAGTTCATACCAACTCAAAAGATTACATTTATCAGGGTTCGTATAGTTTACTCCACTCCTGTAATAGCATTGTCCTTCAACTTGTGTTGTGCTCTGGGATTCCATATGAAGGCATAAAGGCCATGGTGGCTGAGACTTTCTCCCAGTTTCCTTTTACCACCCATTACAGTGTCTCCAATCTGCTAGTTCTTAGTTTTGGTTAAATCTTCTAAAAAAATCAGTACACCTTCAGAACTTTTCTGATTCTTTGACATATGACCACCATGATCTATATTAACCTGTTTAGACTTGAGTATTGATGGTTAGACCCTCTCTGTGCCCCTCCCCCCAATCTATAGGGCTACTTATCATAGCAGACTTTAAAACTGTAGGCTTCTAGCCCTGTCCATCCTGCCATGAACTAAATCCCCCAAAAGATGGACACAATAGGTGTCTCTTCTTTGTGTAGCACTCACGTTTATGGGGCTCAGTATGTCTGTCAGTCTCCACAATAATGTGTAAGTCACAAGATCCAAGCATAAAGCCCCCTCTCTTGGAGCAATACGTGACGGTCTTATTAGACCCCGAGGAAATGAGCTCTAAGATTCTGTTAGTGGAAAAATCAGCCTGAGACAGTGTCATGTCTAACAGATAAGCAACACTGAAGAACCGCGTGGAGAAGGCAGTACTGAGAAAATACCAGGCACAGACACCCCTAGCACAAAAGCCAACCCCAACATTATGTGCACCAAAGCTGGCACCAACACTTCTTGCACCAAGAGGGGCAGCTTCAAGCATGGAGGCAGAGACTCCAGGTGAAGCTCAGTGTCCTCCCACAGGGACAGACCATCTAAAGCTTCCAGAGATGAAACTGCCAAGAAGGATGTGGCACCAAGGCGGGTTGATAAAGAGCAGCCTACAACACAGGAACAGACTTCCTTGGCTTTGATGGCACCATCCCTTTGTGTTGATACTTATTGTGGAGAACGTGCCATTGGGACAATCAAGACAGTCACTGGTGCCAAAGCACTTCCTGGTACTGGTACAGACTCTGTTACGAAGAGTGCAATATACACTACTGCTGCCCTAGAGGAGATCTGTTCCTCTCAATCGTGGGGCATATGTTCCCCCTGTGTTAGAACAGGGAATCCTCTCCTGATGTCAGTGGTTGTCAGGAGTGCCAAAAAAGCCAGCAGTCTTCCTACAGTATGCTGCTGTGGCCCTATGGGGATAGAGGGATCCACCATCTCAGTATCTCCACCACACTCAGAGGAGGTCTTTCTTTCCATCAGTGATTCTGTCCAGACCAGCAAGACACAATACCAGTAGGCACCAGTTCTGGGACCAGAGCAACAAACAGCCTCTTATATCACCACAAAAGGACCTTTCTTCATCACCTGACAAAGCAATATCCTGGGCACTGGTATTGGTGTTGGATGACTAAGTCATAGAATCATAGAACCATCCAAGATGCAGGATTTCTTGTGTCTGAACCATCCAACCAGATGGCTATCTAGCCTCTTTTTGAAAACTTCCAGTGAAGGAGATTTCACAGCTTCCTTATGCAGTTTGTTCCATTGCCCTACTGCTCTTACAGTTAAGAAGTTTTTCCAGAGATTTAATCTAACTCTGCTATGCAGTACTTTGAACCTATTGCCTCTTGTCCTGCTCTCTGTGGCAAGAGAGAACAATTTTTCTCCATCTTTCTTATGGCAACCTATCAAGTATTTGAAGATTGCCATCATGTCCCCCCTCAATCGCCTCTTTTCCTGATAAAACATACCCAGTTCCTTCAGCCTTTGCTCATATGGCTTGCATTCTATCCCTTTGATCATTTTTGTTGCTCACCTCTGGATCATTTCCAGTTTCTCTAATACTTCTATGCATTGGCAACCAAAATTGGACCCAGCACTCCAGCTGAGGCCTAATCAGCGGCAAGTGAAGCAGTACTATCACCTCCTGTGACTTGCATATTATGCCTCTGTTAATGCAACCCAAAATTGCATTTGCTTTTTTCCCCCCCAATAGCATTGCATTGTTGACTCATGCTGAGGTTCGGATTTACTACAGCTCTCAGATCCTTCTCAGCAGTGCTGCTGCCAAGCCAGTTATCTTCCGTTTTGTATTTGTGCATTGGGTTTTTCTTCCATAAGTGCAGCACCTGAGATTTGTCTTAGTTGAATTTCATTTTGTTGTCTATAGCCCAGTTCTCCAATTTATCAAGGTCCCTTTTCATTTTAGCTCTATCCTCCAGAGTATTTGCAGCCCTTCCAGCTTTGTGACATCTCCAAACTTGATCAGTGTGCTCTCTGTTCCTGCATCCAGGTCATTAATGAAAATGTTAAATAACCTGCATCCAGAAGAGATCCCTATGGGACCCCCCTTAAGACCTCCCTTCAATCTGACGTCATTCCATTAATAGTTTGTTTGTTTAAGCACTTATGTATCCACTTAATGGTAGTTCTACCAAACCCACGTTTCTACTGCCTACTTATGAAAATGTCATGTAGGACTGTGTCAAAAGACTTGCTGGAGTCCAGGTATATTATGTCCACTGCATTTCCCCCTATCCACCAAACCAGTTACGTTGTTAAAGAAGGAAATCAAGCTGGGATGGTATGATTTGTTTTTGGTAAATCCATGTTGGCTGCCAGTGATCACCCCTTCATCCTTCAGGCATTCACAAATTGAATGTTTTACACATTGCTCTAGTAGCTTCCCAGGTACCAAAGTCAGGCTGACTGTTCTGTGGTTCCCTGGCTCTTCCTTTCCCCCCTTTTTAAATATGGGCACTATGCTAGCCCTTCTCCAGTCTTCTGGGACCTCTCCTATCATCCATGAGTTTGCAAATATTATTGTCAGTGGCTCTGAGATTTCTTCAGCTAGTTCTTTCAGTACGCCTGTGTGAACAGCATCATGCCCCGCTGATTTGAATTAATTCAAATTAGTCATAAGATCTCTGACGTATTCTTTACTTATCCCAATCTTCTCCTTTATTGTCTTTGATAACTTTGCTAGTTGTCCAGTCACATGTTGTTTTTTGTGTGAAGATTACAGCAAAGTAGGCATTAAGCAGCTCTGCCTTCTTACTATTTTCCATTATCAGCTCACCACCTCCTTTGAGCAGCCACATCATCCCTGATCTTTCTTTTTTTGTCTCACATATTTGTAGAACCCCTTTGTCTTGTCTCTAACATTTCTTGCCAGTTGGAACTCACTCCTTGCCTTTGCTTTCCTGAGTCACTCCAGGAGCATCTGGTGAGGATTGATGAGATTCTGGAGAGAGATACTGGTCATGTTGGAGAAATCCCACAAGATTTTTGACACCTTGTCAGCCTCTAGTCCAGCTAGGATTGGCTTCCTCATAAATGAGACTCCTCAACCAGGGTGCATTTGAGTTAAATCACGAGTCAGGAAGACTTGATTTAATCATGGCTTTCATATAAAAGTGCATTCTTGTTGGCTGTTATAACCTTAATACATATTCTTCACAACTGAGAGGTAGATGTAGGTTTCATTTTTAGAAGGTACACACATACATTTTTAAACAGTGATTTATTTTGAAAACTTTTCAGATTAATTTTACAGCTATGTCAGAAAATGAATGAATGATTGTTTGGTTATTTCATTTACCAAAGGCAGTTGAAGCAGATATTTATGAAGTCATTGGGAGGTGAACTATCTCCAATTCAACAGGCTAATCATTAGTATTTGGAGGATTTTCTTGCCATGCAGTATTAGGAGGAGAACATCACCAGACGGACATTTAAATTGTTAAGTAGTCTGGATTTTTTTCTTCAACAGCAAAAATATAATATTTTAACAAAACAAGCATATGTCCCTCACTTCTCACATTTATCTCCAGACTTCTTCTCCTTGTTCAGATCTATTCTGCCCCCAACATTCTTCTCTTCATTGAACTTTTTGAAACTTTGCACTTTTAAAGAAATAAGGGATTGACTCTGTGTACACAAATTTGCAGAGGGACAATTGGGTTGAGGTCTGTATTTCTCACCTCTATTTATTGATTGATTTTATTTAAAAACATTTTTGCTGATAACAAGCATGTTACCTCTAGAGACACAAATCCACAGTTTGAGAACTGCTAAAACTAAGCATCTGATGGTATCTTCTAGATTGAGCACTGAGTCCCATTGGGTAGGTAGAAAGATTAACCTAATTAAGCTATACAGAAGCCTGTGGAACCCCATAAAATTGGGTCCCTAATCCATGAACTATTGGAACTCATTTACAAAACTTTTCTTAAACATTACATGAATATATTGTCTTATACTATAGAATTAGAATTTGTAATCCCTATTCCATGATGAGATATCTTTGAGCTATAATGTAGCTTAAATAAAACTATCTTTAGATGGGTGTTTTCCTCAAAAAGCATTTTATCCAAAAAATCCAATTTAAATAAAAAAAAATCTGATGTTTTTAATTTAATTTAAAATTTTACTTAAAAAAAAAAATCAGTTATTTTGACCCAGCTAAGGCCTATGGCAGACTCCACCACCCTGTTAAGTGATTAACGAAGCAGTGGAGGCCCCTCCTATGGGGTTTAAATATTTCTATGCTCATCCCAACTTGTGTGTCTTAGTGCAGCAGTAGAACAGGATGGCTGCCTTCCTGTTTAAGCTTCTGCATGACATCAGAGAGATGATCAGGGTGTCCTCCTCTGCCTTGGTGGGTCCTGCACTTATTGGCGGATTTTCTCACCTCAGAGTTTCACGGCAGCCCTCAGTTTGGCCACTTTCATGGCTCAAACCTGCTGTTCGCTCAGTTAGCCTCATCACTGGGCAGCATGGGGAAAGGAAGAAGAACAATCCCCGCAGTCTCTGCTGATCCACCTAATGGATCGGGGAACAGGCCAGAGACCTTCCCCTCTGCTGGAACCCACAGTCCAGTTCAACTCCTCCGGTATCAAGTAGGGAGTTGGAGGGATGGGGCCCACCCTCTACTCCGGGTTCCAGCCCAGGGCCCTGTGGATTGCAGCTGTCTACAGTGGCTCCTTCAACAGCTGTGTGACAGCTACAACTCACTGGGCTACTTCCCCATGGCCTCCTCCCAACACCTTTTTTATTCTCACCACAGGGCCTCCCTCCTGATGTCTGATGATGCTTGTACTTCTCAGTCTTCCAGTAGTACGCCTTCTCACTCTCAGCTTCTTGTGCCTCTTGCTCCCAGCTCCTCGCAAGCACACCACAAACTGAAGTGAGCTCCTTTTTAAACCCAGGTGCCCTGATTAGCCTGCCTTAATTGATTCTAGCAGCTTCTTGACCGGCTGCAGGTGTTCTAATCAGCCTGTCTGTCTTAATTGTCTCCAGAAGGTTCCTGATTGTTCTGGAACCTTCCCTGTTACCTTACCCAAGGAAAAGGGACCTACTTAACCTGTGGCTAATATATCTGCCTTCTGTTACTCTCCTGTAGCCATCTGGCCCGACCTTGTCACACAGGGTTAAAAAAAGAAATAGATAAGTTCAGAACGGATAGGTCCATCGGTGGCAATTAGCCAAGATGGGCAAGGATGGTGTCATAGAATCATAGAAGATTAGGGTTGGAAGAGAACTCAGGTGGTTGTCCAACCCCCTACTCAAAGCAGGACCAACCCCAACTAAGTCTGTTGGGTTGCCTCTGTTTGCCAGAAGCTGGGAATGTGAGAATCACTTGACAGGATACTGGGCTAGATGGACTTTTGGTCTGACCCAGTATGGTCATTCTTATGTTCGTATGTAGAGACCCTTCTCACAAGAGACTGGCCACTTTGCGTCATCTAGGAGCCATAGAGGATGTTTAAGTAGAGTTCAGGGGCAGAGGCTTCCCCTCATTCTGAAGAAGAAAGGGGGTCTTCATCCTACCCTAGACCTGAGAAGACTCATAAAATACATACACCATCTGAGGTTTAGGATAGTAACTCTTGCTTCCATTATTCCTTTTTTGAGCCCAAGACTTGTTTCAGTCTCTAACCTTACAGGATACATACTTCCATATAGATAGTCACCAGGCCCCCACAGGAAGCACCTGTGATTCACAGAGATACTCAACCATTATCAGTAGAAGGTTCTGCCCTTTGGACTCCATGGCCTGGAGAGTATTCATGAAATGTCTGGCAATAGCAGGATTGTTGGATAACCTGTAATGTCTCGTCTCCTGTAAGAATAAGGTAGTAATGCATTCCCATGCTAAACTTTTATTCCCTGAGACTAGTCTAACTCATCTGATTCACACAATAAATTTGCCTGTCTTTTTCCCTAGCCATATTCTCTTTTCTAAGGGAAGCCAGGTTACAAACTTTACATACTAAAAGATCTCTTATCTTAATAGGACAAAAAGAAAAGGAGTACTTTTGGCACCTTAGAGACTAACAAATTTATTAGAGCATAAGCTTTCGTGAGCTACAGCTCACTTCATCGGATGCATTTTGATGCATCCGATGAAGTGAGCTGTAGCTCACGAAAGCTTATGCTCTAATAAATTTGTTAGTCTCTAAGGTGCCACAAGTACTCCTTTTCTTTTTGCGAATACAGACTAACACGGCTGCTACTCTGAAACCTTAATAGGACAAAATCATTGAATGCTTCCCAGACTGACTGTAGCTTGTTCTCTGAGCCTAATACCATTAACCCATCTCCTCTTGGTGTTTATCCAAGTGGATTGAGATGTGTATCCAAAAGTGGATTTTGGACTTAATAGTCATACTAGTCTTTTGGGATATTGGGGTGTTTTCTAAACAGGTTCAAGGCCACCTCCAGGGCCTGCCATAGAAATGCGCTCATCTTGGAGATTTGCAGAGCTTTTACTTGGAGCTTAGTGCACCTTTCCATGCAGCATTGCTTTCTTGATGTCGTGTGAGGTTGGAGGCCTGTTTCAGTAGAGTGGTCCTTCAGTCTTTTAGATGTTAGCCTTCTTGATTCTCCCAAGAGTGGAGATCTGTAGTGATAGTACTGGAAGGACTAAGAAGAGTTACTTGCTTGTAGCATAAGTTTTTCAGATAGGTTATTGATTCAGATGAATACTCCACACCCTTCATCCCCACTTATTCAGAGCCTAAACAGCCGTTGAGGAGGTGGAAGGAACTGATGATGAGGGCCCTACTGGTGGCCTTTCAACGGAGCATTACACAGCTTTTGGCAGAGGCCACATGGTCTCCAAGGATCAGTTTTTCAGAAGGTTCTGGTCTTTCGAGTGGGCAGGTATATGTTGAGAGTGTGGGTCTGTACTGATGATCTATTTCAGCTATAGGTAAGTAAGTCTTCTTTACCTCTGAACAATGTAGTTTGTAATGAAGAGTATCTGGGTTACAAATATAACATTCAGAACCAAAGAGTTGAGGTTTGAGTAAGATGTTCAATTACTGAATATGACCATTTATTTTTTAAGGCTACTAATATTAAAATGGAGTCAGATGAAACCCCAGAAGCCAAAACTCATAATTTGAGGCGCAGAATGGGATGTACACCTGCAAATGGTAAGTGGGTCAATGGGGGATGAAACAAAATGGAGGTGGGGGTGGGGTTGTTAGAAAGCAATATGAAGAGCTTCCTTTCTCAGAGACTCCTTTTGGTACCTATTTGTTTTTTTTGTGATATTTTCTTGGGGCAGTTGCCGTTGCAAGAAAATAAAGTATGAAAATCATCATAGGACATTTATAGTGTTGTTTTTCTGCCTCAGTGAAATGTCCCATTAAAGAATAATCCAACCATGTCTATGAACCTGAAATTTCATTTTTTTTGGGGGAGGGGGTCACTGAAACTATTTAAAATATCAGTGCTAAATAAACCATATGTTTGGAGCGGCCTGCATTTGTTTATGATCCCATGCTTGTTTTATCCTGATAATACCAGCCTTTCCAGGTAGGAGTTCAAGTGCTGCCTAAAGTTACATGAAAATATGTTTGGTGTCCTTTGTGTCCATATTACACAACCCCCACAAAATCTGGCACCATTGGCAGTCTTTGCACAGAGACCTAAAGACGAGCATAGCCATTGCAGTAGCCATATCTCAATAGGAACAGATTCACTCATAAAAAGATCCCCTCCAAATGTATATAATGATATGATAACACATGCTTCAAATACTGCTTATGCTGTGAAATATTTGTTAAACCCAGTAATAGTCTAATTTTCTTTTCCTGTATCAGAGAAGGAAATGCCTGGCACAGTGAAACGAGAACCTGCTGAGAAAAAAGAACAAAGAGACTCGGAGAGAGAGAAATCAAAAGGGCGCTCTAAAAAAAGCACTAATGCAGTGAGTACTCCCTGCCCTTCTGGCACTTAATTCTTAATTGCAGACAGTCCTGGATTAGAGCTGGGCGCATAGTATATAGCATAGGTAGTGGGAATGGGAGTTTCCTGAATTCCTCGACACAGGTACCATCAGGATTTCATGTCATAAGCAGGAAATAACAAAGTAATTTCATTTCACCCTGTTTCAACTGAAATAATTTCTATCCTTCCCCACTGTACTACCTTAAAATAGCAATTCTGATAGAACAGTCAAAAGAAACGTGGTTCTTCTCAGGGCTTCCTCACTCTGGATATGGGTTGATCTGCTGATCTTTCCCTTGGTAGGTGTACCAGTTAGAAAGAAGATGTAATAAGAGTTTTGGCACCCGGCTTTCTAGCAGACCCACCTCTTATTCCACTGTTTGAACTCTAACTCAGATGCTCTACTTGGTTCAACATAGCAGATACTTCTCCTAAAAAGTAAAGGAAAGTGAGACTTTTACTAGTGGAGAAGACAATATACAGGCCCTTTCAGTTCTTCCCACTGCCTGGATCCTTCTCACACACATACCGTTTTACTAGGCCTGAGGGGGAGGAATGCGCAGTTACTGGAAGACAGGATTGCACCAGACTCTAGAGGCACAAAATAAAGGGCACTGGGAGTCCTGTTCTGTCCTCCATTGTCTTGCAGCAATACTGCTGTTGTCCCCTGTTTAAGCAAGGCCTTAAATAGTAACATTTTTTTCCTACCACTATCTAAGTTCCTGCTTCTGTTCACCAGACTTCATTGCTCTCCTTCCTCTATCTCCAAAAAACTCCCCTCTACTCTCCTTCAGGTGCTCCTGCGAATCTCTGGAGTACCTGCTCCCCCTTCTGTGGATCTCCTAGATGATATGGGTGGAGCTCTCATGACACAGCACTGAAGGCCTGCCCCCTCCAAAAGCAAATGGCTCTGCTTAGAAAGCTGGTGCCTTCCTGGTGAAGGGCTCGGGTACAGTCCACTAACTCTGAGGAAGAAGGGGGATGCTCCCAGAACCAGAATTCCCCTGTTTTCTGGTGGCTGCTCCAGGCAGTTGGCCTCAGGATGTTGAAGTGTCTGCGCACAGACCAGTCTGAAAGTAAAGAGCAGTACTAAGAACAAAATTGAGTCTCTTTATTTAGCAAAACAAATTGGCCAGGCTTCAACACTTTTGGTGGTGATTTCTTAATTTCAAAGGGATTTATGTAAATTCTGCTACAAAAACAACGAGGAGTCCAGTGGCATCTTAAAGACTAACAGATTTATTTGGGCATAAATAAATGGTGGTGCACATCTGAAGAAGTGGGTTTTTTACCCATGAAAGCTTATGCCCAAATAAATCTGTTAGTCTTTAAGGTGCCACTGGACTCCTTGTTGTTTTTGTGGATACAGACTAACACGGCTACCTCTCTATACTTCCTACCACAAAGGAGAACAAAGTTAATATTCACTGTCTCTGATCTTTTATGGAAAGAAAATAAAAATAAACACTGGTAAATGTGACAAATGACTTAGTTACCAAAATGATCTCTTGCCATGAACTGCTTAAAGCACTTAAATTCCCACTTTGGTAATTTCTTGTTACAGGTGGATTTGTATGTATGTCTCTTATGTGGCAGTGGTAATGATGAAGACCGTCTCCTGTTGTGTGATGGCTGTGATGACAGTTACCATACTTTTTGTTTAATTCCACCCCTTCATGATGTTCCCAAAGGGGACTGGAGGTGTCCCCAGTGTCTGGCTCAGGTAAACTGAGAAATCAGGCTGAAACGTCTTTCTGTTCTCTCCTGGCTTCTAATGATCAGAACTTCAGAATTTCAATTTATTATGATGAAAATAGTCCTGTAAAATGGGTGGTAGAAGGTGAAACTGAAACAAGGACCGGATACATTTCAGATTGTTAGACATTACAACATATGCTGGGCCCCAAATTTGATCTACCTTAGTAGTATTAAAACCACTGAGAAAGAATGCTTTGGCTTTTAGATAGCTTTTTACATAATTAAATTTTACCACTATGTCATTGGGGTTTTCAACGTAGACAAGTTTTGTGGTGTTTTCTGCTTTGCTATAGCAGAGGAAGCAGAATTTACCGTAATCTAGCTATGCTGATCTCACCAGTGATTCATGCTGATTCACAAACAAATATTGTGGTGGTGTGGTGGATTAAGCTCAGAGCTGATAGGCATGATGGGTTCTATTTCTGACTCTTCCAGTGGCTACCTGTGTGATCCTGGGTGAGTCATTTCAATCAAGTGCCCCAGTTTTCCCGTTTGTAAAATGGGGATTATACCGATCCATCTTTGTAAAGTACTTTAAGGTCTATGTTTGAAAAGCACTAAAGTGCAAAATGTCTTATTTTTAACTATTGGTAGAAATAACCATATTTTATTTGCAGGAGTGTAATAAACCACAGGAAGCATTTGGTTTTGAACAAGCAGCAAGAGACTACACGCTTCGCACATTTGGAGAAATGGCTGATGCATTCAAGTCAGACTATTTTAACATGCCAGTACATGTATGTGCTTACTATGATGCTATAATACAGATTTCAGTTTTTGTGCTTATTAAAGTATTAAACTTGGAGTGGTGAAGAATCCTGAGTTTTGAATGTGAACAAATCGCCAAGTGGGAAAGCTCTTATTTAAATATTATGTTAATTTATAAAGGCTTCTGTTTTTTGTTAGTATTTTGGTTTCTGCCCCACACATTTCTGGTTTCTGCCACCATCCAAAAATATATTCCTCCTTAAACTCCTGCCCCAAATGTTACTCATTACTGAAGGCAAAAGGCAACATTTGATATAGTTTTTTGAGCTTTAGAATACCAACATTTTGCTGTGTTTGTTTAGTTTTATATAATTGCACTAATAAGTAACTTCCACTATGAAGTTGAGAAAGTAAGTGTTAATTGAGAGGGTGAGGTGGGAGAGGAGAAAGAGAGAGTGTGAACACCTGGTGTAACCAATGGTACTCGGGTATGTTTCTGACTCTAGTTAAAGTCCCTGTGAGGTGATGGGAAAATATTTTAAGCTTGTGAACTTCCTCCTTGAATTTACTACTTCTATATATCTCATGTGTTTGGTACTTTTGGTTACTCTACATCCATAAGCACCATGAGAAGTGCAACCTTCTGTGTGGGCTTATATTTTCTCTTTCTCATGTTTCATATCCAGATGGTTCCCACAGAGCTGGTTGAAAAAGAGTTTTGGCGACTTGTGAGCACCATTGAAGAGGATGTCACAGTGGAATATGGGGCTGATATTGCTTCAAAGGAGTTTGGCAGTGGCTTTCCAGTTAGAGATAGGAAAATTAAACTTAGGCCAGAAGAAGAGGTAAGTCTTGATTTGCTCTCTGAGTGCATACTTCCATTTCATGGTTTTACAAAATACAAGTCTTGTGTTTGAATGATTTTTCAGTTTAAAGAAACCTATTGTAATTCTGTATTACACTGTATTCCTGCTATGTGTGTGACTGGCACAGTTTTGACAAAAGGAAATGGTATTGCAGTCTTGGAGGACTAAAATTATATATGAGCAGACTTTTAAAATGACACATGTGCATCTTAGAAGTTGACAGCTTCCAAATTATATTTCTTGAAAGAGCAGCCTAATTTTAATGCAGCAATTGCTAACGCACAGATTCTTTGAGAAGCATGTGCATTGGATGTTAAAGTTCTTGTTATTTTATTGACCTTATTTGTATGTTTTTCAATCTAAAAAGACTAATTTCTTCTATCAAAAGTAGCCCTCTGAAAAGTTTTGCTGCCTTCTTTGATTGCTTATCTATATGTGATCCATGTCTAACATGCATATGCTCCATGTGCTAAAGATTGGAATGCTTTAGCCACCAGTATCTGTTGGTTGCACCCACTCCCTGCATAGTCTCAAGCTCCCTCTTCTCTTAAAAGTATGAAAGGGAGCAGTGTGTCCAACCAAGCCTCGGTTCCTTTCACTGCTTTAAGCTGTGAGATGGAGCTGGTTGGCCATGTCCCATCTTGGCCACTCACATATTAGTTTATCTGTAAGTAGTTTAGTTTGTGGTAGTTAGGTTACATCATCGTTTCCTTGATAGATTTTTTGTTTTTGTTTTGTTTTTTTAGTGCTTAAAATTCCTGAGGGTTTTAAACTTTTTGTCATTTGGGGCTGCTATGATCCTTAATGAAACTTCCTCTAATAGTCTTTATTTTGTGGGTGAAGGAAATGTTAGGGAAAATGTAAGGACTGGAAGTCTCTTACCAGGCTCAATCCAAAGAATCCTAGAATTACAGAAGATTAGGATTGGAAGAGACCTCAAGAGGTCATCTAGTCCAACCCCCTGCTCAAAGCAGGACCAATGCCAACTAAATCATCCCAGCCAGGGCTTTGTCAAGCCAGGCCTTAAAAACCTCTAAGGAAGGAGATTCCACCACCTCCCTAGGTAACCCATTCCAGTGCTTCACCACCCTCCTAGTGAAATAGTGTTTCCTAATATCCAACCTAGACCTCCCACACTGCAACTTGAGACCATTGCTCCTTGTTCTGTCATCTGCTGCCACTGAGAACAGCCTAGCTCCATCCTCTTTGGAACTCCCCTTCAGGTAGTTGAAGGCTGCTATCAAATCCCCCTTCGCTCTTCTCTTCTGCAGACTAAATAAGCCCAGTTCCCTCAGCCTCTCCTCATGAGTCATGTGCCCCAGCCCCCTAATCGTTTTCATTACCCCTCTGCTGGACTCTCTCCAATTTGTCCATATCCTTTCTGTTGTGGGGAGCCCAAAACTGGATGCAATACTCAAGATGTGGCCTCAACAGTGCCGAATAGAGGGGAATAATCACTTCCCTCGATCTGCTGGCAATGCTCCTACTAATGCAGCCCAATATGCCGTTAGCCTTCTTGGCAACATGGGTACACAGTTGACTTATATCCAGCTTCTCGTCCACTGTAATCCCCAGATCCTTTTCATAGATTCATAGAGTATCAGGGTCGGAAGGGATTTCAGGAGGTCATCTAGTCCAACCCCCTGCTCAAAGCAGGACCAATCCCCAGCTAAATCATCCCAGCCAGGGCTTTGTCAAGCCTGACCGTAAAAACCTCAAAGGAAGGAAATTCCACCACCTCCCGAGGTAACTCATTCCCCGGATCCTCCTCCTCCCCTTTTTTAAAGGTGGGCACTATATTAGCCTTTTTCCAGTCGTCCAGGACCTCCCCCTATTGCCATGAGTTTTCAGAGATAATGGCCAATGACTCTGCAATCACATCCACCAACTCCTTTAGCACTCTCAGATGCAGTGCATCCGGCCTCATGGACTTGTGCTTGTCCAGCTTTTCTAAATAGTCCCGAAACACTTCTTTCTCCACAGAGGGCTGGTCACCTCCTCCCCATGCTGTGCTGCCCAGTGCAGCAGTCGGGGGCTGACCTTGTTCGTGAAGACAGAGGCAAAAAAAGCATTGAGTACATTAGCTTTTTCCACATCCTCTGTCACTAGGTTGCCTCCCTCATTCAGTAAGGGGCCCACACTTTCCTTGACTTTCTTCTTCTTGCTAACATACCTGAAGAAACCCTTCTTGTTACTCTTAACGTCTCTTGCTAGCTGCAACTCCAGGTGTGATTTGGCCTTCCTGATTTCACTCCTGCATGCCTGAGCAATATTTTTATACTCCTTCCTGGTCATTTGTCCAGTCTTCCACTTCTTGTAAGCTTCTTTTTTGTGTTTCAGATCAGCAAGGATTTCACTGTTAAGCCAAGTTGGTCGCCTGCCATATTTACTATTCTTTCTACACTTTGGGATTGTTTGTTCTTGCAGTCTCAATAAGGATTCTTTAAAATACAGCCAGCTCTCCTGGACTCCTTTCCCCCCTCATGTTATTCTCCCAGGGGATCCTGCCCATCAGTTCCCTGAGGGAGTCAGTCTGCTTTTCTGAAGTCCAGAGTCCGTATTCTGCTGCTCTCCTTTCTTCCTTGTGTCAGGATCCTGAACTTTACCATCTCATTGTCACTGCCTCCCAGGTTCCCATCCACTTTTGCTTCCCCTACTAATTCTTCCCGGTTTGTGAGCAGGAGGCCAAGAAGAGCTCTGCCCCTAGTTGATTCCTCCAGCATTTGCACCAGTTAATTGTCCCCTACACTTTCCAAAAACTTCCTGGATTGCCTGTGCACCGCTGTATTGCTCTCCCAGCAGATATCAGGGTGATTGAAGTCTCCCATGAGAACCAGGGCCTGCGATCTAGTATCTTCCGTTAGTTGCCGGAAGAAAGCCTCGTCCACCTCATCCCCCTAGTTCTGTGGTCTATAGCAGACTCCCACCATGATATCGCCCTTGTTGCTCACACTTCTAAACTTAATCCAGAGACTCTCGGGTTTTTCTGCAGTTTCATATCGGAGCTCTGAGCACTCATACTGCTCTTTTACATACAGTGCAACTCCCTCACCTTTTCTGCCTTGGCTGTCCTTCCTGAACAGTTTATATCCATCCATGACAGTACTCCAGTCATGTGAGTTATCCCACAAAGTCTCGGTTATTCCAATCACATCATAATTCCTTGACGGTGCCAGGACTTCCAGTTCTCCCTGGTTGTTTCCCAGGCTTCTTGCATTTGTATATAGGCACTTAAGATAACTTGCTGATCATCCCGCTTTCTCAGTATGAGGCAGGAGCCCTCCCCTCTTGCGCTCTCTTGCTCGTGCTTCCTCCCAGTATCCCCACTTACTTTAGGGCTTTGGTCTCCTTCCCCCGGTGAACCTAGTTTAAAGCCCTCCTCATTAGGTTAGCTAGCTTGCTTGTGAAGATGCTCTTCCCTCTTTTTGTTAGGTGGAGCCCTCTCTGCCTAGCACTCCTCCTTCTTGGAACACCATCCCATGGTCAAAGACTCCAAAGCCTTCTCTTCGACACCACCTGCGTAGCCATTCGTTGATTTCCACGATTCGACGGTCTCTACCCAGGCCTTTTCCTTCCACAGAGAGGATGGACGAGAACACCACTTGCGCCTCAAACTCCTTTATCCTTCTTCCCAGAGCCACGTAGTCTGCCGTGATCCTCTCAAGGTCATTCTTGGCAATATCATCGGTGCCCACGTGGAGAAGCAGGAAGGGGTAGCGATCTGAGGGCTTGATGAGTCTCGGCAGTCTCTCCGTCATATCGTGAATCCTAGCTCCTGCCAAGCAGCAGACTTCTCGGTTTTCCCGGTTGGGGCGGCAGATAGATGACTCAGTCCCCCTGAGGAGGGAGTCCCCGACCATCATCACCTGCCTCCTTCTCCTGGGAGCAGTGGTCATGGAACCCCCAACCCTAGGACAGTGCATCTCATGCCTTCCAATTGGTGGAGTCTCTTTCTGCTCCCTCCCCTCAGATGTATCATCTAGTCCACTCTCCGCATTAGTACCTGTGGAGAGAAATTGAAAACGGTTGCTTACCTGTATCTGCATTGCTGGTACATGGACGCTCCCCTTTCTTCTTCTGGAGGTCACATGCTGCCAAATTTCTTCACCGTCCTTCTGTCCCCGCTGTTCAGCCTGCTCTGAATCTTCAGAACGTTGTGTCCGTAGAAGCATATCCTGACATCTGTCAAGGAAATCTTCAGTTTCTCTTCTGCAACGCAGGGTCGATACTTGTTTCTCCAGACCTTGAAACTTCTCTTCCAGTATGGAGACCAGCTTGCACTTTGTACAGACAAAGTTGCTTCTGTCCTGTGGAGGAAAGACAAACAAACAGAACTGCCGCTTAGCCAGTCGGAAAACAGGCTAAAACTTTTTCTCTTAGAGAAATCAGTTAAGCCTGCTTCAGACCCTCAAGGGAATCAGGATCCTCCCAGTCCGGGACAACTGTCAGCACAAATGATTTCTGCTGTGGCCTCAACCTCTGCTCAGGCAGATGGGAGTAAACACTTTTTCTGAAAGGAGCTTAGGGATCAGTCCACAACTAAAACTACTCCAAAAAAAAAAAAAAAAAAAAGGGAGATGTCCCCCACTGTCTTGCTCTTGAAAGAGATCTGCTTCTAAAATGACCCCGAGTCTCTGTTGGGTCTCATAAAGAGAGAACCCTGAAGTTCGTTGGGACCAACGGTGTTCGATTCACCGGCACTGTGCATTTGGGTTGCTTCAGTAGCAGCTGTGCTGTCCTCTGTTCTGCCTTCTTAAGCTCCAGTATTAGAGGAAGAAGTCCTGTTGTCAGAGGCAATTGCTACACTCATTCGCTGCTCCATTTTATCATCCTTAGCAGAGTCTAGGAAGAAGCAGTGCCCTCCTAGAAGAACACTTTCTTCTACCTCCCCTATAGCTAATACTAAAACATTCTCATTGTCCAAGCAGTTGACTTAATGCTTACATCAAGAGCTGTCAATCAATCTTTCTCTACCACTTTTGGGACCCATTTGCATTACTTACAGGAAGCCTGGAAGGATATCACCAGCAACCGATGGTGCTGGAAATAATTAAAAAAGACTCTTTTATCCAGTTTAAGAATGTCCCCACCCCACAACCTCCTTTCCTGTCCCTCTTCAGGACCCCTCTCACAAGAATCTACTTCAGCAACAGGTTCAGTTGGGTTCCCCTTGGGAAGGGAGGAGGGATTCTATTACTGATAATTTCTAATTCCTACAAAATCAGGAGGCTGGCGTCCAATATTATACCTGAGGAATACACTTTTTTTTTTTTTTTTTTGGTACATCAGTTCAGATTTTGCATTGTAACCCTCTCTTCCACACTTCTGTCCTAGATCCTCTTGACTGGGTCACAGCTCCCAATCTATAAGATGCTTATTTCCATATTTCCATTCATCTGGCACATCAGTAAAATGTGTATTTTTGTAGTGGGCAATGTGCATTACCAGTACAGGGTGCAGCCTGTTGGCTTATCAGACCCAATGACTTTTACAAAATACCTGGCCGTAGTTGCAGTGCATTTAAGGTGTAGGAACAGTTTAGTTTAGCCATATCTCAATTATTGCTTGGTGCAGGATTATTCTTCCCACCTCTCCCCCCAGAAATAAGTATTGGACATTGATCATACTCTTGATCACCAGCCTGGGACTCAGAATAAACAAGGACAAGTCTTGGGCAACTCCAACTCAAAGAATAGAATTTTTTGGGGCCCTCATAAATTCCACAGCAGTAAAGACATTTCTGCCTCAATCCAGGTTAAACAACATGTGAGAACTGATCAGTCAGCAGTGAGAACACGTCTTTGCCTGTTGGGCCATGTTGCTTCATGCAGTCTGGTAACTCTATTTGTGAGACTGCATCTGCGTTATCTTAGCAACCCCTTGTGGGTTCACAATATGGACATGTTGCTGTAGATCCCACAGCAAGTTTTGGATTCTCTCAATTGGTGCAAGGATCCACCACAAGTTTGTAAAGTTCCTTTCTCCCCATAACTCCCTGAAAAGTTGATTTTCACGTATGCATCAATGTTGAAATGGGAGCCCATCTCAGAGAAGGCCAAACAGTATAATAAAAAAACCCCAGCTTCATATCAGAGTTCTAGAGCTTATAGACTTGAAGGGAGCATCGTGACCATTTAGTCTGACCTCTTGCACAACACAGGCCACAGAACCTCACCCACCCTCTCCTGTAATAGAGTAAAGTTGGTCCTTGCAAAGGGAATTAAAACCAATAGTAAAAGGTTCTAGAACTATATAAATAAGAAGAAAACAAAGAAAGAAGAAGTGGGACCGCTAAACACTGAGGATGGAGTGGAGGTTAAGGATAATCTAGGCATGACCCAATATCTAAACAAATACTTTGCCTCAGTCTTTAATAAGGCTAATGAGGATCTTAGGGATAATGGTAGCATGACAAATGGGAATGAGGATATGGAGGTAGATATTACCATATCTGAGGTAGAAGTGAAACTGAAACAGCTTAATGGGACTAAATCGGGGGGCCCAGATAATCTTCATCCACAAATATTAAAGGAATTGGCACCTGAAATTGCAAGCCCATTAGCAAGAATTTTTAATGACTCTGTAAACTCAGGGGTTGTACCGTATGATTGGAGAATAGCTAACATAGTTCCTATTTTTAAGAAAGGGGAAAAAAAGTGATCCGGGTAACTACAAGCCTGTTAGTTTGACATCTGTAGTATGCAAGGTCTTGGAAAAAATTTTGAAGGAAAAATGGTTAAGGACATTGAAGTCAATGGTAAATGGGACAAAATACAACATGATTTTACAAAAGGTAGATTGTGCCAAACCAACCTGATCTCCTTCTTTGAGAAAGTAACAGATTTTTTAGAGAAAGGAAATGCAGTGGATCTAATTTACCGAGATTTCAGTAAGGCGTTTGATACCGTGCCACATGGGGAATTATTAGTTAAATTGGAGAAGATGGGGATCAATATGAACATCAAAAGGTGGATAAGGAATTGGTTAAAGGGGAGACTGCAACGGGTCCTACTGAAAGGCGAACTGTCAGGTTGGAGGGAGGTTACTAATGGAGTTCCTCAGGGATCGGTTTTGGGACCAATCTTATTTAACCTTTTTATTACTGACCTCGGCACAAAAAATGGGAGTGTGCTAATAAAGTTTGCGGGTGATACAAAGCTGGGAGGTATTGCCAATACAGAGAAGGACCAGGATATCATACAGGAAGATCTGGATGACCTTGTAAACTGGAGTAATAGTAATAGGATGAAATTTAATAGTGAGAAGTGTAAGGTCATGCATTTAGGGATTAATAACAAGAATTTTAATGATAAGCTGGGGACGCATCAAGTAGAAGTAACGGAGGAGGAGAAGGACCTTGGAGAATTGGTTGATCACAGGATGACTATGAGCAGCCAATATGATATGGCCGTGAAAAAGCTAATGCGGTCTTGCGATGCATTAGGCGAGGTATTTCCAGTAGCGATAAGGAGGTTTTAGTACCGTTATACAAGGCACTGGTGAGACCTCACCTGGAATACTGTGTGCAGTACTTGTCTCCCATATTCAAGAAGGATGAATTCAAACTTGAACAGGTAGAGAGAAGGGCTACTAGGATGATCCGAGGAATGCAAAACCTGTCTTATGAAAGGAGACTCAAGGAGCCTAGCTTGTTTAGCCTAACCAAAAGAAGGTTGAGGGGAGATATGATTGCTCTCTATAAATATATCAGAGGGTTAAATTTTGGAGAGGGAAAGAAATTATTTAAGCTCAGTACCAATGTGGACACAAGAACAAATGGATATAAACTGGTCATTGGGAAGTTTAGACTTGAAATTAGACGAAGGTTTCTAACCATCAGAGGAATGAAGTTTTGGAATAGCCTTCCAAGGGAAGCAGTGGGGGCAAAAGACCTATCTGGCTTTAAGATTAAACTTGATAAGTTTATGGAGAAGATGGTATGATGGGATAATATGATTTTGGCAATTAATTGATCTTTAAATATTCATGGTAAATAGGCCCAAGGCCTGTGATGGGATGTTAGATGGGGTGGGATCTGAGTTACTACAGAGAATTCTTTCCTGGGTATCTGGCTGGTGAATGTTGCCCACATGCTCAGGGTTCAGCTGATCGTCATATTTGGGATCGGGAAGAAATTTTCCTGCAGAGCAGATTGGAAGGAGCCCTCGAGGTTTTTCACCTTCCTCTGTAGCATGGGGCATGGGTCACTTGCTGGAGGATTCTCTGCTCCTTAAAGTCTTTAAACCATGATTTGAGCACTTCAATTGCTCAGACATAGGTGAGAGGTTTATCGCAGGAGTGGGTGGGTGAGATTCTGTGGCTTGCATTGTGCAGGAGGTCAGACTAGATAATCATAATGGTCCCTTCTGACCTTAATATCTATGAATCTGTGAAAATATTTTGAAAGAGAGAGCTGTTAAGGACATAGAGGTAAACAGTAATTGGGATAAAATACAACCTGGTTTTACAAAAGATAGATTGTGCAAGACCAGACTTATCTGTCTTTGAGAAGATAACCAGTTTTCTATACAAAGAAAATGCAGTAGTTCTAATTTACCTGGATTTCAGTAAAGCATTTGATACAGTTCCACATGGGATATTATTAGTCAAATGGGAATTTAATATGAGAATGGAAAGGTAGGTAAGTAACCAGTTAAAGGGGTGACTGCAACAGGTCATGCCGAAAGGTGGACTGTCAGAGTGGAGGGAGATTACAAATGGAGTTCCTAAAGGATCAGTCCTGGGACCAATCTTGCTTAACATTTCATTCATGACCTTGGCACAAAAAGTGGGAGTGTGGTAATAAAATTTGCAGATGACACAAAGTTGGGAAATATTGCCATTACAGAAGGGAACTGGAATATCACACAAGATTTTGATGACCTTGAAAACTGGAGTTATAGAAATGGGATGAAACTAATATTGCAAAGTCATGCACTTGGGGATTAACAAGAATTTTTACTATAAGGTGGGGGCATATGAGTTGGAAGAGACAGAGGAGAAATATTTGGGTGAATCATAGGATGACTAGGAGCCGCCAATGTGATGCGGCCATGAAAAAGGTTAATGCAAAACTAAGATGCATCAGCTGAGGTATTTCCAGCAGATGTAGGGAATTGTCATTACCATTATACAAGGCACTTGTGAAACCTCATTTGGAATACTGTGTACAGTTCTGGTCTCCCATGTTTAAGAAAGATGAATTCAAACTGGAACAGGTACAGAGAAGGGCTCCTAGGATGATCAAAGGAATGGAGAACTTACTTTATGAGAAGAGACTTAGGGGCTTGGCTCGTTTAGCCTAACAAAACAAAGGATGAGGGGAATTATGATTGTTCTCTATAAATGCATATGAGGGATAACACCAGGGTGGGAGGGAGAGGAGTTATATAAGTTAAGGGTCAATGTTGGCAGAAGGACAAATGGATATAAACTGACCATTATTAAGTTAAGGTTTGAAATTGGACAAGGGTTTCTAACCATCGGAGGAGTGAAGTTCTGGAATAGCCTTCCAAGGGGAGAAGTGGGTCAAAAAACCATTAACTTGTTTCAAGACTGAACCTGATAAATTTATGGAGGTAATAGTATGATTGAGATTGCCTACAATGGCACGTGGCCAAGACATGACTGCTATTGGGAAATATTTCCAGTGGTTGCAGATGGAAACTATATGAAGAAGGTTCTGAGTTACTACAGAGAATTATTTCCCAGCTGTCTGTGTAGTGGGTCATGCCTATATGTTCATATATATAACTGATTGGCATATTTGAGGTTGGGAAGGAATTTTCCCCCAGGTCAGATTGGCAGAGACTTTGGGTTTTTTTTTTTTTGCTTTCCTCTGCAATGTGGGGCATGGGTCAGTTGCTGGTTTGCACTAGAGTGAATGGTGGATTCTCTGTAACTTGAGGTCTTTAAATCAAGATTTGAGGACTTCAGTAGATGAGTCAGAGATTTAGTTTATTATAGGAGTGGGTGATTGAGGTACTATGGCCGCAATATGCAGGTCAGACTAGATGATCATGATGGTCCCTTCTGTCTTTGAAGTCTGAGTGTGTAAACACAGTGCAATCTTTCTTCAATTGAAATGATAATTCCTAATATTCTTGAAACTTCAGGTCTTTCAGTTAATTCTCTGCATGTCAATTTGAATGCTGCTTTGGCTCATTGTTGTCCAGTTTAGGATTATACAGTCTTTTTTTCTCATCCTTTGGTGAATTTTTTTTAAGGACTTGTTAGAATTTCCCCCCTTAGGCAGCAGCCTACTCCTTTTGGGATCTCACTGTTGTAATAACAGGTCTTTCAAACCACTGGTTTCTTGTTCCTTGTTGCATTTGTCCCTGAAAACAGCATTTTTTATGGCTATTACATTTCTCACATAATGTGATTGAGTTGCAAGCACTTATTGCAGGGTATAGTCTACGATTTTCCACAAACTCAAGATTATTCTCAGACTGCACCCTAAATTTCTTCTTAAGGTGCTGTCTGATTTTCGTTTAAATCAATTGCTATATTTACCGGTATCCTTTGTGAAACAGTCAACCAAGGGTAAAGCTGCAGTGCACACATTAGATGTCCTTATGGGTCTTGTCCTTTTAGTTGAAAGGATAAAATCATTTGGATTATCCCCAAGGCTGTTTTTTTTTTACCCCCCTGTTGCTGAAAGATCTAAGGGTTTCGGGTATTTGCAACCCAGAGAATTTCTAGATGGGTGTCAGGTTGTATAAAGTTATGATACGGTCAATTTACAGCCCCCTGGGAACATTAGAGCACATTCAACCAAGGCACAGGTAGCCTCATTTAGAGGTGTTCCTTTAATTTCTATATGTAGGGCTGCCTCCTGCGGTAATGAATGTACCTTCACAAAACATTACTCTGTTTTGGAGGCGGCATGTCCAGATGCTCGATTTTGACAAGGATGTATTAAAATCCCTGTTTAATGAGACTTGCAGTATTTCCCACCCCCTCTTTTATGGATACTGCTTGGGAGACACCAGACATGGCACACACACAGACAAGCACTCAAAGAAGAAATGGAAGTTACTTACTTGTTCAGTAACTCGATCTCTTTGGATGTGTGTCTGTATGTGTTCCATAACATACCCTCATTTCCCCACAACTACTGAGTCTAATACTTGGATTGGAAGTGGTGACGGAACTTTGGGTAGTTGGTTGCTCCACAACCTATATATCCTCAAGCACGGGAGGGGTTGATTGCATCTGCTCCCTGCAGAGCCTCAATGGACACTGCTGGCCAAAGCCTTATAATCTCCAGTGCATATGCATCAGACTTGGAACACACATAAATAACACATCTCGAAAAACTTCAGTTACTGAACAGGTAAGTTACTTCCATTTTTGTTGTTTATTTGATGTGGCTTAGACCAGTGACTCTTTTTTTTTTTTTTTTTTTTTTTTTTTTTTTTTTTTTCTGTTCCACTTTTAGGAATATCTTGATAGTGGCTGGAATTTGAACAACATGCCTGTGATGGAGCAGTCTGTACTTGCCCACATCACTGCAGATATATGTGGAATGAAATTGCCCTGGCTCTATGTAGGAATGTGCTTTTCTTCATTTTGCTGGCATATTGAGGACCACTGGAGCTATTCCATTAACTATCTGCATTGGTGAGTTTTGGAGAGGAGGGGGAAATAACCCCAAAGCCCCCACTGATTTGTAGAGACTAAGTCCAGGTTGTAAGTGCATAGATTTTTAAGGCTGAAGGAACTCTTATGGTACACTAATCTCACCTCCCGCATAATACGTGCCATAGAATTTCACCCAGCGAAATCCTGCATCAAACGCAGTAACTTGTGGTTGAGCTAGAGTCTGTGTTTTAAAGACCTCCAATCTTGATGTAAAGACATCTCTTGCTAAGGTGTTCCAAAGGTTGCTTATCCTCAATGTTAAAACTTGTACTTCATTTCCAGTTTAAATATGTCTAGCTGTAATTTACAGCTATTGGATCTTCGTATTATTTTGTCTGATAGGTTCAGTTTTGTGCTATCAGAAATCTTCTCTCCACATAAGTAGTTGTTGATTATGATCAAGTCAGCTCTTTAATCAACACAATGTTGAAGGGAGCCATTCTTCTTACCCACAAAAGAGATGACTGTCTTAAATTTCTCGCTGTGGGGCACATTTTCCACACCTTGACTGATTCTTCTAGCTCTTACCTGAACCCTTTCCAGTTTTTCAACGTCCTTTTTTAAAAATGTGGACATAACTGGAAATATAATTCCAGTCATGGTCTCACCAGTGCTGTATGCAAAGATAATACCGCAGTCCTACTCAGTATTCCTCTGTTGGTACGTCCAAGAATCGTATCTACCCCTCTTAGCCACAGTTTTGCAAAAGGAGCTCATTTTATTTTAGCTAACCACCATTTTCCCTAAGTCCTTTTCAGAGAGTCAGCACTTTCCAGAATAGTTCCCCATCCTGACATTAGTGTTTGCTTTCAGAACCCATATTAAAAAATGTAGTTCCAACTGCCTTGCTTCCTTCTGCTTTGCAGTGGAGAACATTAGAAACCACTCTGTCCTGTCTTCACCTGTAGACATTTTTTCTAGCCTTTATTTTAAATAGTTGATGTGTTTAGCTGTGTGTAATCCACTTTAGAGTAATTTGCTACGTCATGACCCAGCCTCCACTTCCAGCACCAGAAACCTGTCCTTTCTCAGCCTTACTCACAGTTCATTGGAGGTGAGGCTTCAGGGTATGAGGAAATGACTTCTAATGATCAAGGGATACCTATGGGAGGTGTTATAACTGAAACTACTTTGCTGGATAAAAATATAGCCTCCTTGGTAGCTTGTCCTCTGGACAAATTTCTGCAATTTCAGGGGCTGCTCAGTAGGATGGCCCACACCTTGCAACTGGAAACTGGAGATTAAGGCCAAAGACAGGATCACTCCCCCTCTAAGTAAAGGACTACCCAGCCAGAGACGTCTGAATAATGCCATCTACTTCACCTGCAGTATCTAAGAGGGCAGAGATCTCCTGTATTAATTTTGATAGAATATAGGGCTCGGAGAAAGGTGACTTGAAACTTCCCAATATTAAATGTATGCAGTGTTGTAACCCATGTTGGTCTCAGGATGTTAGGGAGACATGGTGAGTGAAGTCATATCTTTTATGGGACCAACTTCTGTTGGTGAGAGAGAGCTTTCGAGTTTACACAGAGATCTTCTTGGTTTTAACTCAGCCTACTTATTTTCCATAGCAAACACACCATTAAATAAAAAGAAAAGGAGTACTTGTGGCACCTTAGAGACTAACAAATTTATTTGAGCATAAGCTTTCGTGAGCTACAGCTCACTTCATCGGATGCATTTGGTGGAAAATACAGTGGGGAGATTTATATACACACACAGAGAAAAAAATTGGGGATTGTGCCTGCTTTGAGCAGGGAGTTAGACTAGATGATCTCCTGAGGTCCCTTCCAACTCAGATATTCTATGATTCTAAGAACATGAAATTTTCATGTTCTCTGTGTGTGTATATAAATCTCCCCACTGTATTTTCCACCAAATGCATCCAATGAAGTGAGCTGTAGCTCACGAAACCTTATGCTCAAATAAATTTGTTAGTCTCTAAGATGCCACAAGTACTCCTTTTCTTTTTGCGAATACAGACTAACATGGCTGCTACTCTGAAACACCATTAAATATTCTCTTAACCTTTTATTAAAAATACAGAAAAAGAAGGGGAAAAGTTAAAGTATTTGAAATATAAAGTATTAAATAAGGCTTTTATTTTAACCATAATCCCATTCCCTTTTTCTTTAGATATAGAGGGATTTTTTTATAGGAATTTGACAGTTTTTTAGGTGTTATCAACAATGTAATAACTGTCCTTTTTGGGAAACAGTGGAAAAGTTAAGAAGGGCTAAAACTATTGCTGCTGTTAAAGTCCAATCCCTTTTCCTAGAAGACAAAACAAAACAAATGCATGTAAAGAAAGAAGAGAACAGCAAAGTTAGAAAATGCAGCTTTTATCTCTGGTGTTGACTTTCACTTGCATCCTCACTGCTGGAAAAACACAGGCATAGCACACAGTTTTATCAGCCACGTCAACAGCTGGCAAACTTGTACCAGCAGTGTGCAGTTTAGGGTATCACTTTTAGCTGCCTCTTTGGTCACAGGCTCTCCGCAGTGTTGCAAAATATACAGTTTTGGCTGGCTAAGCCAAACTCTTATTAGAAGGAAAAAAGAGAGAGATAGGAAGAGAACATAAATGATGTAGGGAGAGGACAAAGTCTCACATCCCAGGCGGTGGTCAGGATTCAGCTAAAGCCAGTGGAGGTGGCAATGTCACCTGGGTCCCGTGCTCTGGCCTGGTCAGTCGGAACCAGAATAACGCATACCCGGTGGTGTAATATGGATCCCAGGGACTCAGAATATGGTGGAGGTGGCAGCTGTCAAGGTAAAGTGTGCTCTTCTGGGTATTTACACAATATTTGCCATAGTAGCAGCATAACTCGGAAAACATGGTGGACTAGATGTTTCACTTTCTAGGGCTTCAGATCAAGTGGGACAAGTTCTGTTTTATCCCCCTGTCAGAGAATCTCCTTCATAGGAGAATCTCATTTAATCCAGAAAGTCTGCCACTGTGAAATGATGTGGTCAGAAATGAAGGGGCTATCTGTGCAACGGATAGAAGATTTGTACCTGATTTCTCTTTTATCTGTGCAGTTTTGAACTACTTAGTCCAGAACTCTTTATGTATAGTGTCTACAGCATCCATAAAAGTTCACCTATATGCTTTATTAGTGCATTACCCACAAGCACCCTCCTTGTGGTTACTTAAAGGCCTGACTACTCTCTTTCCTTTGATGACATAGCTTGTCCCTCTCTAGGAATTGAGCTTTGCTACTAACAAAACTCATGGAGTTCCGTCCTCCCCCTTTTGAGCCCCGGCAGGGTTAGTCCTTGGATCACCTGTCTAACAAAATGGCCATTCTGATAGTTGTCACATCTGCCAGGAGGGGCAGTGAGTTGCAATCACTGATGGTTATAACTCCATATGACTCACTGCACAAGGACAAGATGGTCCTCTTATCAGGAACTCAGCTGGCTCCAAGTGCAGTTACCTGGCACCCAATGAGAGCGGCTGAGCCCAATTTCTTTCGCTAAGTGACTGTGCTGATTGCACACAAGCCAGCAGATCATCATTCAAGTCTTGTAGCAACAGCAGCACAGTGGCTGTTCAATGCATTCTGTGCCTCCAGCTGCACTGGACCTGCTTCCTGTACTGGTCCTTGCACCAACCCACAAGTGTTCCTCCTCCAGGCCCAGTCTCTACCTTCCTCCAAACCTCCTGGCTTTGACCACTGGCTTGTCTCCTGACCATGACTTGTTCGGCTCTGATGGCTGGTTGTGACCACTGGCTTCATGACTCCAGTTCCCTCTTCCTGTTCTACTACAGCCAGACCTGACTCTCCCACTCTGACCATTAGTTTGCAGTACCTACACCCCAGTGTGTGACAGTTTGAGCATCCTGCTAAAAGATAAGATGGGACATCATCTCACAGTATAGAGGTACCTAGTAGGAGCCCAACTCACCCTCTCTAATGTTGTTGTAGTCCTGTATGATCTATGTAACAAGATCACCATGCTACATTACCAGAATGCAGTCCTTCAGTCCCAGGTGCAAGCCCAGACTCCTGTTCCCCTAATCCTTGCATCCTCATCTCGTAAACTCCAGGTGCCACTAGCAGATAAGTTTGATGGGGACCGTGCAAAATTTTGTGGGTTCTTTAATCAGTGCCATCTTCTGTTTGTGTTATGGCCACAGATGTATGCCAGGGATCGGTCCCAAGTGGGATTAGTAATTAGTCTGCTCATCAGAGAGGCCCTGAAGTGGGTGTCCTGGCTCTTGGAGGGGTCCAGTCCTCTCTTTGAACGCTTCAAGAACTTTGTATAGACAATGGCAGGCATCTTTGATGTCTCTAATAGAGAAAATACTGCAGAAGCTGCTCCCCATGCCCTAAAGCAGGGACCCCGGTCCATTGCTAAGTATTTAGCTGAATTTCAATGTCTGGCCACAGGCACCCACTGGATTGAGTGACGACTTTAGGCAAAAAGAAAAGGAGGACTTGTGACACCTTAGAGACTAACACATTTATTTGAGCATAAGCTTTCGTGAGCTACAGCTCACTTCATCGGATGCATTCAGTGGAAAATATCCGATGAAGTGAGCTGTAGCTCACGAAAGCTTATGCTCAAATAAATTTGTTAGTCTTTCAGGTGCCACAAGTCCTCCCTTTCTTTTTGCGAATACAGACTAACACGGCTGCTACTCTGAAACCTGACTTTAGGCAGGGGCTCAGTGACTATCAAAGATGAACTAGCAATGGGGAACTTCCATTTAATTCGGGAGAACCAAGAGCTCCATGACCACCATGTGCATACTGTTCTTGATCAGCCTTGCCAAAATCTACTTTACACAAAACCTGAGAAATACAAATTTGACAAGGATACTAGGGTGTTTCTGGGCCTTGTCATTTCCCTAGTGGCAGTTGTCAGGGACCCTCGGAAGATGACTGCTATCGCCAAGTGGAAGGTGCCCTCCGATATAACGGGTGTGATACAGCATGGCCAGAGGCCAGCAGGAGGGTGATAGAGGGGAGATATGTAAGCCCCAGGATGATGAGAGCCTTATTCCCTGTAGAGGGAAGAGAGGTTGCTATAGATTAATTAGAGCACCTGAAGCCAATTAGAGCACCTGAAACCACTCACCTGATTAAAAAAAAAAACCCTGTTTCAATCAGACAGTTGGAGGAGTTGAAGCAGAGTGGTTTGGCATTGGAGCAGAGAGCAGTTTGAAGGACAGCAGTTTGGAGGGAAGCAGAGGAGAGTTTGGAGAAGTGCTGTGGCGGGCCAGAAGACCAAGACCCTAGGTAAAGGGAAACCCGACTTGTGCAGAGCAGAGGGACTCCACAGACACAAGAGGTTGGGAGAAACCTGGCCCAAGCAGAGAGAGGGCAGAAAGCCCCACAAGCTGAAGGGCCAGAGAGGGAAGTAGCCCAGGGGAAGTAATTGCTAGTTCAAGTGGTTTGCTGCTATCCCTAGGGCCCCTGGGCTGGGACCCAGAGTAGAGGGCGGGCCCAGGTCCCTCCCTCTCCACTTCCCTTCTCTTGGATACTAGTGAGACAGTTAATACCCCAGATCAGGGGCAAGAAACGGCTGCAAGGTAATCCGTTTGTGGTCCCAATCTGCAGGTCTGTAAGAATCACCAGTGCCTCCCCAGACTCAAGGTTTTGCCTGCAACAAGACCACATCTCTTGTGGGTATCGCCTCTGCATTCCTCAGGGCAACTCCTGGCTTCAGGTGCTAAGACTGTGTCATGACTTACCCATGGTGAGTCATTTATGTCGGTGTAAAACCTGGAACGTGCTTGCTAGGTACAGCTGATGGTCAACCCTACAAACAGATGTTAAGACAATATGTTCAGTCATGTGAACTCTGCACCTGCACGAAGAAACCACAAGCAAAGCCATTGGATGAGCTGCCGTAGCCTTGCTGTAGGGAATAAAATTTGTGTCTCGACCCAGAACTTGAAAACTGACCACCATTGCCTGGGTTCGTTTCAGATCATTGAACAAATAAACATAGTTGCCTTCAGCTCCCAGAATCTCTCAAGATTCACTGCATCTTTTGTGTTTCCCTCAAGATGTTCATCAACAATCTCTTCCCTGACTGAGTAGACCCAACCCCAGTAATAGTCCAGGAAGAGGAAGAATGCAAACTGATTCCAGATTGGTCAGTTAAAGCTCCATTGTCTTATAGACTGGAAGGAGTGTACAGGCCAGAGGAGTAATCTTGGGAGCCAAAAGATAAAGTTCACACTCCTGACTGCCTTCAGAAATTTCACCAATGATACCCTGAGAAGCCAGGGATGAGGACCCCATGCGGGTGTACTGTCAGAAACTCAGTTGGCTGCAGGCACAGCCACCTGGCAACCCAATGAGCTTGGTTGGGCACAATAAGCTCTCATAGAGTGACTGTGCTTCCTGATTGGACGTCCAGCAGATCATCATTTAAGCCACGTAGCAACAGCAGCACAGAGGATGATCAATGCATTCCTTGCCCACAGCTGGTCCAGACCATTTTCCTGTACTGAACCTTTCTCCAAACCCGTGCCTCTTTCTGGTCAAGCCCCAGACTCTTCTCCTAACCCCTGGCTCTGACCAACTTCCTTGTCTTCTGACCACAACTTTGGTTCTGCTCTAACCACTGGCTTGTCTCCTGACCATGACTCCAGTTTTGCTCTGACTCCTGGCACCAGCCATTTGCTTGTTTCCCAACCACAACTCAAGTTCCACCTTCTGGCTCTGATCAGACCAGTATGTCTGACTCGTGTTCTGACTACTAGGTCACACCACCTGCACCACAGTGTTACACACCTCCATCCCACCCCAAGTCTGTTTCCATAGTGGTCATAAACTTTCACAGGTTTTCACATAAGCCAATTTATATCCCTTAAAGTGTGGTATGGGTAAAGAGACTGTGGAAATGGCACTTTCTTAAACAGCATATCTGCTCTCTGTGAGTGTTCAGAAACTTGTTTGTTGTGATTAGTGACATTTTATCTTTTATTCTTCCGAGCACTTTGGCTGTGGGAAAGGGAATTTAATTCCATTCTTCCTCATACATCAACAGGATTAACCAAGTTCCTGTTGCAAAAATTATTACCATTTTTTTTACATCCTTTTTAAAATGTGGACAACTAGAGCGGTATGCAATATTCCAGTATAGGTGACACCAATGCAATATAGAGACATACCTACTCAAACAACGAGGTGTCCGGTGGCACCTTAAAGACTAAGTATTTAAAAATTTACCCACGAAAGCTTATGCCTAAATAAATCTGTTAGTCTTTAAGGTGCCACCAAGCTTCTCATTGTTTTTTGTGGCTACAGACTAACATGGCTACCCCCGATACTTGATACGTACTCAGTACTCTCCTGTTGATAGTCAGGGAGAGCATTAGCCCTTTTTGCTACACTGTCACACTGGAAACTCATCTCAGGTTGCTTGTCCACAATATGACTCCCTAAATACTTTCCAGCATAGTCCCTCAGACTGCAGGCATTGCTTATTTTCCTTGTTCCTAAGAAGATAAGAAGAACATAAGAATGGACATATGGGATCAGACCAATGATCCATCTAGCCCAATATCCTGTCTTCTGACAGTGTATGGTGCCAGATGCTTCAGAGGGAGTGAACAGAACAGGGCACTTTGAGTGATCCACCCTGTTGCCCTTTCCCAGCTTCCAACAATCAGGTTTATGGACACCCTGAGCATTAGGTTGCATCCCTGACGATCTTGGCTAATAGGCATTAATGGACCTATGCTCTGTGAACTTACCTAATTCTTTTTTGAACCCCGTTACAGTTTTGAGCTTTGCAACATCCCCGGCAACAAGTTCCACGGATTGACTGTGCAATGTGAGAAGAAGAACTTCCTTTTGTTTATTTTGTTTAACTGCCTGTTGTATTTCTGCAGTATCATCCCTGTTCTTACCAGATTCTGTGAGCAGGTCCTGCCTCATACCAGGCCTCTGATACAAGGGCTTATGTTCCAGGCTCTCTTCCTACTACACCTGTTTATTTCATTGGGTGGGCCCTGGTTCATGCGTTATGTAAAGGGATAAATGTTTTCTCCACACCATTCATGATTTTATAGGCCTTTATCATACCCTCCTCAGTAATCACTTTGCTTCGTAAAACCCAATCTTTTACATGGCTCCTCGTATGGAAGCTGTTCCATCCCCTTCATCACTTTTGTTGCTTTTCTCTGTACTTTTTCCAATTCTAATGTATCTTTTATGAGATGAGACAACCAGAATTGCTTGCAGTATACAAGGTGTGGGTGTTCCATAGATTTATATAGTGGCATTATGATATTTTCTGTCATCTTATCTTATTTCTTGTCACCCTTTCCTAATGGTTCCTAAAATTCTGTTAGCCTATTAGACTGCTGCTGCACAGTGAGCAGATGTTTTCAGAGAACTGTGTATGACGACTCCAAGATCTTTCTTGAGTGGTAACAGCTAATTTAGACCCCATCATTTTATATGTATAATTGGGATTGTTTTCTAATGTGCATTATTTTGCATTTATCAACATTGAATTTAAACTGCCATTTTGTTGCCCAGACACCCAGTTTTGTGAGATCCCTTTGTAACTCTTCACAGTCTGCTTTGGAACTAACCGTCTTGAGTAATTTTGTATCAGACACATAATTTTACATTTGGCTATATTAAAACACATTTTGTTTGAAAGGACCTATGTGATCCAGGTTGCTATGTATAACTGCCCTGACCATCTCCTCATTTACCGTTCCACCTGTATGTGTTACCTGCAGATTTTATTGGCAGATTTTATTGGTTTTATATTTACCTCCAGATCATTTATGAAAATGTTGACTGACATTGAGCCTATAACCTCTCTAGAAACACCCCCATTTGATGCCACTACCTTTTGAGATCTGTCAGTTACTGATATTGCATAGTGTTAATTTTTTAATCAGCACGTCATGTGGAACTAAGTCTTACACAAGTCTGACATCAATGTATATATCTTTATTGACCAAACTTGTAATCTGAACAAACCTGATTTAATTCTTTCATTAACACCTGTGTTCCATAAAACCATGTTAACTGACATTAATTATATTCCTATCCTTTAGTACTTCATCAATTGAATCTCATATGAGCATCTTATCAATTTTTTGAATTTTGAATATTGACATGAGCAGTCATCCAATTATCTTGAATTTCCCCTATTGTCCAAGATTTATTAAAAATTAACAACTGTGGCTGGAGATCTCATCAGCCATCTCTTTTAGGACTTTTGGTAGCAAGTCATTTGGGCCTGCTGACTTTAAAAATGTTTATCTCTAGTAGATGGCATCAAACATCCTCCTTCATTACTAATGGATTGGAAGGTAATTCATCATTCTCATCTGATACGAGTATATCATCCCGCTTCTTTCCAAGTACAGAGCATGAATACTTTTTGAACGCTTGTATCTGTTACATAAGAACAGCCATACTGAGTCAGACCAAAGGTCCATCTAGCCCCAATATCCTGTGTTCTGACTGGCCAGTGCCAGGTGCCCCACAGGGAATGAACAGAACAGGTAATCATCAAATGAAGCATTTCCTGTTGCCTATTCCCAGCTTGTGGCAAACACCCCAGTTAAAAGCCATTGACCATCCCTGCCCATCCTGATTAATAGCCATTGATGGACCTATCCTCCATGAATTTATCGAGTTCTTTTTTGAATCGTGTCATAATCTTGACTGTCACAACCAATGTTCTCTCTAACTTTTAACAGGCCGTGTGCGCAAACAATTTCTTCTGTGCTCCTGCCGAAGTGCAAAAAAAAAGCCAGAGTGCGCGTAGTGTTTCACCATGTGCGCGGGGGTTTAAGATCTGTGTGTGCACGCACAGCTTAGAGGGAACAGTGATCCCAACATCCTCTGGCAAAGAGTTTCACAGGTTGACTGTTCTGCATCTTTAATAACAATTTTATCATGACTATCTAGTGTTGGTCCTATATTCTTGCTAGGATTTCTTTTGTTCCTAATATGTTTTAAAAAAAACTTTCTTCCAGCATTGGATTTTCCTTGATGGTTTTTAGCTTTCTTTATCAATTTTCTGTACTTCACACCTTCTAATTTTATATGCATTGCTATTTATTTCCCCCTTTTCCATTTGTTATACAGTAACTCCTCGCTTAACATTGTAGTTATGTTCCGAAAAATGCTACTTTAAGAGGAACAATGTTAAGCAAATCCAATTTCCCCATAAGAATTGATATAAATGGGGGATGGTTAGGTTCCAGGGGAAAATTTTTCACCAGACAAAAGACCCCTCTCTCTCTCTCTCTCAATTTTAAACAAACCATTTAATACTATACACAGCAAAGATGATTGTGAAGTTTGGTTGAGGTGGTGGAGTCAGAGGGTGGAAGAGAATGGGATATTTCCCAGGGAATGCCTTGCTGCTAAATGATGAACTAGCACTTGGCTGAGCCCTCAAGGGTTAACACATTGTTGTTAATATAGCCTCACACTCTACAAAGCAGCAGAAATGGAGGGAGGAGAGACAGCACACACACACCGTGTGTGTGTGAGAGAGACATGCATCGCCCCTATAAGTACACTGACCCCACTCTAAGTAAGCCTTTTAAAATAGATCAGCAAGTTGAAACAGCAGCTGCTGCCAGCAAGCTCCCTGAGTCCTAAGCCCTGTTGTGTCATCGTTTCTCTTCCCCCACCCCCCGCTGTTCTGTGGAGATGGCTTATGGATGGTGGACACCCTGACATTAGCACCCCTTGTCCCCCCCACCCCTTTGCACAACAAGCAGGAGGCTCCCAGGAGCAGTTCAGGGCAGTGGGGGAGGGACAGCTGAACTGTTGGCAATTGAATCATAGAATCATAGAATATCAGGGTTGGAAGGGACCCCAGAAGGTCATCTAGTCCAACCCCCTGCTCAAAGCAGGACCAAGTCCCAGTTAAATCATCCCAGCTAGGGCTTTGTCAAGCCTGACCTTAAAAACCTCTAAGGAAGGAGATTCTACCACCTCCCTAGGTAACGCATTCCAGTGTTTCACCACCCTCTTAGTGAAAAAGTTTTTCCTAATATCCAATCTAAACCTCCCCCATTGCAACTTGAGACCATTACTCCTCGTTCTGTCATCTGCTACCATTGAGAACAGTCTAGAGCCATCCTCTTTGAAACCCCCTTTCAGGTAGTTGAAAGCAGCTATCAAATCCCCCCTCATTCTTCTCTTCTGCAGACTAAACAATCCCAGCTCCCTCAGCCTCTCCTCATAAGTCATGTGCTCTAGACCCCTAATCATTTTCGTTGCCCTTCGTTGTACTCTTTCCAATTTATCCACATCCTTCCTGTAGTGTGGGGCCCAAAACTGGACACAGTACTCCAGATGAGGCCTCACCAGTGTCGAATAGAGGGGAACGATCACGTCCCTCGATCTGCTCGCTATGCCCCTACTTATACAACCCAAAATGCCATTGGCCTTCTTGGCAACAAGGGCACACTGCTGACTCATATCCAGCTTCTCGTCCACTGTCACCCCTAGGTCCTTTTCCGCAGAACTGCTGCCGAGCCATTCGGTCCCTAGTCTGTAGCGGTGCATTGGATTCTTCCATCCTAAGTGCAGGACCCTGCATTTATCCTTATTGAACCTCATTAGATTTCTTTTGGCCCAATCTTCCAATTTGTCTAGGTCCTTCTGTATCCTATCCCTCCCCTCCAGCGTATCTACCACTCCTCCCAGTTTAGTATCATCCGCAAATTTGCTGAGAGTGCAATCCACACCATCCTCCAGATCATTTATGAAGATATTGAACAAAACGGGCCCCAGGACCGACCCCTGGGGCACTCCACTTGACACCGGCTGCCAACTAGACATGGAGCCATTGATCACTACCCGTTGAGCCCGACAATCTAGCCAGCTTTCTACCCACCTTATAGTGCATTCATCCAGCCCATACTTCCTTAACTTGCTGACAAGAATGCTGTGGGAGACCGTGTCAAAAGCTTTGCTAAAGTCAAGAAACAATACATCCACTGCTTTCCCTTCATCCACAGAACCAGTAATCTCATCATAAAAGGCGATTAGATTAGTCAGGCATGACCTTCCCTTGGTGAATCCATGCTGACTGTTCCTGATCACTTTCCTCTCCTCTAAGTGCTTCAGGATTGATTCTTTGAGGACCTGCTCCATGATTTTTCCAGGGACTGAGGTGAGGCTGACCGGCCTGTAGTTCCCAGGATCCTCCTTCTTCCCTTTTTTAAAGATGGGCACTACATTAGTAGCCTGCTGGGCAGCTGCTGCACAGGGAACTTAGGGGAGCGGATGGGGGGCTGCCGGTCCACCCTGGTTCCAAGCCCCCACCACCCAGCTCCAACAGGCTGCTCTTCCTGCAAGCAGTGGACAAAGCAGGCAGCTGCCAAACAACGTTATAAGGGAGCATTCTGCAACTTTAAACAAGCATGTTCCCTAATTGATCAGCAACGTAACAATGAAACAACATCCGATGAAGTGAGCTGTAGCTCACGAAAGCTTATGCTCTAATAAATTTGTTAGTCTCTAAGGTGCCACAAGTACTCCTTTTCTTTTTGCGAATACAGACTAACATTAACAGGGAGGATGTTAAGTGAGGAGTTGCTATATATTGCTTCTATGGTGATTCTGCCTCAACCAGAGGTTGTCAGGCCCCAAGTGGAATTTGTTGTATTTGCAGTGAAAGAACACTAACCTGAGCAGATTTGCTCTTGAGGCATAAAAGTGGAATTCCACAGTATACTCTTACAGGCAATTTCAGAATACTTTAAATTACACATTCAGAAATCTAGCTAATTAAGGCTTAAGTCTGAAGAGAGAGCCTATAGCATTAAATGTTAAGAGTTATGGCAGTGGTGGGCAAACTCTGGCTCAGGCTGGGGGTGGGGGCTCCGGAGTGGGGCCAGAAATGAGGAGTTCGTGGTACAGGAGGGGGCTCCAGGTTGGGGTAAGGGGGATTCATAGATACTAAGGTCAGAAGGGACCATTCTGATCATCTAGTCCGACCTCCTGCACAGCGCAGGCCACAGAATCTCACCCACCCACTCCTATGAAAAACCTCACCCATGTCTGAGCTATTGAAGTCCTTAAATCATGGTTCAAAGACTTCAAGGAGCAGAGAAGCCTCCCTCAAGTCAACCATGCCCCATGCTACAGAGGAAGGCGAAAAACCTCCAGGGCCTCTCCAATCTGCCCTGGAGGAAAATTCCTTCCCGACCCCAAATATGGCAATCAGCTAAACCCTGAGCATATGGGCAAGATTCACCAGCCAGATACCCAGGAAAGAATTTTCTATAGTAACTCAGATCCCATCCATCTAATATCCCATCTCAGGGGATTTGGCCTATTTACCCTGAATATTTAAAGATCAATTACTTACCAAAATCCCATTATCCCATCATACCATCTCCTCCATAAACTTATCGAGTAGAATCTTAAAAACAGATAGATCTTTTGCCCCCACTGCTTCCCTTGGAAGGCTATTCCAAAACTTCACTCCTCTGATGGTTAAAAACCTTCGTCTGATTTCAAGTCTAAACTTCCTAGTGGCCAGTTTAGACCCATTTGTTCTTGTGTCCACATTGGTGCTGAGCTGAAATAATTCCTCTCCCTCTCCTATATTTATCCCTCTGATATATTTATAGAGAGCAATCATATCTCCCCTCAACCTTCTTTTAGTTAGGCTAAACAAGCCAAGCTCCTTAAGTCTCCTTTCATAAGACAAGTTTTCTATTCCTCGAATCATCCTAGTAGCCCTTCTCTGTACCTGCTCCAGTTTGAATTCATCCTTTTTAAACATGGGAGACCAGAACTGCACACAGTATTCTAGGTGAGGTCTCACCAGTGCATTGTATAACGGTACTAAAACCTCCTTATCCCTACTGGAAATGCCTCTCCTGATGCATCCCAAAACCGCATTAGCTTTTTTCACAGCCATATCACATTGGCAGCTCATAGTCATCCTATGATCAACCAATATTCCAAGTTCCTTCTCCTCTTCCGTTACTTCTAATTGATGCGTCCCCAACTTATAGCTAAAATTCTTGTTATTAATCCCTAAATGCATAACCTTACACTTCTCACTATTAAATTTCATCCTATTACTATTACTCCAGTTTACAAGGTAATCCAGATCCTCCTGTATAATATCCCGATCCTTCTCCGAATTGGCAATACCTCCCAGCTTTGTATCATCTGCAAACTTTATTAGCACACTCCCACTTTTTGTGCCAAGGTCAGTAATAAAAAGATTAAATAAGATTGGTCCCAAAACCGATCCCTGAGGAACTCCACTGGTAACCTCCCTCCAACCTGACAGTTCACCTTTCAGTATGACCAGCTGTAGTCTCCCTGTTAACCAATTCCTTACCCACCTTTCAATTTTCATATTGATCCCCATCTTTTCCAATTTAACTAATAATTCCCCATGTGGCACCGTATCAAATGCCTTACTGAAATCTAGGTAAATTAGATCCACTGCATTTCCTTTATCTAAAAAGTCTGTTACTTTTTCAAAAAAGGAGATTAGGTTGGTTTGGCACGATCTACCTTTTGTAAAACCATGTTGTATTTTGTCCCATTTACCATTGACTTCAATGTCCTTAACTAATTTCTCCTTCAAAATTTTTTCCAGGACCTTGCATACTACAGATGTCAAACTAACTGGCCTGTAGTTACCCGGATCACTTTTTTTTCCTTTCTTAAAAATAGGAACTATATTAGCAATTCTCCAATCATTCGGTACTATTCCTGAGTTTACAGATTCATTAAAAATTCTTGCTAATGGGCTTGCAATTTCAGGTGCCAATTCCTTTAATATTCTTGGATGAAGATTATCTGGGCCCCCCGATTTAGTCCCATTAAGCTGTTTCAGTTTCGCTTCTACCTCTGATATGGTAATATCTACCTCTATATCCTCCTTCCCATTTGTCAGGCTACCATTATCCCTAAGATCCTCTTTAGCCTTATTAAAGACTGAGGCAAAGTATTTGTTTAGATATTGGGCCATGCCTAGATTATCTTTAACCTCCACTCCATCCTCAGTGTTAAGCGGCCCCACTTCTTCTTTCTTAGTTTTCTTCTTATTTATATGGCTATAGAACCTTTTACTATTGGTTTTAATTCCCTTTGCAAGGTCCAACTCTACTCGACTTTTAGCCTGTCTCACTTGATCCCTACATGTTCTGACCTCAATTAGGTAGCTTTCCTTGCTGATCCCTCCCATCTTTCACTCCCTGTATGCTTTCTGCTTCTTCTTAATCACCTCTCTAAGATGCTAGCTCATCCAGCTTGGTGTACAACTCCTTCCTATGAATTTTTCCCCCTTTCTTGGGATGAAGTGTGTGTGTGTGTGGGGGTGGGTTGAGGGTTCTGACTGGGGGTGTAGGTTTTGGGGTGGGGCTGGGGATGAGGGGTTTGGGGTGTAGGAGGGTGCTCTGGGCTGGGACCAAGGGGTTTGGAGGGCGGGAGGGAGATCGGGACACGGGGGGGGGGTGAGGACTCCGGCTGGAGGTGCAGGCTCTGTGGTAGGGCTGAGGATGAGGGGTTTGGGGTGCAGGAGGGGGCTCCGGGCTGAGACAGAGGGATTCGGAGTGTGGGAGGGGGATCAGGATTGGGATGGGGGTTGGGGTGGGGGTTGGCTCTGGGCAGCGCTTACCTCAAGCAGCTCCTGGAAGCAGCAGCATGTCCTCCGGCTCCTACACAGAGGCGCGGCCAAGCGGCTTTGCTGTGTGTTGCCCCATCCACAGGTGCCACCCTTGCAGCTCCCATTGGCCACAGTTTCCAGCTAATGGGAGCTGCGGGGGTGGCACTTGGGGTCGGGGCAGCATGTGGAGCAGAGCCCGCTGGCTGCCATTATGCATAGGAGCTACAGTGGGAACATGCTGCTGCTTCCGGGAGCTGCACGGAGCGGCCCCCGACCCTGCTCCGCAGCTGGAGTGCTGGAGTGAGGCAAGCCCCAGACCCTGCTCCCCAGCAGGAGGTCAAGGGTCGGATTAAAATGGCTGGTGGGTTGGATGCGGCCCATGGGCCGTAGTTTGCCAACCTCTGGGATAGAGCCTTAGGGGTTGCCTGTGTGATGGGGTAATGCACCCTATGGGGGTGTGATTTCTAAAGTGCACTAATGTGCTGTACATTACTTGGTCTGTGTAGACTAAAGGTTCCCTAGTGTACTTGATCAGTATTGTTTTGAACAGTGCTACCTTAAAGTGCACCAGTAAAGTCTATATGGATGAATTAATGCACAGCATGTTAGTGAGCTGTAGAAATCACACCCTTGTACAGCATGCAACTCCACCATGTAGAGAACTCTTAGTGCACTCCTGCATAGTGCTTATTTAGCGTCCTTTCCGTACAATGTGTTGTGAATCAAGAGCCTGTAAATATGAATGTATTTAGTATCCTCTTTTTTTTAAACATGCAGGGGTGAACCGAAAACGTGGTATGGAGCCCCAGGATATGCAGCTGAGCAGCTGGAAGATGTAATGAAGAAGCTGGCTCCTGAGTTATTTGTGTCTCAACCTGATCTTTTGCATCAGCTTGTCACCATTATGAACCCAAATACGCTGATGGCCCACGGAGTGCCCGTATGTCATTGGAGTTCTGTGTTCATTGTCATTTATCTCCTCTTCTTTTATGTTGGCTTCTTCTGTAAGGTTGACAATTTAAATCAGTTGTTAACACAACTTTGCAATAGCTTATGCATATATTGCACACTATAGAAATAATGTATTGGATGAATTAAATTTGTTTGAGCTGGGATGTACTGGTTTGAAAGGATGGACAATGCAGCCATTGCTTTTTAGACTTACTTAAGATGATTATTTCACATGCTCTTCTCCAGAGAGACCTGTCTCAGTGGATTTCCATTCCTGGGTCCATGTTCCACGTAAGGTGGTTTGAGTTTTTGAGGCACTTGTGGAGGCTTGTCAGGTGCCCTTTAGTTGGATGCTAGAGCTCTTGGCTGCCTCCTGTTTGTTCTAAGCTTATTTCCTTTCTGGTGGTGGTTGGAACACAGCTTCCCAGCAAAGAAAGGGAAACCGTGACTTCTTTGTAGCTCTTCCCTGTAGTGCTGAATAGTTTGGCAGTGCCTCATCTACATCCTTCCTCTCATATTTCCTGTCATTCTGGGTCATTATTTACCTGTTAAAGAAAATGCATCACTCACCATTCTCCTTCCTCTCAGACTTTGAAAGGATATACTTCCCATATACTTAACTGGCTTTTGAAAGGAGCTGTCCTTGGAACCCAGTGGAAACATGGAGGGAGTGAGGCAGTGTAAGGTACCTAAAGTGTGATTTCAGAGACACAGAAGTTTTAAGCTGTGGGAATTCTTGATTGATCTCATGGTGTTTCAGAAAACAAGAAATTACAGCTACCTTCCAACCTCCTCCCCTCCGCCACCTGTACATTTTTAAACATCTTCATCTCAGTATATACTTCAGCAGCTCACTAATCTTAAACTTAATTCCTCTTTATGAAGAGCCTAGTGACTTTCATATATCACTTGTGAAATGAGACAGAAGGCTCTCATTTTAAATACTTCTCTGACCAATACATGCATCTCAGAATTGCAATGATAGCTGAAGTCAAATTCAGAGTCCACAAAAATGTGTGGAATACGCAGGTTTGTCTTGTCCTGATTTAAGATGATCAGTGAGGTCACATTAGTTGATAGCTGCAGATTTCCTGTTTAAAGGCTATATTGTGACTTAGCCATGTTTAGGGCTGCATCAGCTGGAGGTGCTTGTTAGAGAAAGTAAAGCCTCCCCTTATTCTCCTGTGTGGCCACATCAAACCCACTTACATCTGAGTCCAGGGTCAGGGAGAGCAGCAGGGACTTGAGCAGGTGTAATGTGCTGGTTTGACAGGATGGGCAATGCAGTCATTGCTTTTTATCTGGTTGGTTGGATGGGGTTGGGAATTAGGCAGACCCCATGGCTGTTCTCCCATCCCCTTGAGTTCAGCCAGCTCTGGTTGGTCGCCTGTGGGGTGAGAGTTTGCTGTAATGAGTCAATACAGCATACTTCCCTCCCTGCTGTGCAAATTCAGTCTCGCTTCCTTTCTGCTCTTTCTGTAGCAGCACATCTTCACACTGCCCCTTACTCAGAGCTGAAAGGAAACTTGATCTTGCCCTAAATGACCCTTTGGTTTGCCACCTTTAAAGAAAAATATATATATTCAAAACCAAACAAAAAAACCCATCAGCCACCAAGCACTAGAATATTTGTTTATTTTTTAAAGCCAAATTTGCTGTTTCTTGTTTGAAAAAAATACGAGCTCTTACATTTTAGAGAAATATCTGCCACCTTTACGGTACATACACTGGCTGAGTGGTAGCTCCATCTGCCAGTAAGGCTGAGTAACACTCTGTGCTGGGAGTTGTTTCGTCAGCGTTTTTCAACCTAATTGTTGGTACTAGGAGTTTACCTGCGGTCTCGTGGAGTGCAGAATTAGTCCCTGTGCTCTCTGAATAAAAATTGTAACTCTTTGGCTGAGCTTTTTAAAGTATTTTAAGCTAAATAAATGGGCATCAGGCGTACACATCCCCTTGGTGGCTTTGAAAATCTCAGCCTGTACCTCTGTAATTCTCACCCATTGTTAGAAATCAACATGGTTTGCCTCTTGTTTTTATTAGGTTTACCGAACCAACCAGTGTGCTGGAGAATTTGTGATTACATTTCCAAGAGCCTATCACAGTGGCTTTAATCAGGGTTTTAATTTTGCTGAAGCTGTGAACTTCTGCACAGTTGATTGGGTATGTTTTAAGGACATGGCATGAATTTTCAGTAAAAGTATATGCTTACTCAGTAATGTGGTTGTAATTTTATTGTGCATGCACAATCTCACTTGAATCAATTGAGTGGAAGGCATAAAGAAGAATTTTCCTAGTGCACAATGACCAAAGAAAACTCAGCATGGATAGTGGTACTTTGCTATTTTTCACTTTGTGCAATACTTCTAAGTAGGTAATAAAAACACTTTAGCTGTACATAGCTTAGTGATTTCAGAATACTAAATCAGCTTTAAAACAAGTTCAGTGTACTGACTGAAAACTTTCTCCTCACCCAGCTCCCCTAAAAGAATCAAACATCAATTATTAACATGGGTTGTGATTCCTAGTTACACTAAGGCCATTTATGCCATGGAAACAGTTAGGCAAGGGGCCTGCCCAAACAGTACAGAACTGCAGAAGACTCTACACAGATTCTGCTCCCAGCCTGCAGCAAACAGGGCATGTTGGTCATGGAGATGTGGCCAGAGTGTACTGAACTATGGGTATTATCTGCTTCCCAGTGCCCATAACTGTTCTGGGGAAGCAGAGCATGATTCAGAGCAGCCTAAGGTTGCTTTAACTTATACTAGGGACTGGACAGAACCCTACATGTCATGAGAATACAGAAAGCACAAAGGTTGCTTAAAGCTACCTTTTTTGCACCCCCTACTCCCATTCTTGACCTAAATACAGGAAAATTATTATTCAGAATCGACCATAGGGACTCTTCCAACTTTGCTTCAAACACCTTTAAAAAGTTTCTTATGGCATATCTTGGAACAATTATTTACTGCAGTCTCAGACAAAAATTTTGTGCAAGCAGCTCCAAGTTTCTTGTCCATTTTTTGACAGTAAATTGTATTTACTTAGATTGTAAGCTGCTTGAAGCTGGGACTGTCTTTGTTTGCACAGCACCTAGCACAATAGGGTCCTGTTCCATGACTGGGGCTCATAGGCCCTATGATGAGACAAATAATTATCAATGTGACTGTCTTCAGGTTACATCAGTGTGGAATGGAACTCTTTTGGACTATTACACCACTTCACTGATTTTGAATGGACCCTTTAAGCAGTACTGTCAAATCCAAATTTTAAACTCTTTAAATCTTTAACAGTATTTAATCCTTTTTATGATAATACTTTCTGTTAGGTAAAGACTGGAACTGTTCTCTGTTACTTAAATAAGAGCAAAATCAGAATAGGTTGTGAAACATGGTTTGCTTTGGCATTTTCAAGTTTTTATCTTGACCTCATATCATAGCTCTAACCATCGGTAGAGATCCACTTGTTCCATCTCACCAGGAAATTCTGTGCACTAGCATGAGGTTTTCACATTGCTTTCACTTGGAAAAAATAACCAGGAAAACTGCATTTCTTGCATGCACACGTCAGCTGTTAAGTACTGTAAGATTTGCAATTGCATCTCAGAGAATCAGACAGAACTGTTCCAAGAGGCCATTGCCTGAAGTGTTCATCAGGGTTAATTTACTGGAAGTCTTAGTGGTCTAATCCTAAACAATAAAACAGAAGATTCCTGTTCAGAGCAGCAGCAGATAATAGGCTACTGTACAAACCAAAGATTATGGCTATTAAAGCTATTTTCTCTCCTTTTTATTGCTTTTAATCAAAATACACTGAGAATGGTTCCGCCAAGATAGGCCAAATACAGTCGCCTTATAACATCTATACATGATAACAAATAACATCTCCAGCGATTAAAATATTGTTTCGTCTCATAACTGTCCTTTTCAAGTACAATTGCTTCTGATTACTCTGGATTTTCCCAACATAAATTTTGTCATTCTATGAAACAATTTTCAATCATTTACTTGTGGGCCATTTGGAAATGCTGCTGCTCTGACTTGGAAGTGCTGTTTATAAATATGACAAGGGAGCTGGAATAATGTATAGACACTTCAGGCCTGTATCCGGAGTCCCAGCTCCTGGAGTCATATGATTACATCAGAATGTAAATGTTTAAAAAAAACAAAACAAAACAAAAAAACCCTGTAGCCCTGATGGTTGCAAAGATAAACTGGAAAATGTGATGTGAGTGTAACCACTGCAGTGATGTCAGCCTGAGTCTGCAGACAGCCTAAAAAAATAGTGGAACAGGTGAACTGTCCCATTCCAGTTCATAGAATGTTAACTCCAAGACTCATTGCTCTGGGGATTGTTGTAGTTGCCTAGGGCCCTGGATTTTCTTAATCTGGCCTTGAGTGCAACAAGTTTCCAAGTCATAGAATCATAGAATATCAGGGTTGGAAGGAACCTCAGGAGGTCATCTAGTCCAACCCCCTGTTCAAAGCAGGACCACCCCAACTAAATCATCCCAGCCAGGGCTTTGTCAAACCAGGCTTTAAAAACCTCTAAGGAGGGAGATTCCACCACCTCCCTAGGTAACCCATTCCGGTGCTTCACCACCCTCCTAGTGAAATAGTTTTTCCTAATATCCAACCTAGACATCCCCCACTGCAACTTGAGACCATTACTCCTTGTTCTATCATCTGCCACCACTGAGAAGAGCCTAGCCCCATCCTCTTTGGACCCCCCTTCAGGTAGTTGAAGGTTGCTATCAAATCCCCCCCATACTCTTCTGCAGACTAAATAACACCAGTTCCCTCAGCCTCTCCTCATAAGTCATATGCCCCAGCCCTCTAATAATTTTTGTTGCCCTCTGCTGGACTCTCTCCAATTTGTCCATATCCTTTCGGTAGTAGGATCCCCAAAATTGGACGCATTACTTCAGATGTGGCCTCACCAGTGCCGAATAGAGGGGAATAATCACTTCCCTCGATCTGCTGGCAATGCTCCTACTAAATCCAAACACAGTAGTCAGTATCCTGAGTTATAGGAACTTGCTCATGGTCTTCTTTACTCTTTAACGTGTGGTATACTTTTGATTTAAAATTAATATATATTGTTCCTAGAATGTGCTGCTCTTCGCTTTCATTTGGTTGGATAGATAGTAATTAGTTAATAGCACAGACAGTCTGTGCCTTCACACTATTATGCCTCTAAAGGTTTCATAAATAACATTAAAAAAAATCTTTCTGCCACTCTCTCCCTCTTCTCTTTCCTCTCCTCCCACCCCGATACAGCTGCCATTGGGTCGCCAGTGTGTGGAACATTATCGCTTGTTAAACCGCTACTGTGTTTTTTCTCATGATGAGATGATATGTAAAATGGCTTCTAAAGCAGATGTCCTTGATGTTGTGGTAGCTTCTACTGTTCAGAAAGACATGGCTATTATGATTGAAGATGAAAAGGCCTTACGAGAAGCTGTGCATAAACTGGTAAGCTTTAGGAAATGAAATTATGCTGACTGGAGTAACTTTAAAGTCATGATCAGAAGTTCACGCATGTTGTCCTGCATCAATGTTACCCTAACCCATAAGAACATATGAATGGCCATACTAGGTCAGACCAAAGGTCCATCCAGCCCAGTATCCTGTCTACCGACAGTGGCCAATGCCAGATGCCCCAGAGGAAGTGAACCAAACAGGTAATCATCAAGTGATCTGTCTCCTGCCATCCATCTCCAACCTCTGACAAACAGAGGCTAGGGACACCATTCCTTACCCATCTTGGCTAATAACCATTAATGGACTTAACCTCCGTGAATTTATCTAGTTCTCTTTTAAAATCAAAACCCTTTGATTTTAATGGGACTAGTTGAGGAAAGAACTACTTGACATTAGTGGGGTATTAGAATCTGACCCTTAATAGATTTTTTTTTTAAATGCCTTTTTAAAATAGTAGGTTTTATAGTTTCTTCAGTAACTTAGTTGAAGAGGTTGAGTCCCCATTAACCAAAATGTGGTTATTTTCATATGGCCAATATCTTAATCCTAAACTTTCGTGATAAATCATCTCTTGGATCAACTTAACTTCTGATCTTCCAGTCTGAACTAGTCTGCTCTGTTTGTTATACTGTGAAGTCACTTTAGTGTATTCTGTTGTAGGGAGTGACTGATTCCGAGAGGATGGCTTTTGAAATGTTGCCAGATGATGAGCGTCAGTGCATAAAGTGTAAAACCACTTGCTTCATGTCTGCTGTCTATTGCTCATGTAAACCTGGCTTACTGGTATGCCTGTATCACATAGAAGATCTGTGCTCTTGTCCCACCTATAAATATACACTGGGGTATGTTTTGGCTAGAAAAAAGTATTATTCATTGGGGGTCTATGAGAACAAGATATACTTTTCTTAAATTTAGTTTTATGAGTAATCTAGTAGGGGTGGGGGGCACATCACTCATCTGCTTTTCTAGTGATGCCATTTATATTTCTCCCAAAACCATGTTCAAACTTATTTCCACAGTGCCCAAAACAAAGAACACCGTTTCTGAGATGGTGTATAATGCCATTAACTCTTCTTTTTCAAATCCCACAAGAGATATTTCTGCCATAACACCTACAAGAGAGACAAGGTGGGTGAGGTAATATCTTTTATTGGACCAGCTTCAGTTGGTGTGAGAGACCAGCTTTCAAGCTGCACAGACAGAGCTGGTCTGGGAGAGGTACTCTGAGCATCATAGCAAAATGCAAGGTGGAACTGATTGTTTAGTTTAAGTAGTTAGCACATATTGTAAGGGACCATTCAAGGTAGAGTGGCCCGTTAACACCTCTGCAGTCATAGGATAAAAAGCGTGTATGGGGGGGGGGGGGTTAGTGGGTTACAGATTGTTGCAATAAACCAGAAATCCAGTGTCTGTTCAGTCCATGATTTTTAGTGTCTACCAGAGTTATGAATTTAAGCTCCCAGGCTCATCTTTTGAAAGTGTTGTACAGGTTTCTTTTGAGGATGAGGACCGATAGGTCAGATATAGAGTGATTGCTCTGTGAAAAGTGTTCACTCACAGGTGGTAGGGTATTTTTGTCTTTTATTATTTTCCTGTATAAGTTCATTTCCTGTATAAGTTCATAAGTTCATTTTAGAGTGCAGTAATTGTCTGGTTTCACCCACATATGTGCTAACTACTTACGCTAAATAATCTGTTCCACCTTGCATTTAGCTGTGATGCTCGGAGTACCTTTCCCAGACCTGAAGAAGAGCTCTGTGTAGCTGGAAAGATGTTGATCCAATAAAAGATATTACCTCCTCCACCATGTCTCTCTAATATCCTGGGACTCACACGGCTACAACTACACTGCATGTAACATCTACAATAAATTAGTGTGCTCATGCTTTATATGTAGAATATCATAGAATCATAGAATATCAGGGTTGGAAGGGACCTCAGGAGGTCATCTAGTCCAGCCCCCTGCTCAAAGCAGGACCAATCCCCAACTGTACACCAAAATAAGTGTTGTTTCATCTTGCTATAGTAGTTACATAAGAACGGCCACACTGGGTCAGACTAAAGGTCCTTCTAGCCCGCTATCCTGTCTTCTGACGGGCTACAGCCTGGGGCCCCCGGAAAAATAAATCACAGGCAGTGATCTCTGGAGCGCTCAGGCTGCCTACCCTGGCCCCATGCTGCTCCCAGAAGTGCCTGGCTGCTGGCTCTGTGGCCCTTGAGGGGGAGGAGGCTCCGTGCGCTGCCCCCACCCCCAGCACCGTCCCCGCAGCTACGGGAGTGGCGATTGTGGGTGCAGGCAGCTCAAGGAGACACGCTCTCCCGCTCCCCACAGGGGTGCGCAGAGACATGTCAGCAGCCGTCCGCTTCCGGGAGCGGCATGGGGCTATGGCAGGCAGGCAGGTAACCTGCCTGAGCCCTGCTGTGCCATTGACCGGGAACCAACAGTGATAAGCGCCTCCTGGCCAGGGCCTATACCTTGCACCCCCTCCTGCACCCCAAGCTCCTGTCTCAGCCTGCTCCTGCACCCAAACTCCCTCGCAGATCCTGCACCCCCTCCTGCATCCCTGCCCCAGGTCAGAATCCCCCTCCTGCACCAAACTCCCTCCCAGAGCCCACACCCCTCACCATCTCCTTTACCCCAACACTCTGCAGCAGTCGGGCGCTCCCTCTTGCACCCAAACTCCCTTGCAGACCCTGCACCGCCTCCTCCTCCCCAGCCCCCTGCCCCAGGTCAGAATCCCCCTCCTGAACCCAAACTCCCTCCGAGACCCGGAGCCCCCTTCTGCACCAAACTCCCTCCCAGACCCTGCATCCCAATCCCCTGCCCCAACCCCCTCCTGCACCAAGCTCCCTCCCAGGAAAAAGACTTGTATACAGGCCCCATAAAATCTAATAGCCCTGGGCCCACAGGAGAGTTAATCCGGCCCTGCTCAGAGGGAATGAACAGAACAGATAATCATCAAATGATCCGGTTCTAGCCTTTGCTGAGTAACTGAGTAATCAAGTTGCTTTTCTGAGCTGCTGTCCTTCACCCTCTACACCCCCCCCCCCCCCCCCCGTTTTGTTATCTCTTCACTGTCATATTTTCAGTTGGATTGCGAGCTCTTCAGAGCTGGAACCTGGTCTAGAATTTGTAAAATGGGTTGTCTAATATGCTTGTGAGCACTGAATAATATAATGAATAATAGTAAGTACAACTTCTATAGATAAAGCAGTGATGATTCATATGGACACTAGGCAATCTTATTTTGATGTTCATTCATGCCTTACTAAAGGGACTGACTTCTGTGCCCCTTCCAGATATCGATACAAACTAGATGATCTCTATCCAATGATGAATGCACTGAAATTGCGTGCAGAATCCTACAATGAATGGGCTTCAAAAGTAAATGAAGCTTTGGAGGCAAAAATTAACAATAAAAGAAGTATGTATTTTCCTTATCTTGTATTTGCTACAGATGCTAAAAAATTGTCAGTTTCCAAAATGTTTCTTATTTCATTGTTACCTGCTGAAACTCAACAACTTTGTCTCTGAAGCTTATTTATGTATCATATGAATAAATCTGTATATTTACAGGTTTCAGAGTAGCAGCCGTGTTCGTCTGTATCTGCAAAAAGAAAAGGAGTACTTGTGGCACCTTAGAGACTAACAAATTTATTTGAGCATGAGCTTTCGTGAGCTACAGCTCACTTCACTGTAGCTCACGAAAGCTTATGCTCAAATAAATTTGTTAGTCTCTAAGGTGCCACAAGTACTCCTTTTCCTTTTTCTGTATATTTATATACCTTTCCATGACTCCATCTCACAACTGAGAGAGAGAGTCCCCAGAGAGAAGCTTGTCGGCCATTGGGTTCTATGGGTTTGGCAGGTAGGGGATGTTGTATATCTGAGAGTGCAGTTTTTTAAAATTTCTATACCAGCTTCAGGATTTTTTTATTAGACATTGTTGCATACAGTTATTGCACTGCAGTATTCTTCTCTATTACTTAAAATCAATCCTAAAAAGAACTATTTTTAATTCAAGAAAATATTCTCTTCTAAAAGGCCTCATCAGTTTTAAGGCTTTGATAGAAGAATCAGAAATGAGAAAGTTTCCAGATAATGATCTACTGCGACACCTCAGATTAGTTACTCAGGATGCAGACAAATGTGCCTCAGTTGCACAGCAACTTCTTAATGGCAAAAGACAAACAAGGTATGTGTTGCACTTATTTCAAATTATTGAGCGGAAAATTTGGAAAAGGCACTTGTTTTATGGGTTTCCAAATCAGGGCAACCCTTCTGGTCTCCTGAAAAGATGTACTACTTCTGGGGTCTGGTACTTCCTGGCACATGATATGTCAAGTGTCCTGAACGTTGCAGTTTCTAAAGGCCATCTGTTCCAATTTGAGGCAGCATTAAGTAAGTTATGTAAAATAGCACTCGCCTTTCTCTTCCTGGTGATCCATTGCACTTTAAAATGTTTATTACTTTCCTGAGAAGAAAGTTGTTTCTTCTTTGAGTAGTGTCCCTATGGGTGCTCCACCATAGGTGTGTTTTCGTCCCTCCGCTGCTGATCCGAGATCTTCAGTAGCTGTGTCTGTTGAGCCTGCACATGCACTGTCTCTCCTCATGCTGCACCTCGAGGCTAGCCATTGCACATGGGCTATTCACTTTCCTGCCTTCTACCCCAAGCTTCACCAAGACAATAGGGAGGCCATATGACACACCTTCATAGAATCATAGAATATTAGGGTTGGAAGGGACCTCAGGAGGTCATCTAATCCAACCCCCTGCTTAAAGCAGGACCAATCCCCAACTAAATCATCCCAGCCAGGGCTTTGTTAAGCCGGGCCTTAAAACCTCTAAGGAAGGAGATTCCACCACCTCCCTAGGTCACGCATTCCAGTGTTTCACCACCCTCCTAGTGAAAAAGTTTTTCCTAATATCCAACCTAAACCTGCACCGCTGCAACTTGAGACCATTACTCCTTGTTCTGTCATCTGCTACCACTGAGAACAGTCTAGATCCATCCTCTTTCAGGTAGTTGAAAGCAGCTATCAAATCCCCCCTCATTCTTCTCTTCCGCAGACTAAACAATCCCAGTTCCCTCAGCCTCTCCTCCTAAGTCATGTGTTCCAGTCCCCTAATCATTTTTGTTGCCTTCCACTGGACTTTTTCCAATTTTTCAACATCCTTCTTGTCGTGTGGGGCCCAAAACTGGACACAGTACTCCAGATGAGACCTCACCGATGTCGAATAGAGGGGAACGATCACGTCCCTCGATCTGCTGGCAATGCCCCTACTTATACATCCCAAAATGCCATTGGCCTTCTTGGCAACAATGGCACACTGTTGACTCATATCCAGCTTCTCGTCCACTGTAACCCCTAGGTCCTTTTCTGCAGAGCTGCTGCCTAGCCATTCAGTCCCTAGTCTGTCGCAGTGCATGGGATTCTTCTGTCCTAAGTGCAGGACTCTGCAGTTGTCCTTGTTGAACCTCATCAGATTTCTTTTGGCCCAATCCTCTAATTTGTCTAAGTCCCTCTGTGTGTCCTGTCCCTACTCTCCAGCGTATCTACCTTAGATGTTAGGAAAGCCCCTTTCGTTTTATCTCCATAGGACAAAAACCTTTAGGAAGTCTCATAGACTCTTTCTCTCAATGGCAGAAAAGTCTAGGGGCTTAATGATATCTGCCCAAAGGCTCTCTAAGTGGGTCTTGATTTGCATCAGGCAGTGCTACCAAATTCATAACATGGCTCCCCCAGACTCCCATCTGTACAGATTTCATGAGATGGATCTCCTCATCTGTCTCCTTCTTTAAGGACGTTCCCATCTGAGAGATCTGCAGAGTGGCGATGTGGGCATTAGTCCACACCTTCGCAGAACATTATGCCATCACCGGGGACTCTGCCTCTGATGCCATCTTTGGCAGTGGATCGCCCAGAGGGACACACTTGAAGAAGAAGTTCCTCACCTTGTGCAGTAACTATGGTTCTTTGAGATGTGTGTCCCTATAGTAAGTGCTCCGCTACCTGCCCTCCTCCCCTCTATTTCAGAGTTCTTGCTTATGAGTCTGTGGTAGAGAAGGAACTGAGGATGATTAGCTCATGTGTGCTGGCTAGTCTGGTGGTGCAACACGAGAAGAGACAGTGCATGTGCAGGCCCAATAGACACTGTTACTGATCAGCAGTGCAGGGACGGAGGCACACCTATTGTGGAGCACCCATAGGGGGGCATATCTTGAAGAACCATTGTTATTGCATAAGGTGAGGAACTTCTTCAGATATTGATGGACAACAGTGTTGGTAGATCGGCTGCGGGCATGTGTTGTTTTTGCATGCTGCACTGGCTCTGGGCACGTAGCCCATGCAGCAGGCTGCCATTGAACTGCCCAGTAAGACCGCAAGACTTGGTTTAATAGTGAACGACCTGGTCAGTTTTATTGCCAACGAAGCATGGTGCTAATGTCCCGGTTCAATGGTTACAGGTACACTACCACATGTATGCCCGTGACAATAGACCAGCTCAGTGATTGGCGGGACTTTCCATTCCTCCCTAGGCCAGACAGAGACACTTCCTTTGGGGCTTCATTTTATACATCAATACAAACAAATTACATATTGTCACTCGGATGTGGTTAGTTAGCTGCCCCCTGATGTGGGTTGTTACCACCCATTACCTTGTACATATTGATTCAATCAAAACATTTCTATCCATCACATTGTCATCCTGACCTTATATTTAGGATGGGTCAGCGTGTTCCTGTTGTCTTTAGGGAATATATTGGTGTTCTGGTACCACCCTTCTGGAATGTGTTTGTGTGAGTGCTTTGTGCCTAGCACCTCTTAAGAATGTGTGTTTTTGAAATATCAGTCCTGTTCTTTCCAGATTCTGTGAGCAGGGCCTGCTTCTAGCTCACAGCCTGATTTTGCTTTGTATCAGCAAAGCTTTGACCACTACTTTAGCCCAGACCTCAGGCCTCTGATACAAGGGCTTATGTTTCAGGCGCTCTTCCTACTACAGACAGCACCAAGAGACGCTATCTAAACATACAAGATTAAGCTCAATCTCCTCTACTGTGCCTGAAGGCTCTGAAACGGTGGCAGTGGTGCATAAATCATTGTATTCACGCCACATGCCTACACTAGTGGGAGTTCAAAATGTCCAAGCAGACTTCTTGGGCAGAAAATGACTGGACCAATATGAGCGTTTCATGAAAACATGAGTTGTTCTCTACCTCTTCAGCAACTGGTGGACACTTGTGGTGGACCTCTTGGCCACTAGCAAAAACTGCAATTATTACCTTTTTTTACTCCAGGACAGGGAGTGTCTCTAAGATGCATTTCTCGTAGATTGGAGCAGTGCCTGTCTCTAAACATTTCCCCTAATAATCCTCTGCTCTTATGTGATTTAAAAGATCCAGAGAGGCAGGCAAAAGTACTGGTTACATCAGTGTTTCTAAGACAGCTCTGGTATATTGACCTGCCAGAGCTCTCATGGGAACCACGTGTCACCATCCTGTGTCAGGCATACAATTGAATTCTTCTCTAGGTAGTGTAGGTGTGCGTGCGCACACTGTAGGTGTGCGTGCGCCCCCATGCTGCCAATCGGAGAATTTCAATAGCAGTCTCCCGCTCATGCGGCTTCTCACCTGCCAAGAGGCTAGCCAGCACGCAAGGGCATTTCCCTCTCAGTTCCTTCTCAGCCACCCCTGCCAAAGCTGAGAGCTGTCCATTCATGGATCATTAACTCCCCATAGTTTTGCAGATTTGCCTTTTTTGTTTAAGTTCCTTGGCTTTTTTTTAGTTGGCCTTGCTGGGGAAAAAAAGAAAAGAAGTGTTTGCCTCCCACCAACTCCATTGGGGGAGGAGCGGGGACCCCCCGGACAAAGGTATGCCTGGTTCTCCAGGCTTCAAGAAGTGTCTGAGCTGCAAAGAATCCATTCCCGTAATGGACAGACACTCTCAATGGGTTTGTTGCTTGGGGGAAACAGCACAATCCACAAAAATGTGGTTGGTGCCAGGAGCTAAAATCCAGGTCCATGAAGGACAGAGAATTGAGGGGCTTAAACTCCGGCTTATGGAGTTGGCCCTTCAATCCTCAGAGTCCAGCAAGAGCTATCACCACAACCTTCTACGTCAAAGGCAGGTGCTTGCAAGGAAATGAGCCACTCACTCAAGACCTCTAAGAAAAGGTCTGTGGGTCCCTGCAGCAAGCCAAGATCGAGCTGGAAATGTTCCCCAGCTCCATCGTTTGTCATTGGTACTATCAGCACTGAAGCCAAGTAAACCAAGTGCCCAGGGCACACAAGATACTAAGACAACAGAGCAAATCGGTCAGCCCAAAGAACCTTTTGGCACAGGCAAGGAAGCTCTGGTACTGAGAGGGTGTGAAAAACATTGGAAATCCACCCTGTGTAAGGCTACATTATTGCAGCCAACAGCACTGACACCGGCACACCTGGTACTGGTGGATCGTATGGTCAGGCCCTATTATCGTTGGTACAAGCTGCTTGGCACTGAAAACTAACAATACTGACGCCCTCCACGTCGACAGAATTCCAGTGTGCAGCTGACCTTTCTGTATCTGGGGCACCAGACTCGGTTATTCACAGCACTGGAGCTCTGCTACCAAGCTACCCCAGGCACTGGAATCGATAGCCTCTCCGTGCCCCACACAACCCTTCTCAGTGGAGTCAGAGTGAGCAAGAGGACCTGGTTTCCCAACGCTCCTCATACCCACCATACAGGCCTCAATTCCAGCATGGGCAGCAAGTGTACTGCCCCCCACACCCTCAACCTCCATGGTACGAGCAGCATTGGTATCAGCCGCAAGTCCCCATCAATGGCCAGCCCAGAGATAGCAAACCTCCTGAGCCCCCGGTGTGATACACCAGCAAGCATCAAGGACCACAGGACCTCCCACTGATGGAATTTGAGCCTGAGCCAGAAAGAGGAGGACACCCCTCAAGCCCGCCTATCATCCTCCTCGCCCAATAAAGCAGTGATTCCCTCCCCCCCGCCCGCCATCCATGGCGAATGACTTCCAAGTCATTTCAGGAGCTGGCCCAGAGGGTTGCAGAACCCCTACAAATCCAACTACATGAGGTGACCAAACCGCACCACAAATTTGTAGATATTCCTCTGCCAGAGTGGTGCTTCCTGTGAATGAGGCGCTTCTGGACCCTGCCAAAATTCTATGGCAGACCCCAGCGTCTGTCCCACCAACATGTAAGCAGGCAAACAAAAAGTACTATGTGCCAGCGAAAGTTACAGAGTTCCTGTTTTCTCATCTACCTCCAAACTCTTATCATGGTGGATGTGGTTAATTCTAGGGGCCGCCAAGACCAATCTAAGTCCACTCTGTCGACCAGGATGGAAAATACTTAGACCTGTTCAGCAGGAAAGAGTACTCATCTGCCACTTTGCAGTTTCGATTGGCTAACTACCAGGACCTGTTGGCTATGTACAACTACCAGAATTACACAGATGCGGCAGATACAGCTGCATGCTCAGTTTCCACTGCAGTGGTTATGAGAAGGGCTTCGTGACTGAAGTCATCAGGTTTCCCCAGAGAGGTTCAGACAACAGTGGAGGACATCCCCTTTGAGGAAACTAAGCTGTTTGCCATGAAGACAGATGCATCCCTTCGCATGCTGAAGGATTCTTGGATGACACTTTGCTTATTGGGAATTTACACGCCAGCCTGTAAGAGAGAAGACAGGTCTCAGCCACAATTTAAGACCCGATCATCACAGTATACGCCTCAATATCCATTGCAGAGGTCCTACGAACCACAAAGGAAGAAATTGAGGATCCCTAAGTGGAAGCAGTCAGGACCATAGAGAACTTCATCACTGCCCTCAACATCAAAATGGCAGTTTTCATTGGTTCGTTGAGGTGCCTGCAGAAAACGCACTCTACTACCTCATGCTAGGAAATCATAGAATCATAGAATATTAGGGATGGAAGGGACCTCAGGAGGTCATCTAGTCCAACCCCCTGCTCAAAGCAGGACCAAACCCCAATTTTTGCCCCAGATCCCTAAATGGCACCTCAAGGATTGAACTCACAACCCTGGGTTTAGCAGACCAATGCTCAAACCACTGAGCTATCCCTCCCCCCACATCTCCTTTTGGAGATCATATTTCCCGGTTTCACAGCACCTTTGTAGCAGATAACCTCCAACAAGTGGGTGTTGGAAATTGTCCAGACTAGATATGCCATCCACTTCTCCACCCTTCCCCTTCCCTCTTCAGGGACCTTTCTCACAAGGGTGTACTACGCCCAGAGGTAAACCATCTCCTCAGCGTAGGAGCTATAGAGCTGGTACCCATGCATCTCAGGGGCAAAGGCTTCTACTCTCACTACTTCCTAATACTGAAGAAAAAGGGAGATTGCAGGCCCATACTGGACCTCGGAGCACTCAGTGGTTTTGTCAAAGTGCAGAAATTCAAGATGCTCTCTATCAACAATCATCGCAGCTCTAGAAGGAGATTGGTTCTCGACCTTCAAGACGCGTACTTCTGTATTTCCATTATACCAAGTCACAGTCATTAACTCAGATTTATGTTGGGCAGGGACCACTACCAGTAGATAGTCCTCCTATTTAGCCTCTCTTTGGCCCCCCAGGGAATTCTTAGAATCATAGAAGATGAGGGTTGGAAGAGACTTCAGGAGGTCATCTAGTCCAACCTCCTGCTCAAAGCAGGACCAACACCAAGAAAATCATGCCAGCCAGGGCTTTGTCAAGCCAGGCCTTAAAACCTCTAAGGAGGGAGATTCTTCCACCACCCTAGGTAACCCATTCCAATGCTTCATCACCCTTCTAGTGAAATATTTTTCCTAATATTGAACCTAGACCTCCCATTGCTCCTTGTTCTGTCATCTGCCACCACATGGAGCCTAGCTCCATCCTCTTTGGAACCCCCTTCAGGTAGTTGAAGGCTGCTATCAAATCCCCCCTCACTCTTCTTTTCTGCAGACTAAACAAGCCCAGTTCCCTCAGCCTCTCCTCATAAGTCATGTGCCCAAGCCCCCTGATAATTTCCGTTGCCCTCCTCTGGACTTTCTCCAATCTGTCCACATCCTTTCTGTCATGGAGGGCCCAAAACTGGACGCATTACTCCAGATGTGGCCTCACCAGTGCCGAATAGAGGGGAATAATCACTTCCCTCAGTTTGCTAGCAATGCTCCTATTAATGCAGTTTCATATGCCATTAGCTTTCTTGGCAACAAGGGCACACTGTTGAGTCATATCCAGCTTCTCGTCCACTGTAATCCCAGAGTCCTTTTCTGCAGAACTGCCACTTAGCCAGTCGATTCCCAACCTGTAGCGGTGCATGGGATTCTTCCATCCTAAGTGCAGGACTCTGCAGTTGTCCTTGTTGAACCTCATCAGATTTTTTGGCCCAATCCTCCAATTTGTCTAGATCACTCTGGACCCTATCCTTACCCTCCAGCGTATCTACCTCTCCCCGCAGTCCAGCGTATCTACCTCTCCCCCCCGGTTTAGTGTCATCCACAAACTTGCTGAGGGTGCAATCTATCCCATCATCCAGATCATTAATGAAGATGTTGAACAAAACCAGCCCCAGGATGATTGCCTACTCAGGGCTTGGTCTTATGCATAAGCCCAGTGAGTCACCCAAGCCACATGAGGCCTGTTCTTGAATCTGGACCTACAGATCAACCAATAAAATTTTACTTTGATACTGGTACAAAGACTTGAATTCATAGAAGCTGACCTCAAATCTGTTCAAGTGAAGGTGCTCCTCCCTGATAGAGACAGTACAATCCAGCCCACAGATCTTGGCCAGACACTGTCTTCACCTTCTGGAGCATATGACCATGGGCATATCAGTCATTCCTCATGCCAGACTACCTGTGAGATGCCACCAAGCTTTGTACTGTTTGATTTACAAACCAGAGACAGTATAAAGAAATTTATGTCGATGCCCATCAGGGTCAAGTAATCTCATGATGGACAGTGTGGCCTGCACATATTACATAAACTGACAGGGAGGTGCCAGGTCACATTCCCTGTGTGTGGAAGCACTAGAACTATGGAACTGGTGCATTTCCCACAGTATCTTAATATCAGTGGCCTAGCTACCAGGAATACACAACAACACAGACTGTCAGAGCCACAAATTCTCTCACGATCTTGAATGGAAAATAGATTTGGGGATACTGCACAACACATTCTGACTATGGGGGACGCTGGTAATAGACCTGTTTGCTACTTACCAGAACAAGAAATGTCCACAGTATTGCTCCAGACCGGAGGGGATCAGACAGCTCTCCATAGGAGATGCTCTCCTCCTTCCATGGGAGAAGGGCCTTCTTTGCACCTTTTCCCTATTTCCTCTATTACTGAAAGTCCTGTTGAAAGTGAAAAGTGTAAAAGCAAACATCATACTGATTGCTTCCACTTGGTTCAGGCAGATGTGGTACACTTACCTGTCACATCTGGCATTATGTCCACCAATGACTCTTCCAATCACTCCTCATCTGTTGCAGAATGAGGGATGCGCTCTCCATCCCAACCTGCAGATTCTGCAGCTCAAAGCATGGGTCATTCATGGCTTCAGCATATAGAAACATCTTGCTCTGAGGAGGTGCTGTTACACAGTTGGTACATCCTTTCCTAGCTACAAAAATGTAAGAGATTCCAGATCTGGTGTCACCCCAAATTCAGCCACCCTATCAGTAGGCTTGGACTACCTGTTGAGACTCAAGAAATGGGGACTCTATTCATTCACTAAAGGTTCATCTAGCAGCAATTGCAACCTTCCACCAGCAGGTAGGTTACCCAATCTTCTCCTATCCAATTAAAAAGAGGTTTCTCAAAGGCATAACACAAACCTCTTCCCACTCCTCAATGGGATCTCAAACTAGTGCTAAAAGGGCTGACTAGACCGCCATTTGAACCTATGGCCCCTTGTTCATTAATTCACCTTTCCATGAAGACGGCATTCCTGATCACCATCACCTTGGCAAGAAGGATAGGGGAGATAGTGGCTCTGATGGTGCTTCCTCCTTTCACTGTGTTCTTCTCTGACAAAGTCGCACTTAGACCACATCTGAAGTTCACTCCTGAAGTGACTACTTCATTTCACATGAATCATCTTATTCAGCTTCCAGCCTTTTTTATCTCAAACCTCATCAGGGTAATATGGAAGCCATCCTCCATACACTCAACATGAGGAGAACCTTGGCCTTTTATTTGGACAGGACAAGAGCTGAGTTTTGTTCACATTTCTGCCAAGCACTGTCCTTTGGAGCCAGCACCTTGCTCTGAGGCTAAGTTCGGAAGAGCACTTCTACAAACTACAACTAAGAACTCTTCATTCTACCTGGGCAGTGCTGTTCACTGATCTCCCACAACTAGGTACGCACAAGAAGCCCCTGAAGAAGAAAGGATACTTAACAATAACTGGTTTGTTCTTTGAGAGTTCCTGCATCTCTTTACTTCAGAGTTCTCTATATACCTGAGATTCTGTGATTCAGAAGAAGGAACTGAGCTGGTTGGGGGCTGTACTCCCATAAGCACTTTTGGTGCTACAAAGGGGCACATCTGAAACCCCAAAGACACTGTTTTGAAGAAGGTTCTGTGATCTCAAGGTGCCAGGGCACAATCCCACATGTGTGAATCGACAGTTGATTCTTGAAGAAGAGCAATTACTGGTAAGTAGCTGTTTCTGAATTTATCTGAAGCTGCTGCAGAACTTCCAGTCTGATACGTCAGAGTTGCAGAGTGTAGGTCCAGCTTCCCTTGGAACACATGGATCTTTGAATTTATTTAAAAGCTACTTGCCTATCCTTCAACATAATGTGGATTTTTAAACTTACTCTGTTCTGTATGTAATTTTTTGGGAATTAGTCTACATTTAAAATAAGGCAATTTAAACAAATGAATATTTATTTTAACAACAGAGGAACAGGAAATCTCATCAGGGTATGCTGATGTGACTGGAACATTAGCTAGCATGTTCTGGAGTAAAGTCAAACTGGCAGTATATAAGCTTTCTTTCATACTCTGTTCAGGACACTCAGACCTCGTTACTATATGCTTGACTGCAGAAATGTTAGCCAGTCTAATAAAACCCACAAACAGCTGATTGAATGTGATGATTTAAAATGCAAATTAAAATGTAGATATTGCAGCATAAGAGTCCTTAAAAGTTTTCAAAAGTGACTAAGTGATTTAGGAGTATAGGTGCTATTGAGAATCAATGGGATCTGTGCTCCTCTGGTCTTGCCTAGATAGGGAAATTGACCAGAATAGCCATTGTGGAATAAGCTGTTTTTCTATGGCTACTGTGTAGAGTTCACACGAGGAAGTACTATATTGCAGAATAAGTCACTTTATTTCTGAATAATTAGTGTGCTTCTAAAGCAGAGAAAATAGCTAAATAAAATCACATTTATTCTGGTATAATATGTCCACATGAAGAGTTATTGCTGGATTGTTTATTCCACTATAGCTATTCTTCTTTGAGTGCTTGCTTATGTCGATTCCATTGTAGGTGTGCACATGCCCACGTGCATGGTCGTCGGAGACTTTTGTCGTAGCATTATCTGTAGGGCTGGCTGTTGCGCCCTCTGGAGGCCGCGCTCATACCACAATGTATCAGGTGCTGATGGCCAGTTGGAGCATCTCTGTCCCTTGCTCAGCAGGCAGTCAGTGATTTTTCTCTCCTATCTCAGCCTTGTGCTTCTAACTGCAAATAGTTTAATTGTTTGTTAGTCAGTTGTTAAGTAGCTGTTAAGTGTTTAGTCAGATAGTGTCCTGGCAGGGACTATGTTCTAGGCAGGGCGTGCCCCGGTTCCACATGTAACAGGCCTATGTCTGTTAGTGACCTGCATGAGAGTTGTGGAAGCTGCCTGGGAGAATCCCACATAAAGGAGCGCTATCGCATCTGTAAGAGCTTTCGTCCTCGGACACAGAGATAGCGCGACATATGTCTCAGAGCCCTCCTGATGCAGGCTGTCCTATGCCCAGCTTCGGAGCCAGCACGGCCTGACACAGTGCGTAGTGCACCCCCAGTACTAGGTTCTTCCCAGCACTGATCCCTGTTGACAGTGTCGAAGAAGAAAACAAAGAAGTTGGCACCAGCAAGCCCTGTTCAGACCTTACACCCACTCTGGACCTGCAAAAGGGCTTAGCCAGGCGGAGTTCCTCCCCACAAAAGAACCCCCTCCACCTACTCCAGGGAAGGGTAAAAGGCCCAAGTTGAGACCACAGTTGACCTCTTCTCAGCTCCTGGTGCCTGGAGAGTTTTGAGCACCCCTGCTGCAGCTGGCACCGTGTGCAGCAATGGAACCGGCTATGGCTCCCTGTGAGGGCAAGCCTGCCGACAAGGCATTGCACAAGACAAGCGAGCACTACCGATCTCCAGAGCCAAGATAGAGCCCTAGGTCGCTACGTTCTTGGTCTCCACATCGGCCCAGGTCTCTGGCTCGACACTGAATTATCAGCACCGGGCTCCTGATCCGATCCCCGTCTTCGCACCCAGGCATAGATGATCTCCTCAGACCTGGTCTTTGTTGCACTGTTGATCACCATCACCGAGACCTCGAGGTCTCTCCCTAACTTGGCGCTGCTCTCCCTACTCTCAGCACCAGTCGGACTACTCCTGGCACTAGTTGCCCCGCCTTGGTCACTGAAGGGTGATGACTTCTCCTGCTTGGAGGCAGTGTTCAGCCCCTCACCTGGACAGCAACTTGTTTGTGCTCCAGAGTGTGTATCTGCAGCATCGGTGCCGATCTGGCAGCAGGGCCAGTGGCCAACCCAATGACCTTATTGGAACGCCGTCTGGGGTATTCCTGTCATGCCATTGCAACACTCCTGCCAGCCCTCAGTCGCTGCGTCGGAGAGGCCAAAGTTAGCACCCATGGCACCAGGTTTGGTGCAGGATGCTCCAGTAGCTGCTGCAGGTGATGAGCCAGAACCCAATCCAAGGCTACCCTTCCTGGTGGGTGAGGACACCGCCAGACCTCCCACAGTGGTGCAATCATCATCATCCTTTCCGGATGAGATGGTGGCGGGCCCCTCCAGAGCTAGCTCACCAGACAATTTCAGTGAGCATCTGGCACTGCTCCGTAGGGTGTCATCGAACTTGGGTCTCAAGGCAGAGGAAATGGAGAAGCAGATGGACACATTGTTTGATGTGCTCTTAGTGTCCATCCCAGCCCACGTCGCACTCCCAAGGGGGTCCTGAAAATTGCCAAGACCATCTGGCAACCCTGGTCCTCCATCCTGCTCACCTCTAAGAGGGTGGGAACGAAGTACTTTGTTCCTATGAAAGGGTTTGAGTATTTATACACCCAGTAAGGGACCTGCTGCAGCCGGGGCGCCCCTTCCTTAACCCCAACTCAGCCCTGGACCTGCCGGGGGAGGGACACTTATCCCACAGCCCCAGCCCTGGAGCTGCTGCAGTGAGGAGAGGTGCCTGTCCCCCGCAGCGCACGTGCTGCTGTAGGGAGAGGGAGTCCTCTCTCACCGCCATAGCCCCAGAGCCCCCTCCTGCATCCCAAACCCCTCATCCCTGGCCCAACCCCAGAGCTCGCATCCCCAGCCAGAACCCTCACCGCCCCCACACACCCTAACCCTCTGCCCCAACCATGAGCCCCCTCCTCCACTCTGAACCCCTCAGCCCCACCCCCACGACATGAATTTTGTTGTGTGCACCAATATGAAGGTGATGTAGCCAACAAGAGGGATAAACAGGGGCCCACCAGTTCCACCCCTAAGAATGAGGAGGCCAAGAGGCTGGATTTGTTTGGTCACAAGTTTTTTTTTCTATGGCCAGCCTCCAGTTTCGGGTCACTATAACTTTAACTTGTGGGACACTCTCCTCAAGTTCAAGGACTCCATGTCTCAGGAGATGGCCCAGAGTTCGCAACTCTGGTGGAGGAGGAGACTGCAGTGGGTTGATGCTCCCTCCAAATGGTCTGGGGCGCGGCTGATTCAGCTGCCCGGGTGGTACCCTCGGTAGTGGTCATGCAATGCAGTTCCTGGCTTCAGTCTGCCGGACTGTCCCAGGAATTGCAGGCCTCTATTCACGGCCTCTTGTTTCATGGTGTTGGCCTTTTTTCTGACCAAACAGATGTGTGACTGCATGGCCTAAAAGACACGTGGGCAATCCTCTGCTCTCTGGGGATGCACACTCCTCAGGCGTCGAGACAGCCGTTTTTGTCAACTCTGCCACCTTGACAGTGGCAGACTTGACAAGGGCCTGCAAGGAAAAGGGACATCAGGTTTAGCTGCTGCCACCCTTCATCATCCCGAACTCCTGCGCAGCCTGCCCAGGTAAAGCACCTGGGGGGCCAGAAGCATTCATCTACAGGTTGCAGTCGGGAGCAACACGCCAGCTACCCCTGCCCGGATCCTTCCTGCCTTTTCCTCAACCACCTTTTCCCCTACTGCTCAGCCTGGTTTAGGGTTATGTCAGATTGCTGGGTCCTGGACATAGTAGCTTGGAGCTATACCCTGCAATTTTTGGCCGCCCCTCCCTTCCGCACCCTCCCCCCACCATCTCTCTTCAGGGACCCTTCTCACGAGCAACTCCTTGTTCAGGAGGTCGAGAAGCTCCTGGGCTTGGGAGCTGTGGAGGAGGTTCCTCGGGACATGCAAGGAAGAGGATTCTCCTCCCACTACTTCCTAATCCCGAAGGCCAAATGGGGCCTCAGACCCATTCTGGACCTGCATGGCCTCAACAAGTCTCTCAAGAAGTTGAAGTTCTGCATGGTCTCCCTGGCCTGCATCATCCCTTCCTTGGATCCGGGAGGCTTGTACAGCACTCTTGACTTAAAGGATGCTTACTTTCAGGTCTCCATATTCCCGGGACACAGGCGTTTCCTGTGTTTCATAGTGGCTGGGTGCCACTTCCAGTTCACGGCACTACCCTTTGGCCTGTCCTTGGCCCCCAGAGTGTTCACGAAACGCATGGCAACAGTAGCGGCTTACCTGAGACATCAAGGGGTCCAGATCTTTCTGTATCTCAATGACTGGCTCATCAAGGGCAGGTCTCTGGAACAGGTGCAAAGGAGCCTCAGTCTGGTGCATTCCACCTGCAGCGACCTGGGCCTGTTAATAAATACAGAGAAGTCCACATTAACACCAGTCCAAAGTATAGATTTCATCAGGGCAGTTTTCAACTCCATTCGAGCCAGGGCCTTCCTTCCGGAAGTGCAGTTTTAGCCCATGGCGGACTTGATCTCCCACATAAAGAGCCAGCTCACCATGGCCCACATGTGCCTGCAGTTGATGGGACACGTGGCCATGTGCACATACGTGGTCAGCCATGCCCGACTTCATCTGAGACCTCTGCAAGCATGGCTGGCCTCAGTCTAGATTCCCAGCTGGCACTCCCTGGACACAGTGGTGCCAAGCCACGTCGCCTTGTCTCTGGACTGGTGGTGGGTTCCCAAGTCAGTGCTGCAAGGAGTTCCCTTCGTGACCCCATCTCCGTTGCTCACCCTGGTCTTGGCCACATCAGATCTGGGTTGGGGAGACTATCTGGGGGAGCTCAACACCCAGGGCCGCTGGCTACAAGCTGACCTAGCCCTTCATATTAATATCGGGAGCTCAGAGCAGTTCGCCTGCCCTACCAGGCTTTCTTGCCCCCACCTGAAAGACAATACTGCCGCAATGTATTACATCAACAGGCAGGCAGCGCCAGGTCTTCGGCCCTTTGTCTGGAATCTCTCAGCCTCTGGGACATTTGTGCGCAGCACACCATTCATCTGGTAGCCACCCACCTGCCCGGAACCAAGAGCATCCTAGCCGATCTCCTCAGCAGGACCTTCTCCTCTGACCACGAATGGTTGCTCCACCAGGAGGTGGTCAGCCTAATCTTCCGCAGGTGGGGAACTCCCCACATGGAGCTGTTCGCACCCAGGCAGGACAAAGTGCCACATATTCTGTTCTCTGCAGGGCAGGGACAAGGGCTCCCTGTTGGACACTTTCCTAAACCCGTGGTCGGGAGCACTGACGTATGCCTTCCTGCAGGTGCCGTTAATCCACAAGGTCCTGCTAAAGGTGAAGCAAGACAAAGCGACAGTCACCCTCATAGCCCCAGTGTGGCTTCATCAACACTGATTTGGCATGCTGCTGAGTCTTTCAGCAGCTGCCTCTTTGGCCGGCTCTGTTGTCCCAGAACCACGGCAATCTGCTGCATTCAAACCTAGCAGCACTCCACTCCACTTGACAGCCTGGTTACTGCGTGGTTAAGTGGGACGAGCGGCAGTTTTTCGCTGGTGTCCAGCAGGTCCTGCTGGGCAGCATGAAACCCTGGGCTACCTATGTGGCAAAGTGGAAGTGGTTCACGTGTTTGGCCTCAGATCATCACATTCATGTGGAAGAGGCCCTGCTGTAAGACATCCTGGGCTATTTGCTGCACCTTAAGCTCCAGGGCCTGTCGCTCTCTTCAGTTAGGGTACACCTGGCATTCATTTCAGCGTTCCACCCTCTGCTTCAAGGCAGGTTGGTCTTCGCCCATCCCGTGATGGCGCGGTTCCTGAAAGGTTTGGAGCTCCTTTACCCGCATACCCAGGACCCGATTCTCCCTTGGGACCTGAATCTTGTGCTCTCAAGGCTAATGGGACCGCTGTTTGAGCCTTTGGCTTCGTGCTCCCTCCTGCTTCTCTCATGGAAGGTCTCCTTCTTAGTCTCTATAACTTCGGCCTGTAGGGTATCATAGATCAGAGTGCTTATGTCAGATGCACCTTATACGATCTTTTATAAGGACAAGGTCCAACTGTGTCTGCATCTGGCCTTTCTGCTCAAGGTCATCTCCCAGTTCCATACAGATCAAGATGTATCCTCTGTCCAAAGCCTCATGTGACAGATGAGGAACTCAGGCTGCATACCCTGGACATCAGACGGGCTCTGGCCTTCTATATAGATAGAACGAAGCCATTCCATAAGTCTACACAGTTATTTGTTGCTGTCGCAGACAGGCTGAAGGGTTGCTCAGTGTCAGCCCAGAGAATCTCATCCTGGATCACGGCCTCCATCTGCTACTGTTATGAGCTGACAAAGATGCCCCAGCCAGCAATCATGACAGCTCCCTCGACTAGGGCGTAGGCGTCCTCAGTAACCTTCCTCGCTCAAGTGCCGATCCAAGAAATTTGTCAGGCTGTGACCTGGTCGTCTGTCCACACATTCACTTTGCACTATGCACTGACCCAGCAAGCTCATCATGATGGTGCTAGTTTTGGCAGAGCAGTTGCTCGAAGCTGCAAGACTGTGAACTCCAAGCCCACCTCTGAGGATTCTGCTTGTGAGACATCTACAATGGAATCGACATTAGCAAGCATTCGAAGAAGAAAAAACTGTTCTTAGAGATGTGTTGTTCACATCCATTCCATTACCCGCCCTTCTGCCCCTCTGTCGGATTTGTCAAGAAGAAACTGAGAGGGCAGAGGGCCAGCGGCGCCTGATATACCATGGAATGAGCGCGACACTCTAGAGGGCGGCACAGCCACCCCTCTGGATACCGCTACGGTAAACATCTCCGATGACCGCACACATGGGCACGTGCACACCTACAATGGAATGGATATGAGCAACACATCTCGAAGAACAAGTTATGAAAAGGTGAGTAACTTTTTCTTTCAGTCAGTTTTGCACATAGACAAGTTCTAAGTCACTTAGATGCTTTGAAGATCGTGCTTTTCATGTATAATCTCTGAGCTAAAGTTTCTGAAAATTCATGAGTAGACTTAACACTTTAAATGTTGGAGTATGTTTTAGTGACCTCTGACAATCTGGAAATGCCTATATGTAATTGCAGATATCGTTCTGGTGGAGGAAAATCCCCAAATCAGCTGACTGTGAATGAGCTTCGGTTGTTTGTAAGACAGCTGTATGCTCTACCCTGTGTCCTCAGTCAGACTCCATTACTGAAGGTAACTTTGAGAGCTCTAGAGAGGAGGGGGAGGAACTAAAACACTTAAAATAATAAAGATAGCAATAAAATGTTCTTAAGATTGCATACAGTTGAACAGCTAGTCTAGAAGAGGAATTCACAAGTAGAAGGACTCATGTTCTGTTTAATGTTGCTGATACGCTATTTATTAAAGTATTCTAAATCCCAAGGTATTAAGAAGAGGATGAGCATTTCAAGGTTATTTTGCCTTGTGCATTCTTTGAATCATACACTATGCCTACGCTATAGTTTATGTTGGCATAACTTACGTCGTCCAGGGGTGTGAAGATACCACCTCCCAACTGACATAAATTACACCAGCATAAGCACTTGTGTGAACAACTATGTCGCCAGTTTTTTTCACAGGGACGGGTTCTTTTCTGCCGATGGGAGATCTCCTGTCAGCATAGAGCGTCTTCACCACACATGCTGCAGTGGCGCAGCTGTTTTAGTACACCTGTGCCGCTGCAACACTGTACATATAGACATGGCCTTAGTGAGGTGTTTGCCCATAAATTCTACTAGCAGTGCTTTAACTCACAGAACAACCAAGATTGCAGGGGTGTTTGGGTATAGGAGCTTTAATCTTTGAACAGTGGTTTTCTCCTTTTGTTTTAATACTTGCTGTTGTGTGTTTCAGGATCTTCTTAATCGTGTGGAAGCTTTCCAACAGCATAGCCAAAAGCTTCTCTCTGAAGAAATGCCCAGTGCTGCAGAACTGCAGGAGCTATTGAATGTCAGCTTTGAGTTTGATGTTGATCTTCCACAGCTAGCAGAACTGCGGATCCGTCTGGAGCAGGCACGCTGGCTGGAAGATGTACAGCAAGCTTGCTTGGATCAAAGCTCCCTTACCCTGGATGATATGAGACGACTCATAGACTCAGGCGTTGGACTGACTCCTCATTCAGCAATTGAGAAAGCAATGGCTAAACTGCAAGAACTTCTTACTGTGTCTGAACACTGGGATGACAAGGCCAGAAATCTGATAAAGGCCAGGTAGACGCTGAATCTTAGAGTTTGAGAATAGGTGCAATTAGTGTTGCATCTTTTATTTGGTAACCCAAAAAGCAGGCAGTTCACATGTGGTCCTGACCTTCTTGCCTTTGTTTTTCCTCTTCATTTTTATGAGTGCATGAGTATACTAATGTATCGTTACTTAGTTTGTATCAGGTATTGCATGGAACTTTGTAATATTGGATGATATGTAGAAGGACAATACCATGCTGTTTATATATCTTACATGAACAACTGAAGGGAGGGGAAGATGGAAAGGACGTGTAAAAACAGTTGAAAGTTCAGATCAATTCAATTGTTTACTCCTCCATCAGTGTTTCAAATCTTAGTGCTTCTCTACACAATAAAGCTAAGATGTGAATTATAAGCTAAGATGTGAATTTAAACCGGTGTGGTTCTATTGGTTTCAGTCCCCCATGTAGACATTCTTATACCGGAATAATAGGGGCTTTTTTGATTTAGCTTATGTTACTTAAGAAACAATGTAAGCTAAACCAAAAAAACCCACTATTATACTGGAATAAAAGTATCCAAGTGGGGTGGTTTATACCTCTATCATTGTAATTATATCAGTATAAATGGTAAAACTCTCCTATGTAGATAAGGCCTAAAGATGGAGAGAGGAGGAATTGAGATGGAATACCTCCTCACTGTGATGAAATGATGCTGCTGGACATTTCACCCTCAATATAGCATAATTAATATAAAGAAAGAAATAACATTTGTTACATTCATTAAGATGTAATTGAAAGCTGTATGCTAAGAGCAGATTCTATGAGACCAGAATTTGGCTCCCAGATCCTTGGCTTCATAATTATTTAAATACTCGAGCATTTCTTACCACTCTTGTACTGGTCACATTGTTTGTTATTTAAGAGAAATGTGATGGTAAAGCACAAACTGCAGAATAACTTTGGCTTGATCCCACAAAAAATCAGAGCTATAGGTGAAATTATGCCTGTAAGCAACAAAACTGAGTTATGAATTGCAGAATATACATATGTAATAGGATCATGACAAATAAATATTTTTTTCTGAAGCCCCTACTGTTAGCTGACAGGTTTGAGTTAAGGGTGAATCTGCTGTATCTCTAAAAATTTCCTGCCTTTGGAACTTTCTGACAGATGCTCAGGCTCTCATTCAAAGGTTTATGGAATTTTACATGTTATGTTAAATCTCCCTCATGGAAATGTATAAACACTATAAAATAAACAGCCAAGTGATTGATCACCGCAACTCTGATGAGAAGAAAAAGGATGCATGTAATACACTGCTTTTTCTTTTAAACAAATTTGGACACCTCTTTTCAAAATACATAAAGCACTCCAGAATCAAACAGCAGCTTTTTGAGTAAACAGGTTCTAACACCTTTGTTTGCTACAGTGAGTCTATTCTCTCTATTCTTTTTAGCTGAAGGTGAACAACAAATTAAAAACCAATGGAGTTAAACATAAATTTGTGCCAGATGGCCCCACTAACCAGGCTGAGTGTGCAAGGCAGCAATCACCCCAAGATAAGCTTTAAGTAGTCATAACCAACCAACCATTTTTTTCTCTCTGTGAAATCCTTGTGGTACATACTCAATAATTCAGTATCAGGAAATGTACCAAAATTATTTCACAGGCACTGAAGGACACACATTTGAAATGTTTACATTTTACACAGTTAAAAAACAAATACTGTGGTGAACAACCTCTCCTTATCTTTCTTTTCAAGTTCTTCAGTGTACCTAGCCAAAACCTTTTAGATGCAGGGAAAAAAACACTTTTAAAATGTATATCTCAAGTGTAGTGGGTACGCTGAACCAAAATCTCTGCTCAGTCCCTTTTTTCTAATTAAAAAAAAAAAAAAGTCAGCTCTGGGACAGGAACTCATTTACAGTACTCTGGGTAACTTTGAGTCTTTCACCTCTACGTTACTAGCTACAGTGACCCAAGTTGGCATTTAAGTCACTGGCTAGTGGTCTCTGTCTACTTTTCCCTAGACTGAGATCCATATTGCTCACCTTTTTCAGGCATAAAAAACTTTTTTCTTTTTTTTTTAAAGTGAGAGGAATAAGTTCAACAGCCCTTTTTCGCTTATGTAGTGTATGATATTTGTGGAGGGGCATGGATTTGGGGCGTGGAGTCCTTTTCTTAAATTGTCCCTAGTTTTAGCCTGAATTTAACTATTACAAAAATACCAGTTTTTTAAATGAATTATTTCTAAATCAAAATGTTAGCACTCCCAAATGTCACTGCAATAATGACTGACTTGATAGCCAAAAATTAGGTATTGTGCCATACGTTATTATTGTTAAAACCCTAGTCATATTACAAAGACATAAATTGACCAGTAGTGTTGGGCATACCTTCCTCCCTTTGAAACAGCTCCTTGAACAGCATAGTTTATTAGTGGTAAGAATGTAGTCTCATTCTTAGAATTGTGTGTGTTTGTAGGGTTCATCCCTAATTCAGTTCAATATTTGTTTTGTAGTTGGAGATTTCTCACCAGCCTTTGAATAACAAAGCTAAAATGAATTACTTTGTATCACATTTTGAGTAGGCTGTATGTATCATTTACATAGAGCACGACAGTCAGTAAGCAGTCTTGTGGCAGCAGTCAAGGAGATAGAGGAGATTCCTGCCTATCTTCCAAATGGCATTGCTCTGAAAGATGCTGTACAGAAGGCCAAAGATTGGCTAAAGGAAGTGGAGGCCCTGCAGGTAGGTAAAATGTTCCTGTTGGTTATTCATTTGGGTATATTCATAGTGCAAAACGTTCCTTAATAGAAGTCTCTCACAGACACCAGTTAACAATTATGGCACTATATTTTAACACTGCTATAGTTTTTGTACCATTATCTAGCTACAAAAAATCCTTGCTGGTAAAAGTCATGTTGCTAAGACTATTTTATTTCTAGCTTACTCTGGTCATTATTTTAATGTTAGGGATTGCCTATTATTTTCAGAGATTGTCTGATGACTATTTAAAAAAGCATATTTATACTGTATCTGTGTAGTTTTTTGCTTATGGCCCAGTCATTCTTAACTTAACATCCTAGTTGTGCATATATAATATGCATTATATGACAAGTGACATCAGAATTCTAATTATGAACTAATTTTGGAATTACTGTGATAATAATAAAAAGAAAAGGAGTACTTGTGGCACCTTAGAGACCAACAAATTTATTTGAGCATAAGCTTTCGTGAGCTACAGCTCACTTCATCTGATGCATTTGGTGGAAAATACAGAGAGGGGCTGTATGCCACCAAATGCATCTGATGAAGTGAGCTGTAGCTCACGAAAGCTTATGCTCAAATAAGTTTGTTAGTCTCTAAGGTGCCACAAGTACTCCTTTTCTTTTTGCGAATACAGACTAACATGGCTGCTACTTTGAAACCTGTGATGATGATAGATAACATGAGCAGCTGTTCATGTCAGATAAAAAGTGAGGTTAAAAAAAAAAGATTTTTACAGTCCTTTACCCATTTCTAACACTCTTAATATTCCCGTTTGTATAGAGAAGGCTTCTCTGACTGGACCCATTTATACATGTATCTTTTAAACATTCTAAAAACAAGTCTGATGGACTCAGTGGTAGGAATGAGTTTGGCCCTTGAGAGCTTTGTCTGCACTAGAGCTCCCAGAAGTGCTACCAGTGGGCATTTTTGGTAAATGTCCCTACTGTAGAAATGGTGTATGAATGGCTTTCCTCTTACACATTTTATTTTGTGTTTGCTGTTGAAGTCATGACAGGAATTGGCTGAAGCTTCTGTCCTGTGAGAAGTAATGTTTTACTTTGGTGATTTTTTTTTTGTCCATACTTGATGGCTGTCATTTCTTTATACTCTGTATTTAATAGAATTGATTGATTTATGAGTACACTGATAGTGAGCTTCCCAAACGAGTTGAAAGTATACAGTGTGCTGACAGACCAGAATATTGGACTTTCCACCTTAGCCAATATCCTACTTTTTGATACTTTATCATAATAGGCAAAAATTGCTCCACACAAGAGAAGCATGGCAGTTGGAACTACATTCTGTTGTCTTTGGCTCAAATGGTGTGGCTGAACAACTTGTACAATAGTTAACAGATTAGTATCATGTGATCTGGATGTTTATTTCTTAAGACTATTCAGAAATTGCTGCTAGTGCGGAATGTAGTAGTTGCCTATTGTAGATTCATAGATTTTTTTTAAGGCCAGAAGAGACTATGGTGATTATCTAGTCCTACCTTCAGTAAAACACAGACAATAGAATTTCATCCAGTTAACTCCTGTGGTAGAGGGAATTATTTTTCCCTACTGTACTGCTTTATAACTTGTGGTTAAACTAAAACATATCATTTAGACAACCAATCTCAGTTTAAAGACTTAAACCAACAGTGAATTAACCACTTCACACAGGAAACTTTTATTATCCTCAGTGTTAAGAATGTGCATCTTACTTCCAAATTGAATTTTTCTGGCTTCAGTGTCAAGTGTTGGATCTTGCTATGCTGTCATCTTCTAAACTTAAAGAGCCTCCTAATGTCAGAAACCTTCTTTCTCCATGTATATACTTAGAAACTCTCTTCAGTTTTTCAACATCCTTTTTAAAGTGTATACAAGGGATATGTTCTCTTTAAGGGAAAGGACGGTTTGGGGGTTAAGGCAGTAGCCTGGCTCTTAAACCAGGGTTCAGTTCCCTTCTCTGCCACAGACCTTCTTATGACATTGGGCAAGTCGTGATTTTTTTTTAAAGGGCGCAAGAGATCTAGATGCCCAAATCCTGTTGACGTCCCCTGCGAGTTGAGCACCTAACTTTCATAGGTGCCTTTGAAAATTTCAGTCTTAGTTTCTCTGTGGGCCTTTGTTCTTCTGTAAGATACAGATAAGAATACTTCCCTGCCTCAAAAGGTGTTGTGGGGATAATTATGTTAAAGATTGTGAGAAACTCGGCTTCTATAGTAATGGGGGTTAGATAAGTACCTAATAGCTAGATTTAGTAGTTAAAATTGTGGCGAAACTTCTGCTAAAAGCCAATTTTTGTGTGTCCATATAATTTTACATCTAAAGTTACATCAGCCTGTAAACTGGAAGATGAGCTTGAGTTTGGGGAAAATTGAAAATCAGCTCATAAAGTAGTATGCCAAGATGCAGGAACCCAAAAACTGGGCTGTTTTCTAAGTTACAAAATTCTTCTAACATTTTTTTGCACATAGGATAAAACAGAAATAGGAAGCACAAGAAACCTGTATCACTGGACACCCCTCGCTGAGCTTAGTACATGGTACTGAAATCATCTAACGTGAAATACAGTAATTTATTAGACCTTATTTTTTAGAATTACAGACTGGAATTAACGTGCTACTGGCACACTACACAGACTTCTGTGCTCTCTACTCTTCCCCATTGTACCTTTGAATTGTGTGGTATTCTGTTAGCAAAATAAGAGTGCTGCTTCATTCCACGTTTAATGTTTCAAATTATGGGCCACTTTCTTCATACTGTGTACTAGATCTCGGGGGTAGGGTGGTGCAATGATCGGTATGAGCAAAAAAAAAAAAAAGACTAGAGGGCTTTAGGAGCTGTTCAAAATAACTCAGTTTTTTAGGATGTGTTGTCTTGGGAACTTTTTTTTCGGATGACTTCAGCTTTTCTCCACAAACTCTATGCTGACCTGACCACTAATTTTCAGTCCAGTATACTTTTCTTAGGGATTTTAAAGAGGCTGCAAAATTTACCTTTTAACAGAAACTATGAAGAGAGAGTGCATTTCCTGGGTTTTGTAAGTTTGTGTTCTGTTTATTCTTATAACACTAACTTTTTTGGCGCTATCATGTGGCGAGACCTTAACTGAACATTTCCTAGTTTCTAATGTTTAAGTTGGGGGCTTTGACATTCCACACACTGAAGGGCATGAAGAGAAGGCCCTGTTGAGTGGCAGCACATTTAATTTAAGCTCTTACATTTTTAGAAATAGAGAATTTGATTGAATCACTTACAGCAAACATTGTTTTCTATATGGAGTACATAGTATCAGTGCTATGCAATCTTTCGTCAGTTGACTTCTGGATGAAATTTAAGGTGTTTGTAACCTGTAGAGTCCTAAATGGTTTTAATTCTGCCTGTTTCAGAAATCACCTCTCCTTTATGTGGTTCTGCCGTGCTTCCAATTGATGGAGCCACTTGATCTGTAGACCCCTAATTAAATGAACGGGCTGCTTTTAAGGGGAGCTCTGCTTTGGAATGTTACTCTGCTATGATATGCATAGACTGGATGTTCAGAGACTGGATTTGATTTACCTTCAGGGCATGCTACAAAATTCATTTGCTTTCCAGCAGAGAGAGATGCATGGTTGTGTAGGTGCTGGGAGCTTTCAGCTGCGGGAGTCTTTTTGGCCTGGAGTTATTTTGTAGTTGTTCTTTTTTTAATGCTTTCAGTTTGAACATGTAATTTATTATTAGGGTATTTAAAAACACAGATAACAAACTGGTGCCAAAAATTGAAGAAAAAAAAATCATAAATCTGACTGTTCTCAGTTGGTGAATAAAGAGCCTAGATTCTGTTTTACAAAATCTTACTCCAGTTGATTCAAATGTCTTTGTTCTGTTTTTGTCTTATACAAATCAAGCATCTCTTCATTTCTAATTCATTAGGCTGGAGGACGTGTACCTGTGCTAGACACACTTGTGGAACTTGTGGCGAGAGGTCGATCTATACCGGTACATCTGGACTACCTGCCAAGGCTAGAATCTTTAGTGGTAGATGTTCAAGCTTGGAAGGAGTGTGCAGCAAATACATTTCTGACAGAGAACTCCCCTTACTCACTTCTAGAGGTAAGAACTCTAAACTGTATCCACAAGTGCACAGAGTTCATGTCTAAATTAGTCACCTCACTGCTGTGGGTATTAATTCCATAAAAAGCTGAAATTGGCTTTAGTATTTTATTAAATGTTTTTGCAAAAGGTTTTAGAGGCATTGTGCATATTTCAGAGTGGTAGCTGTGTTAGTCTCTATCAGCAAAAAGAACGAGGAGTACTTGTGGCACCTTAGAGACTAACAAATTTATTTGAGCATAAGCTTTCGTGGGCTAAAACCCACTTCATCAGATGCATGCAATAGCAAATACAGTAGGTAGATGGATAGATATACAGAGAACATGAAAAAATGGGGGTTCCGTACCAACTCTAACGAGAGTAATCGATTAAGGAGGGCTATTATCAGCAGGAGAAAAAAACTTTTGTAATGATGATCAGGATGGCACATTTCAAACAGTTGACAAGAAGGTGTGAGTAACAGTAGGGGGAAAATTAGCATGGGGAAATAGTTTTTAGTTTGTGTAATGACTCATTCACTCCCAGTCTTTATTCAAGCCTAATTTAATGGTGTCCAGTTGGCAAATTAAGTCCAGTTCTCCAGTTTCTCATTGGAGTCTGTTTTTGAAGTTTTTTTGTTGAAGGATAGCCACTCTCAGGTCTGTAATCGTGTGACCGGAGAGATTGAAGTGTTCATCAAGAATTATAACATTCAAAAACCAGTCGGAGAACACTTCACCCTCCCTGGACACTCCATTACAGACCTAAAAGTTGCAATTATTTAACAAAAAAAACTTCAAAAACAGACTCCAACGAGAAACTGCAGAACTGGACTTAATTTGCAAACTGGACACTATTAAATTAGGCTTGAATAAAGACTGGGAGTGAATGAGTCATTACACAAACTAAAAACTATTTCCCCATGCTAATTTTCCCCCTACTGTTACTCACACCTTCTTGTCAACTGTCTGAAATAGGCCATCCTAATTATCACTACAAAAGTTTTTTTTTCTCCCGTTGATAATAGCCCACCTTAATCGATTACTCTCGTTAGAGTTGGTATGGCAACCCCCATTTTTTCATGGTGTGTGTGTGTGAGATCTTCGTACTGTATTTTCCACTGCATCTGATGAAATGGGCTTTAGCCCACGAAAGCTTATGCTCAGATAAATTTGTTAGTCTCTAAGGTGCCACAAGTAGTCCTCATTCATTTTGCATATTGTAAGATTACTGCATGTAACTTCAGCCTGGAGGAGGCCTGTTTTTGTTTTTTCATTAACTAACTAAACTAGAAACAAAGACTAACTGTGCAGACAAACTTCCCATATAAAATTCTTAAGTACCGTGTGAACAGAGAGGTGCTTGTGACACTGCTCGTTAGCCTGGCTATGAATCTAAACTGTTGCAGCAACTGGAAACATTCCTAACCTTTTCACAGACCTTAGTTTATAAACTGGGAGTGTATGGGGGTGGGCAGCCTTGGAGTCTTAATGTGGCCAGGAGCTGACTGCTAAGATTAAGAAGGAATAATGCCTGTTGCAGCAGAGTCTCCATGGACCTCCATTCCATATTAAAGATGAATTTGCAGTCTCGTCCATTTCAATAAACGGGATTCTTCTTCGAGTGATTGCTCATGTGGATTCCAATAGGTGTGTGCGCGTGTCGCATGCACGATCGCCCGAAGCTTTTCCCTAGCGGTACCCATCAGGTCGGCAGTGGAGACCCCTAGAGTGGCGCCCTCATGGCGATGTTTATATGACCCTGCTGACCCGCCACCCATTCTTATTGCCCTTGACGGTTGTTGGAACAGCTTAGTGCTTGCTCGCAAGTTAGTTAGCCTAGTGGTTTCCTTTGTCTTCAGCGTAGATAGTTTTTCAAGTTGTTAATAGTTGTAGTTATTGTTCTCCCAACGGGTTCCCCCCCTTCGTTCTACTCTCCCCGGCACTGGGGCATGCGTCGGCCGCAGGGGTTTAAAGTGTGCGAGAGGTGTGGGAAGCCTATGCCCACAAGTAAGCCGCACGCCGATTGTCCCAAGTGTCTTGGTGAGGGCCACCAAACAGATAAGTGCCCTATTTGCAGGGGCTTTAAACCCAGAACAAAGAAAGATCGGGACTACTGCCTGAAACTCCTTTTGATGGAGTCAGCCCTTCAGCTGCAGATGGAACCGGCTCCGGTCTCCTCGGTATGCAGTGCGCCGGTCGCGGTGCGGGATGTCCTTGCACTGAGGAAAGACCCAGTAAGGAGCCACCAGCACCGTTCCCTGGCACACAATGCCAGTGCCTCGCATCGGCACCAATCCCAGTCTCCGGTGCCACATAAGAAAAAGAAGCCAGCCAGCCATTCCCATCAGGAAGCTGAAGTACGATCACAGTGGGATGTGTCCTCCAGTTGGACACCCCCGTTAAGGCCCTCAAGAGCCAATGCTGTCAGCCTAGGCCCTGGCTGTAGGGCCCTCGAGTCTGGCGGGAATGAAGTTTCCTAGCCATGGGGAATTGGAGGAAGAACTTGACCTCCCCTCCACTCTGGACACCTATGAGGCGGCCTGCGACCTCATTGATATGACGTCGCAGTACCCAGCCCCGCATGTGCGAGATCCGGGCCTGCAGACTCAGCTACCGGCGTTGGTACCAACCGTAGCAAAGTGCACGGCACTGAGGGGCGGTGCTATACCACCAACAACTTTGGCTCCGATGTCAGTACCTATAACGGCGGCACCGATGATGGTGGTTCCGATGGCTACAGCACCAGTGGGGACAGCGATGCCGGCACCAATGATGGCACCACCACTAATCCAGCACCATGGTAAACCTATGATGCTATGGCTCCAGTCTCCATCCCCTCGCTACCGTTCTCCGGCACAATCAGGCTCTGCTCCACCGTGGTTGGCATTGGAGTCGGAGGCCGAATCTTCACGGTTCCGATGTAGTCATTACTGATCTCAGTCCTGACATCGTTCCCGGCAGCATCGGCCGGTGGAGCAAGAGATGCCCATAGCCACTTGGCCACCCCAGTGGCAGGGCCCAGTACAATGGTCCTTTTGGACCCCCTGGGCCTATCATCAGGCACAAGGCCAAGGGTCTAGATCTGTGTCAGTGGTATCGGGGCCCCATGCCCCTCTATCAGCGTCATCAACGGCACACCGCTCCCCTAAGGCACCGGAGGACCCTACATGGGATGTGACTGTTGATCAGCCGCAGTCAGCCACAGCTCCCACTCCACCAACGATAGAGGCCACTCAGTGGGTCATTGTCAGGCCTCCTGAGTTACCATGTCTGGCCTCTAGACAGCCGGAGGGGCAGGAGGACACGGTTCTGGGAACGTCTTCCTCCTCTTCACCTGATGAGGCTGTAGTGGGCACATCCACCGCTTTACCACCGATGGCTGTGAAGGGCCACCAGGACCTACTTAGGAGGGTGGCAATTAATCTTAACCTCCAGGCAAAGGAAGTTGCCGAGGACTTAGACCCCATATTAAATATCCTCACCCCGGAGTGTCCCTTCAGGGTTGCATTGCCCCTCAAAAAGTCTATCCAGACCACCACCAATGTGCTTTGACAGACTCCAGCCTCTACACCACTGATGGCTGAGGGTGTGGAGAGACGCTACTTTGTACCACAAAAGGGCTGTGAGCACCTTTTTACACACCCCCAGCCAGGTACGTTGGTCGTAGACGCTGTAAATCATAAGGAGCAGCAGGGTCAACTGGGTTCTACTCCTAAGTCACGTGACACAAAGAAGCTGGATCTCTTTGGCCGTAAAGTCTATTAGACTTGGGGGGTCTCCAGCTTCGAATAGCTAACCAACAGGCAGTGCTAGGCCGATATGCCTTTAATTCCTCATTGGCATTGGCCAAGTTCCAGGAGTTTATCCTGACTGATTCACATAGGGAGTTCAGAGCCCTCCTGGAGGAAGGCAGGATGATCTCTAGAACTGCTCTTCAAGCAGCCCTCGATGCAGTGGATTCAGCAGCTAGAGCTATGGCCACTGCCATCACTATGAGACATAGTGCATGGCTCCAGGTCTCGGGTATCCCTCCTGAGGTCCAAAATACCATGCAGGACCTTCCCTTTGTCCGTGAGGGCCTGTTTGCCCAAAATACAGACAAATGTTTACACAGCCTCAAGGACTCACAGGCCACGCTAAGATCTCTGGGGCTGCACACCCCTGCACCTCAGAGAAAACCTTTTAGGCCTCAGCCCCCATCTCGCTTCTACCAAGGACCCCCTAGGTGAGACCCTCCTAGAAGGAGGGGCAGAAACAATAGGAGGCACCCACAGCCCTGTTTGGGCCAAGGTCATTTTCGACTAAACAGCCCCCTGGCCCTAAGCCTAACTTTTGAAGTTACGCACGAGGACAGCGCACCAGTCGCCTTACTGGATCGCTGGGTCCTCAGCACCGAAGGGGTGGGATATTCTATCCAATTCTGCTCCCTACCGCCCTCCCACCCCCCTTCCCTGTCCCTCATGAGCAACTTTTTTTTACAGGAGGTTCAGTTGCTTCTAGCACTAGGGGTGATAGAGGAGGTCCCTCAGGAATTCAGGGGTAAGGGTTTCTACTCCCATTATTTCCTTATCCCTAAGGTCAAGGGGGGGCTTAGGCCTATCCTGGACCTGCGAGACCTCAACTCATACATAAAGATGAAGTTTCACATGGTCTCTCTGGCCACCATCATTCCCTCAATGGAGCCGGGAGACTGGTACGCCACCCTCAACTTGAAGGACACGTATTTTCATATTTCAATTATCCCTTCCCACAGGTGTTTTCTCAGGTTCATAGTCAGTGGCCATCACTACCAGTTCAGGGTGCTTTGGTTCAGCCTTTCTACTGCCCCTCAGGTTTTCACCAAGTGTATGACGGTAGTGTCAGCATTTGTCCACAGGCGCCAGATCCAGGTTTTCCCATACCTGGACGACTGGCTTCTCAAGGCAGAATCCCAAAGAAGGGTAGTGCAGCATGTATCCCTGATCAGGGACACATTCCTCAGGCTGAGCCTTGTATTGAACGAACCCATGTCTATCCTGACCCCCACTCAGAGGATAGAGTTCCTTGGAGCCCACCTGGACTGTACGGTCGCGAGGGCATCCCTCACAGAGCTACATTTCAAAGCAATCTCTGACATTATTCATACCCTCCTTCGTTTCCCAACCGCCACAGCCAGAAACTGTATGGGGCTTCTGGGACATATGGTGGCCTGCACATACGTAGTGCAACACACCAGGCTCCGCCTTCGACCTCTACAAGCGTGGCTAGCATAGGTGCACAGGCAGGGCAGGGATCCATTGAACTCAATAGTGACCGTCCCCCCGCGAATACTCAGCTCCCTCCACTGGTGGCTCCAGCCTCAGATGGTCTGTGCTGGAGTACCTTTCACAAAGCCCCAACTGTCGATTGTCCTGGTTACAGACGCTTCGGTGCTAAGTTGGGGAGCTCATCTGGGCAGTGTCAGAACCCAAGGCCTCTGGTCCCAGCAGAGCTGTCGTTGCACATCAATGACCGAGAGTTGAGAGGGGTTCGTCTGGCATGCCAGACATTCCAGAGCCGTATCCAGGACAGGTGCGTATCAGTACTCTCAGACAACACCGCAGCGATGTTTTATATAAACAAACAGGGTGGTGCTCACTCCTCTCCCCTCTGTCGGGAAGCCCTCGCCCTGTGGGATTTTTGCATCATGCGCTCCATACACCTGCAGGCGTCATACCTTCCTGGGGTGCAGAACGAGCTGGCAGACTGCTTCAGCCACTCATTCCAGGGAAACGAGTGGTCCCTCAGATCGGATATCACCCACTCAATTTTCCAGAAGTGGGGCTTTCCTCATACAGACCTGTTTGCCACGCGAGGCAACAGGAAGTGCCAGAGGTTCTGCTCATTTCTGAACCACACCCGGGCTCCACTGCGGATGCCTTTCACCTATCTTGGGCGGGGCATGCAATGTATGCATTCCCACCGTTCCCCCTCATACACAGAGTGCTCCTCAAGGTTCGCCAGGACAGGGCCTCGTTGATCCTGATAGCACCAGCGTGGCCCTGACAGCACTGGTTCACCATATTGCTGAACCTTTCAGTGGTCACATCAATAGCGCTGCCCATCCCTAATTTCGCAGGACCACGGCCAGCTGCAGCACCCCAACTTGGAGTCCTCCACCTCACAGCTTGGAAACTCCATGGTTGAACCCTTTGGAACTTCAGTGCTCGAACTCTGTCAGGGAAGTCCTGTTAGGAAGCAGAAAACCCTCCACTCGAGCCACATACCTGGACAAGTGGAAGGGTTTCTCCATTTGGTCCCAACAAAGAGGATCTGAACCACAATCAACTCCAGTGCCCCTTGTGCTAGACTAGCTCTTGGACCTCAAGCGCCAGGGGTTGGGGATATCATCCCTAAGGGTACACCTGGCGGCCATTTTGGCCTTCCACCCGGAATGCTGGGGGGATCAGTATTCAGTAACCCTAGGGTGGGCAGGTTCCTTAAGGGCCTTGACAGACTTTACCCACCTGTATGTCAGCCCATTCTCCCCTCCTAGAACCTAAATCTGGTCCTATCCTCTCTCATGAGGCCCCTCTTTGAGCCTATGGCTACCTGCTCTCTTGCCTATCTGTCCTGGAAGGTGGCCTTCCTAGTAGCTATAACCTCTGCAAGAAAGGTGTCCGAGATCAGAGCCCTGACCTCCAAACCCCCATGCACTGTGTTTTATAAAGACAAGGTGCAGCTATGCCCCCACCCTGCATTTTTGCCCAAAGTGGTCTCCCAGATTCATGTGAACCAGGACATATTCTTGCCTATGTTCGTCTCTAAACCCCATGCCACCAGCAAGGAGCGCATGTTTCACACCGTAGATTTTAGACGGGCCTTAGCCTTTTACATTGAACGCACAAAGCTGTTCCGTAAATCACCACAGCTTTTTATTGCAGTTGCAGAAAGGATGAGGGGGTTTCGAATTTCATCATGGATCATGTCCTGCATCAGGACGTGCTATGACCTGGCTAAAATTCCAGCTCTGCCTATTACAGCGCATTCCACCAGAGCGCAAGTGACGTCTGCAGCTTTCCTGGCGCAGGTCACTATCCTGGACATCTGCAAGGCAGCAACATGGTTTTCAGTCCACACCTTCATTTCCCATTACGCCATTACTCAGCAGGCGAGGGATGCTGCTGCTTTTGGTTTGGCAATCCTCCAATCAACAGGTGAACTCCAACCCCTCCTCCGGGTTAACCACTTGGAAGTCACTTATTGGGAATGCACATGAGCAATCACTCGAAGAAGAAAAACGGTTACCTCTCGTTACAGTCGTTCTTCGAGATGTGTTGCTCATGTCCGTTCCAAATCCCGCCCGCCTCCCCACTGTCGGAGTCTTCCGGTAAGAAGGAACTGAACGAGTGGCAGGTCAACAGGGTCATATATACATTGCCATGGGAGTGCCACTCTCTAGGGGTCTCCACTGCCGACCCGATGGGTACCTCTAGGGAAAAGCTTCCGGCGATCATGCATGCGGCGCACGCACACACCTATTGGAATGGACATAAGCAATGCATCTTGAAGAACAACAGTTACGAGAGGTCAGTAACCGTTTTTTCAATCCTCTGGCTTTTGCTTTTCCCCCAACATAACCTTTGTTAGTCAAAGTTTTAGGGTACTTAAATGGACTTATGAGTGCATGGCCATGTGTTATGCGAGGATAAATGCACTGAGAAATGCTCCAGACGGTTGTGCTTTGGCTGTGTCTTAGGTGTTGTCTCCCAGATGTGATATTGGAACACTGAATCTTAAAAAGAAACAGAAAAAATTAAAGGAGCCAGTGCCAAATGGAAAGAAGAGAGGGACCAGGCTGGAGAGTCTTTGTGATCTGGAAAGAACTCTGTGTGAGAGTAAGGAGACTGCCTCTGCGGTATGTATTAAACTTTGAAATACAGGCTCCTCTTACAGCTTTTTCCCACTTGATTTTATATCCTACCTGCATCTCTAGTGTCTCCGTGCTGCCCAGGTTCTCTCCCAGCTCTCCACAAGGGGGTGTAGAATTCTGAGGAGTCTTGTGGTGTTGCTAAGTCTTGCCCCCTCTTCAGTTCTGCCTCTGGCGATGGAAGAAGCAGTCAATTTGGCTTTTTCTCACTAGTTTGTTTTTCTATATTTTAGATTTTATTTCTGTATTTGGGCAATAGCAATCTCATTTCTGATAGCTGCTTTCAACTACCTGAAAGGGGGTTCCAAAGAGGATGGATCTAGGCTGTTCTCAGTGGTAGCAGATGACAGAACAAGGAATAACGGTCTCAAGTTGCAATGGGGGAGGTTTAGGTTGGATATTAGGAAACACTATTTCACTAAGAGGGTGCAAAAAAGAAAAGGAGTGCTTGTGGCACCTTAGCGACTAACAAATTTATTTGAGCATAAGCTTTCGTGAGCTATAGCTCACTTCATCGGATGGTGCATCCATTCTTTTTTGTGAATACAGACTAACATGGCTGCTACTCTGAAACTAGGAGGGTGGTGAAGCACTGGAATGGGCTACCGAGGGAGGTGGTGGAATCTCCTTCCTTAGAGGTTTTTAAGGTCAGGCTTGACAAAGCCCTGGCTGGGATCATTTAGTTGTGGATTGGTCCTGCTTTGAGCAGGGTGTTGGACTAGATGACCTCCTGAGCTCCCTTCCAACCCTGATATTCTATGATTCTATTATTTCAGTTTATATCTCCTCTCTTCAGCCTGGGAATCACCAGGGTACTTAGGCTCCAGCTCTCTGGTGCAGCATCTCTCTATTGGGCTTTGTCTTTCCACTCTTCCTCTCACCCCTGACCCAGCACACACACATGCAGATTTGCTCTGTGTGTTCCTAGCAAAGTCCAAGTGGTGCTAGATTTGTGAGGTTGTCTTTCAGAAGCTTCTGAGGGCAATCTCTGCTCTGCCTACTACTAGATAGGTGACCTTCCTTTTGCCAGGGCATGAAGCTCTGAGTCAGACCAACACATGAGGGCCTTATGATGCCTCCTTCCACTGTGGGAAAGCTCAACCAAGAGCAGCAAGTTTCCTTCAGAAAGGATTCCCACTCCTGTTCATATCAGAGATGCTTTCCAAATTCAAGGTTGCTTCTTCTGTGAAGCTTTGTTTCAGGTTCAGAAGATGAATTGGTTTGTGGCCTGCGAAGTAGGGGCACAGCATCTCAGCCAGAGAAACTGGTTCTAAGTCTGAGGTAGAAAAGGGTTCCCCTCCAACCTTCACAGCAAGGAGTGCTTTGGGTAATCTGTGCCCAGGCAAGAAGCACATATCTCCATTTCATAGAATCATAGAATATCAGGGTTGGAAGGGACCTCAGGAGGTCATCTAGTCCAACCCCCTGCTCAAAGTAGGACTAATCCCCAACTAAATCATCCCAGCCAGGGCTTTGTCAAGTTGGGCCTTAAAAACCTCTAAGGAAGGAGATTCCACCACCTCCCTAGGCAACCCATTCCAGTGCTTCACCACCCTCCTAGTGAAAAAGTTTTTCCTAATAGTCAACCTAAATCTCCCCCACTGCAACTTGAGACCATTGCTCCTTGTTCTGTCATCTGCTACCACTGAGAACAGTCTAGGTCCATCCTCTTTCGAACACCCTTTCAGGTAGTTGAAAGGTCAGAGAAGCCTGTAAGATGAACTCCTTAGTGGGCTCTCCCCAGGCCAACTCCCAGGCCAACTCCCTCTGTTAGCCTCTCCGCTGTTCGCAACTGGCTGCCTTTTTTTATAAGGCTGCTGGCTTGAAGCAGTTGTCCTGGCTCAAAGCCTTACCCTCTACTCAATCAACCAGGCCCACTTAAGGCCCACCTGGAACAAAGCACTCCCATTTCTCATGCATCATTGGATGACTGCAGTAGGCAAGAAATCCTTATATATATGGAGAGAGATAGATAGATAGATACACACACACACACACACACGCAAAATGCGACTTGATTTACTGAATAAAGACCAAGTTACTAGGTCTTTCAGCTTTCCTTTCAGACTTTCAAGCCCCCATTGGGCTCTTCATGTAATCTGGATTTGCTCCAATGCCTATCCTTGGGTGGGTGGATTCCAGAGAAATTACATTGAAGCACAGGGACCCCTCCCTCTTGGGACAGAAAGACAGCACCTCCTAATAAACCTTAAAAAACCCAAACCCACACGCATATTATTCTTCTTATTTTTTTTCGTCCCAGAGTTCTGCTCTTGAGGAGGGCAAACTCTGAATCACCACTAGAGCTAGACAGTCAGGAAAGATTCCTGTGCCTGAACACTTCAGTAGTTTAGTTTGCAAACTGGCAAAACAGAAGTAGGTCTAAACATTGATTGAATATTTTTGCTTACAAACCAAAACCCTTCTCGATACAGGGTTTCTCCTACTCTCATCCTTTGAGGACATCATGGGATCTGAATGCGAACCTCCAGTTAGAACAAACAAACAAACAAAAAGAAAATTTCATACATCATAGGTATTAATTCTCAATACAGCAGTAGCCCTACCAGGAAGGGGACTTTGTACCAAAAGATCTTATAAAGCTTAAGTGAGGGCACCCTATCCTGAGATTTCAAAGCCACAACAGCAATCCCATGGATTAAAAAGATATCCTGTCATTAAAGAAGAAAATCTATATGGCAGCAACAAAGTTGCTCTACGCACTCCTGGAAGAGGAGCATTGGCATGTTTATAACACTCTTCAGTAGAGTCTAACCCACTTAGAACGATATTGGGATGCGACTGCCAAGACAGTCTAGGCAATTTCCTGTATTCCTCAGCCCTTATCAAATAGTAGGGTATTGTTCTTGTAACATCCAATGTGCTTCCCCTGGACTGTTACTTGTAGCCACCATACAAATTCTTTTTTTTCAACTGCTTGCTAATGTCGATTCCATTGTAGATGTGCGCATGCCCATATGCATGTTAGTCGGAGATTTTTGCCTTAGCGGTATCCGTAGGGCAGGCTGTGGTGCCCTATGGAGTGCCACGCTCATGCTGCGGTGTATCAGCTGCCATTGGCGCATGGTGGACACTTGGAGCGCCTCTGTCCCTTGCTTTGCAAACAGTCAGTGGTTTTCTCTCCTATCTCAGCCTTGTGCTTCTAGCTGTAAATAGTTTGTTTGTTACTCAGTTGTTAAGTAGCTGTTAAGTGTTTAGTCAGATAGTGTCACGGCAGGGACATTGCCCCAGGTGGGACATGTCCCAATCTCTGCGTTTTAAACTTTGCTCCACATGTAACAGGCCTATGCCTGTTAGTGACCCGCATGAGAGTTGTGTAAGCTGCCTTGGGGAATCCCACATAAAAGAGCACTGTTGCATCTGTAAGAACTTCCGTACTCATACACAGAGAGAGCGCAACATATGTCTTGGGGCCTTCCTAATGCAGGCTGCCCTACGCCCAGCTTCGGAGCCGGCACAGCCTGACACGGCACCCAGCGCTTCGGCTTCTGTGTGTAGCACACTCGTCACTGGGCTTTTCCCGGCGCTGAACCCCATTGCTGGTGCCGAAGAAAAAAAGAAAGAAGTTGGCACCAAGCAAGCCCGACTAGGAGGCTCTGGGCAAAGGACGCAGTTTGGGCCTTACACCCACTCCAGACCCACAAAAGGGCTCAGCCCTGCAGAGTTCCTCCTCACAAAAGGACCCGCCACCAACTCCAGGGAGCGGTAAAGGGGCCCAAGCCGAAGGCACAGCTGACCTCCTCTCAGCTCCCAGCGCCTGGAGATTTAAGAGCACCCCCACCACACCCAGTACCGTGTGCAGCAATGGAACTGGCTATGGCTCCCTGCAAGGACCAGCCTGCCGAGCAAGGCCTTGCACAAGACAGCGAGCACTACCGATCTCTGGTCGCCACGTTCTTAGTCTCCATGTTGGCTCAGGTCTCTGGCTCGCCACTACGAATCATTGGCACTGCGCACCCAATCCCTGTCTATGCACTGGGGCTTGCCCAGGCGTAGACAATCTCCTTGGCACCAATCTTTGTCGCGTCGTTGGTCACCATCGCTGAGACCTTGAGGTCTCTCCCTGACCCAGCGCCACTCTCCCTACTCCCGGCACCAGTCGGACCACTCCTGGCACCAGTTGCCGGCGGCGACAGTGAGCTGTCAGACCCAGGCCTCGATAGCAGGGGGTGACGACTTCTCCAGCTCCGAGGTGGAGTTCAGCCCCTTGCCCAGACAGCAATGTGATTGAGCTCCGGAGAGCGCATCCGTGGCATTGGAATTGACACCCTGATTTGACTTACGACAATTGGTTTGTGACACTCGGTCCTGCAATGGAGTGGATTGCGATTCTGAGTTACGACATTTCAACTTACGATGCAATTTTCAGGAATCAATTGTGTCGTAAGTACAAGGACTGCCTGTATTCTGCCAAAAAAAAATCTGTTAGTGTTAACGGCCAATATAACAACTGTGTTTTCTAAACAGACCAGGAAAGGTGTATTCCTTACCACTGTGCCAGGAGGCCGTTCTACTTTGGGAGTTCTGTATAACCAACTCAGTTACCTCAAAGCTGCTTACCTCTCAGGGGAGCACAAAACATTGGCAGATCACCTAAGCAACTTTTTCTCCCCTCACCACAAATGGTCACTATGTCCAGACATAGCCAGATCCATCTTCCAGCTGTGGGGAACTCCACAAGTGGATCTGTTCGCAACAAAGGCCAACAGAAAATGCCATCAGTTTTGCTCCCGAGAGGGTCACAGCACATGATCTTTGGATGCTTTTCTGTTATCATGGATGAACTCCCTGCTGTATGCCTTTACTCCGATAGCCCTATTTGAGGCCAAGAGGGATCATGGTTGCCTCATATTAATAGCACCAGCATGGCTTCGACAACACTGCTTCTTAACCATGTTAGCAAGGCCTCCTCTACCAATCCCATTAGATTCAGACATGAATTCTCAGGAACATACATGGCTGTCTGTTCCATCCCAACCTATAGGCCCTCCACTTGACAGAGTGGATGCTTCGTGGCTAACACCACTAGAAATTACTTTCTTGAAAAACATTGAGGAGGTGCTTCTGAACAACAGAAAGCCTTCAACTATGTGTACTTACCTGGCCAAATAGAAATATTTTTCTATCCAGTCTGAATAGAGAAGTGTCTCCCCAGTGCAGGCTTAACCATTTTTTGGATTATCTGTTGCACCTAAAACAGCAAGGCCTGACAGTTCCATTAAAGTACATTTGGCAGTGATTTCAGCGTTCCACCCTCCAGTGAGTAGTAGATTGCTTTTTTCCACCCCTTTGTGAAAGCGGCATTTTTGTAATAACCTCAGCAAGGAGAATGGGTGAATTGAGAGCCGTGAGTCCAGAATCTCCTTACATTTTTTCCGTAAGGATAAAGTTTACCTCTGGCCTCACCCAAAATTATTAACATAGGTCATTTCCAATTTCCACATGAATCAGGCAATTTATTTGCCAACATTTTTGCCGAAGCCTCACACTCATACAGATGAACAGAAGCTTCATTGCTATATGTGAGGAGAGCACTGGCCTTCCACTTGGACCGCCCCAGACCCTTTAAGATCCTCAGTGCAGTTATTTGTCATGATTGCAGATGGGGTGAAAGGCAAACTGGTTTCCACTCAGAGGACTCTTGTGTTTGTTTGTATTACCAGTTAGCTGTGTCACACCACCTCTTGAATATTGGCTCTTTTGACCAGAGCAAAAGTAGCTTGAGCAGCTTTTCTAGCACAAATACCTACTCAAAATGTTTCCAAAGCAGCAAACTGGTCATCAGTACACACTTTTTCTGCTCATTATGCCATTTTCCATCAATCCAGTTTCAGATAGGCTGTTCTACAATGCTGATTAGGTAGACTGAGCCCACCTTCACGTTAATCTGCTTATGAGCCACTGACTGTGGAATGGACATGTACAATCACTTGAACTAAAAATGGTTACCTGCCTTTCCATAACTGTTGTTCTTTAAGATGTTGCACATGTTCATTCCACAGCCCTCCATCCTTCTGTCCCGTAAGAAGGAACTGAGGGGCATCGGGGGTAGCTGTACCTTATTGCACCCTTATCAGAAGGATGAGGTAGACCAGGCTTTCTTCGGACAACTAACTGAAGTTTTCAGATCACAGGCCGTGGTTATAATGGGGAACTTCAATCACCCTAACATCTGCTTGGAGAGAATACAGCAATGCACAGACAATCCAGGACGTTTTTGGAGAGTATTGGGGATGAATTCCTGGTACAAGTGCTGGAGGAACCAGCTGGGGGCCGTGCTCCTCTTGACTTGCTGCTTACAAACGGGGAAGAATTGGTAGGAGAAGTAGAAGTGGGTGGCAACTTAGGCAGCAGTGACCATGAGATGGTTTAGTTCAGGATCCTGACAAAAGGAAGAAAGGAGAGTAGCAAAATACAGACCCTGGACTTCAGAAAAGCAGACTTGGGGCTTGTCTACATTATCCACAGGATCAATGGGCAGCGATCGATCCAGTGGGGGTCGACTTACCGCGTCTAGTATAGATGCGATAAATCGATCACTGAGCACTCTCCTGTCAACTCCAATACTCCACTGGAACGAGAGGTGCAGGCACTGCGGTGAGTAGATCTAAGTACGTCGACTTCAGCTATGTTATTCACGTAGCTGAATTTGCGTAACTTAGATTGATTCCCTTTCTCTCCCTTCCCCCCCTCCCCCCGGGTGTAGACCAGACCATAGACTCCCTTCAGGAACTGATTTGCAGGATCCCCTGGGAGGCTAATATGAGGGGGAAAGGAGTCCAGGAGAGCTGGCTGTATTTTAAAGAAGCCTTATTGAGGGTGCAGGAACAAACCATCCCACTATGCAGAAAGAATAGCAAATATGGCAGGCAACCAGGTTGGCTTAACAGTGAAATCTTCGGTGAGCTTAAACTCAAAAAGGAAGCTTACAAGAAGTGGAAATTTGGACAGATGACTAGGGAGGAATATAAAAATATTGCTAGAGAATGCATGGGTATAATCAGGAAGGCCAAGGCACAACTGGAGTTGCAGCTAGCAAGGAATGTGAAGGGTACCAAGAAGGGTTTCTACAGGTATGTTAGCAACAAGAAAGTGGTCAGGGAAAGTGTGGGACCCTCAATGAATGGGGGAGGCAACCTACTGACAGATGATGTGGAAAAAGCTGACATACTCAATGCTTTTTTTGCCTCAGTCTTCACAGACAAGGTCAGCTCCCAGACTGCTGCACTGGGCAACCCAATATGGGGAGGAGGTGAGCAACCCTCAGTGGTGAAAGAACAGATTAAGAACTACTTAGAAAAGCTGGATATGCATTAAGTCCATGGGTCCAGATCTAATGCATCCAAGGGGGCTGAGGGAGTTGGCTGATGTGATTTGCAGAGCCATTGGCCAGTATCCTTGAAATTTGTGGCGATCGGGGGAGGTCCCGGACAATTGGAAAAAGGCAACTATAGTGCCCATATTTTAAAAAAGGAAGGAAGAGAACCCTGGGAACTACAGAGCGGTCAGCCTCACTTCAGTACCCGGCAAAATCATGGAGCAGGTCCTCAAGTACTTTTGAAGCACTTGGAGGAGAGGAAGGTGATCAGGAACAGTCAACATGGATTCACCAAGGTCAAGTCATGCCTGACCAACCTGATTGCTTTCTATGATGAAATAACTGGCTCTGTGGATATGGGGAAAGTGGTGGATGTGATATACCTTGATGTTAACAAAGCTTTTGATACGATCTCCCACAGTATTCTTGCCAAGTTAAAGTTAAAGAACTATGGGTTGGATGAATGGACTATAAGGTGGATAGAAAGCTGGCTAGATTGTTGGGCTCAACGAGGAGTGATCAATGGCTTGATGTCTAGTTGGCAGGTGATATCAAGCAGAGTGCCCCAGGAGTCGGTCCTGGGGCCAGATTTGTTCAACAACTTTATTAATGATCTGGCTGATGGGATGAATTGCACCCTCAGCAAGTTCGCAGATGACACTAAGCTGGGGATAGAGATAGATATGCTAGAGGGTACAGAGTGACCTAGACAAATTGGAGGATTAGGCCAAAACAAATCTGATGAGGTCCTGCATTGAGGAAGAAAGAATCCCATGCACCGCTACAGGCTGGAGACCAACTGGCTAAGCAACAGTTCTACAGAAAAGGACTTGGAGATTACAGTGGAAAAGAAGCTGGATATGAGTCAGCCCTTATTGCCAAGAAGGCCAATAGCATATTGGGTCCTATTAGTAGAAGCATTGTCAGCAGATCAAGGGAAGTGATTATTCCCCTCTATTTGGCACTGATGAGGCCACACCTAGAGTATTGTGTCCAGTTTTGGTCCTTACAGAAGGAAGGTGGACAAATTGGAGAGAGTCCAGCAGAGGGCAATGAAAATTATTAGGCAGCTGGGGCGCATGACTTACGAGGAGAGGCTGGGGGAACTGGGTTATTTAGTCTGCAGAAGAGAAGAGGGGGGTTTTGATAGCAGCCTTCAACTACCTGAAGGGGGTTCCAAAGAGGGTGGAGCTTGGCTATTCTCAGTGGTGGCAGATGACAGAATAAGGAGCAGTGGTCTCAAGTTGCAGTGGGGGAGGTCTAGGTTCGATATTGGGAAAAACTATTTCACTAGGAGAGTGGTGAAGCACTGGAATGGGTTACTTGGGGAGGTGGTGGAAACTCCATCCTTAGAGATTTTTAAGGCCCGGCTTGACAAAGCCCTGGCTGGGATGATTTAGTTGGGGTTGGTCCTGCTTTGAGCAGGGGGTTGGACTAGATGACCTCCTGAGGTCTCTTCCAACCCTAATCTTCTGTTTCTATTGGCATGCAATGGCACACTGCTGTAGAGAGTTCTCGAGTCACCCCAACAGGAACCACTGAGGGGAAAAAAGTTTTCCAGCAACTGTGCACAAGGCACAGACACATCTAAGTGGTATGGATATGTGCAACACATCTGGAAGAACAACAGTTGTGGAAAGGTAGGTAACTTTTTTCATTATTTATCTGTAGAGTGCCCAAGCATGATCCCAGAGGCTTCAAGATATACTCACAATACAAATAATAAAAAATAAGGACAAATTAAGAAAATCCTCATCATGGCAATGACAGAATGTGTATTTGCATATGAGAGCATCAAGTTCCCGAACAAGACTGTTCCTTTCAGTCTCTTCTCTGCAGCACTGTGAAAATGGCAGTAATGGTTACAGCAATGCTCAGATCACAAATACTGCTTTGAGTGGCTCTGTACATTCCCAGTTATGTGTCATGTGCTGCCCAGTGCAGCCCAATGGTAGAACCATCTCAAAGTAGTGCCCATTAAAGCATACTAGTATCTCCAAATGTAAAGGGGTGCTGCACTCTGTACCATCTTATTTCCTCCCAACCTCTGCGCCAGATGCAAATGAACTGCTCTGTTTGGTTTGTCAGATATGGGTTTTCTCCTGTTCAGTGTCTTTGGTTAATTTGTTGTAGTTGTTCATTTTTAGTGTTGTGTAGTTAGTATAGTTTATAGGTTCAGTTTCCTGTAATGACAGAAACTGGGGTTTAAGAGATGTGCTTCATGCTCAGCTTTCTTCCTGCCTTTGGATGACTCCATTAGGTGCCTTACGTGCCTTCGGGATGGCCACTCTCCTTCTGGGTGTTCTATTTGGCAGAGCGCACAAGCATAGGCAGAGCAGACTGCAGGTGCTCGTACTTAAGACAATCTTGCTGCTAAAACATTGGATTCCAGGAGATCATCTGATCCAAAGACTTAAGAGAGCTGTTTTGGCTTCAGTTGCTTCATCTAGCAAAACTAAAATGCCTAAAGGATCTCATTCAGGATCTATGCTGGTTCTGGCTCCTATTTCTTCATAATTGGATCTTCTTGCTAAAGCCATCAAGGTGTCGAAGCAGCCAGCTAGACAGCTGGTGTCTGAGGACCCTAGGATGTTGGTATGACATTCAGAGGTGCAATCCAGACCAGTGAGGGGCTATTTGACCCCTGCCTTGCAATCTTCACTGCCTCACAATGCTTTGCTATTGTAGCTTGCAACCTGGGCCCCTCACAAACAGGAAACAGCATCAGGTCACACCCTAAGTATCAGTGTATAGCCACAGCCCTGGTCGAGCAACTCTAATGCCAGCAGCTTGTTAGCAAACACCCAGCCACTCTCTGGCTTCCAGCAGCCTTGGTTACTATTTGCAGGGTGACCCCAACGCATTTCCTGTCGCAGATTCCACCCACCCACCCACCTCCAAACATGTGTTGTGCACTCTCCAGCCCCCTCCTGGACAGTCCGGATATATTTAGGTTTGTTGCCCCTCTAAGGAGATCAGTAAACAGTTTTTGCTACCGTAAGAGGTGTTACCTACATAGTTCAGTTTAAAGGCAACACTGGATTAGTTTTAATTAAAGGATAAAAGAAGTTTATTTAACTACAGAGAGAGATTTTAAGTGAGTACAAGTATAAGGCATTAAAGTCAGAAATGGTTACAAGAGAGATAAAGATAAAACGCTTTCTAAATGTAACAAACTAGACTTGGTTCAAGGTGAAATTCTTACCACAGGTTGCCAGTAACTGCTGACCAAGTTTCAAGTCAGGATCTTCTCCCAAAGTCCATAGACTGTTTCTTTTGTCATCTTAGGTGAACAAGAGAGATGTGGATAGAGACCACCTGAGGTGTTTTTGCCCCTCAATTTTGTAGTTCAGTTACCCTTTGAAGTGCATTTTCCTGAAGATAACCCCTAAATTAAGTTCATTCTCATTGTGAGGACCGAGGCAAGGAGTCTGGTGCTGAAAGAGGTTCCGTGCTGTTGTTTTCTAAGATGCAGATCTGTTTGTTCCTGCCCCCATTCCTTGCCAAAGAATGGGCACTAGATAGGTGATTGCCCATCAGCTTTGATGGCACCTGGCTAGAGGCATCAACTTGTTCTCTATCTTTGAGAAACTGGTTTACCTGCACCTCATATTTGTCTCACCCTTCAGTCATGATTTCAGCTTTTGTTCATAACTTTACATATAATACTGCTACATATATTTCACCAGGATGATATTGAGCAGCAAGGTATTATTTTTCAAATGATACCTTACAAGGCATATTTTGTATGAAGATTATTACAGTGGTGTGTAGAGTTTGAATACAGGGCTGCAGTCTGTCACGGTTCTGGCTGTGTCTGTTCTGCAGAAAAAAAGGAGAGGGAGAAGATGGCCACCGTTAGCATTGCTAGGTTGCATATGTTAGCTTTCCATCTGTAGTTCTGAGTCTGAAACTTCAGTCAGTTCTGGGTACAGCTTCAAATTTTAGAGGTACGGCTCTAAGTCATCATCCATTCCCACTTGGGGCCCTCCTGGATCTGAAAAGGACTTTTACTGTGATGGCTGATGGTCTGTTTCTGAGAACTCCCTGGATCTGAGTGAGGGACTGATGTGGGTGAGAGAGAGAAAGGCATCATCCGCTCCTAGATCTGCATCCCCTTCACCTGAAAAAACGGGAAAGCAGAAGAGAGTTTCTCCAGGTCCATCTTTGCCTCCTCCAAAGAGTTTTACAGGATCACCTGGCAGATCCTTTTTACATTTTATGTCTGTTCATCCTCCACTGTCCTTGCTGTCTCCAGTGAGGTCAACAGTGGATCTGAGGTTGGATCGTCAGTTATAGGAGGGTAGAAAAAGAGTTAAGAGAACCGTCAAAACTTGTGCCACCTAAATCTGTGTTTCCTCATTCTTTTGGACAGTTTGGCTCTCTTTCTACAGATATGTTTCTGGGATATGTTTCCCAACTATTGGAGATCAGTCCTGGACTTCATGGCTTTATTGGGTTATGAGGGGACAGTGAGGCCCTGAGCAAAAAGCAAACCCAAATCAATACTCAGTCACCACCAGTCCTCCCATAGGGCATCCTTGCCCTATCCTTTGTGCTTAGTTTCCAAACAGTCTCTACCTTTGCCTTACTCAATCCTTGGGAGTCTAACTGTTCCTCCCCAGTGGGTGTTCCAGGTAACAGGCTCATCTCTCCACAACCCTGCTGGCAAAGCTCCCTTCAGGCAGAGCTCCATCCTTCTTCAGGGCCAGTCAGCCCTGAACTGAGCCAGGCTTGGCTCTGGCTGCAGGTGTAGTGGGACTGGGCTAGCTGGGCTCATAAGCTTTCCCTTAACTTGTTCTCTACTGATATGGGGCCTCCCTACCCCATCACTTATGGGTGGCCAGTGCAGTTTTTTCCCAGGACTCAGGCATGAGTGCAATCTGCCAATACCTTTTGGTCAGATCTAAGGTGATAATGTACTCCGTCTCACTGAGCTGATCCAGCAGTTCTTCAATGTGTGGCATAGGGTATGTCTTAAATTTTGACACAGCATTGACTTTCCTGAAATCTGTTCAAAAAAGCGTGGCCCCTTTCAGGGTTAAGGACCAGCACCATTGGTAGAGCCATGATCAGCAAACTTTGTCCGCGGATATTCACATCCACAGATGATAATTTCTGCAGGTTTGCAGGGCTCTAACTATTGGGCTTCTCCAGTCACTAAACAACTCTTTTATTACTCCCAGCTAGAACACTGACTGAAGCTCTTGCTTCATGGTTACTCTCATTTTTTTAGGGAAGGGGACGGGGGTCATGGATTTTCGCAGACAGAGTGTCTGGATTTGGTCTGGCTATGATGGGAAATTAGATGGGTTTGCCTGCGCTACGAAGGAAATACTGTGGAGAAATCAGTGATCAATTGCTAGGCCTGGACCTGTGTTCTGGAGTGAGGTTGCTATTTGGAAGTCAGTCCCAACCTTTACTAAATATTATGTTTTGGATTTGGTTTCAAGAGCAGATGCTAGATTTGGTAGAGCAGTGCTTTAATCATTGATTAATTAGGACTCTATTCCCTTCTCTTGAGTTTTCACCACTGTTTGCCAAACTATCCATATGTGTGGATTTGCGGAACCACTCAAGAAGAAATGAAGGTTCCATACTTGTAACTGGAGTTCTTCTACATGACTCTGCATCTTTAGATTTCCCACCCACCTTCTCCACTTTCTCAGAGTTCTGTTATGGTTTCTCTGGGTTAGCGGCAGAAAGAACTGAGGTGGTAGAGGGCACAGTATCCCCTTATATAGCATTGCCTTCAGAACATTTAGAAATGATGAGGAGAGGGGCTGAAGGAGTCACACATGCGCTCTAATGGGTACTGATTGGAGAAAGTTCTACTGTTGGGCTGCACTGGGCGGCATGTTACCCATAAATGTGAATATGCAATCATCTCAAAGAACTCTGGTTACAAGTAACCAACCTTCATTTACTTATGGATGACGTTTGTATGAGCACAGCTCATAGCAGAACAGATATTATCAAAATTCACCAGACCCTGGCAGTAATTCACACCCATGGTGTTATGTACTGAACATCAAGAAGAGCTCTCTGAACCGCCAGTCCTAAAGAACTGCTCACATTGAGATTGAAATTCTCATGGTTCTGGTTAAAATATTTCCATCACAGAAAAGCTTTATGAAGATCAAAAACTTGATAACATCTTTGGCTTCTCAGCAGCATTCATCTATATCTCAGTATTTCCAGTAGCTGGGATTGATAGTGCCATGCATCCCTGGGGTGAGAGTCCATATGAGGCATTTCTGGAAGTTCCTGTTCAAGACATGGAACTGCTCGCCATAAGTGGTGCAGAATCAGATGTCAGATCCAGACCATATTCTGATGTTCCTTTGCAGATGGCTGAGTCCCAAGAACATGCTGAAAGTCAACCCTGTTCTTATTCCAAACCTTTGGATACTCATTACAGAAGCAAGCCTCTCAGGCTGAGGAGTGAGGTCTAGAAATATCTTCTGAGGACACCACCTGCTGGTTCATTTTGATAGTACCACCTGTGGCATTCTTGAATAAACACCAGAAATTCAGAGGGCTTCTTGAAAGCAATGGAAATAATGTTCTGGGCACAGAAGAGTCTCCGGGTCACATAAAGGGTACCTTGAAACAGAAGGAAGAAAAGAGAACAGATGTCATCATCCTTTTAATACCCAACTGGCCCAGAACACATAGTTTTCAGGCCTGACATAGCCAGCCAATCCACCGCAGAATGACACTTGAATGGACGGTGAATTATGGGTCCTTTTACATTTGGAGCCGGATTATCTGTGAATAACAGCCTACGCATCAAAAGAGAAGTATAGTTCCTCAGTGCTTATTCTCTGGTATTCACAGTGTACTCCAGCAGGAAAACTTGTTACATAATAACATAAGAATGGCCATACTGGGTCAGACCAAAGGTTCATCTAGCCCTCTATCCTGTCTTCCAACAGTGTCCAATGCCAGGTATGCCAGAGCGTGTGAACAGAACAGGTAATCAAGTGATCCATTCCATCACCCATTCCCAGCTTCTGGCAAACAGAGGCTAGGGACACCATCCCTGCCCATCTGGCTAATGGCCAGTGATGGACCTATCCTCTATTACTTCATCTAATTCTTTTTTGAACCCTGTTATAGTCTTGGCCTTCACAACATCCTCTGGCAAAGAGTTCCAGATTGACTGTGTGTTGTGTGAAGAAATACTTCCTTTTGTTTGTTTTAAACCTGCTGTCTATTAATTTCATTTGGTGTCCTCTAGTTCTTGTGTTATGAGAAGTAGTAAACAACACTTCCTTATTTTCAACACCAGTCATGATTTTATAGACCTCGATCATATCTCCCCTTAGTCTTCTCTTTTCCAAGCTGAAAAGTCCCAATCGTATTAATCTCTGCTCATGCGGAAGCTGTTCCATAACCCTAATAATTTTTGTTGCCCTTTTCTGTAACTTTTCCAAGTCCAGTATATCTTTTTTGAAGTGGGGTGACCACATATGCACACAGCATTCAAGATGTGGTCGTATCATGGATTTATATAAGGCAATATGATATTTTCTGTCTTATTATCTATCCCTTTCTTAACGATTCCCACAATTGTTAGCTTTTTTTTTTTACTGTCGCTGCACATTGAGTGGATGTTTTCAGAGAACTAATCACAATGACGCCAAGATCTTTCTTGAGTGGTAACAGCTAATTTAGACCCCATCATTTTATATGTATAGTTGGGATTATGTTTTCCAAGGTGCGTTACTTTGCATTTATCTACACTGAATTTGATCTGCCATTTTGTTGCCAGTCACTCAGTTTTGAGCGATCCTTTTGATCCTGACCGTTTATTCCTGCCTTTTGTTTCCTATCTTTTAACCAGTTACCAATCCATGATAGGACCTTCCCTCTTATCCCATGACAGCTTACTTTGCTTAAGAGCCTTTGGTGAGGGACCTTGTCAAAGGCTTTCTGAAAATCTAAGTACACTATATCCACTGGATCCCCTTTGTCCACATGCTTATCGACCCCCTCAAAGAATTCTAGTGGATTGGTGAGGCATGATTTCCCTTTACAAAAACCATGTTGACTCTTCGCCAACTAATTCTGTTCATCTATGTGTCTGATAATTCTGTTTTTTACTAAAGTTTCAACCAATTTGCCCGTTACTGACGTCAGGCTTACTTAATTGCCAGGATCACCTCTGGAGACCTCTTTAAAAATTGGTGTCACATTAGCTATCCTCCAGTCATTTGGTACAAAATCTGATTTAAATCATAGGTTACAAACCACAGTAAATAGTTCTGCAGTTTCACATTTGAGTTCCTTCAGGACTCTTGTGTGAATCCCATCTAGTCCTGGTAACTTATTACTGTTTCTAGTTTATCAATTTGTTCCAGAACCTCTTCTAATGACATCTCAATCTGGGACAGTTCCTCATTCCACCAAGTTTCTGTGATGCCTATTATATCAATATCCTCATTTAATACGAGGCACTCTAGTTCACCCATCTTATTATTTAGACTTCTAGCATTTGTATGTAAGCACTTGAAGAATTTGTCACTTTTTAGCAGTCTGCCATTACATGATGTAATTGAATGGGACTCTTTTTCATTTGACTGTTTCTCATCAGATCCTACCTGTATTTTATCATCTTCCATCCTCTCCTTATTATTAGGACATTGAGAATTTCCATTAATAAATCCTCCCCTAAGGGATGTCTCTGTCCGAAGCACGTGCTCCCCCCCCCCCCCGTCGGCTTTCCCCCAGCCCTTAGTTTAAAAACTGCTCTACAACCTTTTTAATTTTAAGTGCCAGCAATCTGGTTCAATTTTCGTTTAAGTGGAGCCCATCCTTCCTGTATAGGCTCCCCTTTTCCCAAAAGTTTCCCCAGTTTCTAATAAATCTAAGCCATTCCTCCGTACACAATAGTCTCATCCACACATTGAGATCCTGCAGTTCTGCCTGTCTACCTGGCCCTGCACGTGGAACTGGAAGCATTTCAGAGAATGCTACTATGGAGGTCCTGTACTTTAATCTCTTACCTAGTAACGTAAATTTGGCCTCCAGGACCTCTCTCCTATCCTTCCCTATGTCATTGGTACCTACATGTACCACAACCACCGGATCCTCCCCAGCACTACACATAAGTCTATCTAGATGTCTTGAGAGATCCACAATCTTCGCACCAAGATTCTAATGATTTATTAATTATATTCATTATATATATAATGAATATATATATATATATTCATTATTAATACAGGTCTCTTCCTAATAACTGGAGTTCCTGCCACCAGAGAGGTATCCTCAATGCAAGAAGATACCAAAACATCATCTGGAAGGAGGGTCCCAACTATGGGATCATTTCCATCCACTCCAGTTGGATGTTCTCTTTCCCTGAGACTTGCATCCTCCTCAACAGCACATTGGCTGTCAGACTGGTGGTGCGACTGTTCTGTTGGGTCCCAGAAAGTCTCATCTGTGTACCTCTACGTCTCCCTTAGCTCCTCCAGTTCAGCCACTCTTGTTTCCAAAGCCCGTACATGTTCTCTGAGAGCCAGGAGCTCCTTGTACCGAATGTACATATATGTAACCTGCCCATAGGCAGGTAATCCTACATGCTGCATTGAGTGCAATAAACTGGATAGCCCCCACTCTATTGCTGGACTTCTGCTTGCATTCTCTTTTTCCTCCTGCAAATTGTTCCTTTGTTGTTGTTTGTTTTGTTTTTATCAGGGGGTGTTTTTGTCCTTAAATTTAAAGAAGTTTAAAGAATGTTAAGTGTATCTAGCCCCCCACTCTCTCTCTAAACTCCTTCGCAAAACTTCCCTGTTAGCTGCTCCTATTTGCTAACCTGTTCATTTATCTTGTCAAGTTTCATTTCTGACACAAGGGAAGCTAGAATCCCAGTTATACTAGAGCTTAGAGCTTCTCCAGGGTGGTTTGGATAACCTTGCAATAATGCACCATAGCAAGACTGGTGTCAACCCTCAGCAGTGTTCTTTATGCAGTGTTCTAGTTCTTTGATTGAGCAACCTCAAATACCCAGATTCCTCAGACTGATCAGATAGTGCTTGTTACAGGTTTTGTCTGATCTCCCAACACTGTACCAATTTCCAGTTATTCAAGCCCTCAAGGCAGCGCATTTCAAACCCATGACATCTAACTTAACCATTCTCTATCCATCAAGGCCTACCTTTCTAAGAGGCATTATCTCCAAAAGGCATGTCTCAGAATTAGTAACTGTGCAAAAACCTCATTGTACTTAGAACTCCATAATCCTTTCTGTCCGAGATAAGCTCTCTGTTCAGTTTACGCGGCTTACTGTAGTTTTGCATTGCTAGAACAATACAAAGCAGCTGGAGTATGGTGATGAACCTGGCTCTTAATTTGCAATTGACTTAGTGGGTCAGATATCCAGGATACAGTGCAACTTTTTGTTTTTAAATTTAACTTTTAAAATAATATATAGGTAAGCTTCCATGATAAATTGTACCATACTGCTACAGTAATGATGAGTAGAACTAAAGATTTATCAAGTTTAGGCAAAAAGAACTATAAAAAGGGGACGAAATGTTAAGGCAGGCACACAAACTTCACTGAAAGAAAAGGAGTACTTGTGGCACCTTAGAGACTAACAAATTTATTAGAGCATAAGCTTTCGTGAGCTACAGATGCATCCGATGAAGTGAGCTGTAGCTCACGAAAGCTTATGCTCTAATAAATTTGTTAGTTTCTAAGGTGCCACAAGTACTCCTTTTCTTTTTGCGAATACAGACTAACACGGCTGCTACTCTGAAACTTCACTGAGTGCCTGCAAACTATGCTTAGTTTTCAGACTACATAGAGACAAACCAGAAGAGTAAAGAGATATGTGCAGAGAAAAGTATCCATATACCATGTCTGTTCTTTGGTGCTTTTGAACCTTGGTTTCAGCTTTAAGTAACTTTTAGGGAAGTGAGAGTGGAATCCTTTTTTATACACAGGGCAGGGTTTTGGGGAGTGGGAGGTAAAGATTATTTTGCAAGGATATCCAATTTTTATGAGCATTAAATTTGGAAGAATGTTTGTCAGATTACTGTGGAGCTCTTTGCTGGAGAAGCTGCTATTTTTTGAATGGCTTTTGCACATTCCCATTCTTGGGATGTGCCAACAGTTCAGCTAAGCCAGTGGAACCTTCTAGTAGCAGTGCCCATTATAGCACCCATGCCCTCCCTCCTCCATGTTCCTCAGTAAAAGAGATGTGGAGCATCAGCCGCCTTAGTTTCTTCCAGTCATAGCAGACTGACCAGGAACCTCACCAGGCTCCCAACCCAGATTCACCTTTCTACCTTCATTAGCTGTTAGTTCTTTATTTTTATTTTATTATTTTTTGACTAAGGTTCTTTGCATCCTGGTGAAGATCCTTGGTTCCAATATGTCAGAAAAAAAGACAATGATATCAGGGCTCAAGAGTTGCATCTTTTGCCCTGATTTTCCTACATCCAGAGGCATCTGTGGCCTGCTTGAGGCAAGGTCATTCACCTTGTTTTTCCATATGCAGCACCTTCACTCCCAGGGTCAGAAAAGACTGTGAGAATTGCCTTCAAGCTATGCAAATGAAGGAGCTATTAACAGGGTCAGCACTGAAATGCAGGGATCTGTAACTGCTGGGAGACCACCCTCTGCTGCAACCTCTAAAGATATTAGAAAGCCTGGCAAAGTCCTGAAGCAGGTTTCTGCATCCTTGGCTGGAGCCAAACCTAAGGATCTGATTGAGCTTAAACACTGGGCTTTGCTGGTGTCCACTGCTGGTTAGAGAACTGATTCTTAACAGCATACCCCTAAGGCTTGAGTACTTATTGTGCCATATGCTGAAGTACAAACACATTCCTCTAAGAACTCAGCCTCAGAAGCCAGAGTCACAGCAAAGGGTAATATTGAGGGCCAGGGTCCTATTTTGAGAAACACACCTGCACCAGGTTCAAGGTCTTCTGTTCCATGCTCAAAACATCTTCATAAGTCTGATGAGGCACCTGATTTTTCTTTGGAACCATCACTCCCTACTTGATCCATGTTTACTGTGGTGGCTCAGATTCATGGCATCAAGCCTCTGAGACATCCATATTCCAATCTGCCTTTGGCTCACAGGGTCAATCACAGGTACTATAAGGTGGGCGAACAACTGGCTGGAAAACCATACTCTAAGAATAATCAGCAGCAGCTCACAGTCAAGCTGAAAAGATATATCAAGTGGGGTCCTGCAAGGATCTTTCTTGGGTCTGGTTCTATTAAGTATCTTCATAAATTATTTGGATAATGGTATAGAGAGTACACTTATGAAGTTTGTGGATGATTCCAACCTTGGAGGGTTTGCAAGTACTTTGAAGGACAGAATTAGAATTCAAAATGATCTTGACAAACTGGAGAATTGGTCCAAAATAATCAGAATGAAATTCAATAAGGACAAATGCAAAATACTAAACTTAAAATGGAATAATCAATTGCACAAATACAAAACAGGAAATGACTGCCTAGGGGTATGTCTACACTATGAAATTAGGTCGAATTTATAGAAGTTGGTTTTGTAGAAAGCGTTTTTATACAGTCGAGTGTGTGTGTGTTCCCGCACAAATGCTCAAAGTGCATGTAGTCGGCGGACTGCGTCCACAGTACCGAGGCAACTGTCAACTTCCAGAACTTTGCACTGTGGGTAGCTATCCCACAGTTCCCGCAGTCTCCACCGCCCATTTGAATTCTGGATAGAAATCCCAGTGCCTGATGAGGCTAAAACATTGTCGCAGGTGATTCTGGGTACATATCGTCAGGTCCCCGTTCCCTCCCTCCCTCCGTAAAAGCGAGGGCAGACAATCATTTTGCACCTTTTTTCTTGAGTTACCTGTGCAGACGCCATACCACAGCAAGCTTGGAGCCCGCTCAGCTAACCATCACCGTATGTCTCCTGGGTGCTGGCGGACGTGGTACTGCATTGTTACACAGCAGCAGTTTATTGCCTTTTGGCAGCAGATAGTGCAGTATGACTGGTAGCCGTCATCGACATAGTCCTGAGTGCTCTTTTAACCGGGCACCTGGGCAAACATGGGAGTGACTCAGCCAGGTCCCTTGTTTCATCTCATGGCGATTGAGTCCTTCCGGCAGTGCACTGTCTTTTAAACTGCAGCCAGCAGAAGATGATGGCCAGCATTCATATTGCACTGTCTTCTGCCAAGCACCCAGGAGGTGACGATGGCTAGCGGTCGTACTGCACAGTCTGCTGCCAGCAAGATGTATAAAGATAGATGAAGTGGCTCAAAACAAGAAATAGATCAGATTTGTTTTGTATTCAATTTCTCCTCCCTCCCTCCCTCCCTCTGTGAAATCAACGGCCTGCTAAACCCAGTTTTGAGTTCTATCCTTGAGGCAGCCATTCAGTTTCTCGCAAAGCCCCACCCCCTTTGTTGATTTTAATTCCCTGTAAGCCAACCCTGTAAGCCATGTCGTCAGTCGCCCCTCCCTCCATCAGGGCAACAGCAGACAATGGTTCCGCGCTTTTTTTCTGTGCAGAAGCCATACCACGGCAAGCATGGAGCCCACTCAGATCGCTTTGGCAATTAGGAGCACATTAAACACCACACGCATTATCCAGCAGTATATGCAGCACCAGAACCTGGCAAAGCGAAACTGGGCGAGTAGGCGATGTCAGCGCGGTTACGAGAGTGATGAGGACATGGACACAGACTTCTCTCAAAGCACGTGCCCTGGCAATGTGGGCATCATGATGCTAATGGGGCAGGCTCATGAAACGCCGATTCTGGGCCTGGGAAACAAGCACAGACTGGTGGGACCGCATAGTATTGCAAGTCTGGGACGATTCCCAGTGGCTACGAAACTTCCGCATGCGTGAGGGCACTTTCATGGAACTTTGTGACTTGCTTTCCCCTGTCCTGAAGCACAAGAATACCAAGATGAAAGCAGCCCTCAGAGTTGAGAAGCGAGTGGCAATAGCCCTGTGGAAGCTTGCAACGCCAGACAGCTACCGGTCAGTCGGGAATCAATTTGGAGTGGGCAAATCTACTGTGGGGGCTGCTGTGATGCAAGTAGCCAACGCAATCAAAGATCTGCTGATATCAAGTGTAGTGACCCTGGGAAATGTGCAGGTCATAGTGGATGGCTTTGCTGCAATGGGATTCCCTAACTGTGGTGGGGCCATAGATGGAACCCATATCCCTATCTTGGCACCGGAGCACCAAGCCAGTGAGTACATAAACCGCAAGGGGTACTTTTTAATAGTGCTGCAAGCACTGGTGGATCACAAGGGACGTTTCACCAACATCAATATGGGATGGCTGGGAAAGGTACATGACGCTCGCATCTTCAGGAACTCTGGTCTGTTTCATAAGCTTCAGGAAGGGACTTTCTTCCCAGACCAGAAAATAACCGTTGGGGATGTTGAAATGCCTGTAGTTCTCCTTGGGGGACCCAGCCTACCCCTTAATGCCATGGCTCATGAAGCCATACATAGGCAGCCTGGAGAGTAGTCAGGAGCTGTTCAACTACAGGCTGAGCAAGTGCAGAATGGTGGTAGAATATGCATTTGGATGTTTAAAAGTGCGCTGGCGCAGTTTACTGACTTGGTTAGACCTCGGCGAAACCAATATTCCCACTGTTATTACTGCTTGCTGTGTGCTCCACAGTATCTGTGAGAGTAAGGGGGAGACGTTTATGGTGGGGTGGGAGGTTGAGGCAAATCGCCTGGCTGCTAGTTATGGGCAGCCAGACACCAGGGCGGTTAGAAGAGCACAGGAGGGTGCGGTGCGCATCAGAGAAGCTTTGAAAACCAGTTTCATGACTGGCCAGGCTATGTTGTGAAAGTTCTGTTTGTTTCTCCTTGATGAAACCCCCCGCCCCTTGGTTCACTCTACTTCCCTGTAAGCTAACCACCCTCCCCACATCCCTTCGATCACCTCTTGCAGAGGCAATAAAGTCATTGTTGCTTCACATTCATGCATTCTTTATTAATTCATCACACAAATAGGGGGATAATTACCCAGGTAGCCCAGGAGGGTAGTGGAGGAGGGAAGGACAAGGCCACACAGCACTTTAAAAGTTTAAAACTTTAAAACTTATTGAATGCCAGCCTTCTGTTACTTGGACAATCCTCTGGGATGGAGTGGCTGGGTGGCTGGAGGGGGCCCCCCCCACGTTCTTGGATGTCTGGGTGAGGAGGCTATGGAACTTGGGGAGGAGGGCAGTTGGTTACACAGGGGCTGTAGCGGCGGTCTGTGCTCCTGCTGCCTTTCCTGCAGCTCAATCATACACTGGAGCATATTAGTTTGATCCTCCAGCAGCCTCAGCATTGAATCCTGCCTCCTCTCATCATGTTGCCGCCACCTTTCAGCTTCCGCCCTCTCTTCAGCCTGCCACTTGCTCTCTTCAGCCCACCACCTCTCTTCCCGGTCATTTTGTGCTTTCCTGCACTCTGACATTGTCTGCCTCCACGCATTTGTCTGTGCTCTGTCAGTGTGGGAGGACAGCATGAGCTCAGAGAACATTTCATCGCGAGTGCGTTTTTTTCGCCTTCTAATCTTCGTTAGCCTCTGGGAAGGAGAAGATCCTGTGATCCTTGAAACACATGCAGCTGGTGGAGGGAAAAAAAAGGGACAGTGGTATTTAAAAAGACACATTTTATAGAACAAAGTGTACACTCTTTCACGGTAAACCTTGCTGTTAACATTACACACATAGCGAATGTGCTTTCTTTACAAGGTCGCATTTTGCCTCCCCCCACTGCATGGCTAACAACGGGGAACATTTCTTTTCAGCCATAGTCAAACAGCTCAGCAGGAACGGGCACCTCTGAATGTCCCCTTAAGAAAAGCACCCTATTTCAACTAGGTGACCATGAATGATACCACTCTCCTGAGGATAACACAGAGAGATAAAGAACGGATGTTGTTTGAACGCCAGCAAACATACACTGCAATGCTTTGTTCTACAATGATTCCCGAGTACGTGCTACTGGCCTGGATTGGTAAAGTGTCCTGCCATGGTGGATGGAATAAGGCTGCCCTCCCCAGAAACCTTTTGTAAAGGCTTTGGGAGTATATCCAGGAGAGCCACGAATGCCAGGGCAAATTAATCATTAAACATGCTGGCTTTTAAACCTTGTATAGTATTTTAAAAGGTACACTCACTAGAGGTCCCTTCTCCGCCTGGCGGGTCTGGGATGCAGCCTTGGGTGGGTTCGGGGGATACTGGCTCCTGGTCCAGCATGAGAAACAGTTCCTGGCTGTCGGGAAAACCGGTTTCTCCACTTGTTTGCTGTGAACTATCTAGAACCTCATCATCATCGTCTTCCTTGTCTCCAAAACTTGCTTCCATGTTGCCTCCATCTCCATTGAAGGAGTCAAACAACACGGCTTGGGTAGTGGTGGCTGAACCTCCTAAAATGGCATGCAGCTCATCATAGAAGCGGCATGTTTGGGGCTCTGACCTGAAGCGGCCATTTGCCTCTCTGGTTTTCTGGTAGGCTTGCCTCAGCTCCTTAAATTTCATGCGGCACTGCTTCGGGTCCCTGTTATGGGTCCTTCGGGTCCTTCATGCCCTGGGAGATTTTGACAAAAGTTTTGGCATTTTGAAAACTGGAACGTAGTTCTGATAGCACAGATTCCTCTTCCCATACAGTGATCAGATCCCATACCTCCCGTTCGGTCCATGCTGGAGCTCTTTTGTGATTCTGGGATTCTATCATGGTCACCTCTGTTAATGAGCTCTGCATGGTCACCTGCAGTTTGCCACACTGGCCAAACAGGAAATTGAAATTCAAAAGTTTGCGGGCCTTTTCCTGTCTACCTGGTCAATGCATCTGAGTTGAGAGCGCTGTCCAGAGCGGTCACAATGGAGCACTCTGGGATAGCTCCCGGAGGCCAATACCGTCTAATTGTGTCCACAGTATCACAAATTTGACCCAGCAAAACTGATTTCAACGCTAATCCCCTTGTCAGGGGTGGAGTAAGGAAATCAATTTTAAGCGCCCTTTAAGTCAAAAAAAGGGCTTCGTCATGTGGACGGGTGCAGGGTTAAATTGATTTAACGCTGCTAAATTCGACCTCAAGGTCTAGTGTAGACCAGGGCTAGGAAGGCATACTTCAGAAAAGGACCTGGAGGTTATAGTGGATCATAAACTAAATATGAGTCAACAGTGTAATACAGTTGCAAAAAAGGCAAACAACATTCTGGGATATATTAACAGGCGTGCTGAAGACAAGACAGAAGTAGTAGTTTTTCCACTCTTCTTAACACTGATAGTCTCAACCTGGAGTATTGTGTCCAATCCTGGTCACCACACTTTAGGAAAGATGTGAACAACTTGGAGAAAACACAGAGGAGAGCAACAAAAATTATTTAAGGTCTAAAACCCAGGACAAGGAAAGACTGAAAAAAATGGGTTTGTTTAGCCTGGAAAAGAACAGTGGGGGGGGGCGGGGATGAGTAAAAGGTTGTTATAAAGAGCAGGATGATAGATTGTTCTCCTTATCAACTGAGGACAAGGCAAGAAGTCATGGGCTTAAATAGCCACAAGGGAGATTTAGGTTAGACATTAAGAATAACTTCCAGACCTTATGAGTAGGTAAGCACTGGAATATATTACCTAGGGCGGTGGTAGAATCTCCATCACGAGGGGTTTTTATGTAAAGGCTAGATGTACACAAGCCAGGTATGGTCTAGATAATACTTAGTCCTGCCTCTGTGCAGAGGACTGGACTAGATAACCTACTGAAATCCCTTCTAGTCCTGTATTTCTGTTTCTGTTCTGATTGCCCCAGACTGAGTGACACAACATTGGTTCTGGAATCAACTGCAGCTCTCATAAGAGTCTCCCCACAATTCCAGACCTGTTGACCTAGAAGAGAAATCAGATTTACCATCCAGACTTACTCTTGCCACTTGGCAGCATGGGTTATAGGACTTTGATAGATCTGGCACCACCCTGTTTGGAGAAGGTACAGAAGAGTCTATTAAACTTCAGAAAGCATTGGACTCCCCTGTGTTATGATCATAAGTAGAAAAGATTTTCTTTGTGAGCATCCAACAATAAAATAAACACAGGTTCAGCTGCTGTTCTAGCCATACTGGAGTACTTCATTTTAAATCCTTGGGACTATCCATGATCATCAGTAAAAATACATCTCACAGCCATCTCATCTCATCACAGCTTAGTCAGGCAAAACTCTGTATTTTGTAATAAAAAGATTTTTGGAAGGTTTTAAAGTACATCTACCTCTAGTTAGAGAAACCACACCAGCACAAGACCTCAGTCTAGTACTTAGCTCATGAAACCTCCCTTTATTGTAGCGATCTTGCTTTGAGCAGGGGATTGGATTAGATGACCTCTTGAGGTCTTTTCCAACCCTAATATTCTATGATCACTTCAGCTGCAGGCTCTCCAGGCTGACCCTCCCTCTTCCTTACAGTCTTTCAAAAGGTCCTTCATCACACACCCCAAATTTCTCCAAGGTGGTAACAGAATTCCAGTCCTCTCCTTGCCAGTATTTTTCCCCAGGCCTCACTCTCCACTTAGGGGAAGCTAATCTACACACATTGGATGTTACAAGAACATTACCCTGCTATTTGATTAGGTCTGAGGAATACAGGAAATTGCCTAGACTGTCTCTTATGAGGAAGAGAGTGAAATTCCAGCAGTTATATCCCATTGCCCTGCCCTTCTAAGTGGGTTAGACTCTACTGAAGAGTGTTATAAACATGCCAGTGCTCCTCTTCCAGAAGTGTGTAGAGTGCACCCAACTAGAGTGAAGGCTGCTTCCATATTAGTGATCTGTAGAGCTCCCTCTTGAAGCTCAGTTCAGACCATCACCACAAACTGTGCCTTAGATCTGGCATCTAGATCAGATCCTCCGTTTGGTAAAAATGTATTAAAATCTCTGTTTAACTAGGACTTCTCATCTCACTGTTTGGAAGGAGGAGCACTGTTTGCCAAACTCCCAAGATTGGAAGTGTGCATAGGCTACTGGCAGAAGAAGTGAAGTTTACTCACCAGTAACTGGAGTTCTTTGAGATGGACTCTGCCCATTCATGCTCCACATCCACCTTCTCCTGTTCCTTGGAATCCTAGCTATAACTCTGGACCCAAGGAAGGTGGTAGAAGGAATTGAGGCAGATAGAGCACTAGGCCCACTCTTACAGACTTACCCTCCAAATGTTAGGATCAGAGATCATGACAGCATTCCACCTGGCACTGTTACTGGAAGGTCTATTCTGCATCATTGGCACATCTCAAGAGTGTGAATGTTCAGAGGTCACTCAAAGAACTCCAGTGAGTAACCTACGTTTAGAGGGGATTCTGTTTTTGCCGATCCTGGAATTAAATGCATTTGTTTTCACTCCCTTGCAGATGGCCGCTCTTGGGGAAGCCCGTTTAAAGGAGATGGAGGCACTGCGTTCTCTGAGAGCAGCAAATGAAGGGAAGGTGCTATCTAATGAAAATGATGCAGAGTTGAAAGTTTGCCTTTGCCAGAAAGAGCCAGCAGCACCAATGATAAAATGTGAACTCTGCAGAGGGGTCTTTCACACTAACTGTGTTTCAGTGCCCAGTACTTTTCAGGGACCTCGTGTTTGGCTCTGTCCTCACTGTCATAGATCAGAAAAGCCACCTTTAGAAAAAATCCTCCCTTTACTGGCTTCCTTGCAGCGTATCCGTGTGAGGCTTCCTGAGGGAGATGCTTTACGGTATATGATCGAGAGAACTGTGAACTGGCAGCACAGAGCACAACAAATGTTATATTCAGGGAATCTAAAACTTATACAAGACAAAATTGGCTCAGGATTATTGTACAATAGATGGCAAACCACAGCATACCAGTTGCCAGAGACAAACAAGGTGAGATTGAATTTACTTCTAGGAGTGGGTAGGAGTGATCTGAGTTCAGCAAGAGCAGTTTGCCAAATTCCTTTGCATTTTGTAGATTCTACTTGAAACAGGTTAATTATATATTCACCTAGTGTTTTCAAAAAAGTATTACCATGGCAGATTATTATTGTATTGCTGGCTAATTCTCAAGTGTTGATCCCTCTACAACTTTGAGGAAGTGGGAGATTTCCTTGTTAGTATTATTATTATTTTTCCTTGTGTATTATCCACCATGTTGTCCAGCAATTTGGAATGCTGCATTCCTCCCCTGCTGGAACTGAGAATTCTGCATGCTTCTCAATGTCTGTCCTTTTGGATTAAGTCTCTGCTGAAGATTCAGTACCCCTACCTATCCTGTTAAAGCACCATTTTGTGTGTGTGCGTGCGCATGAGGAATGGAAGTGTAGCTGAGGAGATGTAGTAGACAATGTATGTGTTAAGATGAGTAGGGCCTTTGACAACACATGGTGGAGTAACGGGGTGTTATGATGGGTTTCATTTTCCTGAAGGAGGGGGGCTTAGTTTTCAGAAGTGCAGAATAGCTGTTGTTTAGTGTGAGCGTTAACATTCAAACATGTTATAGGACCTCTAGAGTAAGAGTTCCTTCAGCAAAACCAGACTTGATTTTTCTAAGGCAAAAAACAAACCCCAAAATGGTTTAAAAGAAAAGTTTCAGGTCTTTGTGCATCAAAAAAAAAAAACAAAAACAAACCACAAAACCTCCTTTGGACGTCACTTTTAAGGTATCTATAACTTGAAGTAAATCTCTTGACTGGCTGAAACTTCTTACTCCGGTTAGCCCAACCTTGTTCGATATCGGACTTGTCTATTTTGGTCACTTTTGACCTGCCTAATTCTGTTTTAAGAAATATTCCGGCTGTTTTTGGTAGTCGTATAAATCAGATACTTTTGCCACACTTGGTACCTATATAGACTAAAATTTTAAAATGGGGTCCTGTCACAGGGTGTGCACAGGTTCCCTGCCTCGCGTCCCTGTGCTCTTGTACTTAGGCCGGTCAAAGCAGGGGTCCCAAAGCCTCTTCAAGTTGTTTCACCCGCGTCTTTATTTACAGTGCTTAGTGCAACCCCAATTCCCCTAACACCAATCCCCTCAAAAAGAAAAGGAGTACTTGTGGCACCTTAGAGACTAACAAATTTATTAGAGCATAAGCTTTCGTGAGCTACAGCTCACTCACGAAAGCTTATGCTCTAATAAATTTGTTAGTCTCTAAGGTGCTACAAGTACTCCTTTTCTTTTTGCGAATACAGACTAACACGGCTGCTACTCTGAAACCAATCCCCTCACTGACCCTTCCCTGGGTCTTCTGGCCCCTGAGGCTTCCTGCAGTCAGTAGAGACAGAGCTGCAGTCCCCCTGTCTTCTCCCCTGGCTAGCCTTCTCACTGAGCCTTTCCCTGGGCTTGTATCTCCTCCCAGACACCAGCCGAGCTGGCTCCAGTGGGCTCAGCTGATTCCCCTGAGCCTGCCCTTGTTAGGGTCTGCAGCTGAGCTCCTTGCTGAGTGTCTGGGCCCCTGCACGCAGTTGCTCTGCCTGGAAACAAGGGAGGAGCCACCCTTTTAGCAGGGCATCCAAGGGGTTTATACCCCTGCCCTGCCACAGGTCCCTAAAATAAAGCCTTCTTCAGGTGCCTAAATAAAATTGGCCTAATTGTTACAATTGCTGAGCAAGCACAACTTCCATTGAAGATAAGCAGATAACTTACATATTTAAATACATGACTTTAACCACCCAAGTTTGAATCTTTTGGCTAATGACTTTAGTGAAGAATGTGGAAGTTTTAGCTTAGTTTGAAAAATTTGCTTAAGAAATAGTCATGAACAATTAATTTAGAGCCAGGTTTTCAAAGTTGTTGAGATGCGTAAAGATGCAGTTAGGCATTTAGTTTCCACTAAAGCATATCTTCCAGAAAGGCATCCCACCTGGATTTGAAGACATCAAGATATGAATAGAAGCTAGGTCTACTGAGTCCCAAGCCAGTGCCCTAGCCACTGGACCACACTATGTTCTCCTATAAAAGAATATATGTTTACACTGGGGTGTCAGACTTGTTTGGAGGAAAAGGTTGAATTCTAGATTTAATTGACGTGTGTGATCTATCTACTATCCTCAGTTCATAGCAGAAATCCCACTAAGGCCAATGAAAGTTGTGAGGTTCCACAAAGCTCAGGAGAGAAGACGGCCTTTGTTTAGTAGATACAAGTACTTTCCTAATCTGTGCATTTGGTGCATGTTAACCTACGCTTTAAACTGTCCTTGCAATTAATCCATGACTAGTACAGAATCTCAGTGCAAGAATTCCCTTCTCATTTTTAAGAAGCGAAGGAAATTAGCTGTAAAAGTTTCAGAGTAGCAGCCGTGTTAGTCTCTATTTGCAAAAAGAAAAGGAGTATTTGTGGCACCTTAGAGACTAACAAATTTATTTGAACATAAGCTTTTGTGAGCTACAGCTCACTTCATCGGATGCATCCGATGAAGTGAGCTGTAGCTCACGAAAGCTTATGCTCAAATAAATTTGTTAGTCTCTAAACTGTAAAAGTGACATTAATGCAGCACTGGGACTGAGATTTTACAGACACCAAAGTCAAGAAAGTCTATTATTCCCAGGTGACCATACCTTTGGCTCCACTGTACATGCCTGCACTTTGCCATTAGAGATTATATAAAGTGATTGAAGAAGCTAGATCAATGCAGTGGGGCCACTTTACATGGTCTCTGTGAAATCTGTAATTCACAGCTTTTCATATAAAAACTTCAGCCATAACATTGCTTTTAATAAATTTCCAGGTTTAAGGTGAAGGAGGATGCAAGGAATTTGAAAGAATTAATGAGTTGCAATACTAAAAGAAATAGAAATAAGTGTTTGTTTTGTTGCAATGTCTGACACATTTAATTCAAAATTTGTTATACAAAAAGATGTGTTTAATAAATATTTCTGTTCCCTTAGGTATCTCAGACAATTGGTGCAATGTCTTTTTCCCTGCCTCACGACTGGGATAACAGAACCATGTCTTTACATGCTCCATTTTCTTCAGGACAGAACTGCATTCCCTTTCATGGTTTGTTATACTTCACTTACATTTTTCAGTGTATGACTGAGAGATCTGAAGTATAAAAATGTGTGCTCTGCCTTTTTCTCCAGTTCTTGCTTTCGAGTCACAGAGAGCAGAAGGATTTGTTCATAAAGTCAGTTTGGACTTAAACACAAGCTGGGAAGCCAGATGAATGGGCTTCATCTTTCTAAGGCAGGCCTCATAGTCTAGGAGCATGTTAATTCTGTGGGCAAGTTAATTGTAGAAAGGTAAGGGATATGTCATTTTATTGGTAAATATCTACAGAATCATAATTTCAATGATGTCACCTTCAGCGCGGTGGGGGGTGGGAGTGTGTCTCGCTGCCATCCCCTGGCTTCAAATTCCACGTCCTTCAGTTGGTTGACATTTTGATAATACAGTGTTTTCAGAAATGGCTTGAGTTGGGAGAGCCCTTTCTCACATCAATGCAAAGGTACCAGACATGACAAACCTATAACAATTAAGTAGATACAGATTCAAAAAATGTTTAAAAATCAATTTTAAAAATTATATTTTAACACAGGCTTGTCAAACATATAGCCCTCACAAAGTTAAATTGTGGCCCGCAACTGATAGTACCTGCTGTCAGTTAATGCTCAGCACATACCTGACTAATATTTTGCAATGTTCCCGATTACCATAAATAGGAGTGCTTCAAGTTGATTTGGCATCATCAGCAAAAAAGAAGTGGTTTAGTGGTATTGATTATCAACTTTATTATTTCAAAAGAGTTGTAGTAAGGCACTGGTTAAGATGTCGGCATCCAGCCAGAAATTACTGGAATCCATCCACAAATGGTATGCGCATCGTTACCTAACGTACATAATTAATTACAATCCCAAAGTAATTTGTTACAAAATTCTTGTTTTTACTTTGGTCTTGATAGTTTTAGACATCAATGGGGAAATGAAGCATACCGACTAGTAGCTGAATCTTTGGACAATACCACTGCGGAGGACCTGGTTAAACACAACATTTGGTGGCATCTTACATGCTATAAGACATGCACCCATAAACTGAATTTAGGAAGGTTGGAAAGAAAGTACATTGAGCATCAGGAAAAAGTTGAAGATGCTGAGACAAGTGCCCTCTGTGGGCAGGGCTCACCTTATACTGAGACCCCTGGCATGTGTTTCAAGAAGAATACCTGCTTCTGTGGGAAGCCGGAAGGTACCCATTAAGCACAGTTTCAACACATGAGATGGGTGAGAAACTGAATGAGGCAAGTCACTTTTAGTGAGAATGTTGCATGGAAAATAAAGTTAAGTGGTGCATTGACACAAAAGATGGCCCCGCATATGATATTGTATATCACATTGAGTATCATACCAAGAATGTATGTAATGTGGTGCGTTTAAAAAAAAATAGAAACATACTTATTTTTCTACTGCAAACTGTGGGACTCAGCTGGAATTCATAAGTTGCCATGTATGGGCTTTGAATGGGATTCAAGAGGAACAAATCTTAGCAGAAAGGCTCTTAAAGCATTTATTGAAGAAGAACTATGGGATGTGGACACCGTTTTAGCAATCCTGTCTGCAGAAATGAAAAACAGTGCATATCCTTAAAAGCTCCAAAAGATGTGGCACTATCCAAAGCAAATGCATGTCTTGCATGGTCTTTCTAAACCAGCACTTACTGACAATGTGACTGGTACCTTACTGCAGCCAAGGCCTTTCTGCGTAGCAATCATAGAGAGTATGATTGAGGTACAAGCTCTCAACAAACAGTTAACACCTGCCAAGACTTGGCTGAACACTTCATTATGAAGACATAAAGAAAATACTGAACCTATGGCAAAGTCCATCTCCTGTTTGAAATGAATGCAGAGGAATCTATTAAAAATATTACCAGAAAGAAGAGACTTCATGGTGTTGCACCTATTCAGTACAAAAACATTGACTCCACGAACATCTCCAATGTCACAATGAAGAAGTTACTGTCACATACTCTCATGAAGGACAGGTTAACCCTATACTTTACAGGAAAAACGCTCCAGCATGTGAAAAATTGCTCAAAGAATTTCGTCATTTCATGGTGTAATGAAGCTACTTCCCCACACTATTCAGTGGTGTTCCTTCATAGTTCCTGTCGGGGGGCTGTCATTAAAATTATGTTGCATGCCATCAATACTGTAGAGAGAGTTGCTGCTGAAATCCAGATTTTTGTATAAGACACACATGTTCTAGTGCTCTCTGTGAGGCACTACCCAAGACTTCTGCAAGATTGCTTTTTGTGCTTGCTGTTGGGGAACAAAATTGCTGTATGTCCCTAAGGCCATGTCTACACTACGAAAGTACTCCGATTTTTCAGAAGTCAATTTTCGGGAACAGATTGTATAAAGTCAAGTGCATGCATCCACACTAAGCGCATTAATTCAGCGGTATGCGTCCACAGTACTGTGGCAAGCATTGACATTCCGAGCGGTGCACTGTGGGTAGCTGTCCCACAGTTTCCGCAGTCCTTGCTGCCCATTGGAATTCTGGGCTGAGCTCCCAATGCCTGATGGGGCCAAAAATTTGTCGTAGGTGGTTATGCGTAAATGTCGTCAGTCAACCCTCCCTCCCTCCATGAAAACAACAGCAGACAATCATTTCGTGCCCTTTTCCCTGGATTGCCCGAATGGACGCCATAGTACGGCAAGCATGGAGCCCGTTCAGCTCACCGCAGCAGTTATGACCATTGTAAACACCTCGCACATTATCGTGCAGTTTATGCAGAACCAGCAACCTGAAAAACCAGGCGAGGAGGCGACGGCAGCGCGGTGATGAGGACAAGCACACAGATTTCTTTAAAACCGCAGTTCCCAGCAATTTGGAGATCATGGTGTTACTGGGGCAGGCTCATCCTGTGGAACGCCAATTCTGGGCCCAGGAAACAAGCAAAGAGTGATGGGACCGCATAGTGTTGCAGGTTTGGGATGATTCCCAGTGGCTCCGAAACTTTCGCATGCATAAGGGCACGTTCATGGAACTTGCTTTCCCCTGCCCTGAAGCGCAAGAATACCAAGATGAGAGCAGCCCTCATAGCTCACAATTGAGTGGCAATAGCCCTGTGGAAGCTTGCAACCCCGGACAGTTACCGGTCTGTCGGGAATCAATTTGGAATAGGCAAATCTACTGTGGGGGTTGCTGTGATGCAAGTAGCCAATGCAATCATTGAGCTGCTGCTATCGAAGGTAGTGACGCTGAGAAATGTGCAGGTCATACTAGATTGCTTTGCTGCAATGGGATTCCCTAACTGGGGTGGGGCTATAGACGGAACACATATCCCTATCTTGGGACTGGACCACCAGGGCAGCCAGTACATAAATCGCAAGTGGTACTTTTCAATGGTGCTGCAAGCACTGGTGAATCAGAAGGAATGTTTCACCAACATCAACGTGGCATGGCTGGAAAAGGTTCATGACGCTCGTGTCTTCAGGAACTCTGGTCTCTTTAAATGGCTGCAGGAAGGGATTTACTTCCCAGACCAGAAAATAACTGTTGGGGATGTTGAAATGCTTATAGTTATACTTGGGGACCCAGCCTACCCCTTAATGCCTTGGCTCATGAAACCATACACAGGCACCCTAGACAGTAGCAAGGAGCTGTCCAACTGTAGGCTGAGCAAGTGCAGAATGGTGGTAAAGTGTGCATTTGGACATTTAAAGGGTTGCTAGCACAGTTTACTTACTCGCTCAGACCTCAGCAAAACCAATATTCCCTTTGTTATTGCTGCTTGCTATGTGCTGATGAGGTAGAATATAAAGAAATAAGAAGCGATGCAATGGATAAGACAGAGTCTGTCTGGGCAAAAATTACATTGGGGAAGATAACTAGTAAAGCCTCTCCTATGATAGTGCTTGGGGTGTGCTATAGACCTCCGGGATCTAAGTTTGATATGGATAGAGCCCTTTTTAATGTTTTTAATAAAGTAAATACTAATGGAAACTGCATGATCATGGGAGACTTTAACTTCCCAGATATAGACTGGAAGACCAGTGCTAGTAATAATAATAGGGCTCAGATTTTCCTAGATGCGATAGCTGATGGATTCCTTCATCAAGTAGTTGCTGAACCAACTAGAGGGGATGCCATTTTAGATTTAATTTTGGTAAGTAGCGAGGACCTCATAGAAGAAATGGTTGTAGGGGATAATCTTGGCTCAAGTGATCATGAGCTAATTCAGTTCAAACTGAACGGAAGGATTAACAAAAATAAATCTGCAACTAGAGTTTTTGATTTCAAAAGGGCTGACTTTTGAAAAAAATTAAGGATATTAGTTAGGGAAGTGGATTGGACTGAAGAACTTACAGATCTAAAGGTAGAGGAGGCCTGGGATTACTTTAAATCAAAGCTGCAAAAGCTATCGGAAGCCTGTATCCCAAGAAAGGGGAAAAAATTCATAGGAAGGAGTTGTAGACCAAGCTGGATGAGCAAGCATCTTAGAGAGGTGATTAAGAAGAAGCAGAAAGCATACAGGGAGTGGAAGATGGGAGACATCAGCAAGGAAAGCTACCTAATTGAGGTCAGAACATGTAGGGATCAAGTGAGACAGGCTAAAAGTCGAGTAGAGTTGGACCTTGCAAAGGGAATTAAAACCAATAGTAAAAGGTTCTATAGCCATATAAATAAGAAGAAAACTAAGAAAGAAGAAGTGGGGCCGCTTAACACTGAGAATGGAGTGGAGGTTAAAGATAATCTAGGCATGGTCCAATATTTAAACAAATACTTTGCCTCAGTCTTTAATAAGGCTAAAGAGGATCTTAGGGATAATGGTAGCATGACAAATGGGAATGAGGATATGGAGGTAGATATTACCATATCTGAGGTAGAAGCAAAACTGAAACAGCTTAATGGGACTAAATCGGGGGGCCCAGATAATCTTCATCCAAGAATATTAAAGGAATTGGCACCTGAAATTGCAAGCCCATTAGCAAGAATTTTTAATGAATCTGTAAACTCAGGAGTAGTACCGAATGATTGGAGAATTGCTAATATAGTTCCTATTTTTAAGAAAGGAAAAAAAAGTGATCCGGGTAACTACAGGCCAGTTAGTTTGACATCTGTAGCATGCAAGGTCCTGGAAAAAATTTTGAAGGAGAAATTAGTTAAGAACATTGAAGTCAATGGTAAAATTGACAAAATACAAACATGGTTTTACAAAAGGTAGATCGTGCCAAACCAACCTAATCTCCTTTTTTGAAAAAGTAACAGATTTTTTAGAGAAAGGAAATGCAGTGGATCTAATTTACCTAGATTTCAGTAAGGCATTTGATACCGTGCCACATGGGGAATTATTAGTTAAATTGGAGAAGATGGGGATCAATATGAACATCAAAAGGTGGATAAGGAATTGGTTAAAGGGGAGACTGCAACGGGTCCTACTGAAAGGCGAACTGTCAGGTTGGAGGGAGGTTACCAGTGGAGTTCCTCAGGGATCGGTTTTGGGACCAATCTTATTTAATCTTTTTATTACTGACCTTGGCACAAAAAGTGGGAGTGTGCTAATAAAGTTTGCAGATGATACAAAGCTGGGAGGTATTGCCAATTCAGAGAAGGATCGGGATATTATACAGGAGGATCTGGATGACCTTGTAAACTGGAGTAATAGTAATAAGATGAAATTTAATAGTGAGAAGTGTAAGGTTATGCATTTAGGGATTAATAACATGAATTTTAGTTATAAGTTGGGGACGCATCAATTAGAAGTAACGGAAGAGGAGAAGGACCTTGGAGTATTGGTTGATCATAGGATGACTATGTGATATGTGATATGGCTGTGAAAAAAGCTAATGCGGTTTTGGGATGCATCAGGAGAGGCATTTCCAGTAGGGATAAGGAGGTTTTAGTACCGTTATACAAGGCACTGGTGAGACCTCACCTAGAATACTGTGTGCAGTTCTGGTCTCCCATGTTTAAAAAGGATGAATTCAAACTGGAGCAGGTACAGAGAAGGGCTACTAGGATAATCCGAGGAATGGAAAATTTGTCTTATGAAAGGAGACTTAAGGAGCTTGGCTTGTTTAGCCTAACTAAAAGAAGGTTGAGGGGAGATATGATTGCTCTCTATAAATATATCAGAGGGATAAATACAGGAGAGGGAGAGGAATTATTTCAGCTCAGCACCAATGTGGACACAAGAACAAATGGGTCTAAACTGGCCACCAGGAAGTTTAGACTTGAAATCAGACGAAGGTTTTTAACCATCAAAGGAGTGAAGTTTTGGAATAGCCTTCCAAGGGAAGCAGTGGGGGCAAAAGATCTATCTGTTTTTAAGATTCTACTCGATAATTTTATGGAGGAGATGGTATGATGGGATAATGGGATTTTGGTAAGTAATTGATCTTTAAATATTCAGGGTAAATGGGACTCATCCCCTGAGATGGGATATTAGATGGATGGGATCTGAGTTACCCAGGAAAGAATTTTCTGTAGTATCTGGCTGGTGAATCTTGTCCATATGCTCAGGGTTTAGCTGATCGCCATATTTGGGGTCGAGAAGGAATTTTCCTCCAGGGCAGATTGGAGAGGCCCTGAAGGTTTTTCGCCTTCCTCTGTAGCATGGGGCACGGGTCACTTGAGGGGAAGCTTCTCTGCTCCTTGAAGTCTTTAAACCACAATTTGAGGACTTCAATAGCTCGAACATAGGTGAGGTTTTTCGTAGGAGTGGGTGGGTGAGATTCTGTGGCCTGCGCTGTGCAGGAGGTCGGACTAGATGATCAGAATGGTCCCTTCTGACCTTAGTGTCTATGAATCTGTGAGAGCAAGGGGGAGATGTTTATGGCGGGGTGGGAGGTTGAAGCAAATTGCCTGGCCGCTGAATACGTGCAGCCAGACAGTAGGGCGCTTAGAAGAGCACAGCAGGAAGTGCTGCGCATCAGAGAAGCTTTGAAAACCAGTTTCATGACTGGCCAGGGTACTGTGTGACACTTCTATTTGTTTCTCCTTGATGAAAACCCGCCCCCTTGGTTGACTCTAAATTCCCTGTAAGCCACCCTCCCCCCTTCGATCACAGCTTGTTTGGAAAGGACGTAAAGTCACTATCGTTTAAAAAACATGTATTCTTTATTAATAGATTATAAAAATAGGGAGATAACTCACAAGGTAACCCGGGTAGGGTGTGGTAGAAGAGAAGGAAAGGGCAACTTTAAAACTTGTTGAATGACAGCCTTCTGTTGCTTGGGCTGTCCACTGGGGTGAAGTGATTGGGTGCCTGGAGCCTCCCCCTCCCCCGCGTTCTTGGACGTCTGGGTGAGGAGGCTATGGAACTTGGGGAGGAGGGAGGGCGGTTAAACGGGCTGCAGCAGCAGTCTGGGATCCTGCTGCCGTTCATGAACCTCCACTAGATGCCGGAGCATGTCCGTTTGATCCCGCAGTATCCTCACCTTTGCCTCATGCCTCCTCTGATCTTCCTGCCGCCACCTCTCCTCACGTTCATCGGCCACTTTCCTGAACTCTGCTGTTGTGTCCCTCCACACATTCTGCTGAGCTCTGTCAGTGCCAGACGACTGCATGAGCTCGGAGAACATTTCATCGCGCATGCATTTTTTCGCCGCCTTATCTGAGAGAGCCTTTGGGACGGAGGAGGGAGGCTTGAAACATTTGAAGCTGCTGGAGGAAAAAAGGGAGTGAATTATTTAAAAAGATACATTTTACAGAACAATGGCTATACTCTTTCACGGTGAACAACACTATTCACATTATATAGCACATGTGATTTTGGTACAAGGTCGCATTTTGCATCTTATATTGAGTGCCTGCGGCTTTTGTGTTAGAGATCACACACACAGTGCTGGGCAACAGAATTCGGCTGGCAGGTGGCCATGGTAAGCCATAGTCTTTTGGCTTCTGCAACCTTCATAACATCAGCGCCCTCCTCTTCCATACCAAGCAAAGCCCATTGTGTTGACTATTTAGTGCTGCGGTTTTCCTGTTAATGTGCAGCAGCAGAAACCAAACTAACCCCCACCCCCATCCAATTCTCTGGGATGATCGCTTTAACCCTCCCCCCCCCACCACATGGCTGGTATCAGGGAAGATCCCTGCTAGCCAAACACGAACAGCTCAGCGCCAATGCCCTCCACCCCCACCGCATGGCTAACTGAGGGGAGGATTTCTTTTCAGCCACAGGCAAACAGCCCAGTAGGAACGGCCACCTCTGAATGTCCCCTTAATTAAATTCCCCTATTTCAACCAGGTTACTATGAACGATATCATTCTCCTGAGGATAACACAGAGAGATAAAGAACGGATGTTGCTTGAATGCCAGCAAACACCGGGACCATACGCTGCCAGGTTTTGTCATGCAATGATACCAGATTATTTGCTACTAGCATTGCATGGTAAAGTGTCCTATCATGGAGGATGGAATAAGGCTGCTCTCCCCAGAAACCTTCTGCAAAGACTTTAGAGTCCCTCCAGGAGAGCTTCATGGAGATGTCCCTGAAGGATTTCCACTCCATCCCCAGACATGATAACAGACTTTTCCAGTAGCTATACTGGCCACAAATGCATCCCAAGTCCTCAGGGCTACTTAATCATTAAAAAACGCTTGCTTTTATAACATGTATTATATTTAGAAAGGTACACTCACCAGAGGTCCCTTCTCCAGCTTCATTGGGTTGGGAGGGTATTTCAGTCAGGGTGATAAAAAGATCCTGGCTGTTGGGGAGAACAGTGTGCTGTGTGCTCTCCTCAAGCTTGTCCTCCTCTTCCTCATCTTCCCCATCCACAAAATCCTCAGGCATGGCGGAGAGTACCCCATCATCGAAGTCCATGGATAGGGGTGGGGTAGTGGCGGCGGGCCCCCCTAGAATTACACGCAGTTCAGCATAGAAGCGGCATGTCTGGGGCTCTGTCCCGGAGCATCCGTTTGATTCTTCGGTTTTCTGGTATGCTTGTCTGAGCTCCTTAAGTTTCACGCGGCACTGTGTTGTGCCCCTGCTGTAGCCTCTGTCCCTCATGGCCTTGGAGATTTTTTGAAATGTTTTGGTACTTTGTCTTTTGGAACATAATTCTGATAGCACGGATTCCTCTCCCCATACAGCGATCAGATCCACTACCTCCTGTTCGGTCCAGGCTGGAGCTCTTTTTCGATTCTGGCACTGCATGGGTCACCTGTGCTGATGAGCTCGCCTGGCCAAACAGGAAATGAGATTCAAAAGTTCTCGGGGCTTTTCCTGTACACCTGGCCAGTGCATCTGAGTTCAGAGTGATGTCTAGAGTGGTCACAATGGTGCACTGTGGGATAGCTCCTGGAGCCAATACCTTAGAATTGTGTCCGCACTAACCCCAATTCGAAACAGCGATGTCTATTTCAGCACTAATCCTCTGGTTGGGGAGGAGTACAGAAATCGGTTTTAAGAGCCGTTTATGTAAAAAAAAAATGGCTTCGTTGTGTGGACGGGTGCAGGGTTAATTTGATTTAATGCTGCTAAATCCAACATAAATTCATAGTGTAGACCAGGCCTAAGAGATGTTTTCCTATTACTCAGACTATTAAAAGTCACTGCACTGCCAGGCTTTCACGCCCTCTCAGGATGTGACACTACTAGAAAGTTGACTGGAAAGACCAAATTTATCTTAGTGGACAGTATTTGATTCAGCCTCCGAAGATACTCTGCTTGCTCTGAAGGTGTTTGGAATGGCTGAGACAGTCACTTATGAGATCATAAATGCACTGGAGGCATTCATGTGCCTGGCTTACCATTTGAAGACCAGGATTATGACACTTGCAGAGCTATGTTGGTGGATGTTTTCCAAGAAGCAGACAAAATGAGAAAAATTGCCACTAAAACTGGGTGCAATTATACCTGCTATTAAGAGGGCAAATGTCAAGCAATGGAATGGCTCTGGGATGATTTAGCGCATCCAAAACTACCCTTTCCATGGATGGGTCTTGGAGGATGGACTGATTGTGTCAGTTACGTGTGAAACATGATGCACTTCTAAATCAATCTTTCAGCTAATCAACTGCTTGTGCAAGGACCAGATGATAACCACTCTGCAAATGTTAGGCCAGCAACCTGCCTTGTATGGAGCTATGCAAGAGCAGCATGGATGAGGATCAGTGTGATAATATGTTTAGCAGTGGTTCCCTAGACAGAGACAACACTGATGATGACTCTGATAAGTAAATGTTTTTAGTCCTACATGACCAGGCTGACTTCCCTAGGTTTACCAAAAGTCAATGTCTCTTTTGTTATGTAAGCAATGCATCCCTGTTTTAAAGTATAATTGTTCTAGGTTTGTCACGTTTGGCACCAGTGGTCCATGGAAGAAAAGTCTTTCGAATGATACCCAACTTGACCCATTTCCAACAACATTGTATTATGAAAAATTCCATCAATCGGAGGGCCTGGACCTGGGAGCCAGGTGGGCAGTGAGTGCCCGCTGCCATGCTGCAGAGGGTGACACCATTGAAATTAAGCTTCTGTAGATTTTTACTAATCAAATGACACCACCATTATCTTACTGATCTGTTTCCTAGCACAGATGGTCTAATGTGGACCAAACCAGTATAGGGCTAGTACAAATGGCATCTTTCCACCTCTCTCAAAAGCCACCCTTGTTGCTTCCCGCCTTTCACTGCAGACATCTACTGCTTCAGAGGCCAAGGTCTGGCCTTGTATTTAGTTTTTACTTTTGTGTGCTGTTAATATGGAACTTAGCTGTAGTAATAATTATACGTTTATTTGCGTACTCCAATTTAGAACAGTTTTTTGAGAATGTTATGGTGTAAATTTAAACCAGGAGATGCTCTAAAACTCCACAGTCAATTATGGATTCAGTACACATTTCATTTTCACAGACTTCTTATACAAAAATGTTAATGTGTTTACATAAGAATTTTGAGTTATGCCCTAAACTGCTTTAAAAGCTCAATGGAAAAGACTCCTGTATTAAAGCTTAACAGTAATTATACAGTGAGAAACAGTTTCAGGTATCAGCCTTTAGCTTCGGTTAGAGATTTACAAAAGTATTGTATTAGTAACTTCCCCCTCCCATACTTGGCTTCACTGTGGATTCTCTCCATAGTTTTGTATCTGATTCACCTTTCTCTTTTGTGATTCTGAAAATCTTTCTCCTTTGATTCAAAGGACCATTATTAACTCACTCCCCCATTGGTCCTGCTTTGAGCAGGGGGTTGGACTAGATGACCTCCTAAGGTCCCTTCCAACCCTGATATTCTATGATTCATGTAGCTTCAAATTGATGAGAAGCAGCCAAGATAGATGCCTGTCCCTTGGCCTACCAGCTGAGATAGAAATCATAACCCAGACACTGAATAAGTCATTTTTATGATGGTGACCCAGAGAGTTTGAGAGGGGCCATTCCCAGTAAAAGTCTCCGCCACCATATGGCTGTCCACAAGTTACTGCACAGGCTTTCATCTTTTCTTTAATTACACTATTGTAATTAGAGATGAATAGCGAAGTATCTGACAAGATTTATTAGAAATGATTTGCACAAAGTCGGTTAAGCATAAAAAATCTTCCCCAAATTTTCTTTTGTATTGATTTATATACTATTGGGAAAGAATTTTCTAAATCTCTGTATTTATAACAAGCCTTGACATTAGAAAATTACTATTTTTGTTTTGTTGTTGTAGTCATTAGCGCAGAGCTGGATGAGCTGATGATGGAAGCCCATTTGCTACAGGTTTCACTGCCTGAAATACAAGAGCTCTACCAGATCTTATTCACAAAGCAGAGCCCTGTTCTGCAAACAGAACAGAGGTCAGCAATAGGACCAACAAATGAAAAGGCAGGTATCTGACAACACTATAGATCCCTCTGTTTGGGGCCCTTTTCAAGCAGAGAGGTTCTGACTGGAATCCGTAAACTTCAAAAGTGTATGTGTGTCTTCAGGAGGGGTTGGGAACTTTGTACAACTCTCTGCAGGTTTCTCTGTCTGTGAATATAATTTGTGCTGCATTTCTGCATCCTGAAACTGCATTTGCTGGTCATTTGTATGACTTAATTATGGCCATTTCTGATTCTAATAGTAACCAGATACTAATGAGTCCAGTGGGGAAGAGGAAGTTTTTCCTTGGAAACTGGAAACTTGTAAAGCTGCTTTGGAGGAGAGAGAGAGAGAGAGAGAGAGGAGGGAGTCATTCACTCATTCCAACTCTTGCTCTGACCCAATATTCAGCCCTTAAGAATAGCTGCAGGGTGAGTGTTTTTAGTGTGCCCTAGAGGGCGGCCCTCCTTTCAGTGTAGCAATGGATGGGTGATATGTTGGAGGGGAAGATAGATCACTGGATAACGGATTAGAGTCCTTAGGGTTTTGCTTCAATATCCTTCCCACTAGAACGAGTGCTGCCGGGGGAAGAGAGATGGAGTTGGTTCTGTGGAGAGAAAATTAAAGAGGCGCTTTGAAAGAGAGGGCTTCTGTGGTGAGAAGAGAGCAAGAGTAAAAAAACTGAGAACACCCAAAAAGAAGAAATTGAAACTGAATCCCTCCAAGGAGCTCAGCAATAGCAAACTGGAGAGAGAGCGAGAACGACTGTTTGAGGCGCAGCGCTCCAGCGAAAGCCACTTGCTTCCCTTGGATATGTCATTCTCTGAGCAGGAGGACTCGGAGGGTGAAGATGCAATCTGCCCTGCGGTGAACTGCCTGCAGCCTGAAGGAGATGAGGTCAGTGAATGGGAAACCTGCTGTGGGGGCACTGAATGCAGGGAGCAGGTGATATCGTAACTTCTCCCTAATCATTTTGTTAGACCAACATTATCAACAAAGAGAATGAGAGCTATTTCAGATAGTGGACACCTGGAAAACCTGAGGAGCTCATCCTTGTCTTCCTTACAGGCACTTTTCTTTGAGTACCTGGCAACTATTGGAACCACTTAGAGTAGAATCACATTCTCACAGGAACTTCTCCTAATGTCTCCAATAGCTCACTTTTCAGGTAGACAGAATTAGCTCTAAAAGGGCCATTTGGCAGCTGGTTGCTGCTTGCTGCATCTCCCTACAATTCAGCTGGTCAGTTCTCCCCTCACTGAACTGGCACGTTCTCCCACCAGGAATCTAACTCAACTTTTTTCTTTCCTTTCTCCTATTAAGCTTGGAGGGAGGTCCTTACAATTCTGGATTTCTTACAATCCTACTGTTTCTTTGACAGAAAAGCTACTTCTGTTTCTCCTTAAAGGCCACTTGAAAGGCTGTTTTTAAAAACCTTAGGTTGTCTACACACACAATTTCCACCATCTAAATCAGTTTCTCAATTAAAATATCAAAATCAACCCAAGCCCCTTTGTGTGGACACTCCTAAATCAGTTTAAGAATGTTTGATGCCAATTTAATATAGTTTGGCTTGCCACCAAATTAAACAAAATTGATATTAGTCACGTTATGGATGCAGCTGACCTGCCCATTGTCAGGCTAAACCTATGCCTCACTTTCCCCACTGATTGGATGGTTCAGGCTGAACCAAAACAATCCCCTTTCCAGGGTAGACAGAGTCCAAAAAAGCAAACCATACCAAATTCCTTGGGTACTACCCCCTCAGAGCCTTGGAGCACCTTCATTTTCTCAAGGATTCTCCCCTCTTAATGCAAGGGTCCCAAATGGACCTTTAAGGCTTCTTTGGTAGGCTTCTTCCTTTAGCACTTTCCTCTTGCAAAGATCAGCACACCTGCCCATCCTTCATCTCCTCCTTGACAGAGAGAAACTCAGCAAGTCCTACCATATCCCTGATTCTCCCCCCCCCACCCCCGACTGAGGAAAGCAGGTGTTTTTATAGCCAACATGCTTTAGCATCTAATGGTTACTGGGCTACAAGTCCCAGAATTTCTCTGTTGTTGGGAGAAACCATGTCTCAGGAGAAAGCTGAACTTTCTGAAAGGTATAAGCTCTGTGATACCACTAGTAAATCAATTTGTGTGCCCACACAAAGGGGGTTGCTCTAATTTAACTGAATCAGTTTCTAACCCAATTTAGTTTAATTCATGTGATTGCTGAGAGTGGCTAAGGCAGCAGTTCTCCACCCGTGGCCCATGCAGCTGTGTGCTAAAAAAAAAAATTGAAAATTTGCTGCTCTGGTCTGATAGGGGGGCAGGGCTGGCTGAGCAGGAGACAGCATCTGGCAGCCTTCAGGAGGGCTCCTGCCAAGAGGGGGCTGGTGAGTGCAGCAGGGGGGCAGGGAGCAGGAGAGTGGGTCTCTGGGCAGGATTGTCGGGGGGGGCAGCACTCGGCTGTGAGGGAATGGGTGGTGCTGGGAACCAGGGGTTTGCGAGGTGCCAGGTTTAAGCTGTCTGGGGCTCCACTCCTGGCCCGGCATAGGGGTCCTGGCTACCTGGCCCCATGTGGCAGCTTCCCGGGGTCTGGCTGCCCAGCCTCGCACTGTGGAGTCTGGGTGCCCCGCCCAGGGCACCCCTCCTGGCCCCTTCTATGGAAGGGTCTCTGAGCAGAGGGGCGCGCTGGGCATAGGGGACTGTAGAGGGTTGGGTGGGGGGGTACTATGGTTCTCAACCTGTGGCCCACATAACACACTGAGAACCACTGAGCTAAGGCCTTAGTGATGCTGTAAGAATAATGCATGGAGCTCAGACATTGCTCCTCCCTACATCTCTCACAGGTAATATGGAATGAGGATTTTTTCAAACAGAAATTTTCATGATGAGGTCACAGGGCAGAGCTAACAACTTCTTGGCCTACATCCCTCTGGGTTTCAAATTATGCTGTTCTTATTAGAAGGACACAGTAGATTCAAAACTTGTATTGCTTTAGGTACATTTGTTCTCAGCTCTTGTTAAGTTATATCAGTTTCTGAAAGTAACAGTGATTTAGATAGAGAACTCCTTCTGTTCTTCTGGTAACTTTGGGCCAGATTTTTAAAGATGTTTAAGGGCCAAAAGATGCAAATAAGCACTTAGTGGGATTTTCAAAATCACCTAGTGCCTAACTCCCCACATGATGACATTCCTGTCCATTGCTTTTCTGGAGGAGTGTACACTCTTTCTCAGCCACTCTAGGAGCGTCAGCAGTACAGCTTCCCCATAGAGCATGGGAACTAAGATGGTCCCTCTTCCCCACCTGGAACTCTTCCCAAAGTCAGAGAGGAGAGCTAAGCAGTCACTGGGAGCATATCTTCCCATTCTTTCAGACTCCTACACCAAACCTGGCAGGAGAATGGAGGAGATGCCAGGAGTGTGTCTGCACTGAGCCAGAGTGATGCAGTGAAGGGATGGCAGGGGGTGCAAGCAGGCTGTGTCTCCATCAATGACCCTGGGATAAAAGTATATGAAGGCTTCATGGCTAGGGCAGATGGGAGCAATGGGAGACTCCCTTTTGCCCCTGCATAGCCAAACATAATGAGAGGCAAAGCGGGAGGGTGTAGGCTTCACACAGGCCTCCCTCACTGGGCTGGGAATGATTGGAAGGAGGGAGCTCTGCATATACCTGGAGAGACGTGGGCATGTGGAGCCATCCCTGAATTTAGCAGCAAAGAGCATTCCGCCCCCACTGCCTGTACAGAAGACTGGGAGAGCACCTGAAGCCCAAGAAAAAAATCTTAGGGCATTAGAGATTGTTGCCCTCATGTTCACCGAGCACAGACACACACCCCTGTATGCAGTACAAAGGAAAGCACCATGTGGCAGCAGGCAAGTGATGTGCCCAGTCCTAGGATTGTACATGCACAGCAGGGGGCTGAGTTGTATATTCATGCCCCCTTGGTGCCTGTGTTGGTTCCCCTGCTGTTTGTGAGGGTTGCACACAGTGACGGGAGAAAAACTTCAAAAAAAACCCATATTCAAGCCCTCTCCTCAGGGTTTTAAACTGTGTGTGAGTGGTACAGTGGGAGGACACTGCTCTTCACCAAACTTTAGTTACACTTGTGAAACTGACGACAGTGCAAGCTGACTGTGCCCTTAGCAGTCACTAAGCCAGTCCCTCAGGGTAGGATGTTGGCCGGTTCAAGTAGGTTGATTGCTAAGAGCTTGAAAATAACTTACCACAGAAGGTTTGCATTTTATTTACTGCCCTTCTCTGAACACTAATCTGTCTGCTCTTTGCAATTAGGTGGATTGGGTCCAGTGTGATGGCAGCTGCAATCAGTGGTTCCATCAGGTGTGTGTGGGCATTTCTCCAGAGATGGCAGAGAAGGAAGACTACATCTGCATCAGCTGTACTGGGAAGGACTCTCAATATTGAAAGTAAAACTCGCCAGAAGTCATTCAGGACTTCATTAAGGAAGGTTCTCCATAAATTTCTCCATAAAGTCACAGGGCTGGTTTAAGAGCCAGGCTGCAAATGGTGCTATTTCTATCCTCATGGGATCATTTTTCAGAACTCAAACAATTTTTGACACTTCTGTATTTTTCCCCTTGAGCTATTTGTGGTTGTTGAGGTTTGAAATGCTGACTGTTTAGTAGGGGTTTCCTCCAGTTTGGAAGGCATTTGAAACATGCACCTTTTATTGTACAGCATTAAATTACCTCTCTCTGGGATATACCAGCACACATAATTCAACTTCGTTTAGGTGCAAAAAAACTGTACCATGAATTCCAATAGATCCTCTTTTGAGGATATCCCTTGTTTACTCTGTTAACTCTTTGGAAACTTTAGTTTTTTTCACTTTGTATTTTTTTTTTTGTAGACTAGGTTTATTTATCTGAGCAATAACTTCTATGTCTGGTTGCAGTGACTGGAATTACAATTCTGAACAGTGTGTTGGTGCTCTTAGCATTGGTTGATGTACAGAAAGCAAATGTTTAGGTCCTAGCGTCACTGATGGACTAGCGCGGTAGAAGACAGAAAAATCTCTGTAAAGTAATTGCCACTGCTGTATTTTGGCTTTCTCCTTTTTTTGGGTAGCTTGTATCAAATGTTGCAGTTTCTATTGTGGAATAAACCCCTGGTTATGTTATAAAATTAAATGGTGATGTTTTTAGAGAGCTTGAAATGCAGTTTCCCTTTCCTTCATGATCAGTCTTTCTATTCATGGACTCCACTTGCTCGAGAAAAGTCCACTATTTAATTATTTATTTTTAAGGGAAAAAAGTGAACTAGAAAAGCCACACAAGGGATGTCTCCACAGCAAAGAAAAAACTGCAGCCTCTTGGACTCGGGCTTCAGGAGAAGAGGTGATGAGGAAAAAAAGCAAATGCAATTTTAGGTTGCATTAACAGAGGCATAGCATGCAAGTCATGGGAGGTGACAGTACTGCGCTACTCGGCGCTGGTCAGGCCTCGGCTGGAGTATGTTGTCCAGTTTTGGTCAACAATGTCTAGAAAGGATGTAGAGAAACTGGAAAGGATCCAGAGGTGAGCAACAAAGGTGATCAAAGGGATGGATGCAAGCCATATGAGCAAAGGCTGAAGGAACTGGGTATGGTTTGTTTTAAAAGAGGAGATTAAGCGATCTTCAAATACTTGAAAGGCTTCCATAAAAAAGATGGAGAGAAGTTGTTTTCTCTTGCCAGCAAGGGTAAGACAAGAGGCAATGGGTACAAACTACAGCAGAGCAGATTTAGATTAAATATCAGAAAAACTTCCTAACTGTAAGAACAGTAGGACAATGGAACAAACTGCCTAGGGAAGTCGTGGAAGCTCCTTCATGGGAGGTTTTCAAAAAGAGACTGGATAGCCATCTGTCTTGAGTGGTTTAGTCACAACCAATCCTATAACTTGGCAGGGGATTAGACTAGACTCTTGCAGTCCCTTCTAACCCTATGGTTTTATGATTCTATTAATCAAATACTGTCCAGTAAGAAAATTTGGCCTTTCGAGTCAACCTTCCAGTAGTTTCACATCCTGAAAGGGTGTGGAAACCTGGCAATGTGACAGCTTTTAATAGTCTGAGTGATAAGAACACATCTCTAAAGGGTATACAGCAATTCTCTTCCCCAGCAACAAGCACAAAAAAATAGATTCTTGCAGAAATCTTTGCTAGCAGCTCATGGAGACCACTAGAACATTTTCCTGTGCAAATATCTGGAGGTTAGTAGCACCTCTATATGGGTATGTCTCCACAGCAAATCAAAACCTGCAGCTGGCTCTTATGAACCGATTTGGGCATGGGCTGTGCGACTGTTTCCTGGCTGTGTAGACTTCTGGGCTCGGTCAGGCAGCTGGGCTTTAGGACCCTGCAGGGGGGGAGGGTCCCAGAACTCAGGCTCCAAGCACAGAGATCTATACAGCCAAGAAGCAGCCCTGAAGCCCGAGTCCAAGAGGCTGCAGTTTTTTCTTTGCTGTGGAGACATCCCTTGTGTGGCAGTGATGGCAGGCAAGACAATGCTCACGTCAGCCTCCTCATGGAAAACCCTAACTCCAATGAACAGTGTGGGTCAGCAACTTCATCACGCGACGGGATAACAAAATTATTTGCATGCTGGAGCATTTTTCCTGTAAAGTATTGGGTTAACTCATGCTTTCGATGCGTATGAGACAGTAGCTTCTTCATGGTGACGTTGGAGATGTTCGTGGAGTCACTGAATTTGTATTGGACACATGCAATACCATGGGATCTCTTCTTTCTGCTAATTTTTAATTGATTCCTCTGCATTCATGTGAAACACGAGATGGACTTTGTCAGAGGTCCAGTATTTTCTCTGTAGCCTCATAATTAGGGTGACCAGGTGTCCCATTTTCAAAGGGACAGTCCCATATGTAAGCTCTTCTGCAAGTGTCCTGACTTTCTTAAAAATGGGCAAATTGTCCCATATTTTCTGTGTCTCCTCCCCTCCCCCCCATCAGTACTGGTGGGTCCTGCTGCTGGCCAGATCCCTACTCGTCAGCCACCTGCCCACCAGTGAGTGGGGGTATCCAGTGGCCGATGATGTGGGTAGTGAAGACAAGGCTGAGGGCGTGGCCCTTTACGTGTGTCCTCTCTCACTCTCCTCTTCCTGCTTTGCCCGTGCTGCTCCTCCATATCCCCCCGGCGGGGCACATCCTGCTCCTAGCACTGTGCAGAGAAGCAGTCCCTGGTCAGAGTGCTCAGCTCACCAACATCCTGGTCAGCAGGCTCCTTCCTTCCCCCACTTAGGGTGACCAGATAGAAAGTGAGAAAAATCAGGACAGGAGGTGAGAGCTACGTAAGAAAAAACCCTGAATATTGGGACTGTCCTATAAAATAGGGACATCTGGTCACCGTATCCCCACTGTCTCTGGTTGGGCTGGCGCCCCAGGAAAGCAGAAGACCCTCCGACCTGGGGCACTAGCCAGGAGGAGCCAAACCCTTCATGTTCCAAAGCCCCGCACAGTGCTGACATGGTGAAGCCTCTCCGCCCCTCAGCTAAGCTCTGGAGTGGCGGGGGAGAGCACAGCGATTTCCAGCCTGTTCACACCCCGAACCTGCAGGTTCCACAGCAGCCCCCTGGGCAGGGGATTAGCACCCTCTTCACCATCCTTCTCTCCCCAACCCACCCCGGCTCCTGCCCCCAGGGACGATAGGCCTGTTCCATCCCCTAGGCACCTTCCCTTGCTGAGCCACCTCTCTGTCCAGGTTTGCTGAAACCCCTGCAGTCAGGTTCCTTGGGCCCTGGTGCACAATACATCCTTCGGGCGTAACCCATTCCTGCCAGCGCTGTAGCCAGGGACTGGAGGTGGCTGGGTTATGTCAGTGGCCAGCAGCAGCCTGGTGGCATTAGCTGCCTTTTGACACTGTGGGCAGGAAGGGAAAAGCTGCTTCTAGCCACGGGGGAGGGGGCGGGGGGAAATGAGCTCTGCAAAGGTACGGGCCAGGTCACACTTCCCTCCCACACAGTGCTGAAAGGCTGCTGGCGGCCACATTCAGGTGTGAACCCTGGCAGAAATCCGGGGAGAGGGGGCATGTGACCCTGCGTTCTTCCCCTCACACCTGTTGCCTCAGGAAGACGCAGCGCCAGGTACCAGGAGAGGTGGGACTGTCCCAGGGGCATGGAGGGTGGAGAGCACCAGGTCGATTGGTCACATACCCTCTCCCCACCACATGTGAGAGAGGTATACGGGACTATGCATATGTCACCCCTCCCGTGTGCGTGTGGGCGGTAGGGGTGTGGGTGTCATCCTTCCCCGGGTGAACCCTAAAGCCTTAAAGATATGAAGGTAAATGAAAAGAATCCAATTAGCAGTATTTCTTTTAACAGGGGCTCAGTCACCTTGATGTTAATTTGAATGTTGGTACGATTGATTGCCGTGAAACTTGCTTGAATAAGAGTAATTTTGCCAGGTGTCCCGTATTCAGTATAGGAAAATATGGTCACCCTACTCACAATGAAATGTTCATATAAATCTCAGCAGGAGTTAACAATTTCTGGTTTGTTGAGAACTTGTACCTCAGCCATACCATCTATGATTGCTGTGCTGAAAGGCCTCTGCTGGCATACCATACAAGAAGTGCACTAATGTGCTTTTCACCTGCACATATGCATTGTTCTGTTTCATTCAAACATTGGTTGTGCTACCATAGAGAGCTCATACTTTCCCAAAGCCTCATATAGATCAACATCATGCTGAAATCTGGACATGAAAAGGAGCTGAGTAAACAATGACCTGTCAAAGATGAGCTCTGTACCTGTCTCCTTCACTCTGTTTGATCACAGTTGGAGTCTTTTCATCTTCACTGAAGCCCATAGATTGATGGAAACCTTCTTTGGGTTTTGAAGGTTTCATACAAGTCATGACCCAAAGTATCCAGTTGACTGACACATGTAGCTATCTCATTACTGAAGACTATTTTCGTCATGATATTAATGAGCTCTAGTCCATCATACCAGAATAGGTTGCCATTGTGAGTAAGCTCATCCTGTAGCTTTAAAATTGTCCCTTGGCATTTAATAGCAGCTAATGTGTGGATGTGCTTGGTTACTTTTGGGGAAGTCATCCCAACCATACTTAATGTTTCATTCAAAATTTGATGGAGTTGTGGGATTGTTGGGAAAGTGCATTTGGATGCTCTGCTAAGGCCACAGCACTCCCTCAATTATTTCCATTGCTCTGTTTTCATGTTGTAGGGCTTCAGCTGAACCATGTACGCAGAAGGAAACTTGCAACCCAACAACAACCCAATTTTCTTTTCAAAATTTCTTCCAAGTCAGAGTCAGACTTTTCTACACCTCTTATTTCCACAAGGTACCAGACAATCATCACAGAATAGTTGGTTTACTCTAAAGCAAAAAAGTATTTGACAAAATCTTCCAGTGCTGCAAGATGCAAATTCTAATTAGTAGTCCTGACAGATCTAATAAAGACCAGTGAAGACTCAACCGCCTTCATGTGTCATCAATGCAAAAGCTGATTTTGTTGCAGTTTCAACCCCATCAAATTGCTTGATTTGTTCTGTGAGCTCTCCATCATGTGCAATAGGTCACTGGGGGGTGGAATATACACACTGTGAAACTGGTTTAATAAATCCTGTATCCATTGGCAAATGACTTCAGACTCATCAGTATCCTTTTTCAAAGAAGACATCTAAGTAGCATTTTTGAAGGGCAATGAGTGTTCAGGTGTGTTCTGCTATAGTGCATTGCAACATTTTCCCTTCAAGAATTGGGTTCACAGTATTGTCACTGTATAAAATTCTCCAGCTATATTAACAAAGAAGTCAAATACACATATAGCTGCGAAGGATGTGCAATTAGCCAGAATGTAGAATCCACCATCCACTAAGATCAGCATTGGACATTATAGAACAGACCTGTTAAGGCCCACATCTAGTGTCATGACACATTTTGATTCAGTTCTGCAGAAGTATTTGCTCATGCATTCCAGTTGCCTAAGGAATGTTAACTGAATTGAGTGATCAGTGGGGCTAGCAGGCACTGTTCCCTCTAATTTTTCCCACCCATGGGTGCAGAATAAATTTTGCTATGTGCACCAATATGGAGGTGATGTGTGACAAAATCCATGTGGTGGGGGAGGGCTCAGGGCTGGAGTGCAGGGGTGTGAGGGCTCTGGCTGGGGGTGCGGGCTATGGGGTGGGGATGGGGATGAGGGGCAGAGGGTTGGCTGCAGGTTCTGGGGTAGGGCCTGGGATGAGGGGTTTTTGAAGTGCAGGAGGGTGCTCCTGGGCTATGGCAAGGAGAGAGGACTCTCTCCAGCTCTCTCTCCCCACAGCAGCACCTGGGCTGGGGGGGAGGGGCGCCTCTCCCCACCCCAGGAACTCTGGGGCTGGGGCCATAGGATAGGCATCCCTCCCTTGGCCGCAACAGGTCTGGGCTGGGTTTGGGGAGGGGCGCCTCAGCTGTGAGGGGTCCAGGCCACATGTAGAAATGTACCTTTCTCCTGAAATTTTTTGGTAAGGTATGAACTGGGTGTCCATTTAAGGGTTGGGGAAATAATACAGATTATCCAACAAGTTCTTGGAATGTATTGAAGACAATTTTTTATTTCAGAGGGTGGAGAAAGCTAGTAGGGGAAAGGTAGTTCTAGATTTGATTTTGACAAATAGGGAGGAAGCAGTTGAGAATTTGAAAGTGGAAAGCAGCTTAGGTGAAAGTGATCATGAAATGATAGAGTTCATGATTTTAAGGAATGGTAGGAGGGACAATTGCACAATAAAGAAAATGGATTTTAAGAAAGCAGACTTTAGCGAACTCAGGGAGTTGTCAGGTAAGAGCCTATGAGAAGCAAGTCGAAGGGGAAAATCAGTTCAAGAAAGTTGACAGTTTTTCCAAAGAGGCTTTATTAAGAGCACAATAACAAACTATCACACTGTGCAGGAAAGATAGGAAGTATGGCAAGAGCCGGGGTGCCATGTGTGTGGGGCACCTCAGAGCTTAGTGTCATGGGCTGGGAGTAACATTGCTTGCTCCTCTCCTCACTCCCCTCCCTGGCCTATTCTTTGCTCAGCAAGTAAGAATGCAGAGGTGAATCTGGCAGAGGCAATAGCTGGGCTGGGAGCCTCTGCAGCACTTTTTCATTCCTGAAACAAACACTCTTGGGGATAGAGGAGAAAGCTTTCAATCTCTGTACTTAGGGTGGAAGATGCTTGCTGCAGATATCATCAAGATCTGCCCCTCACTTGTTAAAAAGGCAGCAACCAGCCCCTTGTGACACCAGTAGACACAGGGCTGCTCAGGCTGGGGAAGGGGCTGCTGCCCCAGTCACATTCAGGGGATAATTATCCCCACAGAGAGCCCAGCTTTGGAAGTTTCAGGTTGCAAGAGCAGCACTGCTGTGAAGAAGCAAGCATAAGCGACCACCATCACCCATATTGTTTAAATTATACTTAAAATTTTACCAATTTTTTTTCAAATCTCTAATTTTGCAGTGAATAGCAGAATCCCAGGGTGGCCATTTAGTCCCAAGTGGCTGTGGAAGTCTTTCCTTTGCCTACAATGGACTTTGGGTCCAAAAATACCAATTCTTCTTCGAGTGCTTACTAATGTCCATTCCATTGTAGGTGTGTGTGCTCACCGCATGCATCAGTGCCGGGAGTTTTTTTCTCAATGGTATCCATAGGGGACCAGCTTTGGCACACGTATGCATTGGTATAAGGGGCGTCGCCCCCTCCACGCTCCCTCCATTTTTTTTAACCACCAGCCTCAGCAAGCTTACCTACTCAACAGTCCATAGTTGTGAATTTTCTTGTATATAGTTCTTAGAAAGTTTGTATAATTTATTAGTTTCCTTAGTGCATAAGTTAGAAATAGTGAGTTAGTCCCCTACGGGGACTAATGACAGATGGTATGGAAAAACCTGAAGCACTCGATGCTTTTTTTTGCCTCAGTTTTCATAGACAAGGTCAGAATGCTACACTAGGCAGCACGGCATGGGGAGGAAGTGAGCAGCCCTCAGTGGTGAAAGAACAGGTTAAGGACTATTTAGAAAAGCTGGACATGTACAAGTCCGTGGGGCTGGATGCAATGCATCTGAGGGTGCTGAGGGAGTTGGCTGATGTGATTGCAGAGCCATTGGTTACTATCTTTGAAAACTTGTGGTCATCAGAGGAGGTCCCGGATGACTGGAAAAAGGCAAATACAGTGCCATCTTTAAAAAGGTGAAGAAGGAGAATCCGGGGAACTACAACCTCACCTCAGTCCCCAGAAAAATCATGGAGCAGATCTTCAAGAAATCCATTGTGAAGCACTTGGAGAAGAGGAAGGTGATCAGGAACAGTCAACATGGATTCACCCAAGGCAAGTCATGCCTGACCAACCTGATTGCTTTCTATGAAGAGATAACTGGCTCCGTGGCTATGGGGAAAGTGGTGGATGTGATATACCTTGACTTTAGCAAAGCTTTTGATACAGTCTCCCACAGTATTCTTGCCAGCAAGTTAAAAAAGTATGGATTGGATGAATGGACTATAAGGTGGATAGAAGGTACATAGATCGTCAAGCTCAGCGGGTAGTGAGTAACGTCTTGATGTCTAGTTGGTAGCCAGTATCCAGCAGAGTGCCCCAGGGTCTTTCCTGAGGCCAGTTTTGTTCAACATCTTCATTAATGATCTGGATGATGGGATGGATTGCACCCTCAGGAAGTTTGCAGATGATATTAAGCTGGGGGAAGAGGTAGATATATTGGAGGGTAGGGATAGTGTCCAGAGTGACCTACACAAATTGGAGGATTGGGCCAAAAGAAATCTGTTGAGGTTCACAAGGACAAGTGCAGAGTCCTGCACTTAGGACGGAAGAATCCCATAAACCGCTACAGGCTGGAGACTGACTGGCTAAGCGGCAGTTCTGCAGAAAAGGACCTGGGGATTACAGTGGATGAAAAGCTGGATATGAGTCAACAGTGTGCCCTTGTTGCCAAGAAGGCTAACAGTATATTGGGCTGCATTAGTAGGAGCATTGCCAGCAAATGGAGGGATGTGATTCTTCCCCTCTGTTCGGCACTGGTGAGGCCACTTCTGGAGTATTGCATGCAGTTTTGGGTCCCCCACTACAGAGAGGATGTGGACAAATAGGAGAGTCCAGCAGAGGGCAACGAAAATGATTAGGGGGCTGGGGCACGTGATTTAGGAGAGGCCGAGGGAACTGGGCTTATTTAGTTTGCAGAAGAGAATAGTGGGGGCGGGGGGATTTGATAGCAGCCTTCAACTACCTAAAGGGGGATTCCAAAGCAGATTGAGCTAGGCTGTTCTCAGTGGTGGCAGATGACAGAACAAGAAGCAATGGTCTCAAGGTGCAGTGGGGGAGGACTAGGTTGGATATTAGCAAAAAGAAAAGGAGTACTTGTGGCACCTTAGAGACTAACAAATTTATTTGAGCATAAGCTTTCGTGAGCTACAACTCACTTCATCGGATGCATTTGATGGAAAATGCACCGAAATGCATCCAATGAAGTGAGCGGTAGCTCACGAAAGCTTAAGCTCAAACAAATTTGTTAGTCTCTAAGGTGCCACAAGTACTCCTTTTCTTTTTGCGAATACAGACGAACACGGCTGCTACTCTGAAACCTGTTGGATATTAGGAAACACTCTTTCACTAGGAGGGTGGTGAAGCACTGGAATGGGTTACCTAGGGAGGTGGTGGAATCTCCATCCTTCGAGGTTTTTAAGGCCCAGCTTGACAAAGCCCAGACTGGGATGATTTAGTTGGGGTTGGTCCTGCTTTGAACAGGAGGTTGGACTAGGTGATCTCCTGACGTCTCTTTCAACCCTAATCTTCTATGATTCTACCCTACCATAGTAGGGACACTAGGCAGACACTCTGCCTGCAAGGGGAATATGCCAGTTATCTTAACAAATCCAATAAGGAGCCTCCCTGTATCCTGAAACAGCATAATTTCTTTGGAGGTACATTGCTATCCAATTCATTCATGACCATACTTTGTCTTTTGCCCAGACCTTCCTAACTTCCAATGCCAAACTCCAGGTTAAGTTCAAAACAAAAAGATGGATTCATAGACATCCCTGTTTGGAAACCCTATGCATTTGTCACAACGACCTTTGGGCTGGACGATTCGGTCAGACAAGGATCACTCTCATGACACATTGGACGTTCTACTGGCCAAAACTGTTATCTGACATTGAGGCTTACCATGCCAACGTGCCTAGAACTAAAACCTTTGGGATGTTAATACCTGTTGAAACCCTCTGAAGGCCTTGGGCCATTATTACACTGGACTTCATTGTCAAGCCCCAAATTATCTGCAGGATGCCAGACCATACTGTAAGTTGTGGATCAACTAATGAAGATGGTGCATTTTGTTCTCTGTGCATATCTTTCTACTGCCAAGGATACTGCTGGTTTCCTCATCTTACATGCGTTCTGCCTTCATAGTCTCCCAAACCACATCACATCAGACTGGGGGTCCCAGTTCATATTAGTTTTGATGGGAAGTGTACTGCCTCTTAGAGATGTCTCCATGCATCAGATGCCTGCCATACACAACCTGACGGACAATCAGAAAGAGTGAGCCAGGTATTGTAACAATACCTGAAGTGCTTCATGAACGACCACCAAAATGACTGGGTCTTACTGCTTCCGTAATCAAAATGTGCATACAACAATGCAGAGTATGCCTCAACCAAGATGAGCCCAGTTTTTGCCAATTATGGCTTCCACCCATGTTTCCACCCTGCAGTACCACAATTCCAACCACCTCAGACCTGGTTCATCAAATCCAACAAACACGAAGAGTAGATACAAAACTTAGCTCTGACCAAGGCAGCATACAAACATCATGCTGACAGTCACTGGCAGGAGGGCCCTACATTTGCAGTAGGGCTGAAGGTATGGCTATCAGCCAAACACCTCAAAATGAGCAGACCCACACAAGCTGGACCACCAATACCTAGAACCCTACCAGATCTAGAGGCAAGTCAACCCAGTAATCTTCAAACTTCAGCTCCCTTGCTCCCCTAAGGTGCACCCTGTGACAATCCTTTTACTGAGCGAAAACAACCTCTCTCTCCAACAGTCCAAGTCCAATGCCAGATTCTAGACACAAAGAGGGAAGATATGGTATCTTGTTGATTGGGAGGGTTAGAGGCTGGGGGAGCAGCCCCAGGAATCAGCCCATTATGTGGGTGCTCCTGAAGAAGTAAGAGCCTCCCACAGAGCCCACCCAGCTAAGCCCAGTGCCTCACTGCCCCCAAGGGAGGGGAGGATGTCAAGATTCCAATATCAAATCCAGGACCACTGGGCACCTAGATGGCATTCCTACCTCCAGGCCTTGGCAGTAATAATGAACTATCACGCTGACCAGCAGTCTTAGGGGTAAGGATCTACAGCTCCTCAGCAGCCATGCCCCAAGCTCCTGACTGGCTGGACAGGCAACATTTCCATTGGATACCTGGACTAAAGACCCCAATAGAAAGAGGAATTGTCTGAGCAACATGCAATGGCCTGCTGGTTGCTGCCTAGACCACCTTGCCTGACTCTGCCTGAATGCCTCTCCTGTCACTGCTTTGCCACTAACCCAGCCTCACCTACTTATCTTGCCAACCTGGCCCCTTAGATTGGATCGCCTGGCTACTGACCCCCTGTGAGAATTCCAATCATTGCTGTGGACTGCCTCTAATACCAATTCACACTCTTCACTCCAGTTACCAGACTACCTCTGCACAACTTGACCATGGCTCTGGACTGCTCATGGCCCTCTGCAGCCACTGGGCATTACACCTACCCTTGATGAGATCTGGGAGAATATAAAACCACTCATTCAGTTCCACGAGGCAAAAGATCCTCATTTGCAATTCCAGTCTCCAGGCAGACTACTTTGCTGTAGTAAGTGGAGGAGCCAATGCTATGCATAAGCTGTATAAGGAATTTGCTCTGGGTTTTGGACTGAATTGTTAAAGCAACAGCTACTTGTAGTGGAAGATTACACATATACCGCATGGCTGGCATGTGTGTTGGAAATCTGCCTTTCACTCAAGCACTTGTACTTGAGGCTTTGCTTGAAAATGGCAGCTTCGTGCTACACTTACATGCTGTCTTATTTGTTGGTGCTGAATTCACTGCTACCAATGACGCACCTCATAAAGTAGTAGTACAGGTCACATTGTATTTTTTCAGGTTTGACATCAGCTATGGAGCCGGACACTCCTGCAGGAGAAATTGCTTTTCCGTAAAAATTTAGCAGCTGCAAACAAAGCCTTCATATTACTCTTGACATCAGCTCTTTCGTCCACTTTTGGCAGTCTTTTGCAACTTTTAAGGATATGTGCTGTGATTCATTTAGGACTGCTAAAAACTACATCCATTGTCCATAGTTCATCTTCAAATAAGTGCTTAAGGAGCCTTTCTGCTATGCATTTGTTCCTCTTCAATCCCATTCAAAGCACATATTGTCTGTACTTAGCCTCTGCATTGACCATCGCCACCACTTGATCAATTCCAGCTGAGTCCCACAGTTTGCAGTAGTAAATCAGTATTTGTTGTTGTTGTTTTTACCTTTTGCCGCAACACATCACATACAGTAATGGTGTGGCACTCGATGTGATACTCAATGTCATATGTGTGGATGTCTTTTGGGTCAACGTAACTGACCCAAATGGTACCTAGGATAGGCCACACTGGAACTACCAAATCAGGGCAGGCTGTTAGAAACGGAGCAATCACTTCCCAAAACTGGCAGTTTACACTACAATTAGATTCACCAACCAGTACCAAAACTGTGCCTCTGTGTTATCATACTGGTTAACAAGAAGCCAAAACCACAGCCCCCTTTAGGCATCCCAGCCTTTGGTTTCCATCTAGACAACTGGTTTTGTATAGTGGGAGGCAGGGGTCGCAGAGCCTTCTCAAAAGTGGAGAGGCGAAGGGCCCCTGCCCCCTCCATGACCCCCCTGCCCCTCCTCGTCCCCTAGGGCCCCGCCCCTGGCCAAGCTGGAGCAGGCCGGGAGTCCTGGACCCTCCACCTGGTGGGGGGCGGGGAAGAGAAGGGAGAAGAGGAAAGCAGGCCCTGGCCCGTGTCCCCCTTCCAGGACAGGAAGGTCTGTATCTTTCCACAGTGGCCTGCGCAACTCTTACCCTGACTTGGTTCTGGCTGGGGCCTGCAGCCCGGGCTCCAACTGCCAGCCTGGCCGGAGGGACAAATAGTGGACAGGCCAGGCTTGTCCAATTTCAAAAAAAGTGTAGGGGCCCTTTTAGCACCCATGGGGAGAGGTTATTAAAAACCCTATTCACGATAAATCAAGTTCTTACAATCCCAAAGGATCAGATACATTTCTCCCAGGTCAGTGAATATTTCAGATGCTTATTAAGGATTGGCTGTAAGTGTGTAAGATTTAGCAATAAAAAGGAAAAAAGAAGTTATAAATGGTTAAAAGATCAATATACATACAAATGAGTGTAAAGTCCTTAAGTCTGTTTCATAGCAGAGATGGTGAGGCTGCTGTTTTGTAAAAGTCTCTGGAATCAATTCAGTGGCTTATATAGTCCAATAGACAGTTCAGGTGTAGAGAGTCTGTTAGAGTTTTTCCATGAGAATTTCAGGGAAATCCAAGTAACTACTTGGAGACCTCATTGCTATGGCTTAGATCTTCCCTGTTAAAGTTTAAGCAGACCTAAGATGAAAGGATCATGCCCAAGGCTTTCCTTTATTGTTAAAAAAGAAAAGGAGTACTTGTGGCACCTTAGAGACTAACAAATTTATTTGAGCATAAGCTTTCGTAAGCTACAGCTCACTTCATCGGATGCATTTGGTGGAAAATACAGTGGGGAGATTTGTATATACACACGCACACAGAACATGAAACAATGGGTTTTATCATACACACTGTAAGGAGAGTGATCACTTAAGATGAGCTATTACCAGCAGGAAGGAGGGGGGGAAGGAGGAAAACCTTTTGTGGTGATAATCAAGGTGAGCCATTTCCAGCAGTTAACAAGAACGTCTGAGGAACAGTGGAGGGTGGGGTGGGGGGAGAAATAACCTGGGGAAATAGTTTATTTTATGTAATGACCCATCCACTCCCAGTCTCTATTCAAGCCTAAATTAATTGTATCCAGTTTGCAAATTAATTCCAATTCAGCAGTCTCTCATTGGAGTCTGGTTTTTTTTTTGAAGTTTTTTTGTTGAAGGATAGCCACTCTCAGGTCTGTAATCGTGTGACCGGAGAGATTGAAGTGTTCTCCGACTGTTTTTTGAATGTTATAATTCTTGACGTCTGATTTGTGTCCATTTATTCTTTTACGTAGAGACTGTCCAGTTTGACCAATGTACAAGGCAGAGGGGCATTGCTGGCACATGATGGTATATATCACATTGGTAGATGCGCAGGTGAACGAGCCTCTGATAGTGTGGCTGATGTGATTAGGCCCTATGATGGTGTCCCCTGAATAGATATGTGGACAGAGTTGGCAACGGGCTTTGTTGCAAGGATAGGTTCCTGTGTTAGTGGTTCTGTTGTGTGGTGTGTATTTGCTGGTGAGTATTTGCTTCAGGTTTGGGGGCTGTCTGTAAGCAAGGAATGGCCTGTCTCCCAAGATCTGTGAGAGTGATGGCTCGTCCTTCAGGATAGGTTGTAGATCCTTGATGATGCGTTGGAGAGGTTTTAGTTGGGGGCTGAAGGTGATGGCTAGTGGCGTTCTGTTATTTTCTTTGTTGGGCCTGTCCTGTAGTAGGTGACTTCTGGGTACTCTTCTGGCTCTGTCAATCTGTTTCTTCACTTCAGCAGGTGGGTATTGTAGTTGTAGGAATGCATGATAGAGATTCTGTAGGTGTTTGTCTCTGTCTGAGGGGTTGGAGCAAATGCGGTTATATTGTAGAGCTTGGCTGTAGACAATGGATCGTGTGGTGCGATCTGGATGAAAGCTAGAGGCATATAGTTAGGAACAGTGGTCAGTAGGTTTCTGATATAGGGTGGTGTTTATGTGACCATCGCGTATTAGCACCGTAGTGTCCAGGAAGTGGATCTCTTGTGTGGACTGGTCCAGGCTGAGGTTGATGGTGGGAGGAAATTGTTGAAATCATGGTGGAATTCCTCAAGGGCTTCTTTTCCATGGGTCCAGATGATGAAGATGTCATCAATGTAGCGCAAGTAGAGTAGGGGCATTAGGGGATGAGAACTGAGGAAGCGTTGTTCTAAGTCAGCCATAAAATTGTTGGCATACTGTGGGGCCATGCGGGTGCCCATCGCAGTGCCGCTGATTTGAAGGTATACATTGTCCCCAAATGTGAAATAGTTATGGGTGAGGTCAAAGTCACAAAGTTCAGCCACCAGGTTAGCCGTGACATTATTGGGGATACTGTTCCTGACGGCTTGTAGTCCATCTTTGTGTAGAATGTTGGTGTAGAGGCTTCTACATCCATAGTGACTAGGATGGTGTTTTTAGGAAGATCACCAATGGATTGTAGTTTCCTCAGGAACTCAGTGGTGTCTCGAAGATAGCTGGGAGTGCTGGTAGCATAGGGCCTGAGGAGGGAGTCTACATAGCCAGACAATCCTGCTGTCAGGGTGCCAATGCCTGAGATGATGGGGCGTCCAGGATTTCCAGGTTTATGGATCTTGGGTAGCAGATAGAATACCCCAGGATGGGGTCCAGGGGTGTGTCTCTGCGGATTTGTTCTTGTGTTTTTTCAGGGAGTTTCTTGAGCAAACTTCAGTTTCTTGAGCAAATGCTGTAGTTTCTTTTGGTAACTCTCAGTGGGATCAGAGGGTAATGGCTTGTAGAAAGTGGTGTTGGAGAGCTGCCTAGTAGCCTCTTGTTCATATTCCGACCTATTCATGATGATGACAGCACCTCCTTTGTCAGCCTTTTTGATTATGATGTCAGAATTGTTTCTGAGGTAGTGGATGGCATTGTGTTCTGCACAGCTGAGGTTATGGGGAAAGTAATGCTGCTTTTCCACAATTTCAGCCCGTGCACGTCAGCGGAAGCACTCTATGTAGAAGTCCAGTTTGTTATTTCGACTTTCAGGAGGAGTCCACCCAGAATCCTTCTTTTTGTAGTGTTGGTAGGAAGGTCCCTGTGGGTTAATACGTTGGTTAGAGGTGTGTTGGAAATATTCCTTGAGTCGGAGATGTCGAAAATAGGATTCTAGGTCACCACAGAATTGTATCATGTTCGTGGGGGTGGAGGGGCAAAAGGAGAGGCCCCGAGATAGGACAGTTTCTTCTGCTGGGCTAAGAGTATAGTTGGACAGATTAACAATATTGCTGGGTGGGTTAAGGGAACCACTGTTGTGGCCCCTTGTGGCAAGGACTTCTCCAATGCATCATCAAGGATCTACAACCTATTCTGAAGGACGACCCATCACTCTCACAAATCTTGGGAGACAGGCCAGTCCTTGCTTACAGATAGCCCCCCAACCTGAAGCAAATACTCACCAGCAACCACACACCACACAACAGAACCACTAACCCAGGAACAAGAAAAGGAGTACTTATGGCACCTTAGAGACTAACAAATTTATTAGAGCATAAGCATTTGTGAGCTACAGCTCATTTCAAGCTTATGCTCTAATAAATTTGTTAGTCTCTAAGGTGCCACAAGTACTCCTTTTCTTTTTGCAAATACAGACTAACACGGCTGCTACTCTGTAACCCAGGAACCTATCCTTTCAACAAAGCCCGTTGTCAACTCTGTCCACATATCTATTCAGGGGACACCATCATAGGGACTAATCCCATCGACCACACTATCAGAGGCTCGTTCACCTGCGCATCTACAAATGTGATATATGCCATCATGTGCCAGCAATGCCCCTCAGCCATGTACATTGGTCAAACTGGACAGTCTCTACGTAAAAGAAAAAATGGACACAAATCAGACGTCAAGAATTAAAACATTCAAAAACCAGTCGGAGAACACTTCAATCTCTCCGGTCACACGATTACAGACCTGAGAGTGGCTATCCTTCAACAACAAACCTTCAAAAACAGACTCCAGCGAGAGACTGCTGAATTGGAATTAATTTGCAAACTGGATACAATCAACTTCGGCTTGAATAGAGACTGAGAGTGGATGGGTCATTACATAAAATAAACTATTTCCCCAGGTTATTTCTCCCCCCACCCCACCCTCCACTGTTCCTCAGACGTTCTTGTTAACTGCTGGAAATGGCTCACCTTGATTATCACCACAAAAGGTTTTCCTCCTATCCCCCCTCCTTCCTGCTGGTAATAGCTCATCTTAAGTGATCACTCTCCTTACAGTGTGTATGATAAACCCATTGTTTCATGTTCTCTCTGTGTGTGTGTATATAAATCTCCCCACTGTATTTTCCACCGAATGCATCCGATGAAGTGAGCTGTAGCTTACGAAAGCTTATGCTCAAATAAATATGTTAGTCTCTAAGGTGCCACAAGTACTCCTTTTTTTTTTTTGCGAATACAGACTAACACGGCTGCTACTCTGAACCCTTTATTGTTAAAGCAGGCTGGATGCTGACAGGCAACTCCACAATGTCTGTTTTGAAGAAAGTGATCTGATAGTCTGTGGTCTCTATTCAGTGCGTCCTTTCTCAGACAATACCTGTAGCAAAGCCATTCAAACTATTAAAATAGTTCACTATGTGGAATTACATGTTTTAAAGAGAGAGAAAGATGGCTTGATGTCTAGTTGGCAGCTGGTAACAAGTGGAGTGCCTCAGGTCCTGGGGCCAGTTTTCTTCAATATCTTTACTAATTATCTGGATGCCGGGATGGATTGCACTCTCAGGAAGTTTGCGGATGACATTAAGCTGGGGGGAAAGGTAGATATGCTGGAGGGTAAAGATAGGGCCTAGAGTGACCTAGACAGACAAAATTGGAGGATTGGGCCAAAAGAAATGTGATGAGGTTCAACCAGGACAAGTACAGAGTCCTGAACTTAGGATGGAAGAATCCCATGCTGCGCTACAGCCTGGGGACTGACTGGCTAAGCGGCAGTTCTGAAGAAAAGGACCTGGGGATTACAGCGGATGAGAAGCTGGATAGGAGTCAGCAGTGTGCTCTTGTTGGCAAGAAGGCTAATGGCATATTGGGCTGCATTAGTAGGAGCACTGCCAGCAGATGGAGGGAAGCGATTCTTCCCCTCTGTTCGGCACTGGTGAGGCTACATCTGGAGTATTGCATCCAGTTTTGGGCCCCTCCGGTACAGAATGGATGTGGACAAATTGGAGAGAGTCCATCGGAGGGCAACAAAACTGATCAGGGGGCTGGGGCACATGACTTACGAGGAGAGGCTGAGGGAACTGGGCTTGTTTAGTCTGCAGAAGAGAAGAGTGAGGGGGGATTTGATAGCAGCCTTCAACTACCTGAAGGGGGTTCCAAAGAGGATGGAGCTCGGCTGTTCTCAGTGGTGGCATATGACAGAAGAAGGAACAATGGTCTCAAGTTGCAGTGGTGGAGGTCTAGGTCGGATAGTAGGAAACACTATTTCACTGGAAGAGTGGTGAAGCACTGGAATGTCTTACCCTAGGGAGGTGGTGGAATCTCCCTCCTTAGAGGTTTTTAAGGTCAGGCTTGACAAAGCTCTGGTTGGATGATTTAGTTGGGGTTGGTCCTGCTTTGAGCAGGAGGTTGGACTGGATGATCTCCTGAGGTCTCTTCCAACCCTCATCTTCTATGGTTCTAGGAACAATATTACATCATAAGTCCCATCTAAATGATATCGCCTTTTGATCTCTGAGTCAATTGAATACAGTAATGAAGCATTACAAGACAGGAACAGGATTTAACATCTACAAGATCACATTCTTAGATTTCTAATAGGATATGGCTAATCATCAACACATTTAGCACTTACTCTTTAAAAAGAAAAGGAGTCCTTGTGGCACCTTAGAGACTAACAAATTTATTTGAGCATAAGCTTTCGTGAGCTACAGCTCACTTCATCAGATGCTGAAGTTCACGAAAGCTTATGCTCTAATAAATGTGTTAGTCTCTAAGGTGCCACAAGTACACCTTTTCTTTTTACGGATACAGACTAACACGGCAGCTACTCTGAAATCTGTCACTTACTCTTTGATTCTCTAACAAACAGGCAAATGGGTTAAATATTCTATTCTACTTAACATGGCTTTGATAACTATCTACAAGGAATGGCCCTGTTTACCAATGCAATACCCTTTTGATATGTCCTTAAGGGTTGCTTACAGGTCACCCAGCTTGC